>NC_062257.1:6130798-7388057 GCF_905475465.1 Pieris napi | reverse complement strand
TAAGCTTAATTTTAATGAACATGTTAATTACATCTTAGGGAGGGCAATAAAAATATTCCATAAAATCTCACTCTTCACCAGACCAACTTGGGGCCGTCACCCTGATAACATTAGGCTCATATACCAAAGGGTTATCGAACCTATTATTACTTACGCTTCGGGAATATGGGGCCATATCGCCACTAAGAAATATATTCGAAAACGACTAAATAATACTCAAAGGCTTTTCGCCATAAAAATCATCAGAGGGTTTCGCACTATTTCAACCTGCGCGGCCACGGCTTTAGCCCAAATCACTCCGCTAGACCTCAGGGTCCTAGAGACCGCTGAGCTGGAACAAACCCGAATCAATAGAACTAGCGATAGAATTCCCTCTGACATCCCGATAGAAACACCTATATCGACCCAGGAGCTCCTTCACCCTGCGCATAGGATAGCAATCAGTACACGTGTTGCAGACACCAACACTAACAGTAACTTCACACACACACACATATACACGGACGGCAGCAAACAAAACGACGGCTCTGTCGGCGCGGCATTTGTTGTCTTCCCACCCTCCACCCGTACACCCAAACTTACAAAATTATTTAAATTACACAGCACTAGCTCAGTCTTTCAGGCTGAGCTGTTTGCAATTCTTAAAGCTGTAGAACACATCTATAGAAATAAAATATCGCACTCGCTCATTCATACCGACTCACAATCATCGCTAGCTGCACTTAAACAGTCATCTAATACACACCCACTTGTTGCACAAATACACAAAACTATTCACCAGCTAAAAAACACACATTTAAAATCAGAGATCCTATTTCAATGGGTGAAAGGACACTCCGGGATCCCTGGCAACGAAGCCGCGGACGCAGCCGCTTCTAAAGCTGCGAACATGCACTGCTCCCCATCCCACGTTGCATGCCCCCTGTCCCATATTAAATCATCAATTAAAAGCGCGACCAAAGTCAAAAGCAATAACAGATATGTAGGAGACTGCACAGGTCGCTTTACGGTCAACATATTCCCGAAACTAGAAGACATACATTCATTTTTCTCTTCTACGCCAATTTCGTTTCAACTCACTCAATTTCTCACAGGACACTCCTTCGCCAAAAGCTATCTGAACCGATTCAAAATCACTGACAACGACACTTGCCCATGCGACAACCAAACCACGCAGACACTGATACATCTGCTAGAAGAGTGCCCTAGATTTATAAATCAAAGACACAACCATACACAAAAATTCACAAAACACATGACCAAACTTAACCCCTTCTCCTTAAGAGAACTGATTTCGCACCCCTCAGAACTAGAGTCACTTGTTCAACTGATGACCCATATCATAAATTGCCTCAAACAATTCAACAGATAAATTCAACATTCGAAAATGACTGTTATTCTAACATACTCATAGAGTTGTATTTATCATCTTTTCCTGTCTGACTGTCTTGCTGTGTATAATGTTAATTTTAAGTAGTAATTCCCTTTATAAATGTTAAAAGTCACAATCACATATTTCAAAATAATTTTTAACGCTAGTTTAGCCCTATTACAGTAATAGAAGTAATAGAAAACTTGTCAACTAAATCACTAACATTTGTTAATTTGTACAATTTCTCATTAATTCTAGTTTAGCCCTATTACAGTAATAGAAGTAATAGAAACCTTGTCAACTTAGTCACCAACATTTGTTAATTTCTACAATATTTCATTCACGTGTTACCAAAGTAATTCCAGTCTAGTCCTATTACTACGGTAATAAGACTAGAATTATTTTGATGTTTTATTTTATTATATTATTATTTTTATGTTACTACATTTCCTATTCTTTCTTTTTTTTGTACTAAATAAATTCAGATTATTCTACAATGAGACTCCACGTCACATTGGACGCCAATAACTTGTTCATACCTCACTTCAATTACTGTGTATAATTATTTAACAAATAGCAAACACTTGCCTTATATAAATTTTATATTAATTCGTCCATGTGACAAATTGTAAAGGTACAAGGAACGAGAAGGTATCAAATAGCCACTTCTTCCTTGCATCTCCACCCTTTTGTGAATCATATCTTTGTTAAGCTCTTCAAGCTACATCTTCTCATTAAAAAAACATATTGCAAACAAACAAAAATACAAAAAAAAAAAAAAAAAAAAAAAAAAAAAACCTAACCTAACCTAACCTAACCTAACCTAACCTTTTTTTTTTTTTTTTTATTAAGGAGGTTAAAATGCACAATTGCAGGCCCGCGGGCGTATGCAGTCGCTACCGCGGGGACTGTGGGGATGGTTATCTCTTATCCCTCTGCTAACCAGAGGGGAGAAACCCGACCCACTAAAAATTCCTCCTAGGCCCTCCATATCACCTGCAGTGCCAGACACATCCATTCTGAATGAATGACATCTGGCACCGCATTGAATTCCCCGGGGGTCGCACAAGGCATTCAACCCAGGGAAAAAGGAATGTCCAATTACTTAACCACTTGTAATTGCCACCCTCGGCCTAGAGCGTATTGCTACGTTCTAAGCCTACACAGGAGTATCGATATAGTTGGGTGCCCACTGCACACTATAGAATCTCAACTGTGCCCACTATGTACGGTTTAAACACTCGCCCGGCACCGTACAGCCCTACCAAAGGCCGAGAATAAATATAAATTTACACTCGGACCGGGAATCGAACCCGGAACCTCACACCCACCACGGTCACATACAAAGCCGTTTGGCTATGAGGCCCTTTAAAAGGAATGTTGAATTACTTAACCACTTGTAATTGCCATCCTCACACAGGAGTATCGATATAGTTGGGTGCCCACTGCACACTATAGAATCTCAACTGTGCCCACTATGTACGGTTTAAACACTCGCCCGGCACCGTACAGCCCTACCAAAGGCCGAGAATAAATATAAATTTACACTCGGACCGGGAATCGAACCCGGAACCTCACACCCACCACGGTCACATACAAAGCCGCTTGGCTATGAGGCCCTTAACCTAACCTAACCTAACCTAACCTAACCTAACCTAACCTAACCTAACCTAACCTAACCTAACCTAACCTAACCTAACCTAACCTTTTTTTTTTTTTTTTTTTATTAAGGAGGTTAAAATGCACAATTGCAGGCCCGCGGGCGTATGCAGTCGCTACCGCGGGGACTGTGGGGATGGTTATCTCTTATCCCTCTGCTAACCAGAGGGGAGAAACCCGACCCACTAAAAATTCCTCCTAGGCCCTCCATATCACCTGCAGTGCCAGACACATCCATTCTGAATGAATGACATCTGGCACCGCATTGAATTCCCCGGGGGGTCGCACAAGGCATTCAACCCAGGGAATTCAGGCGAATATGTCCGCATAAGGGCTCAACGACGGCGCAGCTGAACGCTGTTGGGCGTACGCTCTTCGCGTCCAGCCCCCGCGCCCACGCCACGCCTTCCACCCTAGAACTGCCCTGTGGGCGGACACAGGTGGGCTCCGTTCCCTCGTTTAAGAATACGAGGCCCAACTCCGCCGCCCACTCCTCCAGAACCGGGCCCCTCCGACACGACACCCTGTCACCCCAGGTGGGAGACCTCGCATTAAGGTCTCCCATGAGGATAAGGGGCCGCGGAAGAGCCCCCCGTATGGCCAGGCCCATGGCATCAAGGAAACCCTCGAAATGGCTCAGACGCTCATTGGGGGAAAAATACGCTCCGACGAACGTCCATTCCCCCCCAATCAGCCAGAACAAACCCAGAACCTCTCTCTCTTAGAGAGAGAGGAGGTCCATGCGGCCGAGCAATCACAGCCGCATCACCTCGAAGGTCCCCCCACCCATGAGCTCTGTCGCGACACATAGTAGGGCTCAGTAACAACGGCCGCCATCACCCCCCACTCCGCCATCGACTGCAGGAACAAGTCCTGAGCCGCAGCGGAGCGCCTTAAATTCCCCTGAAGGAGGCTAGTAAGGCTGTCAGACATTTTATTTGTTTGACAGCTCTACACCAACCTCCATGGGAGCATTCCCCACCACCGTGCTGGACGCTACAGGGGCATACGGGGCCCCCCTCCGCCTTGGAGGGTTGCAGGCCCTACCCCCCATATTGTGGTCTGCCGGCTTCCAGCCGCTGAGCAGACCACACAATGCAGCTCTTTCGAGCTGCACTCATGGGCCTTGTGACCTACAACCCCACATCTAAAGCACGCCTCCGCCATGTCCACCGCCGAGGTACAGGTGACCCGCACGTGACCAAACTCCTGGCACTTAAAGCACCTCAAAGGGCGATCCTCTCGGATTTCAACCCGACAGGAGCTCCACCCAATGAGGAGCTTTCCTTGGCACACTTTCTCGGCGGCGGCGACCGGACACAGGAGGAACATCTCCCCCAAGCCCCGTATCCCCACGCCTCCAAATCTTACCTGGCTTGATCGCTTCAGCCAGGCAGCCCACCCATGGCAGCCACCGCCTCCGTCACATCCCTCTCAGTGATGCTGTCGTCGAGGTCCCGAATAAGGAGGTCCGCACATTTGACGGGCCTCCCCACCAAGGCTCCTCCGACAGCACCACACGAAGCCTAGCCGCCAGGGCATCAGCCTTCTCCTCCCTGTCAACCCCCGGCACCTCCAGCATCCGAGCTCCCGTTGCCGTTAGCCGGATGCTGATACTTGCGATACCAATCTCAGCCAGGCTAATACCATTTCTGGCCTTGGTTAACACGTCGGCATACGTCACCCCCCCGCTCCACCGCCTCCCTCCGCAATGTGATGACCACTGCGGAAGTTTTCGGCGGAGTGAGCGAAGGCTGCACCCTGACAGACCGCCCAGCCGAGGGCCCTGCGCCGTGACCCACTCCATGGTCCTGTGCCTGGCCCACACGGCCACTTCCCCCACTCACAGGGGGAAGGACCGGCGCAGCGGGAGAACCACTCTTCTTCCCCTTTCCTTTTCCCTTCTTCTTTTTTTTGGTGACGGTCGCCCAGCTTCCGTCACCAGGACCCCCAGAGCCCTGGGGCCCCAAAAGACCTGGGGCCTCCGGGACTCTGCTCCCCTCAAAAACTTCGGGGGCCCTGGGTCCCCCACCACATTCGGAGCCACCGTGCCCCGACCCCCCCAATGAACCCTCACGGGTCCTGGAGCCCTGGGGCCCCGTTAAATTCGGGGCCCCCGGGCCCCCCCTCTCTACAAAACGCTCGGGGGCTCTCTGACCACGGGCCGATGCCGCCAGCGGAGGACGCAGCACAGGCTCAGGGAGGAGCCTGTCCCCAATCCCCGCAAGCTTGGCATCCAACATGCCCCCAACAGCCCGCATCACATCCCCCATAAGGTTCTCCCTCACCCCGTCCAAAAGCCCCTCCATCATTTGACGGAGGGCATCTGGAGTGGAGGGACCCTCCACCGACACGGAGTGTCCCTTAGACTGCGCAAAGTGCGCAGTGCGCTCATTAAAATCCCTCCTAAGGGCCGCAAGCTCCAGACCCAGGTCTTTTACCTGGGCCAACCTAACCTAACCTAACCTTTTTTTTTTTTTTTTTTTTTTTTTTTATCCTGGGGAAACCCGATTACGGGCGCCCGCGCCTGGGCAAATTGTTCAATGGCGAATGGCGTAAAGCGATGACCCCATACCCACTAAAACCACCAGGGCCCACTGTTCGCTATGGGACGAGGGCGGGTAACAGCTAGGCCTTTTCACCGCGCCCCGTCCAGCGAATGCCGCTTACGCGACTCTCATAATAGGTTTATATTTATATACATATACACACACATAATTACAATTTTAAGAGGACTCCACATGGACTTCCCGGGCCCTCTCGGCTTGCTCTTTACACCGCATTACCACGCCACAGTATGTGGATAAAACTGTCCACTTCTCTAAGTCGGCCACAGCCTTCTTTATTATTGTAGAAAGGCTCAGATCTGTCCCAAAGGCTGCAACCAGGTTGCGCCTTTCTTCCGCCCACGCCGGACAAGCCGCTAATGTGTGTGCGGCATCGTCAACAAGTTCCTGGCAATGGTGACACGCAGAGGTCAGTTCCCGTCTGATGCGGTGGAGGTATTTGCCAAAACAGCCGTGTCCTGATATGACCTGCACCAGACGAAAAGTCAAAGGACCACGCTTCTTCTCCAGCCACTCGTTCAGGACGGGCAAGATCGCATTTACCGTATTCCGTCCCATTTGTGCACCGTCCAACTCGGCCCTCCAATCTAGTATCACGCGCTGGCCGGCGTCCAGGCGCCAGGAGCGTATGGTCTCAGTGGCTGGTTCAGTTCCCGCTTCGCGTGCATCAGCCCTGCGCCAATAGACGTCAGCCAGAGCGGTAGCTTCGAGGTGCCAGGGCGCGGAACCTGCGATCAAACACACGGCATCGTATGACACCGTGCGATACGCCCGCGCAACCCTGATCATTATTGATTTTTGGGCTCGCCTGAGAATGTGTTTGTTTTGCCGGGACAACCTATCAGCCCATACAGGGCAGCCGTACAGGGCTTGGGATTTAAGAACGCCGGAAAAGAGTCGGCGACAACCCTCACTCGGCCCGCCTAGATTCGGCATAATCCGGCTGAGAGCCAATGACGTGGCGGTGAGCTTTGGGGCAAGTGCCGCGAAGTGCGATCGAAATGTCCACCGGGAATCTAGTACCAGGCCAAATACTTCAAGGACTTTCCTACCTCAATGGACACTCCTGCAACGACGATGTGCGCTCCCGCTGGAGGCGCTCGCCTTGGGCGTGGAAACAGATCGCTTCGGACTTCTCCAGTGCGACACGCAGGCCGAGGTGTCTTATCTGCGCCACGACTTGAGCTACCCCAGCAGTCACTCGACGACTCGCCTCGACGTAGGTACCGCCAGATGCCACAACCAAGGTATCATCGGCGTAACAGATCACCCGAACACCTAAGGGCAACGATGCTTGAAGAACACCATTATAGCCCATGTTCCACAGCAGAGGCCCGAGAACGGAACCCTGTGGCACACCGCATGTGACTCGGTAGCCTCTCCAAGCATCCCTACCAGGAAACACAATTTTACGATTAAGGAGGTACGACTCTACAAGCCTTTGGAGATATAATGGTATTCCATGATGCACTAAACCTCGCAGAATAGCCTCGTGAGGAATGGTGTTGAAGGCGTTGGCAATGTCAAGGGATACCGCTATTGCAACACCACCCTGTTCCGTGGTCTCCTCGCTTATTTCTCGGACCTCTGCGATTGCGTCCACAGTTGACCGCGAACGCCGGAATCCAAACTGGGCACTGTGCAGATCTGGTCCGATAGTTTCCAGGTGTGTATTTATCCTTTTGGCCATAATCCGCTCTAGGATTTTGCCACTCTCATCCAGCAATACAATTGGGCGGTAAGCAGAGGGGGATGTTTCTGCTTTGCCGGGTTTCTTAATCAGCACTAATTTCCCAGTCTTCCAGGCTGAAGGAAACTCTCCCCTCTGCATTATCCGCGTCAACAAGCCGCAGAACCGCCACGCCATTTCTTCATCTTTAAGGGCGAGAGCCCACACCTTGCCATGAAGGCCATCAGGGCCTGGGGCTGTGTTCTTAGCCACGATCCTTGCCAATGCTGCATCTAATTCTTCGCGTGTCACGTGCATTGACTCTTCGCTTGGAATCGAGTAGTTCGCTAGTGTAGGTGTGCACCCATTTCCACACGGAAATAAAGTGGCTACCACTGAGTCAAGAAGCGAAGGTTGCATGCTAGACGTCAGTGGCGGCGCCCAGGGTCGCAATTTGCTCATTACAAGTCGAAAGGGGCGGCCCCAGGGGTCTTCTTGTAACGTATTAAGGAACTCATTCCAAGCCGTTTCTTTGGACTCCGCTATTGCTACCCTTAGGTTCCTTTTGGCAGCCTGGTAATCTACGTATAGCCGTTCCTCTTCCTCTTGACTACGACGTGCTTGTGGTCGGCGCCTATACCGCGTAAATATCCTTCGCGACCTCACACAGAACGATCGAAGAACAGCCAGTTCGTCGGACCACCAGTAAACCTTATTCCTCGGCCTCAAGATTCGTACGCGGCTCATTGACACATCTGAAAGGTCCGCTAACGCTTTCGTATGCCACCGAACTTCATTTTCTATATCAGTATTCCTAATCGGGCCAGAACACCAAGACTTAACTATTGTCGCCTCTTCAAACACGACTCTATCCAACGACCTCAGCGACCATTTATTGCCGATTTCAGACGGAATGAGATTTTGTCCAGCTGGAGTGATACAGGACAATGGTAGGATTCGAAATTGGATATATCTATGGTCCGACAATGTTTCTACCTTCATAACCTCCCAATCTTCCACGCGACGAGCAAGACAGGAACTCGCAAAAGTGACATCAACGATGGAGCCTCCCGCTCTGCGTACGCACGTATGCTCGGAGCCTTTATTTAGCACTGTCAGATTATACATTGCGGCCCATCGTAACAGGGCCTGTCCTCGTCCACGGTCATCCAGCGTCCCCCACGCAGCCGACTTCGCGTTAAAGTCACCGGCGACGATTACCTCGTGGGGGCGGGCCCAATCGACCAGTGCGCCTATCTCGACTAGGAACCGCTCGAACTCCATGAGCGTCTTGTTTGGAGAACAGTAGGCGCTTATTACGACAAGATTCTCTGAGACTCGGACGGCGACACAGCCGCGACCCTTTCGGTGCGGTCCTGAAAGTGCCACCCGGTCATTGTCGAGTATAACGGCCGCAAGGCCTTCCCTATCCACAAACCAATTTTGTCTTTGAGATACGGTCCTCAAGTCTGAGATGTACGGTTCAGACATTATGGCGACATTGATGGACCACTGTGCCATACTTTGTGTCAGGAGATCCTGGGCATTGGCACAGTGGTTAAGGTTACCTTGGAGGAATCGAAGGGTTGTGCTAGGCATTCACGCTTCCATCTAAGTGCATTGGTTCCCCGTCCGGTGGGGGAGACTCGGTCGGAACGTTGTTGTGCCGCGGCCTCTCTCTTCTTGCAACTTTGGCGCTAGGGGCCGGACATTTAGCACTCCCCAGCCGATGGTCAGCCTTTCGGCCCGCTTCTTGGCAAAGGACGCACATGAGTTTGCCCACGCAAGTCGCGGCCCTGTGACCTGGTTGTGCGCAGCGGTAGCAGAGACCGCTACGATCTGTACCAAATGTGCACCTGCTGGCTACGTGCCCGTTTTGAAGGCACCGGTAACACCTTATCTCTCTCCGCTCCAGAATGGTGACCCTAGCTGCGACCCAGCCTATGAGAAGTCGACCCTTAGAAATTTGTTTAGCCGCAAGGATCGGACAACGGACCCAGGCCCCAAACAAACCAGTCCTGTCCGGCCGCACCTCACTCACCGTTATTAGCTCCCGGTTACAGCCACCCTTCTCCGCTATAGCTATTTTGATATCATCTGACGTGACTGAGTCATCAAGGCCAGCCACTCGAACCTCGGCACACTTTTCAGGTCGCGACACGTTCACCCCGCTAGGACAGACATCCTTCAATTTCCTGGCAAGGGCATCGGCCTTGTCTCCACTATGTGATCCAGGTAGCTCTAGGATCACCGCTCCCGTCGCCGCCCGCTTAAACTTGACGGCTTCAATGCCCAGATCACTCAAACAAATTTTTTCCTTTGCCTCCCGTAGTACGGAGGCGTAAGACATATCCTGTTCCTTCTCGGTGATCGTGAGTACAACGGCCGTAGATCTTGGGGCCTTCAGCTTTACTCGTGGCCGTTGAACGGTCGTAGCTGCGGGCTTTACGATGCTAGCGGTTGGGGTATCCTTGCTAGTTGCGTTCCCCTTCTTGGCCTGTTTGCGCTTCCTGGTCACTGTTTTCCACTCCTGGTCGCCAGTGGCCTCCAGGTTGCTCTGGGTTGGTGGAATCTGCGCACTTAGGGCATCGGGTGCATTGTTAGCATCAAGTGCCCGCATTTTCTTTCCTTTCCTAGGTTTCCGCTTCTGCTCTAGCGAGTCTCCTCCTATGCTCTTTGGCGTAGAGTCTCCAGTTGGAATCGGATCCGCTGCTAATGGTGGTCGAATTTTTGGTTCCGCATTTAGGCGAGGCTCCAGGTTGGCGAGTCTCGCACTAAGACATTCGCCCATTTGTCTCATTAAACGACCTTCGAGCTCGGCCAAAAGTTGTGGTAGCTGCGGAGATGGTGAGGATTTCCGTGGTTGCTCTTTATGCACCGGTTTCCTGGAACACTCTTGGATCAGGGTTCTCAACTCAGCCATTTCTTTTTGAAGTGCTTCCACCTGTCCACGAAGCCTCTCATTTTCGTTTCGGAGAGCCCTCGTCTCATCACTGACTGTACGGTCAGCTAGCTCTTCGGCGTCTCTGCGAATTGAGGTTACCGCCTGTTTAAGCGCTGCCACAAAGGTGCCCTTTAGGTTGCTCGAATTTCGGGCGACTTTATCCACGGCGGCGAGGCTGGCCTCAATCCTCACCTTTGGGTCAGCGAGCCGTTCCGTTTGCGCTATGCTACTTATTTTTGTTGGGGGACTGGGAGTCGCCTCTAGCAATTCCGCTTCAGTCCTCTTCTCCCGTTCTACTCGTTGGAGTTTAGTTAAGGCAGCCCGGGACTTTCTCGTCGAGTGAGGGGTTCCAGTGTCGCTAGAACTACATTCCGCCTTCCTTCTTTTCCGACGAAAGAATCGCGCCGGTCGTCCTTGTACATGTGGTGAGTTGATGGAGGCATACGACGCGTCAGCGCTGAGCATCTCACAACTCGTCTCCAGACTGGCCTCCATCATTTGTCGTCCCATATTTGTTTCGATATCAGTAATAGCCTCAACTTCTCGGTCTACTATGATGTTATTTGGACTCGATGAGGGTAGTGGAGTTCGCACCAAGACCACTCTACACTCTTTGAGAGGGACAGGCGTACTCCGGTTGGACATCTCGCTCTCATCCCTTTCATTCTCCTTCACATCTTCACATCCTACACCTCTCTCCTCCTTCTCTTTCTCATGAGTTTTGCCCCCCCCCAGAGTACGGTGGGGCTTAGCCATGGCATCGCCATGGGTGGGATTTAACCCACCTGGGGTAGTTAAACGTGTATTAAAACTCATGCTTGCTTTTATTTAAACAGGGGTCGCTCCCCTGTGGCCCTCTTAAAGACCCATGTACCACAGCCGAGAGCCCAAGCTGTAGCGAGTCCTCGCCGTCACTCCGGAGGGATCCGGGGACGCGTTTTTTGGCGCTAGGCATTGACCTGCCCGCCAACGACCTCAATTCCTCATAAAGAGGGGATTAGGTGTCCGACGCCACGCTCATCAGCGCCGAACGTTAGGGGATTTTTGTATCAAGGTTTCCTTCCTCTTATTGCCCAGTAAGGCCTCTCCTCCAATCGTGCGTCGAGCGTCCTCCACCATACGCTGACCATATCACCAAAGAATGCTGTTTTGCCCCCCAGAAAACAGAACATACATACATCTACACAGCATCTCGCATGTTTCTTGAGAAAGAAAGAGTCGAGAGCAGCCAAGGCCCAGGTCAAAGCAAAGGTCCCTCAGCCTCACCTTTGAGATCAGGTGATCTCTCCAGCTTGCCAGGGACTAGCGGACTCATCTCCGCTGGGCGCTGATGCCCTCTCCAGAGACTGGCCTCCAAGATAAAGGCCAGCCTGTATAAACTCCTTATTTGCTTCCCCTTTACGACGGCATTGCTGCGGTCGCTCCAGGTACTGGGCCCCCCCGGCACGACAAGCCTAGGAGCCGCGGGTAAATCCATCCGCGGAGGGGGGGAACCTAACCTAACCTAACCTAACCTAACCTAACCTAACCTAACCTAACCTAACCTAACCTAACCTAACCTAACCTAACCTAACCTAACCTAACCTTTTTTTTTTTTTTATCCTGGGGAAACCCGATTACGGGCGCCCGCGCCTGGGCAAATTGTTCAATGGCGCGGGGAGTGTGGGGGTCAAGGTCATAAAGCGATGACCCCATACCCACTAAAACCACCAGGGCCCACTGTTCGCTATGGGACGAGGGCGGGTAACAGCTAGGCCTTTTCACCGCGCCCCGTCCAGCGAATGCCGCTTACGCGACTCTCATAATAGGGTTATATTTATATACATATACACACACATAATTACAATTTTAAGAGGACTCCACATGGACTTCCCGGGCCCTCTCGGCTTGCTCTTTACACCGCATTACCACGCCACAGTATGTGGATAAAACTGTCCACTTCTCTAAATCGGCCACAGCCTTCTTTATTATTGTAGAAAGGCTCAGATCTGTCCCAAAGGCTGCAACCAGGTTGCGCCTTTCTTCCGCCCACGCCGGACAAGCCGCTAATGTGTGTGCGGCATCGTCAACAAGTTCCTGGCAATGGTGACACGCAGAGGTCAGTTCCCGTCTGATGCGGTGGAGGTATTTGCCAAAACAGCCGTGTCCTGATATGACCTGCACCAGACGAAAAGTCAAAGGACCACGCTTCTTCTCCAGCCACTCGTTCAGGACGGGCAAGATCGCATTTACCGTATTCCGTCCCATTTGTGCACCGTCCAACTCGGCCCTCCAATCTAGTATCACGCGCTGGCCGGCGTCCAGGCGCCAGGAGCGTATGGTCTCAGTGGCTGGTTCAGTTCCCGCTTCGCGTGCATCAGCCCTGCGCCAATAGACGTCAGCCAAAGCGGTAGCTTCGAGGTGCCAGGGCGCGGAACCTGCGATCAAACACACAGCATCGTATGACACCGTGCGATACGCCCGCGCAACCCTGATCATTATTGATTTTTGGGCTCGCCTGAGAATGTGTTTGTTTTGCCGGGACAACCTATCAGCCCATACAGGGCACCCGTACAGGGCTTGGGATTTAAGAACGCCGGAAAAGAGTCGGCGACAACCCTCACTCGGCCCGCCTAGATTCGGCATAATCCGGCTGAGAGCCAATGACGTGGCGGTGAGCTTCGGGGCAAGTGCCGCGAAGTGCGATCGAAATGTCCACCGGGAATCTAGTACCAGGCCCAAATACTTCAAGGACTTTCCTACCTCAATGGACACTCCTGCAACGACGATGTGCGCTCCCGCTGGAGGCGCTCGCCTTGGGCCGTGGAAACAGATCGCTTCGGACTTCTCCAGTGCGACACGCAGGCCGAGGTGTCTTATCTGCGCCACGACTTGAGCTACCCCAGCAGTCACTCGACGACTCGCCTCGACGTAGGTACCGCCAGATGCCACAACCAAGGTATCATCGGCGTAACAGATCACCCGAACACCTAAGGGCAACGATGCTTGAAAAACACGATTATAGCCCATGTTCCACAGCAGAGGCCCGAGAACGGAACCCTGTGGCACACCGCATGTGACTCGGTAGCCTCTCCAAGCATCCCTACCAGGAAACACAATTTTACGATTAAGGAGGTACGACTCTACAAGCCTTTGGAGATATAATGGTAACCTAACCTAACCTAACCTAACCTTTTTTTTTTTTTTTTTTTTTTTTTTTTTTTTTTTTTTTTTTTTTTTTTTTTTTACCTGGGGAAACCCGCTTACGGGCCCCCGCGCCTGGCGCAGTGGCGCGGGGAGTGTGGGGGTCAAGGTCATAAAAAGCGATGACCCCATACCCACTAAAACCACCAGGGCCCAATCCGTAGCGTGTCTGTAGCTGGGTCGTGGTAATAGCCTTTTCAGGCCTGAACCCACTTTCCAGCTTGCGCATGCTGCGTGGCGCCAATTAGCGCGCAGCACTCCTAATAAAAAGCCCTATATATCTCTGTATGACGTCAGCGACGCAGAAAGTCGCGACGGCTACGCGCGGTACGTTTCTTCCTTAAAGGCGGCGCCGTAGGGTCAGCCTCCCGGGCTCGCTCGCTGGTTTCTTTCGCCTGCAGGACAGCCTCGGCGAAGGCTTCGACCGCCTGCCAGGCTCGTCTATCCCTTACCATGACGGACACTAAATTTGGGAGTGTCAAGTCGGTCACATTTATTGAGGAGAGCAGAGCGCTCCTCTCGGACTCCCACGCTGGACACTCCTCCAGAGTATGCTGCGGCGTGTCATTTTGACACCCGCAGTGGTGGCAAAGGGGGTTTGCCTCTCGGCGAGCCACCTGGCAAAGGTATTTGCCAAAGCATCCGTGTCCAGTTAGTAGCTGGATCAGGTGGTATCTCAGTGACCCCCATCGTCTGTCAAGCCATTCTTTGAGGACGGGCCGTATGGCCTCGAGGGTCCACAGGCCCGCGCTTGCATTTGTCAGATCGGCACTCCAGTTTCGTATCGCGACTTCGTGCGATTCAGTTCGCCACTGCTTAGTTACCTCGAAGGGCGGCTCTTCTCCGCGCCCCCGCCAGTGGTTTCTCCTCCAGTAAACATCGGCTAGTGCTACCGCATCGTGGTACCAAGGGCATGTTCCTGCTATCACACAAACTGCGTCAAAGGAAACGGTGCGGTATGCTCTTGCCACACGCAATGAAATCGTGCGTTGCGTCCGTCTGATCAGCGCCTTATTCTGCGTGTTAAGGCCCGTTGCATTCGCCCATATTGGGCAGCCGTATAGGGCTTTCGCTCTGACGATACCGGCGAATAACTTTCGGCACGATTCACGCGGCCCGCCAATGTTGGGCATGATGCGACTCAGCGCCATGGCTGTCGCTTCCAGTTTCGGCGTCAATTCTATGAAATGATTCTTGAACGACCATTTGGGGTCAAGCAATAGGCCCAGGTATTTAAGCCGCATTCCTATATCAATCGGGACCCCTCCAACGACGATTTGGGCGTCCGGGGGGCGAGATCTCCGGGGGCCGTAGAAGGCAATGGCCTCTGATTTTTTAAGGGCGACACGCAAGCCCAAACTACGAATGCGACCCACTATCTGCGCAACGCCTGCTATCGCTCTGAGGGAAGCCTCCCTAAAAGAGTCGCCGGAAGCCACGACGAGTGTGTCGTCCGCGTAGCATAAAACTTGCACACCACGAATCAGCACCCCCCTCAAGACCCTGTCATATCCAATGTTCCACAACAGTGGCCCTAACACCGACCCCTGTGGAACACCGCATCGCACCTGATGTCTCCTCCAGCCATCCCTACCGGGATATATGATTTTCCTTCCTTGCAGGTACTCGGCGACCAGTGTCCTCAAATAAATGGGCACCCCATGGTATCGGAGACCATTAGTGATCGCCTCCCAAGGTATGGTATTGAACGCGTTGGCGATGTCGAGCGACACCGCGATCGCAACGCCACCTTTTAATGTTATTTCTTCCGTGATTTCTCGGAGGCGGGCAATGGCGTCCATGGTGGACCTTCTCGACCGGAAGCCAAATTGACAGTCCGACAGATCGGGTCCAACCGATGTCAGGTGGCGCCCTATGCGCACGGAAATTATGCGCTCGAAAATTTTGCCCGCCTCGTTCAAGAGTACGATCGGCCTGTAGCCTGAGGGCGAGTCGGCCGGTTTGTCGATTTTCCTTAAGAGGACCAAGCGTCCATCTTTCCATATTTGTGGAAAGGACTCTCTTTTTATACAGTCAGTCAAAAGAGATCGGAACCTTTCCAGAAGCCCGTGGCGGAGGGAGAGAGCCAAGACCTTTCCGTGTACCCCGTCCGGGCCTGGCGCCGTCTTTTTGAGCGCAGCTCGTTCCGCCGCAGCAACCAGCTCCTCCTCTGTAACCTCCGACGCTTCGTCGTCCTCCTCCTCTATGTCTCTGGTAGCATAGGGTCTCATTGTGTCCGACATTGCCGATGCCGGTGGGAAAAGCGTTTCTACGACCTTAGCCAGGAGAGACGGCTCCATTCCCTCGGTGATTGGCGGGGTCCATGGACGCATTTTTGCCATAACCGTCTTATACGGCCGGCCCCAGGGGTCGAGGTCCAGAATGGACAGGAATTCCTCCCAAGCCCGCTCCTTGGCCTCACTGATCTCCTTCTTCAGTGTCCTCTTCGCTTGCTGCAAGTCCGCACGAAGCCTCGCTTCTTCGTCGCCACCGAGAATGGCTCCACTTCTCCTTCTGTACCTTCGCAGGCGTCTTCGCGCCTCAGTGCATGCCTTGCGGAGTCTGCTCAGACCTGCGCTCCACCAATAAACATACTTCCGAACAGTAGGACGCTGAGATCTAGGCATCGAGGCATCCGATATCTCTTTCCAAGCCCCTTCCAGCGAGATCACTTTCTCGTCAATACTCCGAGCTCCAGCGGCAGGACACCAGGAGCTCACCACAGTTGCTACCACCAAGTCTTCTCTGTTTAAAGCTTTTAAAGCCCATCTAGGGCCTATCTCACGCGGAGCTCCCTCCCGGACGGGAGGCACCGACGACGAGGGGGGGTGAACGCTGAAACGTATATATCGATGGTCGGAGAGCGTTTCCACCCCCGTCTCCACTCTCCAATCCCGTACACGACACGCAAGGGCGGGGGTGGCAAAGGTCACATCCACCACTGAAGCTCCCGATTCTCTGCAACACGTCCATTCCGAGCCGACATTCAGTACGACGAGGTTGCAGGATGCCAACCATTCTACTAGCACGTCCCCGCGGCAATTTCTAACTGGGGAACCCCACGCCGCAGACTTCGCGTTCAGGTCTCCGGCAACCAAGACCCCGCCAGGCGCGCCTTGCCTTACAATACTATCCATGCTAGCCAGGAAGGACTCGAATTCACTGATTGGTTTATTTGGAGAGAAATAAACCGCTACAACTTTCTGCTGGCCCAAGTTGGCTGCTACCCAGCCGTCTCCTTTCGAAACGTTCCTGAGGTGGCACTCTGAATTGCTGGCAGCAACGATAGAGACCAGACCACAGCGATCCGAGACCCAATTTGGGCGATCAGGTGCTGCGTACGGTTCGCTAATGACGCCTACGTCTATGGACCACTCCGCCACGCTCTGAACCAGCAAATTCTGAGCGGCGGCGCAGTGGTTAATGTTCGCCTGTAGGAAATTAAAGACCATATCAGTTGACTACAGCCCCGTCCGTCTCCATACTGTTATCCCCGCTCGGGTTGGGATGGGGTGCCTTCGATGAGGGCACTCTCCTAGGCATCCTCTTTTTGGGGGCCGAGCATGAGAGACCTCCCAAACGATGATCGGCCTTCCTACCGGATGCCACACAAATAGTGCACTGGACCTTTCCCGTGCATTCTGCCGCTTTATGGCCGGCTATTCCGCATCTGTAGCACTGTAGGCTGCGGTCTTCCGCCGTGCATCGGCCCGCTACGTGTCCCTTCTCCAGGCACCTGTAGCAGCGTAGCTCTCTGGGCATATGGACGGCAACACGCGCCGCCACCCATCCGACGAGCAACCTTCCTTCGGTCAGCTTCTTTGCAGCTGTGATCGGGCACGTCACCCACGCCGCGGAGAGCCCACTTCTGTCCGGGCGGACTCCACTCACCCGAATTTGATCTGTGGGGCACTCTCCTTTTGCCGATACCGCAAGACGGATTTCCTCGGCTGTGACTGAGTCATCTAGTCCGGATATGCGGACGCTCGTAACTTTTTGAGGTCTAGCCACTTTTACGCTATCTGCGGGCAGTACCTCCTTTAATTTGTCCGCGAGAGAGTTTGCGACGCCGTCCTTCCCAGTACCGGGAATTAGTAGTATGGCGGCCCCGGTCACTCCACGGCGGAACTTGACCGCCTCTAAGCCGAGGCCGTTGAGGTCGATCTTCTGCCTCGCTTCCTTTATAATGTCGGCGTAGGTGAGCCCCTTCTGCTCGGCCTCTTTTGCTAATGTAATGCTCACGGCTGCAGAACGTGTCACCCGGAGCTTTGGTGAAGCCTTCTTCTTCGGGCTAGTCTTCGAACTAGCGCGTGCCTGGCGCACTCTCGGCGAAGTCGGCAGGTCATTGACATCCTTACCTCGTTTGCCAACTACAACCCATGCGCTCTCGCCATCTCGGCTCTTAACGCCTAGGTTTGTAGGGAGCGCAACGGTGGCGGACGTAGAGGGCACTTCTGGTATGGGCACACTCTTACTGCTCTCGCCAGATGCTTTGGCTTTCTTCTTCTTCCTATTTTTCTTCATTTCTGAGGCCTGTCGGGCAGTAGCTGGAATTGAAGCAACTGCTTCGACTCTGCCTTTTGTGGCTATATCTGCCGCGAGCGGGGGACGGACTCGTTGCGCGGGATTGAGCCTTGGCTCCAGGTCCTCAAGGCGTGCATTGAGCCTTTCCCCGAGATTTCGGTAGATACGGGCTTCCATCTCTTCGAGGCCCGGCATCTGCGTCTCCATTCGCTTCTTGAGCTCCTCTATTTCACGATGGAGGCGCTCATTGTCCGCGCGTAGCGCACGCGTCTCTTCTGAAATCGTTTTCTGTGCGAGCGCAGCTGCATCCTTTCTTATGTCAAGTACAGCTTGTTTGAGGGCTTGAACGAAGCCGCCTTTTAGGTTGCTCGATTTAGTGGCAACTTTTGTTACCACTTCGAGACTGGCCTCCATCCGTTTTAAGACGGTGGCTGTCGTGTCCGATCTGTCTCCTCCATAGAGGGTACACTCTTCATTCTCCGATAGCGACAATGTCGATCGGGTCTTGCGAGCCTGCGCAACTGAGTCCAGAATCTCGGCCTCAGCGCGTGTTCTCTTCTCTTCTCGCTGCGCCTTACGGTAGGCTTCTTCAGCAGCGAGGCCGACGTATTCTCCCGTTGTGGGTGGCTTGACTCGTCCTTTCTTTTTCCGGTCCTTGGAGCCGGGAGTGTCTGTGGAACTACCCTCACTCTCTTCTCTACCTCTCTTGGGAGCTGATCTGCAGCTCCAGAAACGGCCAAATGACTCCCGGTCCAGTGACCCGACTCGGCTCGCCGATGGCGTGGACGACACACTAACCATCGACTCGACATCCGGCTCAGATATCCGCGCGGTTGCGCTTTCCTCAATTGCTGTAGATGTGTCTGGGATCGGCAGTCGATCCAGAACAACTCGCAGCTTTCTCGTCTTCTCTATACTTTCCTGCTTTTCCTCTTTACTCCACCTCTTCTCCGTAACATCTCCATCTCCTTCTACTTCTAAGTTGGTTTTGTTTTGATTATTTTCCATATTTGGTTTAGGTACATGGGGGATATAAAACGTCCACCCGGGCGGAGGCCCCTGCACCCGAGTAACCCTAATACCACTTGGAGGTCGGGAATTATCCAAGGGTTGGCCGCTAGAAGCTCGACTTTACTGATCGAACGACCCGCTTACCCTTCGGAAGAGCGGGGGTGCAGCGTCACGCGAGGCCTCAAAGGGCGCCACAACGCGTGCACATTCAGGGTTTTTTATTGTGGTTTTCCTTCCACTCGGACCGGCCGGTTAAGGCAAGCCCACTGGCAAGGTACAATCCGCGAGACATGTCCACGACAATTGCACGAAGTACCAGTTTGCCCGGCGGGGGGTCGAGACCCCTGACCGACGACGACACATCGCCGTCACGGCCCACCGCGCCACAGTTCCACCACAACCACTGAGTGTCGTGATGTATCCATCACCTTACCACGCTACAAATCAGCAGCTGATTCCAAAACTCAACTAGTTTCCGTGCACCGCATCTCGCATATTTCCCGAAAGAAAGAGTCGAGAGCAGCCGAGGTCCAGTAACAAGTGCGTAGCAGCGCAACGAAATGGACACCCTCTCCAGTCACCCCTCGCACAAAGCAAAGGTCCCCCAGCCTCACCTTTGAGATCAAATGATCTCTCCAGCTTGCCAGGGACTAGCGGACTCGTCTCCGCTGGGCGCTGATGCCCTCTCCAGAGACTGGCCTCCAAGATAAAGGCCAGCCTGTATAGCCTCCTTATTTGCTTCCCCTTTGCGACGGCATTGCTGCGGTCGCTCCAGGTACTGGGCCCCCCCGGCACGACAAGCCTAGGAGCCGCGGGTAAATCCATCCGCGGAGGGGGGGAACCTAACCTAACCTAACCTAACCTAACCTAACCTAACCTAACCTAACCTAACCTAACCTAACCTAACCGCCTTCTCAACACACCTATTCCAGAAGGCTGCTCCCTTCAGGCATACGCAGAAAACGTCCTGCTTATAAGCACAGCTAAGGACGTCCAAACACTCGAACACATCACAAACTCGGCACTGGAAACTATTCGACTATGGGGACACAGCGTCAAGCTCCGCTTTGGCCCAGACAAAACACAGTGTATCGCGTTCACCAAACTTGCGACCCTCGGCCGAATAGTTTTCAATGGCGTTCCACTCAAATTTAACAACTCCATTAAATATTTGGGCTTAATCATAGACAGTAAGCTTAATTTTAATGAACATGTTAATTACACCTTAGGGAGGGCAATAAAAATATTCCATAAGATCTCACTCTTCACCAGACCAACTTGGGGCCCTCACCCTGATAACATTAGGCTCATATACCAAAGGGTTATCGAACCTATTATTACTTACGCTTCGGGAATATGGGGCCATATCGCCACTAAGAAGTATATTCGAAAACGACTAAATAATACTCAAAGGCTTTTCGCCATAAAAATCATCAGGGGGTTTCGCACTATTTCAACCTGCGCGGCCACGGCTTTAGCCCAAATCACCCCGCTAGACCTCAGGGTCCTAGAGACCGCTGAGCTGGAACGAACCCGAATCAATAGAACTAGCGATAGGATTCCCTCTGACATCCCGATAGAAACACCTATATCGACCCAGGAGCTCCTTCACCCTGCGCATAGGATAGCAATCAGTACACGTGTTGCAGACACCAACACCAACACTAACAATAACTTCACACACATATACACGGACGGCAGCAAACAAAACGACGGCTCTGTCGGCGCGGCATTTGTTGTCTTCCCACCCTCTACCCGTACACCCACACTTACAAAATTATTTAAATTACACAGCACTAGCTCAGTCTTTCAGGCTGAGCTGTTTGCAATTCTTAAAGCTGTAGAACTCATCTATAAAAATAAAATATCGCACTCGCTCATTCATACCGACTCACAATCATCGCTAGCTGCACTTAAACAACCATCTAATACACACCCACTTGTTGCACAAATACACAAAACCATTCACCAGCTAAAAAACACACATATAAACTCCGAGATCCTATTTCAATGGGTGAAAGGACACTCCGGGATCCCTGGCAACGAAGCCGCGGATGCAGCTGCCTCTAAAGCTGCGAACATGCACTGCTCTCCATCCCACGTTGCATGCCCCCTGTCCCATATTAAATTATCAATTAAAAGCGCGACCAAAGTCATAAGCAATAGCAGATATGCAGGAGACTGCACAGGACGCTTTACGGTCAACATATTCCCGAAACTAGAAGACATACATTCATTTTTCTCCTCTACACCAGTTTCGTTTCAGCTTACACAATTTCTCACAGGACACTCCTTCGCCAAAAGCTATCTGAACCGATTCAAAATCACTGACAACGACACTTGCCCATGCGACAACCAAACCACGCAGACACTGAAACACTTGCTAGAAGAGTGCCCTAGATTTATAAATCAAAGACACAACCATACACAAAAATTCACAAAACACAGGACAAAACTTAACCCCTTCTCCTTAAGAGAACTGATTTCGCACCCCTCAGAACTAGAGTCACTTGTTCAACTGATGACCCATATCATAAATTGCCTCAAACAATTCAACAGATAATTCAACATTCGAAAATGACTGTTATTCTAACATACTCATAGAGTTGTATTTATCATCTTTTACTGTCTGACTGTCTTGCACTGTATAATGTTAATTTTAAGTAGTATTATAATATTCCCTTTGTAAATGTTAAAAGTCACAATTACATGTTTCAAAATAATTTTTAACTCTAGTTTAGCCCTATTACAGTAATAGAAGTAATAGAAAACTTGTAAACTAAATCACTAACATTTGTTAATTTGTACAATTTTTCATTAATTCTAGTTTAGCCCTATTACAGTAATAGAAGTAATAGAAACCTTGTCAACTTAATCACCAACATTTGTTAATTTCTACAATATTTTATTCACATGTTATCAAAGTAATTCTAGTCTAGTCCTAGTTCTACTGTAACAGGACTAGACTAGAATTATTTTGATGTTATTATTTTATTATATTTATGTTACTACATTTCCTATTTTTTTTATTTACTGTATAAATTCAGATTATTCTACAATGAGACTCCACGTCACATTGGACGCCAATAACTTGTTTATACCTCACTACAATTGCTGTGTATAATTATTTAACAAATAGCAAACACTTGCATTATATAAATTTTATATTAATTCGTCCATGTGACAAATTGTAAAGGTACAAGGAACAAGAAGGTATCAAATAGCCACTTCTTCCTTGCATCTCCACCTTTTTGTGAATCATATCTTTGTTAAGCTCTTCAAGCTACATCTTCTCATTAAAAAAAACAAATTGCGAAAAAAAAAAAAAAAAAAAAAAAAAAAAAAAAAAAAAAAACCTAACCTAACCTAACCTAACCTCGTCGAAGACGTAATATACAAGCATAGGCTTCTTATGTTGTGTTTGCCATACAACGTCATCGCGTTTTACTGTACATCTGGCGCCATCTAGTATACTTGATGAAAACTAAGCCTACGGGACCGCTCTCTCTTATAAATCTAGGAAACAATTAAAGTTGGTGATTATTTGTATTGTTGTTTTAATGTTTTGATTTCGTTATATAACATTTAATTAGATACCAAAGCCACGGAGATATATACAGGGTGTCCCAAAAGTCGACGCCAAGTCGAAATTTTGTCATAGGTAATGCCACACCAGTTATCAGAAAAAAGAAAAAAAAAAAGTTAGTCATGTATTTTTTAAGTTATGGATATTTTTTTTTTGTTATTCCAGAAAATGTACACAAAAAACTGTCACATGGTGTGACAGTTTTTTCATTCCTGTTGTTACAAATATTTACTTTTTGCCAATTTTTTTTTCTCTTACGTCATCCCGAATAGTGTTTTATGTAACCTATGATCCTAAACTCTGTGCTGATCACTCCAACTTTTAGGAAAATGTAATTTTATACCGTACCAAGTTTTCAAAATTAATTTTCGCACTACTTCAACTGATCGTCCTGAAAAAAAAATGTACTACTCCAGTTTGGCAAGTAGCTTTAAAAGTAAGCGCAATAATAATTATATTGGATTAATAAGGATTCTGTAGTGGTATAACACTGAGTCCATTATTTCTTAGATCGGCCATAAGAATTTTTTTTTGTTAAACAAAGTCTGTTTTTAACAATCTCTTTGAAATTACAACAAATGATTCTAGTGCACCCAAAACGTTCCTAATGACCACAGCGTGGTTTAAATAAGATGAAAAGAGACATTCCATAAAATGTGAGCGAGACAGATAGTGACGCTTATGACATACGGACGCAAATAAGTAAAATAGACAGTTTCTTTTTTATGCTTAGATTTATTACTTTTTTTATAAAAGATGTTTAAATTGCCGTCCTTCAGCTGCAATACAGGCTCGACATCTCTTTAAAAAAGATCGTGAAATGAAGCGGGCAAATCGTCCATCATTCACAAATTCTACTGCTTCCGCTATTCTCTGTCTAAGCTCCTCTACATTTTGAATCGACTTGGAATAGACTTTTTCCTTTACTGCTCCCCAGTAAAAAAAATCAAGAGGATTTAAATCGGGTGAGCGGGCGGGCCACGAGATTGTACCACCCCGCCCTATCCATCTGTCTGGATACTCCTCGTTAAGGTGGTTTCGAACTAAGCGGCTGTAATGCGCTGGACAACCAACAATATATATATGTTAAATGTTGTAATGATATCGTGGTAACTTTAGTTAGGATTTATAGGATTTCATTTTGGTTTCAAGGTAACATTAATACAGCTGTTTTGTCGCTCGCTTCGCTGAATATGGCAAGTGTCGCATGGTCTCTTCACATGCTTCATAAACTTGGGTTGATTCAGCGGTCCAGTCGATCCGCATCTTGACGTGCAGGTAGGTATTTAGAGGCGTCTTTGATATTTTCACGGTAAAAGTTTATAATATCGAGAAAACGTCGCAGTTCTTCCACGGTTTTGGTTTTGGGAAATCGGTAATGACTTGTACATTCTCTTGGCGTGACTTGGTGACCGAGGAATCGAACAGTCTGGCCGAAAACACATTTTGACGGGTCGATGGTGTTGGTATTCTTCGAGTGCATAGATATTTTCGGTGCTCTTCCTCGTCGGTCGATGCTATGAGAAGGTCGTCGACGAAAGGGAATACGAATACTTCGTGAATAAAGCGTTGGAAAGTCTGTCCGGCGTTCTTTAGACCGGGACACGTGCGCGGGATCTCGAAAAGGCCAAATGGTGTGACGATGGCGGTTTTCTCCACATCTTGCTCGCTGACCGATAGTTGTTGGTATGCGCGGTTGAGGTCTAGGGTGGAGAAAATTTGCTTCCCCTCGGGTTGGTGTGTAAAGTCTACTTATTATCAATTGAAGAATAGTTGAAATTCAATAATTTCTTTATTCGGGTGCCTCATCATCTAAATCAATTTGTTATTCTTCTTCACAGGAATATTCAGCTTTTGGCTGTCTGAAATTAGTACATAATTTAATTAAATATAAATAAATAAAAAAATATGAACCTCGGACAGAGGAAGAAGGCATTCTTGATTATTTTGAGGAAACAGGAGACGAGGGTGAGAATTTTATCTACATTATCAAATAATAATAAAAAATAAAAATAAAAGTGAAACTTCTTTGTAAATAAATTATTGAGTAATTAAGCTGCCCAAATCCCAAAATTTAATTTTGCCAGTCTTTCTATATTAATGAATGATACTAAGGCTAATTAAAACCAGTATTAAAATTAGTTGTCTTTATGTATATTTTATATATAAGGAAATGTTGGCAAAATAACCACACTTGGTGTGGTGAGCGGTCGCAATTGCCACCAGTGCCATGAGCGCGTACACACTCGTGTCTTGCGCATCGTGAATATTATTGCAAGTGGCTGAATGCACAAGAGTTGCATAACACATAATACATAACTCTATGTATTTAGTTAAATTTTTATATTAAATTGTCTATTGTATCAGTATTAAGTTACTGTGAGAAAAGAAAATAAGGAAATAAATTATACGCATACTTTAACTCTCACTTGATTCATGATATAACTTGATATTTTTATTTTATTAATATTATTTAAACATTTCATATGTTTAACATAACGTGAGCGGGAACCTTAGTGTGAGACTGGTACTCGTCGGTTGTTTGTGTGACACTCGAACTCGTTTCCTCGCTGTATTGCGAAACTTATTCTTTGAGATTAAATTACATACACAAGATAATATTAAACCAGCTTACCTTCTCAAATTCCACGGTCTGACTTCCAGGAGAACTTATCAAACCCTCGAATGGATATGATGAAATGTATCTGTGGGCAGCCGTTGCGGTCCCAATGCCTTTGATTCTGAAATACATTTAGGCAAAAATGAAATTCTCATCTCGTATGGATAAGTCAAAATATATAATTTTCACTATCCAAGATACTTTACGCCAGTACTACACGAGTTCAAGTCACAAGTTGTCTAACGAAGTAAACAATTTAATAAACTCGTATTTATGTCCTAATAATAAGGAAGTTTTTTCAGCGGTGCTTAAATGTTTCATACATACATCACATTATTTTACCTACTATAACAATATTATAAAATTGCAATGAACGCAACCTTTTAAACTTTACACAATGTTAAATTCATGTTATTATTATTAATTTCACGAGACTGTGTATAGAACATTTGTTTTACTTGAGCCGAGCCGGCAGGCGCTACAACTTACGAGACTAAACGCCAATTCGTTGACAGATTAGCGCCAAAAATGACATAACCACAGATTATGACTGTGACTATAAAAGTGGCACAGATTTTTAAAATTATTCGTAAATGATCATAGCAACCCTATGCTTTCCAGAAATACCGTCGTCATATTTCATAATATAAACCTGCTCTATTGGTCTAAGATCCTGATATACAACGACCTTCACCGAGATGCTTATTTAATGAAACGTATTTTATATTTAATTTAATATGTCAATAAATATAATCCATATGGGTTGCCTAGCAAATTTCAGTCCAGAGTATTTTAATTAATATTAAAAAAAAATATATTTTGAAAATAAATAGCCTTACGCTTAGTAAAATATAACTTAGTTGGGGCACGAAGGCCCATTACAAATTAAAAAAAAAAACTATGTTAAGACTTAAGATATATAAGATATCGGGAAGGAAATGGAGGCGGGAGGCCACGAAACGGCCAATTGCTTCTTTCGAACAATAAATTAGCCAATAAATTAATTGCTATTGACGAATCCTTGTTTATTGCTGATATATAAATGAAGCGTCTCTGATAAATTGATGAACAGAGGTAAACCTTTTGATTATTTGAAGCAATAAAATTATAATTTTTATCTCATAACCAATTTCTAGAGAATCTTGATTGTGCATTTTCTCCTGCAGACATAGAACGAGAAAATTATCAAGAATGTCCTTGCATAGGCTTTAAATTTTTTTTTGAAATATTCATATTTTTATAAGTAGGTATACTAAAATTATATATGTAATAATAATTTCAGAGTACCAAAAGTTTAAAATTCCTAGTTGTATTGCCTGTGAAGAAGAATATTAAATTTGTATCAATAACACGGAACCTGGATAAAGAAAGATACAATAGTACAGTCAAATTATTGCATTTAAATTATCCTTCAAGTGATAATAAATGATTTGTTATCAAACCCCAATTTAGGTTTCTATATTTTTATAAATAAGGTAAATTATAATTAATATTTATAAATAATTAAGGTAATTACTAATTATAACATTAAGCAATTGAATTAAAACATCCTTCTGTTCTACACAAGTACACATTGTATGTATAAAATTACATCATTAGTTTAGGTATTTATTTAACTTTTTATTTCATTTTTCATAACTATTACTTTCTATAATATAATAAATATTTTTGTTTAAAAATACAAAGTAGAATTTAATAACATAATAACTAGCTCTATGTGATAAATTAATGGCTATGGCCCTTTGAATTGGTTTTAATTATATTTTATTTGTACTACTCTTTTAGTTTTAATATACTTGTCTGACTTACTTAAATAGTATGTAGAAAGTTTAAATACACTGCGCTGTTGAGGAAACCAATATTTCTTAGACCCCAAAATCCAAATACATACTTTAAAAACAAACTATTAATTACACAAATCTGTGGGTAAGACCCAATAAGGGAAGGTATGTGTGGTGTTAAGCTGTAGTCAGCAGCAATTACTACCTTTTCAATATTGATCGCTTCTAAATTTATAAAATAAGTTATAGCCATTTCAACATTCAAAATCAATGGTAATCTCTTGAATGGTGCAAATGTACGATTATATATTTGATCCAACATATCTGGCATAATTATTTACTGTCCGTTGTCTTCTTTACAGGTTGTTTGTATGTTGTAATTACTCTAACAAAATATTGATACTCATGAAAACATTGGTTAACTTACCTTTAGAAACAATTAAAAAATTTAAGATACCTATCCATCCTGTTTAGTTTAAATGTAGTATACGTTGCGAGATTGCGTTGTAAGCTAGGATGTCCTTAAAATTGTAACAATATATCCAGATGATAATGCTAGTTACCTATGCCTTGTTTCGTGCTGAAACATAATTCATATTTTCAAGTTGTCTGTCCCCCACAAATACTATGAGGTCGTGTACCATAGTAAATATTAACTGTTGAAATTAAGTTATAAACAAAACAAGTAACCTAATATGTACTAATTAATATAAACAAAGATACTTATTACATAGGTACGTTAGTTTTAGTACATTAGTTTAGTATCTAACTAAAGAAAACATTTTTAACATCACGTTTTCTGCCAGTGTCAATGTCTTTTCAGTTTTAATTGTCAAATGTATTATTGACAAATAATATAGGCGAGTATAATTAATAGACTTTGTTAAATTATGTTGCCTCGTTTAACTCACATCATGACATTTATTATTTAATACAAAAATCTATATATATTGAAAACCCGAAATATATTATATATGTTGTAAAGATTTGCCTGGTACAATAGTTGAATTTTCTTTCACTAGATGGCGCTAGTATTATAAAACAAGCATTTTATTTGTATAATGATATTATGAGAGTTTAACTTAGAATATTTATTTCACTGTGTTATCAGATTTAGTCTAAGAGATTAATGATTAGTGCAATTTATTATTCATTTGAATCCAACTTACTGATTTGAAATACTTTGGTGCAAAGAAAACTGATAGACAGAGAGTTAAATGTTTGTTAAAAGCTGTCATTTTCTTGCATATCGCACATAGGCAACGATAGTGTCCTAACTCATTAAATGTAGTTTTTGGGAAACCACTTTTTTTTATAATTTAGAACACCATTATTTTATTCTGGAAAAGCATATCGGAGAACTTATGATATTTTTAAGAAAACTATTATGCTCTTTTAGGTTTTTACGGAAATTACAATCTAAAGATATTTGTTCTATTTTATATTTATTTTTTACTTTTAAATTCCTCTAATGTGTCACTTTTCCAGACAAAATTATGAAAAATTTCGTAAAATGAAACACTTTAATATTATTATAGAGAACCCAAAGGCAACGAATTCAAAAGTCAAAAGTCAAAAATCATTTATTCATGTAGGTAACACAATGTACACTTAAGAACGTCAAAAAAGAAATATACATTAAATGATTCTAATTTACATTTACACGTAGAACGGAAGAGAAGAACTGGCAATAAACAAGACGTAGGATGTCTGAATTCGTTGGCAAAGGAGAGAGGTGTAATAACTATGTAATACTGAATAAAATATGATCTACTAAGGAGATCTTGAATAAACAAACAAAACTTTTTAGTATTTTCTAAAGTCGCGTCGAGATGCTACCACTGAGTTCCCAGCCCAAATACAAAAGCTCATTTCTGCCCACATCAAATAGTGACAAGCAACGATAGCTAAGACACGCAATTTAGGAGCGCGTGATTGGAAACGTTCGCTCAATGAATCAGAATACTATCGACGATCGGATGCAAGCAGGCGCAAGGTACGAGCTCCGCGAATTTGTGACCAACTGATTGTGATATCGTTTTTCCATTCTACAATAGACTTTATTAGTAGACACCAATTGACTTTTTTTTATTTGTGCAACTAAATACTTGCGCGTACCGTAAAGGAAAACAACATATCTGACTACAAAATCAACAGAACACGCCGCGGTAAACTCACCGGGCTTCAGACATCAGAGGGATACGCATACTAATGAAAAGTCCTGAAGTAGTAGTTAGTTTTAAGTAAAAAATAAATAAATATTAATAACCTGCAATTTGGACCAGGAAAATAGAGGCGTGGGCGTATAACCGACGTACAAAACCCGCATCAAGCTTACGGCGTCGTTCTCGCCAAATATTCAATGTATCGTTATTCGGAAATCCTTATTTCTGTATTTTATAAAAGTATTATAAAGAATTATATGAATAGAAATGCAACACCCAATAGACGAACTTCCTACAACACAACTTGTACCGTCATCCACTTTCAAACTACGACTATCTAGATCAGGAGGAAAATTAAATAAAAGTTTCGGAAAACGATAGTATGTATTAACAACTGGACAAAAAGTAATCGCTTCGAATCTGCGACGTGTATAATGTATATATTATTAAGTCATATTTTCGTAAGCCCATCAAACTGAAGATACCATTCTTAAGACGTTTGGTCAATACAATCTTATATAAAGGTTAATTAAATGTTATACTGCAAGCAACCTCATTATTATACAATATTAAAAGTAGTTTTTGTTAGAAAACCAATATAATCTGTACTCTATGGTGTGCGCTCAGCATTTGTGGCGGGAACGGAGATGAAGAAACATTAATGGTCCATGAATGAGATGAGAATAAATTTCACAGTACTTTATGTAAATTGCTAAATTAAACAATCTGCTTTTTTATACAATATTTTTCCCTACGCAAAAATTCAAAATTGTGTGGTGAGTTTTTACTGCAATAACATTATCAATAAATCTCTCTATGTGGTTATAATTACATTTTTATGAAAGCAGGTTGCAACGGTTGCACACGAGTTAATTCGTTCTTAACGAAATGCAATGATGACATGCTATAATGTTAATGGAGCTCTCCACTATTGGAGTACGTCTACAATGTTTGGTTGTTCTCTTCCGTTCTACGGCCTTTAATTGGGAGCTGGCAGTAAATGTAAAATTAGACGCATTTCATATATATTTATTTTTCGCCTTGACGTTCATTAGTGTCCATTTTGTTACCTATATGAATAAATGATTTTGAATTTGAATTATATATAATAATAATATAATAATGGAATGATTGAATGGGAATGCTGGATTGGACCCCTTACATGGCTCCTTATAATGGACTTTGCCCCTTTTAATTTTATGATTACTTTCATGCCTAACCTAACCTACTTATATAACATTCAGAACAAAATTGTAACTAACACAATAATAACCATTTATGGGCTTATGATTGCCTGTTTAATAAACACATTATTATTATATACCTCGACAATGAACTATCCGATGCAAAAATATTTTCAAATCGAAGAACCAAAACATATTAAACTTTCGTTTAGTAGTTGGTATTGTAGATAAAGACATATTTTGTTTGATAATATTGGCAGAGGAAACCAAATGAATAAAGTCGAGATATTTTTTGATAAACGATCAAGGGCTGATCTAATAACAGTGAAAATGGAGAAAAATGCATGAAATGTTGAAATTAGGTCGGCTTTTCGACATCAAAAGACAATTTAAATGTTCCGGGAGAAATGAAGACATTTTATAAGACTGGTACCGAGACCAATCTTTAAAATTATTGTTTCGCGCTTTTTGTCTTGAATAATTATTAATGGAGTTTGTATGCGACATAAAAAGATGTTTTTAGACAGTACAAAATAAAATATTTATTGTAAATGTTGACATAGTCTTAAGAGAATAGTTTTTTATCACCTTGCCTTGGTGGTTAATGATGTATAATGGGGGTACCAGGTTCCCATCAAACAATACTTATCTCATTATCATTAAATTTCTAACTGCAATGAAAATTTTACTTTTAACTGCACCATAATTCAAAATTAATAATTGTTCAATCACATTGCGACATAAATTCGAATAAAAATTCAATTCCTTTTAGTCTAGTCCGACTAGACGAATACGAGCTAGCCGCTGGCAGTAAGGGAGGTATTTGTTATATACGTATTAAAACAACAAGATCTCGAGTATGACTGCCCATTTATTATATAAAACATAGATTAAATATCAATAAAATGGGTTACGTGGAACGCTTACATACACAAACACACCAAAGAAACAATATTGTAATAAAAATTTTACAATAAAAATACCATGTTTCGTGTCTATATACGTATAAACCAGTAAGTGGTCAGAAATCTTACTTCACACCTTACAATAACATTTCAAGACCAAAATGCATTTCTGGCGCAACTCGCTGAAAAAGATTCTTAGTCCCTGCTCTTCTTTGGACTACTCTGAAACTTGCCGCCATCATTGTGCATTGAAAAACAGCAGTAAACAGCACAATATTATAATTAAGAATACACCACAAGATGTACGAGCGTATGCTTTTGATTTACGTGAGACGTGGAGTCAAATAAAGTGCGCGCCATAAACCCACAGAATAAATAATCGTACTTAAAAGCCTCGAGTCGAGTTTTCCGCGCCTTCTCATTTTTTTATTTCAATTTTCACATGAAAACTCCGCGGAAAGGTTTCACTCGAGTTGACGAATGTTGGTAATTTGTATTTTTCACTTGTAAGCCACAAATGTTGTGTGCAATTCATTTAGTTGATTGCATTTAATATTAACAAGGTTCGCGGATTTTGGCCTGTTGCGTGTCCCTGAATAAAATATGCTTCATTGCCTTTGAATAATACTGCCTTTGTCTTCGTAGGATGAGGGTCTTAATATTGTCTATACTTGTCTTTATATTTTATAAATTTACAATAATTTTCTCTGCCAGTTTCGGACTTCGCCAAAACAAGGGTTTTGTTAGAGGCTTCATTAGATCACGATGTATGTTAGGACAGATAAATAAAACACCCTTAGTCGCTACTCCTCTCTTCATAAATTTCCTTAAAGCAACAGCCAGCATCGGAATACTGGGCGTTGACATATCGAATGACGTTCAGTTTCGCGGTCATTTGGAAGGGAAGGCTAAATTAGCCTCCAGGCCACCGCTTACATCTCTTTAAAGCGAGAGTTCGGCCCCAGATGTAGTACTGTTCTCACCTCTGGGCGGGACCTCCCCAATACTAGCTCGTTCCACTTGCCCGTAGAGCGATTCGAATTAGCGATGACCAGTCACTTTTCGAGCGGCCTGATTCCTTGTCGTTGCGTAGAGATGTGGGGTCCCTCTACATCTTCTACCGCATTTACTACCAAGAGTGTTGAAAGGAGTTGTTTGGATTAATACCTGCAGCTGTATTACCTCGACGTCCGCCGTTCCAGAACTGAGCGTTTCTTAAGGCAATTTTTGCCGGGAAACACCACTATCTGGAGGCCGGAAACGCACTTGAGAGCCTTCTGGAAATGTGTGTGTCCTTGATGTTCATTTAACATCAGATGAGACTCTTGCCTGTTTACCCCCTGTTACATAAAAAAGTTGTACTCGAATCACTTACGAATCACCACAGATTATTTCAGACATCCACAATAGCAGTATCTTGACAATAGACAGATGATAAATTTGGCGTTCATCGTCATCGTCTAAAGTTAATAATTGATTGCCTAAACCATTTCTTGGCTTCTGAAGAATAAGAATGCTTTTAATTTCGGAAACATGATTAGCTCTTATTACGTATCATTAATTTTTCCTTTTGTGAACCCACGACCTCATACCACCACGGATGAGAATCGCACGCTGCTACTAGGACAACACTGTTCAAATGAGTTAATTAGATAACAATAATAATATATTAGACCACTAAATGTGTTTAAACATGATACATATTAAGAGCGCTTAGCATCCGAAAGTAATCCAGAGAAATAATTATCCTTCGCTGAGCAGTCAGAGCTGAGAGTGGGTGAATGACAAAGCTATATTATGAATATCGGGTCACCTAGACGTTTAGGATACTCAAGTTTTAGATGCAGACTTATAGTTTTGTAAATTAATTATTGCGACTTGTTAAATAGACTCCGTTTTACATGAAATATCAAACATCTTTCAGTGAAGTTTAATTTAAATTTTTATCTACAATTTAAGTTAAATTAAGTTAACGTACCGTGGTGCATTAACCTTCTCAAAGTCCGTTTACTTTAAAGAATTTAGTGAATACATTCGTGTGTACTCAGACAGTAATTTTGCGAGCAGACGGTTAATATAGCTCTTAGTTTAGACTTGCATAGCTTGATGTCTAGATATTTAGGTTAAATGTGAATTCATTGCATTCTCTATGATGGTTATTAACCGCGGTTTGGCTTCCTTTCGTAGAATAACCTAATTTAGGTGTTATTTTTAGTTATTTAATAAATTTAATATTATAGGTCAGTCACTTACTTGTTACTGCATAAAGCGTAAATGCGGACATATTTTGGTTATAACAGCTTAATATGGGTAATTTCTATAGCCCATAGAAATAAAACACAAGTTTCTTTTAGTCACTTACGCCTTTAATGGGTTTCCTTTTATTACAAAATTTCATAAAGTTTTTTTAAATAGAACATTAAGCAAGAGGCTCATCTGATGTTAAGTCAAACCGCCGCCCATGGACACTAAAATTGCCAGAAAATACATTATTGATTGATGTATAGAAACGATTCAAATGTTCTAAACATGAATACACGGACTTTGTTTATGACCCATTGCCCACTCTCCTTCTTGTCTATTTAAAATATATCAGTGTTAAGTTAAGTACACACATATAGATAATTATATATCTATAACATTAAAGGAATGATTACTTTAAATGACAATTTAAGGATTAGAAGTGAAACTTGCGAAAAATTCTAAAAAGCGCAATTTTCTATTAAGATAATTTAAATTTGCCTTTTGTGCACGAGTCCCGGGTAAAATAAAGATAAACTTGAGCTCTAACAATTAATTTCGTCTAATCTTCAAAGAAAGCGCAAAGAGGGCAGCCAATTCAACATGTTTTAAGCTAACGATTTTATGAAATTTCCACCTTACAGACTTATGTATTAATTTTCATAATTTAAAATTCAAAATAGACGTGGTATTTATTTTTTGCCACATGACTAAATTATATTTTTGATTGCGCAATGATACTGGCTAGTTATATTTGAATAATAAACGAATCATTGAAAATGATAGCGTTCTCTTTCGTTCGGATCCATTTCGTATTTTATTCGTGATTTCTTTTATATCTTAAAACCTGTTTCTTGAAAAAGTATCTCACCCAGATACTTTTTCATAGAAATAGGGTATTTTTATAGAACAGGGGGCAAACGGCAGGAGGCTCATCTGATGTTAAGTGATACCGCCGCCCATGGACACTCTCAATGCCAGAGGGCTCGCGAGTGCGTTGCCGGCCTTTTATGAATTGGTACGCTCTTTTCTTGAAGGACCCTAAGTCGAATTGGTTCGGAAATACTTTAGTGGGCAGCTGGTTTCGCATAGTGGTGGTGCGCGGCAAAAACTGCCTTAAAAACGCTTAGTTGTGGAACGCCGAGGCTTAGTAGGCCTCCTAAAGTAACAATAGTTTTGGAATCTTTCAGTTCCAATTACGTTATTACGGATGCCTAAAAGTGTAAACAATTTATTACACGCTCATTTTCTTATTATACTATAAACACTCAACTGATGTCAACTGATGTCTCCAGACGATAACGGAAACAAAGAAGTCGAAAGAAGAGTTGCAAACAGCTGGAAAAAATATTGGAGCCTAAAAGAAGTGATGAAAGACAAGACCCTACACAATTCAACGAAAAGCAAATTATTTAACACATGCATCCTGCCAGTGCTGGCTTACGGGAGCGAAACATGGGCTTTAACAAAAAACGTAACAAATAAACTCTCCGTATGTCAACATGCCATGGAAAGGAGCATGACTGGGATCAAAAGAAAAGACAAAGTAAGGAGTACCAACATCAGAGGAAAGACTAAGGTACAGGACATAACTTTGAAAATAAGAAGACAAAAGTGGAAATGGGCAGGCCACATGATCAGGGGAAAGGACAAATGGAGTAAAATAATCACACAATGGTACCCAAGAGATGGAAAGAGAAAGAGAGGTAGACCACAAAAAAGGTGGGACGACGACATTATACAAGTCGCGGGAACAACATGGGGTAGAGTGGCCATAGAAAGGCCGGAATGGAGAAGGTTGGAGGAGGCCTTTGCCATTTGGCAAACGGACAAGCAAAAGTGGAAGAAAAGTACAATATACGAAAAATAAAGAAAAATACTGGCATGTCCGAATAGAGGCTATAATAATAATAATAATAACTATAAACACATGAAATTGTGAATGTGGTTGCTCAGATACATTTAAATTTTTTACTGGAATTCTAGAATTTTCTCAATATTCTATGCCCCAATATAATATTGAAACGGTGATTGTGATGTGTGTCCTACCGAGTAATGCAATGTACAAATATCTATGTAAGGGATAGAGATTTAGATAATTTGGTCGGTATGTGATGATGTCACATAGACAACTAGACGATGTATGATCGTAGCGTAGTGTGGGCCGGCGTCTATTTTAATCAACTCAGGTATGTTTGTCATTGATACCAGTTACCGCTTATGAATCTATTTAGAAAAAAAATTAACCTATGAATAGGAGAAGATATAAACTTCCCAACCATACCAACCCTAAGCTAATACCTAAAGGACGCATTCTGCTTCAAAGAAGAACGCGTTTTGTCTTAAACTCACCAATATCTAGATTAGAGAACTAGAAATTCTATACGTAATAAACGAACTAGGTCTGGATATCCAGAATTGCTATCCTCACACTTAGAAATAAATTTTCCTTTTTTTCATCACTTCGTGTAGGTATGTTATGTTTGCTTGTCACATTAAATACTCGTATCGCATTATTTTGCCAAGTGTTGGCAAGCTTTTATAAATAAATACCACACCACGAATTGTATAGAATATTTCAACTAATAGTATTTGTGATACACCCATTGAATTTCATATTAACAGACACGAAATGAAATAGACTGATTGATCACGGGTGGGTAATTGTTAGTGTGTAATCACCTTAACACCGAAGGTTAATGTGCTCCAGTCATGGTCAATATTAGTCTGGCACCATGCAGTTGTTGTTGTGACGGCAGATCGAGTGGTCACTATGTGGTTACAATATGTTCTGTGGTTAGTGGTGATTTTTATTCGTGTATAGTCGCTAATGGGACATAGTTCTTTGATGTTTTTGAACGAAAGTTAAGCTTTCTAACGTCGTAAATTTTTCTTCTTAATATTTTTGATTACTTAAATAAAAAAGCGTTGTTTGCGCACATAGATAACCAATGATGCATGAGCCGAGGTTTGAATGGACGATCTCAGGATTGAGAATCACCTTACTTGACAGAACTTCCTTATTACTTAGTTTAACATAGAAAAATAATTTATTGTTTTTTAAATTTTCTTCGTGTAATAGATGTTAGGCTTAATACAATTAGGAGTGTTCGGTTATAAGCATTAAACTTTCTCAGTCTAGCTGATAGGCTTTCACATCTTATCAATCCGAGTTCATAAGTTATGGTTTTTGATTATTATAATTAACAACATATTCATTTTACCTTATTAATTTATAAAAGAATGTTTTATTAGCTGCGATGTCTGATTAAGTAATCCTGTACTGGTTAAAAGTCGATACTTGAGAGGCTAATAATGCATTGTAAAAGATAAATAAAGTTTTGTTTTTATAAGCAAAAGTTTATTGAGATTGTTTAAGAATGAATGATTTCCTTTCAGACATAAAAATGCTGTTTGCGATCCTCCTGCCGATATCATTAGTGGCTTCGCAAGAGCCATGCCCGACATGTGTACGAGGCAACGGAACGTGTTACAACGTATCATATGTTTTCGATATAGACGCACCATTCCGAAATCGCGTAGTTATCCACAAATTAGCGCTATTAAGATCCAGCAACACCCTATTTTACAGTTTCGAGCCGAGAATCACCGACCCGGAGTATTACAAAGTGGGCTCTATAAATATTGATGATCCCACAAACAGCTCAGTCGTTTCTGTCGGCAAAATCATGAATTTCGGTACATTTGATCTCGACCAGGACAACGGATTGGTTTACTTGGGTGGCGGTGATGGCATATACGTCCTAGATACTAAGGTTGACAAAGTTGCACCATACAGCTCCCGCGGTGATACAGTACTTAGTCTCTTTTACAAGGGAAATGTTTATTTCGTTACGTATGGAGACTCCAGAGTTGTTAAGAAGAAAGGTGACAATTTCGAAGTTATCGTTGAACATACTATGCCAGTGAAAACGTTTGTCGTCAATAAAGACTATGTTACTGTATGTCTGAGTACTTATGGCCTCTTTGCAAGTAAGAAAGATGAAATTGTTTGGTTGAGTTACAACCCATACTTTCGTGGAATAGCAATTGATCGACACGACGCGATATACACTTGGTGGTTGGACGGAATATATAAGGTTATTATAGAGAAGAATTTATCTGAATCTAGGATCGTCAAGGTGGTCTATATTGATGACGTTGGGTCGCTTACCTTTGATTTGGATAATAATTTCATATTTACATCCGGTAAAAGTCTGTACAGGCTGAATGATTTGAATATTACTTGTGATGGAAGTGAGAAGAAAAAGAAAATAAGGATTTGATTTTATTGATTAATGTATGATTAAGATATTGATTAAGACGGTACAAATTTGTTTTTTACTTTTATGCGATTATTTTTGTTTATAAACATAATTACGCATTATTTTAAAATTGCGCTTTTGTTTGTTTAATGATTGTTAAAACTTAACTTTATAAACTTTACATTTATTTATTAATTTAATTAAATCTCGAAGTATTAATTATAAAAATAACAATAATATAGTTAATAAAAAATAAAATAAATCTAATAACTTAATTCATATTAGAAAGTTGTTGTGAAAAACTAAGCTCTTTAAATAAATAAAATGAAAATGGAAGGTCTTTTTTTTTTTTTTTTATATATAATAGGGGGGCAAACGAGCTTGCGGGACGACCAAAAAGGGTAGTCCACGCAGCCCATAGACACCCATTTTAGTGGGTGCGTTGCCGGCCTTTGAGGGAGGAGTAGGCTCGTTTTTTAAAAATTTGGAGGTCGTATCTCTGAGGGAAGACCCCCCCCGGGAGCCGATTCCACAGTTCGCTAGTTCGCAAAAGAAAATGCCTAGTGAAGCGGACCGTGGAAGACCTCCAACCATCAAGATGATGCTGGTGAAATTTAGAGGTCGTTCGGCTCGTACGGTGTTGAAAAGAGGCAGGAGGGATCAACCCAAACAATTCTTCAGAACACTCTCCGTAATAAATTTTGTAAAAAACGCAAAGAGACGCAATGTCTCTGCGTAGCGATAGAGAATCAAGCCGATCAGTAAGACATTGGAGATTGACAATTCGACAAGCCCTTCGCTGAATTTGGTCAAAAGGAAGAAGCTGGTATTTGGGAGCACCGGCCCAGAGATGCGAGCAGTATTCCATATGAGGTCGTACTTGAGCTTTGTAGAGCTGCATACGTTGCACCTCAGTGAAATACTGCTTAGCCCTACCCAAAACACCCAGCTTTTTGGAAGCCAGTTTGGCTTTTTCTTCCAGATGACTGCGAAATTGGACTTCTTTCGAAATGCCAACCCCAAGGATACTGAGGCTGTGTGACGAACTAAGGAGAGCGCCTTCAAATTGGGGAGATACGACAAAAGGATCTTTCTTGGCAGAAAACGAACAAACCTGCGTCTTTGTAGGATTAAACTTAACAAGGTTGTTACTACCCCACACAGAAACCTTCTCCAGAATCGACTCAATTTCGAGAACAAGTATGTTGCGACTCTCATCGACTTCAGATCGAGACATGTTCGGATGGCCGGAATATAATGTGTCGATGGTGCTGTCGTCTGCATAGCAATGGATGTTGTCGATATTCAACAGGTCATTGATATGCAGAACGAACAGGGTCGGCGAAAGGACACAACCTTGCGGAACGCCTGCATTGATGGGTCTAGGATTGGAACACGCTCCGTCAACTAGGACTTTAATGCTACGTCCTACAAGAAAATTTGCCAGCCATCGGCATAAGCCATCGGGCAAACCGTATGACGGTAGTTTCGAAAGAAGCGCCCTATGCCAAACCCTATCAAAGGCCTTAGCTATATCCAAGCTAGCGGCCAATGCCTCTCCCTTACTTTCCACAACTTCGGCCCATCTATGAGTTAGATAGGCAAGAAGATCACCAGCCGAGCGGCCACGGCGAAAGCCATACTGACGATCACTAATTAGCTGGTGCTCCTCTAGATATCGCAAGAGCTGCCTATTGATGATAGACTCCATTACCTTTGAAAATAAAGAAGTGATTGCGATAGGTCTGTAGCTGGATGGTTCAGAGCGGTCACCTTTTTTGGGAATGGGATGAACATGCGCAGTCTTCCATGAGCTTGGAACTACGCCCGAGGAGTACGAGAGTCGAAAGAGCCGTGTAAGCACCGGAGTCAGCTCAGAAGCACAGGTCTTAAGAACGATCGAGGGAAGGCCGTCAGGACCACTTGACTTGTGGGTATCAAGGGAGATTAAGGCCCTCCGCACACCAATCTGTTCGAATCGAACTTCAGGCATAGAAAACCCGCAATGCGGAATAGTGGGCGGTAAGGTCCCTGAGTCATTGAGCGTGGAGTTAGAAGCAAAGAGAGAGCAAAGGAGCTCTGCTTTCTCTTTCGCCGAGTGAGCCATCGAGTCATCCTCCTTTCGCAAGGATGGTAAAGAGGGCTGACAAAAGTTTCCCTGAGTTGCCTTCGCCAATGACCAAAAGGCTCGAGTTCCAGAGGGCAATTTCGCGAGCTTTTCACCAATTCTGCCAATATGTTCCGATTTTGCTTTAAAAATTTCTCGTTTAAGGGTTCGGGTAGCTGCGTTAAATTTCTTTTTATGGAGAGCTACATCGGGATCCTTTATGGCCATTGCGTGAGCCCAGATTTTATAGTACTCTAGCTTAAGACGGGAAGCCTCTTTGCAAGAGTGGCCAAACCATGGCCGAGATTTACCACGAATGGGGACCATAGAGTAAGGGATATAGAGTTCCATTGCTTGTAGCACCACATCGGCGACAGATTCAGCGCTGGCGTCAGGATCACTACCCTTGAAGCAGACTTGCAACCATGGGTATGCTGCAAAGAAATGACGCATGTCATCCCAATTGGCCGATTTGTAATGCCAGACACGACGGCATTCCGAAAACTGCGGGCGGGTTCGACGCCTAATTGGCACAACGGTTCGCACCAAGCAGTGGTCGGAGGACCCAAGTGGGGCATCCACAGTAACCTCATAGAAGTCTGGGTGAGAAGTCAGCATAAGATCTAATAGCGAAGGCTGATGGTCAGCTCGGTCTGGTATTCGCGTAGGCGTTGTGACCAGTTGAGTTAAAGCATATGCAAGAGCGAAATCATGGAAGCCTCTTCCCGAATAGTCGGTCGTACGAGAATTTAACCACTCAGAATGATGGGCATTGAAATCACCCAGTATAACGACTTCAGCAGGCGATAGAGACAGAAGGGAATCGAGTGCAGTTTGGACATGTTCTATAAGTCGATCGACCTCGGTGTTGCCGCTGTGTGACCTGTAAAGGCAGCAGTATATGCGGGGATGGTCAGCACATTCTACGCGTACCCACAAGGTAGAAAGATCGGATTCTTCCAAATGTAAGAGGCGACGGAAATTTATATCCTCACGAATGTAAACGCATACACCGGCTTGTGGCCTAAAATTATGCTCAAGACAATAGCCTGGATAGTGCAAATGTTCAACAGACGAGGGAACTATCTTGGTCTCCGTTAGAAACAATAAGGCCGGCTTAGCCGTCTCGAGGTGAAAGTGGACGGGATTTAAATTAGATTGAAGCCCCCTAATGTTAGTAAAGTCTGTGTTAAATTGTGTTACCGTGAGTTTATTTCTAGATTTGCCTCTGCAGTTGAGCGGTATTTTGTCCCCCCCAGAATACGCGGGACAGCCTGAGTGAGTACACCCAGGGACGGATTCTCCTGTACTAGAAGTGCAGGTACCCTCCTGGGGTAAAAAAGTTCTATTTAATAACGCTGCCATGATGATTCGGAGAGGAAGGAAATGAGCTTCCGGGAATCCCACAATATAAAACGAAACGCGACACACGTCCTGCGTGGGCCACTTCACGCTTTTTTTTTCAATGGGAGAGTGGTATTACCCCGGTCGTGTCGGCTCATTCGGCTGCTTACGCAGCATGACACTCCCACTACTTGGACTAACTGACTGCGCTGGTGGAAATAGTTATTGTTCAAATATCCCACCAGCGGGCGATGGGGTCGTCACTGCCCTACGCCTTAAAAATCCCTTAGTCGCCTTTTACGACACCCACGGGTAGAGATGGGGAGGTGCTATTCTATAAGCCGGCACAACACGGCCGAAAATTCCCTACTAAAATTAACTGAAAATAATAATTAACCTTTATAATTTATATTTAAAAACCTATACAGAAATTTAGTACATATTATGGCTTAATCTGTTTTAAAATTTAAAAAGTTTAAAATTTTACTAGGAACCCTATCGCAGGTATAGGTCTCCAAGGAATGCCATTTTTTCTTACACCACCCATCTGAAGTTGTTAGAAAGATCGTCCTTCAAAAAAAACTGAATGAATCACTATCAAAATCTATACCACGCTAATTAATAACATTTTATTTTTCTCTAAATAACTGCCTCAGATGACCATTTAAAATTACATCTATCTAAAAATAGTCAAAGTAACATTATTGTGAACAACACATCTGATTATAAATACGCCATCCTTGGAGTTCGGATATTAAATTTTTAGATTTGTTTAAAACCCTCTCAACGATCAGTTTGATTTGTTGGTTCGGGAGTAACTTTTGTAGGGGACACATAAATTAAAAATAGTTTAAATTAACTTCCTTGAATGACACGACGTGTGAATTGGTAGGATTGCGTCGTTCATTCGTTCTCGCCCTTGCCCCTAATGACCTAATTACAATGCTCACAAGTCACCGCCTTTAAACGGACATTACTCACTCTATTTTATTCACATACCAACTGTTAAATTCCTAGATCAATACATAACCGGGAATTAATAATATGATAATAGAGTTTTTAATCTAATCATAAGAGATAATAATTTAATATCGCTAGAACATGCCCCAATTTCCTTTTTAATCCTGTAAATATTACAAGAATCAAACGCGAAACATGTAAACACGCTTTCCTGCCTTCTTTTGTCAGGAATCGAACTTATTGAAGTGGGTAAATAATATTTGATGTCGAACTTTGAATGACCACTCAACGTGAGGGCCATCAAACATTTTAAATCTTTCTGCCGTTCAAACATTGCTAAGAGGAAAACTCAGTGATCCGAGCTATTTTCACAACATTATTTGTCGCTTGAATTATTTTTTTTGTATTTACATTATACATATAACATACTGCCATATGTTTTGTGACTTGGAATCGACCTAATTAAATAATCATGTTCTTATGGGAATTCTCTATTGGCTTGACTGGCCATGCAGATAATTCTGCCTTCGGTTATTCCCCATTTCTGTATTCTATTTATTATTAACTCTCATAATAAAGACAGCTTCACGTACCTACTCATATTGGGCTACCATTTTACTCCTTTAATAGAAAATACACTTACTACATTTCGGGTCAATAACAGCGAGTATGGTATTCGATTTCGATAAAATCACTCAATAATAATATAATATATATATATATAAATGAATTGCTGTTCGTTAGTCTCGCTAGAACTTGAAAACGGCTGATCAGATTTCTAATTTTGGTCTTGAATTATTTGTGGAAGTCCAGAGAAAGTTTAAACAGTGGAAAACATAAATAATAATTAAAGAAAATACTAGAAACGACAATTAAATTTTCCAACAAAATCTTTTCATATTGCGTTTCTAGGTCTTTTTAGAAATAAAGAAGTGTCACTTGGTCATGTATAGGTACCTACAGAAATGTGTGTTTCATGGCTGTAGTTTGAGGTTGTCTTTGGTCTGTTTTAAAAATGTTGTATTACGTGTTGACACAAATATATGTAGGTGATACGAAGTTCACGAGTTCATCTAGTAGTGTAAAGTTATAATACTTTTATTTTCAATTATATAAAAAAATCATAACTGGAAATTGTACTCTCGACACAAAATAATGTTCTCAAGAAATAAAATAACTAAATTCTACATTTCTTACCGCCTTCAAGTTGTAATTCGAAAAGGGAAAACCATAAAGAATAATATTTTTCGGGTCTGTAAACGATTCCTGGAGGCACATAATAAACAAGCTAATCTCGTTAAAGCTTAAACGTCCCAACGTAAAAGTAAAAAAGATTCAAAACATACGAGAAAATTCATCTCTGGAGTCCATAAAAATATTTATCCATCAATTTCTGAGTTAGGCAAAGATGAGCGAGGGGAAAATAAAGAGGTGTACTTTCGCTCGCAACAGGCACGGAGTCGGCAACAGAATTGTCCAACACGCGACGTGATATTAATCTTAAGTGAAAGTGTGGATAATATTTTGCAAAAGTTAAATATTTTGTATGACTAAATGTAACGGAAACACATGAAGAAACCGAAAGTGTTAGACTCAATTCACAAAACTCTTCATCATCAACATCTTCTTCATACTTGCAAATAATAATATCTAATGGTACAATCGTATGTTCGCATATTCTGCAACACACAATAGCGCGCAAATTTGTTTTTAAAGGAATTTTACATTTTACATTATTAGTCAAATTCAATTCTTCTATTATTTGTATCGTACATATCATGTCATACGTTATTAAATTTATATCAACTACAGTGTCGCACGCAAATAATCATTTATTGAATAATACATTTTTTCCAAAAGTAATACACCAAGTCGATTTTTCAAAACTATAGTCGGAAGATCTTTTAATTCTTTTGGTAAATTATTGTAAACCTTGCTTGCCATGCTAAACAGTTTGTTTGGCATAGACAATTTCTCCCCATATCTATACTTCGACAGATGTTTATTCACTGATGTATGTCAAAAATGTATGACGAACGCATATTATTCCTGTATGATATGTAAAATCGCTTAAATTATATTAGTTGTTCGCAAGATACGGCCCTGTCTGCGTAATCATCACAGGGCTTGCCTTTCACGAAAAGTTAAAGGCGCGTTATAAAAAATTCAAAGTTATTTGCCCTTTGTAACCCGCCGTAGTCGTATTGAGTTCTATACGTTATATTACGTGCTTTAAATTCGTTAGTAAATTGAGTTTTTCGTAGCTCATTTAACAGCTCACTTCATAACGACCTCAATTATGTGAAATATTTTGTCACATTTATATATTCGTCCCATATCTGGGACAGAACATTCAATATTTGCGGGAACGTTTGTGAATTAAGGAATTGTTCGTTTATAAGTTTAGAGTTAAGGAAACTGATCCGGTTTTTATATTTGTTTGAAATAGCTTAAAAGCCGGCAACGCAGCCACCTAAATGGATGCCCATGGGCTGCTACGACTGCCCTTTTTGGGCTCCCGTATGCTCGTTTGCCCCCCTATTCTATAAAAAAATGTATTTGTTGTTAAACGGATTCAAATAATTTTTTTTACTCATCGTTATTTCAAACAAAATAGAGTCGATGGGTTGCCTCTGGATTGACGTAATCACGAGTTGACTGATTGACCTCATTTGAAGCCATCATGAAAACCATTCATCAGAGTCCTACAAGCTTTTTTGCTTTGATTTCTATTCTTTTCGAGATTTATTATAATGTTTTAGTGGCTTAATGGAAGACGATAGAGGAATTTACTTAGTTTTCTTGAATCATTAGTGTACCTAAATGTCAGTTTATAAAAAAAGATCAGCCCTGCGATTCTGTAACTTGGAAAAGGTGGGAGCTTGTACTTTATTGTTTATCAGAATGCCAAATCATAAAATGACTGCTTCACGACTGATTTGAGAGAGACCGCCGATGCGAAAACCGCTGTGTGAGTTCGTGAAGTGAGTTACAGAATCGCAGGGCAGTTTTAAGATTTATAGATAGAATTGGAGGCAACATTACTTTAAGAGACTGATCAACCAGATGATTGAAGGACATTATTAAATAAACAGATGAAAAACTGAGGCAAGTCTGATACCGTTAACGCGTCGATGAAATGTGTTGTTTATAATAATATTATTATTAGAAAATATTCGTACATTTGTAACGAATTAACTCAATAGCTACATTATCCCTGAGATATCCAAAAAATTCTAAGAAATAAATATCCAGATCGTAGTTTTTACTAGCTTATGAATAATTTGTGTAGTTGGAATAGTTTCTTTCGAAATCCTTTTATTAACTAAACATGCCCAACGAAATAACCCTTTGAAGGCAAAAGGTAATAAATAAATTGCAATAAAGTCGTCACGGAACGCTCGGTAACCTTTACAATTCCTTAACTTGCTATAAATGTACATGTGACGATTTTTATGAGGATTTTGCGAAGATCTTCGAGCAAAATGGATATTCTTGCGCCATTATTATTCGAATCATTATACTGGAAAGGCTTCTAGAATTTTATGAAACATACTAGGTTCTTTGAAGTGAAACTTCTTTAGGCGCATGAGGGTAAAATTGAGGGGAACGTCACGAAGATGTGCAGCGTTTTAGTCGAAGAATAGGGAGAGAGCGATTGAGACAGAGTGAGAAGGGTAAATTACCTTACAGAAATCCTACTTTTAAATTTAAAATTTCCTAAAGAGGATTGATGAAATGTTAGTATTTTATATTTTTGCGAAATGACGAATTGTAAATTAAAATGCCACTATCGAAGAAATAAATTAAAGAAAATTAATTTATAATTTGTATTAATTTTCGACGCTTTTAATATTTTAATGACAATTAAATTCATTAAATTCCTAACATATCTTCATTTTTCCCTCCTTCTAAGTCTCGGAAATCTAAAGTTTTAGATTTGTATAAATATGAACAAGAGTTAAAAATTAGTTTGCCAGTCTTATCCTAAAGGTCCGTAGTTCGAAACCCTGAACGCTAAATCCAGAGCTCGATTGTCAACAAACGAGGTTCCGATCCTCAAATACCTTATCTGACTTTCGTAGACTGTTCGCTGAACGTTCCGGAACTTTTTCGCTACAAATGAATTCCTTTCTCATTGGTGCGTGCTTCGCATGTCGAAGTTGGCCATTGTATGCCAATATGTACCTTTACGGCTTAAACTAGGCTTTGTGTTGCCTTCTTCTATAATATCTTAAGGACAGCCTTACCTGGATCATTAGTAATAAAATATTGTTCATAAATAATATTAATATTTACAATTTCTAACTTTCATAGTAATAATAAAAATAAAAAGAAAATTAAAACAAATTAAAAAAGCTTGGCAGTGTGTTTAACGAGGGCTGCATTTCCTCGCCGTATTCACTTAAGCTCAAAATATCTTTATTCATATAGGTAAACAAGTACACTTATGAACGTCAAAAAAGAAGTTAAGTTAATTGTAAATTTACTTTATTTTTTTTTCGAGATTATAAATTGCTCTGAATCAACATTCAATTAGAACAGAGCACAACAGAGCTTATTCCACATTTAATGATTTAATATATTAAGACAAAACATTGTGAATGTGAATAGGCTTATATTATTTTTATTATAATTAAATTGATCTATTTGCATTCAAACAATTGAATTAATAATTATATTATACAAGTCTTAATACACTGAAATGTTGACGAGAAAGCTCAATAAAAAAAGAGAAATATTTCGAAGTATAAAAACATTATAGAAGTTAATTTATAGAACGATTCCTGGTATTTATCACAGTTACCGCGAAATAATCGGAGATCAGACCGTTATTATCATTATTTATTATTTATTAAATTACGAAAATAACACGAAAAGCCTTTAATAAAATATTGACATTGTAAATACGCTTTTTAAGGGATGTATTAATTATAGTTCCAGTTTTTGCAAACCAATTTTTTATATTTTAAACGTTGGAGAATATTAATAAATAGATTTTCTATTGAATTAATAGTTACTGTAAAAATATAAGGAAATTATTTTTTAACAATATTTGTTTTCAATTATGATTGGGTCAATGTTAGAATCGTAAATTTTTGGGTTAGTTGACTTGGGTCACAGTTACCTTTGCAGAGTCCCTTATTATAATTAACACTTTAGCCAAGTTATGTAAACGGAGGAAAATGGAAATTGAAACTATAAATTCGCCTTCTGTAGACCACCCATAGCTAGCCAAGACGCTTATTATGAGCTTAATTTAGAAATTATATCATGACTTTTAATATTTAACAAAGTGAAATGAAATAGAGGTGGAAATTCACCCTGCGATTTTGTGTGAACTTATGTTGGGGGTGTCAAATGACAGCGCAGTCGGGATCTAATTAGTCTTACAGCATCTTCTCGTATTGAACTAATTTATTAATTGAATATTTAATTATTATAGACAGAGATATGAGACAGATTGTAATTAGTGTATTTATTACGAAATTTGCACGATTTTGTGCTTTTGTAACTTGCAATAAGAGAAGTGCTGGCCTTGTGGATCCTATCTGAGGTCTAAAGTTTGAACCCCGGCAGAGCAATGGACTTTAGTATGTGCGCATTAATACTTGCTCGTACGGTGAAGGAAAACATCTGATTTGTCGATATCTGAGACCAAGGTCAAAGGTCATAGTGCCCATGTTATTCTCACTTATAAGACTTACCTATCTTCTAATAAAACCATGCTATCGCTTATATCTACACAGCCTTTATGTGCTCAGTAAACATAATGTTAGACTAGTAATACTAGAACCTAAGAAATACTATCAGGATATTAACTGGCTGCCATAGGTTTTACCGCATAGATTTTATGTATTTTGGCAAGATATCTTGAGATTTATTAAGTGATTTGACCAAATTATTGTATAATTTCGGGCAGATATAGCAAAAATTGTTTTCTGTTTCACGAAAATCTTGCAGACAATGCATTACATAATTTGGTTTACGTCCGCCATTTTATAAATGTCATTAGCACGACATTCAATGGTTCACACCTTGCCATGATTTATTTTACGCGGCCGCCCCATTATTGTGCATGAGTTATGAAGGGAGAATATACTGCTATTTATAAAAAATATATTCGATTAAAAATGTATTTATGTTATTTTATTTTGGCGGGAAAGCCATAAATTGCGCTAATGATGTGCCTGCGAATTTGAGGTTATTTTCGCCATGTTGACAATACGACGCCATTAATAAATGTCATACGTCACAACTGTCAATTTTCGTGTTTCATTGGTTGTAAAAATAAGCTTTCAATAAAACACGGATAACGGAATAATAATGGAATCGTGTCGTGATGTTGAAGGTTAAATGGCGACTTTTCTTATGTGTGTTATAAAAAATTAATCTATTGAAGCATTCCCAATATTAGGATATTCAATTGGACAAGGTTCCAAGTGGTGGATACTATGAAAATTGTGTGATACAAAGTAAATTATGTCCAAACTCTGAATGGGGATTTATTTGATACATTACGGCGATCCGATGCTCATGTTACATCACGAGGGGCGTGTTGAGACCCGTTCGGGTGTATGCTCCCTCCGGATGGTGTGCTGGCTCGCGCCCTGCTAATGCGGGTGCGGGCATTTAGCTATTTATGAGGGCTACAGCGCGCGAGGAGCAGCGCTCGACTCGATCCTGGGGTCCTGTCCGGTGGTGTGGGATTATTTTCGACTTGGCCCTGGTGTCGTGACAGGTTGTAGCGGGCAGACGGATGCCCTGAGGGAGGCCCAGTGAGGCGACCAGCAGTTGAAGCCGTGGTTTTTGCCCTGGTGTCTATTGTCTATGTTGTTATTGCCCGCAGAGAATAGCTCACACGGATACCGGAGGCGACCTCTAAACTCAAACTCAAACTCAAAATATCTTTATTCAAGTGGGTAACCAAGTACATTTTTGAATCGTCAAGTTAAATTAATCATAAATTTACATTTACTACCAGTTCGCAAGTCAAGGGCGTAGAGCGGGTAAGAAGAACTGGCAAGAAACTTTCCGCCACTCTTTTTAATCGCCAAGTATTGTCATACAAATTGTTTGAACTGGAGCAATTCAATCCCAAGGATTAGGATCATTTAAGTAGTCCTCAAATTTATAAAAAGCTTTGTTGATTAATTTTCGTTTAACAAGGGCTTTGAATTTATTTAGTCTTTATCTAAGCCTGGACTGCCACGGCGCGATGTTCTAGGAGGTGGAGATGCTGCGAGGCGTCCGCTCTATCTATCATTTCAACCTTCGCGAGGCGACGAATTTGCACTCGTTGCACTTGACGCGTTGCACTCCAACCGCACATCTCGCGCTTTGGTGCGTTCATCACGCAGCGTGGGGCCCCCACTACACGCCGTAAGGTTTTGTTTCGTATTTGGCGGTTGCACTCCTTTCTGTAGGAGTACCACGCCGGTGTCGCGTACGTGAGGTGAAGGCGCACATAGAGCTTATGTAGCGGGAGCTTTACTAACTTATTTGGCAAATTCGTGTAATTTTTCATCCCTTATAGTGTTTCTATTATAATCAACTAAAACACTTTTTATAATATGTTGGAAATAAATTAAACATATGTTACTCAGGGATAATGTAGCGTTCTAATGTTCAAATAATATTTAATATCATTCCAGTAGTTTATGAGTTTCTTCATATCATAGTAATTTCATACAATCAAATGTAGATAATTTAATAACTTAAATAATGCAAAATATTAGACATTCTTTTGTCTCTGGAGAAAGGGAGACAAAATTATAATTTCAATCACGAAGCTGAAGGATGACAGATTATTTAAATGTTTGTGTCAAAAATTTGTCTCGACAAGTTACGTGAGTGATTTTTAATGTTTCAGATATGTATGTGCTTTGACTTTTGAATAACAAACCAATGGATCTTGGCCTCAGTTCTTCGAGATGCATCAGTTTATTTTTTTGTTTTATTTTGTTTGACACTGTATGTCAGTAAGTGGTATAGTAGTGAGCCTAAACGTTGTCTGATTGTTCATCACTATCACTACTATCTTGTTTAGGTCCAAGAAGTGGCAGCCTAAGACTAAAACATTACACAGGATGTTTATTAAATTACACAGGAGCCAATGGTAGCTCACATAGAAAAAAAAAGTATTTTTCTTTGTAACATCTACGATTATCAACCTATTAGACTATATATATTGTTGTAAGCGAACTTCTGAACAATTATATAATATCTCAACACTGTAGTGTATGAGTGAAGCGCATGTGTGCGTGCGCACACATTGAGATACCTAAATGTACCATTGTAGTGTGCTGTGCGTCAGTCACCAATAAACCTTGATTCATATTACACGTCGTGTATTATTTATCTCAGTGGCGACGAGGATTGGTTTTCGTAAAAAGTTAATAGTTTCTAGACAAAATGCCGATCGGGAAATTGACGGAATTTAATGTAAGGACTGGAAATTGGACTTTGTATATCGAAAGAGCGGAGATGTTTTTCAAAGTGAATGAGGTGAAAACAGATTTGTGGCTACCCACTTTAATCGCGGCTATGGGAGATGAGTCTTATGAATTATTAAGTAATTTGACTAGTCCAGATTTACCAAGCTCAAAAACCTACACAGAAGTCGTAAGCGTGATTAAAAACCATTTACAACCGAAACCATCATTTATATCGCAAAGGTATCATTTTCGACAGAGGCGACAAAATGCGGGTGAGTCGATATCGCAATATATCTCGGAGTTGAAGAAAATGGCCAAATATTGCGAATTTAAAACTGCTTTAGAAGATAACCTAAGAGATCAGCTGATTTGTGGGTTGCGGAGTGAATTAATCAGACAAAGGTTATTCGCGGAAGAGAATCTGGTGTATGGAAAAGCAGTAACCATAGCCTGTGCAATGGAAGCGGCAGAAAAAGATGCAGCGGCGGTGGAACAAAAGACGACGGGTGGCGTGACCGACCCGGGTGGCGGCAGCGAGACCGGCTGCGCGGCTAGTGCGCTGAACGCCGTGAAGGCGCACTCCGCGCGGCGGAGCGGACCGGGCCACCGGGGGCGAGGGGGCGCACGCGCACCGGCAGCGTCGTCGGGGCCGGATCGGAAAGGACAGGGTGACTCAAGATACAATTGTTATGCGTGCGGAGCCGCATGACACGGCAGCGATGAGTGTCGCTACCGACGCTTTATCTGCGGGAGATGTAAGCAGCGCGGGCATTTACGTCGTGTGTGCCCATTGAATAATGGGGGGCCACGAGGATCGCGAGGAGGAATACACAGCAACATGGTAGCCCATGTACGAACCATGGATCATCGTCATGAAGCATCGTCGGAGGGGATGGATTTTCCTGAGTGGTCGGGAGATGATGAACCTCCATCAACCTCGGACGAGGAGGACTGGCAAGTGGAGGAGCTACATCAACTAAGTTTAAGTAGTTATAAGCCGGTAAGTGTTGTAGTGATAATTGATAATAAGTCGTTATCAATGGAAATTGATACAGGGTCCTTGGTGTCTTGTATAAGTAAGGAGAAATACGACAAATACTTTTGGAACAGACCTATAGAAAAAACTAATTTTGTTTTTAAATTTATTGATGGTTCTTTAATTAAACCGTTAGGTGTAATAAAACCATTAGTTAGTGTGGGGGACAAAAGTAAAAATATGGAGTTGTTTATAATCAATGGCGGTACGACTTCGATTTTGGGCCGTCAATGGTTATCAGAATTGGCAATTAAAGTACCTATGTATAAACAAAATATTATAACAGCTGGTTTAGAGCAGAAAATTTCAAGTAATGGGAATAACTTGTCACAATTACTTTCCAGGCATAGCGAGTTGTTTTCGGAGGGATTGGGCCGGTTCACGGGAGGGGTAGCCAGGCTGCGGGTGCGCGAGGGGGCGGTGCCGGTGTTCTGCCGCGCGCGGCCGGTGCCCTACGCGCTGCGCGAGCGGCTCGACGACGAGCTGGAGGGCATGCTGCGCGCCGGTGTCATCGAGCCGGTGGAGAGCGCGGACTGGGCGACTCCCCTCGTTCTTGTGCGTAAGGCTGACAATGAACTCCGTATCTGTGCCGATTATAAAGTAACACTAAATCCGGTTCTGGTAGTTGATAGGTTCCCGTTGCCGCGCATCGATGATCTATTGGTGAGATTAAACGGTGCTAGGATTTTCTCAAAAATTGATTTATCGCAGGCTTACAACCAAATTGAACTCAACGACCCTGATAACTTAACAGTCATCAACACACACAAGGGTTTATATAAGTACAAAAGATTAGTATATGGGTTATCCTCCAGCCCTGGTATTTTTCAACGGATAATGACAAATCTTTTCAACGATATTCCCAACACGGGTATTTTTAGATGATGTAATCATCGGAACGTCTAATACACAAGAACATTTAGCAATTCTAGAAAGAGTGTTACAACGCTTATTAAATAATGGAATGAGGCTTAAGAAAAGTAAATGTTCATTTATGATGAGTGAGGTAAAATATTTAGGATACTTAATATCGGCAGATGGAATAAGAGTCGATCCCGAGAAAATTACGCGAATAATAAATATTCCCCGTCCCAATAACGTAACGGATCTGAGGGCATTCTTAGGCACAATTAATTTTTATGCCAAGTTCATTAATAATTTGAGCGCTACACTCGCCCCACTGTACAACCTGTTAAAAACAGGCGCGGAGTGGCACTGGGATAGAGAGTGCGAAAAAGCGTTCAAAAACATTAAGAATATTTTAATTAGCGCAGACGTACTGGCCCACTATGATCCGCATAAACCATTGTTCTTAACTTGTGACGCAAGCGCTCGTGGTATTGGTGACTGACGCACAGCACACTACAATGGTACATTTAGGTATCTCAATGTGTGCGCACGCACACACGCGCTTCACTCATACACTACATAATCTCCACCCTTATTTGACACAACTGTTACTAAAAAAATAAACTTACATTAACTAATTAGTTACTTAGATTTATTACAGGTAAGCCTATCTTATTGTCTAACAATTACATAAACCAACACCATACTTATTACTAAACTTAGGTAAATTATAAATGACTACTAGTAAATCAAAACTTATAATTAGGTGGATAGTTTAATCGACATTGTCGAATACAACGAGGTTGAACCGGTTCAGGGGTAGGTGTTGAAGCCTGAAAGGTACCCGGGCTCTGGTGCTCCCTACTCTCAAAGAATTCATCCTGCCCACCGCTGTTAGGAGAAACGGAAACTGTCGCGGGCGTCATCGGCGTCACTGGCGTCTCGGGGGTTCTCGGTGAATCGCCCCTTGACCTATTGCTTGGACTGGGTTCTCCAGGCTCCGCGGTTGGCGCTTCATCGTGCCCACTTGGCTGTGTCGGAATAGAAGGGCCGATCAATGAACTCCGTATCCGTCTCTTTAGTTGATCGATGTGTTTATGTGTTACCCTGCCTAAAGCATCTACTATCCTATAATCCGTAATACCTATCCTTTCCTCTACTGTTCCCGGCACCCATCTTTCTCTTCCCCCGCCTTGACGTAACCAAACCTCTTTCCCCTTGCCTAGCTGACGTGTCCCCTTCGGCCCCTGGTCCCTTTGGCGACTTTGTGCCTTTTTAACCGCGTCCTCTCGGCTCGGTGTGAGTGCATCGAGCTTGGTACGCAGCCTACGACCTACCATCAACACTGCTGGCGTTTCGCCCGTCGTGCAATGTTCCGTGTTCCTATAATATAGTAAATAACTATTTAACGATAATGTAACGTCTTTGTTCTCTCTTATGGCTTTTTTAATTACCCTTTTAACAGTACGAACTGCATTCTCTGCCGCCCCATTCGATGCCGGGTGGTATGGCGCTGAAAAAATGTGCTCGATACCGTTACTATTTAAAAATTGTGCAAATTCCTGACTTGTATATGGTGGCCCATTGTCAGAGACGATTTGTTTAGGCAAACCGTATCTTGCGAAGACGTCACTAAGTACTTTAACCGTATAACCCGCTGCTGTACTTGGCACTTGGCTAACCTCAATCCACTTACTTCTGGCATCTACTATGACGAGGAAAAGTTTCCCTGCTATCGGTCCTAAAAAGTCCATGTGTATACGTGACCAAGGCTTATCCGGCCATGGCCAAGGACACGGCGCATGTCGCGGTGGCATATCCGCCTCCGCTGCGCATACCCCGCACCCCCGGCACATAGCTTCTATGGCCTCGTCCATCCCTGGCCACCACACATAGCTTCTCGCAAAAGCTTTGGTTTTTACGATCCCCATATGAGCCTCATGTAACACTGTAAGTACCTTTTCCCTACAAGACTCCGGAATTACCACCCTATGTCCCCATAAGATGCACCCCAGTTCCTCATATAATTCCTGCTTACGATTATAATAAGGTTGTAATGTCTTGATTTCACAATCAGTTGGCCACTCCGTACGTATATACCTTATTATTCTGCCTAACAAGTGGTCCCGACCCGTTTGTTTTTTAATTTCATTATAATCTAATAAAACAGCGTTTTGTGCGAAATGCAACTAATAAGTCAAATTTTGTAAATAATGGTACAACTTTAAAATAAGTTTCACATTAAGAATGCTACATTATCCCAGAATAACATAGGGTAAATTTTTAACCAAACCTTATAGGAAATGTCCAGCCGTGTGAAGTCGGGACAGACCGCTACTGTTTAAGGGCTTTTATATTCTATTTAATAAAATTCTCAAAATCCCACCTACATGTGGTTTTCCTTAAACTAAAAAATTGAACACCACCATGAAAAACCAGTATTTTTTACGTTATTAAATAGAATTAGAATTTAAACATGAAAGCAGTCTGTTAGGAACTACGTGAGATCGTTTTAAACGTTTTAATATACTCGAACAGGTCGTTAGCATAGCAGTAATGTGATTTTAATGTACCCCAAGAATAACTAAGTTGCGGACAGATCGGACCACAGGTAATCAAATAGTGCCGCTGGGGAGTTGTACTTCTTTTTTTGAATTGCGAAAAAGGTTCTTCAAAATAGGTTTTATCTGTCTATGTTCGCCACAATTCAAATAACAGAGTTGTGCCTACAAATGGAAACATTTGTTGTTGTTGAGGTTTTTAACTTGGAATTTTATGTTTAATTACAAATATGTTGTAACTCATGAATAATATTTAAAAATATTGGTTGTTTGTAAAGTAGGTTTACGATCGAGATGTTTACGTGATAACGTCTTATTGGTGATATAAGTTTTTGGGAAGTAAGGAATTAATGAAGATAACAAATCTCCATTCGTTTGTATGCCGCTATGCCAGCCTCCGCTCGTGAGGATTCCGCGTGACAAGTTTCACGGAATGACTGGCAGCGCTCGAGATGAGACGGGAGATCGGTCCGTCTCTCTCTCGTTATACCTGCGATCGCGCTCGTGAGGTTTTGGTGTGACACAAGTTTCTGAACATGTCACCCGACTAAAACGATTTTAAAGACGTTATCACGTCAAAAAAAAAAAATCTCAATCATAACATGATCGCTTATAAATATCTTCCAGAAACCTATATTAAGATATGTTAGGTCATTAAAGAGATAAATAATTGTTTCTTAGAAAAGATGACAGCATTTTAAATTTATTATTTACACAAAAAACGTGTGTCAGACAGAGATTGCTAACAAATTTGTTTTTAAAGAAAAGTATATTTACTTACAGCAAAGATGTCAAGCAATAATTATAATATATAGACTAACTTCCATACCTCAAACTAAAAAAATTCAATACTACTTAAAATTAAAAACTTACATTCTTCTTACGAATACATCCAGGTCTCAAAAGTAATGTGCGGGTGCTGAAATCGGCAGCTGTTGTCACAGTTTCTATACCACTAACGTGGAAACATATAACACAACAGCGTTTTGTTCCATCACACAAGTAACTCAGACGGAGCAAGGAAATACGTTTCTCGAATAACATCAATCTAGAGATCTTCCATAAAAAAAAATTTTGAAGTGAAACTTCTTTAGGCGCACGAGGTAAAATTTCTACGGATACGTCACGAAGATGTGCAGCGTTTTTAAGGAAAAGGGAGAGAGCGATTGAGAGAGAGTGAAAAGGGCGAATTACCTTAAAGAAATTCTATTTTTAAAATTAAAATTTCGTAAAGAGAATTTATGAAATATTAGTATTTTATATTTTATGCAAAATAATTTATTGAAATCTCAAATGACGAATTGTAAATTAAAATGCCACGTGTTTTCATTTTCGATGAAATAAATTTATTATTTCTACTGATTTTCGACACTTAATATTATAATGACAACTAAATTCATTAAATACCTAACATATCTTCCTTTTCCCCTCCTTCTAAGTCTCGGAAAGTTTTAGATTCGTATAAATATTAAAAAGACTTAAAAATTAGTTTGCCAAAAAAGTTTCACTTCTGACATGTGTACTTTGTACGCACGCACTTTTTTATTTTTAATACAGAACTTGATAGACATTTGGCCACAATCCCCACAAGTCCTGAGATGCTTGTTTAACCGCCGCTTTTGCGTTTGTTAACGATTTCTTTTAAAAGAAAATACAACATTTTGGTATTAAGTAATAAGGCCCTCGTAAAGGAAAGAAAGTATTTCGTAAAACCGTAATAATTATAAAACGTCTTATCTTAAACCACAAAAACCTCATAATACGATTTTCAGAGCGACCCCATAAATCCACTTATTGTTATGTTAATATCGGAAGACCTCATCAGAATTAAATCCGAGCTGAATTCGAAAACTTTTGCCATTTTTTCTCTTAACGGGAAATCTTTTATTTTTAAAGGAATGCAATAAAAGTTGTTGATGAGAGTAGTTGACAAACGCAACTGCAATATCTTAGTCGGCAAATAAATTTCCTTCTTCATAAAATGTTGTATTAAATTTAAAATTTAAATTTATATTATCTTTGCGCTTCTTTACTGAAGGAGCGCTTGACGCGAAGATTAAATGAGACGCGGCGTGGTTGATAACAAATTGTGAGAGTGGCTTGAGCCCTTCACGTTGCGTAGAGATGTAGGATTATTCTGCATCTTCTACCGCAATTATCATGGAGAGTGTGCAGAGGAGTTGTTCAGATTAATACCTTCAGCTGAGTTTTATAATCGGAGGTCGAGACAAAGACGAAATACCCCCCGTATCACCTCGACGTCCGTCCACAACTAAGTATTTCAGAACCAATAACTTAGGGTCCTACAAGAAAAGACCGTACCAATTTTTATAAGGGTGGTTACGCACTCGCGAGCCCTATGGCATTGAGTTAGTCTATGCAGCATTATCTTTTAACATCAGCTTCTTGCCTGTTTGCCTCTAGTTCTATAAAAAAAACGTGTGTATACATATGTACACACGTTAGATTAGTTATATTTCTTTGGCATAACAATATAAAAATCTTTTCGACAATTTTATTCTAGAGATCGTTTGTTGAAATACGACACTATCAATAGAAAAAACAAAATGTTGACAAAACATTGATGACATGAAAATCAAACATTCATATATTTCATCGAAAATCATTTAATGAAAAAGTTTATCGTATGAAATTTAAAAGCGAATTGTTGTTGATTAATAAATATAAAATATGTGTCTTATACTATAAAGATTGGCATTTATGTAACTCAATAAAAACTGCGATTCAAAATTCTTTGATTAGGTCATGGAGGCCCTCGTCCTTTTCTAAACATTCTGAATCTTTGCGTATTACATGTCCAAAACAACTCAGGATTTGTAACAAAGTGTCGAATGACGATTATTTACTTGTAACCGTCTTGGTATGGATACGTTCGTTTCCTTGAGATAGGCTATATTCTTTACCAAAATAAATAAAACTAAAATCCAGCCGTGCGATGCCGGTATAGGCCACTAGTATCTTGTAAAACGCATGGTTTACTAATAGTGTTATAGATGTTAATCGGATTAGATATAAATACCACGCTAACAAAACATATTTCAATACAACTTTCCGAGGGATAAATAGGGATTTCACATACTAGATATAGATGCAAATTATGTATTAAAAGTATGAAATTACCATAAATACTGCCGAAATTTAGATGTTTAAGGTATCCGATGAGGACTTCTGATATCCAGTTTACAGATATAATTGGTGTAATTATTTCTGGTACACATTTAAGAGAACGTTTATCTAAGCTGTAATTGGATTTAACTAAATAAAGACAATTGGGGGGAGGTAGCACAAGACAGGGAGCGCTGGAAGATTTTTCCTAGTGGGAGTGCCATGCTGTTGCCTTCGGGCTTCAGCCAAATGGGCAGGCACGACCGGGGCAGTACCACTGTCTCTCAGAAAACCGGCGTGAAGTGATGCAATAAGTTCACCTTATTGTACTCGCGTTTCGTGCGGTGAGAGAGACTCCCGGAGCCCATTCCCCCCCCCCCCCCCCCATGAAATATGAAGGTGCAGAAAAAAGAGAATCTACCCCAGGGGGGTACCACACGCGCTCGCGGTGGAGAATCCCCCTCTGGGCGTCCAACACCGGGACACTCTGCGCCCGGTGGTGGACGCACAGGCTGCCCTTCGTATTCTGGGGGGGGGCAATTCTGCGCTCGGTAAAAACATTAATCGTTCTCGGGGCAAACGGAGCAATTTAACAAAGGCACCCCCGTCCACACTCGCCGTGGACTTCACAAATGTTAGGGGGCTCAATTCCAACATCAACGCTGTCCACTACCACTTAGAGACTGCGAAGCCGGCCTTGCTCTTTCTTACCGAGACTCAGATATCCCCCCCGGCTGATACTTCCTACCTCTCCTACCCGGGGTACAAATTGGAACATTCATTTGTGCCGCGGGCGGGAGTTTGCGTGTACGTCAGAGAGGATATCTGTTCTCGTCGCCTCGGGACGCTTGAAGGAAGGGACCTATCTAACCTCTGGCTGCGCGTAGACTGCGATGACCATCCGCGATTCTACGCATGCCTGTATAGGTCCCATAGCGGAGATACCGAAACTGACCGACTCATTGAGCACATCCAAATGGCTACAGATTCCCTGCTCGAAAGGGTTCCTACCGCTGAAATCGTGATACTTGGCGATTTTAACGCCCACCATGCCGATTGGCTCGGCTCAGAAACCACCGATCATGCGGGAAGATCCTTTCACGACTTTGCTTTGGCTTACGACTTGACGCAAATGGTCCCTGCGATTACGCGAATACCAGATGTGGATGGTCATAAACCCTCTTTGTTGGACCTTCTGCTGACTTCACATCCGGAGAACTACCAAGTCTCTGTTGAACCGCCATTGGGTTCATCAGATCATTGTGTGGTCCGGAGCATTGTGTCGTTCACGCGCCCTCTTCGGCCTAGCTTCACTGGCTGTCGCCGCGTGTGGCACTATAAGTCAGCAGATTGGGATGGGATGCGGTCTTTTTTTGCGTCCTACCCTTGGGGGCCCATTTGCTTTTCGTCGAGTACTCCAGATGCCGTCGCTGACTCTGTCGCCGAGGTGGTCCTGCAGGGTATGGAACTCTTTATTCCATTCTCTGCGGTTCCGGTCGGTGGCAAGTCCCAGCCTTGGTTTAGGCGTTCTTGCAAAGCAGCTTTGCGCCGTAAGCGTGAATGCTTTAAAGCCTGGGCAGAAGCGGTGACATCCTGTGATGTGACTATCGGCGAACGTAAAAAAGCATACAATTCAGCCTCCAGGTCCTTCAAGCGAGAAATCGCTAAAGCAAAGTCAGAGCACATTGCCAGATTTGGTAAGAAATTGGATCACCTCCCTTCGGGAACTCGAGCCTTCTGGTCTCTTGCCAAAGCTGTCCAAGGGAATTTCTGTCTGCCCTCAATTCCACCACTGCATAGGGAGGATGACTCACTGGCCCATACCGCGAAAGAGAAGGCCGATCTTCTAGGCTGTCTCTTTGCGTCGAACTCCACTTTGGATGATCAAGGGAAGGAACCACCGACATTATTGCGGTGTGATACTACGATGCCCGAAGTTATATTCCGGCAACGTGGTATCCGTAAAGCTTTGTCTTCCTTGGACATCCATAAGTCGAGCGGACCCGATGGCATCCCTCCAATTGTGCTGCGTACTTGTGCTCCTGAGTTGGCTCCGGTCCTAACGCGCCTTTTCCGGTACCTTTACACGCTCGGCACTGTTCCGAAGTGCTGGAAGATCGCTTCGATACATCCGATCCCTAAAAAAGGCGATCGCTCTGATCCGTCCAACTATCGCCCAATAGCTATAATAACCTCCTTGTTCTCCAAAATAATGGAAACCATTATTAACAGCCAGCTCCTGAGGTATCTAGAGGGCCACCAGCTGATTAGCGATTCTCAGTACGGCTTTCGTCGTGGTCGCTCAGCTGGTGACCTCCTTGTATACCTTACACATAGGTGGGCAGAGGCAATTGAGTCCAAGGGGGAGGCGCTGGCGGTAAGTTTGGACATAGCGAAAGCCTTCGATCGGGTGTGGCACAGAGCACTGCTCTCGAAGCTTCCAGCCTACGGGCTCCCTGAGAAATTATGCAACTGGATTTCCAGCTTTCTCGCTGATTGGAGCATCAAAGTCGTCATCGACGGAGCATGCTCCGACCTGAAACCTGTGAATGCTGGTGTCCCACAAGGCTGTGTCCTATCCCCGACCCTGTTTATTCTGCATATCAATGATATGTTGCAGATTAGCAACATTCATTGCTATGCGGACGACAGCACTGGGGATACTTTTTACACTGGCCGGGCAGGTATTTCTCGGGCTGTTGTCGATGAGTACCGGAACAAACTTGTGTCTGAAGTCGAAACTCTTCTACGTGGAGTCTCGGACTGGGGTAGACTAAATCTAGTCCAATTTAACCCCAAGAAGACACAAGTATGCGCGTTTTCCGCTAAAAAAACTCCCTTTGTCGCTACTCCCCTCTTTGAAGACACTCTCCTTAAAGCCTCAGCTAGCATCGGAATACTGGGCGTTGACATATCGAATAACGTTCAGTTTCGCGGTCATCTGGAAGGAAAGGCTAAATTAGCTTCCAAAAAGCTTGGTGTGCTCAGCAAGGCGAGACGGTACTTCACTCCGGGCCACCGCTTGCAACTATATAAAGCTCAAATTCGGCCCCATATGGAGTACTGCTCTCACCTCTGGGCGGGAGCTCCCCAGTACCAGCTCCTTCCACTTGACCGTATTCAACGAAGAGCGGTTCGAATCGTCGACGACCAGTCACTTTCAGTGCGGCTTGATCCCTTGGCGTTGCGTAGAGATGTGGGATCTCTCTGCATCTTCTACCGTATTTACCATGGAGAGTGTTCAGAGGAGTTGTTCGGTCTAATACCTGCAGCTGAGTTTCATCATCGGACGTCAAAGCAAAATACAAAATACCATCCGTATCACCTCGACGTCCGTCGTTCCACAACAGAGCGTTTTCTAAGGCAGTTTTTGCCGCGCACCACCACTATGTGGAACCAGCTGCCCACAGAAGTATTTCCGAACCAATTCGACTTAGGGTCCTTCAAGAAAAGAGCGTACCAATTCCTGAAAGGCCGGCAACGCACTTGCGAGCCTTCTGGCATTGTGAGTGTCCATGGGCGGCGGTATCACTTAACATCAGGTGAGCCTCCTGCCCGTTTGCCTCCTATTACATAAACAAAAAAAAAAAAAAAAAAGATTCTCATTTCGGAGGCCAAGTAAATAGAGAATGTCGCTGTCAGCGTTAGCAACAGTTCCTTACTGATGTAGATGCAGCAGCTCTGGAGTAGCCGGTACTGTCTCTCAGACGACTTCATAAATATTGAGTATCTGTGCACTTGTACTTAACCGATATTTGCTTCTCAAAATAAAATAAAACAGAAGTTGCAGTTGGTCAAAACATTTTAAGGTACCTTCGGAAGCGCGGTGATGCTTTGAGGAACCAGCTGCCCACTAAAGTATTTTAGAACCAATTCGACTTATGGTCCTTCAAGATACGAGCGTACCATTTATTAGTAGTCCGGCAACCCACATGCGAACCTTCTGGAGGAAGTGTGTGTCTATGGTTTAACATTAGGTTTACCCCCTGTTCTATAAAAAAGTAAATAATAGCAATGTAGAAGCAAAAGTGGGAATTACAAGAAAGTACGTAATTCATCAGAATACATTGAAGTAAAACAAATGAAAATACAATTATTGTTTTCTTAGAAAGTTACAAAAAGCACAATAATCAATTTGTATTAACAACGTGGATATAAAGATGAGGCACCAATGATAATGAAAAGATAAAGACTTTGATTCGGTAATAAATAATTCATGGGCGCACCCTTTCACCTGGCCTCATTTTTTAAGAGGAATCCAGTTATTATGATGAAAATTCCTCTGATGACTTTGTTACGTGCTCTGTTTATCCTTATTTCGACTTCACAATTTTTCTTCATGTTTTTCACTTTCGCCGTACATTTATTCTCTCGTTACTTTTAATGAAATCATGTTTTCTTTTTCTTTGCTTCCTTAAAAGTTGTATTACTTTTGAGACTTTAGGGATTAATATATGTTTCTCATTGTTTAACTATGGGCCTGCCGGGAGGCTTATATACTCGCGAACGAACGAACACGCCTAGTCTAAGAAGAACGAACCAAGAAACAAATAAAAGTCACAAGTCAAAAATCATTTAATCATATAGGTAACACAATGTATGAACGTCAAAAAATAAATATACATTAAATGCTTCTAATTTTACATATACTGCCAGTTCTCAAATCAAGGGCGTAGAACGGAAGAGAAGAACTGGCAATAAACTTTCCGCCACTCTTTTATTATTAATGTACTTATATTTAATTATATGTTAAAAAATAATAATAAAATAAATTAAAAACAAATCTCAAATCAAGGGCGTAGAACGGAAGAGTAGAACTGGCAATAAACTCTCCGCCACTCTTTTATTATTACTGTACTTATATTTAATTATATGTTAAAAAATAATAATAAAATAAATTAAAAACAAATCTCAAATCAAGGGCGTAGAACGGAAGAGTAGAACTGGCAATAAACTCTCCGCCACTCTTTTATTATTACTGTACTTATATTTAATTATATGTTAAAAAATAATAATAAAATAAATTAAAAACAAATCTCAAATCAAGGGCGTAGAACGGAAGAGTAGAACTGGCAATAAACTCTCCGCCACTCTTTTATTATTACTGTACTTATATTTAATTATATGTTAAAAAATAATAATAAAATAAATTAAAAACAAATCTCAAATCAAGGGCGTAGAACGGAAGAGTAGAACTGGCAATAAACTCTCCGCCACTCTTTTATTATTACTGTACTTATATTTAATTATATGTTAAAAAATAATAATAAAATAAATTAAAAACAAAGATTTGTCCTCTATCAGCAGGAGGCATGGTGAAATAGGAGCACGCACTTACATTCTCGTGGGACCAACACGCAAATAACTAACATCATGCGCATGTATATGAATCCAAGTTCGACCAGTCACAACACAGCCACAGTTCGACAGCCATCGGCCCCCTCGCTATAATACTACTATCATATCTGATCATTGCTTAAAGAAATAACGAAAACTATAACTTAGAATGCATAAAATTTTAGGTGCCCCTTCTGTCCTCTTTTGAAATATATAAAAAAATACATCAAATATTCTTCGTGTCTACTATTTCCAACAATGTACTTCCACAGATGTGAAATGGTAGTCTCGCAACAATGATACAAACATTTGCGTCCCCGTTGGGTGTAATTCACACATTCTGTGTTCTTTGTCGCACAAAATATTGCTTCTGACATCTGCTACAAGTTTTTAGGGAATTACCCTGAGAGGCTGCTTTGGCAGGCTTTGCACGTCGCTGTGGTGGTTTCCAAAGTGTAAAAATATATACTGAAACAAAGGCGCTAACGTTGGATCGATTTAGTTAATACAACCTATCTACGCTGCAGCAGACCAAGATAAAATTATAATATGGTAAAATAAATATTTTTTTCACGAAACGTCAACTCATATATACGCCCACTTCGGATACCTGCCTGTCTTGAGTTAACTATGTGATATTTCAAAAACAATTAACTTATTTATTCACCTTTCCTAAACATTTTTGCTCTTTTTCATCGCCAAGTACGGTTTGCTGGTTTGTAACGGTTTGTTTCACTTGACATGGAATTAATTCTATGAAAGTTAGAAATAGGCACGCATTTCTATCTCCGTACACGCGAGTACAATATAATATTGGTTACTCCTGGTTAATTATTAAAAAAAAGTATTTTGATCTATACGCAATAATATAACGTATTTTGAAAGTTTGAGAGCCACAGAGCGCATAGCCGTCTAGTTCCGACTGCAGTCATTTTCAGATAAGTTTGTATGGATTCCACCTTTGATTTAACTTCCATGAGTTTGGAATTTATACGTGATCAGTAAAAGATAAGAGACGTGTAGTCTTTTGGGTTTACAATTAGATTGTTTGGAAGCACGCCGGTCAGGTTCTACTTGAATAGAATTCTTTGAATTATTTAAAATTAGCTTAGAGTGGAATTTTGTATACTGCTTCGATATTGATGTGTTGTGATGTTGCAAGAAATTCAGCTGCAGGTGTATTAATCCGAACAACTTCTCTGAACACTCTGGTAAATGCAGACAGAACTAATTATAAGGTTTTAGTATTTTATTTTGTAAAATGTAACAATTATTATATAATAATTAAATTTAAAAATATAATTTAAAAAATTATCTTAATAGAATCTTGTAGTTATAAAAAAGTGCGTGCGTACAAAGTACACATGTCAGAAGTGAAACTTCTTTGTAAATTAATTATTACTAAGGTAAAAGCCCCAATAGATGATCATGTACCAGTATATGATCACTCCATGTATTTGTATATCCATATTCACATTTCACACTGTTTACACACTATATATTACTTGCTAATGATAATATAAATAAATAAAAATTTAACGAATTTAATGGTCATTAAAATATTAAGCGTCGAAAATTAATATAAATAATAAATTTATTTCTTCGATAATAAAATCACGTGGCATTTTAATTTACAATTCGTCATTTGAGATTTTAATAAATTATTTTGATTAAAATATAAAATACTAATATTTCAAAAATTCTCTTAACGAATTTCATCAAAAATTCACTTCTCTTCGACAAAAAACTTTTCCGTAAAAATTTTACCCTCATAATCCTAAAGAAGATTCACTTCAAAAATAAGTATTGTTTAAAGATCAATATACAAACTAAAAGCCCTGTTAAAATGGCTAATTTTATAAACACACGATAAAATATACATGTGCGTGATGCAAAATAAATAAATATATTTTTGTTGAGTTTACTATTCGTAAAAAATAAAATGTTTTCCAATTTTTGTTTATTTTGAAATGTCGTGAATACTTATAATTAATGTACACGCATGTGTTTTGGTGTAATAATTTCTCTATGACTGTCCGTATGTATATTGTTAATATGTCTTATAAATTAATAAATAAAATCTGAATCCGCATCCTCATTACACTTTTGGTATTAAATGCTAACGACTAATTAACTACATAATACAGAGACAATGTGGCATTATCACCGCGCGTTATTGATCCAGGCAGACTTAACTGCCTCATTTGAGGAGCTCACGAACTAATATCACATTAATGTTCTATCTTTACGGTATCAGCTTGATATACGCATATCCTTCAGATGAATGTTTCTTAAACTAATATATAATTATGGATAATAATAGAAGGAGCCCGAAACAAGTAATCTACCACAATAGGTCCTATACCTCTTTAGGTCTTGACCTCAGATTTCTGAATCTGTTTCATGATCATTTTTAAATGTAATAGGCAAGTAGGTGATTAGCCTCCAGTTCTTGACACACGCCGTCGACTTTTTGGGTCTAAGACATTTCGGTTTCCTCACGATTTTTTCCTTCACCGTTTGAGCAAATGTTAAATGCGCACATAGAAAGAACGTCCATTGGTGCACAGCCGGGGATCAAACCTCAAATAAACTAAACTAAATCTTAAAATTAACTTAAATAAATAAAGGTGAGCGCCAGGAGGATTTTTGGTTTATATATCATATAAATAAATTGTTATTCTAATATCCTACATGATACCTAATTTGAAGATGATTCACAAGAAAAACCCAAAATTTAATTTACCACAATAAAATAAAAGATTTTGTAACTCAAGAACGTGAATTATCGCGATCCTCGTTATTTTTCCACTACCCTCAAAAGTTTAAATTGTGAAAATGTATTCCTGTTGTGTACATGTTCTATGTATACCATACCGTCTTTATAATGGTCTTAAAAGATTTCGTGAAGATCAAAGCCATACAATTGTCTTGATAGAAGTAAACTTCTCAAATTGTTAGACAAAGTTACTCGCTCATAAATTCATATTGATTAACTTATATCGAGGGATTGTTGACAGATTTATATTTAAACTTTGGAAAGTAACAAAGATGTCTTTATAATATTACGTATACAATTTTTTTTGGCAAATACAATTAATTGTTAAGAAACTTACTTATTAAAATTAATATAGTACTAATAACAGACCATCTGAACATACTTTATACTAAAAATATTAACTATTAAAAAGCATTCGCTCTAATTATAAAAACGTCAGATCTGAAACAAAAACCAACTTCGCGCTACATAAACATTAAAAAATTGTTACATATAAAGTGTTATTACACGGTAATAACGAAAATTCCGGGTAAAGAAATTGAATGACCCCATTAAGAGTTTAATAAGGCTCGTTACTTTCATACAAAACCGTTGGCTTTAGGATAAAAGCCTCAAAAACGCATTACGGAAAAATTAAGAGCCAATTATAATAAAATATTCTAAGATTTTTGCGTGTAATGTGTTTCTTCATCTGCGGACACAACCGAACCACATGCTTGGGTTCAGAATAGCATTGGGTGACTTATCGTAAAGAAACAGAACACGTCATCGTCGTCTTTTGTTTTGCATTCTCACGACCCCATTTACCTTCTTCAAATATTTCGTTAAGTATTTCGGAGACTATGTGGTCAACCAACCAAAAAGTGTCTTTGCAGTTTTTTTTTATTGCGTTCAATAGGCTCACGGGCAGTTAAGTGAAACCGCTGACACTCTCATTGCCAGAAGGCTCGCAAGTGCGCGGCGTACTATTTTCACTTCAAACAAATTTACTTTAATTACCTCAATGTCGTGACAATGAAGTGCTTAGGAAAGGAGGACACGATCAAAGTGCAAAATCTATTATGAAATCAATGGTAATGGACATGTCGCAGCCAACTAGTTTAATTAGCCGTTAAATCAACCGCCTAGACTCTTAACTAAACAGCGCCGTTTAAGAAGCAGTCTAAGTGATAGTCAGCCGTAGTGTTTGTTACAACATTTAAGTAACTGACTGCTTATAAAATGCTTAGGCCATACGTACGAACATGTGAAGTTTCACTTCTGACATGTGTACTTTGTACGCGCGCACTTTTTTTAATATATTAGTGTACACTGTACATACTCTTTGTGTCATTAAACTCTTCCATACTATATTGACAGTTGTGTTTTGTGTTATTAAGTGTAGATGGCATTAAGTGGAACTAAACAACGTAACGTAATGTAACGTTGTCGATCCAAGTCATTTGCCTAGCTGTTTGATCAAATGGCTGAAAATCATTGGAGCCACTAGTTGAATGGCGCTGTTTAGTAAAGAGACTAGGCAGTGGAATTAACGGCTAATTAAGCTAGTTGACTACGGCAGACGTAATTACTATTTAGATATTGTAGAGAAGTGACACCGTATATATTCTTTCTACCATAATATTAGTCGAGATTTTTGTCAAATATGCTATTGATATTGTGAGAGGCATAGTGAAATAAATTATCTACAACACAGATATTTTGACATGCTACAGGTAATCGATCTCCCTTTCCAGTGAAAGAGTTTTGTTCCACTCTTCCCATATAAACTTTGTATAAATTAACTGAAACCCCCCGAGGAGAAGACAATGTAAGCTTTAAAACAAGAGAGAATAACAAAAGTTGGGAAATTATAATTCAATCAAGTTCTAATTGAAAGGAAGTTGAAAAACACGGAAGCTCACCGGAACAGATAAATTGAATATTCATCTGAAGAATTTATCGTTTGATAATTCAAATCTTGTAAAATTGATAAAAAGGATATGTTTTTAGTTCTCATATTTTGGGACCTAGTAAGTTTTTGATTTTATATATTTATTCCTTCAGTGCAGCAGCTTGAGTAGTGTTGGCCTAATGGCTTTAGCGTGCGACTCACATCCCTGAGGTCGTAGATTCGATTCCCGGCTATGCAACAATGGACTTTCTTTTTATGTGCGCATTTAACATTCGCTCAAAGGGTGAAGGAAAACATCGCGAGGAAACCGGCTTGTCTAAAGGCCGATTTACATTATCTTAGTGTTTAGGAGAGTGCTTTAGGATAGTACTTTAATTGAAACATGTAAACGCTACTTGCTTTAGTAAACGCTACGCTAAAGAACTTGCCTTTCAAGTTGTACTAAAGCACTCTCCTATACACTAAGATAATGTAAATCGGCCTTAAGACCCAAAAAGTCGACGGCGTAAGTTAGGCACAGGCTGATCACCTACTTGCCTATTAGATTGAAAAATGATTATGTAGCGATTTTTTTTAAATATTTATTCCTCCGCTAATATTGTTTGGCAGATAATAATATATGTATTTGGAATATTTATTTGTTACACGGGAGGAGAACATGAATGAAAAATTTCGCAAGAACGGAAAATTTTGAATTTTGTTGCGTGCTGCAAAAATCGGAAATAATTATTTAGAACGGAATTGTCTTAAAGTTCTTAATACAGGTTAAGGTTGACTTATTATAGTCCTATCTTGTTAAACTATTTCCAAAACCATTTTATCATATAAGTAAGTCCACTTATTACACGTGAAACAAATGAAATAAATACACACCAATGATAACATTAAATGTCCCAGGATTTCTATTAAATTACAATAGTTGAAGCAGGCTGTTAAAAATTCAAAATACAAACCGTAGGTGAGCTGTAGATTAGAGTTAAGGATCAGAAGGAAGAATAGGATTTCAAGCAGAAAGATACCATTTATAACGTACCAAAGAATATTTCGTCATTTAAAGAAAGTTAAAACGTTTTTACTTTAACAAATATATACCAATAAGTGTAACGAAATGATGATTTAATTATAAAATAAAAGCATTTAATAGCAACAATTTTGAATAGTAAACTAGACTTTCGTAGAAATTATTAAACAGAAGTTAATTCCGCTTGTTTCAAGAATTCATAGAAGAGCAAATTCATTTCAGAAATAAGTAAATACGGCTCTATTTCTCGAAGTGAAATAAATATTTGTTTAGTTTAGTTGTACCGCAGTCGGTTAGCGTGCTGGAGGCTTTTAGAGGAAGCATTTAATTGCTAAATAAATTAACCAAGATACTAATTCTCACGCCGCAGTCTTCTGGATTTTCCATCGACTCTTTGAATCTTACGACTCCGACACGATTTATATAGATAGAGGACAAATCTTTGTTTTTAATTTATTTTATTGTTATTTATTACTTAAGATGTCAAGTGGAACATGGTGTAATGGTTGCAGCTCCTTACAAACGTTGTGTAAAACAAAAAACTTGGCGAATAAAAACAGTGGCGGAGATTTTATTGCCAGTTCTTCTCTTCCTTTCTACGCCCTTGATTTGAGAACTGGCAGTAAATGTAAAATTAGAAGCATTTCATATATATTTATTTTTTGACGTTCATAAGTGTACATTGTGTTACCTATATGAATAAATGATTTTGACTTTGACTTTGATATAAAGACTCGCGTAGGTAAATCAGTCGCGCGTGGATTTTGACCATAATTTCGTTGCAGATAACCCTTGTCGCACATTTCCGACATCCACTTACTAAGGGATGTCAGTACCCTGGTATTTTTTATCTTTGAATGTAGCGGTTTTCTAGATTTCTTCATGACCCTTTGTTTAGATAAAACGTATATAAAACACATATTTTTATCCCGTACGATGTCGTGTAATGTCTAATTCGAAATCGTAAACTATAAACGTGCCGTGGTCGCGTGCTGTAAAGTAGTTTTTAAGAGTGGTCCATTCATCACAATTAGCAAGCGGGACGGTTGGCGAGAAAAAACAAAACACAAACCCAAGATGTTTAATGGTGTTTGTACATTGCGGATTATTTACTGCGCCAAGTTCATGTACTTTTAAGGATAATGAACGTTTTACATTAAGAAATGTAAAATATTTTTAATGACGTCGCGGAGTTTTTAGAACCGTTTTGTTATGACCTCATAAAATACAATGTGTACAATAAGTTTGGACTATCACTTAATGTCAGTAGTGTACAACAATAACACAAATAATTAATTTCAATAATAATAATAATAATTTATTTTTTTGCAAGAATATGGTAGGTACAAAATGTTTAGGTGATACAATCATAAATCGTTCGCATATTCTGCCACACACGATGGCGCGCAAATTTGTCTTAAAGTATTTCACATTATTATTCAAAGTCAATTCTTATATTATCTAGTCTATTATATTAAATACATTACATTATGTATTTAATATAATATAATAGAATAGATACATAAATACACAATACACAACACAAACTTACAGTATTCACAATAATTCTTAACCTAACATAGTAATAAAATTTAAGATAGACAGATAGATACCTCTCTCGGAAAAGCACAAAAGCTGGCGTTGGCTGCAGAGTAGGCGGAAAATACTAAACTGCTCAAATATAAGGGTATTCCCTCCAACTTTGATTTTGTTTCCTTTGGAGTAGAGACTCTTGGTCTATGGGGTTGAAGTGCACAGGTGCTTATTAAAGATTTAAGTTGGCGCCTGACAGTACCGGTGACTACAGAGCTGGTGCTTTCAGTGCTCAACGAATAAGTATCGCAATACAGCGAAGATGTTGCCAGCGTTAAACACACCTCTACAGGGACCAAAATTTTTATATTTGTTTTAAATTTTTATTTATTAATTTTTAATTATTATTATAATGAATACATAGATTTTGACTTCGACGGTTTTTGTCGGCTTAATCTCAATAGTGAATTTTGACATATTGTATCCCTCCCTTCCCTTATAAAGGTAATATAAGGATAGGCCGGGAAATAGTGACACAAAATAGTTAGTCACTTGTACCAGTATGGCGGTTCTACAGGGGTTTGCCGGCGGCCCAAGCGCGTGGGTGTCGAACTCGTCGGATTATTTACGACTTTTAAACGATTTCTTCCACAAAAATTATAGTATTTTCCTATAGTCCATAAAAAATAAGAGGCAGCAGTGTCATGCCACACTTCTCCGGTGTTACTTACAGCCCGCCATAAAGAAGCGAATGCGATGATTTAAAAAAAAAATCAACGATTTGTACCAGGCAAATTTTTCGAAAATCACCATGCCATACTTTTCGGTTGGTTCCAATAGCCATACCGCCGTAAAATCTTACAATTGCAATTACATTTGGATTTTTTGACAGTATTTGATAAAATGTTTACATTGTGTTACCGAAATGAATAAATGATAAAAAAATCTTTTATAAAGCGCTACCGTATGCATACTATTTTACTGATACGACCAATGCAAATAAGAAAAAAAAATATGAGTAAAATGTGTATAACTTTTTTCAATGTCAAAAAGAAATCGTAACAAAATGTTTTATACGTTAATTTGGTTCGTTCATAAAAAAATCATTGTGTTACAATGGTTTTAAAGAGACATATTAATGTTAAAAATGGCAAAAAAATTCAAGCACTTTGTTAGACACTAAGCTACATTAATTAGCATGGCATTTAAAGTGAGTCGCTGCACACATGTGTGCGGAGCCAGGAAAAGCACTAGTGCATAAAGATGAAACTTCGTCCAATGTTTTATAAGTTTAATTCAGTCTGAGCAAGCTATGCTCCTGTATTACAGAACGGGTACATCAGTTGCCACTTTGGGAAATATCATACAGTTTTACTTTGCATCTTTGTTAACAATATACAGTTCAGTAAAGGCATATCGCGAAGACAGTGTTTCTGAGTTCAAGAGTAATTGTTTGAAGGTGTTAAGCGAAGAAACTTTAAGAAGTGCGAATGAAACAAACGCAGATAATAATATATATCTAACTTATCTAACTTCAAAATACTATTATAAGAAGGATTTTATTATTAGTGGCTATGTACAGATATTAATAAGCTGAATATAGAGCAGAATTTTGAGGTCTATTTTAACTGCAATAGTTGAATTTAATGACAAAAAGTGCTGGCCTAGTGGCTTCAGCGTGCGACTCTCATCCCTGATATCGTAGGTTCGATCACCTGCTATTCACCAATGGACTTACTATCTATGTGCATGTTAACAGTGACTCGTTGAGTAAAGAAAAACATTAGATATTAGAAAAAAATGTGTGCGTCTCAGGACGCCTGACGGAAGTGACAACTTGAACTATTAATTTCTGTAATGTTTTGAGGATCATCTTCTGCTTTATTCATCATATTTTTTATAATCACTTTCAAAAACGGTGATAGTTTGAGGTTATATGCTCACTGTCAACAGTTATGTCTAACATACACTAAACACTGAGGAGAGAGAGAGAGGGGGAACCTACCTCTGCCTACCATTTGCAGTATGCATGATAGAAAGGGAAGCTAGACAGACTGGCGCCGTAACGCGTTACGTAACGAAGCGGCTTACCATCACGTAAGAAGTTATCATATGAAAAACAAATCATCACGAAACAGATACAGAAACATAAAGCCCAGAGAAAAAAAGTTGTAGCGCCAATGGATCTTTTTAGATAAATTAGATAGTCTGAATCTTGCAACTGTTTTTATCGTTCTGTGGCGTGAGCCTGCTTGCAGTTTGGACCCCAGCGAATAGAATTTATGTGCGTTAGTTCAGCAATTCGACTGAGCACGTTTTACATTAAGAAATACTTTGTACGAAGCAAATTGCATCGCAAATAGGAGATTTATATGTCTTGTTTAGGAATATCGTTATCAGTTTCCATATTTGTAATGATGAAACTCTTGGTCGCGTTCAAAACACGGCCTTGCACCAATGTACTAAATATATATCTTTATTAAACAAATGTTTACAGTGGCTCTTACGGGAACACATTTTTTTTGTGTTCTAGAAAAACTAACTGGCTAATTAATAATTAGAATTATTAATGTTTATTAACATTAAAAAAACCAATACAATTATTATAAATTTAAATTTGTTGTATTAATAAATCAATGTCTGGACAAAACATTTTATTAATTTAATATTAATTTGTCCTTATAAATATGTTATTCAATTCAAGTATCTATTCATATTCCTTTGGAGTAGACTCTTAGGCTATGGGATTCAAGTGCACAGGTGCACAGGTTTAGGAGGTGCACAGTTGGCGCCTGACAGTACCGGTGACCCCAGAGCTGGTGCTTTCCAAAACAGCAAGAAAATGCCGACCAATATATTTAGTTTTAATTTAATACTTATGAATGTTTAATTATTATCACTGTGTAGGTTAAGGATATTGTGAATACTATATTTTCTTATAAAATAAAAGTATTTATTAAAAAACATAAAATAACACTCAAATCAGTCAATGTTGAATATCCTAAACCGTAAAACTACGTTAGATAATGTTGTTAAAAGTAAAGAAAGCTCCAATTGAGGGTTAAATTCCCAAATGGAAACTGTTCAAGTTCGTTTAGTACATTTCAACTACACCTTACATTAGATGAAACTAATTAGACGAAAAGCTCTGAGCCATTTTAAATAGTTTGGAAAATCCAAAAGTGCACGCCTCATAGCGGTTATTCACATTTAAAATTCCAAAACAAAAACTCAAGTTTTTTAAAACAAAATAACAAAAAAAAAATGATTGAAAAAAAACAATTATATTATTTAATCAAAATAAATAAATATTTAATAATAACTCTAAGGTGATGAAAATACACAGTCGTGTTTTAATTAAACGACAGTACTTAGAACGCTAATATTAACTAGGGATCAGCCCAGGGTATAACTTTATATAATAAGAAAAAAAGTATTCTGGTACGATAAATTTTTTGACCAATTTCTCTGCCACATACATGGATCCATAAACACAGACTGACGGACGTCCAAGAATGATTGATTTTAATGTTATTATTTACTATGTTAAATAAAGTAATTGTTCATAAAAAATACCATATGTGCTTGATAGATTATTTAACTCGATTTTAGTGCACTCATATTATCCTGTAAGTGTTATATTAGTGAGAAAAAAGTCATTCAAGTTTCGAAAGACTGGGTTTTTTGACATGTCGAGAGTAGAGCACTGCCAGAGGCGTGCAATATGGAAAATATTCATTAATCACGTGATGTTTTAATCGATTTCCAGAGGAACTATATAAATAATAGCATTTTAAATTTAATAAGTTTTCGCCGTACGCCATACTTATAGTAGAATCGTAGTTATTTAATGCATTTTTTTGTACAGACTTAAATATATCTTGTTAATATTAATACATTAACACAATCATATATTTAAATACAAGTCTACAGTCGAAGTCAGCCTCATGCCTAGACATAGTAGTATATATCTAACCGCTATCTTATCTCACTGCAGATGACAAAGGTTCAAATTCAATTTCCGGGTGGGGCTGACAAAATTCATTTCGATTAAAAGGAAATTTTAATGCTTAACTTAACACACTTCCACTGGCTGGGAAGCAATACAAAAGGGATCTCATAGTATTTGAGTAATTAGCTATAGATCTAGATGTAACGGTCCTTGTGGCAAAAGTTAGTTCGTTTATTTTGAAACAAATCTTAAACAGAAATCTTTAGTTTGAACTTTGTACGCGTGAAATGAAATACAGTCAATACAAAGTTAGGGCTGCGTTAATAGAATATAGCTGAAACTCTGATGTAAAGTAATATCTTCCACCTATGTACACTAGAGCGGTCACCAAATGTGATTTTTATAGGACAAGTCATCATGATCGTAGAACAATGTCAAATTTGAAAAATAATCCAAAATCAACATTTTATCATATTTGGATACTACATTAACTAAATATTACGGCTACATTAGAAAAAAATCCATGTGTTTTAAATTTCAAATGAATCAGTCGATAAAGTGACGGATTTGATAGAAACATGTGATTTTTCTAGAAAACTGTGAAATTTAATGTTATTATTTTTATTTTGTTTCAAAACAACCCCTTTTGTTTGCTGGTATGCCAATTTTCATAATAACAGAATATGAATTAAAATAGTGATGACAAAAACTAACATGATTATATTATTTTGAAATGGCTGCCCTGTAAAGTTTACTATTTGTCAGATCCGTCACTATTCTACGATTATGACGAAGTTTTCCCTTGTTCAGGAAACTCACTAACGTTAAGTGATATAGCTGCCCATGGACACACTGCTCGAAAGATCGCGAGTGCATTGCCGGTATTTTAAGAATTGGTATGCTTTCTTCTTGAAGGAAGGTTTTCTGTATCTGTGGATTATTTTTTAATGCCTTTTGAATGTCTTTAGTTGTTCCGGTTGTCTCACGATGAGCTAGCAGGGTTAAGAGTAGCACGGTCACCCTTTTAGGCTAAACCTGCTTCAGGAGTAAAGGGGCGTAAGAATATCAAATAATATATTTGCAATGTACATTTACACATATAACAGACAACAAACTGCAAAAAATATATAACAAATTGGGAATTTTCTGAGAAATACTATCTCCTTTCACCACCTGTTGCATGGACGTCAAATCTAATAAGCGACTTCATGTAACGTGATTTCGTGCGGAGAAATAACTCCGATAAAAATATTAGTAAACATGTTAGGACGGTCATCATGGCTTAGAGGATGTTCAATACATTATGAGATATACTTTGCTGTCTTATCTTACCCAGAAACAGTTAGTACCTTAAAAATAAACTCAAACTCAAATCTTTATTGCATTCCTTATGTTCATATTTTATACGTGATACGTTACAATTTATTAAAATAAGGACCTTGGTTAGCGCGCAGCAATGTTGTGAGAAGATGCTTTATTATAGTTAATTCTATTCTTATACATTTTTATTCTTATAAGATTATTTATTTGATATATTTGCTATGGCTTCACGGCTTAACATTATTTATAAACTTAACTTTTATAAAGAAATTAAAGTCTATAAGTCAGATACTCTGTAACAGTGTAATAACATTTCTTATATAATAATTTCTTTAAAAATTTGGTAAACCTCAAGTTATTTGTTTCATTCTTCAAAATTTCCGATAATATTATATATTATTATTGAGGAGATCAATGCTCCTGATTGATGTAATTTTAGTCTGGAGTTTAAAAAAAGATATGTCTCTGAACATACTATCAAACAATATATTTATTACAATATTTGAAATATATTAAAAATTATGTTTAAAAAGTAATGATTGTCAACCCTGTCAATAATAGTGGCTTCCTCAAAGAGTAGAAACTCGTAAAAATAACTGAACATTTCGGATTAAAATGTCTTCTAAGCGGTACAATAAAGCTATTAACTTCAAATTTAGGTCAATCGACTGATACTTTGAAAATTGCTTTTGCTTTTATTAAAACCTTTCATGTATTTCAAGTTAGAAGTTAATTGTAGAGGAAGATATCATACCGGTCGCCTTGGATAAACATTTTTTCTTTTTTTATGTATGAGAAGGCAAACGGACAGGAGGCTCACCCGATGTTAAGTCAAAGTCAAAGTCAAAAATCATATAGGTAACACAATGTACACTTATGAACGTCAAAAAAGAAATACATATTAAATGCTTCTAATTTCACATTTACTGCCAGTTCTCACAGATATTGCACATGGACACTCAAATTACCAGACGGCACGCAAGTGCGTTGCCGGGCTTTTAAAAACTGGTACGCTCCTTGCTTGTAGGATCCTATGTCGAATTGGTTCGGAAATACTTCAGTCGGCAGCTGAATAAACAGGACTACGTACAATTGAAAAGTTAATAAAATAACTAGAGAAAACTTAAAAATAGGCTGTTGTATGGAAGAGACGGTCAGCTTTATCAAACACTGCCTTTGAAGTATACCAATACATGAGGAAATTATCGTATGGTTCGTGACGAGGGTGAGTGGAGAGATGGCTGGAAATAAACCGTTCATTCTGCATGTAATTGGTTACGTATTTTGCACTAATTGATCAATTCCGATATAGTTCTATCAATATCCGTAGCGCTGATCCACAAACTTGGGATCTAAAACTCAACAGTGTAATCGAGATCGCTATTGGGAGTTAAAGAGTTGAAACATGAATTATCCTTAATCAAATTCAAAGTTTGATATTGTTGACTCATTGTAGTTTCAAGAAATGCATATTTGATTGTTCCATATAAAAATATTGTAAATACTTGTTGTCTTAACCAAGAAAACAACATAGATTTAAGTGTTAAGTTCTGTAGATCAGCTATTTATAAGGAAGTTTACTTATTTAGCTTAAAGTCCCATGTCCCACAAGTGGGGCAGAGCGTATCCAGCGTAGAAAACCAGCCTGATCGGTTGATAAAGAAGCTAACTAAGGATAATTGATTGGTTTAAACTTATGGACTTTAAACGTTTATGTTAAACTAGTATTTATTTTATTGATAACAATCAAGTTACAGTATTAATAATTTTCTTAACCTACAAAGTAATAGTAAAAATAATTAAAAAAATCAAAACAAATTTAAAATATTTTGATCCCTGTGGCAGTGTATCTTTAACGCTGGCAACATTTCCTCGCTGTATTGCGATTTTAATTCGTTGAGCCTGGAATGCACCAGCTCTGGGGTCACCGGTACTATCTACCAGGCGCCAACTTAAATCTTTGATAAGCGCCTGTGCACTTGAACCACCGCCCAAGGCTCTACTCAAAATACGTTTATTCAGTTTAGATGCGTCTTAGCGCATGATTATGAATGTCAAAAATGTTTAAAGAATTCGCGAAAGAGCAAGACTGCGCTATCTGTTCGCAAAACTACCTGGAGGCCTTGTTCTGAGAAGAACGGGCAAGAAACTCAGCAAATTTTTCTACTCTAAAGGGAACGAAGTTGGAGGAAATACTCATATTCTTGCCATTTATTATAAATTTATTTATGTTAAATATATTTTAAAGTATGAGTGTTGTAATATTAAAACAAAATATCTGGTTTAACTAAGAAGTTCTATATAATATACTATATTATTAAAATGGTTATATATTGCATATATTTTTTTACAAAATAAATTCCATTGAAAACGTTCGTAAACACGCTAATCTACCTTAAGAGTTTCAACAGTTTTAACTTTGCGTGAAAATTCTTCCACAGACTATAAATAAAGCGAGCTACAATAAAACACTCTAAGGCTTGAGTTTCTGAAAATTTATCGAACAAATGCAGAGAAAAGAGAAAAGGGTGTCCATTTCGATAATAAATGTGCGTTTTCTCGTGTGGATGTTCTGATAAATTGATTTAGAGATAAATGGTTCAGAGAAATGCACTCGTATTATGTTTTAATACTGCCACGAGATATATCGTCTTACAAACACGACGTCGGTAAAACTGGGCGTGGGTCATGTGGTCTGCAAACAGTAATAATTATCCATCTAGTATATGTGTTAACGTTAAATTGTAAACACTGTTAGATTGTAATCTATCTCGCGAGATTATAAACTGTCGAAAGATTGTGAACCTCAGCGTACTGCTTACAATTTAACATACTATTATTCGGTAGATTGTACTATACAATTCAAACTTCTTTGGTCAATAACAGATTAATTATACTTCCCAACAATTTCATATAACTACCGAATAACAATACGTTAAATTGTCAGCAGTTCGTTGAGGTTCACAATCTTTCGACAGTTTACAATCTCGCGAGATAGATTACAATCTAACGGTGTTTACAATTTTACGGTGACATATATAAATCTCCTGACTGCCAGGGAGAATTGAAATAGTTATAAAAAACATGGGCAGGGAAATGCAGTGCGCCAACAAATGTATAGAAACATGATACATTTGACCCTTTATAAAGTATAATAAATTTTCATCGAGGTGAAATAAATCTATACTAATAGTATAGAGTAAGTCTAGTGCGTAGTGAGCTTCAGCGTAAGACTCTCATACCTGAGGTCGTAGGTTCGATCCCTGGCTGTGCACCAATGGACTTTCTTTCTATGTGCGCATTTAGCATTCGCTCGAACGGTGAAGGAAACATTGTGAGGAAACCGACATATCTTAGACCCAAAAAGTCGACGGCGTGTGTCAGGCACTGGAGGCTGATCACCTACTTGCCTATTAGATTGAAAAATGATCTTGAAACAGATTCAGAAATCTGATGCCCAGACCTAAAGAGGTGCCACTGATTTTAATAGTATAGGGAAAAGATTTGTATTTTTGTAACAGACATATTTATGTCCACTGTGTATTGTATGGTTGTATTGTTGCCGGTTTCCTCGCCACGTCTACTTCTAAGCAAATAATGATCGCAAAACCTTTTCATTGAAAATGGCACTCCCAGTTTAACACTTTGTAGTTTTATTTAATAAACACGCTATTAGCTAGTCGCGATAAAGCCAAGATGTTTTAATACATGTTTTAATAAAATGCAAACGATTTTGTTGGGTGTTGTATGCAAATGAGAGGGATTGGATGCCGCTCGCTGTGTTCATACGAATAAAACATTCAGATGCATGCTTCAGGCTTAACCCTGCATTGTGTACGGTCTGCAAGTTTTTAAATTTTACATTTTTGTTTAAAAATGAACAAATACTCGTTTTGTATTTGGATATTTCACAGAATTAGAAAGGAAGAAAATCATCGTATTTGCATAAGGTTCAGATTAAAAGAAATCATTGGAATTGGTTGAATTTAGTTAGCTTTTTAGTGTTTGCTAATATATAAGAATGCTCCTCAATTGAATAGTTAACATATCAACTTTAGATAGTGAGGTTTAAAGTTCAAATTGCGGGTGGGAATCAAAATCCACTCTGCGCCCGACTGCCGACCTGTGCGGACGTCTGCTCCTGCCAACGCGCCATCCTGCTGCCATCTCGCTCACTCGCTGTGAGTCATCGCCGCTTGCCGCTGTACAGTGCGCACGCGCTGTCCGACCGCTGCCCTTGCTGCCCGCTGCCCTCTCATTGGTCGCTTCGCGTCTTCGGTGATTGGACATCGTGTTGAAGGCTGCAATTTATGAGCGCGGGTTTACCTGCGGCCGTCCGATAGCCACCTAACGGTGCCAAACGGTTATCGAACGGTTAACGCCTTGTGCGGGTGTTTTGTCCGGGGTGCATACACCGTGCCTTTTTCAAGGCGCGAATCAGCCCCTCCGCTTCCTCCAAGTCCTGTGCGCAGCCGGGCCTTTTAATAGGCACCTGTTAGGGAGTAGGTACTCCAACTACTCTCTTGAGACCGGCTTCAATCAGGTCCACTGTTGGACGGGTCCTGTCACTTCCGCGGGGGCTCTATTTACCCAAACCCCTGCGGGCTGGTTAGGTCTGTGACAAACCTCACCTCCGCTATCACCAGCGGAGACACATACATATTAGGGCAAACCACAGCTTAGGTACTCACACGTTAGACGTAGGTACACACTCGCCGCCAAACTGTCTTGCTTCCCGCATACAGGATGGCGTCCGAGGCTCAACCCCCCGACGATGTTAAATTATTCTTAAACTTTTTAAGAAATAGATATCCGGATATCATTACGGAATTTTACGAGTCACAATGTGAGGACTCACCTCGCTCGCCGTCCCCGCCGCCGTTTAGGACGACGAAAAATGCCTCCGCGAAGGCACCGCGAACAAATAATAATATAACCTCACCCGACCAATCCCGCCCTCGCTCGCGCTCGCGCTCACCACTCTCCGAAGTGGAAAGCGTAAGCGATGAGGAGGCGGAAAATTTAGCGCGTCCATTGTCGGCAATGTCGGCCCAATCCGCTCCGGCGGAAACGGTTGACGAAGCCGTTTTATCATCTTCCTCGGAATCCGACGGATTCCAAACCGTCGGACGTAAGAAAAAGCGTTCGGCTAACGGCGGCCCACCCGCGAAAAGGCCCACGCAGCCGACAAACCCTCCGAAGAGGGATTTAAGTTCGCTGTTATCGGACAAATCCGACAAACCTGCGCCCCCCGCCCCCGCGGATCGCATCAAAACCCCCCCGCCCGTCTATGTTAGGGACAAGGGCGTATGGCCCACACTCTCTAAGCTTCTCGACACAAAGTCGATAAATTACAAAGCCCGAACTTTGAGGGATAACATTTGTATACAGGTGTTCACACCTGAGCACCACCGGTTCCTTACCTCTTACCTTCGCTCCGAAGGTATCGGTGGTCATACTTTCCCCCTGCCCGAGGAACGCGTCCTTAGGGTAGTCATCAAGGGCATCCCTAAGGAAATAGACTCCGGGATCGTCCAGTCAGATCTGACCGAGCAGGGATACCCCGTAAGGGATGTATTCCGCATGTTAAACCGCACCACTAAAGAAGAGTACGATATGGTACTTGTAGTCCTAGACCCTACTCCGAGTGGGAAAAAGATTTTTAACCTTCGGGAGTGCTGTAAGCTCTCGGGGTTGAGGGTTGAAACTCCCCTCAAACACTCTTTTACACGGCAGTGTCATCGCTGCCAACTCTACGGGCACGCAGCCCGAAACTGTTTTGCGAGGGCGCGGTGCGTAAAGTGTTTAGGCGACCATGGCACCTCGGACTGTAAGCGGACACTCCCGTGCGCTGAGCCGCCGGCATGTGTGCTTTGCGGGCAACATGGGCACCCTGCGAATTATCGCGGTTGCCCTAGAGCCCCCAAGGCGCAAAAGCCGTCGGCTAGGCGCATGGCGGGACGCGATGCGGCCCGTCGTGGCATGGGAGCAAAGCCTACTTACATACCGGCCCCGCCTCCCGAATTCAGTCCCTGGGCCAAGCCCCCCGCTACGGAGGGCCCTCCCCAACTCACAACAGTAGCCTTCCCGCCCCTGCCATCTAAACCGGCAACCGCAGCGCCTTCCCAGGTCCCTGCGCCAACCCCCATCCTAAAAGAGAGGCCCACATCAAATGCGAGCCCTCCTACAAAAGCCCTCAGCCCTCCCGTGAAGGCGTCTGAGGAATCAGGCAACGTCCGCGACGCTTTTAATCTCGCGATTAGCGTAATAGACGCTATAGACCTAGACGCACTCGTCGCATTCGCGGAAGCCTTTAAATCCGCTAAAAGCGCGTCCACCAAGGTGGAGGTAATAACCGAGCACGCCCTGCTCCTTAAATCCGTGCGGCAATTCGTAAATTCTAACGCACCGCAATAGCTACGACCACGTCTAGGGTCAAGGCTCGATCACTGTCCGTAGTGACTTTCAACGCGAACGGTTTCAAGCCACAGTCAGATTTAATTCGGGATTTCCTTGTTCGCCACCCAATTGATATTTTCCTAGTACAGGAAACGTTCCTAAAGCCCAGCGTTCGCGCACCTAGATTCGCGAACTACGTCGCGGTGCGAAACGACCGACCTACGGCGAAAGGCGGTACGCTCATTTATTATAGACGTGCGCTTCACTGCTCGCCGTTAGACCCGCCCTCCCTAACTAACATAGAGTGCTCTGTGTTACGCGTGGCTATGACCGGTCATCAGCCGATTATCATCGCATCGGTGTACCTCCCTCCCACTAAGGACATATTAGAGAGAGATCTTAGGACCCTGTTTGCACTGGGCCCCTCGGTCTTACTGGCCGGGGACCTCAATAGCAAGCACGGGGACTGGAATAGCTCAAAACAAAACCCTAATGGGCGAGCCCTCAGTAGGCTTATTGACGTACTCGATTTTAATGTCATTGCCCCCATTCATCCGACTCGTCGCGGTATAAATTGTAACGGTCTTCTCTCAACGGACGTCTTAGACGTGGCGATTCTACGCAACGTGGCACTACAGCCGCGAAGCATAGAGGTGCTACACGAATTAGACTCTGACCACTTCCCGGTTCATTTTGAATTCGGCCCTCCTAACACCCAAGAGAAGAGGTACAAGTCCATTGTCGACTGGCAGAAACTAGACGAGGCCCTCAAGCCCGTCGAAGTCTCTGACCTTAATAACATCCCCGACAATTTAGTCTCGTCCGCTCACGCGTTAGACGCGCTCTCCTCGGTCACATATCACATTCAGACAAAGGTCGCCGAATCGTCCCGGAAGGTCCCAGATGAGTTCGCTCAACGTTGGGAGCTTCCCCCGGACGCAAGGCGCTTACTGACCGAGAAGAACGCGGCGACTCGCGCCTTCGCTAGGGCACCGACCGATGATAACCGTAGAGCACTCCGCGCCGCGCAGCGCCGAGTTAAAGAGCGCATACGGGAAATTAGAAACGAACGCTGGGACCGTCTTACCAGCGAATTGTCACCTTCGCACACGGCCTATTGGTCTCTCGCGCGTTCCCTAAAAACCGACACGGTGGCCTCCATGCCCCCGCTAAAACGTCCAAATCAACCTGACGCATTCGATGACGACGAAAAAGCCGAGTGCTTAGCCGTAAACCTAGTAGAGCAGTGCACGCCTTATCTCGACCATAGCGACCCGGCGCACGTTGAGCACGTGAACCGCGAAGTCCAACGCATAGTCGCACTGCCCCTCTCTCCCGAGCCGCTCCCTCCTACGTCGATCGCCGAGGTCAAAACTCTAATCAAGGGTTCACTGCCTCGTAAATCACCAGGTCTCGACGCCATCTCAAACAAGGTCTTACGATGCCTCCCGCCCCATCTGATATGCTTACTAGTGGCCATATTCAATTGCCTTCTCGAAAACTGCACCTTCCCGGCGCAGTGGAAAGAGGCTATTGTAATTGGTATTCACAAACCAGGCAAGCCCCGTAACAATCCCACCAGTTACCGCCCTATCAGCCTTCTCAACACGCTAAGCAAGCTATTCGAGAAGGTAGTTAAAAAGCGCCTCCTAGACTTTGCCCTAGAAAAGGGGCTCATTCCCGATGAGCAGTTTGGCTTTAGACCAGGCCACTCGTGCGTCCACCAAGTCCATCGAATCACGGAGCACATCCTTTCCGGGCTGAACAACAGCACCACGAGACCGAGAGCCACGGGTGCGCTCTTCTTAGACATAGCGAAGGCTTTCGACAAGGTCTGGCACAACGGCTTGGTTTACAAGCTCTACCACCTTCAAGTGCCATTAAGACTCGTGCGTATAGTACACGACTTCTTGTCCGACCGCTCTATGCGCTATCGTGTCGAAGGGACGTTATCGTCTCCTAGACCCATCATGGCCGGAGTCCCTCAAGGCTCGGTCCTCTCGCCCCTTCTTTTCACGCTGTTTACAGGCGACATTCCTAGGGCTCCTAACGTGGAACTAGCCCTCTATGCCGATGACACCGCTCTCTATACCACTCACAAAGACAGAGGTGTCATCGTGGACAGACTCCAGACCGCTACCACGTCGCTAGGCGAATGGTTTCGGAAGTGGGGCTTCCAAATAAATCCCGAGAAAAGCGTCGCAGTTCTCTTTGCCAGGGGTAACCCCGGTGCGAGCGCTCGTTCTCGGGAAAAATTCCGCCTCAAAAAAGAGGTAACCCTATACGGACAAGCCATCCCATGGCAAAAATCCGTCAAATATCTAGGAGTAACGCTCGATAGCGACATGTCTTTCCGTAAGCATGTAGCCGCCGTTCGCAAGAAGGCCTCTTTCGTCCTCTCTCGCCTCTATTTCCTCCTAAACAAAAGGAGTAACATGTCCCTTAGACACAAGGTGACTTTGTACAAGGCCTGCATCCGACCGTGCATGACATACGCTAGCGTAGTATTTGCGCATTGTGCCCCCTCCTACATCCATCGGCTACAGGCGCTTCAGATGCGATTCATGAGAGTCGCGACCGGGGCGCCCCTCTATGTGAGAAACGTCGATCTCCACCACGACCTGGAGCTCCCTACCATAGCCCAATGGATGAAGTTGGCGTCCGCACGCCACTTCGACAAGGCTAAACACCATCCCAACCCTTTGGTGCGTAAAAGCATCAACTATTATCCTTTCCCGCCGGCTAAAAAATGTCATAGGAGGCCCCGACACACACTAACGGATCCGGATGATCCAATTACTGTAGCAAACAATAAATTAAAAGCCGCCCGCGCGGCAAATAATAACAATCAAAGTATTCAGACACAGATTAGGGTTAAAAACCGCCTTCACCGGGGAAGGCGAGGACCTTTATTTCGCACTTCGCTCACTCCAGTGAGTTTCCGTCCTGCCCTTCAGGCGATTGACCACCCCGTGACGGCCCAAGCCGAGGTTCGAGTCTCACAGGAGACGCCCTTGCGCTAGTCGCGGGAAAAACGCTCATTCTGGTCGAGCTATGCTCGCCAAAACAGCCCGAGCTGAGCTGTCAAGGCCCTAAAGGCCAACAGCGAGATCCCTTTCAAAAAAAAAAAAAAAAAAAAAAAAAAAGGAATCAAAATCTTAATACTGATTTGAGCTGGATCTCACATTATAAGAGATATGGAGGAGATAGTGCACTTATGTTACTACAGACAAACATCATCTTCTTCGTAATTTGCCTCTTTCACAGAGATGATAATAATAATAATAATTTAGAAAATTATAAGTCCATATGATTATTATTGTGATAGTTACAAATTTGTCCTAATTGTTATATTAGTAGTTCGAAAGTATGTATATAAAATTGATGATTTAAATAAAAAATAACGATTTTGGTGTTAGAAAACGTAGCTTCTTCTTCTTTAGCATAGACTCGTACATATAGTTATGTGTTAGGGTTGCCAGAATAAACTGGAGATGTACTAGTAATATGAGTTGGTAAACTAGGGTTCAATTATTCCAATTTCAACAAAAATCATATAATTAAAAATGGAGCATTCCATTGCAATGACCCATGTTAGGGCAAGCCAGCCCTCTCTCTCTATTGCCAGCATAAGTCCATAAATAAAGTTTTTAATAATACAGTCGAAAGCTTTTCTCATATTACCAAATACTCCGACGTTACACAACGAGCGATATAAAGATCATGTTCCACTTGACAGATGAGGCACATCTGTAACGGATATTGAAGATTGAAGATGTGGGAAATAGGGTTTAAAAATATATGAAATATTGTATTGCATTCGATGACTATATTGCTGAAAAATTTAAATTTCATATTTTAATCAGTGCAGAGCAGTGTTGGCCTATTGGCTTCAGTGCGCGACTCTCATACCTGAGGTCGTTATTTTCGATCCCCGGATGTGCACCAATGGACCATCTATGTGCGCATTTAACATTTGCTCGAACGGTGAAGGAAAACATCGTGAGGAAACCGACATACATGTCTTAGACCCAAACACTCGACGGCGTGTGTCAGGCACTGGAGGCTGATCATCTACTTACCTATTAGATCTAAAAATGATCATGTAACAGATTGAGAAATCTGAGGCCAATCTAAAGAGTATGTAGCGCCACTGATTTATTTATTTTTTATTTCAATTAGTTGTGTATCCATATTTATCAAACCATCGTCAGGTGAACATTATATTCCTAATTCCATACTTTTTCCATCCGAACTGAGGAAACGCAATAAATAAATTTTAATTTCAGTTTATACAACCATTGAAATACGTTTATTGGGTTAATGATTAGCAAAATTGAGTGGTTCAAACAACAAGCGTACAATTGATTGGAGAAACCGCCATAATTGAATAATAAACGGTAAGCTAGAAGCCATTAAATACTGAAACCAATAAAAATACGCTTGTTTCCGAGTTTTCTTTTCCTCCGACAGATATATTCTCAATTCGAGAGAATGAAGCACTTTTCCAAGAATATGTTGAAAATTTTATATTTTATTCCACGTATTTTGAAAATATGGAAAGACTCATATTTTATTTATTTAGACTACCTACTATGCAGACAATTGCTGATAACAATTGTATCTTAATTACAACTCTCCTATCTGATATGCTCTAGCAAAGCTTCGTCTGTGAACCACAAATTGAGGTTTTCGGAAGGAGTCTTTATGTATCGTGACATCACTGATTACATTTTTGAAACTTATGTCAATACATCTAATACACAATTGTATTAAAGTACTGGTATTAAAAATACTTGAGCTCATTTATTTATCCATGGGATTTAAACGCAAGGTAGTATTCAGTTAATGTATCGTATTTGAAAGTAAAAATCTCATAATTAGTAATTTTATTGATGAAAAAATAATAAACAGTTTTGTAAATCTTTATAATCAAAACATGAATGTGTTCTAAGATTGTTTATCCATATTACCCTATGTTGTATATACTTAAATATTAAACATCACTTTATAGAAGTAAAATTCGATAGTGAAAGAAAGTATAAATAAATAAATAGCACTCGAAACGCCTCATGTTACTAACTTAATAAACTTATGTTCTTATCACATATAAAAGTTTAATTAAACATGTTATTTCGCGTTATATATTGTAGTAGTAGAACCTTATACAATATAACAACAATAAAAAGCAATGCGAATAAGCCTCCAACTGTGCAGCAATAAAATGCGTATTAATGAGTGTTTTAGCGTTCGCAATAAAACCGACGGGAACTGCTCAACGACACATGGCTGTACCTATTCGTATATAGCATTCGTTATTTATTCTAATTAAATAGAGGTTTCAGAGATATATTTTTGCGCGCCATTGTATGTGGCAGAATATGCGAACTTACGATTGTACCACCTTACACATTTTTGTACCAAATGCAATACATTATTATTATTACATAGGATAGTAAAACGACTATTACAATTGAAATATATAAAACAAAGTCGTGTTAGTTACACCAATTATAACTCAAGATCGTCTGGACCGATGATTGTTATCTCTTTTTGATGGATTCTTCTCCACTCCGAATAGCAGAATAAGTTATAAAATATCGGATAAGTTATCGAATAACAATTATTAATTAATTTTAAAAATGCAAACCGGAATGAAGTTCGCCGACTCAGCTAGTAAATATATAAAAATATTTTTCTTAATATAATATTCTTTATGTACTTTTCTCTTCTGTTTGTTATCTCTCACTTGCTCTGCGGCCGACTCTGCTTTTGTGCTCGACCGAGGGAGGTGAGAAGGAGCTAACACACCAAAGAAAGTCCCATCCCTCCAAGGGATCAAATACATCTCACTGGTATGGTATAAACCAGTAAACTATATTATATACTTAAGATTAAATATAGTATTTCCGTAGCTACAACATATAATATATGGTTCGTAAATGATCAACCTCAATGTTGATCCGAATTCCTAAGGCTTTAAATATCTCGTAGCGCGTGTAGCAAATATTCGTGGTCGCTACGTGAGTGCTACGCCCTGGTTACTTTATTTTGCTTTTTTCATTTAGTTGGTTTATTTGGCACGTACGTGTGAAACTGTCAAAGCAGATGGTATTTCATTTCGAACTAGTGGACTGCCCGGGTTCATACTGATGACCTTTCTTAAATTTTTAGCCCATATGGAGGAAGATACGTTAGTTAATTTCTATAGCTTAAATATAAAATTCGCGTGTCACAATGTTAGTTCCCATAGTCCTCTGAAACGGCTTGACCAATTCTTACGAAATTTTATATTCAAATTCAATAAGTCTGAGAATCGGCTACTATCTATCTTTTAAACCCCTAAGTGATAAGGGCTGTACACAAAATCACAAAAATACACACAACCCCTAATTGTGACCCCTCTACGATCCAACCCCTATTTTTTATGTAGATAGTTATTTTTACTGAACTAAAAAATTTTTTCCTAGAAATAATACATGGTATGCCATCTAGCTGACCCGGCAAACGTTTGTTATGACAAATGGTCACGGTCAATCCGGTAAAAAGTGTTTTTCTATGTGTAAAAGTTATGTCAATAAAAGACAATACAATCTTATTTATTTCCAACATAGGAATATACAGTATTTACAATATTCTTAATAAAACAAATTGAATAAGTTGGTCCCTGTGGCAGTTTTAGATAATAGGACGCTGACAAGTGTTACATTGTTACATATTATATGAATAAATGTAATGTTGAATTAATAATTTATTCGAAGTAATTTAAAAGTGAGCAGATGTAGAAAAGTGATGTCCTAGTGGCTTCAGCATGCGATTATCATCCTTGAGGTCGTAGGTTCGATCCCTGGCTGTGCACAAATGCACTTTCTTTCTATGTTAGCATTTAACATTCGCTTGAACGGTGAAGGAAAACATCGTGAGGAAACCGGCTTGCTTTAAACCCAAAACGGCTGATCACCTACTTGCAGAAATCTGAGGCCCAGACTTAGAATTATTTTATTTGAATGGAAGGTAATTAAATAAAATTACATTTTCAAATTTAGACATATTATTACAAATTATACAAACAAAAACACACACACATAACACAAAATAACAATAATCCAAGAAAAAATTTAATAAAAAATATAATGGGAGATACATAAAAATCCCATTTCCCATTCGGGTTGTTTCAAGTGTGTAATGCGTGTGTGCTGTGGTTGTAATTGGCCCTGGCTCAGCATTATTAGAATATATGACAATTTGATATACTGTCTTATATTTAGGTAATATTTTGTTAAAATTAAAATGGTCCATTAGATCTTTCAGGTGGGCGGAAAAAGAGACTTGATGAAATTAACGCGTCCGTCGTGAATCTTAATCAAATAATTACTTCGCCCTACTGACCTGACTTGTACTTCGTCTTCATCTCTACTAACTTACTTTTAGCAATCAGGTACTTTGGTAATGAGTATATTTCAATAGAAAGGTAGAATATATATTTCGTTGCGTCATTGATTCATTGTAACCTGAATTAGGTTAATCGATAGTAAGATAGCTAATCAATAACGTTTATACCATTCTAATTGTATAATTTGTATGACATATATACAATATACATACATATATATATATATATACCATATGTTCAGTCATATTATGTTTGTAATTTTAATATTTAGTAATAAAGTAGATTCAACGCGAAGCAGACGTTTCATTGCACTAAAATTATACTTAATAGTTCACCAGTCAAAAAGCAACCTTATCGCCGCAACATATGGTCGCAATCTCGCCGGATCTTGTGTCTACTGAGCTGCATCGAAGGAACAATAGACTACGCATTCCATTGCGATAAGGAACTCGTTTAGCAACTATTTTGTGCAATTTTTAGACTTATAACTTTTGAATAATATTGAAATAGAACGTGCAAGTGACTTTAAAGTGATCAAATAATGGCAGATGTGGAACAATTATTAAGTGTACTTGAAAATAATATAATGATATAAATAAAATAAAATAATGAACTATTAAAAAAGACTCAAATAAATATTAAAAAATGTGCAAAGGCTAGACTTACGAAAGGTTATCTAAAAACACGGATGGAGTGTATAGAAAGTTACTGGAAGACTTATAAAAGTGCACATTTAGATTTAATAAAAATTACACCGCGTGAACAAAAGTCAATTTTACCATATTTTGTCAATGAGGATTACTATTTGATCGAGGATTTATATTTATGTATGGTGTCTGACATCAAGGATATGTTAGAAGGTCTTGAAATTCAAAGAGGACAACAATCCTGTAATCAGGGGAACGGCTCCACTGCAGTCGAACACAACGTACAATCACAGGTTCGACTCCCGCGCATTGAATTACCTACTTTTTCGGGTAATTACGAAGAATGGCCTTCTTACAAAGATATTTTTGTTGCACTGGTACATGATAACACGTCACTGTCTAATGTTCAACGACTACATTATTTGAAATGCAGCATCACAGGTGAAGCAGCATCCTTATTAAAACACATCCAAATCACAGAGTCGAATTACTTATCTGCTTGGGAGACTTTAAAACTTAGATATGGGAATAAACGTATGATAATTAATTCATTATTTAAACGATTATTTTCACAAAAGAAAATTATGTCACAATCGGCTTTACAATTAAAAGGAATATTAGATACAACAAATGAAGTTTTAAACAGCTTACAAAATCTTAAGGTATCCACAGAGTCATGGGACCCTATAATTGTATTTTTAGTAGTTCAAAGGTTGGATCCAGATACTCACAAAGAATGGGAACAATTTTCGTATGATATGAGTCAAGAAGAATTATCTACCTGGTTTGAATTACAGAAGTTTTTAGAAGGAAAATTTAGAACGTTAGAATTGTTAAATCCACCTTTTAAACCAACTCTCAAGCCGTTAAGAGAACGTGTTTTCCACATGTCTATAGAGAAGACATGTATTATGTGTAAGGAAAATCATAGCTTATGTCGTTGTAAAACATTCTCAAAAATGTCACCTGCAGAAAGAAGTCACTATGCACAACACAACAAACTCTGCTTCAACTGCTTGGCTCCAGGGCATTCGGCATTTAGATGTAATTTACCTCTTTCATGTCGAATATGCAAGGCTCGTCATCATTCTCTTCTTCATCAGTCAACTAAAGCAAATGCATCGGCATCTTTAGAACTCAAGCAACCGATGACATTACCTCAGGAAGAGGAGAAGACTCTTGGTACAATGACAGCTTTACATAATGTTACAGAACATATCAATCTATTAGCAACCGCAATTGTGGTTATAAAGGGAAACTATGGGCACACAACTGTACTTAGGGCGCTAATAGATTCGGGGTCGCAGTCATGCTTTATCACTCAAAAGGCAACTCAAGCACTAAAATTGCAACGCAAACCTGTAAATTTGGTCGTCACGGGTATGGATAATATGAAGGTAAACATCCAACAAGAAGTCAATTTTGATTTATTGTCACGCTGGGAACCTAACTTTGAGCTACCAATACACGCCTACGTGATGTCACAGCCATTAAAGTTTAACATACCTTCATCAGAATATATGCAACAGGAACTGCGTCACTTTGAGAAATTGAATCTAGCAGATCCAAATTTTATGGATTCCGGAGCATTGGATTTGCTATTAGGGGTGCAAGAGTATACAGCAATTCTTAAACAAGGATTAATCAAGGGTCCATCAGGCACAGTATGCGCACAGAAAACCAGCCTGGGATGGATTGTGATGGGTGGAATAAACATCAACATGAAACCAAAGCATAAAGCCATAATGGCAATGAATATCACAACTGATGCAAGTTTTAATGATTTAATTAAAACTATTTGGGAGATAGATACAGACACAAAACGTAATTTAACTAAAGAAGAATTGAGATGTGAAGAATTTTATAAAGAAACTCATGCTAGGAATAACGAAGGAAGATATATAGTTAGATTACCCTTTAAAATTGAAGCACCATTGTCATCTGAAGGAAATACAAAAGAAACAGCAATTAAGAGATTAATGCAGCTTGAAAGAAGATTTAGTAGAAATCCAGAACTAAAACACGAATATCTGAAAGTAATAAATGAATATAAAACATTAAATCATATTGAAGAAGTACCTGAAAAAGAATTACATAAAAAATCAGTTTACTTACCTCACCACGCTGTTGTCCGTCAGGACAAAGAAACTACGAAGACACGAGTTGTTTTCGATGCTTCCTGTAAAGGCTCCAACAATATTTCACTTAACGAGGAGCTTCTGTCAGGTCCAGTTTTGCAAGAAGATTTAAGAAATTTAATCATGAGATGGCGTATTCATGCAATTTGTTTCGTCTCAGATATTCAAATGATGTATAGAATGATAAAAATTCATAGAGATGATGTTGATTACCAACGTATAGTATGGAGAGAAAATCCATCTGATGAGATACGTGACTATCGCCTTCTTACTGTAACGTTCGGGACAGCCTCAGCACCGTATCTTGCAGTAAAAACTTTGAAGCAACTAGCGATTGATGAAGGGGATAAGTTTCCTGAAGCGGCTAGAATATTAAATGTAGATTTCTATGTTGATGATTGCATGTCTGGAAGTGATGACGTTCAAAAAGCAATTCAGATTAGCAAAGATTTAAAAGAATTGTTACGTAGAGGAGGATTCGAGTTGAAGAAATGGTCCTCTAATAATACTGAATTTATGCAAAGTTTAAAACCAGACGAAAGAACTACTAAAGCTCATTTCGATTTAAAACTAAATGGAATAATTAAAGCACTAGGGGTTCAATGGAATTTAGGAAATGATCGATTTGAATACAACTTAGACTTACCTGAAGTCGATGAAGAAAACATTATCACGAAGCGGAATATCCTCTCAGATATACAAAAGTTGTTCGACCCTTTAGGTTGGATCGCACCTAGTATTGTTCAAGCTAAAATATTAATTCAAAAACTATGGCTTGAGAAGGTTGATTGGGATGAGGATCTTAACATTTTTCTGAAAGAAGAATGGTTGAAGATTCGCCGAGATCTTATGAATGTGAATAACATTTCTATCGATCGATGGTTAAGTACTTCTTGCTCCAACATTGATACAATTCAAATTCATGGTTATTGTGATGCTTCTATTTTAGCTTACGCCGCCGTGGTGTATTGCCTAGTCAAGAAAACGGACGGTTCATATAGAACATCATTAATTGCAGCCAGAACTAGAGTGGCTCCCCTCAAGACAATTTCGTTGCCAAAATTAGAACTTTCTGGAGCTTTGCTTTTATCCCCATTAATGAACCAAGTAGCACAGGCCATGAGAATACCGATGGAAAGAGTTTTCGCATGGACAGATTCATCTATAGTCATAGCTTGGTTGTCTGGTGATCCCACGAAATGGAAGCCATTTGTGGCCAATCGTGTAGTAGAAATTTTAGCAAATCATAAAAAAGAACAATGGCATCATGTCCAGTCAGAAGAAAATCCAGCAGATATTGCATCTAGAGGTATGTTCATCTCCGATTTGAAACACTGCAACCTTTGGTGGAAAGGACCTACTTGGTTACAAAAAGGAGAAATCATCTTAACAGACGAGAACATATTTACAACAGATCTAGAAAAGAAAAAGGAAAGAATTAAAACTCTCATATTGACAAACATTAAAGAAGAAAAGAGATTTTCTGAAAAATGTGAAAGATTTACTACCTTAAATGAACTATTAAGAACCATAGCTTTTTGTAAAAAGTTTATCAAGTTTAAAAAGGATAATAAAAATATAACAATCACAACAGAAGATATAGAAGAAGCATTACTAACATGTATCAAAATAGTGCAAAATGAAGAATTCGAAACTGAAATAGATTCGTTAAAGAAAAAGAACAATATTAAAAAGAACAGTAAATTGAAGACGCTTAATCCATTTTTAGATAATAATGGAGTGCTCAGGGTGGGCGGAAGATTAGCAAAATCAAGTTTAGAAACAAATACTAAACATCCTATAATCATTGGAAACAACAACACTCTTGTCTCACTTATTATCGCCGACGCTCATAAAACAACATTACATGGAGGTATTCAGCTAATGCTTTGTTATTTACGCTCTAAATATTGGGTATTGCGTGCAAAAGACATGACAAAGAAGCATATCCATCGATGTCTAATTTGCGCTAAGGAAAGTGCAAAGGTAAAAACTCAATTAATGGGTGATTTACCTTCCGTTCGTACTACACCTTCTCGACCTCGATTTATCAATGCAGGTGTAGATTTCGCTGGTCCATTTCAAATTTTGATGAACAAAGGAAGAGGTATCAAAACAAACAAAGCCTACGCTGCGATTTTTGTCTGTATGTCTACTAAAGCAATTCACTTAGAACTAGTCGGTGACATGACGTCAAATTCATACAGACGATTTACATCAAGAAGAGGCAAATGCGCACATCTTTGGAATGATCAAGAAAAACTTCGTAGGAGCAAACAAAGAGTTACGTAAAGCATGGGAAGAAGCAAAATTGCAATTTGACCAAGAAATCATAGACAGCTTAGCAAATGATGGCACTTCATTCCTGCATACTCACCAAACTTCGGAGGACTCTGAATGGTGTAACTAGAGTTTATAGTGTTAAAAATGGAAATAATATTGTAAAACGATCTGTATCTAATCTTTGCTATCTCCCAATTAATGAAGCTTAAGTGCCAAATTGTTAAAGTATATATTAAGGGTTTGCATCTAATCTTTGAAAGGACATTAAAGGTCCTTTGGTGGGCGGATATGTTCAGTCATATTATGTTTGTAATTTTAATATTTAGTAATAAAGTAGATTCAACGCGAAGCAGACGTTTCATTGCACTAAAATTATACTTAATAGTTAACCAGTCAAAAAGCAACCTTATCGCCCGAACACCATATATTTTAAGAATCAATGCTACGAGAGATTTACTTATGCCACATCATAAAAAATGCAAAAATCATTTAGTATTGTCTTTGATTGACATAACTTTTACACATTTAAAGAAAAAACTTTTTAACCGGATTAAAGTTATGTATTTTTATAAATATACAATTATTTAACATAATTTTAAATTTATCCGACGTTTCGCGTGCTTTACAGCATGCGTGGTCACGGTCACCGTAAATTTATAATAATACATAACTTTAATCCGGTTAAAAAGTTTTTTCTTTAAAAATCATTTATTCATATAGGTAACACAATGTACACTTATGAACGTCATAAAAGAAATATACATTAAATGCTTCTAATTTTACATTTACTGCCAGTTCTCAAATCAAGGGCGTAGAACGGAAGAAAGGAACTGTCAGTGATTAAATATAAAAGAAATCTTGTTTGAGAAAATAAAAAATAATATTCTATTTATTATCCTATATCCTATTTCCTGTTTATCATAAATCGATTTTTATATTCAGTTTATAAGCAGATTAAACGTTGCTAGATATTTGAACCTAGAACTTACAGGAATCTATTGGATAACTGTAGGCACTATTCAAGAGAAATAATAAAATTGTGTTCAAATTTAAATGTTTAACATATTTTTAAAGGTGTACAGTTTGTACCATAAATCACAGAGCCAATAAAAATTTCTCCAGTGCGCTATCAATATTTCTGGGAAATTCATAGAGATATAGAATGGAGCGAAGCAGACGCTGCTGGCACGTGGGTATATTTCACCATATCATGTAACTAGATATGTTAGGATTTGTATTGTGAATTGGGTTTATAATTCTTACATATTATAAAATGATTTCGCAGATTGCATGATTCCTGAGAAGGGTTAAGGTGGATTATTTATTATTTTTTGAGCAATGTTGGCCTAGTGGCTTCAGTGTGCGACTCTCATACCTGAGGTCGTAACTTCGATCCCCGACGTGCACCAATGGACTTTCTATGTGCGCATTATCATTTGCTCGAACGGTGAAGGAAACCGACATGTCTTAGACCCAAAAAGTCGACGGCGTGTGTCAGGCACTGGAGGCTATTAGATTTAAAAATGATCATGAAACAGATTCAGAAATCTGAGGCCTGAGACCTAAAAAGGTTGATATATATATATACCACTACTGATATATTTTTTTATTTATTATTTTTTAAATGTTCGCAAAAAATCTTACGAAATCCACGGAGGTAATTAGTAAGAACGCCCAAATAGGTTGTTTTGATTTATTCATCGTATTTGATCGCGTTACTGGAATATTTACTGAATTAATATTATTATTAATGCCTAATAATAACACTTTATTTACATCACAAAACATGATAATAATAAAAGCAAAAATATAAATACAAAGGATGTAATATGAGCTTCTTATTATGAATTTAGACAGCTTTGAAAAACGAATACGACGTGATGTTATATTGTTGGAATATGACAATACTTAATTATAATGCGTGGGGTACTTTGAGAACTTTCATTTTCAACAAACTCGCTTCAATAGATTCATCCTCTCTTATGAGAAGATTCTATTTTAAGAGATACTTTTTAAGTACTTAAATCGTAATACTTTTAATAAGATTTATTATTATTGGGGTGAAATGAAGTGTAGCTAGGAAAACTTTGCCATTTCTGCGACAGTTTAGGGAAAAATTGTAACTTTTGAACAGCTATTGTTAAAGTTCGCGAGTTGCTCAACCGGACCAGCGACATGAAATCCCACTTATGTGTTATTGCCTTGGCTTTACTACGAATAATGCTCATTTAAAAAGCTATTTGACCAACTATCAAAATATGGTTTTGATAACACTGTAGTGATAGTATACAAATAAATATAGTTTAAAAATACTATAAAACACGCTTTTAAAGCACATCAAACTAAAAAGTGAAAAATAATTCCTAATTTAGGCTGAAAATGGTAATGAACAAAAAAGACTGGTTTTATTGTGAAAAAGCGTGGGGCGCTCTGTGCCATATTTTTCGTCTATCGAGCAACCCATATTATTACAACCCAACCAATAAATATTATTTCCACTTTTTATTCCTAGCAGCAATACGTGTTGTCTCAATTTAATCGTATTGATTTGTGGACTTAAAAAAAAAATTCATTGTTTTTTCGAGTTAAACCTATGTGTTACGGACTACGGATTTATAACTCCACGAGTTTCATTTCGAGAATAGCGGCGGTGGTTCAGATCGACACCGTACGCTTATACTATGAAATTATTATATTGTCGCTGATTCTTTGTAAGTGTACAAAGTTTGAATTAAATCTGTCCGTTTAAACTGGGTCAAAATCGAGTCCGAAGGAGTCGGTTACATACATACATACAGGTGAAGCTATAAAGCGTGTAAAGAAGCAATTTTTTAAACTAATTATTTATTTAATATTTGAACGTATTTGCTTAATACTTCGTAAAGGATTTCAGTTATTAAGAAGAGCAACAAAGATTCGTATCAAAACATCTATTCATAACAATTTTACAATCAACAAGTGTCCGTGACCTACTCCAAAAAGGGTAACATTAAAAAAATAACAAATTTTAAGTACGATCAATCAATCGACAAAAAAACCAATAAATTTGTTTTAAAATGGGATAATTTTTAATGATTTATTTACATCACAACACACGTAAAATAAAATAAATAAAAGTAAAATTTATGGAAGTTAATTTATCTAAATATTTTAATTATATTTTTTACGTAACGAAGAACTAATGCAATTGAAAAACGATTTTCTTCAAGGCTTTCGTATATACATAGGAGATCAGCCTTACTCATGAGGTTGGTAGCCGGTAGGTCTCACAAGTTGTTTCCTCTAGAGTCTAGAAGCCCTCCTTCACAGGGAGAGAATCCATTGGTAGCAAATATTTTCGCTATATTCAATCCTATAATTGGAAAATACACTATAACTTAACAGTATTTAACCTTTACACGTACAATGTGTAAAGGTTAGTAATTTGTACCTAAGTGTAGAGTTAAGTTGAATTTGTGTGTTTGTGGTACGTTTGTGTATGTCAACTATGATTTATGGTACATTTAAAAGAAGTGCGTGCGTACAAAGTACACATGTCAGAAGTGAAACTTCTTTGTAAATTAAATTTTTGAGTAATTAAGCTACCCAAATCCCATAATTTAATTTTGCCAGTCTTTCTATATTAATAAATTTTACTAAGGTTAATTAAAAACCAGAACTAAAATTAGTTGTTGTTATGTATCTAGAAATACCACCATAAATATGGTAACAATTACCAAATAATATAACAAATTCATTATTATTTTTTATTATGTCTATGTCTATGTCTATTATCATAATTGCTAACTTATGTCCACATTTTCTTGAATAGGCAACTGGGTCTTTGCAACAAAAGTCTTGGTTCTGTGTCCTTATAAAAATACACTTAATAAAATAATAATGATATTGATATGTATTAAAAACACCATCGGTGTTCAAGTATGAATAATTGCACCACAATATTATACTAGCACATCTGTATTAAAGAAAAAAATCGACAGAAACGCTGCACATCTTCGTGACGTTCCGTAAAACTTTACCCTCATGCGCCTAAAGAAATTTCACTTCAAAAACAATCTACACATAGCTACAACCTGTTTTTCAATAAACTATATATTCCACAGTCTTTATAATTTTAACGTCGCAAATCTATTACTGAAAGGAAGAGACATATACTCCCAATCATTTATAAAGGATGTATTGTACCTGAGACATTACAGCAACAATTTTCTATTCCCTGATCCCATTGAATGAAGCAAAATATGCTCCATTAGAGGCAATCGGCACCCTTTTGCTGAGCGCTGAAGCGTATCGCATACAATAGGCTAATAAATATACATCAGTATGCCTTCTATTCATGTATTAGGCAAACTATTGATGTGTTTCATTGCTTGGCTTAGCTTTTAATTACAGGGTAAGACGTTAAGGTCACGTATCTACTCCACATATATTTGAAGAAGTAGAAAGTGCTGTTTCATCAAAATAATGCACCGTGTCGCAAATCAATGAACAATGGCAAAATTCCATGAATTTGTGTTTTGAATTGCTTCCTCATTTTCTGTTCTGAGACCTCAAGAGAATGCTTGCTGGACAGAAATTTTGCGCTGATGAAGAGGAAACTGAAGCCTATTTTAAAGCTAATTACCGCTATATTGTTGTATCGCTCTCGAAGGAAGAATATTGAGCATCAAATCAAATTCTCTCTAAATAAATATTTTTCTATCTTAGCGTACGAACTTTTTAGTCCACTTATAGGTAACGTATAACCTAACGGAGCACTGTTGGCCTAGTGGCTTCGTCCCTGAGGTCGTAGGTTCGATCCCCGGCTGTGCACCAATGGACTTTCTTTCTATGTGCGCATTTAACATTTCCTCGAACGGTGAAGGAAAACATCATGAGGAAACCGCCATGTCATAAAAAATGATCATGAAACAGATTCAAAAATCTGAGGCCCAGACCTAAAGAGGTTGTAGCGCCACTGATTTTTAATAGGTAACGTACACTTTTGTTTTTGAATAACACATTAAATTCAACAAACTATACTACCAAAGTTCCAAATTGTAGAACGAACAACAACTGTTAAGGAACTCTCAGCTTTATAATCAACAATTTTATGCAATAGGCAAGACGAAATCATTTATTAACAGAATTAGAACAAATTAGGAACTATTCTACTTAACGACTATATATGTCGGAGGAATGGCGCTGGTGTGAGCTGTCATTATTTGTCACAGAACTCGTGAATTAACAACGTCGAAGTCCTATACGTTCAAAACCGTTAAAACAAGTGGTTTATTTGACAATGTTGCTAGATCTATAATATTAAAAATTCTTAAAAAAAAATCTGACTTTCTTTGAGTACTAGGCATAATTTGATAGATTGTCACTATAAGAAAAATATGCGTTCAGATCTTCTTGAACTCATAACATTCAATGTTCTCTACGCTCACACACCTTCCGACTCCCAGAACCAACATTGGGTTTCGCGAGCCTCTACACAGAATGTGTTCTGCTTTGGATTCCGCCAGTAACATGGACCCTTTTTCGCAGTCATTTAAAATAACTTAAAACAACTATTATTGTCCCAATGTTTGTATCTTTCTTAATTATTCAAAATTCATTTAATCATATTGGTAACACTTTGTACACTTATGACTTGTCTGTAAAGAAATACATATAAATGCTTCTAATTTTACATTTAGTGCCAGTTTTCAAATCAAGGGCGTAGAACGGAAGAGAAGAACTGGCAATAAACTCTCCGCCACTCTTTTTAATCGCCATGTTTTTTTTTTACACAACGTTTGTAAGGAGCTGCAACTATTAAACCGTGTTCCACATGACATCTTAAGTAATTAATAATAATAACATAAATTAAAAACAAAGAGCTATTATGGCTACTAGTATTAGTAGTTTGTCGTTCTCTGGATTTAGAAATTTTGTGCTGACATGTTTTGTTTTGCTTTGCTCTGTATCATATTTTTTATCAGTGAAACTTTTTGTGGATACAATGTAGTTATTTTATGTTTTAATTTTTAACTTTTTTTATTGTATAGAAAAAAATAAACGACTATCAAATAGTCGTTAGTCCTCGTTCCTGTGACTCATTATCATATATTTAATCAAGAATGAATGGAATTCATCAATAAAACAAATGAAACGCTACGAATTTATTTATTAAAACCTCAAAGGAAATGAAACCTTAATAATGTTAAACTGTAACGTTCACAATAGGTACATTTTTATGCTAATTCCGTTTACATATCAAAATGTAGAGGAAAAATAGAAGTATGCCAGGCGCGTGTAGTAATTCCCTCGTGTGCCATAACGGTGTATCTAAAATTGCTTATTTATCAGACCCCAAATTATTTACGTTCAAAGGATATAAAAAATTACACGAAAGGTAACCTATTCATTTTTAATTTTATGTGAACTTCATCATTATGTAGGAAAAGGTAATTCGCAGTTAAATTGGATATTTGAAGGACTCATAACTATGAATATAGCTTTATTTATGCACAACTGTGTAGATTTTTGTTTAAACCGTTTTTGAAGTTATACTTCTTTAGGCGCGTTATAAAAAATTGATGAGAGTGAAATTTTACGATGCGCGCGCACCGTGACACAAAATTAACAGAATGAAGTTAGAAGCAAGTTGTATATTCTAGTATTTTTACTACTAAGATATATTAATAACAATTATTTAGATTGAAATAAAAAACTAAACTTAACATAAACTAAAATATATCATTAAAAGGAGTCCCTTTAGGCAAGGTTCCGAAGATACTGGCAGCGTTCCCCCTTTGAATTGCTAGACTAATTCTTTGTCCGAGGTAGCTGCCAGATCTTCGGACTCCTGTGATGTCGACTAACCTTTTTGAAATTTCTTTGAAAAGCGTTAAAGCTTTAGGACCCCACGGACCAAGGGTCTCGACACCGAATGGGACAAAATCATATTCTGAGCCTAGACCCCTGTATTTGCATGCTTTATTTTTTTCAGCCGCTTCACAAGCCGCACCAGCTCTGTAGTTGGTTCCATGTAGATGGGAAGGGGCCAGCGTGTCTGAACAGGTTGCATCCCATACCAGTACCCGACCCATCTTCCATGGAATCAAACTCATACCGTCCGGTCTCTTGCCATCGTCTCTTGCAATACCACTCGGCTCAAGTATACTTGGCACGTTGACGGTGGCAAGGGAACGGCGTATGATATCGTTAAGTGCGGCATGTCTCGAGAAGCGGCCTGCACTTTTTTGGCATGACAGGCCGTGATGTCCTAACTTGTCGACATCACTGCCACAGGGACATATATGAGGAGCGCAGACCGGAACCCCAAGCCGTAGACAGGTTGCGATTCGAAGCGTGTCAGGCTCAAGAAAAGTTCCTGTATTTGACGATGGGTAAGCTTGAAGCCAGTAGCCGGCCTCATGCGTACCCACGGCCAAAAGCCTAGCACGCGCCGAACCTGTACTACAACTCAAAAGATCGTCAAAAGTCAGTTTGCAGTGTATGTCATCCCAGCTCCTCTGTGAATTTAGAGAGAATGGAAAATTTTGACCTGGGCATGCAATCAAGAAAGCGTTTCTAGCTTCTTCCAAGCCAGCAATCTCAAAGTTTGAAGGGGAAGCCCTTAAAATTTTACTTATGAGATTTGCTGAACTATGGACAGAAGATAGAAAGGCTGGCAAAGCGACACTGGAAATTTTGCGAATCCCTAAACCACCATAACGGATGGGTAGGGAAGCTTGGGTCCAAGATTGCTCGTTCAGCTGCATATTAAGAATTGATTCTAAGCTAATTTTAATTAAGTCGTCTAATGGTGTTAAAAGATCTGGGTGATTCCAAAAGGAGCAGCAACGGAGCACATACGTAAATTTTGGGAGAAAAAGACAGAATTTTAGGATGCAAAGTGCATAATGTGGACTAATTTCAAGGAGACGGTCAGCAGAATTTTGAAATTTAGTAATTGAAGTATGAATATAATCAGAGATAGATTCATAAAAAATTGGAGAACCTAAAAGGTAAAGGGAATTCCTGTTAACTATTTTAATGTTTGGAGCCAAAATTTGATTTTTTTTTTACATCATTTAAATTTAAGTCGCAGTTATTTATGAAAAGTTCGCATTTGTCAAAATTAAGCTCCAAACCAATGGCTTCAAATTTATTTTTGATTAAAAGAAGGTCCGAAAACACAGTATCCACATCACCTCCTAGGGTTCCGTCGTCCAAATACCAAACATTGAAATTAGAATTTAAATTTTTGATTATCGGATTTATAGCCAAACTAAAAATTGCAGGCCCAAGGGGATCACCCTGTTGACAACCTACTTCCGAGGAAAGTTCATTAGAACGATATAACAATTTAGTTGGATCAGCGTAACTGAGAAGAAGATAATTGTATATTTCCGGTATATGTTGTTTTATTTCAGTCAGCAGGGTATCCCTATTCACCGAATTAAATGCATTTTTCACATCAATTTTGAGCAACACGTCTGGCTGTCCGTGACTTAGGAAAGAGCGTAGGGCATGGACGGCTGCCTCACACCCTCCTTTCACACCGAAGCCTAACTGTACAGGTTCAAATTCTGAATTTAATTTTGGTAAAATATGTCGAACAGCAATTTTGGAAGCCAGACGTCGTAGTGTTGATCCAACAGCAATTGGTCTCACCCCTCCGTCCTTTTTAGTGAGGGCAATGAGGTTCGCGCCGAAAAGAATGGGAACAATTTCTGTATTTACATCCCCGGAATACATAAAATTTATTAATTTTGTGATCGAGTTAATAAGTTGCTCGCCTGCATCACCCACAGAACATTATAATTATTTTTATATTTAGAACACGTGTTTCGTAACAGTACAATTAAACAGTGTGAATAAATAAATATTATTTTGGTGTTTTTATTAAATCAATATCGTATACGACGATGATAGTATTTACTACTAATAATTTTATTGATTAATTTAATATTTATCGTTAATCACTACTGCATTTTAGTTATTTTTTTTCCATACGCCAAAGAAGTATAACTTCTCACGCTTGTACATAAGTACACACACACTCTTTTTTTTGTTTATATGAGTTATGGCTATTTGTTGTGTGACAAACAAACTTATTCAACAAAGTATTACTTTTAATTTTATATAAATTTCTTCGACAAGAGCTGTGAATCCGGCATAATAAAGGACAGGGCTCACGGATCTATATAGTGATAAATTTGTGCAGTGACCATTTCTATTGACACAAACGATTGTTGTCATTGAGTGGGTCAAACTGGACCCGATATTATACACTGTTTTTAATAACTCAGATTTTTTAATAACACTGTTTTATTGAGTACCTACAAGTTTGACGTCAATAATAACATTAAAAACATGAGGGTAGGCACAAAATTAAAATGTACAATTACCAAACAAGTGACCATGGCTCTTCAGACTTTACATTTAATTGTGTGTATTGCGATGTTTATTAGTATAATGTAATGCGCAGAGGATTCTTACTTGGGGAAACTTGGGGATCGTGGTCACCAAGTGAAGTGAAAGTCATTATTCTCTTATACACAGAAACCGGTGGAAACAGACTGTCCACTCCAGATATCTATTTTCTGAGCACGACGCTCAATCATGAGCTACCGACTCAAAAGTGAAAGAGAAAAACCATGTAAGAAATGTCTTTCCTAATACGATTATTTGGATAATTTATTGAATCGCGAGGGTGATACTATTATTAGGCTGTTATTTTTGGACCCGGATTACCAGGGTATCATAGAGGGTCGGGCGGTTAATGTTTCAAGTGAAATGCTAAGCGTGTTTTTGTAAAAGGAGCTTAACTAAGTGAGATGTTGTGGCAGGTGGAACCTTTTGTACGACGTTATTATACAATTATTTTCTGAACATTAGTTCGGGTAGTTCTAACCAAATTAACAACTTAAGTAAACACACATGTGTGTGTTCGATCGATTATGTACTAATGGGTTTTTCTTTATGTGTGCATTACTGTGCAGAAATTCTGGTACAGTTCATAAAAACATCAGAGACTGAGTGTCTTAGAGACTAAAATCGAAGATGTCACGCAAAGACTACTGATGACCTATTTGGTACCAGTACGGATGGCATATATATGGCAGCCGTGCGTAAGTTATTGCGAAGTATGCGTCAAACCGTTATCTTGCGATACCAAAAATACGTACGAACTTCGGCAAAAAATGTTTACCTACGAAGGCGCACAGCTGGCATAGGCACACACACAAATATATTACTTCTTTTAATTCATTGAAAGCTATCCTATCTTATTCAATGTTAGTCATAATTACTTTTAAATTCATTTCTTATAATTACTTTTAATTCATATTTCTTTGGTTACTTTTAAGTTTGCATGAACGGCTATCTTTTTATTGTGATTATTTTAAGAACACCGATAATGTAATGTTAATCTTAAGTATTATTCTCATGTAAGTGACATTTGTTGTCTTTTTGAGAAATTAAGTATTTAAAACTAAGTTATTTAATTTATTAATATCACACAGACGTATAAAGAGCTTTGAATATAATTATATTTATTAATATAATAGTAGCTACATTTAGTATGCTCAAAGTATATAACAGTTAAACTAATGGTTTTCCAATAAACAGCAAACTTATAACAGCTTCTTACTGCAATTATGTTTTTATTTATAGTTTACTACGATATGGTATAAATAATATCTCTGAAGATATATTGCCTTTTTTGTAGCTTTTCCTCCAGTGATAAAATTAAAATTACGCCTTCCTCAGACTTAGAATTATCGTGTTCAGGAAGATTTTATGTTGTGTAAGGATTGTATACCATAGTTTTTGAGATAGTCATAATTTGCGGGGAATTTGTCAAAAGCGACTACATGTATATGTCGCAGCCAACTAGCTTAATTAGACGTTCAATTTACTGCCTAGCCTTTTAACTAAACAGCGCCGTTTTACTAGCTAGTTGGCTGCGACATATATATTATAAGTGTGGCGTGACAATCCCATGGTTAGCTCAGCTCAGACTTCAGTATAACAAACAGTATTAAAAGTGGAAATGAGAGATGAAAAATAAGACGAAAAAATAGTATGTTTTTAACTATTTATATTTTCTGATTTGTTTTTAGACCTCCAATGATTCTTATGATGTTAATACGAGCACCAAATCTTCCAAATGCGGCGTGTGTTTGACATGATTTCTCCAGGGAAATACACGCAGCTACGCATTTACATATTATATTACAATAATTCAATTTACACCAGTTATATTTTTTTTGTAGGAATATAGTTATTAAATATAAAATAATTTGTTTAGGAGACTAAAATATAATCTAAAACAAATTAATAAATGGAATTACAGAGACGTGAATTCCCATATAACTATACATTAATAATGCGAATAAGTGATGGAATTCACTTCGCGTCCCTAACCCCTTAGCTCCTCCTCAATCATCCTTTAAATCTCTTCTGTAGAAGCATGACCTGTCCACGTCGTATTATTTAACTTTCGTACTCACTGATCTCCTGATTTATGTGCTCCTTTTCTTTTCTTTATTATTGTCTCTTTTACTGTTTACATATGTATGTATAAAATTAAAATATCGTTAAGGGAATTTATGAAATATTAATATTAGATTAGATTGAATTATTGGGATGAAATTGTAAATTAAAATGCACGTGTTTTTATAATTAAGAAGAAATTAATTAATTTTTTTTAATTACTTATATTAATTTTCGACACTTAATATTTTAATGACAATTAAATTCATTAAATTCCTAACATACTTTCCCCCCCCCCCCCCTCCCTCTAAGTCTCAGAAATCTAAAGTTTTAGTTTTTTATAAATATGAACAAGACTTAAAAATTAGTTTGCTAAAGAAGTTTCACTTCTGACATGTGTACTTTGTACGCACGCACTTTTTTTCTCACGGTGCTTGCCTGGAAAGCGATAACGCCGCCAGTTGTTATATGCAACGAAGTGTATATAAATAAGTAATTCTTTAATGTGTGATACCAAATTTATATCTTTTGTCTCTCTGTCAAATTGTGTTTACGCTGTGAAAAGATACAGATGAATACTATAGTTAAAATGGTGCAAAAAGATTATCGTTTTATGATTGAGAGAAATAAACATCAAATACAACTTGTAATAAATTATTCCTTTATTTACAGAACGCGATCTTTCAAATGCTGAACTGCAGTCGTGGACAACAGACTGCCAAATAAAGCCGATAGATATTTGGTATAGAGAGATAGTGAAGTTTTATTGTAGTGTACGCATGTATTAACATATAGCGATAAAGTAATTTTGATTATTGAATTTAATATAATAATGTAATGTTTTGAAGATAATCGTTATAATATTCATATACATTTTAAAGTACCTAAAATATCGACTGTCACAAATATGCCTTGTATTCTGGAAAAAATGTTAAGTAAGAAGCAACTTTCGTTAAGTTGAATATACTTATTTAAAAGTAATTTGCTCTGGTAGTTTTCCTCTGGCTGTATGTCGCTGGGGACTGTATATAGGTTTCTTCTTGTTCATCAAGTTTTAATTGATTTATTGAATTTTATTAGAAATAGTAAAAAAGTTATCTTTAGCAATTGCAAACTAGCATTTGGTTTTATTTAAAGGCGTTGGTTAGGTTTTGTTTAATATTTAAATCCCTTGTCAACATCATTTACAATTTAGTCTGTTTACTGACGAAGCTTCGTTAATAATCATCTATATATTTTCAGATTTTTCTTGCCTATCCTATCCGGTTGAGCTAAGTCGTCCCGGATTGTGCACCAATGGACTGTTCTGACCTAAAAGGTCGAGAAAGTAAAAAAAAAGGTTCAACCACGCCGTGGCACTCCAGGCCTCCAGGTCGCATCGTTGGGAGTCCCCCGGGTCAACCGGGGGTCTCATCCGGCGGAGCTTGACCGCGAGCCGCGAGTCCGCCCGCTATTATGGACACCAGGGTCAAGTTGAGATTACTCCTTGGCCCCTTATCACCACCGGACTGACACCCCGGATTTGACCCCATCATTGGCTGCGCGCAGCGAGTAGAGTCTACCGCCCTGTATCAGCAGGGTGCGAAACAAAAACACCACCCGAACGGGGCATACTCTGAACGGGCCAACCCTCTCGAGTGAGTGTGCAACAAATACTACTGCTGAAAAAAAGGTTCAGAAATATGTTATCAAGACGAAGAATCTTGTAGAGACTGATTTTTGAAGTTATACTCCTTTTGGCGCGTTAGGGAAAAATGATGAGTGTAAATTTTAACGATGCGAAGACCGTCGCAAAATATCTACACCCTGAAGTTAGCTATAGTCAACATTTTAGTTTTTAAGTGTTAGTGTCGTTTTTTACAAATGTAGACTAATAAGGCGAAAATTTTGAAAAGATTTTTATCTTGTTACGTTTAAGAAGTATAACTTCTAACGCGTGTACATATACACGTATTTTTTTATATTTATCTATCTAGATACTTAGTATGGTTAATATGTTTAAATTGTACATTTCATATGTGATGCGTAAAACGACATTTGGCGATTGGTCTAATTTCAATCGGCTTTGAAGGGAAAATGCTTTCGGCATTAACAGCTTTGTTTCGAATGGATGGCATTAGACACGCTTTTCGGAATGGCTCCATTTTCGTCGAAAGATCAAAAAGGTTTCAATTATATTTGGCGGCTCTCGTGTCGACAATTTGTTCTTCAGTAGATTCTTATATTTTGCATGACAATCGAGCATTACGTGATTATTTCGTTTGGATTGTAATTCTTCTTTGCCATGTGATGTTATATTCATTGTATATACTATGTTGTATGTTGTTTAGTTTATATGTCTGCTACCCGGCAAATACCATAATAAGCGCTCAAGCCATTTGAGAAGTTTCTTTAGTGTGACGCGAGAGTAATATTTATAGTATGTCAGTAATTATGAATTTAATTTTTTATAAGGTTTCAATTATATTTGGAGGCGCTTGTGTCGACGTTTTGTACTTTAGTACCTAGTAAAGTACACTAATATAGAATGTAGACTCATTATATTATGATGTCAAAAAAATGAATGATAAAATAAACTGCTCTGTAAAAAATTTAAAACAAATATACATATACGAAAGCCTAAATAAATCATTATAATATGTAACAGATAATGTTATTTCATCTAGGTACCTACTTCCTTTTTAGAAACACGGTTTAAAATATAATAAATCACGCAAAAGGCATCTATATTTTATCTCCAGAGGAGGGAATCAACAAGTGAGGTAAAGAACAAACACCCGTAATTTGTTAGGTATACCTACAATAAATCAATTTGTTCAGTTCGCGTACGGCTAGCTAGATGGCGCTGTATGTTCTTAAGAAATTCTAATTAGGCAGATATTCACTATTTCACAAGATGCTCAACGGATTTTAATGAAACCTTACAGTATTAGTTCATGCATAGGCTATCATTTAAAAATATATTGTTTAATTTTGCTAAAATAAGTGTCTCATAAGTCGAAAAAATATCTCCGTTTTGCGAGCCAATTACAATTATTACAAAAAAGTGTTTATGATTATGGTATTTTTTAGTAAAATATTGAGACCTTTCGAAACAATTATACAGAAATCGGCCTTGGTCTTTAAAATATAGAAAAAAAACAGTGGCACTACAACCTCTTTTAGGTGTTGGCCTCAGATTTGTTTCATGATCATTTTTAAATCTAATATGCAAGTAGTTGATCAGCCTCCAGTGCCTAACATACGCCGTCGACTTTTTGGGTCTAAGACATGTCGGTTTCCTCACGATGTTTTCCTTCACCGTTCGAGCGAATGTTAAATGCGCACATAGAAAGAAAGTCCATTGGTAAAGCCGGGGCTCAAACCTACGACCTCAGGTATGAGAGTCGCACGCTGAAGCCACTAGGCCAACACTGTTCTCTCCCTTTAAAATATACAAACTTGGTATTTTTTTACAAAACGTAAGATATATAAATTTTAGTAAGTGGAACATATACGAATAAGAAAAATGATCATGAAACAGATTCAGAAATCTGAGGCCTAAAGTTGTGGCGCCACTGATTTATTTATTTTTATAAAAAATTACATCGTATCACGTAGAAGTACCAGAAATCCATTCTATTTAAAAAATAACTTAATAGTTAAATGCAACGTAAAAACTGTGAGATTTTCCATTTTTTCATTGTGTGCTATGATTTTTAAATATAGACTTGTAACAATAAAGAGAAAAACTCGTTACATACAATACATAATTGAACACATTCGCAGTGAATGTGTTTTCATATTTTGTCAAAACAATCGTTCTACATAATGCATGAGTGTCGAGGGACATCCCATGTCAACCGGAACTGTATTATTTTTTGTACGCGATTACTTTTTCACTTTAACATGTGGAAATATTACCCTCGAATAACAAGTTAATAAAATGAAGAACAGAAAATTCAAACTGAGTTCAAAAATCCGACTAAAACTACACTTATATGTATTAAGTGTGGGCCAACAATTTTATAATAAGCATTGAAAATAAATATAATCCTCAAAAATTTAACTCAACTCAACTTTTACTACTAGCAACATTAGTAATGTAAAAGTGACTATTTATTTAAATTTATCGCTTCGCATCTGCGACATATACACAACGATAATCACATGATGAAATATTAAATGATGACATCTTACGTGTGTCCAATAGAATTCATAATTCCAGACTTACTATAAATATATTTCTACTAGCAGACTCGGCGAAGCGTTGCAGTGGCTAAGATTTTTGTTATATTACATAGTAGTAAACTATTCAAGAGAAACGGCAGGAGAGCACCAATTCACCAAGCTTTTTTGGTAGTTATGCCATTAAATTTTAGCTTATGTGAAACGTTAGTACTTTCAACACAATCTGTTAGAATTGTGACTCAACATCAAATAATTTGAAATAAAATAATATTGCGGGTAAATATTGAGATGTAAGCTATCCTATCTTTTAAGTTAGATCAAACTACACACGGTGTGCAAATTTCATTGATATCGGTTTGGTAGTTTAGGAGTCCATAGCGGACAAACAACGTGACGCGTAATTTATATATATTAAGATATTAGCGAGTAACATATCAACTAAACAACATATACCAAAACCCTTAAAGTATATTACATGGCCAAGAAGAACTACAATCTAAACGAAATAATCACGCTCGATTGTGATGCAAAGTGCAAGAACAAATTGTAATACTGAAGTGCAAATTGTCAACACGAGGGCCGCGAAATATAATTGAAACCTTTTTGATATTTCCAATGGAGCCATTCGGAAAAGCGTTTCTAATGCCATACATGTGAAAAAAAAGTGAGAAAGTCAAAATAGTTATAAATGAAAAGAAAATCTTTATTATAAACATAAAACAGGGCATTTAGTTAAAAAGAAAGTGCCCCCCACACTAGGATTCCCTGTGCCGTGGGCATCCAGTCTCTTCCGTTTGACATTATACTACTTTTTGAATTACATTATTAGACACGAAGAAGTATTAAGTTTGTTATTAAATGTATTAAGTTTTGAATCGGGGCCTCATAGCCTAGCGGTCTTATTACTTGGCAGCTAGGTGAGGGGTACCGGGTTCGATTCCCGGTTCGAGGGCAAGTTTTAATTTAATTTAAATTTGTTCTCGGCCTTTGGGAGGGTTGTGCGGTACCGGGCGAGTGCCTAAACCGTACATGGAGGACATGGTCGAATTTCTAAGGCAAAAGCACGAATTATAAAAATCTTATACTTGACGCTGGCTAATGCACAAACCGTGCCAGAGCCATAAAAAAAAAGTTTTGAATCGTTTATATGAATTTAATTATCACAATCTTTGTGTCTATCAGTTTTGTACGTAACACTTAAATCAACAACTTTAATACATTCTAACTCCTCGGCATTTCAAAGTTATTGGCTAAACAATGAAACTTAAGAAGGAGAGACCGGATGGGATCTTTAACCCGTGAAGGATTTGATGGATGGTTTGAAATGCTACTTATAAATAGTCTCACATCTCCTTCGGCTAAATATAGTTTGGCGAAAGAGCAGCTATGAAATAGTTATAATAACAATTTTATTCACATCATAAAACAGTTTAAAATAGGATATAAACGGGAGGTCTTCGATAAGCAGTTTCTTATTGAAAATCTAGATTTAACCTAAATATATGAAATACTAAAAATAGTAAAACTTAAAACTACGGAATATAACGAAGTTTATAACACACACAACATGATTCTTAAAAGAAAATCTATTTTCCGAAGTCTGCATGGCTAATAAATAATTAGTGATTAAAGCACGACTATGTTATACAATTACCATCTTATCTTAATATATATAAATTACGTGTCACGTTGTTTGTCCGCTATGAACTCCTAAACTACTGAACCGATTTCAATCAAATTTGCACACCGTATGCAGTTTGATCTAACTTAAAAGATAGGATAGCTTACATCTCAATTTATACCCGCAATATTATTTTATTGCAAAATATTTGTTTATTATTTGATAGTCACAATTCTAACAGATGGCGCTGTGTTGAAAGTACCAACGTTTCACATAAGCTACAATTTAATGGCATAACCACCAAAAAAGCATGGTGGTCCCCATGACTGGTGTTCTCCTACAGTTTCCCTTGAATATTTTACCACTATGTGATATAACAAAAACCTTATTATTATTTTTTTTTTTTTAAATTTATAATGCTACAAATGTAATTATTATTATTTTTTTTTTGTATCTCACACACTGTTTAGTTGTGTTTTTTTAATATTTTTATTACTCTTTAATTTTAATATTCTACGGTTTCGATATTTGTAAATATGTGAGGAACATGTATACTAACTTTTTTAGTATAGTAGTTTATTCTAAGAGTACATTGTCTTCACATATAATTATTTAACAAATGTAACAAAATATTGTAAACCTATTTTAAAAGAGTAAGTGTGGAGTTTCTTGCCCATTCTTCTCCACACGAAACTACCTTTTGGAACTAGAATCTTCTTTATATATTTTTTTTGACGTTCAAAAGTGCCATTTTAGATGGTCTAATTGAAATAAATGATTTGACTTTGACTTAGCCACAGCAACGCTTGGCCGGTCTGCTAGTATTTATATAGTTTTGAGGGTGCAGCACAAGGCTGGTACTTCTTTAGGCTGGTGGTAGCACGATAACATTACAAACTCGCTTTGACGTCGAAAAGGGGACGTTGTACGAAGGAGCAATTTTTAATTTGTTATATAATCTCTTTTTTTTTTCTTTGAAATAATGTTTTAAAATTGTAAATTAATGGAAAGAAATATTTATATTATGTATGTGTGTGTCAAATATGGAAGTGAAGCTTCCAACACACAAATATACAGTATTTACAATATTCTTAACATACACGGTAATAATAATAATTAAAATAGATAAATAGAACATTAAAACAAATTTAAAAAGTTTGGTCCCTGCGGCAGTGTACCTTTAACTCTGGCAGCATTTCGAGCGAGGGAAGCAACAGCTCTGGGATCACCGGTACTATCTACTAAGGAAGTTGAGGTTGACACATGATAATTTGACCAGGGTAATGAAGTTTATTTGAATTGTTGAATTATATTACGTTGAATAAATAAGGGAATGTTTCTATTTTCAGGTAAGAATGTGATTTGTTCAGAATATGCATCAATTTTTTAGTAATTTGTTTGTAAAAAAATCTCATGTTTTTTGAGTTTTTGGATTATTATACTCTCGAAACAGTCCAAACGACTTTTTTCCACTGATAATAAATGTTAATTTAGAGACATTTCATAAGAGCAAATAGCTATATTTAGACTAAATTAAGCATAGGTGTAGAAGCTGTAGCAAGCAGTGGACTGTGAAATAAACGGGGTTAAATGTCAGGAGTATCTATATAGTATATGTAGTGTATATACTATATATAGCAAGCTGAAAATATAAGAGGGCGAGACCTAAGAACCTAACAACTCTTCGGATGCCTAAGCCCCACAGACGTACCCTAACACATAAATAGTGAATATATAAAAAAAATCGGGATTCTACGGGTAGGATCAAAGGTTCAAGGTGGTGGGATTATCTCAAAGCTACCGGGCAGGCTCACCACGATAATTAAGGGCTTGAAGTAGTCTTCACCACTTTGAGAGGAAGCGAGAAATATTCAAATTTGATTTATTGTTATAAACAATATCTTGAATACTTCTAACACCTATTCACACATACATAATATTATTCTTGTGAGCTGTTGGTGTATACCTTCAGCTGTTAAAATTTAGTTAAACCCCGTGAGCTGTGTCAGCAGTTGTCGAATGTTCAACGAAATCTGAATAGGTATCTTCCCACAGCTGCAACGGATTAAAATCTTGAACTCAGTATTTTCAATAAAATGCAAACTGAACAGCAATTTGCATGTAAACACAACAATATCAAAGCGTTATGAGTTTCATACTGTTTCATATTACTAATTAATACAATGTCCAGTGGAAAAGCCGGCGACGTCTTATTTGCATGCAAATATGCCGTCCCTGCAATATGCACAATGATGCAGTATACTGCATGATGTAGTAACGAAATTTATTTATTATTAAACAGATAAATAACGGTGTATCTATACTAATATTATAAAGAAATATATAACCGTTGTTTGCTTATCTTGCTGACGCCGCGTACAAATTATTTGAAGAAGTCTATTAAGTATGAGGGTGTGCAATTATTTAATCAATTACTGTCTAAAATTCGTAATAATTCAAAAGGGCATTATAGATACATCAGAAAGAGCCTAGAAGACTAAAATTAGGACGGCTGATGGCGACGTGTATCTCGTTCGTATTTATTATACCATTTTTTGTAATGAGAAATAAAATTCTTTAAACATTTTGTAGCGAATAAACTGAAACACTACGAATATGATTCTAAAAATTCTTTCACCATTAAAATGCTACGTTACACCTAACATAGGCAAATAAATATCCAGCTGTGTAAAGCCGGGTAACGGTGTTTTATTCGAAAGTTTTTTAAGGGTTTTTTAAAAGTTTAATTAAAGGAACGTCTATACGTGAAATAAATCAACTTAAAAAAATACATTTTTATTGATAATTTGCTGTGAACTTAACCATTCACGCCTTTTGAAAGAGGTATGCATAGACCACGGTTCTGCCCTTGCTATGGTCCTGACATAACTCCCATCATACACTTTGAAGAAATTCTCCATGCTCGTGGTTTATGAGTACTTTTGACCTGTCCCATCTCTAGTACGTCTTATTCATCAGTAATAAATTTGCTATAATTCTATAGGTTTTTTATTGTAACTACAATTAATACGTTTGACCGTGACCGCAAGATTGCGAGTTATTTAATAGTATTAAAATTAAATATAAGGGTATTTTTGTCTTTATTTATTTTGATATGTAGCCATTAAACACACAAAAAGTAAATTTGTATTTTTTTTCTTGAAGTTGGTTTAATTATGAAAAAATATTATTGCAAAAGTATATTTTTTCATAATTACTATATATATTTTTAGCATACTAAAATAGATAATTATTATTTTGTGTTAGTTTTTTGTCAGGAAACAAGGGAAAAAATGTTTAAAAGTTATACGTTTTATAAAATATATTATGTAAAGTGGGTAAATGAATCAAATAGAAGATTTATTGACAAATAGTTCATGTATAAATCCGCTACAAATTTATTCAAATATATTTTACTGTGCGGTTTTGAAACTGTCGCACAGTGAGATTCACTGAATAAAAAGCAAATCGTTGTAATGAGATGCAAAATTGTATTTGGAGAAACATGAGTTTTTTTCTATTCACCCCTAATTAAGTGACAATATTGTGTGATAATAGTGCTTGTGGTTTTGTGTTTCAAAGGAAAGTTTTTATATATGAAATTGTCTTTTAACTCAATCAAAAAAGAACTTAATAATTGGCAGAATTAAATACCGCCTTGATCTTGACTATTACAATAATAGAAAACAAATGACGATCTTTTTTTTACAGGACAGGGGGCATTCATTAACTGTTACCGCCGCTCATGGACACTCACACTGCCAGAAGGTTCGCCAGTGCGTTGCTGACCTATAAGGAAGAGCTCACCAAGCTCCTATCTCATAGGACGGTAGGTCGAATTGGTTCGAAAATACTTCAGTGGGCAGCTGGTTCCACATAGTGGTAGTGCTCGGCAAAACGTGTTCTAAAAAGCGCTCAGTTGTGAAGAGTTTGGAATTTCGTATCCTGCCTTGATGACCGATGTTGAAATTCAGCTGCAGGTATTAAGGTATTAATCCGAAAAAATTCTACTCTTTATGGTAAATGCGGTAGAAGATGTAGACAGACCCCACATCTCTACGCAACGCTAGTATCACGTCGCCCTGATTTCAGTTAGTTTGAATTAGTGTTTGCTTTCTTTTGTTTTATTGTCTTCTAGTAGTAAATTCTCTCACAATAAATATTTTGACTGCAGGCGCCGCGTACCTGGAAAACACTAATAAAACTCAGATTGCCAAAGCTGATGGTATTTCAAAGGCATTCGCCCCGACATCTGCAATTCTTGTTTTCGTAAAGCTTTTATTCAGATTTAAGTGACAGATACAAAAAATCAATATATCATAATATATATTGTATGATGTGCTCAATACATATATGTTGGATATTTCACCGAAATAGAGGTGAAACTACAATTATTATACAAAAATTGATTTCTAGATTTAAGTAAGAAATCAATTTTTATGTGTTGATTTTTTGTATTAATCGTCTAAAATGCATTTCGTTTTCAAGTATAGACAATGTGTGGGTAATATGTAAAAGAAAGTTATAGGCAGGAGCTTAGGTTGGACGCACAGTACACCTTTCATCTTCACACTTCTACCACCAACCTCTATTTCATAATGTCAAAGTCAAAATCATTTATTCATGTACGAGTAGGTAACACAATGTACACTTAATAAAATATGCTTCTAATTTTACATTTACTGCCAGTTCTCAAATCAAGGGCGTAGAACGGAAGAGAAGAACTGGCAATAAACTTTGCGCCACTCTTTTTAATTGCCAAATGTAAATGAGAAAGCAACGTTTTCCGGTTCAGCATGTCTTTATATATTCGCACAATAGTGGATGGTGTTAACAAATATTAAGCATAGAGCGATCGTGTATTATTAGAACTGAATGCGTAATGACCACGGATCACACCCGACTGACTCTTGTTCAATATTCGACGCCAGCCCATTGTGAATTCCCGGTTAGTGATGTCAATTATCGATATCCTATCATCGTAATCGTTTCAGTTGCTTTGTGACATTCAAAAGATTTAGTATTTTAGAAAGAATAATCATTACAATTCATTGCGATTGATGAATATTTAGGATCACACACACCCACAAACATTGCACACACCTTAACAAGTATTACATTGACTTTCTTAGTACATAATCTTCGTCATTTTGTCATGAGGCTCACCTCATGTTAAGTGATACTGCCGCCCATGGTCACTCTCAATGCCAGGGAGCTCGCGAGTGCGTTGCCGGCATTTTAAGAATTGGTACGCTCTTTTCTTGAAGGACCCTAAGTCGAATTGGTTCGGAAATACTTCAGTGGGCAGCTGGTTCCACATAGTGGTGGTGCGTGGAAAAAACTGCTTAAAAAAACACTCAGTCAGAACGGCGGACGTCGAGGTGATACGGGTGGAATATCGTATTCTGCCTCGACGTCCGATGATGAAACTCAGCTGCAGGTATTAATCCAAACAACTCCTCTGAACACTCTCCATGGTAAATGCGGTAGAAGAAGCAGAGTGACCCCACATCTCTACGCAACCAAGGATAAAGCCGCTCGGAGAGGGATTGGTTGTCGACGAACACATCACACACTTGCATAGCCAATTCAAATATAGGGCTATAATATAGAAAAGTTTGTTTATTTATACGGAAATAAAGAGATACATCATATTAATAGAAACGGAAAGAAGAGAAGTTAAATATAACGTTAGAGTAACCTACAACGGTTTCACAAAAAAATATATCATACTACGCGACAGTAATACGAATATGAAAACGAGAAAAATACTAATAATTATGAAAGAAAAGTATAATTGCTTCTTAAATGCCGCAGTAGAGGTGTTGAAAACAGGTCGACATCAGTCGAGTAGGGTTCATATACTGTAAAGTGGCGCAAATATTGTTTCCTGGAGTAGGTGGATTAAGGTTCTAATCGTAATATAAAAGTTGTTATCTGTTTACTTGTTGTGAGAGTTTTTCGTTGACTTTTTCGACACGTTATGTTAATAATATTAACTCGCGGTTAAATCTGTTAAATTGTTCAATGGTTTGTACTTGCCCTAATCCAACTTTTATGCTATAAAACTTTGTAAGTGTATAATAGGTATATAACTCCAGTCAGTTTAAGTTTAGTTTAGTTTATCCACAAAGATGGAATATTAAAAAAAATATGAAAAATCTTCCATTGACGAACTTGAATTTTACTTTGTACACAACAAACGACTCGTTATAACTTTGTTGTAACTCGTTAAAAATTGTATTCCTAAACCTTCCTAATGTAATGTATTGGAAAAATTGGAGAAAACAGCATGAAAATTCGTGAGGTATTTTTAGTTAGCAAACACACAAACGCGGCCATTTTGATATGTGATATGACTAAGCAAGGGCACCAACGGTCGGCTTTAACAGTTAAGGTGACTTCTGCGTCTGTTCTCATGATACTATTGGTACTAGTGGCTTCAGCGTGCGACTCTCATCCCTGAGGTCATAGGTTTGTTCTCCAGCTGTGCACCAATAGACTTTCTTTCTATGATGCGAGAGATACGACCTCCAAATGTTCAAAAATCGAGTATACTCCTCCCTCAAAGGCCGACAACGCACCCTCTAAAAATGGGTGTCTATGGGCTGCGATGACCGCCCTTTTTAGGCGATCCGCAAGCTCGTTTGCCCCCCTATTATATATTTAAAAAACATTCGCTCGAAGAAAAACATAGTGAGGAAACCGGCTTGCCTTAGACACAAAAGTCGACCGTGTGTTAGCAGGAGGCTAATCACCTACTTACCTATTAGATTGACAAATTATCATGAAACAAACACAGGAATCTTTATTAATTAAATCAACGATATATCTTACATCACTAGAACATCGACCAACAATGGACATGAATGGATTTGATTTACGCGATGTCAACAGGCGCGTGGATCGGACGCGTCCATTCTAAGCATTCGCTTTACCATATTTAATGCTTGTATGACATGACTTATTATAACTCGGTACTCGAACTGAGAAAACAATATTATTTATTTATATTATTTTTATAATATTCTACTGTCATATCGTGTACAGATTTCAGTAGTCTATCTATAATATAAAAATGAATCGCAAAATGTGTTGGCAAGCGCATATTTTTTTTATAATATTCCTTGAAGTACGAGGATGGTTCATACAGAGAGAAAAATTAAAAAAAAATGAGTGAAAAAGTCTAAAAACAACACTTTTCCATATTCCCATACAAAATATTCGTAATAATACTTAAAAGTCAATTTGAACTTTAATACCATATCATAAAGTTCAAGTGTTAGTGGAGAAGTTCCGGGAAGGTAAATTTTTATTTTTTGACATAATGTATTTGTTGTCTTATCAACTTTCTTTTTTTTATCTTACTAGCTAGACCGGTGTCCCGAATAGCAGAATAAGAATTTAAAAAAAACGTTATACTAGAAATTTTGTGTCACGGTGCGCGCGCAATCGTAAAATTTCACTCTCAACAATTTTTCATAACGTGCCTAAAGAAGTATAACTTCAAAAAAAAATTGACTGTTAGGCGGTACGATGTTCGCCAGGCCAGCTTGTAGAACATAAAAACAACAAAATTGTAAAGACGTTTTGGGCTTCCAGGAGTCATAATTAACAAAATTTGACTCTGTCTTATCCTGTATGGGACAGGAGCTAAATGATAAGGTGACCAAGTATTTTTTGTTCAAAATGAGTACACTTTTCAAGTATTTCATAGGTGAAAAAAAGATAAGAACTTTATTTTCTTTTAAAAACATATTTTTCTTCGGAGTGGATTTCTTTTGCTAAATGAGGAATAGTCTAATGTAGGCACATCCGAACAGCTTTCATTTTGCATATTAAATTTGAATGTCAAGATGGCAGATAATGTTTTTGCAGAAAGCGACTTCTCACTGCTCCAATAATCATTCCATAGTGAAAATACCCTTCCAACAGCAGCATTAGTGCCTGGACAACTAAAAAAAAAGGGTGCGTGTACTTATGTACGCGCGTAAGAAGTTATACTTCTTTGGCATTATTAAAAATAGTTTTTGATTGCATGCAAATAATTAATTACAATTAAATATTCAAAGACTGGAAAAGGAGTCATTATAGTCAATAAAATTCAGTTTACATTTGAAAAATTAAATAAATTGTATTTATTATTACTCTCTTACATTAAGTGTCACATAAATTCTATTATTATTATTCGAATGTTGTTTTTAAATTATGTCCAATTCCGTAGCATCTTCCTTGGGCAACTTCATACTGATAATTTTGTGTCACGGTGCGCGCGCATCGTAAAATTTCACTCTCATCAATTTTTCATAACGCGCCTAAAGAAGTATAACTTCAATAATCTAAAAAATGTTTTAGAAATAGTACAAATGAGTGCTTTCAGAGTACAGGATTTGAAAAGAGTACGGTTAGCGAAAAACTAGTACAAAACTCAGTAAATGAGTATAGTTGGAGCGGTATGGGGGTAAAATGATGACTGCCCATGAACAGCCCACGCACATTCAGTCTTACAGGGGCGTAATAAAATATCCACATAATATTGTCTTTGATTAACATAACCTTTACACATTTAAAGAAAAAACTTTTTACCGGATTAAAGTTATGTATTATTATAAACCGCACCGTGACCACGCACGCTGTAAAGTACGAAACGTCAGATAAATTTAAAATTATGTCAAATAATTGTAAATTTATAATAATACATAACTTTAATCCGGTAAAAAGCTTTTTCTTTATATATCCACATAATTTATAAACTTTCATATTATGCATCGAAATGACTCCTGTCGAACGATATGTTTATTATGTCAACATAGCAAAAAAAGTAATTGCACTGTTGCGATCTTAAATCCCACGACGCACCTATTTCCCACTCCATCAGATCCTCACAATCAATTTACATATACGAGTATATTGGTGTATATTTTTAACTGTCTACTGTTATTTTTATAGCCTTTTAAATTCCTGTATTTGAATCCAATTTTGTCTTATGTGATTTTATTTACTGTACAATACGATTTATTCTGTTTCTGTATTAGCAAAAAACATTACGATTACGATTAATATTAATTATAAACAGTTCTTCTGGACGCTATTCAGACGCTGAGAGACTCTTTTGATGCATAACTGCGGGAAGTTTGTTAATGTGTGACTAAAGTACATCGGTGTTCGAAATAAAAATATTAATTAAGTATACGAGGGGTGATCCAAAAGTAATGATAATCGGTTATTTGTAGAGCATATAAAAATATGAAAAAATTGTTTTAGCTTCTTCATATATCCGCTAGTTCAGCATAAAAAAATCATATAAATGGGCCACGATTTCCGGGAGGTACGTTCATTTGAATACGAACAGACGGAAAGTAAACATCAAAATGGAGAAAAACTAAATCAGAGCTGTCAAAAAGTACTTCTGTTTGAAAAAAATGTCTACCAAAGACATACACAGCGACCTAGTGGAAACATTGGGGGACTCTGCTCCTCCATATTCCACAGTTGCCCTGGGAAAAGGAGTTCAAGCTGGGTAGAACATCCACAGAAGATGAACATCGCGAGGGACGCCCATCCACGTCCCTTAATGCGGAAAACGTTACAAAAGTCGAAGATGTCGTATTGGCAGATCGAAGAGCGACCACAAGGCATGTAGCTGACATCACAGGGATCTCATATGGCAGTGTTCAAAGAATCTTTGCAAACAAGCTGCATATGAAAAAGGTCTCTGCGCGTTGGGTGCCGAGAATGTTAACCGACGAGCAAAAGAAAAATCGAGTAGACATTTCGAGGGCGAATCTCGAAAAGTTCCAGACGGATCAGGAAATTTTTTTGTTTCGTTTCGTGACCATGGATGAGACCTGGATCCATCATTTTGAATTGGAAACTAAATGACAGTCAAGGAATTGGAAACGAGCCTCTTCCCGACGCCGAAGAAATACAAGGTGTCAAGTTCGGCAGGAAAGGTTATGGCGTCCGGTTTTTGGGACGCCGAAGGAATTATAATGGTGGAATACTTGGAAAAAGGAGCCACTATTACAGGCTCTTACTACGCAGACCAAATAAGAAGATTGCGGGAGGCCATCAAACAAAAAAGACGAGGCAAACTCAGAGCTGGAGTGTTGTTCCACCAAGACAACGCACCGTCTCACAAAGCCGCCGAACCGAACACCCACCCTATTCGCCAGACCTGTAAATTCAGCAATTATGACGCGTTTGCGTTGGATACCTGTGCACAGCAATGTTGGCCTAATGGCTATAGCGTGTGACTCTCATCCCTGAGGTCGTAGGTTCGATCCCCGGCTGTGCAGCAATGGACTTTCTATGTGCACATTAAACATTCGCTCGAACGGTGAAGGAAAACATTTTCATCGACGACGTGTGTCAGACACAGGAAGCTGATCACGTCCTTGCCTTTTAGATTGACAAAATATGATCGTGAACTGTATGAAGAAATCTCAGGCCCAGACCTAAACAGGTTGTAGCGCCACTGATTCTTTTTTACTTGTAACAGGAATACTCCTGGAAAAATTAATGTTCCTGGATCTTTATTTTATTTGAATATTCTTAGTTGGGTGTAAGTCATACAATAGCTCCTATTTCGAAATCGGTCGAAAAATAAGAATTTAGTGTCAATTTGTTACAAAAGCAAAAGCTCAAAAGATTTCGCCCGGCTGCTACCTAATTGGAGTTCCTTTTAGTGACAAAGACAACAAAAGACAGGTCACCTTTGGGATTTCATAGATTTTGTAATCAATGAGGACTCGTTTCGTAAATTTTCTCATAAAACAACTTAGTACTACTTGAATTGTGAGATCTCATAATATGGAGAAGGATAGGAGCTAGCGACAAAGAAGTTTACTAAGGAATTGAGTGAATACTGGACGTTTTTCTGAGTAGGCAAACAAGTGGTCCTTTTGGTAATCTCTGGCCTTCTTTGTGCGAGAGAAGTTTTGCTTTGAACACAAAATCTTCATACAATCTATCTGTACCTATTTCCCTTGGTCACGCGCGTGAACGGCTGGACTGATTTTGCTTATTATTTTTTTGCTGTGTTTGTTATTTTCAGGAGAAAACTTATGAAAGAAAAATTAAAAAAATTGCGCGGAAAATTAGAAAATTTAAGAATACTTAACCACCATACAATTCTAACGTTTTTGATGTAACCTTATGGCGTTTGACATAACATTGACAGAATGCGTGCTGCAAATATCGTCAAAGAGAATGTAAGGAATATATTGATAAAATACATATAAAATAATAATCCATAAATTTATTTAAAAAAGGTAAAATATGTAATAGACTATACTTATATCTAGATCAGACCACTACATTAAAAAAACTTTTAGAAAGGCAGACAAGAAGAAACTGTATGAGCTGTATATATATTAATATCTTTATATATTCTGCTGAAGGTGTGTATGTCACTGAACTCCTCTTAAACGGCTGAACCGATTTGAATGATTTTTGTTGTATGCATTTGGGTGTCGCCCTGGATAGTTTAGATTCACAAATCAGCCAAGCAGATGTCGCTGCAGTCGGTACTATCATACTTTGTTTAATATTACTAATCGCTTGAAATATCATTCAGCACAACGTCTGTCGGGTCCGCTAATCATATTATAAGTCCGACATGCCACTTTCCTCTTGATTTTTCATCTTAGGAACCACTGTAACACACGCCACGTTAAAAACCCGAACTTCATTTTTATGAAAACGCAATTTACTTTGTATATTTAAGTACAAAATACTCGACGAAAAGTAAAGAACTCACTTAATTAAATAAGGATCTCACCTTTAAACATTAAATATTAATAAAGCCACTTAAATATTAATGAGAATTTGCAAACGAGATTATTTGAGTAGCGGGAATTTAATTTGTCGAGGAAAAGATTGGCTTCAGAAAACTTTTTACTCTCGTGAAGTATTTCAATATGGCAACTCATACATTCGTGAGATCAAAGGTATATAGTGCAAACTTTTTGACATCACGCTTGTATGGCTACTTTATATTTCTTAGCCAATGTTAAAATTATCTGCTGCATCCGATTTTACTTCTCAGATATTGAAAATAGCGAGACTAGACAACTACTTGTATTCAAAAGACTCATTGCAGCATTAAGGAAAATTTAAAGATAAGATTTTTATCAAGTCAATATATCAAATATAACCTTGCTTGCCACAAAACTAACAAACTTATGAAACAAATAGATTTACTGTTTGATTGGTTTTTTACTGCAAATTTTTAAGTTATAAGTTTTTGTTCTTAACCTCGGAGGAGTCTGGTTGCCCCCGACAAAGGAACGCCCTAGTTTTGGGACCATCTGCTGTAAAATAATACAACAATATAATAATGTTTCATTAATAAAGTAGAGCAGTGTTGGCCTCATACCTGAGGTCGTAGGTTCGATCCCCGGCTGTGCACCAATGGACTATCTAGGTGGACATTTAACATTTATTCAAACGGTGTAGGAAAACATCGTGAGGAAACCGACATGTCTTAGACTCAAAAAGTCGACGGCGTGTGTCAGGTACTGGAGGCTGATCACCTACTTGCCTAATAGATTTAAAAATGATCTAGAAACAGATTCAGAAATCTGAGGCCAAGAGCTAAAGAGGTTGTAGCGCCACTGATTTATTTTTATTCATTAATTAAATATTATTATTTATCTTTCTTTGGACACTTTGTTCCCAACGGATTTTAAGCTTTCCTGGATAAGTAAGACGTAGAAGTCCAGAAAATTTAGAATAACTTATAGGCCGATCCTCTTCTTGCTGAGCCAAACAAATAAAAGCCCTTACAGGTCTTACCATCACCCAGACGCTGAGGCTTGCCGAAGATAGGATTGAGTGGAGGAAATTGTATGACACTATTACGACCTTCAGAAATAAGATACACGACTGCAGAGAAGAGTAAGTTACTTCTTATAAATTCAAAGTCAAAGTTATTTATTCATTTAGGTAACACAATGTACACTTATGAACGTCAATAAAGAAATACATATGGAATGCTAAATGCTTCTAATTTTACATTTACTGCCAGTTCTCAAATCAAGGGCTTAGAACGGACGAGAAGAACAAGCTATAAACTCTCTGTCCCCCTTTTATAATCGCCAAGCTTTTTGTGTTACACTATGTTTGTATCTTCTTAAGTAATTAATAGTTAATTAATATGATAAATGTCATTTAACTTTACGTGTTGTTTCCACGAGAATAAAGGCGGAAACATACTACCAAAACGCGACGCCACACCACGCCATCCGACGCATGTCAGTACTTATCAATCCCATATATTAAATATTGTCAGATGCACATAGACAACACGCCATGTGATCTCACGCGGTAACATCCAATCGATTTGGATCGGCGTGTTGTGGATGTTGTGATGATGACGTCATGCGTCAATGCTTTCGAGTTTTTAACACGAATGTCAATTTATATACTTAGATATTTTTGGATTTATTTGGCGAAATGAACGATGAACAATTAACTGAGTTGGTGAAACAATATTCTGATTTATATGACATGAGTTTACCTCAATACAAGGACAATAATACAAATAACCTGCTAATCAATTCAGTTTATTAGAAAAATACAGGGTGGGCCAGAAAGATTTGCGAAATTGAAAAAAATATAATAAAAAACTAAATATAATACACAAAATTTTTTATTTCAATTAAAATAGACATCTGGGAAATTTATTTCTTAAAAATAACATCATCCAGGTGTGCACCATTGCGCTGCAAACATTCCTCGAATCTGAACCTCAAATTGGTAAAAACTTGCTGGCACATTGCGCGGGGAATAAATCAGCTAAATGACTTTTAAATTTGCAAGCGTGTCGTGGTGTCGCGTGTTGGTAATGTGCACGATGGACATCGGGTGTCGACACGACACGTCGCGTCGCGTTTTAGTAGTATGTTTCCGCCTTAAAGTGCGTGCACCTATTTCACCATGCCTACTGCTGATAGAGGACAAATCTTTGTTTTTAATTAACTATTAATTACTTAATTGAAGTTTTACAGAATATTTAACTGTAAAAAAACTATGCTAAACATTGAGTCAAACTATATCAATTTGATACCGTTTCAACTATTGAGTAATGTGAGCAAATCTATGAAATCCTAATGTTCTAATAACTACAACCCTATCGTTAAAACCCGAGTAAATTAAATAGTTTTGTTAATAGTAACGCGTTCTTTATAGGGGTGTGAAATACACAATTATATTTGTGGCGAATTAAATTATCTGTCAAAGTGATACGGGTTCACCAGATTATTTTGTGTGAGCCTTGTGTAGGTTTTTATGAGGGTTTACTAATTTATGTATTTGATTGTCAACTAATATGGGTTATGCAATGAAACGTTTGGAGCGACCGTGGTCGCTTTGATGTTATGATTAGACTCTTGAAATTGTGCTTTATTAACGCCATCCGCATGTGGGGTACTGTTCTCACCCCTGGATGGGAGCTAACTACTCCCCAGTACCAGCTCCTTCCACTTGACCGTATTCAACGAAAAGCGGTTCGAATCGTCGACACCCATTCACTTTCTGAGCGGTTCGATCGCTTGGCGTTGCGTAGAGACGTGGGGTCTCTCTGCATCTTATACCATGAAGAGTGTTCAGAGTAGTTCGGATTAATAACTGCAGATGAGTCAACTAAGGCAAGTACGTCAAGGCAGAACACAAAATACCTTCCGTATCACCTCGACCGTCGTACCACAACTGAGCGTTTTTTAGGCAATTTTTGTCGCGCACTATTTGGAACCAGCTGCCCACTGAAGTATTTCCGAAGCAATTCGACGTAGGGTGATTCAAGAAAAGAGCGTACAAATTCTTAAAAGGCTGGCAACGCACTTGCGAGCCCTCCGGCATTAAGAGTGTCCATGGGCGGTGGTATGATTAACACCAGATGACCCTCCTGCCCGTTTTTCCTCTGTATTATAAAAAAAATATTTGCATTATTCTTTAAGTCTTTTGTGGGATTTTCATTTTTTTACTACCGAAAAGAATCGAGTTAAACTATAGTGGCTTATACTGATCATATTTAACCTCCAAAATAATCCTGCGTGACCAACGGAGCAATAAAGACAGTTATACATCACCGCAAATGGTTTACACGAAACGCACATTTGGTCGAAAATCACGCGAAAACATATATTACGAGATGAAATATTGCCACGCTATCATGATGCGAACTCATATTAGCGACATTGCCTTTTACCGAAATTCTCATTGATGGAATTTCATTTCACGATATTATAATGTCTTCATTACACTAGCGGCCTGTCCCGGCTTTGCACGGATGGACGTTAATAATAATAATTATTTGAAACACAAAACAGGAGAAAAATTAATTTAAATAAATGAAGACAACGGATGTCAATGGGCGGTCTTACTCCTAAAAACATACGTAATATATATATTTAAAATAAAAAGTGCGTGCGTACAAAGTACACATGTCAGAAGTGAAACTTCTTTGGCAACTAATTTTAAGTCTTGATCATACAAAACTAAAACTTTAGTTTTCTGAGAATTAGAGGGAGGGAAAGAGGAAGATACGTTAAGAATTTAATGAATTTAACGAAAATTAAAAGAAATTATAAATTTAATTTGTTTCTTCGATAATCAAAACACGTAGCATTTTAATTTACAAGTCATAATTTGAGATTTCAATAAATTATTTAGCATACAATATAAAATACATATTTCCTAAATTCTCTTTACGAAATTTTAATTTTAATAGAATTTCTATAAGGTAATTCGCCCATCTGACCCTCTCTCACACGGCCTGAATCGCTCTCTCCCTTTTCTTTGACAAAAAACGCTGCACATCTTCGTGACGCTAATATTATTATTATTGCGTTTCATCCGTAAAATTAGACCCTCATGCGCCTAAAGAAGTTTCACTTCAAAAAAAATACAACACCGAACTACTCAATATAAATATGTCAAAGGTTTATTGGTACAGTGTTGTCAATTGTTTCTTAAATGTAGATTTAGTCTGGGAGGTCTCAGAGCAGGCACAGCGTTCTACAATTGAATGACAGGGTTGGTTAACTTCCTTTTAACTTGGCTTAATATTTTAAAAGTATAGTATATAAAATAATCTAATAGTAAAAGAATTTTTGAAATCTGTCAAACAATAGCTGAGTTTATTCGTTTCGAACATGTTTAAATGTTAGGTAATAATTTATAGTATAATAGTTGAAGATTTATTAGATTTAAAAAAAAAATTAAAAAAAAAAAAAAATTAATAAAAAAAAAATTAACAATTAAGTAATAATACATACACAGACACACACTCACGTATACACACTAACACACAGACACACACCCACATACATACACACACTAACACACATACACACACAAACACACCCACACCCACATACATACACACACTAACACACATACACACACTAACACACATACACACACAAACATACACATACCCCATGTGGTTTCCTTATATGTGTATCCTTATAAATATTAAATTTAAATTAAAAATATTTTTTTTAACGTGGCAGCCTATGTAATATTGATTGTTTAACCTCACTAAATTTTCTCTACTTTATAAGACCTTCTGTCGATCCGAAGTGGTGGAGGCCTGATGACCTGTAACACAGGTACTCTTATCTTTAGCAGACATCAGTCTCACACAAACTAGGATTTAAATAGAGGAAACAAACTTATTTTATTTATAATAGTATATAACGGTCACTTGTTTATGTACTTTACGTTTTTGTGAAAAAAAAATGAATAAAGATTATTATTTTCAAATGTTTCCTATTTATATTAGTATAGATAGATAGGTGTCTCAGACGCTCTTCGTCGGAGCAAAAATCTATTTATCACAGTATCGACGTGCATAGCCATTACTCAATCGAGATTAATTAAAGAGTTGAGAGAGGTTAGCTAACTGATGTTCAATTATCCAACTTCTAAAAATGTAATCAATTACTTTAACAAAGTGTATTCAGGATCATCAGAGGCTAAATGTGGAATTTACCTAATAGATCTACTGCATCTTTAAATTTAGTTTATTTTTTATTTTTTCTTTAATAAAATCCCAGAGGCTCTTTTATCTCTGCCTTTTAATAAATTTAAGAAATGTATTAAAGAAAAGCTGTGTAACAAGGCTAACTATAAAGTTAACGATTATCTAGTTGATAAAAGGGCCTGGGACTAGTACTAGACAGGCTATTTCTAATTAATTTGCGATATTTGTTTTAATAATAAGTGTCGTTTGATGATTTGCTATTTTAAAGGGTACCGAGAGTTTTTTAAGCCGGCTTTGTCTCTCGGCCTACACCCTTTGTCTTCTTTGCCGATGAGTAGGGATGCCTACAGAATCAAATTTAATGACATGTAATAAGTGATACCTGTATCTTATGTTCCATAATAAACATATTTTATTTTTTTAGTGCTGTCACTCTTCTCCTAGCGGTTTAGCTGTCATCACATCCCGCCCAAGGCGATTGTTGGTGGCGCCTTGGGGTATGCAATCGCGAGTTCATAACCCTCCCGCACTTAGCTATCGCGCCGCGGTAGGGTATGCGCAATGAATTTCCCCAAGTCCCCAAAACTGTTGTCACTCTTCACTGGGTAGAGGAACTGGCTGGCGTGAGCGTCGGGTGTTACTCCATCAACGCGTTCAGACCACAGCTCGAGAAATAGGTGAGGAGGCGGTAGGGTCACCCCAGCTACCGTATAGCTACCGTACCGTACCTTGTACAGAAGGTAGTTGGGCGTGAGGAGGCACCAACCTGCCACCATGATGACGCCGAATTTGTCGGTTACACGCTCTACACTTTCAAGCATTGAAGCAATGGAGGCTTCTATCGGAGGTGCTACAGGGCGAGGACGCTACTCTCGATAACATTGAGAGAGTAGCAGTTACAAGCACGGACAGTGACGGCACGTGAGAAATACTCCAGAGAAATCAATGTTGCTGGTGGTACAGGAAAAGCTGAGTTGGAGATATCATTAAAATACCAGTCTTTTACTCATGTCCGATCACAACCTGATCCAAAAGAAAATCAAAATCCTGTTTTAGTAAATCACTATTTCGTGAATTACAATTGAAGATGGCCATAAAAAGCTTATGTAGTTTGCAATATTTACGATTAAAAGTAGTCTTTTCACACATAACAAAGTCGTTGACACAACATGGTGCGGCAATGAATATTTAACGTGACCTCTGAGACGTGTTAATCATTGATTAGTCTCTTTGATTAAGTAGTACAATGTCTTATTAATTTGTCCACCCGTGGGACAGGTAATTCAAACAAGGCAATCTAATTATATAAATGTCAGACCTAACCTAATCTAACCTATTAGAATATTGTAACAGAACACTTGTGTCCCAACGGATTATGAGCGATATCAGAGCAAGTACGGACAGCGTGTGGACCTACAACCTCGGAATGAGAGTCGCACGTTGAAGCCACTGGGCCAACGCTACTCAATTTTTCTTATATTATTAATACTTTTGGCAATTAAAAGGAGGTGTGGAAAGTTTCTATCAATCTCCTCTTGTCCGTTCTACACCAGTACAGTACACCAGATAAACAATAAAGTACAAGCTCCCACCTTTTCAGAATGCCAAATCATAAAATGACTGCTTCACAACTGATTTGAGAGCGACCGCCGATGCGAAAACCGCTGTGTGAGTTCGTGAAGTGAGTTACAGAATCGCAGGGCAGTGCAGATTTGAGAATGGGCAGTAAATTTAAATTGTAAGCCATTTTTTTTGGAGTACTAAGTGTATGTAAGTTATCTAGGTGACTAACTGACATTTTCATTTTAATTCTAAAATTATTTTTACTTATTAACTTTCGATTATATTATACGTTTTTCAGTACCTATTAAAAACTACTTCTAACTCTTAAGTATATTATGTTATAAGTATAAATAAGTTTTAAGTATAAAATATGTTCTTATGTAGGTAATAAAACTAAAAAAAGAAAACTAAAACAAATTTAAAAGTTTGGTCCCTGTGGCAGTGTACCTTTACCGCTGGTAGCATTTCCTCGCTGTATTGCGATGCATTATTCGTTGAGAGAGGAAAGCACCAGCTCTGGGGTCACCGGTACTGTCAGGCGCAAACTTAAATCTTTAATTAGCGCCTGTGCACTTGAACCCCACGGCCCAAGAGTCTTTACTCCAAGGGGAGTAAAATCGAAGAAAACATTCACACGTATTTTGTCTATATCACGCCGCGATTTTGTCTACATCTCGCAGACCTAACTGGCTACTATTCCCCGAGGCTTCCTGCATACTATTTGACAATAAACTTGGTTCAAATTGTCTCGCAGAGGCTCGTAAATCAGTGTATAGCATCTAGGCCACTTTGCCACACGTGGTCTGATATAAATCGGCTACCTGCTAAGCTCGAGTGAAATATTGCATTCGTATCGAAGTTATTGGCCGTTATTATGCATCAGAAGAGTAATTGCACACGTAGACATCAGAGCTTTAGAGTTAGGAGCAGTTAATAAAGCTTTTGTGGGCTTTTCGCGGAGATTTAATATCTCTATTAATAATAAGCTGGTTTGTGTGGAGATAAGTGAAGCTAAGTCGATAATCGTTTATGGATCACTTCTAAACGTCAATCTAAGTTATAGTTGTGTATTTGTGTGTCAAGGTAACTACATTTCTCTAAACAACGCCTATGGACTCATCATATATATTACATACCATTCATTGTAGAGACTTAAAACAGAGGACGCACACTCTAAACCTGGGAAGGGGGAATTAAAGAGATAGCGGGGAATAATCGGAAAATAGTTACAAAGGAAGGAGGAAGGAAGAATTTGGAGGAGGCCATCACTCAGTTGCAGGTCGTGTACTAATACTAAATATAAATTCATCTATAAACATAAACTTAATGTAATCATTATTATAGTACTCGAATATGTACTGTTTTTATTATTATATTTATGTTGTTTTATAATTCTTGAGTGTGAGAATGGTAAGTATTAAGTGAGCTTGCCTAGATGTTACTATCACTGTCTACATGAAGCTCCGTAGATCAAGCTCTAGAACCCACTAAAGGTACAAATTAATTGATTTGCGTCATATTTATGATTATACAACAGTGTGGTCAATTCCCGGATGTGCAATAATAAGGATCGAATAAAAGTACCATGAGAAAACTAGCTTATACAAACATTTACGGTGTGTCTGCCACACCTGTTACTATTACTATTATTATTTAATATTTGATACTTGAAAATAAACCTGACGAAAAGATAACAATTAATATCACTTATAAAATAACAGTATAGTTTTTTACTTAAAAGCACAAGAATTACTGATCTTTTCCTATGCGTTGGTATAACTATAATTTACATAGAAAACAATTTAAAAATATAACAATAAAAAGAACGTGATATTTATTCCTATTTTAATATATACAACAAGATGACAAAAAGTGATTTTACGAAAAGTTAAAAAAATTAAAATATATTTTTTTATCCTCCTTACTCCTATAAAAACTAGTCAATTGATACTACAACTATTTTAAAACTAAATACTTGATACATGAAACAATTAAAATAATAACAACGCAAATGCATACATGTTTGTTGTCGAACAAATGAAACAGAGTTCGCCATTGCATGAATTCGATCAGGGCGACGAAAAAATTGTGAACAGAAAAATCAGTGGAAAAGCGAAATGCGGGTTTCCGAAACAAACGAGCAAGTGTCATTAGCTTTGACAACGTTTTTATTCACGCCCGGGGCTCACTCGCAAATTATCTATGGCCATAGTACGTAGTGTAAAGAGAATTTTACATGATAGCAATGATTCATAGTCTGTGGTGCCGATTCTACAAATGTCAATCCTCAAAATCCTCAAAGTAACGTAGTCACAAAGCGTCGTCCAGTGTGCAGCTCATCAAATATTACCTTTAATAATCTGTTACATATGAAACTCTTGTTATTAGCTTTATTTTCGGAGTGTAGGTGGCGCCGCAATTACTACAATAAGTCATACTTGATAGCCTGTATTGCGCAACCTTCGTAATCAGAACAGATTCGTTTCGCTTTAATGGGTCACGAATGTCGAAAAGTGAATTTGTCTCAAGCCCCAAATTTGTTAAATATACGGCCATCACTTATGACAGTTTACTGAAGTCTAGTAGCCTAAAAAATGAAACGCGCCATCTTGAAACTTTGAGTTATGTTACTAATAAATCTCGTTTATCTGTTGAACATATTCTAATATATAAAATTCTCGTGTTACAATCTTCGTTCCCATACCCCTCCGAAATGGCTCGACTGCTTCTTATGATTTTTTTATGCATATTGAGTAAGTCTGAAAATCGGCTACTATCTATTTTTCAAACCCCTAAATGATAAGGGGTGTCCACTGCAATTTTTTTGTTTTTATTTTATTGATACAGCATACAAAAATACATACAACCCTACGATCAGCCCTTAATTTTTATTCGTTAATTAAAATCTTATACCTAACTTTAACTCTGAGGTTAATATGGAGAAAAATCACAGAAAAACCTAAAAAAGAAACATTCCGGAAAACCGAAGTCTCTGGGGTAGCATAGCATAGCGAAAATGACGTGGAATAAGTGGTACCTGTATCTTATGTGCCATATTTTTTTTTTTTAGCAAATTGTTCCATGTTGGTATCTACTAAAAAGGTAGGCTAAGTAAAATCACATTAAGGGGAATCGAAGTTCGCGGGAGCAGCTAGTAATCATATTATAATTTTGTTTTTAATTAACTACGAATGACAAATGACAAATTGTGACTTATTAGCCGAGCGCTTCTTTCAAAGCGAAACAGTTCCATAACGACTATTTGCAAAGTTGACGTTATTTGCTGTCTTGTTAGTGGAGATGTAAAAGGATCCGGTATATAACTTCAAGTGTATTAAACTCGGTAAGAGAGTTTGAGCTTATTGTTATTTGCATATCTTTCATAATACGACATAAATACTGATCCCGAATTCCCGGTATGCAATTGTTTAAAACACTATCGACGAACATCTCTAATGATTATCTTATATTTTTACTTATACTTTTATGTGATAAGATATTGCTGTTGTAATTTATTGTTTTTTTAAATTTAAGAATATTTTTAATATTAAAAAAAATACTATATTTGTTTAGTTTCGTTCAACATTTTAAGTTGTATGTGTAGCCTTGTAATGTGTACTCATATTATGTAATAAAAAAAAAATTGTTCCTATATTTTAAATTTTTTTTTGGTTGGGCATGTGGGTTACCTATGTGCTAGATATTAATCTATATTAATTATTATATTAGTATAAATTCACATGCATTGTATTAGAGCAGGGAGTATTAAATGTATCTTCGAACTGTAAACATCGTTCTTATTTAGTCCCGTCCTTACATTTCAATTTCTTCGGATTAATACCTACAGCTGAGTTTCATCATCGGACGTCGAGGCAGAATACGTAATTCTATCCGTGATATCTCACACTACCACTATGTGTTGCCAGCAGCCCACTAAAGTCTTTCCGAACCAATTCGACTTAGGGGCCTCCTTTTGCCCCCTTTTACAACAAAAACGGCCATTACATAGGATATTTAAGCATCTGACAAAACCTGTTGTTTACCTTCAAAAAGAGATGCGAATTTGCAAATGCAATAAAAATAATATATAAATTCCCTTAAATAGTTATACAATAATTTAAAATAGAAATAAGATCATTCCAAAGTATTATATTTATATGCAATGGAGCCATAGAACTAATTAATTGAAAATTTAATATAGTTTTACATATCTTTGTTTCCATTCCATAAAGGTACCTGAAGCGATCCGTTATGAATAATTAAATGAGGCTTATTTAGTTTAATAAGGTTTATAAAGGTTATATTTATTCCAACTATGAAATTACCCACTAAACATATTGTGTGTTTTTAATAAACTGTGGGTACTTTTAATAAGCACTGTTGACTTTAATGTCTTTTGCTATCACCAATCAACATTCTATTTATTTACAAGTTCTAAAACAACATGCTTTAGAACTACAAGAAGATATGACTTTACAAAGTTTCAGATGTACATATTCACATCAATTATATTAGAAATAGAAATCACAAACAAGCAAGGATACAGAAAAGTAAAAAAAAAGCTTCGTGCGGTGAAGGAAGGAAGGCTGCTTATCAACTTGTATATATATCTTTTAAACACTTATAAGGTAAAAATACAGCCTTTAAAAATATTTCTATAAAGATTAAAGCCAGTTCTCAAATCTGGCGAGAAACCCTTGGCCACTTGTTTTTGATTAAGCCAAGTATTTTGTTATTTATTACCTCACTTCACACGACATGGAATACAATATGACTATACAATACAATATGAGTATTTATTTATTTATGAACACTTTTAGTAATACAGAAACACAGTACAATAAAAATTATTAAATAAAAAGGAGGGCTACTGGCCTTATCGCCTTCAAACGATCTTATCCAGGCAAACACTGTGAGAAAAAAAAAGTACATACGATTTAGACAAAACTAATGGAACAAAGCAAAGCAATCAAAACGTGTGTTAGTGAAAGGGACAATAATAGAAAAAGGGACAGTAACGCTTGTACAGTAGAGATTTAAAGGGAGATAGAGAAGGAGGTAAGCGACTAGGGACGGGAAGTGAATTCCATAGACTCACTGCAGAGACCTTAAAGGATTCGCCAGGATTTCGGATTCGCACCTACTTACTGTATAGCGAGAACAAAACGATATTGAGGTGGATCACGAATGAAATGAATAGTATCGCGGCAAGGATTCAAGACCACAATTTAATTAAAGAAGAATAAACACAATCCTAAATTAAAGTGACCACAATTCAGAGAGAACTTTCGAAAGTGCTTTATCTTAATGTAGTTTTATTTCGCTCTAGATGTTGAACAGGAATTAATTTAAAGAAGACGAGGACTTAACTTTGTTAGCCGACAGATGCTTGGCGCAAGGTCTGAAGATCCGAAAAAAATATTATTCTTTTAAGCAAAATTATTTACCTATTTGTTTCTACAGAATTATCGGAGTAGGTAACATTGAGTAGTTCTATCCTATTAGTAATAACTGTTAAAAAAAATCAGTGGCGCTACATCCTCTTTAGGTCTTGGCCTCAGATTTCTGAATCTGTTTCATGATCATTTTTAAATCTAATAGGCAAGTAGGTGATCAGCCTCCTGTGCCTGACACACGCCATCGACTTTTTGGGTCTAAAACATGTCGGTTTCCTTCACCGTTCGAGCAAATGTTAAACACACATAGCTCAAGTATGAGAGTCGCACGCTGAAGCCACTACGCCAACACGGCTCACAGTAATAACTGTTAAGAGAAAATTATTATGTGGGAGATAAATAAAATAAACCGTTAACTTAATTTGAAAATGTTATTCCCAAGTTTTCTATTTTTTTTCATGTGAAACGAATATAAATATTAATCAATGTTTCTGATTAGTATGTGAACGCTGGAGCTTAGTAAATTTAGTAATACAACAAACATGCAATTTTTCTATCAAATTACCATAGGCCATAATCACATAATATACACATTAGACATCTCTCTCTCCAATAGCCGGCTTTGTCATTAAGTACATTTCTAATTTAATTTCCAATGATATTCCGGTTCTCTGTAACATACACAAGGGTCTATTGTGGTTGTTCTACCGCACAATTCCAAAATTGCATCAGCACTCCGAACTGTGAATTTAGATTTATTTTATTTCCAACACACATATACAGTATGCACAATATTCTTAACCTATATAGTAATAATAGAAATAGTTAAAAAATGATACACAGAAAATAAAACAAATGAAAAAAGTTTGGTCCCTGTGGCAATGTACCTTAACACTGGCAGCATTTCCTCGCTGTATTGCTATACTTATTCGTTGAGCGAGGAAAGCACCAGCTCTGGGGTCTCCGGTACTATCTACCAGGCGCCAACCTAAATATTTAATTAGCGCCTGTGCACTTGAACCCCACGGACCAAGAGTCTCTGCTCCAAAGGGAACAAAATCAAAGTTGGAGGAAAGACCGAAGAAGAAATTTGAGCCGTACCTGCATATAATTTCGTTGATGTGTACAATGTACATTGTGTTAGATATATTTGTGTTTTAATTATATCTTAAATGAACGCTTATGCCTTATACCAGAGGCTAAAAACTATAGTCATTAAGAACTAGGCGGTGACTGTTGTTGATATGATTTATGCACTTGCAGTAACAATTCTCTCAACTATTTTATGAAGAATAGTGGTTTTGTTCAACTACTTTCGTGGACAGGTTTTTGGAACATTCATTATTTTAATATTCAAATTGCAAGAAGTTTTTTGCTTATTGCACCTACCTCCATCCTTTTCCTTGATTTTATATCTCATCTCTTTTATCTCTCTCTCTCTACGCAGAGACATTGCGTCTTAATGCGTATTCTACAAAGTGTACTATGGTGAGTGTTCTGAAGAATTGTTTGGGTTGATTCCTCCTGCCTTGTTTCTGCAACGTACGAGTACAACTATTTCATCAGCACCACTAGAAGTCTTCCACAGTCCCTGTTACGACCTCCAATTGTTTAAAGAGCATAATCCTCCCTCATAGGCATAAATTAAGACCAAAAGTTGTAACGACACTTTTTGCTATAGTTGTTCTATTTTACATTTTCGATTTAACTATCGCCAACGTCCATACCACGTTGAATACACCGGTTCTCGTCCGATCACTGAAGTTAAGCAACGTCGGGCGAGGTCAGTACTTGGATGGGTGACCGCCTGGGAACACCTCTTGGAACACATGTTGGCTTTTTTTTTTCGTCGTAAGATTGGTGTCGAGAAAATCTATCATACTGTTATGATACCAATTAACATATAAATTAATCGAAAGGAATTTCGTTCCATCCGGGTGTCCCTTGACACCTCTAAAGTTTTTTTTTATTTAATTACATTACTAATATTACAGAGGAAAGATTTGAATTTTTGTATGTTGCAAATTAAATCATAACCAACCGTAAGCGAGAAAGGCTCCAGTTCTTTTGCTCGCCTATTGTTTGCATAAAACTAATAATTGTTTAATAGTACAGAGTAGTAGGAGTAATACTGATGGCATTTGGCATTCTACTTTCTAGTTTAATACGTGCAGCTCCCGTGAGCTAGATACACAACATGAACAAAACTGTGGCAAAAAATTACGTAAAATATATTTTTTAAGCCTTAAAACTATATCCATTCTCTGTACCTCTCAATAATGAAACCAACGAAACTAATATTATAGTTATAATTGGCAGAATTCAATAGCGCTGACAATAAGTGTTTAAAAATAATAATATAGGTCTGGGCATTAGATTTCTGTTTCGTGATGATTTGTTTTCTCTAATAGCCAAGTGAGTGATCAGCCTTTTTCAAGGCAGTTTTTGCCGCTCACCACCACTATGTTGAACCAGCTGTCCACTGAAGTATTTCCGAACCAATTCGACTTAGGGTCCTTCAAGAAAAGAGCGTACCAATTCTTAAAAGGCCGGCAACGCACTCGCGAGCCCTCTGGCATTGAGAGTGTCCATAGGCGGCGGTATCACTTAACATCAGGTGAGCCTCCTGCCCGTTCGTCCCCGTTCTATAAAAAAAAAAAAAAACACCGTCGACTTTTTGAGTCTACGACAAGCCAGTTCCCTAAATTGATGTACGCCCGAGTGTTAAACATAAAATTCATTAGTGCTCAGCCAGGGATCGAACCTGCGCCCTCTGGGATTAGAGTCGCAGGTCCTAACAGACGCATTCTTAATTATGTACTGTCGTAATATTTTACAGTAATTTTGTTTCATATTGTTTAAAGGTTTAAAGCTAGATGTAATCAATAACATCAAATATCCTTAGATTAAATCGATTCTATATTGTTTGATATTCCACAGCACCAATTCTCTGTTTCAAAACAATTATTGTTTTGCCTGGAATCTAACCTAGAATTACGCTGATTATGTGAATAAGCCTACTTATTCTGTTACTTTTTTGTTTATTTAAGACGAAAAATTATTCAAATATATATGATCGCGTATGTAAATATATAAATTATCGTTTAATACTCTCGGCACAACCAGCAGCCAACCGATACAACTAAAAATATTATTATTTATTTATATGTTCTAAAACAACATGTATGCATAAAACTATACAAGAAAATATGACATCACAAATTTTACACACAAATACATACACATCTTATATATTAGAACAAGCAAAATAGCAAAGAAAAAAATAAACAAGCAACCACAAAATAAAATAATAAATAAAACTAAATGGAAACTTAAAACTCATTAAGAGCATGATAAACAAAGTTACGGTAAGTTGGAAGAGTGTTGTAAAATATATCAATACTTTCATCAATGTAGACGACTCATTGGTCTAGTGGTTAGTACCCCTGACTGCGAATCCATGGATCCCGGGTTCGATCCCCGGCTGAGACGAACATCGATGTGATGAGCATTTGGTGTTGTGCTTAGGTCTTGGGTGTTTAAATATGTATTTATATGTCTATCTAGCTATAATATGTATGTATATCCGTTGCCTAGTACCCATAACACAAGCTTCACCAGCTTAGCATGGGACTAGGTCAATTGGTGTGAATTGTCTTAAAAAAAAAAAGTTAGTAATCAAGTTGTAAGAGCGAGATAGCCTATGCACTGGACCATTCAAAGTAGTAGATAAGCGAGCCGTAGGTACGTATATAAGATCTTTAGTTCTAAAAGAAAATTTAGCAAGAATATTACTATGAGTATTAAAGTTAAATATAAAGATTATATTTTATTATTTAGTTCCCTACCTGTTCCCGCAAATTTTGTCGGTATTATTTTAAATAAAACAGATATTATAACTGCAATTGTTGTACTTAAAGCGCCACTCCGCCTCTTGTTTACGTAAACGATATTCTCAAAGTTAAATTAACTTAGTTGATAAGTAGCGTATTTGTTAACTTCCTAAAGCTGAACCACTAATGTTCGGTAATTACTTTGGAATATTTTAACATTTAGTTTGATCGATAAGAATGGATTTTAAAGGCTTCTTAATTATGTACTTCTTATGATTGTGTAGCCAATTAATAATAATACTTGTGTAACAAACTTAACAAAACTCTGAATAAAACTAAATAATGTGTATAGCAAATAGTTCATAAAATTTTACTTTGAACTATGACCAATCGGAAAATCTGTTAGATGTATTAAAATAATTTTCACATATGTTCTCAGGCGTGTGCCTGACATATACCCACACACACTCTTCTAACACCCACTCACACATATAACCTCTCCCTCTATCTCACACACACACAAACACACACACACCCTCCCTTACACCCATACAACTTCATTTCTACTAACTACTTGACTGTTTTGTTTTGTTATTTTCTTATAATCAAACATATTGTATATATAGTTATATATGTAATTTTGTACTTTTTGCGCTCACCATATTTTATTTTCCTTAAAAGGTTGCATGTCGTAGCCATAACAGACAAACGGTCAGAAGTCTCAACTGATGTTAAGATATACCAAGGATACTCTCAATGCCAGATGGCTCCCGAGTGCGTTGCCGGCCTTTAAAAATTGGTACGGCTCTTTTCTTGAAGTAAGTTTTTCAGCGCGAAATTGCCCCAGAATACGAAAGGCAGGACAAGGGAATGGTGAATGTTCCGATGATAGACGCCCAGAGGGGATTCGGTTATTCGAAAATAATGCGCGCAAACCTACACAAGACGATTTTAAACATTTAATTCATCATAAATATCTAGATTCCGTTTCCCAAAACCACAGAAATGTTTTCTTAAAGTTTTCTCCACTGAGTTCACAATGCGTATTACCATTTGGTATTGCCAATAAAGTATCTCTGTTTGTATTCAATAGCGGTCTTGCGTGCTTATTACTAAATGAAAATTGTACGATTGCACTTCTTCTAAGACACACATGATTTGCTTTAAGATCAAATCAAATGTGAATCGTTTCGATTTAAAAAATGAATAACATTTTAACCATGACAGAATATGGTTGTGACAAAATTGATTGACTACCCCACACTAGGGAGCCCCTGTGTTAGGGTAACTAGGTAACAATTATTCCGTGGTACATAGTGCATGTTTAGAATATAAAAAAGTGCGTGCGTACAAAGTACACATGTTAGAAGTGAAACTTCTTTGGCAAACTAATTTTTAAGTCTTGTTCATATTTATACAAATCTAAAACTTAAGATTTCCGACACTTAGAGGGAGGGAAAATGAAGATATGTTAGGAATTTAATTGTCATTAAAATATTAAGTGTCGAAAATTATAACAAATTATAATATTTTATTCGATAATAAAAACACGTCAAGAGAGATTTGAGTTTTCAATAAATTATTTTGCATAAAATACTAATATTTATTAAATTCTCTTTACGATATTTTTATTTTAAAAATAGAATTTCTATAAGGTAATTCGCCCTTCTCACTCTCCCTCAATCGGTCTCAATCGCTCTCTACCTTTTCTTTGACAAAAACGATGCGCACCTTCGTGACGTTTTTGAAAAAAATTACCCTCGTGCGCCTTAAGAAGTTTCACTTCAAAAAAGTAGTCTCAGTGTTACATCTATTCAAACACAAGTCGTGTTATTCTAAAGTATGCATTTATGTATGAATATGGAAATGGGTGTGTGTGCGATTTCTGTATTTAAGAGTGTAGCTAAGAGTTGTTATAACTGTGTCTGTGTTCGTTTTTAGATACTCAGAGTCAAGCCAAAATGTATAGTAAGGCAGATTCGTTATCCAATTCGGCTAGCATAATTTGCCTATCCCTTTTTCGCACTCCTCTACTGCTTCATTTAAGAATAAGTTAAAAAAAACTCTTATTATCTTAAGCTTTGTGTCGTCCTTGTTTTTTTGTTTTTGTAGCTGCTAGTTTAGTGTCAAATTTTGCTGTCATGTTTTGTCTTGTCTTACTTTGTATTGTATTTTTTATTAGTGAAACTTTTTTCGAGGATATGTCCAATATGTCTATTTATTTTATATTACATTTATTTTTATTTTTTCTATATAGTGATGTATCTGTTTAGTTTCCAATAAATAAATAAATATCTTAGAATCCATAGATTGTGATATTTTATTATAAAGGTGTAAATATATTATAATTATATAATAATATAATTTTAATATACACTACACGACTACAATAATATTTTTTCATCTGACATGGCGCATGGCGTCAGATTATTAAAATATAATTAGTCCCTAAATCTGTGCGGCTTTTCGAATGAAACAATCAATTTTAATGTTGCTTATGTCAAACGGTATAAGGTGGTATTCACCGGCGACGTATTACTAAATACACAACTTTTCTTGTTCACCACAACTTGAACACCCCAAGAAGCAATTGAATTGGACGATTTTGCTGTTATTCGTAATAATACTGCAGATGCGCTGAGCTTGCTTATAGCCTCTGTATTTCAAATCGAAAATGTACACGTAAAATGCAGTAAACCATATTGTTTCCTAGAGTTTAACCTCAGAGGAACGGGTTAATCTCATTTCGCTTGTATTTTTGATGGTTAACGTACATTTTCCTATGTTTAGGCAAGTGTATCTTTCGGAATAAATTGATTCAAATGTAACAGTATTACTGCATAAGTTTAAATGTAGCTTTTAATCCCAGAGTCATGCGTTCGAGTCCCAACTGTGCAGACCTTTATGCGTTGCTTTGGCGAAGTCAGCCTTCTGTGCCTGACACTACTAGCAAGTGCTAATCGCGCACATAGAAAATTCCAATGGTGTACCATTTAAAATTATGTTTCATTTCAATTATCCGTTGCTAATGTATAAAGTGCTCAAACTAGGTATTAGGCGCGATTTCACGCGCATTAATTTAATAACATTATAATACATACACTAAAACGAGAGCATTGGTTATCTTTGTTCCATTATACATTTTTTTTATAGAACAGGGGGCAAACGTGCAGGAGGCTCACCTTGGACACTCTCAATGCCAGAGGGCTCGCGTGTGCGTTGCCGGCCTTTTGGTACGCTCTTTTCCTGAAGGACCCTAAGTCGAATTGGTTCGGTAATACTTCAGTGGGCAGCTGGTTCCACAAAGTGGTGGTGCGTGGCAATAACTACCTTGAAAAACGCTCAGTTGTGGAACGGCGGACGTCGAGGTGATACGGGTGGAATTTCGTCGATCTTGACGTCCGATGATGAAACTCAGCTGGAGGTAGTAATCCGAACAACTCCTCTGAACACTCTCCATGGTAAATGCGGTAGAAGATGCAGAGTGACCCCACATCTCAATCACAATCACATTAATTGAAATATACATTAATTCTTAATATAAAATACTAGCTGATCCGGCAAACGTCGTTTTGCCATATATATCATTTATAATAAAAAATTGGGGTTGTTCATAGAGGGGTAAAAATAGGGGTTGTATGTATTTTTTAATACTGTATCATAAAAAAACAAAAATAATTTTTTTTATATAAAATTTTAAAAAAAAATTAAAAAACCCTTAACATTTAGTGGGATGAAAAATAGATGTCGTCGGATTCTCAGTTATACCCAATAGGCACACTAAATTTCATGAGAATCGGTCAAGCCGTTTCGGAGGTTAACCACAAACACCGCGACACGAGAATTTTATATATTAGATAGAAACAATAATTTACCGAATAAAGATTACAGTATCACCATTAAAATGGGCTTCAGGTAACACAAAAAATATCCCGCACATAAATCTCACCTCCCAATGAAAACGAAAACATAGTTCAATTATGCCCCAAGGGCCGGCAATTCACTTAAAACAAGCAGTTTTTCTGCGAAGGGCTGAATAAAATTGTCTCGAGGGAGCCATGATTTATTCAAAAATGGCGGAATACGAATCTCGATCTTGCTTCATTATTTCTACATTTCGCGATGAATGTGTAAAATCGTTTCTCTATCGAAATCTATAATATTTGTGTGGGATAGTCCATTCCATCTGAAAGCTTCATAGGAAACTGTAAGCGATGATTGGAAATAAGTATTTGAAATTGTAATTTATATTTGTACTAGCCGTTTCGCGCCCGCTTTGCTGGACGAATAAAAATTGGAAATAAATAAAATTTTTAGTTTCATTATTATTATTTTTTCATATTTTTCTTATTCTTCTTTTTAACTTCCCGCTAAGAAAATTGATGTTGACGTATTGAGGTTCTAGGAAGCCTCCCCGAATGTTTCCGCGGTGAAGTCCGTGTGTATAAATTTTCATAAAAGTAAAACAGCAATAAAAAAATGAAGGAACGTTAGAATTCGAAAAATATAGCCAAGCCATAAATAGCCATAAACCATCTAGGAAAAATTTCGCATCGAATGGTGGTAGTTTCATGTCGATACGATCAGTGGTTTAGGCGTGATTGAGCCTCAAACGAAGACCATTTTCATTATATATATATAAAGATAGATAAGAGTCTTTCCTCCAACTTTGATTCGGTTCCCTTTGGAGTAGAGACTCTTAGGCCGTGGGGTTCAAGTGCACAAATATTTAAAGATTTAAGTACACACAGTACCGGTGACCCCAGAGCTGATGCTTTGCTTACGACGGCTCATTGGTCTAGTGGTTAGTACCCCTGACTGCGAATCCATGGGTCCCGGGTTCGATCCCCGGCTGAGAAAAACATCGATGTGATGAGCATTTGGTGTTGTGCTTAGCTCTTAATTCTAATTCTAATTCTAATTTCTAATTTTAGAATTTTAAGATAATTATACGAAAGCATAACTTTCATTAATTCCAGGCAGAAATTTTATTGCACTACCCTTTTGGGGGAAGTTGGCTCAAAAGCCTTTTGTTGACACAACAATTTTATGATCTAAGACGGTAAAAAGAGTGGCAGAGAGTTTATTGCCAGTTCTTCTCTTTCATTCTACGCCATTGATTCGAGAACTGGCAGTAAATGTAAAATTATAAGCATTAAATGTATATTTCTTTTTTGACGTTCATAAGTGTACATTGTGTTACCTAAATTAATAAATGATTTTTGACTTTGACTTCACTCTCGATATTTTCGTTCAGAATATCAGCTAGTATTATATATATATATAATTGCGTGCAGATATTAAACATTAGTGCATAACCGGGGCTCAAAAGTCTAGGTAAAGCCCGGCTAGCTAGGTCAATACTAATAAAACTATACGAGTAAATGCAAGCAATCTTCCATCACAAAGTAGTTCACTGAATATTTATCTCGAGCAAAGATCACAAAATTGATTTTGATCAAATTGGAGATCTCGTTACGAAAACTTCGCAAAACGTGAAATGAAAATTGAAATCGCCAAGTTGCGGAACAATTTCGGATGATTTGCGTTGGGATTTGCATTTTGTGGTTTTCGAAAAATGCAATCAGGGAGTAAATACCTTTAGGAGAGATGTTTCGTAGCTATTACCAGTTTATTTCCAATATTCGTAGTTAATTTCTTTATTTTTTTTACACATCGTTACCTTAAACATCCATATAAAAAACAGGTTACATAAGTTATTAGGCTACGGGCGGCAAGTCAAAATATCATGTAACGTTAACTAAAATTATTCTTCTTTTTCATCGTGCTGTAGTTTTTAGCAGTCGCTCTTGATGGAGTCACGGATTAACTGATACCCTTACGTACATTTCCAGATGGGGTTGTTGGGTTTTAATAGCACATGACGGGCCGACCCCTTCACTCTCTGTGTCACTTTAAGTAGTATCCCGCCACGAGAAACGGTGAGAGTTATACTTTTTAAACTCGAATAAATAAAATAACTAAGAAAACAAAAAAACACCATTTCATACAGGGCTTCTGCAAGAAGAATGTTTGTGTGTGTAATTGCTTTTTTATATAATTCTCGGGAATAAAATTCAGGATGTTCCAAATCTATTTATTATATAATCTATAGTAAATAGGCATCTAATTATAATTTCGCACACCAACTTTTTGAAAAAAGCTGATATTTTGACGGGTGAATTTTCGATTGAAAAAAATTAGGGTGTTTTTTCGATATTAATTCAAAATAAGGTGAAAAAATAAATATTTTTAGTCAAATAAATTACAGCGTATTTGGGACATAGAAGGGTAAGTTTTCACCAAATTTCGTAAAAAAAAAATTTTTTTTGGAAAAGAAAAAAATTAAAAACCAAAAACTGTTTTTTTTTTTAATTTTTCACATAAATTTTGAGGTTATGTGAAAAATGTGTCAATACAAAAGTTTTAGATCTTTTTATTACCTACAACTTTGCCATTTAACTTTCTTCGATAGGACTTTTAGTTTTGCCGGAAATCGAGATAAACCGTTTTTTACCCTTAAAACTCGCCCCCCCCCCCTTCCCTTCCCGACCTCAGATGGCCCGTAAATTATTTTTCCTTTAATTTTTATAATATTCTCCTCCTTTTCCAATAGGTTTCATCCTACTATTATTTTTTTAAGTTTCAAAAATTATCGGCACTGGTCTAAAGAAAAACTGCGCGTAACTGAAAAATGTGACGGTAAATTTTTTTCCAACGCCGATAAAGAAGTTTCACTTAAAAACGTTGCGTAAATGCAAAATTAATTAATAGTTTTATAAAAATATTTTCTATTTTTGAAACATTGCAGTAATAACGGTTTCGCGTTGTTAAATAATATTGTGTTGCAATTAAAACCGTACAAGTCAAAGAAAAAATCCGCGCAGCGTAATTCATTGCCTGCATTTCAATTTTCGCTTACGTACGCCAGCTATTATTCACGAAACATTAAGGTGGTATATACACGAACGCTTAATTAATATAATAATTAAATTAGGGGTTAAACCAATATATTTTATGAGGACAATAGGCCGAAAGCTGCGTATGTCAGAACACCTACTAGCCTTTTAATAAAAACGATAAACAAAATGAGACAGAAATTTATCCATTCAAAGTATTATTCTTTGTTAATTACAAAGAACACACATATATTAAAAGATATACTGTCCATTCCCCACTATAGGAGTATTTTTGTTTTTTTAACTAATTACTAACCTAACAACTAAGACTAACTACTAACTAGTGACGACCCCATCGCCCTCTGGTGGGATAATTGAAAAACAACTATTTCCACCAGCGCAGTCAGTAAGTCCAAGCGGGAGTGTCATGCTGCATAAGCAGACAAATGAGCCGACACGATCGGAGTAATACCACTTTCCCACTGAAAACAAGCGTGAAGTGGCCCACGCAGGACTTGAGTCGCGTTGATTGTTGTGGGACTCCCGGAAGCTCATCCCCTTCCTCTCCGAATCATGGTAGCGTTATTTAATAGAACATTTTTACCCCAGGAGGACCTGGACTTCTGGTACAGGAGAATCCGTGACTGGGTGTGCTCACTCAGGCTGTCCCGCGTATTCTGGTGGGGACAAAAATACTCCTCTCTCAAAGGCCGGGACGCACCCACTAAAAATGGGTATCTATGGGCTGCGATGACTGCCCTTTTTGGGCGTTCCGCAGGCTCGTTTGCCCCCCAATAATGTATAAAAAAATAACTAAAACTACTAAAATATAGATGAAATAAAGAAGTTATTTTTATTAATTATTCATGTCATATAGCGTAAAAAAACTACAAGTAATTCTAAATGAGATTTTTTTGTAGTCTTTATTTGTTGCCGATAGACGATGTTGCACGGGAAAGTCCCGAAGTAGTAGTTAATAGAAATCTATTTTCTGGATGTTTTTGTTACTAGGCAAGCAGAAGATGAGTCTTCTAGGTCAACCGTTCACCGGTAAAAAGCGCGTCTGTAAAATACCTTCCTTTGGTCACAAACGCTTTGGCTTTTAGTCTGGAGTTATGTGAATATGACAAAATTGGATTACGTGGGAGATAGCTAGTTTTTAAATGAGCTTAACTGTCTCTCTACGAAAAATTCCTCGCAATTTTTGTGATGCTTATTACTGTTGTGTAATTTTTAACTTTTTTTACTTAATTTTTATTCTGTTTCACTTAGTGTTTTTACATTCTGTTTAGTGGTTAGCGTGTTTGATTTCGACATTAGGGCAACAAGATTTAGATGAGCAGGTAAAGCTGTAGGTCCAACCCCTGCTCTTTAGCTTGCAAGAGCAAGCGTCACTGCTCATTCACTTCACTATAATATGTCCTGCATATTGCACTATTAGAGTATGCCTACAGCATTAAGGATCATTATTATATAGACATAAAATTTATTACAAACAAAAACACACACACATAAACACACAAAATAACAATAATCAAAGAAAAAAATTAAATAAATATAATGAGAGATATAAAAAAAAATCTCTTTTCCCATTCGGTTTGTTTCAAGTGTGTAATGCGTGTGTGCTGTGGCTGTAATTGGCCCTGGCTCAGCATTATATTGGGGAGGAGAATGTTCCACAGCGCTGGTCATTCTGCCAGAGACCACAGCAGCTAGTTTGCGCCTCAGTCGCATAGAAAGAAAGGAAAGAAATGTAATAATACTTAGTAGAAAAAAAATTATAATATTAGTAAAGGTTAGCAGTGTAAGTAATGAAATCTTGTGTAACGTAATGTAAATAAAACAAAATTAAAAGTTAAAAAAAGAATAATAGTTAATATGTAGGTTAATAATTTTTTTTGGGCGGAAAAAACTTGATTTAGGATTCTTGTTGAGTCGGTAGATAAATCTTATAGCTGCGACTAAAATTTGACTTTAATTGAAGACTATTCAGCGGAGGAGGGATATCATTTGAACACTTCGTCGCGCTATATTTAAAACTCCCATGAAATGAAGCCGTCCGATGTTGGGACTGGGATTACACAAAAGATATGCTTTAAACCCTTCAAATAAAAGCCACGAAAATGGTCAGAGCACTTAGAACAAACCTTATAATGAGCGTCTGTCAAAGGAAATCTCATTGAAACTTATACAATCCTTATTGGTCATTCAATTGTACCTTGACAAATGTAAAACCCTATAGTGAACTCTAAAAGAATAAATTGAAATATGTGTTTATGAAAATTATAATATTTGCGGACACACAACTGTTCCAATAATCATTAATTTCGTTAATGTCGCACATTTTGCAATTACCGTGTTTTAATGTATTATTTAAATTGTAGTTATTATTTAATTTTTACAATGACGACAGCAATTATTTCTCTGCGGTATCATATTCATAATAGCGTGAATTTTAGTTTTATACCGTAAAATACTTACAGAGAATTGATACTATTTTTTAATTACACATTATATTTACATTTTCTAAGTAAATCAATGGCAGTTCAGGAGTTTAAGTTAATTCAAATTGAATTAAGTCTAATATATAAAATTCTCGTGTCACAGTTTTCGTTGCCATACTCCTCCGAAACGGCTTGACCGATTTTGATGAAATTTTTTGTGCTTATCCGGTATCGATGGGAATCGGCCAACATCTATTTTTCATCCCTCTAAATGTTAGGGGTAGTCCACCCCTAAAATTTTTTTTTATTTTTTAGACAAAATTTTTAATTTCTATTTTTTTATGATACAGCATTAAACAATACATACAACCCCTAATTTTCACCCATCTACGATCAACCCCTATTTTTTATTATAAATGATAAACATGGCAAAACGACGTTTGCCGGATCAGCTAGTATATTATATTATTGATGCAGCGTTTTATTATATATATTGAGCACTTTACTTTAGTTTAGTTGAATATCATTCAGTGTTTGGCGTCCTAATATATTATTTAATCAATTTATTTGAATCTACATTAAAGAGTACCCTATCAATTAGAAGATTATACATTCATCGGTTTCTATTTTTATAAAAATAAATAAAATAAATCAGTGGCGCTACAACCTTCTTAGATCTGGGCCTCAGATTTTTAAATCTGTTTCCTGATCATTTGTCAATCTAATAGGCCAATCGGTGATCAGGCTGCTGTGCCTGACACACGCCGTCGACTTTTTGTGTCTAAGACAAGCCGTTTTCCTCACGATGTTTTCCTTCACCGTACGACGGAATGTTAAATTCGCAATAGAAAGAAACTCCATTGGTGTTCAGCCGGGGATCGAACCTACGACCTCAGTGATGAGAGGTGCACGTTGAATCAACTAGGCCAACACTTATATAAAAGAACTGGTGAATGGGTTTGTTGGTACAATTTTTCCAAAATACCGTTTTTCAAATTGCCAAAATATCACGTTTAAGCAAGCCACTAAGAAGCAAAAATATATTGTGTTACATTATTGTTAATATATACTTATTACATGCTTTTGCCCCACATCATCCATTGACCCAAAAAGACAAGTTCCGGCCTCAACAGATATCGACACAATAAGTTACGAATTTCCTCGTACAATATTTTCTTATATTTTCCCGGCAAAGGTGTAGGTGGGAAAATATTACGAGTATCTGTGTTGATTATTTTCCATGGCTAGTTCGGTTATAACTTAATTCAAAGTTAGCTTAAGTTAGGAACTTAAGTGTTTATCATATTATTTTCGTTATACAAAAACATATTAGCTATAGCTTACGCTCTTCCGAAAACTATATCCTCGAATTCCCATCTCATAACTCTTCCTTCCTTGGCGAAAGGTATCTGCAGTGAAGCTATGTAATTCACTTCCCGTCCTTATTTGTTTAGCTCCTTCTCTATCTTCCTTTAAATCTCTACTGTACAAACATCACCGGCGGACAGCCTCGTAACCCTAACTTTCGTACTAACTGATGTGAGTCTGATTTAATATTATCAAAGTCAAAAGTCAAAATCATTTGTTCATATAGGTAACACTTATGAACGTCAAAAAAAAAGAAAATATTTAATCGCCAAGTTTTTTGTTTTACAGAACGTTTGTAAGGAGCTGCAACCATCACAACATGTTCCACATGAAATCTTAAGTAATAAATAATAATAAAATAAATTATAAACAAAGATTTGTCCTCTATTTGCAGGAGGCATGGTAAAATAGGCACGCACTTACATTCTCGTGGGAACAACACGCAAATACATAGTCGAAATAACTAAAATCACCGCATACACGAATTCAAGTACGACCATTCACCACAAGTAGCACCCGTTCACGAGTATGACGCATGGCCAGCCGCCTCGCCATATTTTAGGGAGAGAGACAACCCGACGCATGAACGCCGCCACAAGCAATAACATAACGATCCTTGAAATGTGATCTTAGCTATTACATAAGAAAATAATAATAATACTTATTATACTGAAATAATTTGATACCACATGGATCACGGGCTCGTATTGTGATTCATGTGCACTTTTTCTTTTTCTTGTGTCCCATTTCAGTTTAGTTCTTTGTTCCTGTTTTAGTTTGGTCTTAATTGCTATATGTATTATACACTTCTTGCTTACCTTATCTATTTTTCACAGTGGTTGCCTGGAAGAGATCGCTCGAAAGGAATAAAACCGCCGGTTGCCCTCCTTTACAATTTTAAATATGTTAATAGTATTATATTTCTGTATGCAACGAAGTGTTTATATTAAAAAAATATTAATTGTTTATTAATATATATAATCTAAACAAGTTTATCCTAAATTCACGTAACGGTTATCGCAGTCAAAAGTTTCTGAATAATATATGGGCCCTGAAGTTGGGAGATAGATCAACATGCTTACACGTGAGTACTCTTTCCACATGGCTTCACTATTCATACTACATGTATGTTTTCCTCTGGTACTAATAGTATATCTTTCCAATAATAAATATATTTTTTATTTTACATTACATTTTGTATCTATTTATTAAATTATTGAACTAGTGAGACGGGCAGGGAGTTCATCTGATGTTAACCGCCGTCATAAAATGAATCCGTTTCACTAATTTGTGAAATAAAGAAACAAGAACCTGGCGTAAAAACAAAATAGGAAACTCATTGCATATCCTCTATAAACAGGCAATTCTCTTTATGGAAATAAGATTCAAAATCTTCAGAAGCTGCATTACGCAACCCTTGAGGTATTTTCTGACGCTTATAAATATTTGAAGGATTCACTATTTACCGAATGAATGAAACTGTAATCACAATTCAATGTTTGTTTTTCTCCCAAAAATTCCGCACGTTTGCTCAAGAGGCGAATTGAGGATAGAGATTAGATTAAGCAGAGGCTCGGTGTCGAAGGCTTTTCATCAGGCGACAAGAGAGTATATATGTCTCACTTGTCAGTGATACACTCGATAACTATTTTGTTGCTGTTTTAAACATATAGATAACGCGATATTTCATGTTTTCCATTTTATAAATAGAGTGACGCAAAGAAAAAAAATTAAACAGGAAAATGAAATGAATCATGGTTTTCGAAAAACAAATGTACGAGTAAATAGCTGTAAAAAATAGAATACGGAATTTCTAACCAAAGAGGAGATATTTGAAGTCAAAGTGGCCAGTACGACAAAACGCAATTTTCATATGTAAGGACCTAATTATATCGAAAACGCCTGATGAAATTTAGTGACACATAGATAGAAAAATTCATCGATTTATAGGAGTTCAAACACAGGTTTGAAGTTGTAAGGTCATAGGCAATATTGCATATTATTATTTATATTATGTCATCGCCACGGAACGCCCAAAAAGGGCATCAACACATCAACGCCTTTATTGTCTGTGTAAGTCAAATTAATTTTATATTCTGAACATAATTGCTATAGGTACAAAAAACTAAACGAAAATTTAAACAAAGTATGCATTAAGATCCCCTCCAAAGATGAGCTGCTGACTCACTCAATTTAACCTTGGCAGAGAGTCATAGATGCATATCAGCATTTCCTTGAGCACCTCATAATCTGATTACAATCGGTAAACGAACAACTAAGTAACCGATCACGGTTTTCAATTATTTTTAAGGTTCTATAAATATTAACTAACACTTAAATTAAGAAAAGTTACTTATACTAACTATAACAATGGCAACGAAGAAATATATTAAATTGCATAGTCTAGTTTATTTACTTTTCATAATTGTAATGTTTCCATTGACTTACATGCATATTGTGTTTTTGTATGTGTACGATCTCTGTTAGTGTCTGTATGTGTTTTTTTAGTGTGCCTTTTTAAAATAAATAAATAATTCCAGTTTAAGAAAAGTGGCTTTTAATTAAGTCAGATACAAGACAAAATGTTAGCAGCTGGGTAACTTGAGTCAAAAATTTCATCAATAAAATGTACCATAAGATGTTCTTGGAGTAATTTTTTCACTTATCTTAAAATAATGTATTATTGTCACTAGACAATAAACAACCATCTTTCAATAAAGTGTAGCCGCATTAGACTTCAGGAATTTTAATTATTTTTTTTACAAATATCGCTATTTTAAAAACGAACAGTAGGTACCTATACTTTGTAATACTCAATAGCTATAGCGATTTAACAACGCTATCCCAAATTGCGTTAGGGATATTGAGAGATCTTCGTCGAAATTGTATTCAAAAACGTTGCTAAAGACGGGCAAGAGAACCGACTTTTTAGTATAACCGCATTATTAATACCGATTTAACCTTGAAACTCATCCGCTCTGTTAAACATTGAGTGAAGACTGAAAAGCTCTACACATTTTACCATAACATATAATTAAATACAAATTCTAGGCATTTTTGATATTATCTATGAAATCTTCACTAATTTTAAGAGAAAGGATTTGTATTTTGTTACGTAACCTCAAAAACCACTTACAAGTATTAATCAATATTATAATGGTAAATTATCCCTTCTTCTTCCCAGTCATATTCTTTATTGCTGAAAGTCGTGTCACTGTAAGGAGCCTGCTGCTCTGCTAGTGATATCTCTACACTCCACCAGCGGCTTGGCAATCTCCCCGCGGCCTTCCTCCTTGCCGACGACAACTTCTCCAGGTTATGTGTGTGTGATAGGAGCATAGTAAGTTAGAACTCTTCTGCATGCTGTTGAGCGTGTTGTTGAGAGTCTCCTACTGACTAACTCCGAGTTGATCCAAGCTTGATTAGTTAGTTTAGTGGTCCATGGTAAGCGAAGCATCTTTCTCAAACATTATCCCTAACTAATATTATTATTTTATAGGTTGTATTTGAAGAAATAATTGAGTTTGTTTTGAATTTTATTAAAAACACGTACTAATTACACTTTCAAGAAGCCTATTCCAGTCAACACTCGGTTTGGAAGTTGTTCTTTAAATAAGACGTAATATTTTTAGCAGTACATAACAACAAACAACAATGAAGTGATAATGAACACGATCATTTTCATTTCGAAACAAATTTGCTAAAGACGAAACATTACAAGACGGATTCGGTTCGTGTTTTTTGACGTTTAAAGAGATCTCTTTCTACATCGAAGACTAATCTTAGTGACAATACCAATTTCGCGGCTTCGAGAGGAATAATGGACATTGTACAATGTACAGTGTAGTTCATTCTAGAGACTTCAAAAATATTTCGTGGTATATAATATGTCTGAGCGTTTGTCAAGGCAGTTTATGCCGCGCACCACCACTTTGTGGAACCAGCTGCCCAAAGAAAAGAGCGTACCAATTCTTAAAAGGTCGGCAACGCACTCGCGAGCCCTCTGGCATTGAGAGTGTCCATGGGCGGTGGTATCACTTAACATCAGGTGAGCCAGCCCGTTTGCCCCCTGTTCTATACAAAAAAATACTTCACATTAGTGTTATTGATAAGATTATGAGCCTTGCGATTAGATGTTCGACTTCCAAACTCGAGATGGTGTTTGAACACGGCTTTGTCTTGCCATAGCCAAAACACGCCAAAGTTTTATAACGCCACATGAATAATTGATATTTAATATAAAACCTGTCTTACGGAATAACATTATTATTTTATTGATCTTTTTTCTGGTAAACGGTAAGAATTATGGCTTCGTAACGTTAGGGAGTGGATGCGGTCTTACTGCGGAAGAGTCCCTGCATCTGGCACAAGACAAGGCATACTTCAAGATACTGATACTCCAATAATTGGGAGGCACCAAAATAATAAGAATCTACCACCGGCCAACTTCATACTACCACAGAGAAACACAGAATAATATCATATTATAGAAATACATAATATCGAAATTTACGTGGCGAGAATATCTATGTTAGCGTTGCAGAGCAGTATTGACCTAGTAACTCTCATCCCTGAGGTCGTAGGTTCGATCCCCGGCTGTGCACCATGGACTTTCTTTCTATGTATGCATTTAACATTCGCTCGAACGGTGAAGGAAAACTTCGTGAGGAAACCCGCTTGCCCTAGACTCAAACAATGCGACGGCATGTGTCAGGCACAGTAGGCTGATCATCTACTTGTCTAGTAAGATCGACAAACGATGAATCATGAAACAGATTCAGAATAGGCTTAGACCTAATAAATAATAGTTAAAAAGCGTTGGTTGCTCGATAGACGAAAAATATGGCACAGAGCGCCCCACGCTTTTTTCACAATAATACCAGTATTTTTTGTTCATTACCATTTTCAGCCTAAATTAGGAATTATTTTTCACTTTTTAGTTTGATGTGCTTTAAAAGCGTGTGTTCTAGTTTTTTTAAACTATAATTTATTTTTTAGTTTTTTTTTTTTCGGATTATTGCAATGTTATCGATCTTTGACAGGTGTGCAAAGTTTGAATTAAATCTGTCCGTTAAAAGTGGGTGAAAATCGAGTCCGAAGGAGTCGGTTACATGCATACAAACATACAGGTGAAGCTAATTTAAAGCGTGTAAAAAGGTTTTAGCACCACTGATTTATTTTATTCACGTGAAGAAGGTATTTTGGTTTATATTTGGAGTCATTATCATTCAAAAACGTCTATACACAAAGTAATCTGCCTGAAATGAGTAGATTCGTGAACGGTATAGCGAGAATGCCTCCTTGACGGTTTAATTCACTAAAAGCTCTCTTTTACCCGTAAAGCCTCTTCAAAAGCTTGTTCCGAGCACGGCTTATTTTCGATTTCAATTGCGTTTCTTTAATCTTTTGCACAAATGATGAGAAACTGTTGTTTAGGATTTACAGTTATACAAGATTTGTTCAGAAATAATTCATATAAATATTGTGTAAATAAAAAGTTATCTTTTTATGAAAATAATTATGACTGATATTAGTTCATATTTATAACTATCTTAATCTAATAAAGAGTGGTAAACTGTGAACATATACGTACTGTTGGGGGCTGAAATACTAAAGTAATTAATCCATTTACAATTAAAGACAAATATTACCTGCTGTTTGTCATACCTACTTCTTCAGTCTCACTCTTCATTTCTAAAGCTAGTGTTAATGGCGGCGCACAGCTTCATCCACTCTCACCTGTCTTCGACAAGCCTATGTGACTGGGTAAGTAGTAAGACCTGTAAGGGCCTTTACTTGAGCGGTCCAGCGACCCTCGAGGTATGGTGGCCTTCACTCTGAGAGACACGATGGGTTTTTCTAGACTTTCTGGATCTTTGCGTTGCAAAAAACTCAGGATCCGTTGGTAACAAAGTGTCGAAAGACGTTTTTTTACCCGTAACCGTAAGACGGTGGACACGTTTGTTAACTTAGCTGTCCAGGAAATCCTAAGCATCTACCTCCAACACCACATTTCCAGGGAAGATATTTTTCTTCTTCTTAGATAGTAATAGCTGAAATTGTATATAAGTTTAACAAACAAACACTTTAAACTGTTTTAGTTTTAGTTAATTATTAGTTTATTGCACCTCAGTTGCAATTTTTATAATTAAATAACTAAACTAAACTAAAATATTATTCATTTAAAAATTTCACTTATTAATTTATTTCTATTGATCTCAATAACCCCAAATATGAAAGTATCTAAAGCAATTCGGTTGAATATTAAAAGCTCGCTTGTTTACATTGAGATCATCCATCACTCTATGATTAATTATGTGTAAGCATTATCGACGGCTCGGGCCCATTCAAAACTCCATTAAAGTGAACTCATCTTATGTTGTGTGAATTTGGTGTTGAGAAAATTACATCAAGAATATAAATTGACGCTTGCTTATCGAACCTTATCAATTTTTAGACAAATACGTATGAATCCAATTGTATTCTTCACATGACGTATCAATCAGAGAACACGTTCTATGAGTCAAGAGATGCACACCTAGTCTAGTAGACTAAAAGCCCATGAAAAAAATTTACCTGTGAAATGAACCAACGTAAATAACGCTTAGAAGGCTGTTACTATATCAGAAAATAACTCTGAGCCGTCATTTCGGAGTGGTACAGGTATTTTTTTACACTATAACAAAGCCGTACTTTAATAATTAGTCGGAATTCCTCGTTTGTACCTGAGAAATTCCATTCACTCACGTACTTAGCTGTACCGCTCAGAAATGACGGCTCAGAGTTATTTTCTGATATAGTAACAGCCTTCTAAGCGTTATTCACGTTGGTTCATTTCACAGGTAATTTTTTTCCATGGGCTTGTAGTCTATAGTGGTAAAACACGATTTTTTAACTTTATTTAGCTTTAAAATTTGATCAAAAACATTCGTTTCAAATCAACAAAATACACCGCATAGCTTCTAGTACGGGATTCTGAGCCAATCAATTGCTAATTACATAATATCTTCAATAATAGACGTAATAAAATGTAAGGTAGAAAACTGATTTGAACAAAAGTTCTAGAATTACAGAGACGTGAAGACAAGAACTATCCATTTTTATAAAATAAACTTCTTCCTTTATAAACACTAATCAAATAAGCGAGTAGTTGCAAACTTCGCTTTGTACTCTTTTATATGAAATAAAGCTTCTCGCTGATAGTCGTTATAGTATAGCAAAACATATTTTACAATATATTTAAAGACGGCTTCTTTAATGGATATAAATACAAATGTATACCACTATACACCTAATACGACGTTTTGAGTGCTGTATAGCAGTCAGAGAGAAAGAGAGAATGCGAAGAATAATATAACGTTCCATTTTAACTTTTAAATCTATTTAAACGTAATGTATTGTCGCGTACTTGCAATGGCAACGATTTAATAGGCTTTAATAGTAATATCAAAAAGTGAAAGGGCCAACTTGATATGATCTATTAGATGTCGAGGCACTCAAAACGTGGTGTTTCATAAAAAACTGTCTAGAAGTTTTATTTTAACATATTATAAACGTTACATGACAAAGATAATGAAGGTATTTGAATTAAATTAAATTTATTAAGCCATTTGGATTCCCTTCTGTGCCTGATCGGTAATTATTATGGCGGGAATCTAATCCTCTTTTTTGCTATAACTATAAATTTTCCAAAAAACTTTTTAAGTGTTTGAGATCTGGGATTATCGACGTATGCTTAAAATATCTTGGACAGACCGCATACGAAATACAACCGTGCTGGACAGAATGCAGAAGAAGTGTTTATGAGGGTTAAGAAAATGAAACTTGAGTATTTCGGACACGTTTTACGTAACTCAAAAAATACGAGCTCCTTCAACTAATCATACAAACAATGTGGTGGTGAAAGGAGACCTAGCCGCAGACGCACGTCTTGGTTGAAAAACCTAAGACAACGGTGTGGTCAAAGCACCAAGTCATTGTTTAGAAGCGCGGCATCCAAAATTAAACTAGCCATGATGATTGCCAAACTTCGCAAGGATGGCATTATAAGAAGAAGATAAAATTTAATAATATGAATTAAATAAGAGAATTGGCGTTATTAAAAAGAAGGTGTCAAATAGTGTAAATATAATGTCCTCGAGGAAACATGTTAAAGTACTCCGTAAGTAGGTCACTAGGAGCTTTTAGTAATCAATTACATGGTACAAGCTACGACGCAATTAGCTACGCAGTGTGCTACGTCACTATAACGCCTACGTAAGCTTCGTGGTTCTACGAATTATCTAGTAAAAGCTGGTAATATCTGTGCGTCTGTTTAATTCGAGTGATCAAGTTTCTGTGCCCAATATGCTTGTTTTTCAGGTTTAATTATTCACAAAAAATTTGATATTAGACTTTACATTTGAGACGCGAGCTAACTATTACAATTTTTCGAGAAGAAATATATGATATATTCTTATATTTTTATAATAAAATAATACTTTACATAAACCTAATAATAAATTACATAAACCTTGTACTGAGTCACCTAATACGAAAAGTTGGTTAATTGGGCCGAAGAACATTTGAATAAACTGTTCATATATCATTTGAATTACTAACTACATACTACCCTTAATCAGAATGTAAATAGAAAAATATAAGTCTAGAATTTTAATTAAACATATTTAAATGACTGAGACTGGTAAGTCACCTATTTCACCATGCCTCCTGCTGATAGGGGACAAGTCTTTGTTTTTATTTATGTTATTATTATTAATTACTTAAAATGTCATGTGGAACATGGTGTAATGGTTGCAGCTCCTTACAAACGTTGTGTAAAAAAAAAAAAAAAACATGGCGATTAAAAAGAGTGGCGGAGAGTTTATTGCCAGTTCTTCTCTTCCGTTCTACGCCCTTGATTTGAGAACTGGCAGTAAATGTAAAATTAGAAGCATTAATATTTATTTCTTTAATGACGAATCACAAGTGTACATTGTGTTACCTACGTGAATAAATGATTTTTGAATTTGAATTTGAATTTGAAGGGTTAAATAACCCTAATAATATAAGATTGGGGTTGTTTTGAAGAAATTAAAGCGGTTTGAGCTCTGACAAGTAATTTCATAATTATATTTAGCTTAAACTTTACAAAATAAATAACAGAACACGATACAAGATTAGCAATATTCAACTATAAAACTAGACATAGACATAACATTTATTACTAACAAAAAACAAACATAAACGCACAAAATAACAATAATCAAAGAAAAAATAAAAAAATATAGTGAGAGATTGTTTTTTTTTTCTTTTTCCCATTCGGTTCGTTTCAAGTGTGTAATACATGTGTGCTGTGGCTGTAATTGGCCCTGGCTCAGCATTATGCTGAGGAGCAGACTGTTCCACAGCGCTGATCATTCCGCCAGAGACCATAGCAGTTAGTTTGCTCCTCAGTCTAAACTCTATTAGAAATATATAGCACGAATAAGCTTAGTTCTCTAACAGTATCTTAAAACTTTCAAGTTGAAAAGAAAACGCTGGGAAGAATTCGCGCTAGTTATGAGGCAGCCATTAGCGGCTGCGTTCAGTTGAAACAATAAGACGGGTAACAGCACGTCTGCACTTTGTTCCAGCTTTAAGTCTGGCCTTTATTCGCTAATTTTAAAACGCACTTTGTGTGGACTTACGACGAATATGGCTTGTAATAAAAATATAAATGAAATAATGCCGTTAATGTTGTTTAACGTGCTTACGACGGTTAAAACCAAATTACTTTTACGGTTTACCAGATCCTTCAACTAATCATTAGTCAAAGTTGCAGGTTGAAGGAGAGCTGACCGGTCTTGGTTGAAGATTCTTAGACATTGGTTTAAGCACCAAGACATTATTCAGAAGCGCAGCATCCAAAATCAAACTAGCCCTGATGGTAGCCAACACTGTTGGCCAAGTGGCTTCAGCGAGCGACTCTGATCACCGAGGTTTGAACTGGCTGAGCATTATGGAATTACTGTATGAAGTAAATTTTATGAGATAAACCAGCTAAACCTTAGACATAAAAAAGTCGACGATCACCTATTTGCCTATAAGAAAAACAATTGATCACGAAATAGATAATTCTTATGCCATTTTGAGCCACTGGCTTTTTCAAATATTTTTCAATCTCTTCTTTAGAGACGTATAAAGATATATTAATATTATCAACGTTCGTTTTGCATTTTAAAAGCGGAATGAAAATACACGCTTCAAATCTCAAAAGGAAATGTTTATGCCATTTTTAAGCATAATTGTATTATACTTCAACTATTTTATTTCAGTAAGTCGAATTGTTTATTAAATGTAAGATTTTACAAGTTAACTTAAGGCTGTAGGGTATGAGTGACGTTTAGACAACGATGACTCTTGGCTAATAATAATTTTACTACAGATTAAAATAAAAGCATCTCTACAAGATTACACAGAAAGAAATCATTAATCTAACACGTTATAGCAGGAATGTACGTCTTTTTTTAATTCCCTTTGTAGGTATATAGCGCTGTGGAACATTGTGGTAGGCTACCACAACTCACACGCATTACACAATTAAAACGTACCTTGTTCTTTAAAAGAAAAAAATGTTACATTTTAGTCTTTTTTATATTTTTTTGATAATTGTTATTTTGTATGTTTCTATGTCGTCTATATATTTTATTTAACACGACTAAACGAGACTTGTCTATTTAAATGAATAAATAAATGAAATACATTTAAATAAATGGTATCTGCGTAGATGAATGCCATGTTTCAAGTTAAATTGTGAAAGCAGGTGTGAAATGTAGTGTAAAGCCGTGGAACGGCCTAAGCGCCGCTCGGTCAAAACGTGACGCCTCCCATACAGCCTCAATCACACCGTTCTTAACATTTATTTTGGGATGTGCGCGCGGTACATCCAAAAGTTTAGACTTCCGCATCAGGTTTTTACTTGGTACCCAGTCTCTCCATTATAACTAGACTAGCGACCCGCCCCGGCTTCACACGGGTACACTGCTGATACTAAATACACTACAGAAAAACTGTTCGGCCGGCCGGTACCGCCGCAAACGCTACGGCTAATTTTTAAATCTGTAATATCTTCGAAAATATTCACTTAAATCATACGGTGTAAAGGGCCATATAGATCTATATTAAATGAACAATGTATTCAAGGTATTTAATTGGTTAAGGATTAATGCTGTATTGGTTAAAATCGCTTCGAAAATTAGCCATTATTTGTCGTAAAAAATAAATGACAAAAAAAAGTTATTGTGGGTTATCCATAAGAGATAGACATATACCATCACGGACTTTTCTGTAGACCTTTTCAATGTGTACAATACTTAGTACATTATTTTGATAAAACTCGTAGGGTTCAGCCTGCGTTTGCAATGTAAGCGGAAAAAATTTAATTATTTACGACACATTAGAAACCTCAAAAATAACAGTACTTCTCCACTATTTAATGGATGTTATTATACATATAAACCTTCCTCTTGAATCACTCTATCTATTAAAAAAACCGCATCAAAATCCGTTGTGTAGTTTCAAAGATTTAAGCATACAAAGGGAAATAGGGACAGAGAAAGCGACTTTGTTTTATACAATGTAGTGATTATGAATCCGACCGGAAATTATAAGTTAGATTTGAGAATCTATGTATGAAAAAGTTATCTTTTCAGGATTCTCTACTGAGTTTGTAAGTCGGCATTTGGTTATGACGGAGTAATAGCTGAGCTTATCTCTCTCCAAGGGTCAGCTATAGTTTAATGTACTCTTTATTTAAATAAATAAATAAAAATATTGTAAAACTTAAAAATATGTTTAATAAAGTGCATGGAATTGCAGGTACCGCACTTTCCCAGTAGGAAAAACCCGAGATATAAATACTCACAACGGCTGAAAACGGTTGCTAAACTAATATACAAAGCTGAAAATGCTACATTCTCACTAAAACATGAATACAATACAAGAAAATTGATTGTCGAAATCCTTCGATAAATCACACTCAGAATGAGATATGACCAAATGCATTATGCATTTACTAAAGAATCCAACAATACATGGCCTTATTTTTGGGCAAATCCATCAATCAACGGAGCACACGTTGCTAATAACATGTTCCGGAAATCATAACTTGAAGATGAATGGGGTCTTACTTTTAAATAAAATCAGTGGCGCTACAACCTCTTTAGGGTTGGGCCTCAGACTTCTGAATCATTCATGATCATTTGTCAATCTAATAGTCAAGTAGGTGATCAGCCTCCTGTGTCTGACACACGACGTCGACTTTTTGGGTCTAAGACATGTCTTAGGATTCTCGATGTTTTTCTTCACCGTTTGAGCGAATGTTAAATGCGCACACAAAAAAGAAAGTCCTTTGGTGCACAGCCGGGGATCGAACCTACGACCTCATGAGAGTCGTACGCTGAAGCCACTAGGCCAACACTGGTCACTATTACTTTTAAATACTGATATAATAAAGAAAACTGAATGTTCATATAGAGGTTTGCGGATTCCTTAACTTTAAAGTAGAATGTTTTTTTTAAAGTGCGGTTTTTACACTTCCTTTGTCCGGTACATAAGACTGATCTCTTAATTGTAAATTAATCAATAAAGCTTTTTATAAATTTGACGAATACTTAAAAAATAAAGACTGAATTGAGCTAAATATCCAACATTTTTGGAACGAAGTTTAATTTTTGCTTCTTTTTTAAAATCTTTCGATTTTTTCAATGTACTATCTAGGTACATTTGTCCCAATGCGAAGTATTGTTCTACGGCACCGTGCCGGTCAAATAGTACTTTAAAATCAACAGTGGGTATGGCAGACGGCGAGAAAACGATTTGAATATGTCTTTAGCTTGAGGCCACCGGTGACCCCCATGGCGTTCAACGTGTTAAATGATCCTAATCCTTTGGATTGATTTGCTCCATTCAAACAACTTGTATGAAACTTAGCGATTAAAAAGAGTAGCGGAGAGTTTCTTGCCAGTTCTTTTTGTCCGCTCTACGCCCTTGACTTGCGCACTGGTAGTAAATGTAAATTTAGAATCTATATAACCCCTTTTCTGTTGACGTTCATAAGTGTACTTGGGTACCTATATGAATAAAGTTATTTTGAGTTTGAGTTTTATCACTTACTTCTTTGTGAATTGTGTTTTTTAATATTTTTTCTTTATTGGCAAGTAGGTGTTTATACCAGACATTTTAGACGTTTCCGTTTTGTCTATTTTCTTACAGGATACAAGTGTCTTAGAGTATGATTGACTATGCCTCCCTATGTCAGAATCCAATACCTTATTGACACAGCGGAGTTAATAATAATAATAATGTATTTATTGCAAGAATATGGTACAAAATGTGTCAGGTGATACAATCGTAAATCGTTCGCATATTCTGCCACACACGATGGCGCGCAAATTTGTCTTAAGGACTAACTTTCTACTGAGAACCGAGTAGAAAACCTCACAAGTAAATAAGAGTTAAATCGTGTTATATTCCGCGTTGTTGGTTAATCTATAGTATATATATAAAATTCTCGTGTCACAATGATCGTTCCCATACTGCTTCGAAACGGCTCGACCGATTCTTATGAAATTTTTTATGGATATTTAGTAAGTCTGAGAATCGGCTACTATCTATCTTTCAAACCCCTACGTGTGTATATATATAAGGAGTGTCAACCCCAAATATTTTATTTTATAAAAGTTTTTTTTTTAATTTTTCACCCCTCTACGATCAACATCTATGTTTTATAATAGAATATAGTTATTGAACTAAAAATGTTTCCTAGAAATAATGTTAAAACAAAGTTTGCCGGGTCAACTACATAGTTACATATATAAAAAAATGATACAAAAAGCAGTCTTAATACAAACAACCATAAAGTTACTAATATCAAATCACCGTGATTAATTTACTGTACGAACTTTATATATATTATATTGCGACTCGGTTTTTTAAGCACACGGTGTGAGGCCCTGTATCTGTATTTGAGCACACAAGAGACGCTGTTAATACTATATCATAAAGACAAAAGCGTTGTTTGTTTTTGGTACTCATATAGGTTTTATCGAAGGCCTCGGTGTGAGAGTCAGTCCAGTTCACGCTCCAGCTGCACTAATGGCGTACATTCATTTTGGATACATTCACGATATCCGCGGATGATTTGTTACCAAACGTATATTACGCATATATTACACAAATTGCCAATTTTAAACCATATCTTTAGTCTAATATTATGAGAGGATTTTTTTGAAGTCTTTAGTACCGGACTAATTTCAAGAACTCCCTCTCAATGCTATTTCACGCTGTGTAACATAAAATAATTTACGAAATATAAATAAAAACAATCATATAGTTGTGTAAATATAACATATAGCATGGGAAACCCGGTTTATTAGAATCAAATCGGCGTGTCAGGCACAAAATACAACTTGAATATAGATAACATAAAAATTAATATTTAGAAATATATAAGCACGATGGTGGTACCGCCGCCTATGGACAACCTCAATGCCGGAGAGCTCGCGAGTGCGTTGCCGGTCTCTTTATCTAAAAATATATATATTTAATGTAACTTTATCGTGTGTTAAATATAATGTAGAAAACTAGGGCATTTAAAATATCTGTTTTTAACTGAAACCATATTTAAAATATTTCTAGTATTCGGCTTTTTGATATAAAATCAAAATATTCGTAAAATCCGTGCGAAGGGCTTACTCGCTCACTTAACTCGCTTTAAAGGCTTCGCGCAAATTAAAAAACATTTTATGAATAAGCAAATTTTATCTTTACCTGATATTTTAATGTGATTTAGCGTTAATTCATAAACGCAGTTTCGATTTATAATTATACAACGTAGAAAAAACTTTATGGCATCTTTTTCATTGCTTTTCTTATAGTATAGTGCCTACGGGACGCCTAAAAAGGGCAGCCATTTCCCATGGACACCCATTTCTAGTACGTTGCCGGCCTTTGAGGGAGGAGGTTACTCTTACTTTAAACAATTGAAGACCATATCGCTCAGAGAACACGCGATTCCGCAGTTCGCAAAAGACAGTGTCTAGTGAAGCGGACCGTGGAAGACTGCCAACCATTAAGGCGATGATTATTTTTGAATTAATACGACTGGCACGGCGGTGTTGGAAGGAGGCAGGGTGGATCAACCCAAACAATTCTTCAGAATACGCATAGAGACGTAATGTCTCTGCACAGAACAGGAAGTACTGGAAATAACATTAACTTACTTAGAGTAAGTGATTGATTTGTAAATTATACAGTATGGAATTAATAAGGCTTTATTATTATTATTTATACATATTATTGTTGAATTACAATTCGTAAATAACTGAAAACCCTGTTTTCCCATAGAATTAAATTTAAATACAATTCGTAGATAAATTTGACACCATTGACAATTCATTCACAACTAACCCGCATAAATATATTTTGCGGGTTAGTTGTGAATGAATGGCAAACGGGCAGGGGGCTCACGAGCCGTCTGGCATTTAGTGTCCATGGGCGACAGTATCACTTATCTGGTGTACCTCCTTTCCGTTTGCTTAAAGCAACGTTACCGGCTTAAATATTACTTTTACCCCTTCTTGTATCACTCAATATGAATGAATTGAGTATAACAAATATCACTCCAACTACGAAGAGAGCCATCGACAATTAACTGACCGCATGGGCATGCCACCGGAATCGCTTAGACTGGCTGAAAAGTATTTCATATCCTGCTGTCTGACTGGAGCTCACGAACGGTCCTCCGCAAGCAACCAATTTCGCTTATGATCTCTCTGCTTTACCGTATTTTCAGTTATGCACCAAAACTAGATATATTCTTAACAGATTTGGAAATACTGAGTGATGAATGTTAGTTGTTTCTATTGGTATCTTACTGACACAGTGAAAATAATTTCCAATTTAAATATCCGACTCCAAAATGCACTGTGTAAATTAAATTTTATGGAACTTTCTTTGGACAAGAAAACGAAATCACGCGAGCTGTGATTGGATTTTTCAAAGTCGGTTAAAAAGATTGTGGTACTTTATTAAGATATTAATATAGATAACATTGTTAGCAATTTCTAACTATCCACTGGGTCGAGACAAAGCGACATACTTCACGGTGTGTAAACACAATAATAGCTGGCATTATAATTTCGGATTCCAATCATTTGTCTCTGTTTATTCGGTACAAAGTGAAGGAGAAAGCGATTTTTATTTCCGACTATAATTCTAGAAAAGTGCTCGCGTCGTCCACAGATATATATAAGAATATACAAGTGAAGTTTTTATAAATCTACATAAGATATTATTTTATTATGATAATATTATGTCGGCCTAGTATTGACAACTTACTTTTATGAAAGTATGCTGAAGGTTTTATAACTTAGCGCTAAACATCACCTCCTTTTTTAAAGCGTAACTCAAGACTCAAACAAAATTCCAGTGTAGCAAGTTATTAATAACCTAATATTGGTTAAGTTACATACTTATTACACGCTTTATATTAGCTTCACCTGTATGTATGTATGTATATAACCGAAACCTTCGGACTCGATTTTGACCCACTTTTATCGGACAGATTTAATTCAAACTTTGCGCACCTGTCAAAGATCGATGACAATGCAATAATCCGAAAAAAAAATAAAAAAAATAAACTAAAAAATAAAAAATAAATAATAGTTAAAAAAAACTAAAAAGCAATAATAATAATAAATAAAACTGAACAAAAAATACTGGTATTATTGTGAAAAAGCGTGGGTTGCTCGATAGACGAAAAATATGGCACAGAGCAACCCACGCTTTTTCACAATAAAACCAGTATTTTTTGTTCATTACCATTTTCAGCCTAAATTAGGAATTATTTTTCACTTTTTAGTTTGATTTGCTTTAAAAGCGTGTTATTTAGTTTTTTTAAACTAATTTTTATTTTAGTTAATAAGTAGAAGAGCAACTAAATGGAAACAATTATCTTACACTTAAAGCCAATAAATTGTAAAATGTAATTTTTAGTAGTAGCCCTTTAGTTTTTCTTACATTCATAAATTGTTTATTCTCATTTTCAGAATAAACAATAGGTCGACATCACTTACATTCTTTGTATGTGTCAATTTTTGTAGTTATGTAGATTTAAGAATTAATTAGGTAAGTTTCAGTTTTTGTTATAAGCCCTTGTTTTAAACGCTTAAAGACAGTTGACATCCAGTTCAAACAAAGTGTTTCATTTATTTGAACATCCCTCCAAAAACCACCACCGTCCACCATCTAGCGCTAATGTTTTTTTCACAGCCCTGACAAATTAATTAGTTTCCTGGATCTGGAGAAGTGATACTATTGGTCGTGGCCTAATTTGTCATTTGGCGGGAAATTTAATTAATTTATTTATAAAAGTTTGTCAACGCTAATTACACTGATACATTGGCTCAAGAAATATTAAATACAATTCTTAAGATAAGGCAACTTATAGGAAAACGTAACATAATAGATAATAAAAATAAATTAAACTAAGTATAAAAACTAAACGAAAATCAATCGAAAGTGTGAGGGAAGCAACTATGGATATCATTTATTTGAATAATATTGATGTGGACATAAATATAATCAATCCAATGAATGTGGATATTGTATACGAAAGACTTCAAGTAATGAAAATCTGTAAAGGATCAAAACAATTGAGAATCTTTTTCAGGTTCTTTGAGAAGAGCGGATCAAATATAACTCCCACCAAAGGATGCAATAAAATAGCGGTCAATAGAATGGGCGTTACAGTATTGGCTTTGTCGTAAACGTAAATTTGAGGGAATCGCTATTTTATTTCGAACAATTTCGCTAATTTAATTTCTTATTTTGAAACATTTAAACGAAATGCTTTTGCAAATTCTATCCATAGTTTTATATGAAATCACCTAATGGCTAGAAGTCTCTTAAGGCAAGTAGGTGATCAGCCAATTCATACACTACGATTTTTGGTTCAATGATTGATCGAATGTTTCAATCGACAAATGTTTGTTTTTAATTTTATTATTCTTATTTATTACTTAAGATGTCATGTGGAACGTGGTGTAATGTTTGCAGCTCCTTACAAACGTTGTGTAAAACAAACTTGGCGATTAAAAAGAGTGGTGGAGATTTTTTTGCCAGTACTTCTCTTCCGTTCTACGCCCTTGATTTGAGAACTGGCAGTAAATGTAAAATTTAATGTTTACTTCTTTTTGGACGTTCATAAGTGTACATTGTGTTACCTATATGAATAAATGATTTTGACTTTTGAATGATTTTGCGATGTCTCTTGTCTTCTTAATTAAGATAAAACTATAAAAGCTGTGTTAGCCTAGAAGGCTATCGTACGGTTTTCAACCCTCAGGCTGTGTGCTTAAAGCATCAAGAGAGCTTTCGATGTCCACAATAATGAGGTACTTAGGTACCCCTGTTATGTCTGAACAAAGGCTTTGCACGGCTGAGACATTTATTTTTGAGAGTATTTCGGAAATATATAAAGCCTATTACGCAGTTCGACTTAGAATTCGACTTAGGGTCCTTCAAGAAAAGAGCGTACCAATTCTTAAAAGGCCGGCAACGCACTCGTGAGCCCTCTTGCATTGAGAGTATCCATGGGCGGCAGTATCACTTTACATCAGGTGAGCCTCCTGCCCGTTTGCCCCCCGTTCTATAAAAAATAAGTTAATTTCTATTAAGCTTATTCGTTTTAAAAAAAGAGGTTTTTGAAAACGAATAAGCTTTTGATTTGGATTGAAAAAAGTATCCAATGGAGAATTATACAAAAACCTATGCGACATATCTGGTGGTATTTATTTATTTCGTAATCATAACTAACATGAATTATATACAACAACAAAAAATTAACTAAATATATAACCAAAGATGGAATACATAATAATAATATATAAAAAGGTTTAAACATTTAGAAAAAAAAAATTTAAATACGTAATACCTAATTCGTCTATGCTGTGTGATGGTGAAGTGAGGGTGAGGTATGTGGGGTGTCCTCATTATTTAGGTGATTTACCAGCATGGATATTCAAAATTCTTAAACAAGTCAAGGCTTAAATAGTGTTTTATGTCCGGAATGTGCGATACACAACTGAGTTTTTAAGTTGTTGATGTTATTTATTCGCATCGCTCGAGTGCTTGAGCCACGCCTAACAATTATATCTAATTATGCTCCGAATAATCACTACGAACATAAATCATTCACCAGGAATCAACGTTAGCTGACGTCATTATTTCGTCATTCCATGATACATCCTTAATAAGACATCTATGCATGATAAACAATTAAGTTAAGGTGAAATGTACGATTAATGTTTATAGGACTCAGTGTACACTTTCAGCGTTCCTGTGCTAATTATTTGCTATTGTTTATTACCTACATAATTATGTATTTACATTGTATATTCGCGGATGGTGGACCCAAACGACTTCTTCACAAAGAGTCCCCTGGTGGGTTGAACTGCCATATTGTGGGCTACTCGATTGTGAGGAAGATGCATGGATCTGTTTAGCGCTGCGCCTTTTTAAGTGCTCATGTCATTTTAAGTATCTGATTGTCTTCATTGTGTGATGTTTGAGAGAAAATAATAGAAATTAATAATGGTTGTATGTATATGGACCGAAACAGCGATTGTAAAAATCTACTCGTAACTAGAAGATAAAGTATTTATATATTTTTTCGTTACCTCCCCGTTAAAATGTTTTGTGAACCTAATCGAATGGTAGCTATGTAATCTATAATGGTATCTATGAGCAGTGTTGGCCTAGTCGTACTCTCATACTTGAGGTCGTAGGTTCGATCCCTGGGTGTGCACCAATGGACTTTCTATGTGCGCATTTAACATTTGCTCGAACGGTGAAGGAAAGCATCTTGAGGAAACCGACATGTCTTAAACCCAAAAAGTCGACGGCGTGTGTCAGGCACTGGAGGCTGATCACCTACTTGCCTATTAGGTTTAAAAATGATCATGAAACAGATTCAGAAATCTGAGGCCAAGACCTAAACAGGTTGTAGCGCCACTGATTTTTTTTTAATCAAATGGTTAGCGGCTTCAAACACAATGAATTTTTCTGCTTATAAAGAAACATTCTAAATAATATACAGGTAAATATTATACAACGGAAAAGATGCGTAAGCAAGCCTAATTAATTCGTTTAGTCACAAATTGAGTCCTTTTATTAGAAATTGTGTCTACATTTATCCTTATTTTCTTGTGTCATACAAGATTTTATTTTTAACTTTACGTTCACCGTTTTTTCTATTTTCTCGAAAAATAGAGGACCGGTTCAACAGTGTTTTCTTTAAATTATAACAATATAACTAGAACTATTGCCACGCGTTTTTGCCGTCTAGATAGTCATTAACTGTGTAGTATCCTATAGTACCTTTACACATTAATGTTTTTACACGCTTTATATTAGCTTCACCTGTATGTATGTATGTATGTATGTAACCGACTCCTTCGGACTCGATTTTGATCCACTTTTAACGGACAGATTTTATTCAAACTTTGCGCACCTGTCAAAGATCGATGACAATGCAATAATCCGAAAAAAAATAAAAAATAATAAACAAAAAAATAAAATATAAATAATAGTTTAAAAAAACTAAAAAACACACTTTTAAAGCACATCAAACTAAAAAGTGAAAAATAATTCCTAATTTAGCCTGAAAATGGTAATGAATAAAAAATACTGGTATTATTGTGAAAAAGTGTGTGCCATATTTTTCGTCTATCGAGCAACCCCAAACTTTTTCACAATAATACCACCATTTTTAAACTATTATTTATTTTTTAATATGTGTTTTGAATCTATTTAAAGGCAGTATTAATATTTCACTAGAAATCATGTTATAGCAGTGTATACTTAGGCCCATAAAATATGTATTTATTTTCTGCAACCTGTAAGATGTCTGGACAAAACCCCGGGATTATATAGAACATTTTTCCTACTAAAATTATCCATCAATATTCCTGAATCTCCAGGGCGCATGATCTCAAATGGTCAACCAAGCTATAAGGCGTGCCATTATTGGTTTTCACGTGTCTCCTTAAAGGGACCCTAATATTTCGAAAGGAACCTCCATAAATGTGTCGTCTCGATACGGTAATGGAAGCTTGTGGGTATTTTTATGTTGCCTTGCTCCGTTATTATAAAGACAGAAATGGCCGTGGTAAAAATATCTAAACTTAAGGTAATTAGAATTGGTTTATTTGATAGCTAATGTCAAGAGTAACTCGTTTGGATTTGATTATTGTGTCTTAAACTAAGCCTATAAAACATTTTCTACGACCGAATTGATATAGGTAAAACCACGAGGTGAATAATTTGATCACACTTTAGTTTACTAAAGTTCTTTAATTAGACAAAGTGTGAAATACCTTTTTAAACCTTAACAGTGGTCGTGATTAATAAATAATCTAAGTAATTCTCGTTTAAAATCGTCCAAGAATTTTATTTAGGATTTGTCCAATAAAGATTACTGAGTCCTTTTTCATGTAATATGAGTTTCTCCAATATATTTAACTAGTAATAAAGTATATTGAATTCGGCGTCCAGGCGTCCATGCGTCGGGTTGTCTCTCTCCCTAAAATATGGCGAGGGGGCCGATGGCTGGCCATGCGTCATGCTCGTGAACGGGTGCTGCTTGTGGTGACTGGTCGTACTTGAATTCGTGTATGCGGTAATGTTGGTTATTTCGACTATGTGTTTGCGTGTTGTTCCCACGAGAATGTAAGTGCGTGCTCCTATTTCACCATGCCTCCTGCTGATAGAGGACAAATCTTTGTTTTTAATTTATGTTAATATTATAAATTACTTAAAATGTCACATGGGACATGGTGTAATGGTTGCAGCTCCTTACAAACATTTTGTAAAACAAAAAAATGGCGATTAAAAAGTGTGGCGGAGAGCTTATTGCCAGTTCTTCTCTCCCGTTCTACGCCCTTGATTTGAGAACTGGCAGTAAATGTAAAATTAGAAGCATCAATATGTATTTCTTTACTGACAAGTCATAAGTGTACATTATGTTACCTATGTGATTAAATGATTTTTTTTATTTTATTTCATGTAAAGAAACTACTATGTATCTTTATTTTGTACAACACCCGTAGGTAGAACTGTAGCCATGTACTATGCATTCCTATACTAGATGGCGCTAGCAGCCAGCGCGGTTGGGAAAGCAGTGTTGACAGAAATGACAGAAGTCAAAGTCACCGTGATTCAATATTTTTTATTTAATATTTTATTATTATGTCATTTAATATTTTTTTATTATTATGTAATTGTAAAAAGCATGAAAAGGAATCGATAATTAAAATAATAGACTTTAAATGTCGTTTCTTTGTTTTCAGGAAGGAAAGTGTGACTTAAATTGAATAGTGTAATTAGTATAGTGTGTTTGTAATTACTAAAATTAATGTAACATTTGCGTTGCTCTGACATATTGTTTTGAGAGCAACGCAATTGTTTATTTGAAACTTACAATTCAAAATAAGATAAGGTATGTTGTCTTTATTCATTAATTTATATAAGTACTGTAAAACTTTTGTTTGCCAACAACTATGTTGCCTTACTCAACATAATATTTCAAGGAAAACGGGTAATTTTGTCACATTAGGCACGTTATAAATTACAAAATTCTTAATTATGAAAATTTTCGTAACTACATTTTGGTCGTATTAAATGATAATATATTTTGATACCGCCGCTCATGGGCCCTCTCAATTCCAGAGGGCTCGCGAGTGCGTTGCCGGCATTTTAAGAATTGGTTTGTCTTATCTTGAAGGACTTTTTTTTATATAATAGGAGGTAATCTGCCAGGAGGCTCATCTGATGTTAAGTGATACCACCGTCCATGGACACTCACATTGCCAGAAGGCTCGCAAGTGCGTTACCGGCCTTTTAAGAATTTGAATCGCTCTTCGTTGACTGCGGTCAGCTGGAAGGAACTGAGGAGCTCCCGCCCAGAGGTGAGAACAATACTCCACATGGGGCCGAATTTGCGCTTTATATAGTTGCATGCGGTGGCTCAGAGTGAAGTTACCGGCTAACGCATATTATGCATATATATGGTATAAGAAATATATATAAGAGTCAATTTACTTGCTTGTTTTACTTAAACGACTGAATTAAATTAGAATTTAAATAAAAACAAAAAGAGGCGTGACGTTTTAAAAGTAAAAAAATTATTGCAAATTTTTGAATTGTATAAAATTGTAATATTTTACAATCATTTACATGTTTTGTTGTATCAGAAGCATTGTTCATTTTGTCTAAACGGGTAACAGTATCGGGCGGACAATCGCGAACAAATAGCGCAATTTGTCTTCTTTTTGTGTGGTCTGCGACTCACAGATCTCACCGTTGTACGATTTTAAAAGCAAATTTAATTATTTAAAGGTTCGGATATTGCGATACATTATTTTCGTTTGCGTCGTCATAACGTGTTCGTTGAGTCTCATGCTCCTCCGGCATATTCTACGGCTACTGCCAGTTCTTCTCTTCCATTCTACGCCCTTGATCTGAGAACTAGCAGTAAATGTAAAATTAGAAGCATATTATTATATTTTATTGACGTTCATAAGTGTACATTGTGTTATCTATATGAATAAATGATTTTGACTTTTGATAGATTGAAATCCCAGAAATCACCTTTTTCAGGCATATGCCTGAAATACTCTTTAATTGTATAATAATTAGCGTGTGAAATTATTTAAAAGCCTTTCGACCGTACTACATTTAAATCTCTTTGTTCTTTAATTACTTACTGTAAATAGAGTTCGTAATTACTAATTAAAAATCCTTTATATATATTAAAAGACGAATAAGTGAGCAATCTGCCTGATACACACTTTCCGATTTTTTTTTTTAGACAATTCACACTAATTGACCTAGTCCCATGCTAAGCTGGTGAAACTTGTGTTATTGGTACTAGGCAACGGATATACATACATATTATAGATAGATAGACATATAAATACATATTTAAACACCCAAGACCTAAGCACAACACCAAATGCTCATCACATAGATGTTCGTCTCAGTCGGGGATCGAACCCGGGACCCATGGATTCGCAGTCAGGGGTACTAACCACTTGACCAATGAGTCGTCAAGATTTCCTTGCAATGTGTACGTAGGAGAAAATGCTAATTGCGCACATGGAAATTAGGGCTGGGTTGGACCACAACATTTTGATGATAATCTCCTTGGTGCGACACTGCTGACACAAAGGAGCTTTGCTTTACAAACTTACGTCGTGTGTGTCACAAAACCCGTTCTATAAAAAGGCCTTTGATTGTCCCTCACATGAATATGCATCGCTGAGGGCCTTCCGCGCGTTTGGAGTGTTTTAACGAAGTAGTGCTAACCATTTTACAATTTATTTATCATTGCAATATCAATTCAATTTAACGAATTTTAAATAATATTATTATTGGAATGTTGAAGGCAATTAATTGTAATCGAAAAATTTATATAATAAATATTCGTGTGTATTGAATCGATTTATCTCATACACAAATATACAGTATTTACAATATTCTTAACCTACATAGTAATGATTATAATAATTACAAATGAATAAACAGAAACTAACTTAAAAAGTTTACTCCCTGCAGTGTGGCAGTGTACCTCTAATGGCAGCATTTCTTCGCTGAATTGCGATACTTATTCGTTGAGCGAGGAAAGCGCCAACACACCGGTACTATCTACCACCACCACACTACAGGCACCAACTTAGATCTTTAATTATCTGTGCACTTCAACCCCACAGCCCAACAGTATCTAATTCAAAGGGAACAAAATCAAAGATGGAAGTTGTCGGTTGTGTATGTAAAATATAAATATATACATAAGTATACTATCTTACGTTATCTACCGACAAATACATAGAGTATCGTTCGTGGTAAATAATGATTGATGTAAAATAAAGAAAGACTTCAAAATGTTGATCAATTTCAAAACATCTAACCCCAAACAATAATCTTCCTTAGTCATTGAAGTGCACAGACCACCCACTAACAACAACGCTACCGTCTGACATTTATGTTTGACATTGATCAGAGTGTCAAAAACGAGTTGTCAAACGGTACAGTGAACAGTCCATAGTGAGATCAGTAAAATCCTTTTAAAAGTACATTAATTTGAAAGGTAATAAATCTAAAATGTCGATAAAGCTGTTTGTTTCTATTAGGTACAAGCCGTAAGTGCACTATATCGATCATCTTACGACATGGATGTGCTTTTAGTTTTAGCTTTATTGAAGTTGATTAAATCGCGTACCATCGAAGCCATATTAAAATGTCTTCAAGGTGCCTCTCTAATGCATTAATAGGTTTAATACCTGCACGGCGAACAGCCCGTGTCGTGTGTGCCCGTCTTCATATCAGGTCACGTCCCTATTTCTGTTGTGTCTGTCACCGTAAAATTGTAAAAACCGTTAGATTGTAATCTATCTCGCGAGATTGTAAACTGTCGAAAGATTGTGAACCTCAACGAACTGCTTACAAATTAACGTATTATTATTCGGTAGTTATATGAAATTGTTGGGAAATAAAATTAATCTGTAATTGACCAAAGAAGTTTGAATGATAACTAAGTTAGTGTAGTACAATCTACCGAATAATAATACGTTAAATTGTAAGCAGTACGCTGAGGTTCACAATCTTTCGACAGTTTATAATCTCGCGAGATAGATTACAATCTAACGGTGTTTACAATTTTACGTTAACATGTCCAAGTCTTCGGTTCAATGAACAAATACTTTATCTCTACTGTTAGCACGTAATAATAATAATAATATTTTTTATTGCAAGAATATGGTACAAAAATGTGTAAGGTGGTACAATCGAAGGTTCGCATATACTGCCACACACAATAGCGCGCAAATTTTTTTAATAAGTCATATGAATTAGTCAGTTCTTATATTATTTGTATCGTACATATCATATGTTTTTTAATTACAGTGTCTTACGCAATTAATGATTTATTGTATAATACATTTTTTCCAAAAGTAATACACCAACTCGGTTTTTAAAGACTCTAGTCGGAAGATCTTTTAATTCTTTTGGTAAATTATTGTAAACCTTAATTGCCATACAAAAGGTGTTTTTCCTAAACAGTTCCAGATTGATTTTCGGCACAGCCAATTTATTCCCATGTCTAGTGTCTACTTCTTACTTCGACTTTTACTTTTGACTTAAAAATATGCAGAGATAAAAGAGCCTCTGGGATTTTATTAAAGAAAAGTATCCCTTTTCCCAAAAAAGAATTACTAACTTTAGATAGTCTAGTACAGAGTTCCCCAAACTTTTTTGTTTCGTAGACCCCTTGCCATGTTTTTCCGTGTTGGGTAGACCCCCTAGTTACCTGATATTGATTTCCTGTAAATTTCTAACTGTAGTGAAGTTTAGTGTTAAAAACTTAAAGTAACAAATTGGGGAACTGAGAAAATTCGCCCCGTCCAATATTTTGCTTCATTAGTTTAACTCTGGCAAGAAACGCTGATAAAATGGACTTTGTTTTAATTAAATTTAAACTGTCGCCTTGTAATTGCAAATTAACCATATTAAATTTTGTAAACAAATCTGTTAAATAGGCGATGTCTGTTTTCCTCTATCAGTGTATGTGTTGAGATCCACTATCGTGGACCCCCAAATTTTTTTCGCAGACTTAGATCCCTTGCAGGTTGTCATAGACCCCTAGGGGTTGATATAGACCACTTTGGGAATCACTGGTCTAGTATGAGGAAATTGCAGCCTGCGTTTATTCCGAGTATTAATCTACGTTTGCTTTATATTATTTTACTATATTCAAGTCTTCCTTTCCTGATAAAGAAATAAGCAAGAATAAAGTTCTTAAATACTATTTGATGTCTAGAATGTTGTGTACACAATCTGCGTCATAAATTCTGTTTGTAGGCGTTTGTAAATAAAAATCACGGGACGATGATATTTGACAGGAATCGATGTACGAAATACTTTCGTAAACACATTTCGGGAATAGTTACGTGGGTATTACGTCGGAATTTTATTTTATTATAACATAGGATTTTATTGGAATTTATTTGCAATTGCCAAAAATTAAGTGATTAAGTAATCTATCGGCAAGACTGTTCGTATTTCGTAATTCCACTTGCACGTGGATCAAGCAGCTCAAACCACCAAGTAAGTCAGAGGACAATAAATATAAATTTAAATCGTGTATCGATCTTTCAAAATGGATACATAAACTATTCAACTCCACCATATATTTTTCCATTCAAGAAATGATGACAAAAAATGGAAAGAAACAATGTACTTTTGTGGAGTTTAGCGACCGGATAGGTCCTTAATGGCTGCCTATATAAAGATAAATTTATTTGCAAAATGCCTAAAACAGGCGGGCTAAGCTAGGATTCACCCAAAGTTTATTATAAATAGAGGCAATTCCCATATAAAGAAATTAAATTCTGAGATCATTCAGTAGATTTCTAAGAGCATTTAAAAAAACTTATTAATCCGTCACAGTCTAAGAAAAACTCTAAGAAAAACCTTATTTATTAAGACAACAGCACATAAATAAATTAGGAGACAAGTCAAGGGTTCTCTTAGAAAATTGAGCATCGCCAAGTTCTCTGATTAAATCTTTTTGTATGAGTAATAACGCCTTCAAAAGACCAATAGTTTACTTCCAAGAATTAGTCTAATATATCCTATTATATCATCATACTCTTGTAACCAATTTTTTTTTCTAGGACAGGGGGCAATCAGGCAGGAGGCTCACCTGCTGTTAAGTTCCCATGGTCACTTTCAATGCCACAGGGCTCGCGAGTGCGTTGCCGGCCTTTAAAGAATTGATACACTCTTTTGTAGAAGGGCCCTAAGTCGAATTGGTTCGATGGGCAACTGGTTCCACATAGTGTTGGCAGAAACTCCCTTAAAAACGCTCAGTTGTGGAACGACGGACGTCAAAGTGGAATTTGCTACTATATGATATGGATTCACAATTACCAGCTCATAGTATAGTCATATGAAGGAACCCAATACTAAAAACATGTATTTGAAACACCGAAAGCAAGATTGGGAATACATTATAGCTAATAGAAGGCTCTTGAACGTTTCATTCTTAACCCGTGTTTATTGAATTGTAAGCTACGAACGAATGAATGAGTAAACGAGTGAGCGAATGAACTAGTGAACGAGTGAGGAAACTTCTCAACTTTCAACAGCTCGTCTCGCTTTGCCATGTTTTGTTTTGCTTTACGAATTGACACATTTGTTCCAATTCTGGGTAGTATTATAGTTTTCTGAACTTTTGAGGATTTTTATTGCAATATGTGTAAGTATAAATTTTCGCTTTTGTACTTCAATACGCAGCGTTGGACTAGTGGATTGAGCAGGTACCTCTTAACCCTTAGGTAGTGCGTTCGAATCCCGGCTGCACACCAATCCAAGTGCATACGACCAACGTGTGTCAAGCAAAGAAGGCTGATCACGAGCCTTTAAGAAACCAATGATTACGAAAAATGAAAGAGACATTTGTTTTTGAAGTTATACTTCTTTAGGCGCGTTATGAAAAATTGATGAGAGTGAAATTTTACGATGCGCGCGCACCGTGACACAAAATTAACAGAATGAAGTTGCCCACGGAAGATGCTACGGCATTGGACATAATTTAAAAACAACATTCGAATAATAATAGAATTATTAATGTTACACTTAATGTAAGAGAATAATAATAAGTATTTATTTATTTAATTTTTCAAATGTAAACTGAACTTTATTGACTACTAGCTGGCCTGGCGAACATCGTACCGCCTAACAGTCGATTCTTTATTTATTTTTAATACTTATTCTGCTATTCGGGACACCGGTCTAGCTAGTAAGATAAAAAAAAGAAAGTTGATAAGACATTATGTCAAAAAATAAAAATTTACCTTCCCGGAACCCCTCCACTAACACTTGAACTTTATGATATGGTATTAAAGTTCAAATTGACTTACGTAAGTATTATTACGAATCTTTTGTATGGGAATATAGAAAAGTGTTGTTTTTAGACTTTTTACTCATTTTTTTTTATTTTTCTCTCCGTAAGAACCATCCTCGTACTTCAAGGAATTGTTAGGGTTAGTTGATCTGGTTCTTAGGGTAGGAAATTAAACACTCCAATGATGACTTGATTTACTATATTTCACACACTGACCCTACGTAAAATGTATAAACACCAACTTGAACAAAGGAATGGCCTGTGCGCATGTGTTACCCGTGTTTTTATCATCTCGTCCCCACTTCGACTCGACCTTCCCACTTCGGGCAGTTATTCGAGTCAATTCGTAACAAATCGTAAATAACCGAACGAGTCCAATGAGTAATTATTGCACATGCGCACTTGTAGCAAAAGAATATGTTTCATAAATTATTTAGAATATTATTAAATAAATAATAAAAGCTAACAGAATATTATAAAAAAAAAATCAGACAAATCGGTCCAGCCGTTTTCATGTTATGTCGTGACAACGGAAAGCGGGTTTCCTTTTTATATATATAGATAATGACTCCTTTTCCAGTCTTTGATTATTTAATTGTAATTAATTATTTGCATGCAATCAAAATCTATTTTTAATAATGCCAAAGAAGTATAACTTTTTACGCGCGTACATAAGTACACGCACCCTCTTTTTTATTGCTTCACTACTGTGAAGGAAAACATCGTAAAGGAACTTTAATATACACCTACTAAACTACTACTTCTATAAAAGATTATTGCGCCTTTGGATTGTTCATTATCATTTAAGAAATGCTGAGAAGAGAACCAAATATCGCTGAAATTAAAGACCGGGAACGCACTTGCGTTTTCTGGCAGTGTCCATAGGCGGCAGTATCACTTAACATTAATTAAGCATCCGATGCCCACTGTTTTATAAAAAAACTTGTTGTTAGTTATAGTTATTTTCATTAAACTGAAAAAATGTTTCCTAGAGAGATGTAGACATAGCAAAACAACGTTTGCCGGGTCAGCTAGTTTTTAAATATTATGTTATAAGTTTGAGTGGCGATATGACAACGTCAGGTAACCCTCCGGCCCGTTTGTCTCTGTTCTATAGAAATTAAAATTAATTATTTCCTTCACTCGACAAAAGTCAAAGTCAAATCATTTAATTCAATAAGGCCTATTAAAAAGGCAATTTTGAAAGTCAAAACTACAAGTTAAAACAAAAAAATTACTAGTTACCATCTATATTACAGTTAAGAGGTACATCGCGATAGTTGTAATTAGTAATTGTATTATAATTATAATATAGGTATAAAAGAAATAATAACATTCGCTCGAACGGTGAAGGAAAACATAGTGAGGAAACCGGCTTGCCTTAGACCCAAAGAGTCGACGGCCTGTGTCAGGCACAGGAGGCTGACCACCTACGTGCCTATTAGATTGACAAATGATCATGAAACAGATACAGAAGTCTGAGGCCCAGACCTCAAAAGGTTGTAGCGCCTGTAAGAAATACTATCTTACATAAAGAACTTATCTAAAAATAGTCCAGAATGGTGTGTATTCAACCACGAACTAATGAATTTTCAGTAAACAATTATATAGTAATAAGTCAACATATCTCAGAATCTGTAACTTATCGTTTCTTGCGGTTTCTTTGGCGTCTAATTAAAAGCCGGGTTAGGCAAATTGCAGACATTATGGTTTCATCGCGCTATCGCCTTGTTCTCACAATTTTATACCATCGTGTGTAAAGTGCCTTAATAGGCTATTATACCTTTGAGGGGACCGGAATTAGGGACGATTCGGGGAAAAAGGCTCAAAGAATGTCTCAAATGAATTACATTTGGCGATGATGAATATTTAAGCCTATTTATTATAATGTCAGTTTTTATTATTTCCATAGAGTATTTTTACGCTAGTAGCTATTACTCAAAACATCTATATATATATAAAATTCTCGTGTAACAATGTTCGTTCCCATACTCCTCTGAAGCCGCTCGACCGATTCTTATGAAATTTTTTATGCATTTAGTAAGTCTGAGAATCGGACAACATCTTTTTAATCCTCCTAAATGTTAAGGGTGGTACCACCCTAAAATGTTTTATTTTTATTTCTTAGACATAACCCTTAATTGTCACCGTCTACCATCAACCCCTATTTTTTATTATAGTAGAAAGTTATTTTAATATATACATGGTAAAACGACGTTTGCCGGGTCAGCTAGTTTTTCTATATATTTCATACATAAATTGCCTATTAAAGTGTAAATATAATATAAGAAAGCACAAATAATTATGTATTATTTATTTATTTATATACGGTAATAGACACATACAGTGCAATTAATAATTAAATAAAAATGAGGCCAATCGCCTTATCGCTTATGAGCGATCTCTTCCAGGCAAGAAGAGACTGAGAATAAAACTAGATTAGATAAGACTACATAAGACATAGTTATTTAGACAAAATTAATGAAACAAAGCAAAGCAATTCAAACATATGTAAACAGTGAATGGGACAATAATAGAATACACTTGAATCACGATAATTTGAGATCTGTTACAACGAAAACTATCCAGAAATTCTTTTATCAACATATCTTCAATACACGCGAATTTCAGAGATATGAAATTAATTTCCTAAAATACAGACACCGCCTTATTCATTAGTTGGCCCTCGAAATCGTAGCCAAAATTATTTGACGTTAAGTTCTCTTGGGATTTATAGCTATGAGTAGTCTATCTATCTGTATATAATTTTATTATTAATTATAATAATTAATTTGCAAGAATATGGAATAAAAATGTTATGGTGGTCATCTACAATTTGCACATTCTGCCACACGTAACATAGAAGTTATATTGAATTCTTATATTATTAATATTTTGATTATAGTGTTTCACACAAATAATCATTTATATACCTTTTTTTCCAAAAGTAGTGAATTAAGTCGATACGTAATCCTGCTTTTTATGGATGAATTGGTTTTAATCATAAACTATAAGTCAGATGTGCATAAATAGAGTTAGAGGAGAATGTTAGAGGAGGCTCTTGCCTTCTCTAACATCTCAAGGTGCTGTCTTATAATAGTAATATCCTTTTAATTTTGTTACTATATCCTTCTTTTAGATATGTCTGCCCTTTTTTGACAAAGACCTCCTATAAATCCCATTCCTCTCTTTACTGTGCCATTGTGTTTGTGTGTGTGATATTAGCCATCTTGATCGCCGCGAGCGCTCAATTCACTCAATCACTATGCCAATGCCCAAGGTCAATTGCAAATACGGGTTTTTAATACTAATAAACTATAAATTGAGGGTAGGATATGCGGATATAATTATTCTACCCACATTTGTGATGAACACATATAAACCTTGAAAATGTTAAGTATTATATTTCCATCTAAGAAAAACAGAAATTAAATTCGCTGGAAAACTCCTTTTCACTGACAATAACAGAAAATGACGGAAAATCTTTAAAAATATCCACAAAATATTTTTGCAAAGTTCTATCAATCACACGTCTCTACCAGATTTTCTAACTTTAACCACAGCCTAGAGGTTTCAGTTGTGAAATTCTCACCTACAGGTGATATTGTCTATATCTTACATCGTAATTAGATTTTCTTGTAAACATGCTGGTCCTGCTCCATAGGACAATCTTAGGGCCTGGACAAAATCAAATTGGTTGCTGATTTTTTGCTTTAACATATTGTTATTATTTTTTTTTTAATTTATAATGCTACAAATGTAATTATTATTTTTTGTATCTCACACATTGTTTTGTTGTGTTTTTTTAATATTTTTATTACTCTTTAATGTTAATATTCTACGGTTTCGATATTTGTAAATATGTGAGGAACATGTATACTAACTTTTTTAGTATAGTAGTTTATTCTAAGAGTACATTGTCTTCACATATAATTATTTAACAAATGTAACAAAATATTGTAAACCTATTTTAAAAGAGTAAGTGTGGAGTTTCTTGCCCATTCTTCTCCACACGAAACTACCTTTTGGAAGGGGCAACTAGAATCTTCTTTGTATTTTTTTTGACGTTCAAAAGTGCCATTTTAGTTGGTCTAATTGAAATAAATGATTTGACTTTGACTTTGAAAAATATTTGTCATGATCATTTTTTCCCATTGAATCAAGTTCATACCAGTATCATCATGAAGTTTCTTTCTACCTAACAGCAAAAGAAAACTACGGTCGATAGCTCATGTCTGATCGTGGTCAGCAAGAAAACATCTAGAGCGGAAAATCTGTTTCCACCGGTCTCTGTCCAGCGCTTTTCTTATAATATATATTGAGGACTACTTTTAAATATTTATTTATACTAGGAAGTATAAATAAATATTTAAAATAACTCTTTGGTCTTAAGATTTCCGTTTTGTTACTAAATGTGGGATAAACTGTACCTGTATCTTAGCGGGCGTTCATTTCTCAATTTCACGTTGACAGACTCACATTATCTGACGTCACACACAAATTTCGATACAGTGATTTATGCAGTGATTTTTTGCCTTGTTATTCGTTGCATAGATATTTTTGACAAGAATTATTCACAACTCTGCATTTATTTTTAGCCAAAAAAGAAATTCTTTGAAAATGTACAAAATTTGTAGGATCATTTTGTGGAAGCATTTGTTTAAAGTGGAGAAAAAAAAGCCAATTAATCAAATTTTATTCTGTGGCTTAGAGATAAAAAATATAGCGTAGTGTACGCAGTTAACATAAGGTTTAGCAATAACGAAATAGGAGAGCAAGCACTTACATTAAAGAGAGAACTATATTATTGGGTTAGTTTTGCATTTAGTAAATATCTGTTCTAAGAGAAAAATATTTAGTTTCGACGATTAGATGTCTATTATACGAAGCTAATAACAGGCGTCGTAACATAATCAAAAAAGTTCGTGGAAATGGGCCGCTCACATTGCCCGTGCTTGGGATGACAAATGGATCAAAAATACCCTTACTTGGAATGGCCCTAGTGGAAATAAAAAAGAGAGGAGGAGAAACCTAGGAAGACAGAATAAAAGGGATAGCGGAGTAGGAAAAATGATGGGGAGGATGAGAGACAAGTGGAAGAATTTGTTATATTACTGTATATATATACTAGATATATATATACTAGATATATATATATATATATTGTATGTTTTTATTGTTGTTAGTTAATGATTTTATTGTTCTTCTTTTTTGTGCATTTGTGTGATGGAAATAAATGGTATTAATATTGTATGTTAAACATAATGTCACTGACTTAATGTAATCCTGATTATGTAGTACTCGAATAAAGGTTATTTTTATTTATTTTATATGTCTAGACAATAACTGTCATGTTTTGATAAATGAGAGACTTTCTCAAAACAGTATGAAGTAATCATAGAAACACAGCATCTTCTAAATTAAATTTTAATTTAGATCCAATAATTTAAAGCGCCAAAAGTCAAACTTTGGAGTTAATTTTAACTTGCTGTTATTGCGGTGTAAATTTTGGCAGTACGCGGATTTGACTTAAAAATCAAATATTTATCTTATTTTTAGTTCGTGGTGCCTTACTAATAAGAATAAGAATTAAGAATAATTTTGCATAATTTCAATAAAAGTATGTTTTTATGTAAAATTACTTCTATTTATTATTCATTGTTTTTGTTTCTTTTATCTTATTTTCTTGTTCTCAGTGTTGCCCTATTGGCTTCACCATGCTACTCTCATCCCCCCCAGGCTCAGCATCTGTGGACTTTCTGTCTATGTGCGCATTTAAAACTCGCTCGAACGGTGAAGTAAACCCAAACCCACACCCAAAAAAGTCGACGGCTTATGCCAGTACCGAAGGCTGATCACCTACTTGCCTATTAGAAAAAAAATGATAATGATACATTAGAAATCTGAGGCCCAGTCCTAAAAGGTAATAGCGCCATGGTTTATTTTTTTTTAATTTAGTAATTAATAATAATAAATTTTCTTTTAATATTGGAGATACTTGGTTCGATTACCGTTGAAACAAAAATTCTTTTGTAGTAACCATAGCAAACTGATAACTCACTTAACTCAAAAATAGAAACGATTAATTTTTGACATAGTGACAACCGGATTCCTCTTTTGACTTACACACTCCCAGTTTAAAGTCTCATTCGAGGCCCGAATCTGTTTTCGTTAGCAAACCAACTTAAATTAGAAAGCTTCACCCCTCTTGCACAAAAATTAACATTCAATCTTTATTCAAAGTTTATCACCGTTTTATTATACCTTTTACTTAACGAGAAAACAGATAATCGTAGTTGAATCTAAGGGTATTGTAATACATAGCACCATTGTTGCTTCAAGTACTTTGTGGAATCTTACAAACTTGATAAACTGGACGTTAGCTTCTTCAGTTGGCTTATGTCGGAACGTCGTGGTCAGAAAGAAAACTTCTGGAGTGGACAATCTGTTTCCACCAGTTTCTGTCCAGCGCCTCTCTTATGACAGTGTACAGTTTTAAGGACGATGAGTCTTTCACTTGATTGGTCCATCTGATTTCTGGCCATGTCTTTTGTCTACTGTGTACCAACCACCAGTTCCTCCAAGTTCTTATCGCCTCTGCGCGTTGTATTGCCGAAATATGATATAATTCGCTGTCTGCAAACGGTAGACAGGGGAGTCCGTATGCGTCAAGTATACATATATATAAAGGCCGGCAACGCACTCGCGAACCCTCTGGCATTGAGCGTCCATGGGCACCGTTAACACTTAACATCAGGTAAGCCTCCACCAGTTGCGGTAAAAATACAATACGATATATTGATATATTTTTAACAGCACTTATATAAAAAATTGAGGCGCGACAATTCTTGAGGTCTCGGTCTCAGATTTCTGCATTCTATAAAGCAACTAGGGGCAGATCAGACACGCTGCTGATTGTTAAGTATAAGGCATGCCGGTTTCCTCACAAAGTTTTCTTTCACAGTACGAGCAAGTGTTCGCACATAGACATAAAGTCCATTGGAGCACAGCAAGGATTCGAACTTACGACTTTAAGGAGAAGACCTCGCTCTTACTCAAATGCAAATACAATAACCTCTAGATGTTGACTTTGACACATTGACAATTTATGTCCATAATGTGACATGCAGGTTTGCGTTGTGTATAGTGTGTTTGTTTCCAAAATGATCGGGCTTTTGCTATATATAAATCCTTCCATCTAAATATAGCCATTTATGTAAAAGAAAAAAGGGAAAAGCCGATAAAGAAATATTTATTTAATTAATTGGCAGATCGAATCAAGTGCGCCAATCGTGAAATAAAAATCTCTAAAAATTAAAGTTCCATTCACTCGGTTACGATTTATGAAATTCGTTAGATCGTTACCGATATTTTAAGGTAAAATAAAATTTTATATCCACCGATAAACGCGAGATATTACGAGCATAAACTAAATATTCTATATTGAAAATTGCCTATCTCTGTTGTTTATATGTCGCGATAAGATTAGAAAATTTTGATTGGAATTAGTTGTGGATTTTACGTGTAATATGAATAATAATCTCCGTTCCTGTCAGGTGTCAAAATTTAATCTGTCATGTGTTAATCTGTGTGTTAACAAAATCGTTTAATTACCAAACTGCATTTTAGTTAATAAAAGCAATCAAATAAATGTATATGGACTCGTACCATGCCAGAATTGTATTGCCAGCCTTTTAAGAATTGGTAAAAAAAATGTTTATTATGGAACATAAGATACAGGTATCACTTATTCCACGTCATTAAATTATTATTCCCTACAGGATGATAACAGAAGGTGTAGGCCGAGAGAAAAAGCCGGCGTAACAAACTCTCGGTACTCTTTTAAATTAGCAAATCATCAAACAACACTTATTTTAAAACAAATATCGCAAATTTAGAAGTAGCCTGTCTAGCACTAGTCCCAGGCCCCTTTATCAGCTAGATAATCGTCAACTTTATAGTAAGAAGAATTACTATTCCCAAAAAAGAAATTGCAGCCTGCGTTTGTTCCGAGTATTAAGACTGTGAAGAAAATTTCCAAACCAATTCGACTTAGGGTCCTTCAAGAAAAGAGCGTCCTAATTCTTGAAAGGCCGGCAACGCATTTGCGAGCCTTCTGGCAATGTGAGTGTCCACGGGTGGCGGTATCACTTAGATGAGCCTCCTGCCCGTTTGCCCGTTTTGCCCGTTCAAAAAAAAAATCTTGTGATTGTGTAGAAGTTTTGTTTATAGTTTGGTTTCAAAGTGTTTTAAAACTGTTAGATGTGTCATGTGAATTATTAAAAAAAACAATTCATATTTATTAAGTAACATTATACAGTATAACAGTATAATAAATTACAAATAACAATATAATTCTCGTCTCACCAAGACATTTTCCTAATCCGAGAAGCGTCTTCCTCATCACGTAGGAGAGCACTGTTTGTAATCGTTTACTTAAAGCTATTAATAGAAATAATATTAGGTCCTTACATATGAAATTGGCGTTTTATGTTTTGGCAACTTTGACCTCAAATATCTCCTCTTTGGTTAAGAATTCCAAATTAAAATTTGTACAGCTATTTACTCATGTATTTGTGCTTCGATGACCGTCACTCATTTGTTTTTTTCTTCTGTTTTTTTTCTGTTTGCGTCACTCATTTTACAAAATGGAAAACTTAAAGTATCGCATTATTTACGAGTACGAGTTCTGCTGTGGCACTTGTGCTGCGGAAACGACTCGAAGGGTGAATGATGTGTATGGCGGTCATGTTGCAAAAGAAAACACAGTTCGTTTTTGGTTCCAACGTTTTCGTTCTGGAAATTTCGACCTGCAGAACAAGCCCCGTGGACGGCCTAAGACCCAAGTTGATAATGAAGTATTGAAGGCTATTGTGGAAGCGGATCCATCGCAAACCACGTCCGAGTTAGCTGCAGGCTGCGGTGTTAGTGATAAAACTGTTTTAATTCACTTGAAGCAAATTGGGAAGATTAAAAAGCTTGAAAGATGGGTACCTCACGAATTGACTGAAGCAAACCGGCAAACGCGCGTCGACTGCTGCGTTACATTACAATAATGAAGGTATTTTAAACCGAATCATTACCTGTGATGAAAAATGGATTCTTTACGATAATCGGAAGCGCTCAGCGCAATGGTTGGATCCTGGCCAGCCAGCCAAATCCTGCCTCAAGCGAAAATTAACCCCAAAAAAGTTACTTGTAAGCGTTTGGTGGACTAGTGCCGGTATTTTTCATTGCAGTTTTCTCAAATCTGGCCAGACTATTACGGCTGATGTCTATTGTCAGCAATTGCAAACCATGATGGAAAAGCTAGCGGCTAAACAACTTAGGCTGGTCAATCGCTCCACGCCACTGCTACTTCACGACAACGCTAGACCACACACTGCACAACAGACGGCTACCAAATTAGAAGAGCTTCAATTGGAATGTCTAAGACATCCTCCGGGCTCCCCGGACCTTGATCCAACAGATTACCATTTTTTTCGAAATTTGGACAACTTCTTGCAAGGGAAAAAATTTAACTCTGATGGGGCAGTCCAAATCGCCTTCACAGATTTTATTGATTCCCGTCTGACTGGTTTTTTAGTAAAGGGATCAATGAACTACCTATGAGATGGCAAAAGTGCATAGAAAACAATGGTTCATACTTTGATTAATTAAATATATTATATTTAAAAATATTCGACTTTTTGTTCCTCCCATACAAAACGCCAATTTCATATGTAAGGACCTAATATTATTTATTGTGCATTGAATAGAACCTTTAATGGATATTTTATACATTATTTAGGGAGAGATTATTTCTTTAAGGTTATTTTTTACTGTCAATTTTTTTTACAAAATATCTGTAATTTTCGGGGGTCAAAGGGGACCTTAAGTCGGGTATATGTATGTAAAATTGTATACACCGTTAGATTGTATTCTCGCGATATTGTGAACTGTCGAAAGATTGTGATCGCACCTCGCGCGCTGATTGGTTGAACGGAATATGCCCCGCGCCACCATATTTGTTTGTTAATTCGTTTGTTGTCGAATGTAACTTGATTGTTTTGATGAATGTAAATTGATATCGTGTTGAAAGTAACTCACAGCTTAAAATTAGTTATATGAAATTGTTGTTTTAGCGGACAAACAACGTGACGCGTAAGTTATATATATTATATATACATTGATTTCATTAATTTACTAGGTTACATGTATCAACTATCAGCCACACCTTGCACTATATATTTATCTGTTATATTATGATACTGAGGTCTTTGGTGAATGTACACTACACTGCACACTTAGAAACAGAACCACATATTTTCTTTAGATGTAATCTCATACACGTGAATATTTAAATCTTTTTTCAGATTAAGTTTGAGTTTGGATTTATATTTTTATTGTATTCATTACATTTTTTTGTAACATTTATGTTTACCTAAATTGTCATACATTTTAGATACTAACTAGACTTTGTAACATATACCGTAGGTATAGAATACTATGTCTAACATAATAATGTATGATGCGGTAAACTTTGATAAGTAAAATACATTTTTTATTTTATTTATACATTTTTGACGTGACAACGTCTTTTCCGAGAGCACGCACGAAAAAACATGACTCATGCGGCGTTACCTCGCTCTGAGGCGTTCCATTTACGGCTTGAAGTGCAAGCGAGAGCGCGAAGCGACAGAGAGACACAATCGGACTCCGCGCTCTTCAGCGTTCGACATCTGTCTCTCTCCTACTCGAGTGAGCGATTCGTGACGTTGTCACCTTCAACTATCGTCAGTAAACAGACAACCGATTTTTTGGTACAGAAACAGAACACAGATTGATTAAATACATAAAGTTATTACGCACTTAATAACATTTGTAAACCTGAAGCCCAATTACATCTGTACACAGCAAAATAGATTTAAAATCTATAAAACATTTAAGGTTTACTTAGTAGTTCTTTACGATTATTTCATAAGAAATCAATGTTGCTAAAGGTAAAATAATTTAGCTCGTGCGGCATTCTTGCCGTTGTGCAGTACGTCAAGAATGTTGGCGGAGACGCGGACTGATCAGCAAGACTTATCCTTGGTAGACGGAATTTTGAAAATAATGCTGATTTGAAACCTTGGGAATGAATAAGGGACGAAAATACACACACATTGCACACTGGAAGCGAACCGAATGGCAAAAGGGAATTTTTAATTTTTATTGTTTTTGATGTCTTATTTTTTTTAAAGTATTGTTATTTTGTGTGTTTATGTGTGTGTATTTTCGTTTGTAATAAATGTTATGTCTATGTCTATGTATATCTAAAACAAAAGTCCCACAAAATTTAGTTTTTATCCACCCATAAAACAAACAAATATCTACTTATTTACGTTTATTCTTATTTTTAACTTTTAATTTAATTCTATTTATTATACACCGTTACACACGACTTACTCACACTTCTTTAGTATTTATCTTTAATATTATTATTATTATTTTTCTACTTGGTATTATAATTATTTATTTTATTTTATTAGAGGCGCAAACTAGCTGCTGTGGTCTCTGGCAGAATGACCAGCGATGTGGAACTTTTTGCTCCTCAGCATAATGCTGAGCCAGGGCCAATTACAACCACAGTACACACACATTACACACTAGAAGCGAACCGAATGGCATAAGAAAATTTCTTAATTTTAATTTCTAATTTTTATTGTTTGTGATGTCTTATTTTATTTTATGTTTTCTTTAAGTATTGTTATTTTGTGTGTTTATGTGTGTGTGTTTTTGTTTGTAATAAATGTTATGTCTATGTCTATGTCTAAAAATGGTAATGTTCTGTAGGAGGTTAATGTTATGGCTCTAATGGACTCCTGACTTTTTTTGATCTCAAGTAAAAATTAAAAAAGCATGCAAGCAGGCTCTCCATAGCAACTGTTGCGGACAAAAGGCAGATTACTGTAGCAAGTCGAAGCTGGCAGCCAGATGTTATGCCAGTAAATTGTCAGTGGGTGAGCTGGTAGCGGAAGAATCGACGTGTCCTGTTAGCGTGTAGAATTAGCCTTAGTTTAAGTTATTAATTGTATACTTTAGATAGGTTTACACAGCCGTTCCGGCCAAACGTTAGTCATAAGTTTTTTTTATCTTGTAATTTGTTTGACTACCTAAAGGCCGATTTACATTATCTTAGTGTTTAGGAGAGTGCTTTAGGATAGTACTTTAGTTGAAACTACTTGCTTTAGTAAACGCTACGCTAAAGAACTTGCCTTTCAAGTTGTACTAAAGCACTCTCCTAAACACTAAGATAATGTAAATCGGCCTTAACGTTTGACGAATAAACGAAACATTTATAACTCCACTTCGAGTTTCATTTCGCGAGTACGATCGAGCAATCGCTTATACCTAAACCAATATTTAAATCACTGAATACCAAATGGTTATTAATCCATTCCTAAAATTGGATCAATGGTTTCAAATAAATTTCCACTCCTCTCAGGGTGTCTTATAAAATCTCTCCCTGAAAACATTATGGTAGTCTAGTAAAACAAACTAGCAACTATTATGGGTAAGTTTGCGAAGTAGCGATATAAATTGCACTATAGTTATAAACTTTGCCCAGAGTTTCACCCAAATGTGCATTTAGCGAGTGTTTAGTACCTATATCATTCAGTTAGTGACGTACCTGTCTTTGTTAAAGTTAACTGAAAGCTAGTTAAATTTGTGGGAGTATCTAAGCTATGGTTTAGTTTCTGTAAGATCTGGGAAAGATATAGTGATAAAAAGCAAATTGGTGATATTACTTTTGAAGTGAAACTTCTTAAGGCGTATGAGAGTACATTTTTTACGGATGAAACGCAATAATAATATTAGCGTAACGAAGATGTGCAGCGTTTTTGTCGAAGAAAAGGGAGAGAGTGATTGAGACCGATTGAGATAGAGTGAGAAGGGCGTACCTTATAGAAACTAGTTTTGAAATTAAAATATCGTAAAGAGAAATTATGCAATATTAGTATTTTATGATTTGTATTAATTTTCGACACTTAATATTTTAATGATAATTAAATTTATTCTTTTCCTAACATATCTTCCTTTTTCCCTCCAAGTCTCGGAAATCTAAAGTTTAAGATTTGTATAAATATCAACAAGGCTGAAAAATTACTTTACCAAAGAAGTTTCACCTCTGACATGTGTACTTTGTACGCACGCACTTTTTTTTTAAATACTTATTTTTCTTCTGGTGCCACATTATTGTTGCCACAGTAACTTGCGCTAGTCTAAAAAGCTACTCGGCGAATGGTGACGCCGGTCCACTCCCGTACGTTTCGCAACCTCGACGTCTTCTTTCTATCAGCCCGTCTCTTGCCTTGATTTTTGCCCATCATTATAAGTTGCAACAAGTCGTATCGATGATGACGCAAAACGTGTCCGGGATATGCGACTTTCCGTATTTTAACAGTCTGCACAAACTTTCGTGTCGTCCCGATTAGTTGAATGACTCTTTCATTCACCACTCTTTGGATCGTTAATTAGATCTTATTAATTAATCTACACTTATTTTTGTCAACACATAGGATGGCTGGTACAATGCCATGGGCCCCCGACCCAAGAGTGCCTCTGCCCAGGAGATATAATGTTCTATGGATGAATGTGAAGTCTCCAATACAAATTGGGCTAGCGTGGGGACTACAGTCCATTCCCTCTCGCCTAAGAGAGGAGGCCTATGGCCATTAGTGGGACATAATATACAACGTGTTATTGAGTGCGCTGAAAATCTTGAAGTTTATTCAAATTAAACTGAGTACAACGTGACGATTTATATTGATTTGCCCCGGATGGTTACGGCACTGTTTACATCAACAACATCAATAGTTTAAGGTTTTACATGGAGTAAATTTAGAGTTACAACTTAGCGCTAAGTACGACTCTCGTAAGTAAATCGAGAGACGTAACTCAAATTTGGCGCCAAGTTTTAACTATGAGTATGACATTACGGCGACGACACTGTTTTTGTGTTTTATTTAGTTGACAATAATTTTTCTAGTTGGTGTCAAGAAGTTCGCCTCGATATTCACGCTGTGGTGAAACCTTCGCACATAAAATTAAATAATAAAACAAAAAATATCTACTTATTAACAATTATTCTTTTTTTTAACTTTTAATTTTATTTTATTTTCTATACACCCTTACACACGATTTTCATTACTCACACTGCTAACTTTAATATTATTATTATTATTCTTTTCTACTTAGTATTATTTTTATATTTTTCTTTGCTACTGAGGCGCAAACTAGCTGCTGTAGTCTCTGGCAGAATAATCAGCGCTGTGGAACTTTCTGCTCCTCAGCATAATGCTGAGCCAGGGCCAATTACAACTACAGTACACACACATTGCACACTTGAAGCGAACCGAATAGCAAAAGGGAATTTTTAATTTTAATTTTCATTGTTATTGATGTCTTATTTTATTTTTTCTTCGAGTATTGTTATTTTGTGTGTTTATGTGTGTGTGTTTTCGTATGTAATAAATGTTATGTCTATGTCTAATAAATAGTAATCAACAAATGTATGATATTTAAGACTGCATTGCGTAAAACTAAGAAATGTCTATCTCCCTAACAAAGTTAGATAAGCGCGTGAACAGCTTAAGCAATTTTATTTCACACGCACAGATAGAAATAATAAATGTTTATGTGTTTTCGATAGAAAGCAGATTTTTATGTAAAGCGGGTAACAATATAAGCCTCGGATTCTGCCTAAATTACTATATTTATCGCGTAGAGTATTGAGAAAAACATTTACTAAATTTTAGGTACAAAGTCACAAATAACATGTTTCTGAGACCGTTTAATTAGTTCTAACTGTTTATTTAGCTATCAACAATTAAGGTTTTATGTCCATACTATCATATTAATTTTCTTGCATACCACAGCGAAACAAACCTAAGGGCCGATTTACATTATCTTAGTGTTTAGCAGAGTGCTTTAGGATAGTACTTTAGTTGAAACATGTAAACGCTACTTGCGCTAGTACGGTTCTACTTGACTTTCAAGTTGAATCAAAATAGAATCGCTTTTTATTTTTGTTTCAAGTTCCTCGTTGTGTGTAAACACGTAATTTAGTAAAATCTTTAGGAGAGTGCACAAGTGCCGTGAAACGCTTGCGTGATTTTGATCGGAAGGTCGGAAGATACAACTATCAAATTTGTGTCTGAATATGTTGTTCATGAATGTTTGTGGAACGTTAAAAACAATTTATACAAAAACAAACAGGCTAGGCATTCGGCATACACTGCCTTAAAAGAAGATATTTTATTTATTATTTATATTTAGTTTATTTATTTCGAATAAAATGTCGACTTCTATTTGTTCCATAACTACAGTTAGTATTTTGCGTAGAATAGAGCGTATTTGCCGACGTCGTTGCGCGTTCATTGTGGCGCTGTAATGATACTCTACTGGAAGAAATGTAAACGTTCACTCGCAACGCACTAAAGCACTAAAGAACTTGCCTTTCAAGTTGTACTAAAGCACTCTCCTAAACACTAAGATAATGTAAATCGGCCCTAATAGACACCGACTACCACAACTAAGCCTAATCTTCACACCAATAATTATTTGCGCCATTATTTATCGTGTAATACATTTAATTATCTTGGGAAGTCTGAGTCAAGTTTCTACGACAAAAACCACAAAGCAGAGCATTTTAAAGGATCCAGAGAGGTCTACAATCCTTTAAAGAGGAGCATGAAATCCCATAGCAAAGCATGGTAAAGGGCCTTGGGGGTCCTTTTTAAGGACTACTGAAGTTCCCGTATCCGTACTTTGCACTCTAAGAGATTGGGTTGTACGGTAAATAATTTGTCACAAAACAATAATAATATAACATCGCAATATTCATAGTCGTTAATTATTGGCAAGGTTTTTTTAGGGAAATTAATACACTACATTAAACAAAAGCTTTTATCTATTTTAAATTTAAACTAGTTTCTCCCATAATATGTTTGATGTAAATCTTCACCTTCAATAATAGTCAATCTAATTTTTTTTAATTTTTTTATTACTTTGTAGGTTAAGAAAATTGTAAATACTGTATTATAAAATTAATTATAAATGAATAATAAATATATACTATTTATATGTTTATAACATTTGAAAAAAAAAAGAGTAATAATAATACTAAATATTTTGTTTACACTATGAATATTTAAAATAAAATGAGTTAGTTGTCACGATAGAGACAACAACTAGGTATAATTCACAAACAAACTCCCTATTACCAAGACGTCAAATAAAATTGCTTGACAATATGCCATGAGATTCCAAAATCGAAGTGACGAGAGAGTTCTGTTTTTTTTTTTAAATTTAATTATTAGCCGGACAAGAGTTCTGTTAATAATGTGATTTGCTAGTTAAAAGTAGTTTCACGACATTATCATATTGGCATAGGCTGTACGGATAATGTATGTATTATTAAAAAAAAAACACGGATTATCAGAAAGCCAAGGCAGCTCTATTTAGGTCCCTTGTTAGAATGACCGAACTATTTAAATTATTCTCGGCACACGAATTGAACAAATGGGATAGACGCTAAACTTGCAGGCTTAAATACGGATTATCTGAATAATAATAAATATAAGAGAAATAAAGCTCAAATTACAAAACGAAAATCTGCTAGCGTAATATTAGAGCATTTGAGAAATTAGAGACATTTATCCATATTATGATGAAATCATCAAGTAAAGCACTACATATAATTTTGCACTTTTGCCTGGGGGAGTATGTACGAGCCAAGGCCGTACATTTCGTTCACTCAGGCTTTCTTAGTTTTATAAGCGTGGCTATTACCTAAATCGTCGGAGTTATGCCCCGAGAGTATATACGCAGGCACTCTCTTCAACATTACATAACATAAAATGATTTTATAAGCTTTTTAACGCGGGATAATATGAACAGCAGATTTTTACATAACTTAAAACATCCCCACTGACCAAGGAATCGAATCATACGATTAGTGCAAGTATGTATTTAGTGCATTATGGAGTGAGTTTTATTTTGATTCAGAATTTTAAAAAACTCAAACTTTGACATATACAATTCACATTTGCAAACTATTGATTTAAGAGATTGCCTTTACGTGAAAATCCTATACAATCAATATATAATAGACTAGCTGCCCCCGCGTTTACTTCGTTTCTCCTTAATGTGATTTTACTTAGCCTATCTTTTTAGTACATACCAACATGGAACATTTTGCTATGCTACCTCAGAGACTATTCGGTTTTCAGATTCAATATGGGATTATCTGTGACATAACGTGAACGTAAATCACTTGTATCTATGAACTGTCTAGTGACTGACACATAATTGGACATTATGATCTTGTCAAGTTTAAGATGCGTTCGATTGGGCATTCCTCTATTCACAATTTACCTACAGAATGCAGCCACCTCTTGTATCGTATTTGGTTAAATACTAATATTTAAAGGTTTTTTAATAATATGGAAATGTTCTGATTAAGTAAATTGAACTTGTTTACCTATATGAATAAAGATATTTTGAGTTTGAGTTTATACTTATTAGTTGAAAGAGGAAAGCACCAGCTCTGGAGTTTACCGATACTATGTAAAAGTCACCAACTTAAATCTTTAATTAGCGCCTGTGCACCTCACGCCCCAAAAGTGTCTAAAGGGAACAAAATCAAAGTTACAGGAAAGACATATATTTCATTAATAATCAATAATAGTAAAACAAATTTAAACCATATATGTACGTAAAGTCGTAGAAACCTAAAACCCGAGCTTAAAACAGAAATCTCAACGGTTGAGTGAAGTTTACAAGTTTCTCGGATCATTAACTCGGAAAATATTTTGTCCAACTTTGGAATTAAACAAAATTCTATACAATAATGAGTTTAGTTTCGGCTATTTAAAGGTTAATAGGATTCAAATTGGCTTGTTAGAAATAGTAAAATCGACAGAGCGTTTACAAATGAATTCGCTTACAGAATTAAATATAGCTTATATTAGTCAGGGATAATGTAGCATTATAATAATGGATTACATTTTTTAATCGGTGTAGTGGTTTTTTATCATCTCAAGCACACTATTGTGAGTCTGAATCAACGATGTTAATGTTAAGCTGAAATGCCTAAAAAGATCATTCAGGAACGTCCTATGTCCAGAAGAAAGCCTGTTTTGTATATTTATTTATACATACAAGCCAGGCAAACGTTATATTATATCACTTAATGGCGAATATATATACTTTGGCATATCAAAAATAACTAAGTACACATTCCTAGACCTACCTTTACCGAAGGATTTTGGTTGAAAACACGACAGTTTTATATAAGTATCCTTGGATAGCAAAAGTATTATTTCGTCCGTTTGCAATGGATCTATTATCTTTAGCAGACATCTCGGTATCTCATTTACATAAGCCCAGCATCATCCCTCGAAGCCTTGAGGTGTTTATTTGGAAATGTTTGGCGATATATTTCTTAAACATAAATTTACGGCTCCAATGTAAGTATTGGTTATCATTTGTTTAAAAATTATAAATCATTATAAAGAAATATAGGCAAATGTGATATGGGTGAAAACACAAAACCAAAATATCATTTATTCATTTAATATTAAAACAATTTTTACCGGATTGAAGTTATGTATTTACAATAATTATTTTTCATAATTTTAAATTTAACCGACGTTTCGCGTGCTTTACAGCGCTTAATTTCTTTACTGACAAGTCATAAGTGTACATTATGTTACCTATATGATTAAAAGATTTTTTACTTTTACTTTAATACAACGTTCAGTCTTTTCTTTTTGAAGTTCTCAGTCGTATTGGTCAAACACCATACACAGTAGCAAACGTTTTATAAATTTAAACAATAGCACTGACATAAGTTTTAAACTACTTGACAAATACAATGAGCTCTAAGTTTAGTTTACTTTGACGATCTAATCTACGAGTAAATTTAAGAGATAACGGGACGTTAAAATATATGGGATCTTGGTGAATTTCATTGTTAATCGAAGGTTAACCCCGAGGTAATCTATTCTAATTCACAGTTCATTAGGTGCTCAATCACATTGAACATTAGAACCATCTATAACAGGATGGCTTAAATGTGAATAAAAGAGAGCTTTAATAATATTTTGAGATATTGAAGAGATATGTTTGGCAGAAACGATATATACGATATAATACACGAATATAAATGTCGGAGAAATATCACTACATCGATTTAGACTTCGTCATTAGTGGGTTTAGTGGGCGTCATGTGAGCGCGAGTCAAAAGACACGAATAATATTCGTACAATATTTAATGTATATTGATTCCGAACACAAATATTACTTTAGCAGAAATATTAATTATAGGGTTCAAACCCCATTCGAGGTATTTGTTTAGCTCTGATTGGTCGTCACAATATTCATACTTTTATTCATTAATTAATGATTTAAAACCAGTACGAATTAATAACGATACAAATCGAATCAAAATAAATTATTATTCTTAAAAGCAATAGTAAAAACCAACCGTCAATTGAATCGATCATAACATATTATCCTGATGATCCTAGCGATCCCTGACATTCATTCATTGACCGAGAAAACGCAGTAAAAATGGATATTGGTCTTGGGTGTTTAAATATGTATTTATATGTCTATCTATCTATAATATGTATGTATATCCGTTGCCTAGTACCCATAATACAAGCTTCACCAGCTTAGCATGGGACTAGGTCAATTGGTGTGAATTGTCAAAAAAAAAAATGTCTGATTCGCAGACCTAAACGATATGCACACAGAATTTCACGAAAATCGATCGAGCCATTTTGGAGTAGTTTCATAATTACAGACACGAGTGTATATTATATACATTGTTTGAGTGGGTCTGGACAGTAATAATACTATTTTTTATTAAAGATTAAAGCAGTATTGTCAAAGAGTAGCATTGAAAACAAAACGATAAAAAATCATTTTTATCTTCCTCTAAAGCCTTTACAGTATTTGTTTAAAAGTTAAAATCTACGTTTGCGAACTCAAATTTCATTTTAAGTAGTTTCAACTATCATACACTAACAAGGTGAAGCTACAAAGAAAATTCATAAAATCGAATCCGAGGATAACAGAGATTGTGTGCATAACGGCTTCGATCTGTGAGAGGACGATGTCGTATTGAGTCCCCTTAACAACATACAATTAGATAAAGTCGTATACATTTTTTTAACAGAACTGGCTTGCGATTCTGTAACTCCCTTTTTTACATACTTCGGATAGAATATCGATAAGAATCGTCCAGTACTGAGTCTGAGAATCGGCTACTATCTATCTTTCAAACCCCTAAGTGATATGGGGTCCCAAACATTTTGTTTTTATTTTTTAGACATTTTTTTATGATACAGTATACAAAAATACATACAACCTGTAATTTTCAACCCTCTACAATCAACCCGTTTTTTTATTGGTTAATTAAAATCTTATGACTTGAACTCTGAGGATTATATAGAGACAAAATCACAGAACAACCTAAAAAGTTGTCATTCCAGAAAACCGAACAGTCTCTGGGGTAGCATAGCAAAATGTTCCATGTTGGTATGTACTAAAAAGGTAGGCTAAGTAAAATCACATTCTAGTCTATTATATTATATTACTTTCATAATATAATAAATTAAAATTTAGGCGGTACGAAGTTCGACAGGCTTAGAATAAATAACTATCGTGTCGTGACGTATAAAGAAGGTTCTATGAATATGAAGGCAAATTTTACGACTCAGGTAATATTGGTGAAGCCTTCTGCTATCACATTTGTAGGTTTAGTGAATGCATGCGAACGATCTCATTACTTTACCATAATGCTAACAACGTTATGTCACCGATCTTGTAAACGCTTTAGGTCAGTCGGTTTATTGGTTCAGGTTTCTCGATAATATTATAAGAGTAGCAGTTACAAGCACGGACAGTGACGGCACGTGGGAAATCTGGAGATTCTGCGAGTCATACACCATAAATTCCCGCCTTCCAATGCGAGCGGAACGGACCCATTACGGACTCCGCTATACTCCTAACGATGATTTTCATATGTGCTTCCACCAAAGCGGAGAGAGCGAGTTGAAAGAGTCACATATGAGGTTAGCGAGTTGACCGAGTTTCAAACGGAAATGAAAATGTATGAAAATCATCGTTACGAGTCCGTAATGGGTCCGTTCCGCTCGCAGTGGAAGGTGGGCAAAAGAAGAGGCGGAGAGCCACAGGGAGATCAATCCCGTAGCCCATCTGCGTTGCCGTTCCACCGTACAACAGGTTTCATATGTCCAAACGAAAAGATGCTGACGCATCCTTGCAAACATTGCACCCGACCTCCTCCAGCTTTGGTTTGTAAATAAAAAATAAATAAAAAAATGTAAATATACAATTAATTTATCTTCTTTTTGACGATTCATAAGTGTACTTGTTTACCTATATAAATAATGATATTTTGAGTTTGAGTGTGAGTAGAGCTGGAGGCCGATGTGAGTATGGCCCTTGCTGTGTATCCTAATCCCCACGGAAAAAAAAGATAATTTTGACTGAGAAATAGTATTCACAAAGCAATGACGTGTCAGATACACGAACACCTGCTGTATATAAAGTAAAGTACCAAAATAAAGAGGAAAGATTAAATATTAGATCCTTACATACGAAATTGACGTTTTGTTATGGAGCAAAAAGTAGTTTTTTTTTATAAAATGTATTTAATTAATCCAAGTATGACGAGGCTATTTAACTCCTTGACACCATCACCTAGTGAGAAGACTGAAAAGGACAAAACAATTTGACTAGTGAATTAGTGTTAGTGCACGTTAGTATTAAGTGCTAAACAGTGAGTGAAAAGTAGAACACAAGAATGTCTTCCCTTTAATAGAGACTGTAAGTAGTGTTATTGGACACTTTCTTATGTTAAAAATCTTTATTAGTAAATTACTTAAATTAGTTAATAGTCTTAAGACTACAAAAATGAAATAAAAAATAATAAAATGTTTTTTTCTTGCTACTGTTGCTACAACTTACTACGAAACTAAGTAGCAAATCCACTGCAATAAAATAAAGACAATATTTAAAATTTTTGAATTGAAAATATAATCCAAATAAATTAATCCATATATACTACGAATATTATGTATTAACAAAGAAAATTTACTAATTATTTGCTTGTTAAGGTGTGTCTAGGATTGGGTAATGTGCGTGTACGAGCGTTTTTGGATGATCTTAAAAATCCATTGGATTTGCTTATTTTCTTCGAAAATACGCGTGATATGGAATTATGTATTATTAATATATGTCTTAAGACTAGATCGTAATATTCCGTATATACTACTATATGTATGCACATTTACTATCTTTTAGGTAGGTGATCCCTTTACTAAAAAAAACATTCCAACGGGAATCAAAAAAATCTTTGAGGCGTTTTCGACTGCCCATCAGAGTTCTATTTTTTTGTCTTGCGAGAAGTTATCCAAAGTTACCGGTTGAGTAATGTAACGCAGCAGTCGAGGTCAAAGTGGCCAGTACGACAAAAAGCCTATTTCATATGACGTAATATAAATGTAATTATTAAGAAAGTCCCATACACGACCATTGTAGTATCACGAAGTTTCGTTTGTTGACAAGGGATATGTCAAATTGACAGCCATTAACTTTAATGACGTCACACGGCCCGGTAAAAGAAATTGTATGTTATTGTTTTTAACAACCACACAAGCCGAAAGCAAAAATATTTTAGTAAGGACATCTTTATACCAGTTGGCGCTCAGTAAAAATATATTTGAAAACTAAACACGTTCACTATAATTTACTTCAGAAACTCTTTAATTAGAAAATACAAGAATAAAATTTGCATAAAATGTAGTAAAGAGAGCGTTTTGTATATTCGAGATCGCTTCAGTGTGAACTTATTTTTTAAATGATACTTTATTAAGTTTAATTAAATGATTTGACTTGCAAAGGGCCATTGCAATTCTTTTGTACTGTTAAAGAATAAAGCAAGCAAGCGGCAAGTTATGTTAATAATGTATAAATGCTCGTATATATAAAGTAATGGTGAGTTTCGTGAATAATGTTGTATCAAAGAGGACGTAGTAATCAGGATACTAAAGTAATTGCTTAGGTTGTTTGGCCATGTAGAGAGGATAAATCAGATTAACTATGGACCGTGAGGTCGAATCGGGTAGGCTTTGTCGTATATTCCTGCATCATTTCAAAGTCCAGGACCAACTGGAGAAGGTCCATAGTACCCATAACCCACGAGTATACATGTCATGAAACTGGATGGAGCGAGTGACCTTCGGGAAAAAGGCGTGAATGCTTAGAAGATTTATGAAGTTATACTTCTTTAGGCGCATTATGAAAAATTGATGAGAATGAAATTTTACGATGCGCGCGCATCGTGACACAAAATTAACAGAATGATGTTAGTGTGTGTGTGCACGCACGCCGCCTCTGTTCACTGTGTATTTATATTTATAATATTTATCCACATGCTTCGAGTTTCTACATTTAAACCACGTGTTTTCATTTTATATTCATTATACAAGTGCGAATTTTATATGTGCGTCTGAACTAAAATATTTGTAAAAAAACTGTGCTCATCAACCTTCCTATACAATTGGGTTTAACTATCCGTATGTATAATTAATAATGCCAAATAAGTATAACTTCTTACGCGCGTACATAAGTACACGCACCCTTTTTTATAATATCGCTAATTAACCATAAGACAATAAAAAAAGTTTAGAACAAGTTTAAAAAAAGTCAGCTTTTTAAGTCTGAGCCTCAGATTTCTATGTCTGTTTCATGATCATTCGTTAATCTAACAGGCAAGTAGGTGATCAGCCGGTTTCGGTCTAAGGCAAGCCGGTTTCCTCCCAATGTTTTCTTTCACCGATCGAACGAATGTTAATGCGTACATAAAAATAAAGTCCATTGGTGCACAGCCGGGGATTGAACCTACGACCTCAGGGATGAGAGTCGCACGCTGAAGGCACTAGGCCAACACTGCTCTAAACCAAAGACAATGCCAAAGTTTTTAAGGACCTTCCTGCTGCGCATCACCGCTATGTGGGACCACCAACCAATTCGACTTAGGGCTCCTACACAAAACTGCGATGCGATGCGATGCGAATTTCTGCGATACGAGCTAGTGCGGCAAACCGTTTGGTAGGGAGACCATTCCTTCGTAGTCAGACGTACTGGACGTGTTTTTAGGAAGCGTAAGATGAATCGCAAAAAGATTATTGCACAGCCCTGCGATTCTGTAACTCACTTTTCGACTGATTTTAGAGCGACCGCCGATGCGAAAACCGCTGTGTAAGTTCGAAAAGTGAGTTACAGAATCGCAGGGCTGCTTTTATTGTTAAATAGATATAAAAGAAAAAGAAGATTCCGGGTTCATCCATTTATTATGATTGTGAACTCTGATGGGAACTATTTTACTTAAAAGTACTAAGCGTAGAGAACTGAAGAAGGTATTTTTTTTTATTATTTTAGAATGAGTATATCTTCATTTAAAGAGCTTTGAGTTTATTATCACCATGCCTTCAAAAACGAAGGCGCTTCGTTTAAAGCGTAACGATCCTTACGTGACGTGGTCTGTGAGACAGCCACGACAAGTTGACAAATAACTATTTGATAGTAATGTCTAATGTCACGTTGTCATAGTAACGCCATCTATTGACGCTAATATAGTATATGCAATATTCCGCTGGATAACCAGTGTTCTTTGGTATCTTAACGAACACAAAGTAATAAAAACTAATAAAATGATCTCAAATAAATTTGTTAGGTTTAAGATTGTTGGAATTTAAGAGACTTGTACGCAGTTAGATAAATATATTCCCTCTCAGAGGTGATGGCCTTTGTAATAAAAACTTATAGTCGGTATAACTGGTGGGGTCTACGCGCACTACACGAACATGTATTTTATAGAATTGCAACACATATTGTTTAAAAATATGTTTAAGCATTCGACGACTTTGAACACAGATATTTCAGTTAATCAGAATTCTCTGGGACTATACTTATGCCGAATCATTTGACACTTCAATCATCCCGAAGCTTGATTGATTGTTTATTGCAAGTTCTTCTCTTCCGTTCTACGCCCTTGATTTAAGAACTGGCAGTAAATGTAAAATTAGAAGCATTTAATATATATTTTTTTTAACGTTCATAAGTGTACATTGCGTTACCCATATGAATAAATGATTTTGAGACAAAATTACTTTTTGCAAGAAATTACTCACTAACGCCCAAAAAATTTGTATGAAAATGGTCATGTGACAAATTCGTTTAGCGTTACTGGGCCACGCCTGGCGAAAAGTGATTTTGTCTCAATAATCCATAATAGTACATAGATGGAGGAAATTGGAGCAATACGTGTTCAGATTTCATTTAAACATTGACCAACTGCTGACACGGCTCAAGTGGCTTTTCCATGCTTTAATAAGCTGTGGAGCGCTGTGGAACAGTCTGCTCCTCAGCATGATGCTGAGCCAGGGCCAATTACAACCACAGCACACACTCATTACATACATGAAACGAACTGAATAGAAATGTTCGTTTCCATGCTCCTCATAATCGACTTGACCGATTCTTGTGAATTTTTTAATGCATATTCAGAAAGTCTGAGAATCGGCTACTATTACTATTATACTATTAAGTGATGAGGGATGTCCACCCCTAAAAGAAAAAAAAAATAATTATTGTAGATAGTTATTTTTACTGAACTAAAAAAAAAATTAAGTTCAATAAAAATAACTATCTGTGTAAAAATTGTGTAGTTTTTTGTGAAGTGTCCAGTAGTTAAAACTCATAATTTAAAAAATAAAGTCAGAGAGTAAAATATAGTAAAAAGCTTTGCTATATCATTAAGAATTTATTTAATTATAATAAGATGTACAGGATAATAAAAGATAAAATAATAAAAATTATTTATGGTTGAATCCGCTTTTAATATGCATCTAGCCCCAGGGCGCTTTCAATTCAATGCTAGAGCCGAGTATCTCCACAGGATTATTTAAACAGTTGGAATATAATAAAGTTGATTATAATATTGAAACCAATGCCGCTTTTTCAAGATTACTTTTATTGCAAGTACAGCAAATTATTTAGTCTCTTTATTAATTAGTCTATATCGTTATATACGGCTGTCAAACATAGACCTACAACACACAAATAAAACAAACTAGCTTGCCTGAAAGCAATTGAAAGACGCGTACTAAAAATAAAAAGACGCAAAACAAAAATTATAGGTCTTACATTATGTCCCATAACGGAATACGACGGCAATAGGAGGGGCATATAGCAATATAGAAGGTGGACTTTAATGACAACGATTGGTCCTACCAAAGGGATGAAGGAGAATAGGGTGCCCTAAAAAGCAAGAAGCGAATGGAGAAAGAAAGCCATGGATAGAGATATTTTGAAAAAGCTGGAGGAGGCCTTTGAACCCGTAGAGGGGTTTCGATCAACGGGCTTCATTATTATTATTATTTCGCTGTATCTAGGAAGTCCGGTGAGTATTAGGGTGTGATTCAGACATATATTTGCGCCTGTTTCATTGCTGATTTTTCTTTATATACAAGAAGCCGTTTTTTGGCTGTCACTACGCAGAATTTAAGTGCTCTAAATTTCAAAAGTGACTCTATTAAAAGAGAAACTAGTACAATTCAGTTTTGAACGCAATTTCGAGAGATAAAAGTTAGAATAGTGAAGTGATCAAGTACAGTGAGAGTGTTAAATACCCTTTAATTGAAGTGATTAATGATTGTGTGCTGTACGTTTGTATTTCTCCGTGTAAATTATATTTTTCTATAAATACAAATAAATGTCCGTAAAATAAATACATGAATAGATGGTCCATAACATATTCATTTGATACTTAAAAACTATTTTCATTGTATTTAAATCAAGTACATTTTTTAAATAAATCTGGAAGCTGTAACCGTACGCACTGTTTCAAATATACTGTGGCCAAAGTTGAATAAGCGGCTGCAACGACGAAGATATTATGATATTATTTTCAGCATTTTGATTTAACGGATCATATTCAACAGTTGAAATAAGGAATTACATAAGTTAGACATTTGGAGGACTCTCAAAAGATGTTTTAAGGTATACGTTATTCTTATATTATTATTATTATATTTTTTCTCATCTGTTGTTAAGTAATACCGCCGTCCATAGACACTCACATTGCACAGAGATCGTAGAACAATGTCGGATTTGAAAAAAAACCATTTAATGTTTTTGTTTTAAAACAAACCCTTTTTTTTTGCTTGTATGCCAATTTTCATAATAACAGAATATGAATTAAAAAAGTTATGACAAAAAAACTAACTTGATTATTTGAAATGGCTGCCCTGTAAAGTTAACTTTTTGTCAAATCCGTCACTATTCTTCGTCAGATCCGTCACTATAGGCCTCTGGGACCTTTCAAGTATTACGTAAGCAGATTTACTGTAATTTATCCCCCCCCCCCCCCTCCCTTGTCAAAAGTAAGCAAAGCTCTTAAAAATAATAGTACAAAAACGTATTAATTTTTTGTAGGAATCCTCGAAAATGCATTTCGGTTTCAAGCATAGACAATGTGTGGGTAATATGTGTAAAAAAGTAAATAATTACTGTTGAAGTAATCACCAAAGCAGAATAATGATTATTTGAATTATATAATGAAAGGAACCATGATCATAGTGAAAGGTTTAGGGAGTATGTTAAAAATTACTCTAAGACTTTTAAGAGAGCCTGCGCTACCGCAAAATCTTTACACATTAAAAACAAAATACGATCTTCTGCAAACAAAATTAAAACTACTTCGAATATTATTAATTCTAAAATAGGAAGAACCACAGTTAAGAATAATGATTTTCATCTTAAAATTAATGATATAGATGTTAGGGCGGATTTGGAGGTAGCAACCGAGTTTGAATCTTTTTTCACTAATATTCCTGTATTAACAACTCAAACTTTGTTGTCGTCTTCCGGCTCCGCATACAACATACTTAAAGACTGTGTCGCAGAATGTGGGACAAGTTTTGAATTTACAGTTGTTAGTGCTAAGGACATTCTAGATGCATTTAAAGATTTGGAAGTAAAAAAGTCCACCGATCTTTGGGGGTTTCAAATAATATCCTCAATAATTGAATGTATTTCCCCATTTCTGGCAGTTGTGTTCAACTCTTGTGTCGCATCTGGTGTGTTTCCGGACTTAATGAAGTTAAGCAAGGTGATTCCACTCTTCAAATCTGGTAGTACAACCGATCCTATGAATTTTCGCCCTATCTCAATTTTGCCTACACTGAGCAAAATTTTTGAGAAAATAATTTTAAAGCAAATGCTAAAGCATTTTAACAGACAGAATCTTTTTCACTCCAAACAATTTGGATTTACTAAGGGTCGGTCTACTGCTGATGCAGGTGTGGAACTACTCAAAAATGTATTCGAGGCTTGGGAGAATTCACAGGATGCTTTAGGCATATTCTGTGACTTGTCCAAAGCTTTTGACTGTGTTTGGCATGACACACTTATCAAAAAACTACACCACTATGGCATTAGAAATAAGGCTCTTAGACTTCTCAGTTCATATTTAGACAATAGAATACAAAGTGTAGATATTAATGGCAAAAAATCAAAAGGATCTGTGGTAACTATGGGTGTTCCGCAGGGTTCAATTCTAGGTCCTTTCTTATTCCTTATCTATATCAATGATTTACCTTTTTGTGTAAGGGATGATCACAAAATCCTATTATTTGCGGATGACACTTCGCTTGTTTTTAAAGTTAAGCGTCAACTTGAAAATTTTGACCAAGTTAATTTGGCACTATCTAAGGTTGTCCATTGGTTTAATGTTAATAATCTGCTTTTGAACTCAAGTAAAACTAAATTAATAAAATTTTCTACGCCTAATGTGAGGCAGTTAAGCACCAATGTACAACTGAATGGAGTAGAGTTGGACCCCGTTGAGTCAACTGTTTTTCTTGGCATTACTGTTGACGCCAAACTACAGTGGGGAACACACATTAACAAATTGTCTGGAAGGCTCAGTTCAGCTGCTTATGCTGTAAGGAAAATTAGACAAATTACTGATGTGGATACAGCCAGAATTGTTTATTTCAGTTATTTTCATAGCTTGATGACGTACGGCATTCTCCTTTGGGGAAACTGTGCGGATATTAATACAATCTTCTTATTACAAAAAAGAGCTGTCCGCGCTATATATAACCTAGGTCCTAGAGTTTCTCTCCGAGAGAAATTCAAAGAGATAAACATTCTGACTGTAACTTCACAATATATTTTTGAAAATTTACTTTATGTTCACAAAAACGAACCGGATTTTGTCAAATTGTCTGATCTTCACTCCCGAAATACTAGGAACAAAAATAATTTAACAGTTAATGCTACTCGCCTTCATAGAATAAGCAACTCGTTCATGGGTCAATGTATACGCTTTTACAATAAACTTCCTATGGATGTTCGTAAACTCTCCCTTAAGAAATTTAAATTTTTTATTAAATCAAAATTAGTAACTAAAGGATATTACAGGATATCCGATTATTTAAATGATAGAAACGCCTGGGATTGAGCTGCTCGCTTATACAGCTATCGCTTGTGTTTTTTTTAAGCTGTCTTTCACTTTTTTTTTTTGCATGTTGTACATATTTACAATCTGACATGTCTTGTGCTTTTGCATATGCATTTTATTTTATTCTATTGACATGTTTGTGCTTAGTGCATATTCATTTTTTTACATTTTTTTTTTCTCTACATTACTGACATGTTTTGTGCTTAGTGCATATTCATTTTTTCTTTTTCTACAATACTGACATGTTTTGTGCTTTTGCATACAATATTTTACACTTTGACATGCCAAGTGAATAATGTTTTTATTACGATTATGTTTTTCAATTTCATTATTTTTTCCTTGCTTTAAAGTACACCTTAAAAATACATTTTGTATCCATTGTAAGTGTAAACATTATGCGGGTATATCATAAACTCTTTTGCTTGATTTATAATTTGATACATTTTAGTCTATAGTTATTTTGGGCTGGCGATCTGAGTGAGTTGTTGCCCCACATATTTTTATGGTGCCACTGGCGGTATTGTTGTGTACCGGGTTGTGCAGCTCCCTCAAAAATGGTTGAGCTGCATGAGCTATTCGGGGCATGCTAGCCGTCTGCTGGCACAGGCTTGCTCAGATCGATCTGGTTCTTTCTTCCAAAGACCAGTCCAGTAAATACTCTGCATTTGTTTACACCAATTTATTAATTTATTATTGTATTATCTGGACTATAAAAGAGACTAAGACCCCCGAGTTTGTTTCGACATTTCTTCTCAGGGCAGTCAGTTAGGAAATGTCGACTTCATCTAGTTTAGGAAGACATTGTAAAAGTGATTTATATAGTCCTACTTGCAAGAATAAACTATTTCATTTCATTTCATTTCAAAGAACCCTCAACATCATCTAAAACTCTTCTAAATACATATTTCTTGTATTTCTTAATCTTAATCGCAATTTATGCATACGTGAGATTAGCTTTTTAGTTTTTTTATTAAGTTTTTTGTATAATTTTAGATTAACGTTGGTGATTCTATATATGTTTTTGAAGTTGTACTTCTTTAGGCGCGTTATGAAAAATTGATGAGTGTGAAATTTTACGATGCGCGCGCAACTGTGACACAAAATTGGCAGTGTGATTATAGCGTGCGCGAGCGAGATAGGAATAAGACAATCTACAAGTAAAAAGAAATAGAATATGCGTGAAGTTCGAAGATCGCAAATTTTGAATGACAATAATGATTAATGACATTTGTCAATTGTCATTTACCTTTTTAACCAATAAAGGAGTTTTAATTATTTTTTCAAAGAAATTTAGCAATGCTTTTTAATTATATTCAGAAGTGATTTGTGAAATTGAATATTTTAATCAATACTAATGAATATTAGAAAACATTTGTGAAAAAACTGACATTAACCGTCCTAAGTGCTTCAATACAATTGAGGTTAACTATTCGTATGTATTATTATTATCGAGTAATGTTTTGATTAAAAAATTAACCACATTGTTTAATCAAAACGTAATTTTTCAGATTTAATCTAGCAAATACAAGAGACAAAAACAATTGATGAATCAGTGAAAGTGCACTAAATTGAATACAAAAAAGAGTTGTCTTCTCTGAGATCTTATCGCTGTGAAACATCAAAAACTGGAGGTTGAACAAAGTCACCATCACCTTCTCCAGACACAATGGACGTGGCAGAGATGATACCGCAACAGTTTGAAGTCGATTTCAATGATTTTGATTGTGAAGGTGTCGAGGTAGGAATGTTAATTATAAATATGATGTATTGTGATGTTCAAGGTTCAACCTCTCAAGCATAATATGCTTACAACAGTACTTTATTCTCCTACAGGGAAGTCAGAGATATTCTAATACCTCAAAATATCCATGTTGCACTTGTAGTACCAAAACTCTGTCCAGCCAGAAGTGAGCCCATTCCCACTTATAATGGACAGTGGGTATAATACACCTTAACACCTGAATGCGAACCACTCAACATGATGAACTTAAATTAATAGATGTTATTTATATATTTTGGGATATTACAAATAAAATCATTTTGGAAACAATTGATATCCCAAAAGCAAATAAAGCGAACAATGATAAGGTAATAAATCAGTTTTGACATAACTTGAATACTAGAAAAGCCAGACAAAGGTGTGCACAACAGTGACAACATAACTTAACAATTTCATTATTTTGTAGGATTATAATCGAAAGGGTAAAGAAAATCATGTCAAACTGAATAACAAGAATCCCCAAACAACTCCAAAGAAACCTACAAGGAAGACACCGGTATTATTTTTAAATTATCTCTATCTCTAAATAGATAAAAGAAAGTTGCTATCCAGGTCTGTAGCATGTGAAATTAGTTTTTCTAAACTACACAACGGGTTTTGATCTGACTAATATTATATAGACTGTTCTTCCAGGAAGGATTTTTATAATATGAATTATAAATTTTTTAAGTCTTGCATGGACAGAACTTATATTAATATTCTCTTATTTGTTGTTTTCAAAAAACAAAAAAATTTAAAAATCTAAATTCTGATGCAGACATTAGAGTCACTTAAAAATAAATAGTATAATGAAATAAAAATGTTTTAAAGATAAATAGTGGTTTATTTGTTTAAATAACTTAATTGTTAAAACAACCTAAATTAAGAACTATCAACCTATCAATTTTGATTTTGAAATCAATGGCTACATTGTGCAATACTGCCAAAGCTACAATATACATCTAAGTGTTGGTAGAGATTTTCTAAATATACAATACTATATACTTTTAACTTAATAGAATTTATGTTACACTTAATGTAAGAGAATAATAATAAATATTTATTTATTTAATTTTTCAAATGTAAACTGAACTTTATTGACTCCTTTTCCAGTCTTTGATTATTTAATTGTAAATAATTATTTGCATGCAATCAAAAACTATTTTTAATAATGCTAAAGAAGTATAACTTCTTACGCGCGTACATAAGTACACGCACCCTTTTTTTTTTAATTTTATGAGGTTTCATTATGCACTTCTTGCACTTAACCCATCGTATTTATTTTTAGATTTTTCCTTAATGGGGTTGCCTGGAAGAGATCGCTAGTTAGCGACAGCGCCCGTTGCATCCCTTTTAATTTTTATGTACATGTCATTTGTTTTTCTATAAATGTAACGAAGTGTAAATAAATAATGTTAAAAAGTATTTAATTTTAAAATAACCCCGTAGTGCGAACCCACCCTAGAGGCTACACTCATACAAAGTCGACACATCACTTTTATGAGTTCAATCACACAGTTTTAAGCGTGAATATTAAACTTTTAACAATCTAGCTAACTTTTATTCCTGCGATAGTATTTTGTTTTCACAATGTTTTTCATTTACGGAATGCGATTCTATGAAGTGCTACGGGGAATTTAATGAAATTCTATATCTATAAAAGTGAAATTGGTCCTATTGTTTAAATTATAAACTTTTAATTTTTTATTTACTATATGGGTAGTTCTTATATAAGAGGTTTTTCGTCTATGGAGGAGACGGCCAAGGAGAAAAGTTGGAGTTTATCCATTATACATATATATTATGATTTTTGGCTCGTTTGTGTATCTACTCACGTAAGGGCAAGTTACTTAAAACATATTTTGTCACTTTTTAGAGGGCCAGGGTAAATACATCAGGCAGGGTAGAGACATGAAGATCAGGGTAGATACGTATTTGACTAGGGGAGATAATTAGAAGCAATAAAACAAAGAATACAATTGAAATAATCAACTTTTATCAAACATTGTTCTTGAAATTTATAATCAGGCAACATTTTTTTATCATATTTGTTATTAATCAGACTAAATGCGCCGTTTTTAAGCGTTTCTTTGGATGTCAACGGTTGTTGAATATTTTTTATTTGGTGCTTGCGATCTTTTGAAGTTATTATTTGTTCAATGTCAAAAGGAGTCTCGTTTTCGGACTCTGAATCAGGGACGTAAACATCTTCGACTCGGAGACGAGATTTTTTATTAGACGAGTATGTCATGACACCAAGCTTAGAATGATCGCAATGTATATCTTCATTGCAAAAGCAGCTTAAAGACTTCATTTTCAATGTTGTCGGATCTTCAATGTTCCATGACACCTGATGGACGCGCAAAGTACCAGCAAAAGTCTTTATGAGTGTTTTAGCACTAGCAAGCAAAGCGTCTTTGTCTAAAATATCTTTGTCATAACGAAAACATTAATGCAAGGACAGGTTTTCTGAATGGCATCTGACAAATCGCTCAGACATGCTATATCTTTGCCACTAGCTACCAATAGGTCGGCTGATCTTTTGCAAACAGCATCAACACCATCTGAAGCTCCCTTACCGTGTCCAGCTTCATGGTAATTCCAGGTAAAGTCTGTAAGAGCTGGGTAAACTTCTATTAAATGAGTGCGATATTGTGTCCATCGCTCCAAAAATGGAGGATCTCTACTTCTGGTGGCAAGCTGTTCAAAATTGGCTGTAAGTGTGCCCATATAGCTGGAGGCGTATGTAACAAAATCTGTGACATCGAACAATAGCATGTTGTCTTTACTTCACCTGATGCCTCTTCTTTCGTGTAAGTTACAACTATGTACAGACTTATCTGTTGACGTGCACCTCCAAAATGGAATTTCTTCTGCGTATTTTGTTTAAAGTCACTAAGGTTCACGTGAATCACAGCTTCTCTTACTGTCAAATTTGTCTTATTAATTTTAAAAGCAGAATGTTGGTGGACTATATTCAGTTCATGGTGAAGAAAATACTCCAAGTTGTCTTCTAACTGTATAATCAAATCACGTAGATAATTATTTTTACAATGCAATCTCGCGATAGACACTGTTCGTTACACCTATTGCAACAAATTTGAAGAAGATTTTGATGGTTTGATATTGATGTAACTTTGGCTTGGAATAGTGCCGTAAGAATCAGATCCACATTGGCGTGTGCAACACACAGACATTAAATAGGTGGCACAATTACTATGATACATATCTCCCCTGGTCAGTAAGTATCTCTCCTGATAGTAATCTTACCATGGGAATGACGCCAGGGGAAAGACGTTTTCATAACATAATACATTATTTTGGTTTATCCAAGAAAGTTTTCAATGAATAATAAAGCAAGCTTTGACTATTACAGTATTACTAAATTAGGACAGGAATTGCAAATAAATAAAATGATTATTATAACTTTTATTACTTACCAGTGGAGAGACACAATGACCTTGCGAAACCGTTACATCGCACGGACGTGACACAAAAACTGGCAAATTGCGTCGATCTAACCGCTTCTGTGCTTAGTATTGCGAACTTCACGTTGTTAATTGTCAATGAGCGAGTTCGGTAATGTGACCGTCTTATATTTTATATTGTAGCAGCGTGCGAATATTGCCAGGGTAGATACACAAAAAAAGCGGGACAACAATTAAGTTTTAAAAATTATTGAAAATAAGCAAATATTTTTCAATTTTTCTTTAATAATATTAAAGTATATTTAATTACGTTTGTGGTAAACATAGTTTGTTTTAGCAAATAATACAAATATTGTATGTATTGTATGCTAGTTAAGCTGAAACCGGTAAGGGGACAGGCCAGGGTAGAGACTTTTTTAGACTATATAACGAGTTTTACAAAAATATGCTTTAATGAGACATTTAATTATAATGTTATTTAATAAAGGACATTTAAGAGAAGTGATTCATTGCACAAAATAGCAACATATAGATTAAAAAACCACTTTAAAATAGATTGCCACCATAGTTACCTCTTATAAGAGAATCACCCATATACTTTTACACAAGACTCTTTACTTACACTGCAAATTTTTACTAATATTATTTTTTTCTACTAAGTATTATTATTTTTACATTATTTTTCTTTATTTGCGACTGAGGCGCAAACTAGCTGTTGTGGTCTCTGGTAGAAAGACCAGACCTGTGGAACAGTCTGCAGAGCCAGGGCCAGTTACAACCACAACACACACAATACACACATAAAAAGTACCTTGTTCTTTAAAAGAAATAAATTGTTATTTTTTTATTATTATTATTATTTGTGTTTCTGCCTGTGTGTGTCAAGCTCAAAGCAGTCGTGGCATTCTGATAAACAATAAACTACAAGCTCCCTCCTTATCAGAATGCCAAATCGTAAAATGACTGCTTCACGACTGATTTGAGCGCCACCGCCGCTGCGAAAACCGCTGTGCGTGTTCGAAAAGTGAGTTACAGAATCGCAAGGCAGATCCATGCAATTTCCACATAATCGAGTAGTCTGCAATATCGCAGCCACAACCTACGATGAACCAGGAACCAGCTGCCCACGGATGTATTTCGGAACCAATTTGACTTAGGGTCCTTCAAGTAAAGAGCGTACCAATTCTTAAATGGCCGGCAACTGGCGAGCCCTCTGGCACTGAGTGTCTATGGGCGGCGATATCACTTAATACATAATATGAACCTCCTATTTGCCTCCTATTACATAAAAATTCTGCTCTTTAAATAATATATTTCAAAGTAACCTCACGATGTTTTCCTATAAATATTTACTGTCAAAAGAAAGAAAAGTCTATTAGATTAGAATACACCTAACTCGAGGCTTACTTATGAGGTCGCAGATTTTAGAACAAATATCTGTAGTATCGGCGCACCACAGCTCAACTATGCACGTAAGTTGAGCGTGAAATATCCGAGTTTTAACTAAGTTTGTAACTGGTTAGGACGTTGCTGAACGATGCATGAAACTAGACTGGATTCTGCAGATTGTTTACTTTTGTTTGCTTCTCATATTGAGTGCAGATTTCTCTAGGGAATTATGAAAACGCCTGTATGAATATATTTTCATAATTATTTATTAGGGAAATATCTGTTTATAGCATTTTATTTAATGTTGGAGCAACACCTACATTCTACGGCTACAAGGCGATGATGATAGCCACTGGGGCCTTCGGTAACTTACGCCCGAACCGAATAATCAATCCACAATCTCAGATTGAAAATAATCTGAGATCAGACCGTGACAGTCGATCGATCTCCTATCTGCATCTCAATAACCAAACCCTACGAAGACAATCCATTTTAGGCGACGGATGAAATGCTCTTTGTCGTTCCATTTTACCGAGTTTCCACTCATAATTAATAATCAATGTAAACCAAATAAAGTAAATAAAACCGTACAAATAACATTAAGATATACATGTCTATGTTTAAAACGAAACAAATAGTTTTTTAATTATTTAAACAACTGGTTTATGTTAAAATCTGTTACAATAATTAACTGTTAAAATCGAGCTTTCGTCAACTGTCATTATCATACAAAGGTATATCCACAGACACCGATACGACCTCCCATGGATAGCTTGTATCGACAGATGGCTATTACAATCCGTCGATTGGTTATTGGCACACTTGTTACCTGTTTGGAATAATATTACTATCTCAGATGGAGGATTATGGATTGAGATAGGTTATTGGGTTCGGGCGTTAGTGGTTAGAACGCTCGATTATCCTCCCTTGAGGTTAGAGAAAGAGAACATACCATCCTTCCTCCTATTGTATTTTTTAGAACGTTAACTGGAATTGCATATAAAATTAAAATAAAACCTGTAACTAGCGCACTCGATAGCGCACGCGCACGTTGTCCTGCATAATATTTCAAGCGATTAGGATTTTCAACAATGTTTAAAAGTACCAACTGCAGCGCCATCTGCCGGGCTGATTTGTGAATCTAAGCCATCTAGGGCACCACCCAAACGAACACAAAACTCAATTAATTCGGTCCAGGTGTTTAAGGGGAGTTCAGTGACATACACACGTACAGTAGTATTTTATATATAAAGATTTAACTGAAATGGAACTGGTTATAACTGTATAAGAAGCAAACAAAATAATTGGGCAGACAAAAGCAAGTACACCAAGTAAAAATAGAAGATAAAGCAGAAAAGATGGAGCTGACTCTTTGTTGAATTGATAGTACAGAAGGGGCTAAAATAGCCTATGTTAGAAGTCAACCCGACCATAAAAGTGTTTACTACAAATACTTGTTTGTCTAACCAATTCAATTAACGATCTGGCTTCATTTATTTTTATCATATTACATATTTATAAGTTATAATGTTCAATATAAGTTGGAAACGAACTATTAACATTATTGAGGCATTACCCTCAAGAGATCTCACGACCCAACTTTGTTCCTGGATCATTATAAATCTTTTGGTTGGTTCCCGGTTTTGTTTGAGATATTAATGGCGGAGAAAACTTGTCAAATTAATCAAAAATTTAATTGTGTAAATTTCTTAAATGAAAGAATCGACTTTACGTGAGATTTCTGTTTTACGCAACTCGTCCTTTTATTAGATAAATTCTAATAGTCTAATAATTCGTGAGAAAAATCCCTTTCTCGTAAACTGTCATAAAACTAATAAATGTAAATTAAGCAAACATATTATTGCTATGAATAAATAATAAAATACCTGTATTTTCATTTCGTTTCATCACAAAACATTATTTTCTTTTACTTAGTTTTGTAGAAGTAAAATAACTGTGCGATAGAAAATGGCTGCCAAAATGTGTATGTGTATATTTCCTTTAATAACTACGCTTTAAGTGAGTTTAATACGAAATAAACTTAAATTCTACATTTCAAAGAAAAAAATATTGGTTGTTTGTAAAGTAGGTTTACGATCGAGATGTTTACGTGGTAACGTCTTATTGGTGATATAAGTTTTTGGGAAGTAAGGAATTAATGAAGATAACAATTTTTTCAAATTTTAAATTACATCTATCGTTTTATTCACACTTTTGATGATAAATTTCGGGTGTAAAATGACAAGTTTACTTATTCGACTATGATATACATTTTTCTTCATACATTCACGGAATGACTGGCAGCGCTCGAGATGAGACGGGAGATCGGTCCGTATCTCTCTCGTTATACCTGCGATCGCGCTCGTGAGGTTTTGGTGTGACACAAGTTTCTGAACATGTCACCCGACTAAAACGATTTTAAAGACGTTATCACGTCAAAAACTTTAAAAAATAAACTTATTAATTTTAGTTTAGTACATCATTTGGCTGTAAATGGCCAAAATTCCCGAAATTCGATTTAAGAGTGTGTGTGGGGAATTAATGTTTAATTTACTTTCGTAACGTACTGACATTGTGACCTCATAGGTAAGACTATAAAATACCACATCGCTATACCTATCGCATAATGGGTCATCCAGAAATATAATGGTCCAATAAAATCGCTCAGCCGTCAGATCGCAGTGTCTCACGCGCCTCGTAAAAATAACACGATTTATAGACCCTACAATGTGCATTATCTATGTTGCAGATTTCTATTGGAACAGACGTTTCAGTCTAAAGTTAAAATATATTTTAAGTTTATTATATTAAAACGACATGCTAAAAAAAAAATGTGTGCGTGTACTAGGTGTACACACGTAAGAAGTGAAACTTCTTTATGACCTTATTTTTCGAAAAATCATCTACTATATTCAACTTTACAGAAATTGCTTAAATAAAGTTAAATTAGATAAAGTTTAACAAAAGGCTTTTATTATCATAGACATGAATACAAATACAATTATTTCATTTTAACTTATTACTGTACTACTATGTAGTACTAAGATTATTACAGAATTTCATTAATTGTAATAGAATTATTAGTATTACTATCATTGTTATCGTTATTATATATTTTTGTTACTAATGGCTTCGAATCTCTTCGGATCAACCGTGGTAGGGACAAGAAAAAGATGGCGCGTAACCGAAAAATGTGACAAATGTGTGTAAATTTTTTTCCAACGCCGATAAAGAAGTTTCACTTCAAAAAGCAACATGGCGCGTAACCTGCTACAAAATTTCTCCCATACGTCGATAAAGAAGTTTCACTTCAAAAGATGGCGCGTAACGGAAAAATGTGACGCGTAACGAAAAAATGTTACACTAAATTTTTTTCCAACCCCGATAAAGAAGTTTCACTTCAATATGACATCATTGTATATAATATATATATTATATAGAGTATTTATTAACTTGATAACAAATAGATACATCTATACAATAAAAAAAAGTTAAAAATAAAACGTAAAATAAACACTTTGGATGTTGGATACATCCAAAAAAAAGAGTTTCACTAATCAAAAATATGATACAGAGCAAAGCAAAGCAAAACAAAACATGACAGCACAACAATTATAAATCCGGAGAACGACAAACATACCAGTAGCTATAATAAAGAAGAAAGATACAAGATTAGGACATTAACAGTTGTTTTAAATTACTTTTAAATGAAGCAGTAGAGTGCGAAAAAGGGTCGATGTTATTGACAGAATCTAAAGCAGAACACATCCTGTGAAGCTCGCGGAACCCAATGTCGGTTCTGGGAGTCGGCAGGTTAAATGTTCTGTGTGAGCGTAGAGAGTAACGAAGATCATATAAGGTCTGTTGTAACCTGCAGTCCGTTAGAAATACACCACCACCACCATTTTGCCACCCTTCTGACTCACCATATAAAAGACACCACAAACAATTATAGATATACGTACTTAACGGTAAAGGATGCTGATGAAAGTAACGCTCAGATGCGGCACAACATGTAGACTACATCACCTGTGGGTGGGAGCTCCCCAGTAGCAGCTCCACTAGATTGTATTCAACGAAGAGCGGTACGAATCGTCAACGACCAGTCACTTTCCAAGCGGCGTGATCCCAAAGCGTTGCGTAGAGATGTGGGATCTCTCTGCATCTTCTACCACATTTACCAGAGTGTTCAAAGAAGCTGAGTTTCATCAGGACGTCGAGGCAGAATACGGAATTCCACCCATATCAGATCCACTTCCGTCGTTCCACAACTGAGCGTTTTTTAAGGCAGTCTTAGCGCGCCACCACTATGTGGAATCAGCTGCCCACTGAAGTATTTCTGAACCATTTCGACTTAGGGTCCTTCAAATTAGTTACATATATTTTATATATGTCAGAGGTTAGGTTATAATAGAACACGGTGTAATTTGTTTGATTATAATGGCAACACCACGCAATGGCAACACCACGCAATATCATAGACATCTTACAGGTTGTAAAGTGTCAATGTGTCAATTGTCAACGTCAAGCTGTCAGTAGTGCGTAGAATCGGTCGTGAAGTGCTAGAGTTGCTTTCCGATCGGCGCCTGCGCCGGACGTGCGCACTGACTGTGTTTAAATATTAAGTAATAATTTGGGACGACGATAGTGATATTAACTTTGTAATTATTAATCGCGTTGAATCTCCGACATATATATCCCAGTGTTTTTTATATATGCTTTATTGCTTGCAAAACATTTAATAGCGGTTGGAATTCATACAGATGATAAAAGAAACGTAAATAAAAGTGGTCCGAAATAAGAACCTAAAATTGACCATGAGAAATAATTACGGGGTTATTTATCAAAACCTCAGTACCTCAACGCTCGTAATAAAAATTTATAGGCAATTTGTGGGAAAAAATACAGCCCGACACAGTCTTTTGTGTTTTACTAATGAAAGAAATTTTCTTCAAGACTGTTCTTGGCACTGCTTGTATCCGGTTTTCTTTGTGAATATTTATTTTTTATCAGGTTCTTTTGGCTTCAGCTTTTAATAAAAAACCAATCTATAGAATACACTATAACACTATTCTTGTTTGTGACATGGTTTAGTATAGTTCAGCTGGAGATAATTTTCGTGTTCATATTCCAGGGCAAAAGATGTCACTGTGCCATATAAGAAGGTCATGTGGTGGTCCAGAAATCTTATTATAGCTTGGGGTCTAACCGGGAATCGAACCAGAAACCAGAGACACTTTACGCTTAGCCACCGGTCAAAATTCCGCCATTGTATTAAATTGACAACCTTAAAAAAGTAATAGTGTTCTGATGTGTACAAATTAGATTAAATTTATTCTAAAGCTTACCAATTCTTAAAAGGCCGCCAACGCTTACGCGAGCCCTCTGGCAATTACTATTAATTACTTAAGATGTCATGTGCATCATGGTGTAATGGTTGCAGCTCCTTACAAACGTTGTGTAAAACAAAAAACTTGGCGATTAAAAAGAGTGGCGGAGAGTTTATTGCCAGTTCTTCTCGTCCGTTCTACGCCCTTGAATTGAGAACTGGCAGTAAATGTAACATTAGAAGCATTTAGCATTTCATATGTATTTCTTTATTGACGTTCACAAGTGTAGATTCTGTTAATGAAAAAAATACGTGTGGCACTCGGGGACTGCCGCGGTAAAGCTATTGCATAGCATTTTTTATCAACTTATGTACTTATAATTATTTATTTATTTTTTATTTATGCAGTATATTTTTTCTTTGATTCACACATTCAAGTTTTTCTTTGATATTAATTCAATCTACCACTCTACCAGACTAATACGCCTATAAAGTCTGTCTCACTCTAACGCGTACTGGCTGCACCGGCCGCGCTTACCTTACGTCACCGATTTTGTCAGACAGATGTGAATACGCAGTATGCGTTCTGTCCCACTCTAACGCACCTGGACTACGTCACCAATCACGCCAGACAGATGTGAGACGCAGTATGCGTTCTGTCCCGATCTAACGCGTATTGGCCGCACCTGTATTACGTCATCGCGTGTTAGGTTTTTATTTTCGTTACGGAATTTCTTGATTCGGTCACCGCGCTCGAAGCCCGCGATAAAATATATGCAATAGCCTAATAAAAAAAATTAAGTGTCCATGGGCAGCGGTACCACTTTATATCAGATGAGCCTCCTGCCTGTGTGCCCCCTTCCTTTATCGTTTATAAATTTGTAAATAAAATATAATAGTTCTTGAAAGAGAGATATACAATAATTCTAGAATGGGGTGATGAAAACGTATGCGACTAAAAGCGTTTTGCTTACATATCACTTAAGACGCCTAATGCCAACACTTTAGTAAACGTCTGAACGGGAGTTAATTATTTAAACTAATAAGCCAGATCAGAGCAATACCAGCTGATCTAGAACTGATGAATATTAAATGTATGCAAATCCAAATAATGGAAGATAGTCGGGATTTACATTTACGCTTCTTGACAGTGGCGTAACTATATCTGGGGCCCGTGGCAAATTCTTTTGATGGGGCCCTATCAATAAAAATCGTCACGTTGTACTCAGTTTAATTTTAATAAACTTCGAGATTTTCAGCGTACTTAATTACACGTTGTATATTTCCAACTAATGGCCATAGGCCTCCTCTCTTAGGCGAAAGGGAATGTCTGTAGTCCCAACGCTAGCCAAATGCGTATTGGAGACTTCACATTCATCCATAGAACATAATATCTCTTGGGCAGGGGCCCTCTTGGGGCCCGTGGCATTGTGCCAGCCCTGCCACCCTATTGTAATGCCGCTGCTTCTTGGTATTCATAATAGTTTAGGTAGCTGAGATTTGTTTTGAAAAAAAAATTGGTGCTACAACCTTTTTAGGTCTCGGCCTCAGATTACTGTATTTGTTCCGTGATCATTTGTCAATTTAATAGGCAAGTAGGTGATCAGCCTCCAGTGCTTGACAGACGCCGTCGACTTTTTGGGTCTAAAACAAGCCAGTTTCCTCACGATGTTTTCCTTCACCGTTCGAGCGAATGTTAATTAATAAAGAAAGTCCATTGGTGCATGGCCGTGGATTGAACCTACGACTTAGGATAAGAGTCGCACGGTAGGCCAACACTCACAATCAAAAGGGTATTTACTCAATCGTGTACTCAATCGTAGATATATAATTAGCACGTCAGCACGCAATATCCTATTAGATATTTTTTATTTGTGGTTGGTATTACACGATCAAAGACAGGGAATGAGAATATAAAACTAAAAACGAAATGACGTCATACGTTTGTTTGTGACTGGTTAAAAATATCTCAAACACAATACGCGTTATCACGTGACATGATACAACTGACATTAGGCTGATAATCGCCGAAACTGAAGTTTGTTTAATAATTTATCGACAAATCGTACTATAAAAATTGTATGAGTGCTATAATCTTTGTATCGAAGGCATAGAATAACTAAATGAAATTCTATAAAAAGCAGATTGTTTTCTATATTTTTGAAGTTATACTTCTTTAGGCGCGTTATGAAAAATTGATGAGAGTGAAATTTTACGATGCGCGCGCACCGTGACACAAAATTAACAGAATGAAGTTGAAGAAATTTAAAAACAACATTCGAATAATAATAGAATTTATGTTACGCTTAATGTAAAAGAATAATAATAAATATTTATTTATTTAATTTTTCAAATGTAAACTGAACTTTATTGACTATAATGACTCCATTTCCAGTCTTTGGTTATTTAATTGTAATTAATTATTTGCATGCAATCAAAAACTATTTTTAATAATGCCAAAGAAATATAACTTCTTGCGCGCGTACGTAAGTACACGCACCCTTCTTTTTTTTATTCGAAACCATTAATATTTTATTTTCAATCAAGGATACAATATTTACAATTTTCATAATCGACAAAGTAATCATAAAAATTATTAAAAAGAAAATCAAAACAAATTTAAAAAGTTTGATCCCTGTGGCAGTGTACCTTTAACGCTGGCAGCATTTCCTCGGTGTATTGCGATACTTATTCGTTTTTCAATATTAGTTAGTACCTATTTTAACTTCACATCCCGGCAGCCAATAGATATTTCTATGGAAGTTTTAAGAAGGAAGGAATTTCTATGTTATGGAAGTTCTCTCTGGGTGTATGAACGCTTGATTATACGCAGAATAATTGGAAAATGCTTCAAAAACAACAGGAAGAGGAAAATGTGAGGCAATAGTCCTCACTATCATGAAATACCTAATTAGAAATGTAATTAACAATCTGTGAATAATTAGGTCAATTGTCATGCCAGGAATCTTTAAGTGGGTAATTGTGCTAGAATATTCAGACAAATACAAAAAAATCAGAACTTGTCAAAGGGACCTAAAACAGAGCATGCCCAGAATTAGAAATAATATGACACATAAGATAAGAAGCATTATGAAAGCTACCGATTCCCTAAGCTGCTGGGTTTATGGCTGGCTCAAGCTGGATGCAGTTTGCCCATAACTGAAATACCTAAAGATTGTAGAACGCCTTCCTACCTGTTGAGGGGTTCTTGCAAACCAACTAGAAAATAGATATTAATTAGTAAAGATAAAAATTTGTGTAATTTATTTTAACTTAAAAATTATAATAGGTTAGTGTACTGTGATTTTGCAAGAAATACATGGTTTTCTATTTTTTTTTGTTGAAATTATACTTCTTTAGGCGCGTTAGTGTCAATGTCTTTAATCGTGTACAAATAATGTTTTTGTGATATTCAATTATTTACCTAGATAATGCGTTATAGAAAAAAACTTTCAATGTATTAATTACATAGAATAAAACGAAATATAAATTTTTTAAAAAGATTTTTATCTTGTCACGCCAAAGAAACATAACTTCTAACGCGTGTACATAAGTTGTAAACTTATGTAGTTGTTTTTTGTATTGTGTTGTTGTTTTTTATTTAGTTCTTATTGTGCCACGCACCTTTTTTTATTTTTATTGTATTATTTCTTTTCACTTTTATAATTGTAATGTCTTACTTTAAAGGCTGTGCGAACTTGTCATTGATGCATGTATTGTGTTTTTAGTGTGTCTTAAAAATATTACTTACACTGACTGCGCGTCTTGTAATATATTTTATCATAACCTCGTAAACATTGCCTTATTAAGAAGATGTATTTATTTGCACGGTACGTAGCAAAGTTCTATCTTCAAGAATTTGATCTCAAAATGTAAGGATCTTCCCTAATTCTATTCAGAGGCAGGTGTTGATAATTTGAAGTTAACAAAGTTAGGTTCTCAAGTTTATTAAAGTATCATGTTTACGATTATAAATTTTGGAGAATATAGAATTTACTTTATATAATATTTATCTTTTATAACATAATAATTTGAATAAAGGATTCAATTTATAAAAATCAATATCGCCTACAAAGTTGTCTGTATTGTGTGTGTGTTGTGTATATCACCAACCAACCAAGCTCCAGAAGATAAACCACTCCTTGTATGGAAATTGTATTCGTTTTTACAACTCCCAAGCGAAATTAGAGAATTATCACTAATTAAATTCAAAGCCTTCGTTAAACGTAAATTAATCAATAAAACTTTTATATAAAAATATTTAAATGATCCTAATCCTTGGGATTGATTTGCTCCAGTTCAAAAATTTGTATGACTCAAAACTTGGCGATTAAAAAGAGTGGCGAAAAGTTTCTTGCCAGTTCTTCTTACCCGCTCTACGCCCTTGACTTGCGAACTGGTATATGTAAATTTACAATTAATTTAACTTCTTTTTTGACGTCCATAAGTGTACTTGTTTACCTAGATGAATAGAGTTATTTTGAGTTTGAGTTATCATATTAGTATAAATAGTTCTTGTACTTGGTTCTAAAACTAGTTGTTAAATTATTTCTTCAATTATTTAAATCTTCTCTCTAATCTCCTCTAGCACACGCCGTCGAGTTTTCACATTTCCTCACGATGTTTTCCTTCAGCTTTCGAGCGAATGGTAAATGCGCTTATAGAAAGAAATTCCTTTGGTGCATAGCCAAAGATCGAACCTACGACCTCAGGGATAAGAGTCGCATACTGAAGCTAACACTGCTCTAACTATATGGAATAATCAAATCAAATTCTATCAGAAAAATATTTTTTCTACATTAGCCTACGAAATTATTAGCACACCTAATACTCTAAACTGTACATAATGCAATATTTACTCACTATTTTGTATCTAGTAATTGCTTAAACGGATACGTGCAGCAAACCGTTAGTTACATTTGGCAACAGTACTGCAATAACGAAAAAAACTGTAACTTTTCTTGCTTTGTAAAATACAAGCTTTTGTTCGGCTGTGCACTGGTAATGGGCTGAATTTAAAACAATTCCTTTGTTTTATTGTGCAAAAGTACGGATATTCCATTTTTATAATAGGTTTTTATGCCTATAGTAAATAAATAGTATAAATAATTTAAAAATTACACGCTACAGAGAATTGTTGTCTGAGTGGACTCCACCAATGGACGTGCGGTCTTTGTGCGCACACACTCGTGTACGGTGTAGGAAAACATCGTGAGGAAACTCAGGTAGTTCCAAAAACGGCGTGTTTGAGACACAATACTATTAAGAAACATTTACAGAAATCTGAGGGCTTAACAGGCTGAAGAGCCACTAGTTTTTTGCTGTAATATTTTATTATGTTTCTCAGTCTTAAACAGATTGATAGACAATTGATACACTGAATAACGATATTAAAGTGTTTTTCACCGAATATATATGCAATATAACGATTGCCACTAGGCTCTTCGGGCCAGGGGAAAAGACTGGTCGGTTATCCCTTTAGGTTGGGGTGGTACACCCTCTTTCAAGGGGAAAGAAAGTACCAGGTCCAGCCCAACCAACACAACAGCAATATTTTCATAATAATGATACCTTTTATTTTTTGTAGCTTATAATTTATAATGACCACCTTAGCAACAACTAACAAATATTTAAAAGGATATTACAATAAAGCTATGCCAAGTTTTTTTCTTTATGATCACTTGATTTTTTATATATATATTATATATATTATTATGCATTACTCATAGCCCTCACGGCGTTAGGTCCTAGGGCGTGCACCGATATTTTTTTATTAAAGTCTAACACAAAAGTCGAAGACATACATATAAAATATTGATCAAGGAGATAAGAGAAATCAAAAGCATTTTTCTAGTTTTAGTATCGTCATAAGTGCTATAACACATATAAATAATATGAAAACAGAAATAAAATAGTACCATATTTTTATTACAAGGTCTCCAATAAATGTTATAAATCTTACGGGTAAAAGACTTAAGTTTCGTCGTAAAAACAGATAGAACCTTAAAATTCCGTTACGTGGATAATAAAGTAAATCCTACAACGTATAAAATCCTTGTGACCCTGTTTTGTGGGTGTTTTTGACACGTAATTCGACTTTGGTAAGATTTGTTTTTAAATTTCGATATTTTTCGTTACGTTCACGTTCTTTACAATATTAAACCTACGTACCTACCTACAAAAATAGGTAAAATAATAAAAATTATAATTATAAGTATTAAGCAAATTTAAAAAGTTTTGTCCCTATGGCAGAGTCCCTTAAACGCTGGCAGCATTTTCTCGCTGTATACTTATTTGTTAAGGAAAGCACCAAGTCAAGTCAAATAATTTATTTCAATTAGACTACCTAAAATGGCACTTTGGAACGTCAAATAAAATATAAAGATGATTAGTTGCCCCTTCCAAAAGGTAGTTTTGCGTGGAGAAGAATGGGCAAGAAACTCCACACTTACTCTTTTAAAATAGGTTTTACAATATTTTGTATACATAAGTTAAATAGTCATATTTGAAGACAATGTATTCCTAGAATGAAACTACTATACTAAAATAGGCACAAAGTATTACTTACAAATTGACCTATCCGCTGGGTCAATTATTGTATTGTTAGTATACATGTTCCTCACATATTTACAAATATCGAAACCGTAGCATATTATACATAAAAGAGTAATAAAAAAAACAATAAAACAGTGTGTGAGATAAAAATAAAATAATTAGTTTGTAGTATTATAAAATAAATATAAAAAATTAGATCAGCAACCAACTTGATTTTGTCCAGGCTCTATGATTGTCCTATTGAGCAGGACAGGTTTCCTCACGAAGTTTTCCTTCACCGTTCGAGCAAATGTTAAATGCGCACATAGAATAGTCAAAAAATAGACTTTTTGTGCATAACAGAGCACTGGCTAAAAAAAAATGAGGTTTTGTTTAATTTTTGTAACCACAGGGTTGGTAGTGTGTTTTGCAGAGAAAATGCAATTCATGGTGGCTCATTAATCCTAATAAGTAAAAAACTTAAATGCAAAGAAAGAAAGGATATTATCAGCCTCTCTGTAGAACTAACTATTGAAATCTCCTGTGTGGAACTGGAGCAATTCATTGTTGTATGTCTATATTGTCCTCCATCAGCTGTCTATAATAATGTTGAAAATGTATTAGAGGAGATATTGTATAAATTAGTAAAGTGTAATAAAGGGCTAATTGTGTGTGGGGACTTTAATGTCAATTTACTTTGTCATTCTAATTCAAGTGTACGCATACTTAGTCTTTTTCGTTCATACAATTTAATAAATCAATTTCATTCACCCACAAGAATAACAGCTAGCACCGCAACTTGTATAGATAACATATATAGTGACATAGCCCCTTTGAATGTTTGTATTTTCAATAGATTTAAATCTGATCACACTGGTCAATGGTTTGAATTCCAATTAAGGAAACAAAAAACATGTAAAAAGAAGAAAATTGTGATAACTCCTATTACAAATGACCGTTTGGACAGATTTAGAGAAGCATTGGTCTATAGAATGCCATTTCTGTGTGGCAACTCATCCCCTAATAATTTATACAATACTTTTTTTGGATCATTTATTGATGAATTCAAGAAAGTATTTACTCAAAAGACTTTATTGGTCTCTGAGAAAACAAGTTTCTGTGACTGGGCAAATGAGGAGTTACACAGGAAAAGGTTAAAATTATATGAAATCTATGACGAAATGTAATATAACACTAGTGTGGAATTTAGGGAATATGTTAGGTTGTATTCAAATAATTTCAAAAAAGATTGCAAAACTGCAAAGTCTCAATATTTAAGTTCAAAAATAAAAAATAGCATGGATAAAGTAAAAGCTACCTGGAAAATAATAAATGAAGAATCAGGTAAAACGTCTGACAAACGAACTGATTATATGTTAAAAGTTAAAGGGAAGTTAATAAAATCTGACCCAGAGGTAGCTTCTTCTTTTGAAGAGTTCTTTACAAATGTACCACTAAATACGACGAAGTCCCTAGATTCTTCACCTGCTGCTGCGATCTCATTGCTAGAAAAATGTGTACCTGAATGTAATATTAACTTTCAGTTTAAACATATAACTTGTAATGATATCGTTAAAACTTTTAAGCTTATTAATTTTAAAAAAAGTAAAGATATATGGGGTATGTCAACAGTCATTTTAAATTCCGTTATTAATGTAATAAGCTCTGAATTGTCTATAATTTTTAACAGATGTATCGATTGTGGAGTCTTTCCGGACGAAATGAAATTAAGTAAGATTACACCGTTGTTCAAGGCAGGTAGTGAGTCTGATCCGTCAAACTTCAGACCTGTTTCCGTGCTCCCTGCGTTGAGCAAAGTTTTTGAAAAGATAATGCTAGACCAGCTTTCTTTACATTTTAATAAAAATAAACTCTTACATAATAAACAGTATGGTTTCACTAAGGGTCGCTCCACAATCGATGCCGGTGTGAAGTTGATTTCGGACATATTTAACGCCTGGGAAGAATCATATGATGGAGTCAGCGTCTTTTGTGACCTGTCAAAGGCCTTTGACTGTGTTCATCCTGATATACTCGTTGGAAAGCTTCAACACTATGGCGTTGATGGCAAAGCTTCCAGCCTGATGAATTCATATTTAAAGGGAAGGATCCAAAGAGTTCATCAGAGTCAATGGAGTCACCTCTCCGGGTTCGCAGGTATCAATGGGCGTCCCCCAAGGATCGATTCTCGGGCCTTTCTTATTTCTGATTTACATAAATGACCTCCCATTCTTTGTCAACGAAGTTCATGAGATGGTATTGTTTGCTGATGACACTTCACTTCTATTTAAAGTGAATAGGAATAACGTATTATTGGACGATGTAAACAATTCTATCTCTCGTATAGTTAACTGGTTTAATGTAAATAACTTATTGCTTAATGAGAATGAAACAAAATGTATTAGATTTACAACTACTAGCGTAAAGCGAGATATTGGTAACCTGAAAATTAAGGACAGTGAACTAAACTTTGTTGACAAAACTGTTTTTCTAGGCATAACAATAGATAGTAAACTCCAATGGGGCCCACACATAGAGACTCTTTCGAATAGGCTGAGCTCTGCATCATATGCAGTAAAGAAAATCCGACAGTTTACTGATGAGGACACGGCTAAAATTGTGTATCATAGCTACTTTCATAGCGTTATGTCGTACGGCATTTTACTGTGGGGTGCTGCTGCAGAGGTTCAATCCATATTTGTGCTGCAGAAGCGGGCTGTTCGGGGTATTTGTTGTGTTTCTCCGAGGGAGTCGGTACGGAATAGGTTTAAGGAATTAAATATTATGACACTATCTGGTCAATATATTCTTGAAGCCTTGTTGTATGTCCAAAAAAATATAAACGATTTTAAAACAAATGGTGACTTTCACCAGTATAATACGCGAAATAGAACTAATTTGAGTGTATGACCAACCAGGCTCCAAAAGATAAACCACTCCTTATATGGAAATTGTATTCGTTTTTACAACAAACTCCCAAGCGAAATTAGAGAATTATCACTAAATAAATTCAAAGCCCTCGTTAAACGAAAATTAATCAACAAAGCTTTTTATAAATTTGAGGACTACTTAAATGATCCTAATCCTTGGGATTGAATTGCTCCAGTTCAAACAATTTGTATGACAATACTTGGCGATTAAAAAGAGTGGCGGAAAGTTTCTTGCCAGTTCTTTTTACCCGCTCTACGCCCTTGACTTGCGAACTGGTAGTAAATGTAAATTTACGATTAATTTAACTTGACGATTCAAAAGTGTACTTGGTTACCCACTTGAATAAAGATATTTTGAGTTTGAGTTTGAGTTTGAAAGAAGGTCCATTGTTGCACAGCCGGAGATCGAACATACGATCTCAGGGATGAGAGTCGCACGCTGAAGCCACTAGGCCAACACTGCTCTCCAAGCATTCTTATCTTTAATATAATACTCTAACTTGTTTACAAAGTGTACTTTTAATAAAAAAAAATCAATCATTTAGTTTTAAAATGCAGCTCTGGGGTCACCGGTACTATCTACCAGGCGCCAACTTAAATCTTTAATTAGCGCCCGTGCACTTGAACCTTTAAAGTTTTTTTCTCAAAATGTGTGTACAAATATTATTTAAGACAAGATATTTACAAAATGAGTCAATAACAATATTTTTTCGTCGTTTGACAATTTAAATTGAACGAACTGTGGAAAGATGGGGGTCATCCTTGTTGTACCTTTCTCAAAGGCCGGAAACGCATCCACTAAAGTTGGTCTCCATCGGCTGCGATGGCTGCCCTTTTTGGGCGTCCCGTAAGCTCGTTTCCCCCCCCCCCCCCCCCATTCAATAAAAAAATAGTATTAAATCTTCATAAATAAGTTTTAAATATGTACTCTCGTAAATCAAATATTAAATCAAGATAGACTAAGTCGTAGGCGAAATCTAGTTAAAAATAAACCCACAAAGTGCAGTTAATGCTTTCGTGGAACCCGATGAAAGTTTAATTAGGTTTACATCTAGTTTTAGCAGCGCATGTTTCTGATCAAAGTGTCTTGAATACACATTACCAGGGGATTACATATAGTTACCACAATTCAGAACACCCTACAGCCATTTAGGAAAATTTATGCCTTGTTAACATATTTATTAAATAAAATAAAAGTATTCGAGTACTTTATATGTTAAAGTGTAGTGTTGTACTGGTACTGGTAGATGAGGGACGAGCGACACGAACACGAACTATGTGCGTGTGTGTGTGTGTTTAATATTAGTACACGATCTCTGACGGAGTGAAAGCCTCCTCCAAATTCTTCCATTTGTCTCTCTCGTACCCTGGTGGTGGACGTCCTGAAACATGGGAAGAGAAATAAGTCTCTACTATAACCATTTAAGAAAATATGTGCCAGGGTCTCAATGTGGTTATATTTTTATAGAAAAGAAGGCAAACGGGCAGATGGCTGATTCATGACTTTGAGATTGCCGTGAGGAAGGAAGAATTATGAGTACGTTTCTAGATTTTTGTAAGCAAGTAGGTGATCAGACTTAATTCTTTATTCATCAGAATTAACACCTGCAACCCCAAGAGGGTTGTAAGATATCTGTGCATTCTCGAAGTAGCAGTTGTAGGTCAAAATGCATTAAAAAGTGCTAATAAACTCTTTGTTAAAAGTAAAAAATCATGTAGGTAACACAATGTACACTTATGAACGTCAAAAAAATAAATATACATTAAATGCTTCTGAATTTACATTTAGTGCCAGTTCTCAAATCAAGGGCGTAGAACTGAAGAGAAGAACTACCAATAAACTCTCCGCCACTCTTTTTAATCGCCAAGTTTTTGTTTTACACAACGTTTGTAAGGAGCTGCAACCATTACACCATGTTCCACAAGACATCTTAAGTAACATCTTACTAACTTATACCCTTATTTTATGATGACTAATGTATATTTAAATATGAAAAACCTCAAGCAATAAGCGTAAATCCTCTTCATTCAGATAAGCAAGGGTCCTGGCGGTACTATTCTCTAGTTATGAGAAATGCCTCTTTGAAACCGCTTCAAAGTTGAACCCCTAAGGAGGGATATTTTTACAAGGATGAAATGGCAAAGGTAAATTCTAAACGGAGCTACGTTCAAATTCATGTACGCGGCGTAGGGTTGACAATGCAACTTGGAAGAGGAGTTTTTCAAAACTCTTTTGTATTGTAAAATCTTGTATCAAGCATTTAATATATGATTGATGAATTTAATTACAATCGGTGGCGACACAAGGGTTGTGGCGTCCATGGGTGACGGTTGGCACTTTATCCAAAGTGACTTGCTCCTATCCTATTAACCACTGTCTTGTATTACACAACCATTAAATAATTATAAAAGCCCGTTTTATTTCCAATCATAACAAATTACAAGAAAATCAAATATATATTTATTTTAAACATTTTTTCGTCACTATCCTACATATCTTATATCCTAGCTACCTTCAGTACCGTCGATCGGAACTCCTTCAAAGGCCTTTCAGCTTTTTCCAACTATCTCTGTCCATGTCTTTCTCCATTCACTGCATGCTACTGCTTCTATTTCACCTCACTCTCTCCTTTTTTAGTGCTACATCTTCTTCTTCCCCTTGGTCCTTTCCATATAATAGTCTTTACAGTCCACCTTTTATCTAAACCATTAAATAGAAGCTGATAAAAAAAATACGAGCCATCTGTCCTAGCATATTTTACTTATGGATAATTTAACATTGAAATTTTGTATTTTAATGGGTTTAATAGTTTATAATTTATAAATTTATTTGTTCCAAAAATTTTTTTACAAACATATATTTCGTAAAAAAAATTATATGTATTAAGTAGTAGTTTTCTATGCTATCTATTAAATCATCGTTATTATCAGCTAAGTTAAAAGAAAGATTCAAGCTCGTCCCAGCCCTAACATAGGATTTAATTCTCATACGGATATTTCACGGATATTTATACCTAATGCGGAAGTAGACAATTTTATTTTCAATCTACTGAATCTACTATTCAAGAGCTTTGAAAAATTTAAATCTCTATTTATTTTTAGGTCTTGTTCATATTTAAACATATCTAAAAATTTAGATTTCCAAAACTTAGAGTAAGGGAAATAGGAAGATATGTTAGGAATTTGATTGTCATTAAAATATTAAAAGTGTCGAAAACTATAAATATAAATTTTTAAATTTATTTCTTCAATACTAAAAACACGTGGCATTTGAATTTACAATTCATCATTTGAGATTTCAATAAATTATTTTGCATGAAATATAAAATACTAATATTTCTTAAATTCTCTTAACGAAATTTTAATTTTAAAAATAGAAATTCTATAAGATAATTCGCCCTTCTCACTTTTTCTCAATCGATCTCAATCGCCCTTTTCTTCGACAATCTTCGTGACGCTAATATTATTATTGCGTTTCATCCGTGAAAATTTTACCCTCATGCGCCTTAAGAAGTTTCACTTTAAAAAGCGTTGCTAAGCACTTACCGGTAATTCATCATTATCATTAATAGCTATACAGCCCCTTGTGGATCTAAGCCTCCTCAAGTATTCGCCATAGCAATCTATTTAGTGCTTCTTGCGTCCAACTTCGAACCCCTATTGTTTCGAGGTCCTTGACAACTCCATCCCACCAACGCAGCATTGGTCTACCGGGTTTTCATTTGACACCAGGTTGTGAGTACAGTAAGGACCTTGTTGTTCTGTCGTCCGCAATTCGGTGCACAAGCCCAACCACTTACGCCTGTTGAATTTTATGAATTGGAGGATATTGGTGTCGTCAAGGATGTTATAAAGTTCTTCAATGTAGCGATTACGCCAACCGTCGTCGCAAACAGGGCCAAAGATTCGTTGAAGTATCTTCCGTTCGTAAATAAGGAGAGCAAGCTCGTCTTTCTTGCTAAGAGCTCAGGTTCCCGAACCATAAGTTAGCATTGGTGGCAGCAGAGTTTAAGAACTAAGGTATTCTTTTGTCTCTTTCAGAACAATTATATTTAAGCTATGTTGAAAAAGGACAAACGACGACTTTTATAAAAACAGTAAACATGTTACGTAACTGTCTAGCATCAATTTTCTCATTATTTTGCTAAATATGCTGAGCAGAAAAAGCCTCTGGTAACAGGTGCCAACTTAAATCTTTGATTTGGACTTGTGTACAATAGTCCCAATAGTCTTAGCAGGAATAAATTCAATAAATACACTTATTTCTTTTAATTCCACTTTATATTGTTACCACGTATCTAGTAACCACAATGGTAAAATTTGATTTAAATCATATTTGGCTTCGCGGTTACATCTGGTGTTTATTTACGGGAAGACTCAGTCAATATTAATTAGGATTTCGCTAATTAATATTAGCTTATAAATTAATAGGTTTATCTGTGCTAATATTATAAAGAGGGAATATTTGTCACAAAACATTGCCACATTACACACAAATGCTACATTAACTTTGAGTTACAGGCTATAGGCGTCCATGCGTCGGGTTGTCTCTCTCCCTAAAATATGGGGAGGGGGCCGATGGCTGGCCATGCGTCATACTCGTGAACGGGTGCTACTTGTGGTGACCTGGTCGTACTTGAATTCGTGTTGTTCCCACGAGAATCTAAGTGTGTGGTCCTATTTTACCATGCCTCCTCCTGATAGAGGACAAATCTTTGTTTTTAATTTATTTTACTATTATTTATTACTTAAGATGTCACGTGGAACATGGTGTAATGGTTGCAGCTCCTTACAAACGTTGGGTAAAACAAAAGCTTGGCGATTAAAAAGATTAGCGGAGAGTTTATTGCCAGTTCTTCTCTTCCGTTATACGCCTTTGATTTGTGAACTGGCAGTAAATGTTAAAATTAGAAGCATTTCATATATATATATATATATTTTTTTTTTGTAGGTAACGCAAGTGTACATTTAGCGATTAGACTTTATAAGTTTAAACTAAGCTTTTCAACTCACTATGGATTAAGTAAAAACCGCTTCAATTAGCGAACATTATGAGGAATATTTAAGTGAAAATAAAATAATAAAGATACTTTTAAGTAAAACTTGAGCGGCGGTCTGTAGGCGTATATGAATTATGTCATCGTGTCATATATACGTATATGTAGCTAAACAAATGTACGGAATGCCTTCGAGGCGTCAAAAAGTTCATTTTGACGAAACTATCGTTCCCTATACTGATAGGCCTAATTTGCACTAAAATGGAAAGGAGTGAATCAAAAGGCCGTGATTATCTAGTTCGTTATTCGTGAACGATGAACTGTGAACGGGGTGAATGAAGCGTTGAGTGTCGCTCATTTTCATTCGATGCATTTTCAGGAGTTCTTTGATATGCGTTTATCTGGTTTTCATAGCTTTTTGTTCAATCTCTATCAGTGAAATTAACATGTTATTACATTTAGAAGACATTTAAATAGTGGGAAATGTTGGCCTTGTCTGGTCTAAACCCAGGTCGTGGGTTCAAATGGCTGGCGCCAAAGGATGTCTCCTATATGCTAACACTGTTATACATATATAGAAGCCTGTTTACCTACTTGTCTACAGAAAAACGCACTCGCGAGCCCTCTGGCTTTGAAAGTATCACCTAACATCAGATGAGCTGCCCGTTTGCCCACTGTTGTCCGACGAGATTCCAATCCTATCCCCAAGCAGCCACTTGATTGGAACCCGCAAGGAAAGCAGAAGTCTGGCCGTCCCAAGTAACCCTGGCAAAACAGTTGAAGATGCGGCAAAGACGGCCGGAAAGACTTTGAGTGAGGCTCATGAACGAACGAGATGAATACTCACTGTGGACACCCTCTGGCCCCTATCTAGGGATTATAGGACAATAAGTCAAGTAAGTAATATAGGAATTACTTAAATAAATAAAAGAGGATTTCAGGTTTATCATACTTCCTTTTAATTGCTCACTATCAATAAATAAATTTATAAATTATTGTTCTATCGTAAAAAAAAACAGTGGCACAACAACATTTTTAGATCTGAGATTCAGATTTCTGTATCTGTTTCTTGATTATTTGTCATTCTAATAGGCAAGTAGGTGATCAGATCCTGTGCCTGACACACGCTGTCAACTTTTTGGGTCTAAGGCAAGCCCGTTTCCTCACAATGTTTTCCTTCACCGTTCAAGCGATAAATGCGCACATAATAAATAATGCAAAGAAAGAAAGGATATTATCAGCCTCTCTGTAGAACTAACTATTGAAATCTCCTGTGTGGAACTGGAGCAATTCATTGTTGTATGTCTATATTGTCCTCCATCAGCTGTCTATAATAATGTTGAAAATGTATTAGAGGAGATATTGTGTAAATTAGTAAAGTGTAATAAAGGGCTAATTGTGTGTGGGGACTTTAATGTCAATTTACTTTGTCATTCTAATTCAAGTGTACGCATACTTAGTCTTTTTCGTTCATACAATTTAATAAATCAATTTCATTCACCCACAAGAATAACAGCTAGCACCGCAACTTGTATAGATAACATATATAGTAACATAGCCCCTTTGAATGTTTGTATTTTCAATAGATTTAAATCTGATCACACTGGTCAATGGTTTGAATTCCAATTAAGGAAACAAAAAACATGTAAAAAGAAGAAAATTGTGATAACTCCTATTACAAATGACCGTTTGGACAGATTTAGAGAAGCATTGGTCTATAGAATGCCATTTCTGTGTGGCAACTCATCCCCTAATAATTTATACAATACTTTTTTTGGATCATTTATTGATGAATTCAAGAAAGTATTTACTCAAAAGACTTTATTGGTCTCTGAGAAAACAAGTTTCTGTGACTGGGCAAATGAGGAGTTACACAGGAAAAGGTTAAAATTATATGAAATCTATGACGAAATGCAATATAACACTAGTGTGGAATTTAGGGAATATGTTAGGTTGTATTCAAATAATTTCAAAAAAGATTGCAAAACTGCAAAGTCTCAATATTTAAGTTCAAAAATAAAAAATAGCATGGATAAAGTAAAAGCTACCTGGAAAATAATAAATGAAGAATCAGGTAAACCGTCTGACAAACGAACTGATTATATGTTAAAAGTTAAAGGGAAGTTAATAAAATCTGACCCAGAGGTAGCTTCTTCTTTTGAAGAGTTCTTTACAAATGTACCACTAAATACGACCAAGTCCCTAGATTCTTCACCTGCTGCTGCGATCTCATTGCTAGAAAAATGTGTACCTGAATGTAATATTAAATTTCAGTTTAAACATATAACTTGTAATGATATCGTTAAAACTTTTAAGCTTATTAATTTAAAAAAAAGTAAAGATATAAGGAAACAAAAAACATGTAAAAAGAAGAAAATTGTGATAACTCCTATTACAAATGACCGTTTGGACAGATTTAGAGAAGCATTGGTCTATAGAATGCCATTTCTGTGTGGCAACTCATCCCCTAATAATTTATACAATACTTTTTTTGGATCATTTATTGATGAATTCAAGAAAGTATTTACTCAAAAGACTTTATTGGTCTCTGAGAAAACAAGTTTCTGTGACTGGGCAAATGAGGAGTTACACAGGAAAAGGTTAAAATTATATGAAATCTATGACGAAATGCAATATAACACTAGTGTGGAATTTAGGGAATATGTTAGGTTGTATTCAAATAATTTCAAAAAAGATTGCAAAACTGCAAAGTCTCAATATTTAAGTTCAAAAATAAAAAATAGCATGGATAAAGTAAAAGCTACCTGGAAAATAATAAATGAAGAATCAGGTAAACCGTCTGACAAACGAACTGATTATATGTTAAAAGTTAAAGGGAAGTTAATAAAATCTGACCCAGAGGTAGCTTCTTCTTTTGAAGAGTTCTTTACAAATGTACCACTAAATACGACCAAGTCCCTAGATTCTTCACCTGCTGCTGCGATCTCATTGCTAGAAAAATGTGTACCTGAATGTAATATTAAATTTCAGTTTAAACATATAACTTGTAATGATATCGTTAAAACTTTTAAGCTTATTAATTTAAAAAAAAGTAAAGATATATGGGGTATGTCAACAGTCATTTTAAATTCCGTTATTAATGTAATAAGCTCTGAATTGTCTATAATTTTTAACAGCTGTATCGATTGTGGAGTCTTTCCGGACGAAATGAAATTAAGTAGGATTACACCGTTGTTCAAGGCAGGTAGTGAGTCTGATCCGTCAAACTTCAGACCTGTTTCCGTGCTCCCTGCGTTGAGCAAAGTTTTTGAAAAGATAATGCTAGACCAGCTTTCTTTACATTTTAATAAATCGCACAATCGATGCCGGTGTGAAGTTGATTTCGGACATATTTAACGCCTGGGAAGAATCATATGATGGAGTCGGCGTCTTTTGTGACCTGTCAAAGGCCTTTGACTGTGTTCATCCTGATATACTCGTTGGAAAGCTTTAACACTATGGCGTTGATGGCAAAGCTTCCAGCCTGATGAATTCATATTTAAAGGGAAGGATCCAAAGAGTTCATGTCAATGGAGTCACCTCTCCGGGTTCGCAGGTATCAATGGGCGTCCCCCAAGGATCGATTCTCGGGCCTTTCTTATTTCTGATTTACATAAATGACCTCCCATTCTTTGTCAACGAAGTTCATGAGATGGTATTGTTTGCTGATGACACTTCACTTCTATTTAAAGTGAATAGGAATAACGTATTATTGGACGATGTAAACAATTCTATCTCTCGTATAGTTAACTGGTTTAATGTAAATAACTTATTGCTTAATGAGATTAAAACAAAATGTATTAGATTTACAACTACTAGCGTAAAGCGAGATATTGGTAACCTGAAAATTAAGGACAGTGAACTAAACTTTGTTGACAAAACTGTTTTTCTAGGCATAACAATAGATAGTAAACTCCAATGGGGCCCACACATAGAGACTCTTTCGAATAGGCTGAGCTCTGCAGCATATGCAGTAAAGAAAATCCGACAGTTTACTGATGAGGACACGGCTAAAATTGTGTATCATAGCTACTTTCATAGCGTTACGTCGTACGGCATTTTATTGTGGGGTGCTGCTGCAGAGGTTCAATCCATATTTGTGCTGCAGAAGCGGGCTGTTCGGGGTATTTGTTGTGTTTCTCCGAGGGAGTCGGTACGGAATAAGTTTAAGGAATTAAATATTATGACACTATCTGGTCAATATATTCTTGAAGCCTTGTTGTATGTCCAAAAAAATATAAACGATTTTAAAACAAATGGTGACTTTCACCAGTATAATACGCGAAATAGAACTAATTTGAGTGTACGACCAACCAGGCTCCAAAAGATAAATCACTCCTTATATGGAAATTGTATTCGTTTTTACAACAAACTCCCAAGCGCAATTAGAGAATTATCACTAAATAAATTCAAAGTCCTCGTTAAACGAAAATTAATCAACAAAGCTTTTTATAAATTTGAGGACTACTTAAATGATCCTAATCCTTGGGATTGAATTGCTCCAGTTCAAACAATTTGTATGACAATACTTGGCGATTAAAAAGAGTGGCGGAAAGTTTCTTGCCAGTTCTTCTTACCCGCTCTACGCCCTTGACTTGCGAACTGGTAGTAAATGTAAATTTACGATTAATTTAACTTGACTATTCAAAAGTGTACTTAGTTACCTACTTGAATAAAGATATTTTGAGTTTGAGTTTGAGTTTGAATAGAAAGTCCATTGGTGCACAGCCGGGTATCGAACCTACGACCTCAGGGATGAGAGTCACACGCTGAAGCCAGTAGGCCAACACTGCTCTGTTCTATCATCTGTATTCCCTTATTTGAGGGGCATTCCCAAAAGCCCTTTCACATTTCAAAATCAGGAAACTTTAGTTTAGAAGGCATACAGCGACTATGTTAAGACATTGGCTGTAACATAATGTTTTATTTGGAATCCGACGTGACACTAATCTTTAAACCTATAACCAAGAGACAAGTCAAGCCAAGAAAAGGCTTCGCAAGTTCTCAACTATTGCACTTATTGGCACTTCAATTTTCTCCTTTCCTATTTCACGTGAAACATTTTGTTTTAGAAACTTTAATTGAAGTATTTTCTAACTTAAATACCGTGTTTTCGAAATAGGTATAATGTTTTACTTACTTTAGATACTACACTATTACACTTTACGCTTAATTGCTTATCATGTACTTAAGTAAAAAATAGAACATAAGAACGAGTGCCTTTGCCTTCTAGTAACACGTTCTTATGTTAATTATAATTTTTAGTAGATTACTTTTAAATACAAAATATTAATGATTATTCCAGTGAATAATTCAGAATGTGATACCCGAAACAAAATCAACCCATCAAAATATGAGCAAAATACATGTAAATTTACACAACGGAAAACTCTATAATAAGAAAAACAAATGTGAAAAAGCGTTGGCTGAGAAAATTGCAATTTCGATACACCCTTCGTACTTTACATGCGTATCGCGTAAACTATGTTTATACAACGACGTCATTTTGTATGAATTGAAATGTTACCGTCATTATCTTGATAGGTCTTTTAGGCTTCAAAGTAAGCTTTTTATTATGATTTATTTTAAGTTTGGTAAAGAGCATCCAGTGTAGAAAACCAGCCTGATCGATCCTGGGCAGCTCTTAATTTCACTCCACGTCATTCCAGCTTCATTCGTCTTTGCAACGATGCTTTGTTGCCAGCCCTGCGATTCTGTAACTCACTTTTCGAACTCACACAGCGGTTTTCGCATCGGCGGTCGCTCTGAAATCAGTCGTGAAGCAGTCATTTTATGATTTGGCATTCTGATAAACAATCAACTACAAGCTCCCACCTTTTCAGAATGCCAAATCATAAAATGACTGCTTCACGACTGATTTCAGAGCGACCGCCGATGCGAAAACCGCCGTGTGAGTTCGAAAAGTGAGTTACAGAATCGCAGGGCAGGTCTGTTTTGTACCACGTGTCCCTTTGCTTTGAGGATTCCAATCGAGGGCTTTCTTGGCCATCGGAGCGTATATAATTGTTTTTTCTCGACTTTGTTAATTATGAATTGCTAAATGTTGAAAAACAGGCTAAAATATGTTTTCTATAGAACAGGGGGAAAACGAAGGCTTATCTGATGTTAAGTGATACTGCCGCCCATGGACACACACTACCCGAAGGCTCGCAAGCATGCTGCCAGCCTTTTAAGAATTGGTTCGCTCTTTTCTTATAGGACCACATAGTGGTGGTGCGCGAAAAAATCTGTCGTAAGAAACGCTCAGTTGATAAATGATACCTTTTTGGTGGTAGTTATGCAAATTATAGCTAGGCAATCAAAAGAAACGAATCTCACCAGTACGAAGTAATTCTTCATAATTATATAATTGAATTAACTATAAACATAGGTAAAAAATATATATAAATTCAGTGATGAAAAGAGACAAAAGTTTAAAACGCGCAAAGGTATCATCTAAAATGTTTTGAAGCTTAAATATTGTAAATAATTGTTATAAATGAGGGCAATTTAAGGCTAAACATTGATTTCCCCGGACAGCACATTTCATTAGGGAAAAAGTACCCTTGGAACTTCAAATGTATTGCAATAAATACGAAATGAAATCAACCATTGAACTGTGTTTAGTTTTTTTCTTTGTTTTGCGCGTTTTGATGTTTAATCTTTAGTCTCACAAATATACAGTATTAACAATATTCTTTACCTACATATTTTTTTTTAACTAAACCGAATAAAAATTCCCCGAAGCCGGCTGATCCCCGTGGAGGAAAGCGACCATAACCCTCTAGATAAAATAAAAACGTAGTTGGTAAAGACTGGAGCAGAAAACCAAAAATAGAACAGCATTGAGTGAACTAGAGGAGGCTTTTATCCTACATGGGGTTCCAATAACATAGTTTTAGATGAATAGATATAAGATAAAAATGTCATTTAAGGTTGTTGGAAATAAATGGGCCTCATTATTATTATTACCGACGTATTAATACTAATAAGTAAAAATTTATAGATAGAAAATTAAAACAAATTTAAAAAGTTGTTTCCTTTAATAGCAGCATTTCCTCGCTGTATTGCGATACTAATTCCATGAGCGAAGAAAGCACCAGCTCTGGGGTCACCTGTTCTGTCAGGCCCCAACTTAATTATTTCATTAGGGCCCATGTACTCCACGATCCAAGAATCTCTACTCCAAAGGGAACACGATCAATGTTTGAGGAAAGACTCTTATATTTGGGCTGTTTATTACCTTCTGCCTGCTGCTATATTATATTGAATTTATATCCACTTCAGTCTTAGATTGATGTGTGTAATCTGTTTAAAAAAGATGGTAAATAGAAATACTTAATGTGCTAATTTCTACCTTCGTATTTCGGTTTTAGTTTTCTAGTAATAGGAATTCTAAGAGTCTTCAGATGTAATGTATGTAATGAATATAAGAACTTATAAATGAATTAGGTATCTGAAATTACAGTACTATACTGAAGTACTGTAGACAGTGAAGAGTTTTGTACAACACAGAACTGTATCTAGTTTTAAATGTACGCTTGCCCGAGAAATGAAGCATTTAAAATGGAAATATTTATGGCATTGGATTCTTATATCATAACCCCAGCTCGCCGACTTTCCAATCAGTATTAGATCTTCTTTAACGTCACTCATTCTATCCGCGACCGAAGGCTGTAAACACAGGACTTCTTATTCTGTTATAGGCTTATAACAAAGATGGCCAGGCAAATACAGGTATTGGCCTGGCCATCTCTTTCAAATGGAATATTGTGAAGTGACCAAAAAACATTATTTACTTATTAGTGAATATCTAGTGGAAAATATCATAATCAATTAGGATTATTTATTTCCAAATTTTTCGTAAATATTTTGAAAATCTCTAAATATAGTTTATTGATTTATTACTTTTAAAAGAAGTAAATTAACAATAAATTTTCTGACGATTGCGACAAGGTTATATTATTGACATGTGCTGATCTAACCTTTGTATTTGAATAATCTTTGTAAAGCACATGAATAATAAATATAATTAAATTATAATATGATATTTATTATTTATGTTAATATTTAATCATTCCAGTGATATATGCCGTCAACGCCAAAGAAGTTTTACTTCAATAGCGCGTAAAGGTTACACGCACACACTTTTTTTTATTAATACTATTACCTCTCCTAGAAAATAGTCGAAAAAGGGCAGATGTCTAGTGATTTTTTAGTTTTATAAAACTCAACATTTCAATCGCAATTATGGATTGAAATGTTGAGTTTTATATGGATGATAAGATGCAAATTACCGGTGCAGCTCCTATACGACAGCCGCCAAGTGTCTAGACTCCGATAGTACAAACCAATGTAGTTGAAAACTGATTTTAACACATACAATTATATAATTTTCAAACAATATTTTCCAATATTTCCTAGAGATTCTCATAAGTAGTTATTATTTTATGAAATCCTTGGACAGATTCGATTTTGTGTGGTTTAGATTTATAATGCCGTCAATAGATGTCAATATTAGCCCGCTTCTCAGTAATTGACTATAAATTACCAAATTTTGTACGCTCTAAAAATCTTTCATATTAATAATATTACGTCTCATCTCATTGGTTTAAAGAATGTTTTTTACAACAAATTCACCGACGGACATTATTGAGCAGTGTTAGCCTAGTGGCTTCAGCGTGCGACTATCATCCCTGAGGTCGTAGGTTCGATCCCCGGCTGTGCACCAATATACGCATTTTATACTCGCGCGAACGGTGAATGATAACATCGTGTGTCAGCGTGTGTCAGGCACAGGAGGCTGATCACTTACATGTCTATTAGATTGACAAATGATCATGAAACAGATTTTTGAGGCTCTGACCTAAAAAGGTTGTAGCGCCACTGGCTTATAGAGCCTTAAATAATTAAGTGGAATGCGAGACTATTAATTCTATTAGCCGTCCCACTGGTCAATGCTATTAGATCTTTGGCGCCACGCAATGAAATATAAAGAATTAAATTCCTTTTAACTTCTGACTTCGAAAGACTCAAAAGTATTAAATAGCAAATTTATTACATTAATTAGGTGATTCGACCTGTTCAACTGCCAAACCAACTTGACAGATAGCGTGTTTAACATTGTGACTAAAATATTGAAATGTTATCCAAACATCGACTTATGTAATAAAATTCGCATTTATTCAAAAGTCAAAATCATTTATTCATATAGGTAACACATTGTACACTTATGAACGTCAAAAAAAAAATTAAATGCTTCTAATTTTTATATGTACTGCGAGTTCTCAAATAAAGGGTGTAGAACGAAAGAGAAGAACTGGCAATAAACTCTCCGCCACTCTTTTTAACGTTTGTGAGGAGCTGCAGCCATTACACCATGTTCCACATGACCATATTTCCTTTGGATAAAGTATATTTAAGTGACCTTTACCATATTTTCTTTTGTTGTTTACAATATTACCGCACCTCCTTTCTGAATTCCTTACAATTACTACAAAATCTATAATAATTCGTTTGCATTGCATCACTATTCGCTGTTCATGAATCTGTAAGATTAGCTTTTAAGTTTTTAGTTTGTTATTAATATATATTTTTTTGTATTACTTTATATTAAGGTTCTATATTTTTTTTATTTAACATTTGGTTCTGCACTCCTCGCACTCATCATGTTTCTTTTTTTTTTAGTTTTTGTCTTTAACTAGGGTTGCCTGGAAGAGATCGCTTATTAGCGATAAGGTCGCCCGTTGCATCACTTATAATTTTTACGTATTGTGTTATTTGTGTTTCTTTTGTTTTTATTGCAACAAAGTGTAAATAAATAAATAAAAAAATCTTCTGCCTTTTGCTTTATCGTTTGCTGTATTATCTTCATTCATAATCAATAATAATATTAAAATTAAATATGTTTATGTATATCCCTTTGCTTCCTTTTGATGTCTTTGTTTAGTTTTCTCACGTGTAGTTTTCCTATGTTTTACTTGAAACATAGCATAGCAGTAGCAATATGGCATAGATATAAAACTATTTCCATATAAATAAACAAAGTATATTTAAATGTATGGTCACATTTATATTTTGTTGGGAGATATGATTTAATTATTCAATCAATAACTTTTAGACGATCCAGATGTTTATTATTTAAATTAAAACTACGATATATCTTTAAAATATCTCGTAATTTTATATACAATTTTCATAATAAAATTTGATACATACATTTCTCATAAAAATTATTTTAAAAACTAAACGTTCGTGGAATTTTTGAAGTTATACTTCTTTAGGCGCCTTATGAACAATTTATGAAAGTGAAATTTTTGGATGCGCGCGCACCGTGACACAAAATTAACAGAACGAAGTTGCCCACGGAAGATACTACGGCATTGGACATAAGAGAATAATAACAAATATTTATTTATTTAATTTTTCAAATGTAAACTAAACTTTATTGACTATAATGACTCCTTTTCCAGTCTTTGATTATTTAATTGTAATTAATTATTTGCATGCAATCAAAAATTATTTTTAATAATGCCAAAGAAGTATAACTTCTTACGCGCGTACATAAGTACACGCACCCTTTTTTAATTACATCAGTGTTGACTGTTGGCCTAGTGGTGTGAGCTCGTACCTCTCAACCCTAATGATATGCGATCATATCCCGTAACTAGTGAAGTTTTCTTTGTATCTCCGACAATAGGAAATACAATCTGTAAGGAAACTTGAGACCAAAAGTTAAGGATTTGTGAAGCACAAACGGGTCCCGTTCAGAATAACAAAATAAAAGCAAATAAGTAACCTATTTGATCTTATTTTTCTTCGTTTTTATCATGTTTGGCAATAAGTTCTTGATAAAACTCGAGAGTTTAAAAGTTTGGAGGGTTCTTGTGTCTTGAGATAGTTTTATTGATTTTGCTAGTACTGAACACATAAATAAAACTTCACACACAATAAGTCAGGTTCCAAGTTTTCAATAGTCACGTTAGTTTGAGGTGGCCTTCTCTTGCTGACCACGACCGCCTTAAGCACTCGAAAAGTCTTTTTTTTTTAAAAGATAATTCACACCAATTGACCTAGTCCCATGCTAAGCTGGTGAAGCTTGTGTTATGGGTACTAGGCAACGGATATACATACATATTATAGATAGATAGACATATAAATACATTTAAACACCCAAGGCCTAAGTACAACACCAAATGCTCATCACATCGATGTTCGTCTCAGCCGGGGATCGAACCCGGGACACATGGGTTCGCAGTCAGGGGTACTAACCACTAGACCAATGAGTCGTCAAAAGATTTTGTTTAAATTTTTTGTGTTATTATATTATACATTGTGTGTTTTAAAATTCAATTTAAACCATTGCTAAGGTAAAGTTATAAAGTGTTATTCAAACTTATTTAAACACTTACACAGTCGTAGAATAGTGACGGATCTGACAAATAGTAAACTGTACAAGGCAGCCATTTGAAAATGAAATAATCATGTTAGTTTTTGTCATAACTATTTTAATTCATATTCTGTTATTATGGAAATTGGCATTTAAGCAAACAAAAGGGTTTTTTTTGAACAAAATAATAATAATAACATTAAATTACACAGTTTTCTAGAAAATCACATGTTTCTATCAAGTCACTTTACCGACTGATTAATTTGAAATTTAAAACACATGGATTTTTTTTTAATGTAGCCGTAATATTTAGTCAATGTAATGTCCAAATATGATAAAAGTGGGTTTTGGTTTTTTTTCAAATCCGACATTGTTCTACGATCATATCGTCTTGTTGTAACTATTGTCAGGGGTGAATCTACTCAGGGGCTTTTGGGTTGCTGCCCAGCGCCTCGTGGCTACAAAGGCACCCAATCGAAAACAATAGGCAATATTTTGAATAAAAACAATCCAATCATAAGGCATATATGCGATGCGTGTCTATCGAAAGGAATGGGAAATTCCTCGTCGCTTGTTTTCGGCCGGTGTATTTTTTAAGTGAAACTTCTTTTGGGAATAAAAGAGAGAGAGTAATTGAGACCGATTAAAAGAGAGTGAGAAGGGCGAATCAAGTTATAGAAATTCTATTATTAAAATTAAAATTTCGTAAGGAGAATTTACGAAATATTAGTATTTCATATTTCATGCAAAAAAAATTATTTAAATATCAAATGACGAATTGTAAATTAAAATGCCACGTGTTTTTATTATCGAAGAAATAAATTAAATTTTTAAATTTGTATATATTTCTTCAGTTTTAATATTTTAATGACCATTATATTCATTAAATTCCTTTTTCTTCCTTTTTCCCTTCCTCTAAGTCTCGGAAATCTAAAGTTTTAGATTTGTATAAATATGAACAAGACTTAAAAATTAGTTGCCAAAGAAGTTTCACTTCTGACATGACGTGTACTTTGTACGCACGCACTTTTTTTTCTATTACGGGACTTCCCCATAATAGCCCCGAGCCCCACAAACTCACGATCGCCCATAACTATTGTGTATACCAAAGTTAACTAAAGGTGTAGTGAAGTTAGTCAAAAGTACTAATTATTTAAAATTGTGCTATAGAGATTAGATTATTGAAAGAAAATTAAAAATAATATTTTATTTTGGTGCGATTTTTAATTCTCAACACTAGATAATGTATTATCATACTATAAGTCTACTACTGACAAGCTACCATAAAAGTATAATAAAATAGAAACGATAATTTCAAAATCATTTATTTGTAAATTTTAAAGCGTCTTTTTAATCTAAACTTATTTACATTTCGACTTCTACTCGTATTATATGTACATTCGGCAATAAAGTATTTAAATTAAGTACATTGCTTTCAAAATATACTATAATTTGACATACAAATAAAGTTTAGAAATCTCGTATCAAACATTTTGGGAGTTACTAAGGTCTACAACGCAGTGAATTCCGATGAGAAGTTATCTCTTATTGATTCCTTAAGATCCCCCGGATTCGCTCCAGGTAAGGACCACGTAGAACTGCCGGTAGCAGTTACTCTTGGACCCATATTATCGTATGTTGGCCTTAAAAGACACGTTCTACTCCTTTTTGGAAGAGTTGAACCACCACCTAACAAATCTGGAAACTTATCTTTATGCCCCTTCACCTGTACCGATATGAAGATGTTTCCATACGGTGCCGGTAAAGAGAATTCCGCAGGGGGAGGGGGGTAGCCTCCTGAAGGTCCTTCTATCGTTATATGAACAGGTTCCATACAATTTTCGCTTGAGACTGACCGCTCGAACATTTCAAACCCGTACGATCCCATATCTGTACTGGTTCGCTCGCAGCTCGCTGCTAGTGATGTATCAATGAGTTTCTTCTCTTGGTCTGTGAAGCTTCTACTTGGTGGCACTCTTCGGCGTGTTTTCCAACAAATACACGTACCTATTATCCCAGTTCCAGCCATAGCCAACATAGAACCTGCAGCTATGAAAATGTTGGAATAGTCCGGCGCGCTGCGGGCGGTCGCTACTCTCGTTTTAGGTAAAAATATTGTCAAATACGCGTTAGCTTCGCCCACTATGCTTTTAGCAGTGCACTTCCATTCTCCAGCGAATTCACTTGTTACGTTATTTATAGTTACATTTACCCACTGTGCAGTTTTATTTACAAAATCATCTTTATACTCGTTGAAGTGCCTGAAACGGTATCTATAAATCGTTATTTCACTATTTCTGTTGGAGTTATTCGTGATTTCCTCTAGATGAAACGTCCAAGACACCGTCGGCATAGGATCACCTCTGATCAAACAGCCAAAGTAGATGTCTGCGCCGAGTTCAGTTCTTATGACGGAGGGACTGGTTATGGCGGTGGGCGGACAAGCCATGTCTTCACTATCCAGGTCTCTCCATGTAATTTGGGATTTACTACGTGGTCCTACACAGACTAATTCTTCATTGCCTACGTTACTATTAAGATACCATTCGTGAAAGTTTCTTAGCCGGCAATCGCAATACCAAGGATTATCCGCAAGAGTGAGTGTCTTCAAAACGGGCAGATTAAACGTATCAGGATGGAGATACGACAAATGGTTTTGGTGCACGTAAATAGTTTCGAGAGCCCGCAGATTCACGAAAGCAGAGGGGTGCACTTTCCTCAGCCGACAACGGGAAAGTTCTAATTTCTTCAAATGTTGTAGAGCGGGGAATTGCTCCGCAACTAATTGACTCAAAGGATTGTCATTTAGGACCAAAAGCCTTAAGCGGTCGTTCCCTTTGAAAGTGTCAGGAGAGAGTTGAGTCAGTTGGTTGGATGAAAGGTCTAATTCTATTAAAATACGGAGCTCTCTGAAAGCATTGTGATGCAAGAAATGCAAATGTGTGGCACTCAAGTTTAGCCGCTGCAAGTTTAGTAATTCCGTGGCGACAAAGGCGTCCTCGTACAGTTCTCTCAGAATGTTTCCGTGTAGATCTAGAACTTGGATGTCGGTCGCTAATCGAGGTATTTGAGTTAGGCCGGCGTTTACACAGGACGCGGTCTTTTTGCCGGAAGACCATTTGCAGTGGCATTCTGTTATGTATGCACAGTTCAGCCAGTCACTTTCTGATGCTTGGACAAGCAGAGTTAAAAGAAAGCACGACAGTGCATTAATTCCCATTTCATATCCACTTCCTTTATTATTTACCTGGAACAAAAGATCATATGTGAGTAACATTGAACAGTGTTGGCCTAGTGGCTTCAGCGTGCGACTCTTATACTTGAGGTCGTAGGTTTGATACCCGGCTGTGCACCAATGGACTTTCTTTCTATGTGCACATTTAACATTTGCTCTAACGGTGAAAGATAACAGGAAACCGACATTGTGAGGAAACCGACATATCTTAGACCCAAAAAGTCGGCGTGTGTCAGGCACTGGAGGCTGATCACCTACTTGCCTATTAGATTTAAAAATGATCATGAAACAGATTCAGAAATCTGAGGCCTAGACCTAAAGAGGTTGTAGCGCCCCTGATTTATTCTTAACAACGTAACATCACTGCTCTTTTAGTAACACACTTCAAATGGACTTAGAAATTTAGATTTCTAGCGAAATTTGAAATTAATAAAAATCTAAGATTTTCTAAAACAACACTTATATTGCGATAATTTGTTCTTGTTCCATATGTTTGTAATTTAAAGGCCATTAATCAAAGTTATGTCAAGATCAAGCATACCGATACGAATTAATTAACTTGTAACTTGTAAGGTTTCTGAACTATTGATTTAACAGAAAAATTACATAAAAAGGGGAAATTTCTATCTACGGGTGGCATTTTCTTAAAAGTTAATATTGCATGAATATGTATTATTGTTTTTGCAATAATATAATGTAGGTAAAATAATATAAGGTCAAAGAAATTAAATATTTGACTAACATAACTCAAGAATACGATTTACTTTAAGTATGAATCTAGTATGTCAAAAATATATTGTATTTTGACATACTTAAAAATCTTAGCGTAAATGACATCTTTTACATTTTTAAAAACCATAAATGTGGATTTTTTTATAGAATAGGGCGGCAAAGTCATTACAGCCCATGGACGTATTTGAAATGTAGATAGTGTTATTTGTTAATTATTATTTCTGTTTGTCATTCATTGTGGTTTTCCTGTACTTTTTGTATCTTGTATTACTGTTAATAGTCGCTACAAACAAATAAATTATTTTTTATTTATAATCCTACAGCTAACATTAATTATGTAAAACAATTATTATAGTAACAATGCTAAAGATCAAACTTGGAATACGTAATATGTAGATACAAAAAGGTTCAAATAATTAGTAAGGAAATAGTCAATAAAAAGTATTAAATACGTAATACCTAATTCGGCTGTGTGATGGTGTGAAAGTGAGGGTATGTAGGTGAGCAGTGCTCATGATGCAGGTTATTTAATAATATTCTTAATACCCCTTGTAAGCCTATTCCGCGATAGCGTAAACAAGTCAATTGGTCGTCGTCTGTATAAATGTTTCTGTGTAAAAGATCGTAACATAAATAAAGATAATATAACCCCAGATATAATTTTGTACGATTGATTACTCTTATACGATAATGTGAATCCCAAATCTTTGTGTTTATCCGAGGCGCGGTTGTCATAGATGTTTTAATATTAAAAATTACAACGTGTTTTGGGCCACACATAATTTGAATCCAAGGTTAATTCAATAGTAATCTCTTGACGTATAATATATTGTGTTACATATATGAATAATTATTTAGATCTATGAGAGTTATGGCAGAGCAGTGGTGGCGACTCTTATCCCTGAAGTCGTAGGTTCGATCCTGTGCACCAATCGACTTTCTTTCTGCGCATGCGATATCTTCCTTCGCCGTTCGAGCGAATGTTAAGACATCGTGAGGAAACCGGCTTGCCTTAGACCCAAAAAGTCGACGGTGTGTGTCTTTTGATAAATGATCATGAAACAGATACAGAAATCTGAGGCCCAGACCTAAAAAGATTCCACTGATAATTTTTTATGGGATAGAAAATGTAATATTTCTCTTGATAGTCATACAAGTCATGGGCATCGTATACTAAAAACACCACTAAATCCTTCGAAGTAAATATTTTCACTGCCGGGAAATTCCAAGTTGGCCGCTTTTCTATAAAGCTAAGTTTTCCCAGCATTAGATTAAGCAGAACGTTCCTTTATGCGTTGTTGTGAAGTTATAAAGCTTAATAGACTTGAGGCTGTAAGGATATTATATGCAATTGTACGTATATATTTGATAAAATAGCAATGCTCAATCATTTATTTCTGCCTCATAATCAGCTACTACTTATACATATATATTATTTGTGACTCAGTTAACATTTTGATTGGCTTTTAAATTTTTGTTTATACGTATTTTTATTTTTTCTTTAGATTTTACTTTACCCCCTGTAGGTGTTTATTTTTATTGTTCCATATTAGGGTTGCCTGAAACAAATCGCTTGTTAGCTATAAGGCCGCAATTGCCTTATAACTTATGTAACCTGTTTTTTTTATATGTATATTTTTGTATAAGGTAATAAACTGTAAGTAAATAAATAAATAATGCTCTCGAGTAACTCATAGGTCGAGTTTATCTATTTATTTTATTTGTTAATTAGTTAACAAATTCAAATTCAAAAATCATTTATTCACGTAGGTAACACAATGTACACTTGTGATTCGTCATTAAAGAAATACATATTAATGCTTCTAATTTTACATTTACTGCCAGTTCTCAAATCAAGGGCGTAGAACGGAAGAGAAGAACTGGCAATAAACTCTCCGCCACTCTTTTTAATCGCCATGTTTTTTTTTTTACACAACGTTTGTAAGGAGCTGCAACCATTACACCATGTTCCACATGAAATCTTAAGTTATTAATAATAATAACATAAATTAAAAACAAAGACTTGTCCTCTATCAGCAGGAGGCATGGTGAAACAGGAGCACGCACTTACAATCTCGTGGGAACAACACGCAAACACATAGTCGAAATAATTAACATCACCGCATACTCGAATTCAAGTACGACCAGTCACTTAACCTAAAAACTAAGCCTAACTTAAAAAGTACTAAATATTTGGGAATAACCACTGTCGAGGAAGACATGATCAGTAGAACAGTACAAAAGGAGGCTTCAGAAACACGTCAACTACTTTCGGGCCTCTTGGAAACGACGGACTGCGTGTTTAGCTGAGAAGGGCGAATCTTGCCGCAGTTTGATAGTTTTCGTGTCACGGAGAGAAAACAAATCACTGGATTTGCATTATTTGATTGCCTCTAAAATCATATTAGCTGATGCGCTTGGCGAAAAATAAGAAGGAGTATGACGAGCTGACCGCCAACCTCCAGTAGTGGAGAGGCACTTCAAGAAGAAGAAGAAGAAAATCATATAATCAAAGTCATAAAATCAGATACAAGCAATTTAACAAAAATAAATCAGTCGCGCCTCTTTGCTTTTGCCCTCAGATTTCTCTATGTGTTTAATGATTATATGGATAAAAGTTCGTCAAAGCATTTATGTTATAATTCCTTTAAAATCCAAAATGTTCTGGCTAAAATTCTTCCTGTAAAAATTCAAATGACAAGCCAAAACTCGCGCAAACTCTCAATCTTACAATCTTACAAATTAAATAAAACGTTTTAACAGATAATTAACAATCTAAACAACCTAATCTAACAAATGTGATTATTTATTCATAAATACATTTTACTCATCTACAAGCGTGAAGATTTCCTATGTATGTACGTGCCCTGACTGTACAGTTTGATTACTTATAAGCATGACGATTTAATCAGGAGGAAGTCGTGGCTCCGCAATATTAGAGAATGGACGGGAGTGGCCAGCGTAGAACAGCTGTTGCGCTTGGCGAAATTAAAAGGAGTATGACGAGCTCACTGCCAACCTCAAGTAGTGGAGAGGCACTTCAAGAAGAAGAAGATGACGATTTCCTAAATCGTTGGAGTTACACCCCGAGAGCATAGCCAGACGACCCTCTTTGACTGTTAAATTGCATTCATTTGTTACATAGCAATTAACATTCCATTATTTCGCTCATATTCTATTGTTACACGCGAGTGGTTAATATAGAGACAAAAATCTTAAATTATTTAAAACACCCGATGACCCAGGAACCATACAGTTATATTATTTTAAATATTTCAATTACCCAGCCTTGGAAAGGGAAGACCGCAAACAAACATAAAATATTCAAAGATGGTCATAGTCTAGAATTGCATATGCTAATCAGGTTTATCAGGCACGAAGGCTGGAAAATATATAAGGCCAAAACCCGAGCGTTGTAGCACTTTTTTTTATTTAATAACTTACGTAAAATCTCTTCACTAGCCAAGTATTACTAGACAGCAAGTGCTTCTAATTATCCACGGACAACGTACCGCTATTTTACGAGAGATACCTGTCCACAACTTATGAAATTAGCTCAATAAGGCTGTTTAACAACGAACGTTTTCTGTACTTGTGAAAGGGCCACAGCAAAAATAATAATCGACATAAAAATATGCTTACTTATTTTTTTATAGTATAGCCTACGGGACGTCCAAAGGGCAGTCATCACAACCCATGGAGACTCATTTTAGTCGATGCGTTACCGGCCTTTGAGATAGGAGTATAGTCTTTTTAAACAATTGGAGGTCGTTTCTCCCAGGGAAGATCCCGGAAGTCGATTCCATCGACATGAATATGTTATTCTTTTAATGTTTTTCATAACTTAATAATGCGAGAAATACAAAAGGAATGACAAAGGTGATTGATGGAAAAGAGGATAAGACTTATATAAGATCAGCCATTTAAAGGCTCTCTCTCGAGGCTTGACCTCACAAGCAACCGAACTTGCTGTTGGCCTGAAGGGCCTTGAGAGCTCAGCTCGGCCTGCTATCTCGCGGCATCTGCTGCACCATTCCTCGCAAGTTGAGTGCTTATACCCGTTCGGTGCTGAGCCTCCTTCGGGTGGAGTATCGTTTCGTGCCCTGCACAGGGCAGTACGGGGGCGGGCTAGTATAGCCCTTGAGGGGGGCTGCAGCGCGCGAGGCTCCACTCAATACCTGTATTTATACCAACCCGAATAAATTTCGTAACATTTCATGTACTACGACTGAACTCGAACGGCAGTTGTAGGAACTGATTATCTTAAGGTTCAAAGGTTTAAAGCGCTAATAGATTACTTTTAATAATAATAATAGCTATGGAATTAATTTTACTATCGACCAATAAATATTCGCTAATTTATAGATCAAGTTTATTAAGCAAATCAAGGTTAGCAAATTAAATAAACCACAAATATTAATTGTTACAAACTATAAGACTATGACTTGCTTAATTTATAATATATGATAACAATGACAGCTGTCAATGACGTCATGGCTCTGACGTATAATTACACTTGGTTAAAAAGTTCATTCCTACCAGATTAAAGTGTATTTGTGATATTTTTACGAGTATTTATTTCATACAATGTTCATAAAAATATGGTAAATTATTCATCTTATTATTAAATAATGGCCCTAGTTATATTTATTTGGAATGTTGTTTATCAAAAACCGCTCGTGTCTCACCGCCCTGTTATGTCGACGGCTTATGAAATTAGTTTGTGTTGCTAAGCAGTGGTGTTGCGTTGAAACTAGATAGCTTTTAAGTCTTGTCTGCGATATTTTATATATAGTCTCCACCTGCTTCATGTTACAAAAGTACTTAATAGTTCTACGCGTTTCAAAAGGATATCAGAAACAATTTATAATTGAGAAACACAATTCATACACACGAATTCACATTTTTAATTACTCGTGTTAGTTATTTTGACTTGTTGTATTTGCGTGTTGTTCCCACGAGAATGTAAGTGCGTGCTCCTATTTCACCATGCCTCCAGCTGATAAAGGACAAATCTTTGTTTTTAATTTATTTTATTTTTATTAATTACTTAAGATGTCATGTGGAACATGGTGTAATGGTTGAAGCTCCTAAAAAACATAGTGTAAAACAAATAACTTGGCGATTTAAAAAATGGCGGAGAGTTTATTGCCAGTTCTTCTCTTCCGTTCTACGCCCTTGATTTGAGGATTGGCAGTAAATTAAAAATAAGAAGCATTTAGATAGCGTCAAAAAATTTATAGATATAAATTTTTTGACGAAGTGTACTGCATTGTGTTACCTATATGAATAAATGATTTTGACTTGACTTAAAACTTGCAAATAAACGATTTATTAAATAATATTCCTCGTATTATATGTTTAGCTGCAGATTGAATGAACCAATCCTGGTACACTCTTGCACACGGGTCTAAACCAAGTGAATATAGGTTCTTTTTGGGTTACTATCTTGTAGACACTTGCGTGTTATTCTTGCCATATTTAATATAACTGCTTTTTGAATGATGATATAAATAGTAATGATAATATAATAGACTCGGGAGGTCTTGAGGCAAAATTTTTATTTTTAGATAAAAAAAATTGTTTTTATTTTTTTATGATACAACATACAAAAATACATACAACCCTTAATTTTCATCCCACTACGATCAACCCCTATTTTTACAGAAAACCTAAAAAAAATGTTGACATTCCAGAAAACCGAACAGTCTCTGGAGTAGCATAGCAAAATGTTCCCTGGTGGTTTGTACTAAAAAGGTAGGCTAAGTAAAATCACATTAAGGAGAAACGAAGTTCGCGGGAGCAGCTAGTTAAATATAAAATGTAGTTATTCATTATTTGATTCCTAAAGTCAAAGTCAAAGTCAAATCATTTATTTCAATTAGACCACCTAAAATGGCACTTTTGAACGTCAAAAATAATACTAGAATAAAGAAAAATAGAAGATTCTAGTTGCCCCTTCTAAAAGGTAGTTTCGTGTGGAGAAGAATGGGCAAGAAATAAACACTGTATTACAATGTGTGCGATTTGGGAACCCTTTAAGTAAAAAAATACCTGTGTCAGATCCAAGCTCTTCCACAAGAAACTTAATAGTTCATTTCATATTGTTTTTATTAAAATTTTTCTAAACTGTTTACTACTACTTCTTCGTGAATGCCACCAGTGCATGTGATTGAGTATGTGGGGTGTGTGTGAGTGTAATGTGTATTTCTTATACCCTTAAGCGGTAAGGGTTTTAAAAACTTTTTATCATATTATTTTAAAAATCAGGTCCGCTAGTATTTAGTAAAGATTTTTGCTTTGATTTATAAAAACTAAACACGTTTAGACACAGTTTAACAATAAATTCCATATGTACAAGCGTTGCATTCTTAATGACTCTGTTGGCTCCACACCAAACAGTTTTAGATAATTTACGCTACAAAACATTATTTACTATTCCATGAACATGTCTATACTAACATTTTAAACATGTAAGATTTCATTTTTTTATGTAATCATCTCATCACAGGCTCATCTGATGTTTAGTGATACCGCCGCCCATGTACACTCACATTGCCAGCACACTCGCAAGTGTGTTGACAGCATTTTAAGAATTGGTGCGCTCCTTTCTTAAAGGACCCTAAGTCGAATTGGTTCAGAAATACTTCAGCAGGCAGCTGGTTCCACATAGCGGTGGTGCACGGAAAAAACTGTCTTAAGAAACGCTCAGTTGTAAAATTGCTTTTAAGACAAATTGCCGCGCCATTGTGTGTGACAGAGTATGCGAACCTACGGTTGTACCACTTTACACATTTGTGTACCATATTCTTACAATAAATAAATAATAATTATTACTCTTTAATCCTAAAACAGCTGGAAAAGCCGCTACAACTACATACATATGACAGACATAAGAATATCATTAAAGTGGTGGCCGGGCGCTTGTTGCCTTAAAAGGCCGAATTTAAAAATAGCGAAACATTAATAACTCGGCAATGGTAATTAAACTTTCAACTAGGTACGTAAACAATGCACTACCATCTTTTAAGCTCATAAACAAAATTAATAGCTCTAGTTAGTACGAAAATAAATAGTTATTTACGTGCTTACTTGTTGGGCGTTTAAAAGGCTTCTTTGAGTTTATACGAGAGAAATTCTTGTGAAAATTCACACATCTCTCATTTAGGTTTTTTTATTTTAAAAGAATTTTATGGAGTATGCATACGAAATGCATTTAGTTTAGAGATAAGTCGCGTTTGTTCAATTTTAAAAGTTTAATATTTACAATAATGGACTTGAAAAGAAGAAAAAGGGAAAAGTTTATTACACATAATAAAAAAGGGTGTTTAGTTAAAAGAAAAGCAATAGAACCCCCCACCATCCCCCTAGGATTCCCTATGTAGTGAGCAGCTAGTCTCTTCGATTTTACGTACGTCTTGTAATAATATCTACATAACACTTATAATTTTATAATTAAACTACGGTTGCACAAGAAGAATGCTTTTCATTTCAGCATAAGACAGGACAAATCTTTGTTTTTAATTTATTTATTGAGATGTCATGTGGTTGCAGCTCCTTACAAACATTGTGTAAAACAAAAAACTTGGCGAATAAAAAGAGTGGCGGAGCGTTTATTGCCAGTTCTTCTCTTCCGTTCTACGCCCTTGATATAAGAACTGGCAGTAAATGTAAAATTAGAAGCATTTAATATGTATTTCTTTATTGATGTTCATAAGTGTACATTGTGTTATCGATATGAATTTGATTATGAATATTGAATTTTTGAGTGAATTCTTTTTAAGTGGTTAAAAGTGAAAGAGAGAAAAAGCGTTGGGCAAAGAAAATGCGTTTTTTGGGTAGCTTATATGTAAGTTTGCGTGTATGTTGTGGTGTGGTCGGTATTTGCTTCTAAAAAAAGTTATGTTAAGGCATATTATGTATTTGTCTAACCGTTAGAAGTTTTGTTTAATTGTACAATTTTGAAGTTGAGTCGTGAAAAGGTTGAGAGATCAACTCGTATTGGAATAATTTTAATGTCTCCTAAACAAAGAAAAGTAAGGATACACAGCTGAACTATTCAGTAAACAGTAATTGCAAAGAGTATACATTAAAAATACAACTCAGAGACAACAAAATAAAGTACGACTGTAGCATAATTATAATATAAATTACATGAAAAAGTATTTTTCAAAGGAAGCTTTACAAGGATAAATTAAAATAGCAAGGCTTGGCTAGTTTTCTCGTGGGGTCAACGAACCAGATGATCCGTGCTCTGCGCTCACGTGCGACTCTTGGCGCGTCGCCAGCCGCACTGCAACATTTCGATGTTGCTTCACACTTAATCACTGTCGGAGGGTAGTTTACCTTTTTTAAACGATTTCACCGTGCAAAATTAGTATTTTCACATTTTTTTTTATTTGATTTTTGTTTTCTTATACATTTATTATTATTTGTATCTTAAGATTCTCGCATTTATATTAATTTGTATTTTTGATGTTTTATAAAATTAAATGACAGGTTTATCTTACAGGTAGACACAAGTAATGTATTAATACATATATTTACAATATATGTATGTTTGTGTTTGTATATGTATGAATCCTAATTGAACAACTAATAAGAATAAAGAATGTAATTATGTATGAATCGACTGCCGGTGGGGGTCTTCCCTGAGAGATACAAACTCCAAAATTCGAGTGTACTCCCTCAAAGGCCGGCAACGCACCCACAAAAAATTGGTGTCTATGGGCTGCGATGACTGCCTTTTATGGGCGTCCCGCAGGCTCGTTTGCTCCCCTATTATATAAAAATATAAAAAATAAGCCAGTTAAATATTTTTGTTATGTAAGTCTATTAATGTTGACAGAAATATTTAAATCAATTTATATTTCACAATTACGAAAATTTATGGATTTTTTTAAAACTGTATATATAAATATATAATCATTTATTTAGAATATACAGACAATTCAAGCTTAAAAACATTATTCTTCACGTAAAAATTTCCGTTTCTTTGATATTCACAGCATACATTCCGTCGATTCAGGAGTCAAAAGCTACCGATCCCCGCTTTTTTGGCACAAAGCCCAAAGATTAACCTCAAAATCTGGAAGACGTGGAAGTTTGTAGTTCAAGATTTATATCACACAGACGCCAGGTAACTTTTGTTGTACGCCAAAAATTAAATTTCATATCGATGTTCCCACATTATGTATACACAGATTTGAAACAAAAACACATAAATAATTTAGATAAATCAGTGGCGCTACAACCTCTTTAGGTCTTCGCCTCACATTTGTGAATCTGTTTCATGATCATTTTTGAAGTTATACTTCTTTAGGCGCGTTATGAAAAATTGATGAGAGTGAAATTTTATGATGCGCGCGCACCGTGACACAAAATTAACAGAATGAACATTTTTACACGCTTTATATTAGCTTCACCTGTATGTATGTATGTATGTATGTATGTTAACCGACTCCTTCGGACTCGATTTTGACCCAATTTAAACGGACAGATTTTATTCAAATTTTGCGCACCTTTCAAAGATCGATCGATCGATGACAATGTAATAATCCGAAAAAAAAATGAAAAAATAAAAAAAATTTAATTAAAAATAAATAATAGTTTAAAAAAAATAAAAAACACGCTTTTAAAGCACATCAAAGTAAAAAGTGAAAAATAATTCCTAATTTAGGCTGAAAATGGTAATGAACAAAAAATACTGGTATTATTGTGAAAAAGCGTGGGGCGCTCTGTGCCATATTTTTCGTCTATCGAGCAAGTGTATAGTATTTTTTGTTCATTACCATTTTCAGCCTAAATTAGGAATTATTTTTCACTTTTTAGTTTGATGTGCTGTAAAAGCGTGTTTTTTAGTTTTTTTAAACTATTATTTTTAGTGATTATTATTACTACGTAGGTTAAAAATATTGTAAAACTTATATAATTTGAATAGAAAATTACGATGCCAATATTATATTATTTAAAAGTCATGTTTCAACTATAAGTGGACAGAGATCCAAATTCTTTCCTCTTTGTAATTCAATACTGATCGGATAATACAAAGCTTTGAAAAATCCTTTGTTACGCAGAAATACCTAGAGTCTTCCAATAGAATTCTAGATCGAGACTAAGCCGGTTTAGTGCCTAGGTCTATCCGAAAAGTAAATAAAGGCGATTTACACAAATTCAATTGACTAAACCGCTATAACACGACAAAATTAAGTTGACTTCAAAAATTAAGAGAGAATTTTGGTGGCGATTGTTGTATGTTTAAATAAAACTGTTTGTTTGCTGGATAACAACTGTCTTTAATGACATTAGGGGTTGCGACGCTAACAAAAACAAACTTAGCGTTCATAAATCTAAATGACACTTATGTTATTGGACATTATCGGAAACGAGAATGTTAAATTACAATTTGAGTGCGGTAAAAACTAAAGGGCTCATATTGGCTTCAAGTGTAAGATGATTGTTTACATTTCGTTTACTCTACTAATTAGTAACTAAAATATATTAAGTAAAATAAGGTTACGTAACTCTCGAATTAATTTTTTGAAGTGAAACTTCTTTAGGCGCATGAGGGTAAAATTTTTACGAAACGTCATGAACGCATTTTTTGTCGAAGAAAACGGAGAGAGATTGAGACTTGAACACTGATGGTGTTTTTAATACATATCAATATCATTATTATATTATTAAGTCACAATTTTTTTTTTGGTTTTGTATTTTTATAAGGGCACAGAACCAAAACCTTTTTTGCTAAGACCCAGTTGGCTATTTTAGTAAATGTATTAAGTTAGCAAATATGTAATAATGAATTTGTTATATTATTTGGTAATTGTTACCATATTTATGGTGGTAAGTATTTCTATTTACATAACAAAGACAAATTTTATTTCTGGTTAATTAGCCTTAGTACATTCATTAATATAGAAAGACTGGCAAAATAAAAATTTGGTATTTGGGCAGCTTAATTACTCAATAATTATTTTCAAAGTTTAACTTCTGACGTCATGTGTACTTTGTACGCACGCGCTTTTTTATGTAATAAGGAGGCAGGAGGCTCACCTGATATTAAGTGATACCGACCATAGACACTCACATTGCCAGAAGGCTCGCAATTTAATAGATAAAATGATTGTTTACTTAGCTCGTGATATCGATTGATTACACGTTCTGAAGAATTTTAATTATAACAGTGTCGCTAGTCTAATAAAAAATAAAATGAATCAGTGGTTCTACAACCTTCTTAGGTCTGGGTCTCAGATTTCTGTATCTGTTTACTGATCATTTGTCAATCTAATAGGAAAGTAGGTGATCGGCCTCCTGTGACACACGCCGTCGACTTTTTGTGTCTAAGGAAACCGGCGTGCCTCACGATGTTTTCATTCACCGAGCGAATGTCCGGGGATTGAACCTATGACCTTAGGGTTGAGAGTCACACGCTGAAGCCACTAGTGACTAGACCAACACTGCTCTGCTAGTCTCCAATAACTAAATTTATTATCTATGGGGCAATGACAAAAACCATTCAATATCGTCTGTGTAATATATAATTTGTTTAATATAATATTATGTAGTATATAAGGTTTTCCATGATTATATCTAGATCAGAGTTCAGACTACTCGCGGACTCATCAGGGAATTTGATGTATAAGGTTTTCCATGATTATATCTAGATCAGAGTTCAGACTACTCGCGGACTCATCAGGGAATTTGATGATAAAATTTTATCATCAAATTCCCTGATGAGTCCGCGAGTAGTCTGAACAAAACATCCTTCCACATATCAACTGACAATATGAAAGTTACAACATACTTCGATAGCGCGTTTTAAGTAACAACTAGCGCCATCTAGATATAATCATGGAAAACCTTATATACTACATATTATATTAAACATAATTAGTCTGTGCATTATATGTTATGGCGGTGCAAATGCTGTATTATCTTAATATATATAAATTACGTGTCACGTTGTTTGTCCGCTATGGTCTCCTAAACTACCGAACCGATTTCAATCAAATTTGCACACCGTGTGCAGTTTGATCTAACTTAAAAGATAGGGTAGTTTAAATCACAAATTATAGTCGCAATATTATTTTATTGCAAAATATTTGTTTATCATTTGATACAATTCTAACAGATGGCGCTGTGTTAAAAGTATCAACGTTTCACATACGTTCTCCTACCGTTTCCCTTGAATAGTTTACTACTATGTAATATAACAAAAAACTTAGCCACAGCAACGCTTGGCCGGTCTGCTAGTCAAGTTACATTTTAACAAATTTGGCTTAACAATATGACAGTACTAAGTTAATCCATCAAAACTTTCAAAAGTTAGATTTCTAAAGATACTCAATGGTAAATTTCTTCAAAATGGCTATACATTGAAACTTTCAATGCCCTCGTTCGAACTTCTAACGACAGCATAAAGTATTGTGTCGTGTATTGTAAGTTATAACTGTGACCAATTAAAACTACACAGACTACTATATACAATACCATAGACAATCAAAAATACAGTCATAATGCTAGAAAATTAAAATAAAATGATAAAAAGTATAAGTAAGTACAATAATCACAATAACGAGCCGAGAGCTGAGAAAAAAAAAATAATATAAATATGTTTTGAGTTCCAGAATGCGTTGCCGCCCTTTTAAGAACTGGTACGCAGGTCTTTTCTTGCAGGATTCTAAGTTATATACAAGTGTTCAAGTGGATCTGAAATTCTTCATTGCGCAGCTGGTTCCATATAGTGGTGGTACGGGCCAAAAACTCCCTTAAAAAACGCTCAGTTGTGGGACGACGGACACTCTCAATGCCAGAAGTTTTCGAGAGCGTTGTCGGCCTTTAAAGAATTGGTGCGCTCTTTTCTTTAAGTACCCTAATTCGAATTGGTTCGGAAATACTTAAGTAAGCAGCTTTTTCCACATTGTAGTGGTGCGCGGGAGAAAACGTCTGGACGCGGTCTTTTCTCTAAAATACTCTTTTGTCTCTTTCCGTCACATTATGTTTACGCTGTGATATGTTTAAGCTATCTTTATCTACAGAATGTTTATATTTAATAAAGGTTTTATTTGCTTTATTTTTTTTTAAATTTATTTATTAACACTTCGTTGCATATACATTAATATAGTACAATTAAAATAATTAAATAAAAAAGAAAGCAACTGGCGGCCTTATCGCTTTCGAGCGATCTCTTCCAGGCAATCACTCTGAGAAAAGAAAAAAAAATTACACAAGCTAGGCAAGAAGTGCAAAAATACATGTATTACATATAGTTGTTCAGAAAAAGAAACTAAACAGGAACAAAAAACAAACTAAACTAATAAAGGATACATGAAAAAAAAAAAAAGTACACACGAATCATTATAATTTAATTTCAGAGTTTAATTTAAGATCAGTCTCACGTCAGATAGTAGGTATTATTAAAGTTAGGGATACGACGTGGACAGGTAATGTTTGTACAGAAGAAATACGCATTCTTGATATAAGCATTCAAAATTTTATTACAAAAGGACAGAAATTTTCCTAATTTCCATACATGTACATTATTTTGATTTGTTACATAAATACATTGCACACTTGCAACGCGAGCGATGCAATTGAGGTCATGTCGTTATGAAAAATGTATAGCGAAGACAGTGTAGCAGACGTTAGTTTTACGTTTTTATTTTGTAACAAAAGAAGTGTTTAGTAATTCAGAGTGCATAATACTATACATGTCAGAGATAATAGAGTCGGGCTAATGAAAGAAGATAACGAAAAAAAATATTGGTTGTTTGTAAAGTAGGTTTACGATCGAGATTTTTACGTGATAACGTCTTATTGGTGATATAAGTTTTTGGGAAGTAAGGAATTAATGAAGATAACAAATCTCCATTCGTTTGTATGCCGCTAGAGTGAGAGAGACGGAAGATCGGTCCACTCACTCGAACGCTATGCCAGCCTCCGCTCGTGAGGATTCCGCGTGACAAGTTTCACGGAATGACTGGCAGCGCTCGAGATGAGACGGGAGATCGGTCCGTCTCTCTCTCGTTATACCTGCGATCGCGCTCGTGAGGTTTTGGTGTGACACAAGTTTCTGAACATGTCACCCGACTAAAACGATTTTAAAGACGTTATCACGTCAAAAGCGCGGAAAATTAAAAAAAAAATAGTATGGTATCCCTAAAAGTTTGATATATTTTGTGGATTAAACTTACTTCATTTTATTTTATTATTTATTATATTGATAAGTAGTAACTGCATTTCTATGAGATTAAATACTATACGTATTTAGTTTTTTACTATTGATACTTAAAATGACTAACTAAAACTATATTTATGGTAAAACACAACTTTATTCGGAATAATCAAAATCAGAATACAAAAAATAAATAAAACAAAGTTTAGGCTATTATACCTGTTAACTATTCGGAAAATATATATAATAGAAATAAAAATGAGTAATTGCATGAAGTATCAAGGCAATAAATCATATTAACCTAAGAGATTCAATGACATTCTGTGTTGCCATCCGAAAGTTTTCAAATAATACAATTATCTTCTTTCATTAGCCAGACTATAGTATCATAGTCATTTCACAGGTTATAAATTGTCAATGTCAATCTGTCAGCGTCAGTATTCTGTTGGATCAAACGTTAAATTTCAATTGCTCTCTGGTCATTACCTGTGCCGCACGCACAGACTTTTAAAATTAACATGCCGAAGAGCCACGTTAGTAAAAATCTCTTCGAATCTGTGATATACATATCTTAACATATATAAATTACGTGTCACGTTGTTTGTCCGCTATGGACTCCTAAACTACTTAACCGATTTCAATCAAATTTGCATACCGTGTGCAGTTTAATCTAACTTAAAAGATAGGATAGCTTACATCTTCATTTATACCCGTTATATTATTTTATTGCAAATTATTTGTTTATTATTTGACAGTCACAATTCTAACAGATGGCGCTGTGTTGTAAGTACCAACGTTTCACATAAGCTACAATTTACTGGCATAACCACCAAAAAAGCATGGTCCCCATGACTGGTGCCCTCCTACCGTTTCCCTTGAATAGTTTACTACTATGTAATATAACAAAAACTTTAGCCACATCAAAGCTTGGGCGAGTGTGCTAGTGTTTTTATAAATGTTTTTGAAGACAAAATTCCAGTGATAATGAAAATCATCTTAAGGTAATTATCGTAAATCACATAAACCCATTAGGACCTTAATTATTGTGGTTAATTATAAAAAGATCTTATTGAATAAATTGGACTAATGGCCTCTGTTTTGGTTGGATAATATATTCGTAGGTAAACTTTAGCGGCCTTTTTGTTTGCCATATTTTCTTCAAAGAAAAACCTTATTGAACTATCTAGGTCAAATAAATCAAATTATTAACTTCTAATATTACATTTCGTATTAAGAAGAACGCAGAGCAGTGTTGGCTTAGTGGCTTCAGCGTGCGTGCGCATTTAACATTCGCTCGAACGGTGAAGGAAAACATCGTGAGGAAACTGACAAGTCTTAGACCCAAAAAGTCGACGGCGTGTGTCAGGCACTGGAGGTTGATCACCTACTTGCCTATTAGATTGACAAATGATCATGAAACATAAACGCCACTGATTATTATTATTAAGGCCGGCAACGCACCCACTAAAAATGGGTGTCTATGGGCTGCGTAGACTGCCCTTTTTGGTCGTCCCGCAAGCTCGTTTGCCCCCCTATTATATAAAAAAAAAAAAAAAAAAAGAAGGACGAGAAGAACTGGCATGAAACTTTCCACCACTAGTTTTAATCGCCCATGTTTGTTGTTTTATGTTTTTTGTTAATTATTTATGCACATCTGTTCTTTACCCTCAGTAGGTGTTTTTATTTTTATTTTTTTATAGAACAGGAGGCAATGTGTCAACAGGCTCACCTGATGTTATGTGATACTGCCGCCCATGGGCACTCTCAATGCCAGACGACTCGCGAGTTTAAGCTGGCCTTTTAAGAATTGGTGCGCTCATTTCTTGAAGGACCCTAAGTCGAATTGGTTCGGAAATACTTCAGTGGACAGCTGGTTCCACATAGTGGTGGTGAGCGGCAAAAAGTATTTTTTACATACTAGAGTTGTCTGGAAGAAAATGCTCTATTTCACCATGCCTCCTGCTGATAGGGGGTCTTTGTTTTTATTTATGTTATTATTATAAATTACTTAAAATGTCATGTGGAACATGGTGTAATGGTTGCAGCTCCTTACAAACGTTGTGTAAAAAAAAAAAAAAGAAAAAAAAAAACATGGCGATTAAAAAGAGTGGCGGAGAGTTTATTGGCAGTTCTTCTCTTCATTTCTACGCCCTTGATTTGAGAACTGGCAGTAAATGTAAAATTAGAAGCATTAATATTTATTTCTTTAATGACGAATCACAAGTGTACAATGTGTTACCTACGTGAATAAATGATTTTTGAATTTAAATTTGAATTTTTGCTTATTAGCGACAAGGCCGCCTGTTGCCTAATAACTTATGTAGCTTGTTTTTTATATGTATGTTAAAGGTAACGAATAAATAAATGCTTGTTGAAAGTATTCAAGACAAATTAAACTATTAATAAAAAATAATTAGATAATGAAGTTTCTATAAACTGTACTGTGAAATAGGTTTGTATTGAATTAGATTTTTTATTATATTCGAGTTATACAATGTATGAGTGTTCTCGGGATTTCTTTGTTTCATAAGCACCATTTGAAAAGAGTTATAAAATTCAATGTAAGTGTTTGATATTCTATCTGCACAGTATTTTTATTTTCAATATTTTCAGTTTTCGTATATATAAACGGTTGCGTTTCCGACTTTAAAAATATTATTTATTGTGAAAGATATTTGAGACAATAAGAGATCAAGACTTAAACTAAAAACTCATTATTATTGCTAAAGTACAATTGAGATCCCGACTTCAATGTTGGGATTTCGCGGTATACCACCCATCATCAGCGCTATCAGGGTATTAAGAGAACAGCAGTAAAAATGTTTTTTCCCTATGCCCAAAGATAGATAAGATAACTAATTTAAAGACACACTTAGAAGACTGTATAATTCCTTTACTTCAATTAAATAGACAAAGAAATATGTCTGTATTAGACCCCATTATGAATCCTAAGGATTTGTAAACGATTTCTTGTAAGAAAAAGAAAAATTCTAGAAAATTCGGCGCATGTGTTGAATTCCCTATCTGAATACAAATGAGTTTTAGCATATTTATGTGATAAGCAATGCCTAGGATACCTTTTTCAAGTTTATGTGCCTCATAAGAATATCTTAGAAAAATCTTTATTTTTTTCCTTAATTTAAGGATTATGTAAGATTTATTAAAATATTTTTGAATGTTAGTTTCTTCGGTTAAAATTAAATACTTTAAATGTTAGGCTAGGGTAAACAAAAACACCTATACTAGTATTATAAAGAGGAACAATGTATGTTCTTATGTTAGTCTCGATTAAACCCAAGAACTAATTCTTAACCATAAAATAATTTATTATAAAATATTTTTATAAAATTAACAAAGTAACAAAAATTTACAAAGGTTTTTTTATGTTAAAAATTATTAAAAGCTATCAATATTAATAGGATTTAAGAGTGTGAAGGAAGCTTATGTGAAATATAAATTTAAACACAAAAGAAAAATACATCTTGAAATTTAACGTTGTAACCTTTTTTCTCGACATACAAATTGATTACAAAGTAATTAAAATGGAGCAAATTGAAGCCAATTGTTAGCGTTCTTTTAATCTGCATTGTTAAACCTCTATATATTCAGTAATTAAAATTAATTAACATATAAAGTACTACAGTAAAAATATACTTACGAATCACATAGAAAATGCACAAACACAACACAATCGTCACAGACTAGTTGCACGATCAGTCGACCGATCGGTCGAGGCGGCGTGTGTCAGGCCCGCCGGTCCCCGCGTTTCTGCTTCCTAACACCGTTTGTAATGCGACGATATGAGAAACCTTTTTTTAATTTAAAACTTTCAGCAATTATGTCTACGCAACGTAGCACTCTCGTAGCGGGTTACGAAATATGTAGCTTGCTACGATTTAATTAAACTATTCGTAGCCATCACTATAAAGATGTCATGTGGAACATGGTGTAATGGTTGCAGCTCCTTACAAACGTTGTGTAAAATAAAAACTTGGCGATTTAAAAGAGTGGCGGAGAGTTTATTGCCAGTTCTTCTATTCAGTTCTACGCCATTGATTTGAAAACTGGCAGTATATGTAAAATTAGAAGAATTTAATGTATATTTCTTTTTTGACGTTCATAAGTGTACATTGTGTTACCTACATGAATAAATGATTTTTTACTTATATATAGTTGTAATATATTGTAGGTAAATTTTGATTTCTTTTCAATTATAAACAACATAGTATATCTTCTTAAGAGAATTTGTTTTTGTTCAAATACAACGCGTGCCAAAGGTTGCCACACCCTTTACGCACGTAACATGACCTATTACAGGTATTATTCTTTCCACGTATTATGCTAATGTTCGCTTTATTATCGAAAAACCTTACAGAAACAGAATATTCAATCACGTTCCTTTAATTTTTATAAAGGTGGAACATTTTTGTACCTCGCGTTAGAAATGTACATGTAATATGAATAATATATAGTATTCAGTGAATTCTGTACTAGACTTTTTTGTACTGGCCTCTGTTTAATACTTTATAGTATATACAAGTAGGTGATTACTTCTGTGGATGATACGCACCGTCATTTGTTTTTGGGTCTAAGACGATCCAGTTCCCTCATTAATTTAAATAAATTAACATTCAACATACAGTGTTAAATATACAAAATTTAAATTTAAAAATTTTCAAAATCTATGTTTCAATAGATCGACTTTTACATCGACACAATGGAGTGGAACATGCGTGAAAAGTAGAGGGGGCAGGGCAAAAAGAAGGAATGCTGATGACTTAATATAAATAGCAGGACTGGCAGACTATGGGCAAAGATATAGCCACCTGGAAAGGGCGGCCTTCACTCCAGAAGGGTCCATATCCACAGGCGAATAACAAATACTAACATTAAGCTATAAGTAACTACTAAAAACATTTGAAATGGAACTTAAGGATATGGAAATATAAAAAAAAATATTGAATTATTTTATAATATGTAATTAAATATGTCCTAACAACCGTCCAACCGATTATTATTGATATACTTCTCTAGTTAGTGTAAATCATAGTGTAAATCATATTTCTGATAAAATAAATTTTTAATATTGTAAATTTAAAACACAATGAAATTCTCTCAAATCTATTAGATTATATCATATATAACTACATATTATATATAAGTATAGTTATAAAACAAAATATGTTTTATAACATATTTTTCATTTTAAATCACACAACTTGTCACGGCACATATATATTTAAAAAAATCATTTAACGTTTTAAAATAAATAAAGATTGATTATTATTAAGACAAAAAACAAAAGTTTATATTGTTTAAATCAACTTAAATGTATTTTCGTACAGTTCCTGGAACAACTTCAAAACACTTACAAGAACATTTGTTTACTGACGACGAAGTGTTTATAAACACACTTTTAAGGGCAATTGCTTTCATCTATAAATCGTCAGTCATCAGACTTTTTAACGACTGGTTATCTTATGAAAAACACAGTTTTTATAATATTTAATTATAAACATACATTATTCATTTTATTTTATTTATTAACAGTTCGTTGCAGAAACAAAATACAATTAACATAATTAAATGAAAAGGAGGGCAACTGGGGGCCTTATCGCTTTCGAGCGATCTCTTCCAGGCAAAAACTGCGTTTTTTTTTTAAATTAGATAAGGTAAGCAAGACTACATATATAGTACATATAGTTATTTAGAAAAAACTAAAGTAAGAAAAGGACACATGAAAAAGAAAAAATTCACATGAATCACGATAATTTTAGTAAATACACAGCCTTGGCCTTCGCATATATCCCCAAGGTATAAAGAAAAGAAACCGAGTTTTGGAGCACACTTGGCCCTCAACTTTTTTAGTACATAATTTATTGTACCCCACCATATCTAAGACAAATAATGTTGGGTACATTAACGAATAGTTACCTACTATCCCTTAGACGCCATACAGTCTGTTATAAAGGTATCGTGTAATTTATTCTTCTTCATGCTACGTTCGCACTTTCTCACTCTCTCTCAATCGGTCTCAATCGCTCTCTCCCTTTTCTTGGACAAAACGCTGCACATCTTCGTGACGCTAATATTATTATTATTGCGTTACATCCGTAAAAATTTTAAATGCGCCTAAAGTAGTTTCACTTCTATAAAAATAGCGTGATAATACATTTTCATTAATTATTGTAGCTTAAAATAAGGTTCGTTCAGGAGCTACGATGTCACACAAATAAAGACAGTTAAACTTATACATTGGTAGGAAGGAAATCAATTTAAACTTATCAATCGCGTAAATTAATTGACTTTTCATCGATATAATTTTATGATTGTGTATGAAGTATCTTTAAAACTTTCTCATATTTGAAATTCGATAACGTTATCTAGAATTCGCGAATTAGTTTGCAATATTTTAGCATCTCTAGTTTAACAAACTGAGATTATCCAAGTTAGCATTTGCAATCTAATTACCTTGTAACACTGAAAATGTTCAAAATTTACATTTTTATGTTGGAATTAGCACAATTTTCACTACATTCAACGCGAGTCCCGAAGGTGTATAGTATAGTGAATTTTTAAAACTAACTTATTCTGAACGTAACTTTTGGTAGCGTGTGGTGTTAAATTAAAATCGTTTTTTTACTTTTTATACCTGTAACGCAAGAAGTAATGCCTGCTGCAATCGTTAAGTATGTGCGTTTGAACCTCGGCTTTGAATAGACTTTGAATCGGCAATTAGCACAGGTTTTTTCCAAAACCGAGCGTTTCTCAAGGCAGTTTTTGCCGCGCACCACCACTATGTGAAACTAGCTGCCCACAGAAGTATTTCCGAACTAATTCGACTTAGGGTCCTTTAAGAAAAGAGCGCACCAATTTTTAAAAGGCCGGCAACGCACTCGCGAGCCCTCTGGCATTGAGAGTATCCATGGGCGGCGGTAGCAATTGACATCAGGTGAGCCTCCTGCCCGTTTACTTCCTGTTCTATAAAAATAAAGGTACAAAGGAAGAAACATCGTGCGCATACTAACCGGAAACGGTGTGATATGCACAGAAAGCTGACCTGCTTGCCTATAAATGATCAATTAACAGAAAATTCAATGGCATTGGCAATGCAAATAACAATTCTAAAGTTTGACATATTTTTTTTTTACATTAATATTAAAATTTTATCGTCGGTAGAATATATATATGAATGTCCAAACATATCGCTTCGATATCTATCGTTCCACCTCTGAGCGTATTTAAGGCACTTAAATATATTTGAAGTAACTAATGGTGCTACGCTACAAATTTTAAAAGGCCGGCAATATTATCCGAGGCCGATTCATGATACCTAATTTTTAAAACTAATAGGCAAGTAGGTGATCAACCTCCAGTGCCTGACACACGCCGTTGACTTTTTGGTTCTAAGACATGTCGGTTTCCTTACAATGTTTTTCTTCACCGTTCGAGCGAATGCGCACATAGAAAGAAAGTCCATTGGTGCACAGCCGGCGATCGAACCTACGACACCTCAGGTATGAGAGTCGCACGCTGAAGCCACTAGGCCAAAAGTGCTCCTTCTGTATTCGTTGTTATTGCTTAATAAATGATGGGTTTTCTGCTCTATACAAAAACTTATCATCAAAATCAAGTCTATACTTATCCAATACTTAAATATAATGTACAATTCTGCGAGTTTTGGGAGCTTCTTAATTAACTTTGTTAATGATATAAGTTTCCGATTTAACTTTGGTCGTTTTTGTTTTAATTGTTTAATTGAAAATTATTTAACTACCCTTAGACTGCGATTTTGGCTTCTATCTTCATTTGTTCGTTTAATTAAGATTTTATTAGAGTTTTCCGTACATGTCATACACGCCCTTACAGAGTTTAGTAGGTAATTTATGATCTATAAACCAGAACAGTTAGTGTTAAAAGTGTTTGAAAAGGCCGGCTGTGTTGAAATAGATTTCTGTACTTACGCAATGACCATGCTCATACAGAAGACACTCATGTCATTGCTTGTGGCGGCGTCCATGCGTCAGGTCCAATATCCAGTCCAGTCCAGGTAAAATATGGCGAGGGGGCCGATGGCTGGCCATGCGTCATACTCGTGAACGGGTGCTACTTGTGGTTATTGGTCGTACTTGAATTTTGTATTGCGTGTTGTTCCCACGAGAATGTAAGTGCGTGCTTCTATTTCTCCATCCCTCCTGCTGATAGAGGACAAATCTATTATATTATTATTAATATTAACTATTAATTACTTAAGAATAAAAAAAATATTGAACCTTAATCTACAGTAATACAAAAAAATATATATTAATAACAAACTAAAAACTTAAAGCAAATCTTACAGATTCATGAACAGCGAATAGTGATGCAATGCAAAATAATGATTATAGATTTTGTAGTAATTGTAAGGAATTCAGAACGGAGGTGCGGTAATATTGTAAACAACAAGAGAAAATATGGTAAAGGTCACTTAAATATACTTTATCCAAAGGAAATATGGTCAAGTGAAACATGGTGTAATGGTTGCAGCTCCTTACAAACGTTGTGTAAAACAAAAAACTTCGCGATTAAAAAGAGTGGCGGAGAGTTTATTGCCAGTTCTTCTCTTCCGTTCTAAGCCCTTGATTTGGGAAATGGCAGTATGTATTTCTTTTTTTACGTTCATAAGTGTACATTGTGTTACCTATATGAATAAATTTTTTTGACTTTTTTTTTTTACTATGAAGGACATGGTGAGTGAACCGACAAAAATCGACGGTGTGTATCCTGCTTATCATCCTTACCTTTTTTTATTTTTAAATAGGAGGGAAGAGACGAGTCTACGGGTCGCCCAAAAAAAGGCAGTCATCGCAGCCAATGGACATCCATTTCAGTGGGTGCGTTGCCGGCCCTTGAGGGAGGAGTATACTCTTTTAGGTTAATAAACAATTGAAGTCGTATCTCCCAGGGAAGAAAACACCTTATCTAGAGATCCAGAACTCCAGAGGTTCTATATAAGGTTTGCTATATTTTTAAGCTATTGCATAGATTTTATCGCGAGCTTTGAGTGCGGCGACCGAATCAAGAAATTCCGTAACGAAAATAAAAACCTAACACACGATGACGTAATATAGGTGCGGCCAATACGCGTTAGAGCGGGACAGACCGCATACTGCGTCGCACATCCCTCTGACGAGATCGGAGACGTAGCGTAAGCGCGGCCGGTGAATACTATATAGGCGTGTTAGTCTGAGTCTGGTTCAAAAAACTTGAATTAAAATCAAAGAAAAAAAAATACTGCATAAATAAATAATTAATGAATAATTATAATTGCATAAGTTTTTAAAAAAATGCTATCCTATAGCTATACCGCGGCAGGCCCCAAGTGCCACACCATTTTTTTTTCTAAATACTTACGTGACAGAGGAAATTTATCTACTTAAATTGTCAGCTGTATTCGCAGTTTTCCACTCAGCGTGACCTATGAAGGCTAATTAAAAGTTTACAAAGCATTATCAGATTTATTAATTGTTGACCTTTCGCTTGACCTTTAAGAAGCCTTACACAGTATTAACGACAGGCGATATTCTTTTAAGAAGGTAATTTTCTATATCTATTATATTTTGTTGGGTTTACGTGTATTACGAGCCTGATTTATGAAACTTGGGGTCATTCATAACGATTTTTGTCAAAAATATTGATCTAAAATAAATCTCTCCCCATTATTCCATATAGACATATAGGAATTAGAGTTTTGACAGAGTATTGAAAAACCCTTCTTCTTAAGAATACCGCCACCCATTGACACTAACAATCCAAGAGGGCTCGCAAGTGCGTTGAAGGACCTTAAGTCAAATTGGTTCGGAAATACTTCTGTGGGCAGCTGGTTCCACATAGTGGTGGTGCGCGACAAAAACTGCCTTAAAAAACACTCACATATGGAACGAGTTGATACGGCTGGAATTTCACGGCAGAATAATTCTTCTGAACACTCTTCGTGATAAATGCGGTAGAAGATGCAGAGTGACCCTACATCTCTTCGCAACGCCAAGGGATCTAGCCGCTCAGAAAGGGATTTGTATGGGCTCATAGGCTTGAAGTATAACGAATTTAGTGTGTGTGTGATGGATGGTGTGTTTTACCTCCGACCTAAAAGGAGGATCCTCGTCTACTGACACGAATACCTCAGTGGCTATGATTAAGAAGTTGTCTATGTTCTTATGAATTGGCATCACATTGATTGTAGCTGTCGCTACAAATTCAATGGACGGCCTCGCTCGCTTAACCACGAGCCAAAGTTCCCAATAAGTATAGAATAAGTAAATAAAGTATGTCAGTTAAAATGGTAGGATGTTAATTGAACGACTAATTAACCTAATTGGCTGATGTTGATTTATGTACTGTCAATTAAAATTAACTGTAACGTTCAATTAAAAAGAGATAATTCTACGTTATAAGATCAAAGTAACACCGTCTTTTTTCGATATTTATTTATACACATATAATTACATATATAACTATTATAATGCGAGGCATTAAATAAAATAAAAATAAATAATTCAAAATGTAACAGTAACAGAGTGTCCATGGGCAGCCGTATCACTTAGCATCAGATGAGCCTATTAAATCACGATGTCCATATCGATGCAGTGACGATATTATTTTTCCGACCTTAAGTCTCAGTTCGTTCCAATACTCCTCCGAAACGGCTCGATCGATTCTTATGAAATTGTTTATGCATATTCAGTAAGTCTGAGAATCGGCTACTATTTATCTTTTAATCCCCTAAGTGTTAAGGGGTGTCCACCCCAAATTTTTTACTAGATTTTTTTTTTGTTTTTATTTTTTTATGATACAGCATTCAAAAATACATACACCCCTTACTTTTCACCCCTCTACGACCATACCCTATTTTTTATTATAGTAGATAGTTATTTTTATCGAACTAAAAAATGTTTCCTAGAAATAATATACATGGCAAAACGACGTTTGCCGGGTCAGCTAGTATTATATTATAAATGTTTCACTTACTAGTCATTATAAATATTCTTTGTTTTTATATAAAAAAGCGGGAAAACGGGCATGAGGCTCACCTGATGTTAAGTGATACCGCCCATGGACACTTTAGCAGAATGCTCGCAAGTTCGTTGCGTTTGAAAATTGCCGCTCTTTTCATGAAGCACCCGAAGTCACATTGGTACAGAAATATAACTATTCAAAATTCAATGCAATTCATAAAATTGCATTTGCCCTAAGACCGCCATATCTCAGTTGGTGTGTGAATTACGAGTACATTTGCGAAATGCCAGCACTCAGTTAGCATGCGTAGAATTTAATTGACCGCTAAACCAATTTATAGTGGTAACTGAATTATTCGTTATTATTTAAACAATTTATATACGCATATTTTGTCTTACAGTCTAAAAAAAGTATTAATAATTACTTAAGCCATTAGCTCCCGACCGCAGTTATGTGTGTACTCAGGAATCCCAAAAATCTATTGTTGAAAACAGCACAAACATCTCTTTAGTTTGAGTTTCTAGTCTTTATGTAGTAAGAACAGTGTTGGCCTAATGGCTTCAGCGTGCGACCCTCATCCCTGAGGTCGTAGGTTCGATCCCTGGCTGTACACCAATGAACTTTTTGTCTATATGCGCATTTAACATTAGCTCTAACAGTGAAGGATAAAATCCTAAGGAAACCTGCTTTAGACCCAAAAAAAAATTGTGTGTCCTGTGCCTGACACACTTTGCCTGTGATCTGATCATGAAGCAGATACAGAAATCTGAGGCCTAGACCTAAAAAGGTTTAGGCACCACTAATATATTTTTATGAAAATGTACTATATATTGTACAGGTCACAAAAAATCTTGCACTTGCTTCACAATATACGAAGCTGCGGACGAAAGCTAGTTAAACTATAAAACAAAGCTTTCAAGCTTTTTCGTGTCAAGCGTTAACGAAAGCACACGAGAACTTTTTAAATGGAATTTTATGAGAATTGTTTTCGGTGAATTAATTCTACATAATGAAATACTGGTGTACGTTTGAGAATAAACAGCTGGAACGCTTTTTATAGACAATTTAATCCAATAAAGAGAAATCTGTTCTGTCGTTCCACAACTGAGCGTTTTTTAACCACGATGTAGAACCAGCTGCCCATTGAAGTATTTTCGAACCAATACGACTTAGGGTCCTTAAAGCAAAGAGCTTACCAAAAAAAGGCCTGCAACGCACTTGCGACCCCTGTGTCAGTCGCGGTGTGCGGTATATCGGCGGCAGTATCACTTAACATCAGATGAGTCCCCTACCCGTTTGACCCCAGTCACATAAAAAAATAAGGCACGTGTAATTAAATATACTTTAATAGTGAATATCTCATGGATATATACTCATTACTCATGTCATTTCCCAGCACCAACGAAGTCTAATTGCGCTCATAGACTGATACGGGCATTACTCGCCTACTACCGGGAACTATTCCTAAACATAGGTATTACCAATTGTTTACTCAAGCGTTTAATCGACATTAAACACACGTTCTATTTATAATCCCGTGTGTTTTCACTACAAATAAATTCTTTGTTTTATTAGTTCTGTCTACTGTGCCCTGATTCTTGTTCGAGCGACATGCTACAATTTCTATTGTCAATAGTTTTATATATTTGAGGTTTGTCATGATGACGTAATTTTTTTGGCAATGCTGCATTTCTTAGCTGTATTGCGATACCTTAATATCGTTAATCGAGGAAAGCACCAGCTCTGGCGCGACCGGTACTATCTACCAGGCGCCAAAAATCTTTAATTAGCGCCGATGCACCTGAACTCCAAAGGGAACAAAATCAAAGTTGGAGGAAAGCCGTATATTTGAGCATTTTATTGAAGTGAAACTTCTTTATCGGGGTTGGAAAAAAATTTAGTGTAACATTTTTTCGTTACGCGTCACGTTTTTCGGATACGCGCCATGTTCCTTTTTGAAGTCAAACTTCTTTATCGGCGTTGGAAAAAAATTTACCGTCACATTATTTACTATTTATTATTCGACACTTAATATTTTAATGACAATTAAATTCATTGAATTCCTAACATATCTTCCTTTTTCCGTCTCTCTAAGTATCGGAAATCTAAACTTTTAGATTTGTATAAATATGAACAACATTTCAAGATTAGTTTGCCACTGAAGTTTCACTTCTGACATGTGTACTTTGAACACACACACTTTTTTTTTTATTAGGAATGGGATTTCAAAATAATAGGCTTATAAGAAACTTCGAACGCATTTTTGTCGAAATTGTTGATACCATTGTGTTACGAAAACTAAAATTCCATTTAAAATCTATTTTAATAAAAGTCATCTTACGAAAATCGGTCAGGTATTTTTTAAATCCCGCCATTATGGGCCATTGTTGAGTAACGTAATTAATTAACATATTAACCAACTGTTTTAATAGGTGGATACGATACACCGACAGCTCACAAGAATAATATGTATGTGTGAATAGGTAAGTAGTATTTAAGATATTGTTTTATAACAATAAATCAGATTTGAATATTCAAGAAAAGAGCGTACCAATTCTTAAAAGGCCGGCAGCGCACTTGCGAGCCTTCTGGCTGTGCGAGTGTTTATGGGCGTGTGTCCTGTAACATAAAAAAAACCTATACCAAAACTTTTACATTGGTTACATAAGACACAAAGAAATACAAGTTGAAAAACAACAATTGAAGATGCTCTAAGTTACAGAGAAAATGTTTGTTTTCCCTAAATCCCGTTTATTATCTGAATATTAATTACTTCTTAAGAGGAATTAATGAGCCTGCTACATCACAATTTTAAATTAAGGCTCTCATAGAAATATAAGGAAAATATTGCGTTGGGGCAAACAGAAGCAATTTGTTATTTTTCTCTTTTGCTATTGTTAGCTTACACTCTCACCTCTAGGGTCGTAGGTTCGAACCCCGTCTGTGACTTGATGGACTTTCTATTTTTGTTCGTAATAGTCGCTTGTACGGAGAAGGAAAACATTGTAAGGATACCGGCATTCAATAGACCGAGATGTAACGGTCATAGAAGGCATATAAACAAAACAAATGATCTGTGGGTTGTGCCACCAGTTTCTTTTGTTGTATTAGGTTATAAGTTGTTGTTTAATATAAATTCGGTATATTTTGTGTTATGTAATTAAATTAGCAATGATTGATCAAACTTCTTATTAGAGTTTTTAAGGGCTAAAATTTATTCAACGATTTTTATAGAAAACTAGCTGACCCGGCAAACGTTGTGTTGCCATGTATATTATTTCTAGGAAACATTATTGTAGTTCAATAAAAATAACTATCTACAGTAATAAAAAATAGGGGTTGATCGAAGAGGGGCGAAAATTAAGGGGTTATATATTTCTGTATGCTGAATCATAAAAATAAAAATTGAGGGGAGGACTACCCTTAACATTTAGGGGATGAAAAATATATGTTGTCCAATTCACAAACCTAAGCGATAATCAAAATTTCACGAAATTCGGTCGAGTCATTTCGGAGGAGTTTAATTACAAACACCGGGACACGAGAATTTTATATATTACTAGCTGACCTGGTAAACGTCGTTTTGCCATGTATATCATATATAAGGAAAATTAAGGGTAGTATGTATTTTTTAATGCTGTATCATATAAAAATAAAAAAAACTATTTTTTATCTAAAAATTTAAATTAAAAAAATTAGGGGTGGATACTTTTAACATTTAGGGGGATGAAAAATAGATGTTGTCCGATTCTCAGACATACCCAATATGCACACAAAATTTCATGAGAATCGGTCAAGACGTTTCGGAGGAGTTTAACTACAAACACCGCGACACTAGAATTTTATATATTAGATATTAAAAATAATTCTATTGACGAACATATAAATAATATTGGCTATGTATTTATATGTTCTTCAATAGTTTTGTATACTCTTTATTGCAATTAAAACAAAAACTTTATTACAATTTTCCAACTTTACAACTAATAATTAATAATAATAATAAATCGTTTGTTTGCAAAGAAAGCGGTACAATCAGATTGATTAATTATAAAAAACTGCACAATCAGCGATATAAAAATAGGCATGCAAATATCATATCATGATGTAAAATTAATAATAACAGTTAATTATAATTGTAGTCAAAACTTATGGTCTAAATTTTATCCACGCCATAAAGACACCATTTCCTTTGAAATTTTAATTACCTAATCCAATTTAATTATAACTTAATCTCTTGTATAATTAAATAATTTAATAAGCAACATTTTCTTAAGCATTTAATATTGCTTACCTTTTTGAAGTGTACACGAATAATTTAAAGACTTTATTACTAAAAGCTTGAAAATCTTTTTCGACCCCAATTTATTAAATCAAGTAAAGTGACCCAATAAGGTTGAGTAAAAAAGCTGATTCAAGCGAACGTGTGCTCACGACACCGAACGTGATAACCGAGAGCTCTGACACTTTGTGTCATTCCAATTTAATGGATATTTTGAGTGTCACGAATATATTTCCTAGCTCCAGGTATCGATAATTAAATGTCAATACAATGTGGGAAATCTAAACACATTTTACTTTCCTGGGTCTAAGCTACGTGACAAAAGATAAGATGAAAGAAAAAATATAATTAACTCCTAGATGTACTTTATATATGTTAACGTTAAATTGTAAACACCGTTAGATTGTAATCTATCTCGCGAGATTATAAACTGTCGAAAGATTGTGAACCTCAGCTTACTGCTTACAATTTAACGTATTATTATTCGGTAGATTGTACTACACTAACTTAGTTATCATTCAAACTTCTTTGGTCAATTACAGATTAATTTTACTTTCCAACAATTTCATATAACTACCGAATAATAATACGTTAAATTGTAAGCAGTTCGTTGAGGTTCACAATCTTTCGACAGTTTATAATCTCGCGAGATAGATTACAATCTAACGGTTTTTACAATTTTACGGTGACATATACACATACTAAAATTAACTTAATATTATCTTCAATACACTCAATAAACAACTATAAATAGTATGTGTTAAGCAAGAACTCATCAGTACCAATCTAGTGGATATTATGAAAAACTTACAGGATGTAGGTTTTGTCGAATTTTAAGAAGAATTAGTAAAAAAAAGTCAATTTTCTTATAAAACGCAAAATAAATTATAACTCTGCAGGGGTTGAGCTTAGAGACCTCCCGTAGAACATTTTTTTGCAGCTGATGACCTCATCTATCCCCTATTTGCGTTTGATCCACGACTTTTTGGCCACCCTGTATAAATAAAACTTATTTAACGAAAATATATTAAAATAAATCAACATATAATCATCACTTATGATCGTGAGTATTTAAAAAAGAAATATCTAAATTAACATTTACTACCAGCTCCCAAATCAAAGGCCTAGAGAAGAAATGGCAAAGACTTCTCTACCACTATTTTTAACTGCCAAGTTTGTTGCAAGATATATGTAAGGAATTGCGAACTGCTTCTCTGGACATGTCAAACAAAATGTCATAAAACATCTGCTTAACATCAGCAGGCATTTGATATGCTAGGCAGCTGCCACAGCCCATGAATTAGTGGTTGCGTAGTAGGCCTTTAAGAGAGGAGTATGCCCTTTCTTTAAGGGTTTGGTTTTATCTCTCAGAAAGTCGATTCCACAGCAGATTTCTCAAAAGAAAACACCCAGAAAAGAGGACTGTTGAAGACTTCCAGCCATCGAGGTAGTGCTTATGATGAATTGTTGTTCATTCCAGCAGTACGAGACAGCAGGGTGGGCCCAATCAGTTCTTCAGAACACTCTCCATTGTCAGTACACTCTGTAATATACGAATAACTATTTGTGGTAATCCGCAAACAGTATGTCAGATAAGGTATTTGCATACTCACATTCATATATACATTTCTATATATGCATTCGAAGCAAATTTAGCCACAACATAATATTATTACATCCTTTCTTTAACAACCTTTCAGAACATAATCCCAAATACAACAAATGAACAGTAATGATTTTGGTACGTTGTATTTAAATATCAAAATACAATTCATCGGACCCAAATGGAAAGCCATTTTTACATTTCCTTGATCTACATTGAATGAATTTAATATATTAATCATGAAAAGCGAATACAGTCAAAAACGTAATATGTTAAATTTATACAGTTGTTTGTGAAAATATTCAGTGTATTGTAATGGTTATTTCATAGACTTACCTTCTTTTTCATAAAAACTAAATCAGTCTAATTGTACCGTCTTGCAATGGTTGCAGATCCTTACAAACGTTGTGTAAAACAAAAACTTGGCGATTAAAAAGAGTGGCGGAGACTTTATTGTCAGTTCTTCTCTTCCGTTCTACGCCCTTGATTTGGAAACTGGCAGTAAATGTAAAATTAGAAGCATTTAATGTATATTTCTTTTATGACGTTCATAAGTGTACATTGTGTTACCTACATATAAATGATTTTTTACTTTTCTTTACACAGATTTATTACTTTTCATCACAGCGCAAATACAATTGGATAGATAGAGATAGATGAAATATCACTTGAGTCAAAGGAGTGTAGCTAGATTTATACAGTACGTTGGCGATAAAATGCGATAAAGAAATAAATCAGTGCCGCTGCAGCCTTTTTAGGTCTGGGCCTCAGATTTCTGTATCTGTTTTATGATCTGATGCTGTCTTTTTGGACAAGGCAAGCCGGTTGCCTCACGATGTTTTTCTTCACCCTTCGAGTGAATGTTTAATGCGCACATAGAAAGAAAGTTCATTGGTGCACAGCCGAGGATCGAACCTACGATCTCAGAGATGAGAGTCGCAGAAGCCACTACGCTGACACTGCACACAAAGGAAAGGAATATACACTACAAATCCGTTTTCGAGTACCAATTCTAAAAAAATATTCGCCAGTTATCGAACCCAACATCATTGGGAAGATGGGAGAAGTGGTAACATATATCCAACATCACTCTTTGCGTTGTCGGCCTTCAAACATATTGTTTATAAATAAAAATACATTTCCCTTTAACTCTCAAATAAGCTGTAATGATATCATAAAGGCGAGTAAATAAAGAATTTAATCGCTCCGGTCGCCAATAAAATGCTATTTGTATGCGCAACAGACTGTTAAATGTAACGATACAAATATTACTCCTTTGTGGAGATGGCGCCACCATTTACATTAAATAAATATCATTTGAATCTTCACACAATTATTTATCTAAAATTATTATACAAGAAAAAGGTAAAACTTTTATTTCTATGAAATTTACGATTTTTTTTTTTTATAGAACGGGGGGCAAACGGGCAGGAGGCTCACCTGATGTTAAGTGATACCGCCGCCCATGGACACTCTCAATGCCAGAGGGCTCACGAGTGCGTTGCCGGCCTTTTAAGAATAGGTACGCTCTTTTCTTGAAGGACCCTAAGTCGAATTGGTTCGGAAATACTTCAGTGGGCAGCTGGTTCCACATAGTGGTTGTGCGCGGCAAAAACTGCCTTGAAAAACGCAATCAAAATCTTATCTCCGTTAGAGCAACGGAGAGTGAGAATGACAGACCCAAGACGAAAAGTTCCTTTGGGATTGAAATTCTATCGTAATGAGCAGTGTTGGCCTAGTGGCTACAGCGTGCGACACTCATCTCTGAGGTCGTAGGTTCGATCCCCGGCTGTGCACCAATGTACTTTCTGTCTATGTACGCATTTAACATTCGTTCGAACGGTGAAGGAAGAAATCGGCTTGCCTTAGACCCTAAAAAGTCGACGGCGTCTCTCAGGCACGGAATTCTGATCATCTACTTGCCTATTAGATTGACGGGCGATCATGAAAGAGATACAGAAATCTCCAGAACTAAACTCAAACTCAAAATAACTTTATTCATATAGGTAAACAAGTACACTTATGAACGTCAGAAAAGAAGTTAAACTTTGCTAAGTTTTATAGCAAATTGAGGGTATTTGATAAAAAAAGAGGCGGTCGGTGATTGCCGTGTAGGATATTGTGTTGTATTACTTTGTGAAATTACCCTAAACTTGTTTTCGGAATTTGATTAACATTGTTAGGGCACATGTAATAGAACAATTCAGGCATTTATTTGTTGAAAAAGGGTAGTCTAAACTAAAACCCTCCTGGCGCCTACTATATACAAATAACATTAAAATAACTGAAGTGAAAGCCACAGATTATACAGCACAAAAAATGTAAACATCTGTGCAAAATAAAAAACCTAATACCAGGCTTAGCAAGGAAATTAACATAGTCGGTTTTCCCTCTAATTAACAGATTAACTTTATTTATAAAGCTAATATTGTTATACGCAAGTGTTCTAAATTTTTTGTTACGCTCATTTTCTTGTTTTAACAAATTAGCTTTGTGTTTACTATAAGTTTACCTCTGACGTAAATGTGGAGCAAAATATATGCCTCGTTTCTCCTCTAAAGCCTACTTTAATAGTTCCTATCGAATATTTCTTTTGTGAAATGAGGTATAGTTTTTTAAATTTGTACAGCGGCCTATCCCGGCTTCGTACAACATGATATTTTTTTGAAATAAATATCAAATTAAATCAAAATACTAGAAAAAGAAATTACTTTAAAAACTTTCATATGAAGAAGAATGGGCAACAAACTCCATATTTTTTATCAACCCTCAACTAGCTAAAGCATACCTTTTAATCTGTTATCTTATAAGACTGTGAATTAGGATTAAGATATTTTTCTTTAGAATCGGATTATCTACTCGCTATAGAGATGAGCTTTCATTATCCAATTATATTGGATTATAAGGTAACAGATTTTCTTTTGATAACATCCTCATTTATATTTTTTTTGAAGTTATACTTCTTTAGGCGCGTTATGAAAAATTGATGAGAGTGAAATTTTACGATGCGCGCGCACCGTGACACAAAATTAACAGAATGAAGTTGCCCACGGAAGATGCTACGGCATTGGACATAATTTAAAAACAACATTCGAATAATAATAGAATTTATGTTACACTTAATGTAAGAGAATAATAATAAATATTTATTTATTTAATTTTTCAAATGTAAACTGAACTTTATTGACTATAATGACTCCTTTTCTAGTCTTTGATTATTTAATTGTAATAAATTATTTGTATGCAATCAAAAACTATTTTTTTTAATGCCAAAGAAGTATAACTTCTTACGCGCGTACATAAGTACGGACCCTTTTTTTTAAATATAAACACTAAACGCTAAACATACACAAATTTTATAAGCAGTTCTGTTTCAAATTTTTCTGTTTTTTTGTGTAAACAGTAATTAAATCGATTTAACAGATTTATATAAAAGCACGTGTTGCGTCATGACCGCTATCATCTCCTTCAATTAATTATAATGGGTAAAATTCAAGGTATTTGGCGTGTTGGTAGAAGGAAATCATGGCTTCGGAACGTTAGGGAGCGGACGGGTCTTGCGGCTGCAGAAGAGTTGCTGCATCTGGTACAGGACAAGAGACTGAAGGCCAAGAAGTAAGGGAAAGATTTATTATAATTAAAATATAAATTTAGATAATATTAAGTTTTTCCATACAATAGAGTCATGGAAAATATTGTGGTGTAGGTACGAGCGCGTGAGTGCGATATCTAGAATTATTAGAGGATATTTGTTTTTAATTTATTTGATTATTATTTATTACATAAGATGTCAAGTGGAACATGGTGTAATGGTTGCAGCTCCTTACAAACGTTGTATAAAACAAAAAACTTGGCGATTAAAAAGAGTGGCGAAGAGTTTATTGCCAGTTCTTCTTTTCCGTTCTACGCCCTTGAACTGAGAACTGGCAGTAAATGTAAAATTAGAAGCATTTAATGTATATTTCTTTTTTGACATCCATAAGTGTACATTGTGTTACCTACATTAATAAATTATTTAAACTTCTTGACTTTTTAAAATACATGATGATAGAAAATATCTTAGTAAAATTATTACTGTAGAAATTTGGCATAATATTACGGGTCCTGCCTTCGGTGGACATTATTATTTTTAATAATTGTGGAAATAAATTCAGCCTATAATAATAATAAATTCAGGGATAATGTAGCGTCGTGTCCGCGTTTTCTCCTTTCTTCCTCGTTATAAATAATCTACATATTGTATAGGCTACACTGCCAAGTAATAATAATAATAATTTATTGCAAATATATAGTACAAAAATGTGTAAGTTACAATCGTAATTTCGCATATTCTGCCACACACAATGGCGCGCAAATTTGTCTTTAAAGGAATTTTACATTATTAGTCATATGAATTGGTCAGTTCTTATATTATTTGTATCGTACATATCATACTTTATTAAATTTATATCAACTACAGTGTCTCACGCAAATAATCATTTATTGAATAATATTTTTTTTCCAAAAGTAATACACCATTCGATTTTTAAAGACTCTAGTCGGAAGATCTTTTAATTCTTTTGGTAAATTATTGTATACCTTAATTGTCATACAAAGGGTGTTTTTTCGAAACAGTTCCAGATTGATTTTTGGCACAGTCAATTTCTCCCCATGTCTACTTCTTACTTCGACTTAAAAATATGTATGTCTCTGTACACGAATAAGGACATTTCTATAATATACATACAGGGAAGAGGTCAAATTTTGAGCTTCTTAAATAAAGGTACCCAACTATCAAGACAGTTTGCTCCACAAATTGCTCTAATACGTTTCTTTTGAGCGTAAGTAGTAAGAATGTGAATTTAAAGATATGATGAGAAGCACGATAGCTATGAGATATTGGCGCCTAAAGCTTAAACATCGCTTGTTAAGTGATACCCCCGCCGATACACTCACATTGCCAGAGGGCTCGCAATATCGTTGCCAGCCTTTTAAGAATTGTTACGAATCTCTTGAAGGACCCTAAGTCGAATTGGTTCGAAAATACTTCAGTGGGCAGCTGGTTCCACATAATGGTAGTGTGTCTAAAACTATCTTAAAAAACGCTCAGTTGTGGAATGACGGACGTCGAGGTGATACGGGTTGAATTTCCTATTCTGTCTCGACGTCCGATGATGAAAATCAGCTGCAGGTATTAACGAACAACTCTGATAGTTCTCAGTGGTAAAGTGGTGGTGGCCTCGGATAAGCATGTAAAGCCATATTGCGTCAATTTTAGATCGTGCCGGACATCCGTCCCATCAAAAAAAAAAACATGGCGATAAAAAAGAGTGGCGGAGAGTTTATTGCCAGTTCTTCTCTTCCGTTCTACGCCCTTGATTTGAGAACTGGCACTAAATGTAAAATTAGAAGCATTAATATGTATTTCTTTACTGACAAGTCATAAGTGTACAATGTGTTACCTATATGATTAAATGATTTTTTAATCGTAATATAAGGAGTGTTGTTTGTCAATATTTGTTGAAATCACCGTGGTAGACGCGGCTTGGATACCTACATCATGTACAGTTATAGGAAATTTTAATGATACTTTAAGTACACCCCAATACTGTAACCGCACTTCAAAATATCAAGCGTAAAAATCGCTTAGATCGCAACGCCTTATCGTTGAGTATTGTTGAACGCGATCAAAGTAATCGCTTTGTCAACAATTTGTCGAGTGGAAACGAGCTGAGGTGTATCGAGTTTCTTTTCCGGTGTTTGAAATGTTGGGTTTAATCGAAGAAGTGTGAGAGCAGTGTGATCATGGCGAAATTCTAACGAAATCTAACAAATGTTTCTTTCTATACATGTCTATCACACTCGGTGAAGGAAAACACCATGAGGCGACGGTGATTGTGTAAAAAAATCAGTGGCGATTCAACTTTTTTAGGTCTAGACCTCAGATTTGTATATCTGTTTCATAATCAATCTAATAGGCAAGTCAACTTTTTGGGTACAAGTCCTTCACCGTTCGAGCGAAAGTTAAATGCGCAGATAGAAAGTCCATTGATGCACATCCGGCAATCGAACCTACGCCCTCAGGGATGAGATACGCACGCTGAAGCCACTAGGCCAACACTGCTCTTGGTGATTATCTACTTGCCTAAAATCAAGGAAATATAATTGAGGCTAAGTGTAAGGCAGTATTTTAAACGAATTTGATCGTTAATATCAAATATAAAATTCTCGTGTCGCGGTGTTTGTGGTCAAACTCCTCCGAAACGGCTTGACGGATTCTCATGAAATTTTGTGTACATATTGGGTATAACTGAGAATCTGACATCTATTTTTGATCCCCCTAAATGTTAAGGGTTACCCCTAATTTTTTATTTTTAGATAATTTTTTTCATTTTTTTATGATACAGCATTAAAAAATACATACAACCCATAATTTTCAGCCGTCTACGATGAACCTCTATTTTTTATTATAAATGATAATAATGGCAAAACGACGTTTGCCAAATCAGCTAGTTGTTTTATATTACTTTTGTATTCATACAGCTAATTTACATTACATATTAGAAATAATATACAAAACTTGACAAAGGCTAAAACATTTTATACAATCAAACAACAAAAATCAATAAAATACATTAAAGGCAGGTACTTACATACTTATTATGCCTCAGAAATCCTTGTGGTTTAAATAAAATGGATTAAACGATATTACAAAGTTCTCAATAAAAGATCCTTTATAAGACCCTTACAAAGAATTAATACCTTCATCTCAGGGTAAGGCATTATGGGACCATTGAATGGTTTTTTCGCTTCACTGGTTTTGTGTGCCGTTTACTAGGGCACAACTAACTTCGGGTTTTTACTATAGATATTCAAAACCAGGCCTATTTAATAGATAGATATTATATTATAATATCTATCTATTACTTTAGTATATTATACTAAAGTATCTTTTGTTAAAAGAACATTTTCAATACTAGAAGGTTTATTTTTAAGGCTTTTCACTGAAAACCGAAAACGACCAGTTGACGAATAATCTACGCATGTAGTTAGTCCTTAAAAAAACTATGCATGTTACTTACTAACCCAAAAAGCGTACCAATTAAAGGCCGGCCAACGACCACGCGAGTCGTTTGGAATTGAGGGTACATGGGCGGCGGTATCACTTAACATAGGCCAACAACGCCCTCGCGAGCTCTCTGGAATTGAGGGTCCACGGGCTTATCACTTAAAATACGGTAAGCCCGTTTGTTCAACTATTCTATAAAAAATATGATTTTTTGAATAAAAAAACAGATGCATGAAATATAAATATGATTCGGAATCTATAATAATATTTTATTGTTAAGTTAATGACAATATTTAATTTATTCGATAGATTTACATAAACAAATCTACAAACCAAAAATATACTCCCAGTTACAATATTATTGTTTGCCTAGTTAGTCTAAGTTACAACTATGGGGCATATTAAAACATCTTATACTCGTAATCATAAGTTATATATTATATAATAATAATATCATTTGTTAGTTTGTAGTCGACATAGAAATGATAAACTGAATTAAAAATAATGTCATCATCGATCATTGGAATAATATTCTAAAATACTTTTAATTTAAATACTCCAGTGTGGCATAAATCTCAGATTATTTTTCCATCCATATCTATCAACGACAATCGAAATGTTTTCTATAAAACGAGGGGCAAAAGGGCAGGAGGCTCATCTAATGATACCGCCTTTTTTAGAATTTGTACGCTCTTTTCTTTAAGGACCTCAAGTCGAATTGATTCGGAAATACTTGTGCGTGGTAAAAAAGCATTAAAAAGCGCTTAATTGTGAAATGACGGACGTCGAGGTGAGGTGGAGTTCCGAATTCTGATGATGATGATGAAACTCAGATGTAGGTATTCATCAGAACTACTCCTTTGAACAGTCTCCGGACCCGACATCACTACGCAAGGCCAATGATGATCCTTTTATCCTTTAGTACATTATATTATATGTGGGGACTGGTCGTACTTGAATTCGCTTATGCGGTGATGTTAATTATTTCGACTATGTGTTTGCGTGTTGTTGCCACGAGAATGTAAGTGCGTGCTCCTATTTCACCATGCCTCCTGCTGATAGAGGACAAAATATGTTTGTTTATAATTTATGTTATTATTATTAAATACTTAAGTCATGTGGAACATGGTTTACCTAATGGTTGCAGCTCCTTACAAACGTTGTGTAAAAAAAAATTTGGCGATTAAAAAGAGTGGCGGAGAGTTTATTGCCAGTTCTTCTCTTCCGTTCTACGCCCTTGATTTGAAAACTGGCAATAAATGTAAAATTAGAAGCATAAATATGTATCTCTTTACTGACAAGTCATAAGAGTACAATGTGTTACCTATATGATTAAATGATTTTTGAATTTAATTTAATTTTGTCTAAATAGTACTTAGGTATAAATACTATAATTAAAAGATAGTCTGTCAATAATTTGGCGTGTTACAAAAATTGTTTTGATCTCAATTTACAAAGTATGACGGTCTCGCAATACGTGGGAACCGAACCGAAACCGACGTTTAAAAATTTGTCATAAAAAATATGTTTATTATGGAAGATAAAATACAGGTTATTAATCCCTACTCATCGGCAAAGAAGACAGAGGTGTAAAAACTCTCGGTACTCTTTTAAAATAGCAAATCATCAAACAACACTTATTTTAAAACAAATATCGCAAATGAATTAGAAGTAGCCGGCCTAACACTAGTCCTAGGCCCTTTAATCAACTAGATAATCGTTAACTTTATAGTAAACAAACTATATAACTGTAGTATATAAACTCAAGTTCTAAGTAATATTTTCATGTGGGCCATGCAAAAAATAATAAAAAAAAACAACAGAGTGTAGGCGCCGCCGCCACAAAATGCAGTGTTATAGTAGACGGACTATGGTATAGACACACGTTGTACAGGCATCAGCGTACAACGTGTGAGATAGCGAATGATTGACATATGTCGTATTTACAGTTTTAATTCATTGAAGATTGCTTATTATTGACCAAAATACACATTCGAATAAATAATTCTTGAACAAAGTTACTGAGTCGTGACAAAATAAGCTGCTTACCGATGAAAGGTTATGTTTGGTTCTTTACGTTCACTATAGCGTTTACAGCCAATTATGCAACAATTCACCATGACTGAAACTTTAAATACACCTCTTATAAGGATAAAGTCTTAGTATATGGGTTTGACTTGGTTTTCACAGATTTATCAGTAAGCGGTGAAAACTTGTTTACCACCAAGGGCTCGGTGGTAAACAAATAAAACCCGATACGCAAATAGGGACAGAAAAACTGATACTTTGTTTCGCTCGCACTTAAGTATTTCACGTTAATGCCTTCTCTCTTTAGTTATTATTCTTATTATAGAAGCTCATCTAGTTCTATACTCTATCTACGAGTGTTATACTTGACAGCCTGTGCAACTTTCAATCGTGAGTAAACATAGACACAGTTAGAACACTCCACAGACTATCCATAAAACAGTATTTGTCGGAAGACAACACAGTTATTGATCGTTTCAATGACTTCCAATCAGTGTTTGTTCGCGGAAATTGATGGACGCCTTCTATTTACTTTTATCTGTTTGTTTTTCTTATTATATTGTTTTAAGACGGCCTCATTTTCTTGTTTGCCATCGCAAGGAAATGTATATAGCTGTAAGGTATAGACTATTATGATATATATATATTAGTAATCATATGAATCAAATACATATACAGTATTTACAATTTTCTTAACCTAAATAGTAATAATAAAAGAATTCCTCCAACTTCCATTTTGTTCCCTTTATAGTAGAGACTCTTGGGCCGTGGGGTTCAAGTGCACAGGCGCTAATTAATGATTTAAGTTGGCGCCTGGTGGTTAGTACCGGTGAACCCAGAGCTGGGAGCTGGTGCTTGCCTTGATCAACGAATAAGTATCGCAATAGAGCGTTGAAGGTGCATTGCCACAGGAAACAAACTTTTTAAATTTGTTATAATTTTCTTTTTATTAATTTTTAATTATTTTTTTAGTCTATTATTAACACTATAGCGATAAGAATAGTCTGCGAAATTGCATTTTAGAAAACCTAAATTAGTTAATTTATTTTCATAATAATTATAAATTGTATAGTTTAATAACAATTATTTAATATTTCATTATCCGATTGTGAAAGGATATGGTCCTTTCAAGTCAAGAGATGTCAACTGTCACTGAAGACGCTGACATTTTTTAATGTTCTTGCATTTTTAGAAAAAATATTTATGTATGGATATTCTTGTCACCTCTAAAAATGCAGGGTATCTATATATCAAAAACAAATTTATGCCTGACTGATTTCTGGAGGAACATGATGAAATTGTATGTATGAAACTAAATGTAGATAAAATAAAAATAAATCAGTGGCGCAACAACTTTTTTAGGTCTGGGCCTTAGATTTCTGAATATATTTAATGACTATTTGTCAATCTAATAGGCAAGAAGATTAGCCTCCTGTGCTTGACACACGCCATCGACATACCGGTTTCCTCACGATGTTTTCCTTCACCGTTCCAGCGAATTTTAGATGCGCACATTAAAAATCCATTAGTGCATAGCCGGGCATCGAGTCTACGACCCCAAGGATGAGAGTCTCACTCTGAAGCCACTAGGCCAACACTGCTCTAAATATCGATAGGAATTGAAAACAAAACGGATTATCTCAGCAAGGTAGCATGGTAATTTAGCTTTTTTAACTGTATCATTTTAAATCAATGATGTTTGTTGGTTTTATTTATTTATTTATTAATACTCCGTTGCAATAACATAATAAAATTGACAAAATTAAATAAAAAGGCAACAGGCGGCCTTATCGCTTTCGAGCGATCTCTTCCAGGCAACCACTGTTGAAAAAAAAATTAGATAAAGTAAGCAAGAAGTGTCACCTCGACTTCCGCCGTTCCACGACTGAGCGTTTTAAAGGGAATTTTTGCCACGCAACACCACTATGTTGAACCAACTACCCACTGAAGTATTTCCGAACCAATTCGAGGGTCCTTCAAGAAAAGAGCGTACCAATTCTTAAAAGGCCGGCAACGCACTCGCGAGCCCTCTGGCATTGAGAGTGTCCACGGGCGGCGGTATCACTTAACATCAGGTGAGCCTCCTGTCCGTTTGCCCCCTGTTCTATAAAAAAAAAGTGCAATATACATAATACATATAGTTATTTACACAAAACTAAAACTAGTTGATGTTAGAAATAAATAATACTATGATGATTTTTATAGGCTTCCAAGCACATATGCTAAATATACTAAGTGTATTTTTTCATCTAAAAGTCTTTTCAATTAAATTAGGTCACATATAATCCGAAATTCTAAAATCTAATAATTATAAATATATTCAAGATAAAATGTGTTACTAAAATATGCAAAATATTTTTTCACTTCCTCTTGAAAATTAATAGCTTGCAAAAGTCGCGTTCATTGAAGCATATTAACTATGCCAAGTGCGACATGCCACTAACCTCTTTCTATATTGACCCATTTCGCTTCTTCTTAATTGAATTTTTCCATAATTAGGTCAGTTTTCATTTTGCTTAATAATCACTATGTTATATACAAATGTTGGATAGTGATTATAATTCCCGCGGTTTTGTAAAGCGAAGCCTGTGATATCTAGATCATCTCTGTTGAAGGAGAGGTTTTACTATAATTTTATTCACCTACAGAGAGATTCACGTCTGATCTAACCCAGACGTCGTTGCAAGAATAGCCATGGCAAAAAGAGCTTTCAACCAGAAAAAACACCTATTTAAAGCCAACATATACATTTACTCTCTACGGTAGCGAAACATGGACTCTTACTAAAAAAGAAAGACAAAAGCTTGGAGCATTTGAGATGTGGTGATGGAGGAGAATGATGAAGATAAGTTGGACCGAAAAGAAGACCAACGAAGAGGTGTTGGGTATAGAAGAGAAAAACGAAATCTGCTGAGTATCATAGAAAACCGGAGAGGGTAGATGATTGGACACCTGGTGCGACACGACAACTTCTTTAAGACCATCTTGGAGGGGAAAATAGAAGGCAGGAGAGGACGAGGAAGACTGAGAATAGCCTACCAGTACAGGCAAAAGCTGAGGTCATGACATACCAGGAGGTCAAGACCCTGACACAGAAGCCCACTGAGTGGTGATTAATCTACAGACAAGAGCCCGGCCCTTAAATTTGAAGAGACAGTAAGTCTGAGACGATAGCCAAAACGACGTCAAAATTGACGGGCATGTCTAAACGCAATTAATTTCTTTATTTTGGGCTACTGTTGATTTTTTTCTTTATATGCAATGATGGGCAGGATACTCATATGATATTAAATAATATCCACAATTCCTGGACTCGCAAGTGCGTTGCCGGCCTTTTAGAATTTGGTGTCTTGAAGTACTCTATGTTTGTTCGGATACACTTTGATAGGGACGGAAAAAAGTACCTTAAAATTCTCTGTTGTACGGACGTCAGGATGATACAAGTGGAATTCTACTTCAAGACTCGATATCAATCAATCAAAATACGTTTATTCAATTTAGATGCGTCTTATAGGGCATGCTTATGAATGTCAAAAACGTTTACAAAATTCGCGAAAGAGCAAGACTCTGCCATCCGTTCGGAAAACTACCAGGCCTTGTTCTGAGAAGAACGGGCAAGAAACTCAGCAAGTTTTACCCTCCCGCTACACTACAATTCAAAGAAAAATGTCATAAACCACAACGTCATTAAAGTAACATAGGTAAAAAAAAATCTGTTCTGTGATTTACCACATTCACCATTACACACATATTCACACACGATAGTGAAACATTCACTTTTTGCTTCGCCCGGAATTCGAACCCGATCTTGATCTACAGTTGACTGTGATAACCACTGATAATTCAAAGATTACATTTATAAGATATCTAAAACAAAACAAACAGAAATCAACTCCGATATAATTCGAGCTTTGGTAATAAGCCTTGTTAACAAGCTCTTCGATGTTATGAGCTTATAAATAGGCTGTATGTCAATTAAAATTTATATTTTATTAAAGAAAACATTTGGACAATGTACAAATCCAAAACTGATTACATTGATAAACAATATATATGAAACAGAAAACATACGTATTTTAAGGTACACTGCCACTGGAACCAAACTTAAAATTTCTTGTAATTTCCTTTTTATTGATTTTTAATTAATTTTATTGTTAAAGAACACTGAATATTTGATTGTTATGTGTAGATTTTAATAAACTACTAGCAGACCGGCCAAGCGTTGCTGTGGCTAAGGTTTTTGTTATATTACAAAGTAGCAAACTATTCAAAGGAAACGGTAGGTGAACACCAGTCATGGGGACCACCATGCTTTATTGGTGGTTATGCCATTAAATTGTAGCTTATGTGAAACGTTGATACTTTCAACACAGCGCCATCTGTTAGAATTCTGATTATCAAATAAAAAACAAATATTTTGAAATAAAATAATATTGCGGGTATAAATTGAGATGTAAGCTATCTTATCTTTTAAGTTTAGTTAAGTTAAGTTGGATCAAACTACACACGGTGTGCAAATTTGATTGATATCGGTTCGGTAGTTTAGGAGTCCATCGCAGACAAACAACGTGACACGTAATTTATAAATATTAAGAAAACTATATATAATAAGTACATCAATAGATAAAAAAAGAAAACTCATATTAAACATTAAACAAACGACAACTTAATGTTTAAAAAAAACTAAATTGTTACTACTGGTGAACAAAATCAAAGTCCCGCTTTAAAATATTTTCTCAGAACCTTGGTAAGTTGGAAAATGCCAACGTCATCAAATATTTTATTGTAGCGTTACGCAGATAGTTCGTGTTTAAGAAAGTAACTTTGGGTGACGTATTTATTTGTTAAATATCATGATTGTAAAAAGTTCCAACTCACCACTTCGTTTATTGTGAAAATACTTTTCAAGATAAGGTATTCTCTCTTTGCCACAATAGCCTACGTAAGCAAATGCTGGAGGCTAATGACCCGTAGCTGTTTCCAACTGCCACAATGACGTCATCACTTGAACGATCTGTACGTGGTTTCATTCATTCTTCAGGTCGTGACACCGTGACCTTTTGTTTATCTATTTAATATGTATTCCTGCTAATAAATTGTATATCACAGTAAACAATTATTAAAATATATAGGATGGAATGTACACAAAAACATTAATATGTTTCTTTCAAATATATAGAAAACAATTAACACATTATATTAAAGCAAGTACCTTCATACAGAAATTGTTAACAGAAATTCAAAATTGAAATCACTTTGGTGCATTAAACACTACAGCTTAATTATAATTACTAGCTTCATTCAGAATGTGAAAAATCATATTCAAGGATGTGCCTTGATCTGGCAGTTTTTGCCGTGCGTCTTATATTTGTTTATGTATCGAAGGTGAACTTATGTAATTTAATACTTTAAAAGTGTATCTCTAAAAGAAACTATGATTAAAGAAAACATTATATATAACATACATATTTGTTACATAAAAGCTACAATAAAAATCATAGTTTCACATTAGGAATGTAAAATAATTGTAAATTTATAATAATACATAACTTCTATCCGGTTAAATAGTGTTTTATTTAAATGTGTAAAGGTTATGTTAATAAAAGACAATACTATGTGAAACTAAGATTTTTATTGTAGCTTTTAAGTAACAAATAAAAAAGAGAGGTTGATCGTAGAGGGGTGAATATTGAGGATTGTATGTATTTTTGTATGCTGTATCATAAAAAAATAAAAACAAAAAAAAATAGCTAAAAAATAAAAATTTAGGGGTTTGAAATATAGATAGTAGCTGATTTTCAGACTTACTAAATGAGCATAAAAAATTTAATAACAATCGGTCGATTCGTTTCGGAGGAGTATGGGGAACATTGTGACACGAGAATTTTATATTATATTAGATTTAAACAGAAAAGCCTTTGTATATTTTACGTTTGCCAAGCGTTGCTGTGGCTAAGATTTTTGTTATATTACATAGTAGTAAACTATTCAAGAGAAACGGCAGGAGAACACCAATCCACCATGCTTTTTTGGTGGTTATGCCATTAAATTGTAGCTTATGTGAAACGTTGGTATTTATTTTGATAAGGATCAATACCTAGGTACGAATAAAGAGCCTTTTCTAGCGGTGGTATTTTAATTAAAAAAAAATTAATAAAAGGACGCTTATTGTGACGTAACTATAAGAAATGATGCTGTCGCGTCATTTTTTATAGATAGTGATGTGTCCTGAAAAATTGAAATACATCATTTTGTTCTATCATTAATAATTTTCGCATCGCACGCGATTGAAGGAAGTTTTTTGTTTATTTTTTTACATCTTGGGTTAGATTATTCAAGTTTTAGTATGCATTCCTATTTTTTTTGAAAATGAAACATATCCTATGGCACTCGGGAATAGTGTAGCTTGCCAACGGTGAAAGAATTTTTGAATCGGTCCAGTAGTTTCGAAGGCTATTCATTTCAAACAAACAAAAAATCGAATCTTTCCTTTTTATAATATTAATATATAGTATAGATATAGATGTCGATTAATCTCACGAGATAATCAACTCCAAACTATGTCGATTAACTTAACACATACAATAATCTATGAACGTACACATAGTTCGGTGTGATCGTACGAATGACATACACAAAAGCTTACATGACTTGGGGGACCTTTGTACCGGAATTATCTTGTCAACGAACAGCCTGTCGAGTAATCTTAACTCCTTTATTATTCCAGTTATAATGAGGTTTCGTATATATTCATGAATATAATTTCTAATATTATCTTATTTTGAATATGTTGGCCTACTATCTACTTAAAGCCTGTTGGTGATAAGCAACCTACTGGTCTGTAATAGTGAATGTTTTTTTTTATTATTTTGCTTTATAGCAATAATAATAAAGTTTTCATGCCAAATGTTGATCTAATACTAGGACTACATAAATAAACAAAAGCGAAGAAGAGATAAATGTTCGTAGCGATTTCGTAGCCGGTTGTCACAATCGATCTACGCGAATTTTACGACGCGTAGCACTTACTGCACGATTTGTCGTTTATAAAAACAGCAAAGGAACTTCTTGCCCGTTTCTATCTTCCTCAGTCATTCACACCAATTGACCCAGTCCCAAGCTAAGCTGGTGAAGCTTGTGTTATGGATACTAGGCAACGGATATACATAGATACATATTATAGGGATAGACATATAAATACATATTATTTTAAACACCCAAGACCTAAGCACAACACCAAATGCTCATCACATCGATGTTTGTCTCAGCCGGGGATCGAACCCAGGACCCATGGATTCGCAGTCAGGGGTACTAACCACTAGACCAATGAGCCGTCATTACATAATATATGCAATTTTCGTTTTCATAAATTATACGTCGCAATGGCAGTACATAAGACAGTTGTGTTTAGCTAATAGTACATAATGTGTGAACATTAGTTCCAGCTATGTTAGTAATAATCCAACTCCAACATTATTCATGAATATTCTGAATTTTGTGGTGCTTTGCGAATTTTACGAATTACATGCTAATAAACACATTGGTTTGATAAAAGCTTTTCAATGCTTGTTTCTTCGTCAATAGTTGGAAAAGCTTATTTTTGCTGTTAAAATATTATGTCACATTTTAAGTAAGATTTTAAATAATATTTAAGACCTTAATTGACTTCGAGTTCACGGATAAAAATGATGTAAAATATGAATATATAATAAATAATGATAAACTTTTATTGAAGACAAGGATATATATTATTATTACTAACTCAAACTCAAAATAAAGCGCGTTTTCTAAGGCAGTTTTTGTCGCGCATCACCACTATGTGGAACCAGCTGCCCACTGAAGTATTTCCGAACCAATTCGACTTAGGGTCCTTCAAGAAAAGAACATACCAATTCTTGAAAAGCCGGCAACGCACTTGCAAGCCTTCTGGCAGTGTGAGTGTCCACAGGCGGCGGTATCACTTAACCTCCTGCCCGTTTGCCTCCTATTACAATTAAAAAAATGTGTGCGTGTACTAGGGGTACACACGTAAGAAGTGAAACTTCTTTATGACCTTATTTTTCGAAAAATGATCTACTATATGCAACTTTACAGCAATTGGTTAAATAAAGTTAAATTAGATAAAGTTTAGGCTTTTATTATCATAGACATGAATATAAATACAATTATTTCATTTTAACTTATTACTGTACTACTATGTAGTACTAAGATTATTACAGAATTTCATTAATTGTAATAGAATTATTAGTATTACTATCATTGTTATCGTTATTATATATTTTTGTCACTAATAGCTTCGAATCTCTTCGGATTAACCGTGGTAGGGACAAGAAAAGGATTGGCGCGTAACTGAAAAATGTGACGCGTACCTAACGAAAAAATGTTACACTAAATTTTTTTCCAACCCCGATAAAGAAGTTTCACTTCAAAAAAAAATATAGGTAAACAAGTACACTTATGCACTTATACGTCAACAGAAAATTGTCAATATATTCTAAACTAGCTGGCCTGGCGAAAATCGTACCGCCTAACAGTCGATTGTTTATTTTTGAAAATACTTATTCTGCTATTTGGGACACCGGTTTAGCTAAGATAAAAAAAAGAAAGTTGATAAGACAACAAATACATTATGTCAAAAATAAAAATTTACCATCCCGGAACCCCTCCACTAACGCTTGAACTTTATGATAAGGTATTAAAGTTCTAATTGACTTTTAAGTATTATTACGAATATTTTGTATGGGAATATAGAAAAGTGTTGTGAGCGCGGCGTGGCGATATAAACGACCTGCTCTCTTATGGCTACGGAGGCCATGATATCCAAGGCTTTCTTCTAAGCCTCATGGAAGCTTAAAACTTGCTAGTTAAAAAAAATAATGTGTGCGTGTACTAGGTGTACACACGTAAGAAGTGAAACTTCTTTATGACCTTATTTTTTGAAAAATGATCTACTGTATGCAACTTTTATTATTTCATTTTAACTTATTACTGTACTACTATGAAGTACTAAGATTATTACAGAATTTCATTAATTGTAATAGAATTATTAATATTACTATCATTGTTATCGTTATTATATATTTTTGTCACTAATGGCTTCGAATCTCTTCGGATCAACCGTGGTAGGGACAAGAAAAAGATGGCGCGTAAACGAAAAATGTGACAAATGTGTGTAAATTTTTTTCCAAGGCCGATAAAGAAGTTTGACTTCAAAAAGCAACATGGCGCGTAACCTGCTACAAAATTTCTCCCATACGTCGATGAAGAAGTTTCACTTCAAAAATATATATGTTTATACTGGAACATAAGATACAAGTATCACGTATTCCACGTCGTTAAATTTGAATAGGTAGACATCCCTACTCAGGGAGTAGGCCGAGAGAAAAAGCCTTAAAAAACTCTCGGTACCCTTTTAAAAAAGGAAATCATCAAACAACACTTATTTTAAAACAAATTGATTAGAAGCAGCCTGTCTAGCACTAGTCCCAGGCCCTTTCATCAACTAGATAATCGTGAACTTTAAATTATTCTAAAGTAAATGCACAATACAATACTCGAATGGTGAAAATGTTTGAACTATTTGAACAAGATTCTCTATAAAAACGCTTTAAAAATCCTAATCGCTCAATGAAACTTTAAAAGTCGACATTGAATAATCGTTACGTTTTAGAAGAGTTACATCGCAATAAATGAAACTGGACAAACTATGCCATTCGTCCTCAGTTACTGTCCATAAATCGGGTTCAATGTCGACTATCCATCTAAGCACTGAACAGTGCTCCCAGCGTACTACAGGAGCTGATAAAACTTATTTATTTACACTTCGTTACATACAATTAAAAAAAGTGCGTGCGTACAAAGTACACATGTCGGAATTTAATGAATTTAATTTTAATTAAAATATAAATTTAATTTATTAAATTAATTTCTACGATAATCAAAACACGTGGCATTTTAATTTACAATTCGTCATTTGAGATTTCAATAAATTAGTTGCATAAATGTAAAATACTATATTTCCTAAATTATCTTTACTTTTTTATTTTAAAAATATAATTTCTTTAAGGTTTTCGTCCTTCTCACTCTCTCTCAATCGGTCTCAGTAACTCTCTCCTTTTTCTTCGACAAAAACGCTGCACAACAGACGCTAATGCGCCTAAAGAAGTTTCACTTCAGAAAAATTAGAGACTGCGTAAGACATATAGTTATATAGACAAAACTAATGGTAAAAGCAAAGCGATTAAAATAGTAAAATGGCAATCAAAAGGCCACGTAAATAAATTTAAATTCAGTTAGATCAGTACGAAAGTTAGGAATACGATGTGGACAGGTAGTGATTGAACAGAGATTGGAAGGAAGATAGAGAAAGAAGATAGGAAGATAGGAAAGTACCACTAAATGTCTAAAAAGAATTTCATAATTGCCATCAGACCAACATTTTAATAATTGCATCATAATCTCATTATTCAGTTAAGTGCAACTGAGATACACAAAGGCGTATACTTATACCATATCATTGCGTCAGGCGTTAAAAGTATTTAATGATTGCCTGTAATACATTTCTTTAATAATGACCGCAAAAAATCATGAGTTATTAAAAATATTTATGTATTTATTTCGTAATCCTAACATAAATTATAATTAACAGAAAACAGTTATACTAAAGATATAGTCAAAGATGGAATACATAATACATACAAAAAGGGATAAATCAATATAAATGATTAAATACGTAATACCTAATGCGGCTGTGTGATGGTGTGAAAGTGAGGGTGTGTATGGGAGGGTGTGCTCATGATGCAGGTAATTTAGCGCTATGGATATTCCTAATACTTCTGTTAAGCATATTCCGTAACAAATAGTTATTTAGGGTAAAACAGTCTTACACAAAACTATTTTTTAGATACTACACAAAATCGCCATACAACGAAACAAATTAAACCATCAGCTCCTAGGCTGTCAGTACTGTCAAACGGATATAAACGTTTGGCGCACAGAGGTTATAAATTAGACAATTAATAACAGTCTGGAACGGCTGTCGGCGGTCATTATGAGCGAGACAATACTGCCATAGCTGTTTCATATCGGTTTTAATTAATTTTGTATAGATGTCGCCCGAGAGCCAAGTTTGACTAGAAATTGACCCGACTTCGGAAGTTCATCTCCGAGACTAGTTTGGATGGCTTTGTTAATCCAATATTGTTGTTCGATATTGAATTATAATGGTTATTCAACAGCAAGTAATTTAAATCAATATGATGAACGGTGTCGTGAATTAACGGAAATATCAAATAGGGAGCAGTGTTGGCCAAGTGTGGCTCTAGCGTGCGAGGTCTCTCAGAGGTCGTAGGTTTGATCCCCGGCTGTGCACCAATGGAATTTCTTTCCATGTACGCAATTAATATTCGCTCGTACGGTTAAGGAAAACGTCGTGAGGAAACCGGCTTGCCTTAAGCCCAAAAAGTCGACGGTGAGTGTCAGGCACAGGAGACTGATCACCTACTTGCCAATTAGTTTAACAAATGATCATGAAACAGATACAGAAATCTGAGGCCCAGACCTAAAAAAAAGTTGTAGCGCCACTGATTTATTTTCTCGCTCAACGAATTAGTTTATCTATAGAACAGGGGGCAATCGGGTAGCATGCTCATCTCATGTTAAGTGATGCCGCCGCCCATGGACACGAATAAGATCGCGAGTGCTTTGCCGGCCTTTTAACAATTGATACGCTTTTTTCTTAAAGGACCCTAAGTCGATTTCGTATGGGAATACTTCGGTGGGCAGCTGGTTCTACCCACCACGGGTTACATATACTGCCTTAAAAAACGCAAGTGGAACGGCGAGATGATATGGGTGAAGTTTCGTATTCTGCCTCAACGTCCGATGATGGAAGTCGCAATGCAGCGACGAATCGCTACCAGCATTAAAGTTCCACATGGACCGAAAAAGATCGTAAATGTTTTATTTAGTAACTTGTAAGTTGTCATATTCTTACTTATATGGAGATGTTCTAACTTAATTTATAATAAAATAATCTAAAGCAGGTAACATTATCTGTTTCATAGATTATTTTTATTATACAGACAAGTAGATCAGCCTTATATGCCTGACACAATATAGATTTGATGAAATATCTTAGTAAATAAATTAAAATATATTGTCCTAGTCATAATGTGGAGGAGGGCCTGCAGCAGCTGAGACCCAACAATTGGTGGGATGTGGCACACGACTGCGCTGGATGATTCTCATTTCGAGGTAGTGGATCGGACTCAAGGTCTCGTGCCATCCACTCGGTCAGTCACGAAAAGTTCTTCTAAATTTTCTGGACATCTGCGTGTTACATGTCAAAAAAACTGTTGGTAACAATGTGTCGAAAGATGATATACATGTATCTTAGTATGGACTCACGAGGATCTAAGTGCGTGCTCCTATTTCGCCATGCCTCGTGCTGATAGAGGACAAATCTTTGTTTTGAATTTATTTTATTATTATTTATTAGTTAGTCATGTGGAATATGGTGTAATGGTTGCTGCTGCTTACACACGTTGTGTGAAACAATAACTTGGCGGTTAAAAAGAGTGGCGGAGAGTTTATTGCCAGTTCTTCTCTTCCGTTCTACGCCCTTGTTTTGAGAACTGGCAGTAAATGTAAAATTAGAAGCATTTAATGTTTATTTCTTTTTTGACGTTCATAAGTGTACATTGTGTTACAGGGAATATTAGGCTCTAACACTACATATGACGATAGCTAAAGCTACTGTGAAAAGGCCAATGTTCTAATTTCAAATTGTTTTCAAAAGTAAAATAAAATCTACTTGTTAAACAAAATATCCTTGAGAAAGAGGTGTCATAATCTTCATACAATTACAAGTGTTTGTTCGTGTTCCAAAGACAATAGACGCTTGACTTATGTAGTCTCCTTGTATGTGATGACTTCCTGCCTTCATAATTCTTAGACGAATGGTTTTAGATTTGGCATAGTTTTGAATCTTTTTACATGATTTAAATTATTTTTTACATAGTAACTGTGTAAATTTACATTTTAAATCAATTTAATTTCTTATTTACGAAAGCTTGTAATAGGATGAGGGTAGAAACAAAAAGGACAGACACAGACGGTGATTGCCGTAGATTGGACGTGTTAAAGATATAAATTGTGTCTTGTGTAATATCAAATTTGGGATTTTGAATTTCGGTCATAACTTGAGGGGTATGTTTCACTTAATTATTATTGTATGGTTTAGTTTTATTTTGGTTGTGAAACAATCTGAAATGTTTTATTTGTTTTAGCTTTGGGAAATGCCCTCAAATTAGATATTCATTTATTGAATAACAAATGTCTATAATGTTTATGTGATAAACGTTACCACATATATTAGGTTTGGCAGGATAAACCTAAATCCTCCTGGCGCCCACATTTATGTATTTTTAGTTAATTTTAATATTTAGTCTAATATATTTTAATTATTGTATTTTGCTAGTTTATAAATATCCTAATATATGCTAATTTGTTTTTTTTTATGTTAAAGACCCATAACATCCCAATTTAATTCCCAATTTCCCAATTTAAATAAAACATTTCAGATTGTTTCACAACCAAAATAAAACTAAACCATACAATAATAATTAAATGAAACATACCCCTCAAGTTATGACCGAAATTCAATATCCCAAATTTGATATTACACAAGACACAATTTATATCTTTAACACGTCCAATCTACGGCAATCACCGTCTGTGTCTGTCCTTTTTGTTTCCACCCTCATCCTATTACAAGCTTTTACGAAGCTTAGCCACGAGGTCCTGAAAGGCAGCTGAAGTCTTTTAAGTAATTAAAAAAATTATAAGCTGTCTATGTATATAAATACGATATAACGGTTTTACGTTTTCCAAGTAAGAATCTGAGGCGGAAGTCACAACTTTTGGATGTACTGCACACACCGACTTCGTAAGTAAGGCGCCGCTCACGCGAGATATTAATTATTAAGGTTTGTATGGAGGTAGACCTATTTCTATATTTGTTTGTAAGGGGTTCACTAGAGATTCTTGGTTTATTATTTGTTATAAGGTGGTGGTTTATTTTTTTATGTTAAGTGATACCGCTGCACATGGATGCCCAGAATACTGCAATGGGCAGCTGGTTCAACATATTGGTGGTGCGCGGCAAAAACTGCCTTAAAAAACGATCAGTTGTGGAACGATGGGCGTCGAGGTGATACGGATGGAATTTCGTATTCTGCCTCGACGTTGAATTTTTCCGAAGTTTCGCGTGCTTTACAGCGTGCGTGCCACCGTGACCACCGTCAAAAAATTAAAAAAGTTTAATTCGTTAAAAAAGTGTTTTCTTTAGACCATATACTAATAAATCTACTATACTAAAATAAAATATTGGGCACGGTGTTATAAAAAAACATTGCAGCAGCTAACTAAATTATTATGTAGCTACGTGGTGCTCACATATTTAAGTTTTTAATATGATATTTAATATTTACAATTATTTTTCATTTTATAAATTTTTTAATACATAACTTCAATCCGGTAAAAAATTGTTTTATTATCAAATGTGTGACGGTTATGTCTATAAAAGACAATACTATGATATTTAGTGATAACTAAATTTCTTGTTATAACTCTTGTTAGCTGTCCAATAAATAAATTGCAAACAAAAACGTCTTTGCCTATTGGAAGTTACAGGGTACCGGCGCTGATTGTCCAATGCAAAGTATTCTAGATACATTTTTTAAATGCGTCGTAATAAATTTAAAGCAGCCACACAATATTTCGTATGAAAACTTTTTGGAAAACATAGCGTTTGAAAATTCCCGAAGTGGCAATCAATAAAGTGTGGCGTGGGGCCAAGTGTAATGCGAGTGAGTCATAATTCAGGGGATGCCTCTCTGGTGTGTACCCACTGTGGGTCTTACTATATTCTACATACTTCTGTGTAAACTTTTTATAACGAATTTCAAGGGACCGAGAATTTTCCTTCGTTATAGAGAGATTTCGTTATATGGAGAGAAGAGGAAAAAAAATACAAAATTTAACCATACACAATAATTTATAATTTTATTACTATCAATAGGTAAATTATTAATAGAAATAAATCAGCTACAACCTCTTTAGGTCTTGTCTAATTGAATAAAATGATTTGACTAGACTTGACTTGACTATAAAGGTTTCATAATAATATGTACATACGATAATTACATTAATTAACAAAAAATAGTTTTTAGTTCATATTTCAAATAATAATTTGTCTATAGAGAATAGACAGTGCGCGATGTGGCTTTCATAGCTGCTTAGTTTGAAACTTTACCTGATGATTTATCACGTACATAACAAGCAACTAGCTAAGATAAGCATACTTTCATATCAATACAGCAACGGGAAATTCATAGAATATTCCAGCATCTTGTTAAAAGTTTATTTTCATTTGATAAGCTAGACTATCAACAAAGATTGCCTGTTCATGAAACTTATAATAATAATAACATACTTTATTGCTGTATTTACTTATACTAGTACATAAACATGTGAAATACTATTTTTTTTTTTAATAATTAATTAGCAAGCCGGTTGATTTCTGTTATTCAGCTTGTCCTTGGACATAGGCCTCCTCTAAGGGCTTCCACTCTTCAGTTTCTAGCTTTAGGTAGCCACGTAGGGCCAGCTACTCTTCGCACACAATTGAAACTTATTAAAACTCTATAGCGTGTAATAACGTTTTTGTCAAAATTCAATATACACTTATGAACGTAAAAAAGAAATCTCGAAATTACCAAATCGAGAGCATACAGCCGACGAGAGGAACTGGCAAGAAACTCTTCGCCATTTCCGTTTAATCGCCGAACAACATATTTTCTTTCCACAACTCAGCGTTAATTTGTTAGTATTTGCCGCGCACCACCACCACCACCAACTGCGCACAAAGTATTTCCGAATTTTTAAAGGGCCAGCAACATACAAACCCTATGGTATTAATAGTGTCCATAGGCGGCCTCCTGCCCGTTTATCCTCTGTTCTATATAAAAAAAACAACAACATGCGTTTTTTGGATCATCCATTTATCTAAAAACGAAAATAGCCAAGAAGTTAAGCAGTAAAAACCCGCAAACCTGATAATTCCCGAAGTCCCACGATTTGTTTTTCACTATGAATCTTGTCAAGTTAATTTCAAGTGAAAATTCTCTAAGCTTAATTTTCGAAGTAATCACCAGATTAAACGGCGCACATGAGTAATAGCTCCTCCAGGTGATACAAAATTGATGCTTCGTTGCCGCTACCTAGATAATGGACGCTCTTTAGCTTGAATATTAGTTGGCAAGGTTTGTTGTTTTTAGTCTTAAATAAAATACAAGATCTCTATTTTTAATAAATGACGATCACACCATGATAATTCTATGTAAATTAAATAAATTTTTCGTTTTTCTAGGGGTCTGATGGGATGAATTTCAGAGATTCCTACGAGAATCTAAGTGCGTGCTCCTATTTTACCATGCCTCCTGCTGATAGAGGACAAATCTTTGTTTTTAATTTACTTTATGATTATTTATTACTTAAGGTGTCATGTGGAACACGGTGTAATAGTTGCAGATCCTTACAAACGTTATGTAAAAGCAAAAACTTTCTTGAGTGTTGGAGTTTATTGCCTGTTCTTCTCTTCCGTTGTACGCCGTTGATTTGAGAACTGGTACTAAATGTAAAATTAGAAGCATTTAATGTATATTTCTTTTTTGACGTTCATAAGTGTACATTGTGTTACCTACATAAATAAATGATTTTTGACTGAATGTCAAACGAAAGACGAAATGACAAAACGTTTCGATTGATTGTAATTGGTCAATTGCATCTCCAATCCAACACGCGACATGATGCGTCATGATATACACAAGTCTACGCGCTATCCGCTAATCAAACACAAAGGTGTTGTCGCTACTCCTCTCTTCAAAGAGACTCTCTTTAAAGCCTCAGATAGCATCAGAGTACCAGTACTCTGATACCCAGGTGTTGACATAAGGAATAACGTTCAATTTTGTGGCTATTTAGAAGGGAAGGCTAAATTAGACTACAAGAAGATTTGTGTGCTCAGCAAGGCGAGACCCTACTTCACTCCGGGCCACCGCTACCACATAGAGTACTTACTGCCAGTACCAACCCCTTCCACTTGACCTTGGCATTGTGTTGAAATTTGGGGATCTCTATGCATCTTCTACCGCATTTACCATGCGAATGTTCGGAGGAGTTATTTGGAGTAATACCTGCAGCTGAGTTTCATCATGTGACGTTAAGGCAGAAAACTAAATACCATCCGTACCTTGACGCCCGTATTTCCACAACTGAGCGTTTCTTAAGGCAGTTTTTGCCGCCCACCACTACTATCTGGAACCATCTGCCCATTGAAGTATTTCCGAAACAATTCGACTTGGGGTCGACAAAAAAGCGTACCAATTCTTAAAAGGCCGGCACTTGCGAGCCTTCTGGCAATGAGAAAATCACTTGACATCAGGTGAGCCTCCTGCCCGTTTGCCCTTTGTAACAAAAAAAATGCATTAGCTTGTCGAATCATAATTATTTTTTGACCGGCTTTGTCTCTCGTCGGTCGTTTAACTTTCTCATTCCCCTGATTACAATATCACTTTGTAAAAATGACATAAAATATCCATCATGGCGGCAGGCAATTTAAAATTGAGGAGAGGGCTAGAATTTGCCCAATTGAAATTCTAATGTAAAGAAGAAGGTAGAGAAAACACATACAAAAATAATAACTTTTTTACTATGTATGTACAGGCTAATCTTCAATATTACTAAATGTATCGCGTTTTTGATACTACATACAAGTCATAAAGAACGAAGGCAAAATTTGGAGCTGTTTTAAGGGGGAGCCGTGAGTCGACTAATTTACCCAAAGAATATTTAGTACTTTGCACAACATTATATTATAACATGTTATAGTTATTCTACTATAAATATGATATTCTGCGAAACAGCAGCTTTGTCAGGAAATTGAAATGAAAAATACTATACTCTAAACTTTAGAGTCTTACTCTAATATACATTTAGAGTCTAAAGGTATATTAGAGTAAGACTTAGTCGGGACTTAATATGACTCGAATAAATAAATTTGACGAATATTTAAATGATCATAATCCTATGGATTGATTTGCTCCAGATCAAACAATTTGTATGACTCAGAACTTAGCGATTAAAGAGTGGCGGCGAGTTTCTTGCCAGTTCTTCTTGCCCGCTCTACGCCCTTGACTTGTGAACTGGTAGTAAATGTAAATTTACAATTAATTTAACTTCTTTTCTGACGTTCATAAGTGTACTCATAACCTATATGAATAAAGTTATTTTGAGTTTGAGTTTGCATATCAAAAACGTTTGGCATTGTGACATTCGGGAATCTTGCTTTCGTCTCGGCTCTTAAATCAGTGGCGCTACAACCTCTTTAGGTCTGGGCTTCAGATTTCTGAATCTGTTTCATGGTCATTTTTAAATCTAATAGCCTCGTAGGTGACCTTCAGTGCCTGACACACGCCGTTTACTTTTTGGGTCTAAGACATGTCGGTTTCCTCACGATGTCTTCCTTCACCGTACGAGCGAATGTTAAATGCGCACATAGAAATAAAGTCCATTGGTGCACAGCCGGGGATCGAACCTACGACCTCAGGGATGAGAGTCGCACGCCGAAACCACTAAGCCAACACTGCACAAACTCTCTCAAAACGTCTTTTTTTTTTTTTTTTTTATGTAATAGGAGGCAAACGGGCAGGAGGCTCACCTGATGTTAAGTGATACCGCCACCCATGGACACTCACAATGCCAGAAGGCTCGCAAGTGCGTTGCCGGTCTTTCAAAAATTGGTACGCTCTTTTCTTGAAGGACCCTAAGTCGAATTGGTTCGAAAATACTTCTGTGGGCAGCTGGTTCCACATAGTGGTGGTGCGCGGCAAAAACTGCCTTAGAAAACGCTCTGTTGTGGAACGACGGACGTCGAGGTGATACGGATGGTATTTTGTATTTTGCCTTGACGTCCGATGATGAAACTCAGGTGCAGGTATTAGACCGAACAACTCCTCTGAACACTCTCCATGGTAAATGCGGTAGAAGATGCAGAGAGATCCCACATCTCTACGCAACGCCAAGAGATCAAGCCGCACGGAAAGTGACTGGTCGTCGACGATTCGAACGGCTCTTCGTTGAATACGGTCAAGTGGAAGGAGCTGGTACTGGGGAGCTCCCGCCCAGAGGTGAGAGCAGTACTCCATGTGGGGCCGAATTTGCGCTTTATATAGTTGCAAGAAAGAAGTCTCGGCTCTTACCTACTAAGAGGCTTGTAATAAAATAAAGGTTTCCATTGACAGCTAAGTTTGACACTAAATAAGCATTTACGGTGTCTATCTAGAATTTACGACGAACCGTGACAGGTGTCGTAAACGGGTGCTGTGATTACATGAATAAATATTTTATTTTACTACCACCAAGTTAGCCATTTGCCTAACGAAATCTTATTAAACAGTAGAATTCGTAAATTTGTAAGGACCCGCGTTAATTCGAGACCCGAAGATCATATTTCTAATTGACAATTATTTTGCTTAGAAGTTATTTTAAGTATCTGCTTTGATATTTATTAATTCGTTTACATCAACATAGATGCATAGACTACTATCAAAATTAACACTGATACAATATTTTACCATAGACTAATGAACATAGATAAATTAACTTTAAAACAACCTTTTGAGTCAAAGTCAAAGTCAAAAATCATTAATTCATGTAGGTAACACAATGTACACTTATGAACGTCAAAAAAGAAATATACATTGAATGCTTCTTATTTTACATTTACTGCCAGTTCTCAAATAAGGGGCGTAGTACTAAAGAGAAGAACTGGCAATAAACTCTCCGCCACTCTTTTTAATCGCCGCTAATGTCTGAGCGTCGTGGTCAGCAAGGAAGCATCTGCAGCAGACTATCTGTTTCCACCGGTTTCTATCCAGCGCCTCTCTTATGACAGTGTACCGCTTTGAGAACGATGAGTCTTTGACTTGATCGGTCCATCTGGTTGGTGAACGACCACGTGACCTTTTGCCTTCTGTTACCAACCACGATCAGTTTCTCCAAATTCTCATCACCTCTGCGCATTGTTTGCCGAGCATTCGCCGCAAGCACCACATCGTGATAACATAAGCGAAATACAATTAAAGAAAAAAATAAACTGCAAAAACAGCACCATACATAAATTATACGTCGTATACTCGTAGTACTCGAAATTAACTATAGAAATTCTATTGAAAAATAAGCAAGATGGAGAGGCCGGAAGAGAAGAAGATAAACAAGAAGGAGAGAAATCGCGATGACGGGGAGGTGGGATGGCTGGAGATAGTTTTACATAAAAGTTGTGGAATCCAAATAAATTGATCGTTTAAAAGGCCGGAAACGCACTCGCGAGCCCTCTGGCATTGAGAGTGTCCATGTGTATCACTTAACATCAGGTGAGCCACCTGGCCGTTTGCTATGTTCTAAAATATAAATAAAAATATTATTTATTATTAATGTCTTGTGTTTATAAGTGATTGTATTTTTATGAACCAAAACATAGCTATATTATTATTCTATTGAAATTAAAAGCATACAAAGTTCAGGTCAAAATCTCTTTGCTAGTACAGAACAACCCAACACGGTTATGTTATTTCCCTTATATCCAGCTTAAACCACTTTATGTAAGCTATTACCATAACAGCTGCATGTAAATAAGTTATTAAAGCCATAAATAACAGAGTATGAGGGTTATAAATGCATCACTGAGCGCGAGCGTTGGACCAGATCAATTCATTTCCTGTGACCAGAGATTATATTATTTATAAGTAAACAAATTACACTTTATTGTACATACATTAAACATAAAATTGGGCCTTATTGCTGAATAATTAAAAATATATAGGATTTTGAAGAAGTGCAAGTGTGCCAAAAATAACAAAAAAATATAATAATTAATATAAATATTATCTAGCGCTGGATCACGTCTGCTTTACAGCATAATGCTGAGCCAGGGCAAATTATGATCACAACACACACACATTACACACTAAAAATGTACCTTATTCCTTGAAATTTTTTTTTGTTATTTTAATTATTATTATTTTCTGTGTTTCTGTGTGTGTGTGTTTCGTTAGCGTTGCAATATTTCAGCCACATTTTGGTGCAAACATCTTTTCTGTTTACGTTCATAAGTAAAAGATTAATTTAATTTTGAGATTGAGTTTGAGTTTGATCGCTATTCGCTCGTTGAGTTCGGTTGCTCACTCATCAGCTCCTGCGCTCCTTAAAATAAAATCAAAATATCAGACAACGATAGTGATAACTATCTATTTAATATTAATCGCTTCGAACCTGTATTTTTTGTATCCTGGAACGAAAAATCTTGAGTAAAACAGGTAGTTATATATCTAATACACTAAGCCAAATAGAAGAAAATATAACTAGCGATTTACTTTTAAAATTCCTTAATTTTTAACAATTTAGCGTCGGTACCCTACAACTTTCGATAGCTATGGGTCTTGAAGTTTTTAAAAACTTCTGAATGTTCTGAATGTTCTCTTAATATCCATTATGTTTACGTATCGAAATATGAGGACCATGTACTCGACGACTGGTAGTAACCGTAAATTTAGAGTAAATTTAACATCTTTTCTGTTGACAATCATACTTGGGTACCTACGAATAAAGTATTTTGAGTTTGACATTAAAGTCAGGTTCGCTTTTGCGTAAATACCGGTGTTATACAATAAATTAATCTGATTTGGTTTCAGGTAAAATGTTGAACCATTAAAAGATAATAACATACATTATTTTGATTACACATAATGCGTGACTCGTATGAAATAAATATTTCCTTTGTGTATTACACAAATTTCAACGTCAAGAATAATATTAATATATTATAGTTTGAGCAACGTTCGCTTCATCGTGCGACTCACTTCCATGAGGCCGTAGGTTCGATTCCCGGCTGTCTACGGACTTTCTGTCTATGTGCGCTTCTAACATTCGCTCGAACGGTGAAATAAATCATCTGGAGTGTTGCGTCACTGATTTATACTATTGATTGAATACTTTATTATGAACATTTTGTCATAAAAGATTTGAATTTCGTAGAGAGAAATGCATTTAGGAGGAAATTTTGACGTGACAACGTCTTATAATTCGATGGAGCCGGCTGCACGCACGAAAAAACATGACTCATGCGGCGTTACCTCGCTCTGAGGCGTTCCATTAAGGCTTGAAGTGCAAGCGAGAGCACTCGTTCCGCGCTCTCGCTTGCACCCAAAAATTGACATAATTGTATTTATGCGTACAAATAAATATAACTTGATCAATTCAATTGTGATTTCCATACATCCTTCTCTATATCCATACAAAATATCTATCTAACAAATAAAATAATAATTTTCTTTTGAAGAATGCATTGCAACCAATCAACCATTCAACTATCGTCAGTAAACCGACTTTACAGACAACCGATTTTTTTATCAAAGACATTGTTCAATTAGACACCATTTCTTAAGCTGAGATGTTTAATACATAATACAATTGAAATACTTATACTATTCTTCAATCAAAACAATACCGCGATTCAAGGAACCACAGGCGACATCTATTGGTTGAACATAAAACTATAATCACTTCGACATAATCAAAAAACTTTTTGAGACAGCTAAAAGGGTTTTATCCTTTATAATCCTTTGTTGCATACAACAAAATGGAAAACCATTATACTTAGCCTCTGTTCAGTTCATTTGGCATGAAATATGCACACGACAGTCAAGTTTTATCTCTTGGAGGCCACGGATGGCCTATCGCGGCCCTTAACGGTCTACCTAGGGTTGACACTTAGCAGCTCTTGCTTTAATTCTAAAACTTAATTATACTTATTACTAATTATTGCTTTAGGGTATTTATTTTGTACGAATTATATAAAAAAGTGCATGCGTACAAAGTACACATGTCAGAAGTGAAACTTTTTTGGCAAACTAATTTTTAACTCGTGTTCATATTTATACAAATCTAAAACTTATGATTTCCGAGACTTAGAGGGAGGGAAAAAGGAAGATATGTTAGGAAATTAATGAATTTAATTGTCATTAAAATATTAAGTCTCGAAAATTAATACAAACTATAATTTTTTTTTTTAAATTTATTTCTTCGATGATAAAAACACATGGCATTTTAATTTACAATTCGTCATTTGAGATTTCAATAAATTATTTTGCATAAAATATAAAATGCTAATAATACATAAATTCTCTTTACGAAATTTTATTTCTAAAAATATAATTTCTATAAAGTAATTCACCCTTCTCACTCTCTCTCAATCGGTCTTAATCGCTCTCTCCCTTTTCTTCGACAAAAACGCTGCACATCTTCGTGACGTTTTTTAAAAAAATTACCCTTATGCACCTAAAGAAGTTTCACTTCAATAACTTTAACCTTTACCTAACCTTTTAGGTTGGGCCTTTGATTTTTGTATGTTTCGAGATCATTTGTTTTTTCTTCTGTGTCTGAAACACACCGTCGACTTGATAGTTCTAAGGCATGTCTGTTGCCATCACCGTATAGGCAAGTGTTATGTGTTCAAATACACAGAAAGTACTTTGGTACACCGCCGGGATTCGAACCTACGACCTCAGGAATGAGAGTAACACGCTGACGCCATTAGACCCATAACTGCGCACTGCTCAAATGCTTGTTTAACTTTCTTTCATGTAATAGGAGGTTGACGGGCAAAAGGCTTACCTGATGTTAAGTGATACCGCCGCCCATGGGCACTCACATTTCCAGAAGGCTCACATAAAAATGGGCCAGGATCGGGCGATGAAGGAGGCTTACCTGAGGCCGGCTCAGTGGTCAGAGACAATAGATCGGTCTAGGTACCGCTGGATCGATGGAGGAAGACCTGCTGCAGCTAAATCCAGCAATTGGCGGCAAGGGGACAGGCAGCGCTGGAAGATTCAAATTTTGAAAGCCTAGACACTTTTTGGGTCATAGAAGTTATATTCAAATATTTCTCCCAGTTTATTTCAAATTCACAACCCTAACCTAACATAAAAATGTGTACAATGTTATGGTTGTTATAAAATATGTAGGATCGCATTTTGAAAGTTATTAGATGCAAAAAGATATTTGTTTTTTCACTTCGTTTACATTGTAGCCATTTGATGGGGTTGTCAATGATTAAACAAACAGGGGACATAGGTAGAGTAGAGTGTAAAAATATTATCTTACGAGATATTTCATTAAGAAATATATAAATAACATAACAAGAATATATTTATATAGGTGGCCTAGCGTTAGCGGGCGACTCTCATTCCTGAGGTCGTAGGTTCGATCGAGCTGTGCCAATGGACTTTCATTATATGTACGCATTTAACATTCGCTCGAACGGTAAAGGTAAACATGAGGAAACCGGCTTGCCTTAGACCCAAAAAGAAAAAGGCACAGGAGCTAAACCAAAATCTAAAGTTTTTTTATTTATTTAATCGCATATGGAATAAGAATACATTTTAATGTATTTTTTTATTTGTAAAAAGAGCAAAAATAAGACGAAAATCGATAGACCAAGAGGAAGAAGGAGATGAGGGTGCCCTAAAGGTTGATTGAAGATATAGAAGCGGTATCAGGAAGCGATTGGAGAAAGAAAGCCAGCCAGATAAACAGAGTCAGTTGGAAAAAGCTGGAGTAGGTCTTTAGCCGTGAACGGGTTCCGATTAACGGTACTGATGGAAGCTAGGAGATTAGGATAACAATACAAAAATTTAGGAAACAAATCTAAGCTTTATATTCTACTTTTTTTTACTTACAGATCATCACCAACTATGCAAAATACCTACTCAGTTTTGTATCGCGCATCCCGGACATAAACGAACAACTGCGCCTTCACTTGTTTAAGCTATCGCGGAATAGCTATTAAGAATATCCACAGCGCTATCACCTGCATCATGAGAACACTCCACACAGCCTCACGTACATACCCTCACTTTTACACCACCACACAACACAGCCAAATTAGGTATTACTTAGTAAAATGTATTTAATAATTTTTATTGTTTTTTCCCTTTTGTAAATGTTTGATCATTTTTGTATATTATATTATGTCATGTGCTCCGTCTTTGGCTATATTTTTGATGTGAAACATCTATAGCCGCACGAAAAACCGATTTCTGGCGTCGCCACGCTATATGATGGTTTATTATATATATATATATATATTATACAGTCTAGTGTGTACGGTGTGTGTATTTCGAAGTCACTGATTAAACGAATTAAGAAGTCACGATTTGAAATAAATTCGTAAATTTTTGTATTTAATGAAAATAAGTGTTTATTCATAGATAGTCATCGTTATCTGGAAAAAAAGTCGTTATATTTTATTTTATCATTTTTACATACCTATTTAGTTCCTATCACAATCTGTTCTTTTCTGCATATTTTTTTACAAAATAATGTCGATGTTTCACATCTGCCAGGCGTCCCGTGACGGCTCACATTTTATTTTGTGTAATTGTTTGTGTTTGTTAGCTGTGAGTTTACGTAATAAATAAATAATATATATTTCATATACAAGTATATACCAATATGCATAAGATATTTAAATTGGATAAGTTGAATTTAAACTAAATTTTGATGCCAAGAACAGTCTTCGGGGATCACCATAGGACACTATCTTATTTGGCTCGTTGCCTCAACTCCAAATTTGTTTTTAGTTAATAAAACAAAGCGTGACAGTGAAGTATTATTATGCGATTTATTTGACTGAAAATATTTTAGAAATAATTTACGCGCGTCTTGATAGTGGATAACATTTTTGTAAGAATTATTATGAGCCGTTTGTTACGAATAAACTCAGAAACATTAACCAATTCATCAGGATCATCAGGATTATACAAAAAATCAGTGGCACTACAACTTTTAGGTCTAGGCCCCAGATTTCTGTATCTGTTTCATGATCATTTGTTAATCTAATAGGCAATTATGTGATCAGCTTCCTGTGCCTGATTAACACAGTCCACTTTTAGGGTCCAAGGCAAGCTGGTTTCCTCACGATGTTTACCATCACCATTCGAGCGAATGTTACATGCGCACATAGAAAGTGGATCGAACCTACGACCTCAGGGGTGAGATTTGCACGATGAAGCCACTAGACCAACTGCTCAATGTTACAAATATTTTAAAATAAAAATGTCCATGCGAGGTTGGAACAGGCCCCGCCCTTCACCAATTGTTACACAATCATTTGTGATCACTTGTAAAACACTTGCCAAATTCAAATACAATTTTGAAAATCGAACGCATATTTGTAGACCAACAAACAAGTGAAGATACAGCAATTCCATTTTTAAAACTTATACTCAGTTCTCAAATTATATGTTTCATGTGTATACTTGACACGAAATTCATATCGTGTAACTTAAATGTTTAGTTTAACATTAGTTTTAAACAAATTAAACCATAAAATACAGCTCAACAGAGAAATAATGGAAGGTCCACATTTCTAGGATGCTACATTATCTAACTTTCCAGACTTGCTTAAGGACTCTTGCCATTTGAAATATTTAAGGTCAAATACAAGTTTAATTTAGAGAATTAGTAATGGGTGTATTATGTTTATATTCTAATTTCAAGTCAGAATAAAATAATAATAATTTTGTCCACTTAGGGTCGGTTTTTTGATCCGTAGTTAACTCAACTATTGGTTAAAAATCCTTACTAATAGTTAAATATCAGCAAAATGCGTTTTTTGATCCGTGGTAACAGCATCCAATGGTAAAATATCTAACCATTTGTCAAAAAAGTTAACTACTCAATATCGGAGGGTTAAAAAGATGGCCGCTGGTAATTTATATAGTAACAGCTGTTTGTCACAGAAATCAAACTATGATAAATACGTTTATTACTATCTAATGATGAATTTAGACATATTGAGATACTTTAATTAATGAGACGATGAAGAAGACGATAATATTATATGACAATGTGTTAATGAGTGACCAAAAATATTTAGGCAATGTCATCCGCCATTAGAAACCTGGGATGATGTAGATTTTTGTCACTGTTACCCCCTATCGAAGGGAACAGTGCTCTGGATTGTTACTGAAATTGGGAATGATCTTAAACTGCCAATGAACAAGAGTATATATAGACAGCAGCTCATACAAACCTATTTTGCTTCATTACTAGCTACAGAACCGCAGCAGTATACAATTAAGTATATTACTAATTCATTATGTGTTTTATTGCCTATAATATTAACTTATAATTATTATAATTAAATAAAATACAAGAACAAGAGTATATATAGACAGCAGCTCATACAAACCTATTTTGCTTCATTACTAGCTACAGAACCGCAGCAGTATACAATTAAGTATATTACTAATTCATTATGTGTTTTATTGCCTATAATATTAACTTATAATTATTATAATTAAATAAAATACAAGAACAAGAGTATATATAGACAGCAGCTCATACAAACCTATTTTGCTTCATTACTAGCTACAGAACCGCAGCAGTATACAATTAAGTATATTACTAATTCATTATGTGTTTTATTGCCTATAATATTAACTTTTAATTATTATAATTAAATAAAATACAAGAACAAGAGTATATATAGACAGCAGCTCATACAAACCTATTTTGCTTCATTACTAGCTACAGAACCGCAGCAGTATACAATTAAGTATATTACTAATTCATTATGTGTTTTATTGCCTATAATATTAACTTATAATTATTATAAGTTAATATTATAGGCAATAAAATACATAATGAATTAGAGTTAATATTATTTATATATTACTAATAATATTAACTTATAATTATTATAAGTATATACAAGTATGTACTTATACTAAAAACTACAGCTACACATTAGTTAGGGACCTATGATATTCTTTAGGGCTTTTATTACATTTGTGAGTTAGCATCTACCTACTTTATTACAAGAATTTATAAATAAAACATGTGACTTGATTAATAAACTGTTTAATTATAACTTAAATACAAACCATTTTTATTAAAAAAACATTACAAAATTTACATGAAACCCTAAAGTAGCAATTAAATATTTTCTAATTGTTCCTTCTTGCATTTCACCTCAATTTGATGCAACTCTTTTTGCTGCTACATATACTTATTGTGCCTTTCTTCCATCTGCTGCATCACTTTTTGGTGCACCTCCTCTTTATGCAGTATGCATTTTGGTGGGCCTCTCATTGGTGCAGCAAATGTTTTTGATGCTCTTCCTTAGCATAATTGAACAAATCATCCTCTCTTATTTGTCTTTGTTTCAAAAACTCAATTTTTTTTATCCGTGTGGATCATAATCCGCTTCCTTGTTTTCAAAGGGTTAAAAAAAAAATTCCTTTTGTTGTAGGACACAGCTATACAAGAATAAATATAAAAATGTGCCTACACCTTCATTAAATGTATATTAAATTTAACACTTCGGTGTCTAGACCCATCTGAGTTGAAAACGTCACAGAGATTTCCAAGCTGCATCTTTTTGTAGATTGCTGCAGTGATCAGTTGTTTGCAGGTTACGACTGTGTAATCCTTGAGAAGCATCACCAGTTTGGCAGTTTCTTTTTTGGCGAAGTTAGCAGTATGGTCCCTTTAACAAAACATAAATGTATTACTTTCTATTACGAAACACAAGATAAACCGGAATAAATAACACGAAAATATGTTTTTACTTACTTATTTGACCGTTGGCTGTTTGCGGACATCGTTATTTATATATTTAAGTATCGTAAAAGGTGTAAACCGTATTAAAAAACAGAAAAACAACTTTATTTATATCGTGTTATTTAGATTAATTTGACAGTTGACACTTTCAAAGCGCAAATAACGAATGAAGATGGCAAAAATGAATTTCATTCACTCAATATGTCTAGTGTTGTCATACAAAATAAATGTTCCCCACAAAAAAGAACCACATTTTTTGGGATGTCATTGCTCATTGCACTGGCAACAAATTGACAAATTGTTAATTTTAACTATAGTTAAAAAAGGCATTGAAAAACGCAATTACGATTTTACCAATGGTTATTCATTTGACTATAGTTAATGTAACAAATGGTAAAACCATTTTTTACTACGGATCAAAAAACTGGCCCTTAAAGGTACACTGCCACAGTGACCAAACTTTTTAAATTTGTTTTGATTTTCTTTTTAATTATTTTTAATATTACTTTGTAGGTTAAGAAAATTGTTTACTTGATTGTAACTTATGCATATAAATTACGATTTTAAATAGTCACAATCTAAATTGAATACCTCGTTTATTATACAGATAAAATATTCGACAGGTGTTGTGACTATTTTTAATTTTGATTAACGTTGTACGGGCATTAGAAATAACTTTGAATTATTATTAGTTACTTTTATATATTTATTTATTAAGACTTCGTTGCAAGTATACAGAAATACAGTGCAATTAAAATAATAATTAAATAAAAAGGAGGTCAATCGCCTTATCGCTCGAACGATCTCTTCCAGTCAACCACTGTCAGAAAAAAAAGATTGTTATTTAGACAACACTAATGCCATTGCCAAAGAAATTAAAATATATAAACAGTGAAAGGGACAATAATAAAAAAGGACACTTAAAAAAAATAAAAAACATGTGTGTATATGTACACGCGTCAGAAGTTTTTTTTTTTTTTTTTTTATAAAACGGGGCAAACGGGCAGGAGGCTCACATGATGTTAAGTGATACCGCCGCCCATGGACACTCTCAATGCCAGAGGGCTCGCGAGTGCGTTGCCGGCCTTTCAGGAATCGGTACGCTCTTTTCTTGAAGGACCCTAAATCGAATTGGTTCGGAAAAACCTCAGTGGGCAGCTGGTTCCACATAGAGGTGGTGCGCGGCAAAAACTGCCTTGAAAAACGCTCAGTTGTGGAACGGCGGACGTCGAGGTGATACGGGTGGAATTTCGTATTCTGTCTCGACGTCCGATGATGAAATTCAGCTGCAGGTATTAATCCGAACAACTCCTCTGAACACTCTCCATGGTAAATGCGGTAGAAGATGCAGAGTGACCCCACATCTCTACGCAACGCCAAAGGATCAAGCCGCTCGGAGAGGGATTGGTCGTCGACGATTCGAACCGCTCTGCGTTGTATACGGTCAAGTGGAAGGAGCTGGTACTGGGGAGCCCCCGCCCAGAGGTGAGAGCAGTACTCCATGTGGGGCCGAATTTGCGCTTTATATAGTTGCATGCGGTGGCCCGGAGTGAAGTACCGCCTCGCCTTGCTGAGCACACCAAGCTTTTTGGAGGCTAATTTAGCCTTTCCCTCCAAGTGACCGCGAAACTGAACGTCGTTCGAACGTCAACGCCAAGTATTCCAATGCTGGCTGTGGCTTTAAGAAGAGTGTTTTCGAAAAGAGGAGTGGCGACAAAGGGTGTTTTTTTAGCGGAAAACGCGCAAACTTGTGTCTTCTTGGGGTTAAATTGGACTAGGTTTAGTCTGCCCCAGTCTGAGACTCCACGTAGTAGAGTTTCGACTTCAGACACAAGTTTGTTCCGGTACTCATCGACAACTGCCCGAGAAATACCTGCCCGGCCAGTGTAAAAAGTATCCCCAGTGCTGTCATCCGCATAGCAATGAATGTTGCTAAGTTGCAACATATCATTGATATGCAGAAGAAACAGGGTCGGGGATAGAACACAGCCTTGTGGGACCCCAGCGTTCACGGGTTTAAGGTCGGAACATGCTCCGTCGATGACGACCTTGATGCTCCGATCGGCCAGAAAGCTGGAGATCCAATCGCATAATTTCTCGGGTAGCCCATAGGCTGGAAGCTTCGAGAGCAGTGCTCTGTGCCACACCCGATCGAAGGCTTTCGCTATGTCCAAACTTACCGCCAGCGCCTCCCCCTTGAACTCAATTGCCTCTGCCCACCTATGTGTAAGGTATACAAGGAGGTCACCAGCTGAGCGACCACGACGAAAGCCGTACTGAGAATCGCTAATCAACTGGTGGCCCTCTAGATACCTCAAGAGCTGGCTATTAATAATGGTTTCCATTATTTTGGAGAACAAGGAGGTTATAGCTATTGGGCGATAGTTGGACGGATCAGAGCGATCGCCTTTTTTCGGGATCGGATGTATCGAAGCGGTCTTCCAGCACTTCGGGACAGTGCCGAGCAAGTACAGGTACCGGAAAAGGCGCGTTAAGACCGGAGCCAACTCAGGAGCACCGGAGGAACTCAGGAGTTATACTTCTTTGGTGTAACAAGATAAAAATCATTTCAAAAATTTTATTCCACGTGTGTAGAAAAAACGACTAACAATAGAAAACACTAAAATGTTGACTATAGCTAACTTCAGGGTGTCGGTTTTTCGTGACGGTGTGCGCGCACGTAAAAATTTACTCTCATCATTTTTCCCTAACGAGCCAAAAGAAGTATAACTTTAAAAATTTTAGAGAGACAGGTAATGTAGTAGAGATTTAAACAAAAGGAAAGGAATACTCTTAACGAAATTTTAATTTTAAAAATAGAATTTCTATAAGGTAATTCGCCCTTGTCACTCTCTCTCAATCGGTCTCAATCGCTCTCTTCCTTTTCTTTGACAAAAACGCTGCACATCTTCGTGACGTTTCTTAAAAAATTACCCTCATGCGCCTAAACAAGTTTCACTTCAATAATAATAGCAAATAACTAACACACCAAGGTTTCTAAAACAACTTCGCCAGGTCTCCATGGAGTTGCTGAAAATGTCCGCCGAGTCAAAGAATTTTATTAGATAAAACTTAAACTTAGTTGCTGACCTAATATTACCGCATTAATTTGCATTTTATTGCTTCATTTCGTGGGAGTTTTAAATATAGCGCGATGAAATGTTGGAATAATATCCCTGCTTCGCTGAAAAATCTTCAACTAAAATGTAATATTCGTCGCAGTTATAAAGTACATCTATTACTCAACAAAAATCCCCCGAAATCTAGTTTTTAATCTGCCCAAAAATATTTATTTATCTATTTCTTATAGTAGTTTTAGTAACAATTATCCTTATTTTTTATTTACTATATACACACAAATCTTCCAAGACTTCTTTACTGTTAAATTTACAATTATTTTTATTACTTTTAATTCTCTTTCTATCTCTGTCAGAATGACCAGCGCTGTGGAACACGTTTGCTCCACAGCATAATGCTGAGCCAGGGCCATTTACAACCAAAACACACACACACACACATTACACACTTAAAATGTACCTTATTCCCTTTTTTCCATAATTTTTTGTAATTTTTTGTTATTATTATTATTTTGTAATTTGTTAATAATAAATGCTATGTCTGTCTGTTATTTCCAAGCACTATTCATATATATTTAAAAAAAACATGTGTTAATTAATTTTAATATACAAGTCATACAATCTGCGCCCTTCAGAAAATGCTAATGTAACATAATTTATGAAAAACACTACATATCAGAGGAAAATCAATATTGTTTGGCACACGTCCAGTTAGAGGGAAATATGTTTACCGGCCATCTTCGAATCATTGTTTTTGATCTAAGACGTAAACAGTATTATGCTAGCTATTTATTTTCTATATTAAAAATAAATCCACAAGGATCTTATTATGGATACAGTTATACGGTGAAACGGTTTGCCTTAGCTCACTTAAAGGCATGTGTTTTTGATCTAAGACGTAAACAGTATTATGCTAGCTATTTATTTTCTATATTAAAAATGAATCCACAAGGATCTTATTATGGATACAGTTATACGGTGAAACGGTTTGCCTTAGCTCACTTAAAGGCATGTGTTTTTGATCTAAGACGTAAACAGTATTATGCTAGCTATTTATTTTCTATATTAAAAATGAATCCACAAGGATCTTATTATGGATACAGTTATACGGTGAAACGGTTTGCCTTAGCTCACTTAAAGGCATGTGTTTTTGATCTAAGACGTAAACAGTATTATGCTAGCTATTTATTTTCTATATTAAAAATGAATCCACAAGGATCTTATTATGGATACAGTTATACGGTGAAACGGTTTGCCTTAGCTCACTTAAAGGCATGTGTTTTTGATCTAAGACGTAAACAGTATTATGCTAGCTATTTATTTTCTATATTAAAAATGAATCCACAAGGATCTTATTATGGATACAGTTATACGGTGAAACGGTTTGCCTTAGCTCACTTAAAGGCATGTAGACTTAGACATAACATTTATAACAAACAAAAAAACACACACATAAACATACAAAATAACAATAATTATAGAAAAAATCAAAAATAAAATGAGAAAAATTAAAAACAATTTAAAAATTAAAAAAAAAATCCCGTTTCAAGTGTGTAATGCGTATGTGCTGTAGCTGTAATTGGCCCCGGCTCAGCATTATGCTGAGTAGAAGAATGTTTCACAGCGCTGGTCATTCTGTCAGAGACCACAGCAGCTAGTTTCAGTCGCAAGAAAAGAAAGAAAAGGAATGTAATAAATACTTAGAAAAAATAAAAAAAAAAGTTACCAGTGTACGTAATGAAGTCTTGTGCAAAGGTGAATAGTATAATGAATAAAAATGTAAATAAAAGAAAATTAAAAGTTAAAAATAATAATAATTATTAAGAAGTAGATTTTATTTTGGGCGGATTAAAATCAAGATTTCGTCAAGGCAACTTCTTGCGCACTCTCTTTTGTGTTTATTGTAGGAAAAAAATTGCTTGACAATTCAATATTTCCAAGCTTTCCTTTCGGTGTAGGCGTTCGAAGGTCAGGCTTTTGTGTCACAAACGCCTTACAATTTTTTCGTCGTAGTACGCAGTTCCTAGTCAATCGCGTACATAGCTAGAAAAATGTTCACCCGTGATTCGACTCCACGACCTCAGGGTGACTCTGACCATTCTCTTGATGGTATATTAAAAGGGGCAAAAGGTTCCGGAACTAAGCCTTCTTACTTTTCATGGAACCATCTGCCGGTTGGAGTATTCCATACTAATTCTACGTGGTGTAAAATGTTATACCAAGAATAACCTAAGAATAAGCAAAATGTCTACTAATAAACCCGGAATTACCTAAACCTAGTATAACGTCGGCGTAACTGTTCGTACTAGCGTTATTCCAGCCGACAAACTAGTATAATTCTGACATAACCTCAACCATGACTCACAGATTTTTAATGAAAGCCGCTTAAACAATCTTTTGAGAGGGAACAAGTTCATGGTAGATTACATGGAGACTCTGGCTATGCTTACACTCCTTATTATTTTAGGGTTCTTCAACAAAAGAGCGTACAATTTTTTAAAAGGCCGGCAACACACTTGCGAGCCTTCTGGCTTTAAGTGTGCATGACACAGATCAGACAGCGGGCTGTTTAAAAAAATATATGAAGCGTGTTTTGACTTATAATATTAAAAGTGCCTTCATAACCCAGATAAATGTTCGCCTAAAATAACGTATTTATTAAATAAGTAACGACGCCTACTGGGCTGTTAGCCTTTAACAAATTACTGGAACACTTTCCCCAAAAATAACCCACTTAAAGATCTATTATTGTTCAGTATTTTAAGAGCACTTACAAAGAGACATCAAAGTTCACTTAAGACAGTAGCTTGCGCTAAAGCCTTAATTACAGAGGCTGTTCGATGACTTTCATAATTTTCCTTGCAGAAGATAATTTGATTAAAAATATCCATATTCTATTTAAGGCTGTAACAACTGTGATCCATTTTACTATTATGATACTTTATATTTATGTTCTTCATTATTCATGTCGGATATTCTTGAAGCCTGTATGTCCAAAAAAATATAAACGATTTTAAAACAAATGGTGACTTTCACCAGTATAATACGCGAAATAGAACTAATTTGAGTGTAAGACCAACCAGGCTCCAAAAGAAAAACCACTCCTTATATGGAAATTGTATTCGTTTTTACAACAAATCCCAAGCGAAATTAGAGAATTATCACTTAATAAATTCAAAGCCCTCGTTAAACGAAAATTAATCAACAAAGCTTTTTATAAATTTGAGGACTACTTAAATGATCCTAATCCTTGGGATTGATTTGCTCCAGTTCAAACAATTTGTATGACAATACTTGGCGATTAAAAAGAGTGGCGGAAAGTTTCTTGCCAGTTCTTCTTACCCGCTCTACGCCCTTGACTTGCGAACTGGTAGTAAATGTAAATTTACGATTAATTTAACTTGACGATTCAAAAGTGTACTTGGTTACCCACTTGAATAAAGATATTTTGAGTTTGAGTTTGAGGAATATATACTACATCGTCATATTTAGTGGGCGTTATTTGGGTAAAGTAGCACAAAAGACTCACATAATGACCGTACTATATTTAATTTAGATTGATTCCACAAATCACATAGACCCAACTCGGTCTAACGTCTCATCACCATAATGTTCCACTGAATACTCGATCAGAACTACCTTGCGTTCCCTGAAGTGACCAGAACGGAGAGTCCAAAGTCAAGATGGCGCCTTGACTAGAAGCGTTTGCTCGGCTCTGATTAGTTGTAACAGTATACTTATATTCGTTCAATGATTCTAAATAATGAAACAATTAAATTATAACAAAACAAATCGAATTAAATTAAATAATGATTCTTAAAACTAATATAAAGAATCTCAATTATTAACCAAAGTAACAATAATAATCATTTCCTGATAATTGAGCATTCCTCGACTTTTATGTCGCTAATTCGAAACTGACAAATTGACTTTGACAATTTACAACCTGTAAAATTTCTATGATATTGCGTGATGTTGCTATTGTAATAAAACAAATGACATCCTGTTCTGTTATTACTCTGACATATTTACATACAAATAACAGCTATAGCTCTACCAGAATCTGATGGCAAAAAAAAGTTTAAAAATTAGCGATTTTCATATGGCAATAAAAGAAAAATTTCATCTGTCAACTGAAATTTCGAGGAATTTTTTTTGGTTTGGCTTCAAATTCCCTTTAAAAAGTGATTAAAATGTCGAAGAAACCTCTTCGATCGCAAGCAAGGCATATTTTTTTCAATGTTTATCAAAGAATACTTGGTCAACAAGATGCAGAACATACACAATCATCGATATTGAGCCATGTGCAAGCGTTGACTGGTTAGTAGGAATGACACGTCTTGATACTTTGGTTTATGGGAATTTTCGTGTGTATTATATTATGTACTTATACTAAACTTTGGTTTTTTCAGGGGTTTCTTATACTACAAATAAACTTGGATAGTTTTGATTTAAAATTGATCAGAAACAAGATAAATGAGTTTTACACTGTTTCTTTCTCTCAAATAGGAATCGATGAATGGCGAAAATCTTGTGAACATGTAATAAAAATTGAAAATCAGTTCATAGAACAAGATCGGTTAATTGAGATGCAGGAGGAAAGGTTTATCATAAATACTGCGTTGAAGACTTTTTTATGGTTGTGCAGTATTTGGAACCATTTTCAAGTTAATTAATTAATAAACTCATGAACAGAGTAATTGGAGTTTTCATCTAAATTTCAAACCCACATTCGCCACATTTTCAAAAATTATCCTTGTTCATTGGATAAATTTTTATATTTGCATGTATGACACAGAATCAGCCGCTATAAGGAAAAAAAAGTATCAAAACGTTTTACTCCAATTTCCCCAGTATTGCTAGCGTCAATTTCTTTTTTCCCTTTGTAAAAATTTCTTTCTTGAAATGTGATAATAATTTCTTACTATTAATAGGTTATTTCTCAACATTATTTTTTACAAACAAGTAGGCAGCCTTCTGCGCCTGACCAGGTAAATTTTTGCATTAAAGACTTGTAGATTTCATCACGATGTTCGTCTTCACCGTAGGAGTAAGTAATAATTGCAAAGTCATGATTCAAACTTACAACCTTAGGTTTAAGATTGAATGACAAAAACATCCTGCGAATTCCTGAAATCGAATCACAACTCCTAAGGCTTAATGCCGAGTCTAGACTTCCAATAAATAATATTAGATACTTAATTGCAAATGACTTGAATGGTATTCGATTTATTTGTTGCATAATGTTCTAGAAATATTACTATTTTTGGCTTTGATTTAAAGCGCCATTTGTTGTTTTTTAATAAAAAAGAACAAAATTTAGGTTTATTAATATATTCAACATTATTCAATTTGTCCCTACTTTCCGTAGAACAGCGTTTTGGTCAAAGCTCATCGATGTCCAGATTAACATTCTGTTAAACGAGCTAGGTCTGGATATACATAGTTACTCCCCTCACACTATAAAATCGATTTTTGTTTTTTGTATTTTTTTTTGTAATGTTTGTTTTGTTTAATAATTGTTTTGATTGATATTTGTATGATCTTTACCCTATGTCATGTTTGCCTTGAAGTGCTTGTCACATTAAAAATTGTATTTTGTGTTTGTTTTTACCAATGTATGGGTGTGCCGAGCGTTGGCAAGATTTTTATAGAAAAAAAACAGGAAAAACTCACCTAACCAACGACTAGAACGTATTTATTAGGTAGGTAGGAATTTATTATATAATAATCCATTGGTTTATTGCGTGATCCGGTAGTCACAGATTCGTTTCCTAGAGTTGCTATCTGCTATTAAAGAATCTATGGAATAGTACTGATGTTTTAGGAGGACTCTAATTGACATTTCAATTAAGAAAAGGGTGACAAAATTAAAATTTTACGATTATTTCGGAACTCATAAATTCTGCTAAGCCTCCAAAAGTTTAAAGTATTTGAGTTGGAAACAAGTACCAGACTTATAAAGAAATTTTTATTGAATTTTTGTTTTTACGTTATAATTTATTTTTAGAATGATGTCTGGCAGTTCAGTGCACTGTATGCCTTCTATGCAATCATGCGGAAGAATGATGCGTGAATGCCCTAGAAAAAACATTCAACAGAGATTGTAGATAGGAGGGCTAGATGTGGGTGATCTATAGAGGTGGGTGCGGTTAGCCTATAGCTAAATTAAGTAACTAAACTATATCTTTTTAAAGAAAAAAAAATTTAACGGATTGAAGTTATGTATTTATGTATTATAAATTTACAATAATTATTTTACATGATTTTAAATATAACCGACGATGTTACCGAATTTAACTCACGGTGTCCTCTATTTGAGCCATTTCTGCCAAAACCCTCCATTTTTTAGTCGATACCAACTCCGCGGAAATAAATACAGATAATTTCAATGTTTTCTACAGCTGTGATACTTTTTGACGCGCTGACACGCTGTAAAGCAGGGAAATATTCATTGCATTTTGTCTTTACAGAATTCATAGCTGTCGTTTGAGTTCGGATTTCTTTGGTCCATTAAAAAACTAAATTAAGTTTTGACACAGATATGTAGGTATGACGACACTAGAAATAACAAAATGGACTGGACCTACTGGAAAGAGATGTATAGGACGACAAAGGAAAAGATGGACAGATGACATTGTAGAACTAGCGGGGAAAACTGGATGGATGTTGCGCAAAACAAAGAAAAATGTAAAAATATGGAGGAGGCTTTTACCCTAAAAGGGGCCGTACAAAAACCAGATATAAAAAATAAAAAATAAAATCTAACTTAAATTTTGTTAAAACTTACTAACTTAACTAATACTAATAAACAATTGTTAGTTTATATTAAGGAATATAAACTAACAATTGTTGTATGTATGGATTAAATAAAGCTTTAATAATAATAATAATGTAGGTATGACAAAGTTCACCAGGTCTCTAGTATGAAATAAAAATGAGCAAAGTGTACAAACTTAGTGAAATCTATATAGCGTGGCGCGACAGACAGCCCCATTGCAGAGGCTGTTTCAGCGCAGAGGAATCAGTCACCCACGTAGTCCTGGAATGCGACACTGTGAGGTCGCTCCGTGAAGCCTGCGAAGTGCCCAGGAAGCTCCTGCGCTTTTGGAAGGAGTAAGGCTGGCTTAGTTAGCCAGGACTTACGTACAACGGACCTAGTGAAAGTCTAAGTTCGGAAACTGAGTCCACAAACCATAACCATATAGTGTACTGTGTAGCGCCGTTGGAATATGATATTGCCAAAAACAATACTCTTATATAGAGTACGCTAGGTTCAACATAATTTAAATTATGAGTGAAACGCGTACTTTATGTGAGTAAAACGTGAGAGAAATATTGACACGAGTGCTAATTTGAGGTGAGAGCCAAACAAACGCGGTGCAAATTTGCAATTGGAACATTATGTCGACACTATATTGACAGATTATCTTTTAATATTGAGTCTGTGCGGACACAGACTATAATAGGTAATTACATAATCCATTTTCAGACATATAACTCTAAAACACAAATAGACTTACAATATAAAAGCAATGATCTAGACATAATGAACGAGTGTGTATTGTTACACGCTTTATATTAGCTTCACCTGTATGTATGTATGTATGTATCTATGTATGTATGTATGTATGTATGTAACCGACTCCTTCGGACTCGATTTTGACCCACTTTAAACGGACAGATTTAATTCAAACTTTGTACACTTATAAAGAATCAGCGACAATAATATAATAATTTCATAGGTTTATCTCGAAAAAACAATGAAATTTTTTTAAGTCCACAAAGCAATACGATTAAATTGAGACAACACGTATTGCTGCTAGGACTAAAAAGTGGAAAATAAATATAGTTTAAAAAATTATAAAACAGGAACTATAAATTAGGAATTTTTTTCACTTTTTAGTTTGATGTGTTTTATAGTTTTTTTAAACTATATTTATTAGGTATTACGATAGATAAATTTTATAGTTGGAAAGCACATATTGAAAAATTACAGAACAAAATAGACAGCTTCGTTTTTGTGTTAAAACGACTAAGGGAAACTGTTAACCATGCTACAGTATTAGCTGCTTATCATGCATATGTTTCATCTATACTTAGATATGGAATTATAGTTTGGGGAAAGAAAGAAATGTATTAGAGCAACTGTTTCGAAAAAACACCCTTTGTATAGCAATTAAGGTTTACAATAATTTACCAAAAGAATTAAAAGATCTTCCGACTTACGTTTTTAAAAAGTGACTTGCAATAAATAAATTATTATTAGGAAGAGCAGTGTTGGCTAGTGGCTTCAACGTGCGACTCTCATCCCTGAGGTCGTTGGTTTGATCCCCGTCGACATTCCCTCGAACGGTGTAGAAAAACATCGTGACTCGTGAGGAATTTTTGCGACTTGCTTTAGACGCAACAAGTCGACGGCGTCAAAGTCAAAGTCAAAGTCAAATCGTTTATTTCAATTAGACCATCTAAAATGGCACTTTTGAACGTCAAAAAAAAAATATAAAGATGATTCTAGTTGCCCCTTCCAAAAGGTAGTTTCGTGTGGAGAAGAATGGGCAAGAAACTCCACACTTACTCTTTTAAAATAGGTTTACAATATTTTGTTACATTTGTTAAATAATTATATGTGAAGACAATGTACTCTTAGAATAAACTACTATACTAAAAAAGTTAGTATACATGTTCCTCACATATTTACAAATATCGAAACCGTAGAATATTAACATTAAAGAGTAATAAAAATATTAAAAAAAAAACACAACAAAACAGTGTGTGAGATACAAAAAAAAAAAATAATTACATTTGTAGCATTATATAAATTAAAAAAAAAAAATTAATAATAACAAAAATATGCTAAAGCAAAAAATCAGCAACCAATTTGATTTTGTCCAGGCTCTATGATTGTCCTATGGAGCAGGACCAGCATGTTTCCAAGCATTCTTATCTTGAATATAATCATCTAATTTGTGTGTCAGCGTGTGTCAGGCACAGGCCGATCACCTATCATAGATTGACAAATGATTATGAAACAGATACAGAAATCTGAGGCCCAGACCTAAAAAGGTTGTAGCGCCACTGGTCATTATTATTTTATTAGTTAACACGTAAGAACACTCGTTGCATTGTTTGCATTACTTTCGTTAAGTAATATCGATTTGATTCCCTAGAGGGGTTTTTGGACCCGTTCGGGGCGTATGCCCCCTTCAGGTGGTTCGCACCCTGCTATTAGCAGGAGGAGACTGGGGCTCGACTCGCGTTTTTTTTTTCTAGAACAGGGGGCAAACAGGCAAACAGACTCACCTGATGTTAAGTGATACCGCCGCCAATGGACACTCTCAATGCCAGAGGGCTCGCGAGTGCGTTGCCGGCCTTTTAAGAATTGGTACGCTCTTTGCTTGAAGGACCCTTAGTCGAATTGGTTCGGAAATACTTCAGTGGGCAGCCAGCTAAAGCCAGAAAAACGCTCAGTTGTGAAACGGCGGATGTCGAGGTGATACGGGTGGATCGCGTATTTTAAGAGTTTCTAAGCTTTTTTTTTTATGTGATAGGAGGCAAACCGGCAGGAGGCTCACCTGATGTTAAGTGATACTTTTTTCTTCTGTCCCTACGAAATAAATTGCATGCAAAAATCAGTATCCTTTGAAACTTTCAGAGTACCAGCGCTAATTTGGTTACGCAAGGAACACTAAACATAATGTAGAATAGATTTTTTAGCACGATTATCATGATGTGGGTTTCATTTGAATTTTAAAAGCGTTGTTGGAACTTGCTCGGCGACGCTTATTTTAATTTCAAAGACCCATTTTCGCCCAAAAGGCGTTACAAGTCAAGAGATTTAAGTACAATTTAACATTCAGCGCTGCGAAATATTTTTAAAATACCATTTTTGTCGAGTCATTTTTAGTTTACAGTTTTCCTAATACAATTTTAAAACTTTAAACGTTCACTAAATTTTTCAGAAGGTATTTGCTGATGTAAGCAGTAGGTACATAATTGTAGGTACTTTAAAAGTACTAGTTGTTCTTACGGTTTAAGATGTTTATTTCTCATTAAGAACATTACAACATTTGCTTAAATGAGAAAATACATTAATACATGACAGTAAAAAAGAAATATAATAGCAAGAAACAGAAGTAATAATAATAAAAAAGCCCGTTTAATTTCCAATCATGACAAAAAAACAAATTATAATACACAGCTTAGATTTATTTTACATTTTTGAAGTTATACTTCTTACGTTATGAAAAAATGATGAGAGTGAAATTTTACGATGCGCGCGCACCGTGACACAAAATTATCAGAATGAAGTTCCCTACTAACGAATTCTTTTTAAATTTTGAATGACCTTTGTAGTACCTTTTAAACAAATAAAGGGGTTTTAATTATTTTTTCAAAGAAATTTAGCAATGCTTTTTTCACAAAGACCTATTGTTACTTAGTTAAAAGGTTATGAAACATACCTAGTTATTAAATTGAATGAATAATATTATTGAATAATATACGAAATATTATTAAATTATTAACGTTAAATATTTATTATTAATTATTTAAGCCAAAGAAGTCTAACTTCTTACGCGCGTATATAGGTACACGCCGCCCTTTTTTCTTTTCTTTTGATTGTTATTCTATATCCTAGCTTCCTTCAGTACCGTAGATCGGAACCCCTTCACGGGTAAAGGCCTCCTACAGCTTTTTCGAACTGACTCTGTCTATGGCTCTCTTTCTCCATTCGTTTCCTGCTACCGCTTCTATTTATTCTATTCCCCTTTTTTTTGGGCGACCTCTTCACCTTCTTGAGAGAAGAAGAAGAAACAGAAGTAACAAGACAAAAAAGACAATCAAAAATTATTCTTTCATCATATCTTCATATATATAATTCTGCTGTCCGTGTGTACACGTGTAACGATCTGGGTTCGACTCCCATTCTGAGACGTCCGAATTACTTTGCCGTTTGCCGAAAATGATTTCCGAATGATTTTTTGATGAAAAAATTTCATCAAAATCGGTCCAGTCGTTTGAGAAAAGTTCAGTGACATACACACTCACAGAAGAATTATATATACCTATGAAGATTACTTGTAAAATTAATATAATATTTATCGCTGAAAATCAATTCCAGGACCACTAGTGCGTAAATACTAACGGTAAATACCTATAAATGATTCATGATTAATAATTGGGGTAGGAGTTTTTATAAAATATATTTTATATTTAACTTGCCCTCTAGGCTTTGAAGCTTGAATACGATCCCTGCGGGATTTTGCAGAATATTAATTTATAATCTAATCGACAGCGTTTAAATTAACTTAATATTTTAGAATATTTTACAAAAAATTGGCAAAACGATGTATATTAATAATCTTTTACCTTTGTATTGGCAAAGCTTTTTTGAAAGATCATCAATATAAATTTAAGTTAGTACCCACACTTTAAACTTCGAATTGTTTTTAACCAAAAGTCGGAAGTTTCCTGTATCGAAATCGAAATATCGGAGTCGAACCCAGATCGTACCACGGACAGTAGAATTATATATATATATAGATATGATGAAAGAATAACAAATATAAATAACAATAAATAAGACGGACCTACCTTTCCTCTCTTTTTAGATTCACGAAAAAGACCATTTCATTATATTGGATAAAACAAAGGCTTTATTTTGTTAGAATAAGTTATTAGTTAAGAAGGAAATATCGAACAGACTGATAACAGATTGCGAAACAATAAACGAGGATGTATAATATTCTACGGTTTTGATATTTGTAAATATTTGAGGAACATGTATACTAACTTTTATAGTATAGTAGATTTATTCTAAGAGTACATTGTCTTCACATATAATTATTTAACTAATGTAAACAAAATATTGTTAACCTATAATGTTGCTGTAAATTGTAATTAAAAAAAAAACAAAAAAAATATTAGCTATGAATTAAATATTAAGTTTGTTATAATAAAGCTGGGAACCCCGATACAGGTATTTAAAGGTTTCCCAAATCATACCTGTCTATCATACCTTATAATTCAGATTTATAATTAAGAGCCATTATTTTATTTTATTGTTTCATATAAGCTAAAATATTGAAATAAACTTTGAATAGCATAGTATATACTTATTTATTTAGATAAGTTAACTTAAATTATATACAACAAATACCAATTATACTAAAGATATAGACCAAAGATGGAAAATGGAATACAAAAATATAAAAACATTTACGAAACTTAGAAAGGCAAATACAAGAAACTTATTAGCTTAGTGTAGTGTAAAATTTTCTCTCTGTATTTATTTGTTAGTGGGCTTTATAGTAGCAATGCTTAAAAGTAATTTATAATAAAGGACAGTAACCCATTCGTGACCATACAATAAAATTACAAAACTAACCTTGTAATCACAAATTAAAATATCATTTTGATTGTATCAAAGATTATATCAACGTGTGTCATTATTTCGATTATCTTCCAACGTACAACATGTTTCGTATTAATAAAATTCACCTGCTTTTGTTTTTGAATATATTAACCGTGTTTGCTGAACAAGGTAAGTTTTGTATTATATGTTGCTTGTATGTATGTTGCTATGATAAAAGTTTCAACTTGTGTATGAATTAAGTATTTCCTGTCGGTATCGTATGCCTCTGTCTAAATCTATATACCCTGTCAAATACATTATTATGGGTTCTTATAAAATAAAACAAATTGATATTTAAAAAATAAATAACAATCAAGTTGCAATTTTTTATTTAGAGTTAAACTATAAACCTAGATACTATTATTAGTATAAAATTATTATGAAAAGTTGTGGTGAGCTTTCCATTATTAATATTGTTTCTAATCTTGCACAGGAGCTTTGTAATACGTAATTGAATTAAATATAATTTCACCAAGATTCGAACCCTGTGTAACACAAAAAGCCACGCAGTAGTAATTAAAGAACTTTTTTAAAATCAATTAATAAATCGTATGTGTGCGGTATATGGGCCAGTCACATTGCCCGCAATTGTGATGGCAGATGGGTCAAGAATACCCTCACCAGGAATGGCCCAGTGGGAAGAAGAGAGTGGTGGTGGGCGCACCAGAAACTTGGGAATATGAAATAAAAGGGATAAAGGGGCAGGATTGGAAAATTAACTCAGTGTAGTGTAGTACTCGGATAAAGGCTATTTTTTACACGCTTTATATTAGCTTCACCTGTATGTATGTATGTATGTATGTAACCGACTCCTTCGGACTCGATTTTGACCCACTTTAAACGGACAGATTTAATTCAACACTTATAAAGAATCAGCGACAATATAATAATTACATAGGTTTATTTCGAAAAAACAATGAATTTTTTTTTTAAGTCCACAAAGCAATACGATTAAATTGAAATAACACGTATTGCTGCTAGGACTAAAAAGTGGAAAATAACTTTTTAGTTTGATGTGCTTTAAAAGCGTGTTTTATAGTTTTCTAAAACTATATTTATTATTTATTAATTACGTGTGCGACTTTGTACGTACGTTTTCGTAACATTGTTTTAATTCATTCCAAAACCCACACGAGTGTTTAATAAAACCTAGTAAATTTCCCTACATAACGCTTTTTCCAGAGAGCCACTTAAAAAGTGTAATTCATAAAGCGTTGGCGGCAAAAGCGAGACAATGTATGAGAAATGTGAACGCTACGGAGGCTGACTTGGAATATTTAAGAAATGAGCCGCCATTTCCAGAAAAATCTTCTTGTATTGTTACTTGTTTATTGGAAAAGGTAATTTAGAAGAACATTGTTACCCTAGTGGCTTCGGATTGTCATCCCTGAGGTTGTAGATTCGAGCTCCGGCTTTCCCAATGAACTTACTTTCTATGTGCGCATTTCACATTCGCTCGACATCACGAAAACATCGTAAGGAAACCGGCTTGCCTTAGACCCAAAAAGTCGACGGCGTGTGTCAGGCACAGTAGACTGATCACCTACTGCAAATGTTCATGAAACAGATACAGAAATCTGAGGCCCGTACCTAAAAAACGTTGTAGTGCCACTTTTTTTTTTAATTTAAAAGAACAGAATGCTGAAATTCAGGCTTATGTTTCAAGACAACCTGACCACACAACTGGTTTGTAAATAACGCTGTATACTTTTTTTGTATGTTAAGTGATACCTCCGCCTATGGTACTACAGAAGGCTCGCAAGTGCGTTGCCGGCCTTTCAAGAATTGGTACGCTCTTTTCTTGAAGGCACCTTGGTTTGGAAAGTCTTCAGTGGGCAGCTAAAAACTGCCTTAGAAAACGCTCAGTTGTGGAACGACGGACGTCTTACTTTATTTATTTACTTACCTACTAGAGCAAAAAAATTAATTGCTAACCTAACCTTTCATGAATGAACTTGCAATAACTGATCGTAACACTTATCTTTCATGAAAGAGAATCTTCAACTAAAATATCTACATTTCTTTTAGATCAATATTGTTCAAGACAACAAATTTTCTAAGAAAGGCTTCATAATGATTATTTCGCCGCTTCTTTTAACGAACACAAAGAAATTGGAGCATATGAAGAGTGTTGGTGAAAATTGTGAAAATGAGGTATAATTATTAGTTTTAATTTCTTTACTAAAACCTTAACATAACAATCAAATAAACTGAATTTATAAATTTTCTTACCCTACATAGTAGTTATAAAAATCAATAAAAAGAAAATTTAAACAATGATTGGTCCCTGTGGCAGTGTATTTTGAACCCCACGGCAATATTTTGTTTTAATTTATTTTATAATTATTTATTACTTAAGATGTCATGTGGAACATGGTGTAATGGTTGCAACTCCTTACAAACGTTATGTAAAACAAAAAACTTGGCGATAAAAAAAGAGTGGCGGAGAGTTTATTGCCAGTTCTTCTCTTCCATTCTACGCGCTTGATTTGAGAACTGGCCGTAAATGTAAAATTAGAAGATTTGTTTTGATTAGTACTTTTTTGAATTTCACAGATTTTTGACTTTTGACTTTTAATTGTCCCTGGCTCAGCATTATGCTGAGGAGCAGACTGTTCCACATTTGTTTAGCATAAGCTTATAAAAGCTCATCCTCATCACAAACGCCACTTTGAATAAAAAATCATAAATAAAATAAATGGTGAAAATCATATTTAAATTTGCAGATAAATCATCACGAGGTTTCAAAATGTCAGTTGGGAAATGAAATAACAACGTGCGTTTACAAGTACGCCCCGGAATTACACTTCAAGAACTGAACAAATAATTTATTTCTGTTAAAGAATGTTTAATAAATAAACGCCACTTTAACAAATGTATTTTAATAAACCAATCCATCGCTTGCTACACATTTTATTTATTTATGACGACGACCTAGTCCCATGCTAAGCTGGTGAAGCTTGTGTTATGGGTACTAGGCAACGGATATACATACATATTATAGATAGATAGACATATAAATACGTTTTTAAACACCCAAGACCTAAGCACAACACCAAATGCTCATCACATCGATGTTTGTCTCAGCCGGGGATCGAACCCGGGTCACATGGATTCGCAGTCAGGGGTACTAACCACTAGACCAATGAGCCGTGGTTATATTATTAGTTTTAATCAGTCAGCAATAGAATTGTCGACGACCAGTCACATCAGCAAGCCCGTTTACCCCCAGTTATAAAAAAAAAGTAATATCTATAAATGTGCTGTAAATGTGAGCAGTGTTGGATTCAGCGTGGGACTCTTATCCCTGAGGTCATAGGTTCGATCCCCGGCTGTGCATCGGACTGTCTATGTGCGCATTTTACATTCGCTCGAACGGTGAAGGAAAACATCACTAAGAAATCGGCTTGCCTTAGACCTAAAAAAGAGTGTGTGTACACGCGTTAGAAGTTATACTTCTTTGGCGTATGGAAAAAATATAACTAAAATGCAGTAGTGATTAACGATAAATATTAAAATTAATCAATAAAATTATTATTAGTAAATACTATCACCATCGTATATGAAATTGATTTAATAAAAATACCAAAATATTATTTATTTACTAACACTGTTTAATTGTACTGTTACGAAACGCGTGTTTTAAATATAAAAATGCTAGAATATACAACTTGAACATAGTTACTATCGATTTACATGCCACCTAGAACTAACTTCATTCTGTTAATTTTATGTAACGGTGCGCGCGCATCGTAAAATTTCACTCTCATCAATTTTTCATAACGCGCCTATAGAAGTATAACTTCAAAAAGTCGACGGCGCGTGTCAGGCACTGGAGGCTGATCACCTGCCTATTAGATTGACAAATAATCATAAAATAGATACAGAAATCTGACGCCAAGACCTAAAAAGGTAGCGCTACTGATTTATTTTATTATTATAACCAATCAATTAATTTTGATGTAGGTCGAAGGGTGGCGGTGATTCTATATGTTCAATCCCGTGGTATATTGGAATGAAGTCATTTGCTAATCTCCAAGATATGCTTCGTCAACCGGGTTCCGGAGGTTTTTGCATTTGTACATACATTAATTACTTATTCAAAATGACCCTCGTCACTGACTTACATCTGTCATATGGCTTATTTACATATATATGATATCTCTGAATAATATTTACATTTTTTGCTGTTTGTGTTTTGACCAATTTTATGGGGATCGGAATTCTGAAACTCAGATGCATTGTTTTGTAATTATTATTCACTAGTAGACTCGGCCAAGCGTTGCTGTGGCTAAGATTTTTGTTATATTACATAGTAGTAAACTATTCAAGAGAAAAGGCAGGAGAACACCAATCCACCATGCTTTTTGGTGGTTATGCCATTAAATTGTAGCTTATGTGAAACGTTGGTAATTATTTTGATAAGGATCAATACCTAGGTACGAATAAAGAGCCTTTTCTAGCGGTGGTATTTTAATAAAAAAATAATAATAAAAGGACGCTTATTGTGACGTAACTATAAAAAAATTGAGACATGATGTCGCGACAATTTTTATAGATAGTGTCCTAAAAAATTTTACTACATCATTTTGTTCTATCATTAATAGTTTTCGCAGCGCACACGATTGAAGGAAGTTTTTTGTTTATTTTTTTACACCTTGGGTTAGATTATTCAAGTTGTAGTAAGCATCCCTAATTTTTTTTGAAAATGAACATAGCCTATGTCACTCGGGAAAAGTGTAGCTTGCCAACGGTGTAAGAATTTTTGAAATCGGTCCAGTAGTTTCGGAGCCTATTCATTTCAAACAAACAAAAAATCAAACCTTTCCTCTTTATAATATTAGTTTAGATAAAACTTTACAAAAATATAATTGTGACAAAATTGATGTAACGCTAGTCCCTATTAACTTTTAAAAATAAAATGCTGCCAGAGTGAAAAGCATGTTCTGTCGCCTAAAGCGTGTTTCGGTAAAAATACTTTTAAAATATTTCAAAACGAACCAGTACACAGTTGAGCGCATTTAACAAAATAGACACAAAAATCTAGATTTATTCTAGTCTTACCTCCAACTTTGATTTTGTTCCCATTGGAGTAGAGACTCTTGGGCCGTGGGGTTCAAGTGCATAGCTAATTAAAGATTTAAGTTTGCGCCTGATAGTACCGGTGACCCCAGAGCTGGTGCTTTCCTCGCTCAACAAATAAGTATCGAAATACAGCGAGAATGTCAATAAAGGCCACAGAGACGAAACTTTTTGAAGTTATACTTCTTTAGGCGCGTTATGAAAAATTGATGAGAGTGAAATTTTACGATGCGCGCGCACCGTGACACAAAATTAACAGAATGAAGTTGCCCACGGAAGATGCTACGGCATTGGACATAATTTAAAAACAACATTCGAATTATAATAGAGTTTATGTTACACTTAATGTAAGAGAATAATAATAAATATTTATTTATTTAATTTTTCAAATGTAAACTGAACTTTATTGAATATAATAACTCATTTGCATGCCATCAAAAACAATTTTTAATAATGCCAAAGAAGTATAACTTCTTACGCGCGTACTTACGTACACGCACCTTTTTTTTTAAATCTATTAATGATTAATTATTATTATTACTATGTAGGTTAAGAATATTGTAAATACTGTATATTTTTTAAAATACGAGTACATTCGCTTCGTCTTAGCTTTAGATTTCTGTATGTGTTCATTAATAATTTCTCATCCCGCCTTTTGTGAAAAAAATTAGATAACGCTTGTAATCTTTTTCCATGGATATATTTTCTTATTTCTTGCAAATATTTTATTAAGGAAGGAATTTATGTAACTTCTATATTATGTTTGCGTGAATCGAAGACAAATTATAAACATTTTTCATAAACCAACACTTTTTAGTGTAGATTTGGCATGAAAAAGTCGGCCACCATTTAAATAAAACCTTATCAATATGGATGTAATTCTTCATACATTATTACCACGATACGCATTGCGGTGGCACTTACGACATATTTTGTAGCTTGTAATAAAAGCTGAAATTATTACAATAATGGCTTACCGCTTTAATCACGCTTTGGTAAGGTTCTGGATTCTGTGTCCTGGAAAAAAATCGTGTCAAATTCAAAGCGTACATTATTCAAATTAACTTTGAACTTCAAGGTTTGAGTTTGGAATGGTTACCGAGAACTTTATTCGCGCTTCAATCTAAACTTCAATAGACCAAATTATACTGAGACCAACTCTATTTAAATTAACCTATTTTAAAATTGGCAGCTAAAGAGGTATTATTTTATTTTTCCTAAGTTTTTTAAAATTATTTTAGAGGGTTACTTGGTTTCCTGTATTTTTTTTAATTTGTTTGCCCTTAGGGTAGGCTATAGTCACACTCTGGGAGTTTGAGGTTCTTACTTCCGTATACAATTACCAAATGGAGGGCTGAATTATTATTTATTTATATAATAATTTTTTTTAGTTTAATTTTTTTAATTTTTTTTTTCGGATTATTGCATTGTCATCGATCTTTGACAGGTGCGCAAAGTTTGAATTAAATCTGTCCATTAAAAATGTGGGTCAAAATCGAGTCCGAAGGAGTCGGTTACATACATACATATACATACAGGTGAAGCTAATATAAAGCGTGTAAAAATGGTATGAAGACTTGGCTGATTCAATAGCTGAGCTGGAACTTAGAATGGTAGAGGCGATTTTTCCGCTTAGAAGCTGTGCAGAAGGCACAAGTTTGACACATGACACAATGTATGAAAATAATTAACGAACATCCGACGTTCCTATAAATGAATAAAAAAATAATCAGTGGCGCCACAACCGCTTTAGGTCTGGGCCTCAGATGTCTGAATCTGTTTCATGATCATTTTTAAATCTAATAGGTAAGTAGGTGATCAGCGCCTGACACACGCCGTCGACTTTTTGGGTCTAAGACATATCGATTTCCTCACGATGTTTTCCTTCACCGTTCGAGCGAATGTTAAATGCGCTCATAGAAAGAAAGTTAATATACTGTAATAAATAATTAGTATTTTTGTAAATATTTTAATCTACTCTGTTGTATTGTTTTATTTATTTATTTATTTGATCAACGGTATTCCTACAGCTACTTATAAAACAATATTCAAACAATTACACTGTACACAATAGCCAAAACGGAATACACATTTAAACATTTTGTATGTTATATAAATGTATATAGTTACCCCATTGGAGTAATCCGTTACGGTAGCCTATTTTGTTAAATAAATAAATAAAATTTCTTCCCTTCCCTTTCGTCTTGTGTTGTCTGGACATGGAAGTCTTGGGCGATACTGTCTTGACATCGTTCGGCAAGAGCCACCCCCCCAGTGTATATGGAGTGTGGTATTTTACTTTTAAAAGAAAATTATTCATTAGGAATAATGTAGAATTCTCATAATGGTGTAATTAAATTTTCACATCATGTTGGTAACTTGGGAATGCTGATTATAAAATTACATCAATTGTGGGTTTCTCTCCACAGACTAAATATTTTTCTAACGTCATTTGAATTTCGAATTATATTTTTAGTTTTGCGACCAAAGAGATCGATTACAATCAACTGGCTGACTGGCTCTCAAAAAGCGTGCAAACCAAATTAAAAAAATAAGTTTTCTGTAAAAATTAAAACGTAAAACATAATCTTCTCATTGTTTCTTCATAGCCCGGTCATTTTAGACAATTTAAATAAAGAACCTTAGGTTTACCACAAGGAATAAAGTGTCAAAAGTCCCCATCAGTCCCATGTAGAACATCATCACACATGTAGAACATCATGTAGAATCATGTAGAACATGATTCTTACAAGCGCAATATCTGGGAAATAGTGAGTCTTAAAGAAATAATCATAGGGACCATTTTTATAGAGAATTTTAAGATCTACAATCATTTCTATTTCACTGTTGTTACACTTGCTAATTCCCCTTCGTTGCGTTTTTAAAGGCAGTTTTGCTGCGCCCGTTCTACTATGTGAAACCAGATGCCCAAAATTCGACTTCGACTTTTGAACGTATCACGTACCTCCTTACTACCTCACTCTATTCTGAATCCATAAATCACATTAACAGTTTGCTATACTGTTTTGATCTTTGTACACCGAAGAGCTTGTGAAGTATTTGCTCAAGTCAAGTCGCTCTTGTAACTTTAGAAAACTCACTTCCACGCAAGTATTACAAGTATATTTAACTTCCTTGTTGTGTATTAAGTGTTGGGGTTGCCATCATTGATTATTGCAAAGCTTTGTATATTTTTTCACACTTTACAGACTCCCCTTATCATCAATGATAGAGTCTGGCTACTGAATGTTGATACTGAAAAAGCGCGGCAAATTTAAAAAATATCAGCATGGCAGCCCTAAAGTAAAAAGGAAAGTTGGAACAACTCACTTTGATACTTTGACATTCATTTTTATTTTACTAGTGGATGCTTGCAATTTTTAGGCTTATAGGTTTTATAGACATAAGTTTCATCTAAGTAGATTATTGGCTTGCCTTCTGCACGTTTCGATGCAATGGTACGCAAAAAGCGATGTCTCCATGCAGCTATATCATATCGTTCAATTAATAATGAACGTTAATTTTTGTTTTTCTTAAATTCATAACCGTTGGCTAGTAATCTCAAGACTATCTGTAAATGAACAATTACATTATATAAAGTAACTAAAACTAATATGTACTTATTTAAAATAAAAAAATATCAAGACATTTTGACCTTACTAACTTTAGTGTTGTGATATAAAAAGTTTGCAAAAAAATCTAGTGTCTACTTTCGTTAGCCAGACTCTACAGCCCCTTGTGAGCGTTAGCATCCTCAATTACACTTCGCCATCGCAATCTATCTAGTGCTTCCCGCGTCCAATTGCGAACCCCTATTGTTTCGAGGTCCTTGACAACTCCATCCCACCAACGCAGCCTCGGTCTACCGGGTTTTCTTTTGCCACCGGGTTGTGAGTGCAGTAAGGACCTTGGGGTTCTGTCGTTCGCCATTCGGTGCACATGTCCCAGCCACTCGAGCCTGTTGCACTTTATGAATTGCACGATGTTGGCGTCGCCTACAGATTTCCCTTATACATTACCTTTACTAACTTTAACTAGCTGTTCTCCATTAATCTGTCTTGTCAAATGTGTCATATTAAACTATTATTATCTGATTCCTATTACACGAATTTATTCTAATGGAAACGATGTTACGAATGTATTTGAGTGGTCATTGAGACACGTCGAAGTATGTTCTATATTTCATTAAAAGTAAATAATGAAGTCAAAGACAAATCATTTATTTCAATTAGGCCTATTAATAAGACTTTCGAAAGTCAAAGTTACAAGTTAAAATTATTAAAAAAAGTAACTATTTGCCTTCCAAAAGAGATTCTCATGGAGAAGAATAGTCAAGCAACTCCATACTTACTCTTTTTAAATAGGTTTTACAATATTTTATAATTATATGTAAAGACCTAGAACAAAAAAAACACTATACTTAAATAAAATAGGCGCATGGTGTTACAAAAAAACAATGCAGAAGAGAACTATATTATTATTAGATACATGGTGGTCACATATTCACAAATATTGCAACTATAGATTTTACATTATTCTTTATAAAATAAGTAATTAACATACAATAAAATAGTATGTGAGGTACGTCAAAGTTGATTTCTTAAAAAAAAATTAAACCAAACATATACGTATATATAACTAGATTAGCAACCAGTTGATATTTCCTAGTAGTAGTAATAATATTTTGTATCCCTATCGACAACCTTATATTAAGAGAAATCAATGTATTAACAATTACTTTATATACAAGAGATATGAAGGTCCTATGAGGCAAATTTGTGTACAATTATCTCTCTGATAACATTGATCATACAGGTTGCACAGTTCTTTAGTTTAACGACACTTAAGGCGCTAACAAAATATTCCAATCACTAATTATGTACATATGTGTGTAGTGTAGACTCATTTTCCTCAACACGCCCGCCAATTTGGTCTGTTATGCGTTAGGTCCTGCCTTATTACGCCAGCCTAGCTCCTTCCAGAAGCTGAGAAGTCTCCTGGGCACTTCGCAGGCTTCACGCAGCGCCCTCAATGCTCCGAGGCTTTCTATTCGTTGGGAAGCCACAGCATTCCAGGACAACGTGGGTGACTAATTCTTCTACGCTGAAACAGCTTCTTAAGTTATTAAAGAGACTGTTACCGGTAATTGTCTCTATCATTATTTTGAGATTTGTTCTGTTAAGGCTTAGAAGTCGCTTTGTCACAAACAAGTTTTAGTGCTGGCAGTGCTATTTCTGATTTTTTTTTTTTTTTTTTAATTTTTTTTCTCACATTTATTTATAGTTTTATTATATGTAGTTTTAGAGTCGATAATTCGGTCTTGCTATATTGCTATGTTATTGGTTAGTGAACAAAACAAAAAGAATCCAAACATGGACAGCATACCAACGTTTTACGATATGCGTGTTCTTGGTAATCAACACATTCAGGATACCATTGGTGCTAAGCTATAACATAATGCATCATCAACCCGTTTCCGAATAATGGCATTTCGGGTCTCGGCCATTATCTGGCGCACTTTTTACTTGGTGAAATGCTTTGCGCATACCCTTCAGATTTTGAAGCTTTATTATTTATTCTTTATAAACATGAAAAATAAAATGTTGTTTTTTTTTTTTAAACCCGGACACATCTCTTGTATTTAGGACATAAAAAGGTTTTCACCAAATTTCGTGGAAATTTTTTTTTAGATTTTGAGGTTATTTGAAAAAAGTGAAAACACAAAAGTTTTAGATCTTTTATTATCTACAACTTTGCCTAAGACTTTTTTCCATAGGACTTTTAGTTTTGCCGGAAATCGAGATAAACATTAAAAACTTCCCTTTCCCTTCCCGACCTCAGATCGCCCGTAAATTATTTTTCCTTTAATTTTTATAATATTCCCTCCTTTTCCAATGGTTTTCATCCTACTTTTATTTTTTTTGGTGTCAAAAATTATCCACCCTGGTCTATTGTTGGTGACGGTAAATGAAACTTTAATTAATATTCGTTAACATTTTTTTTCCAGAATAAAAGAAATAAAGAACTACTACCCTACGAGCATTGTACACAGAGAATAAAGAATACGAAATTGGCTACTTAACACACGAAATAATATTCCGATACCAGATAATGCTAGAATTGTATAATTTTATTGAGAAGCGGTATTACAAAAATCTAACGACAAATGTGGCACCTGTCAGTTTGATGTTATACTTCTACGGGAATATTCTAGAAGATAGCCATGCGATCATCCACCTTTGTAACATGTTGCACGAAGTAGACAGAAAGTTCAAGTATAATAGTAGAATCAAAAAGAAATACGACTCGGCCTTTAAGGATAGTTTTGGTTAGTAATTTGTTAGTAAACAGCACGAATTGCTGTGTCAGTGTCTCGGTGGACTGCGGTGCGCAGTGGAGAGCTGGAGCACTGAGGCCCGTAATAACAATTAGTTATGTAAAACATTAAATTAATGTAATTTTAACAATTTTTTCTGAAATGGATTACTTGGCTTGCGGTTAAATATATCGTGTAAATTTCTAAATCATGTTCTATATACATTTTCGTCATAAAATTAATTCAGTGTCAAAAATTGGCTATGTTTGGATTTTTTTTCTATCAAGCGTAGTTATTTAAATCGTGTATCGATCTTACAAAATGGATACATAAACTACTCAACTCCACCATATATTTTTTCCATTCGCCCTACTTCAAGAAACAATGACGAAAAATGGAAAGAAACAATGTACTTTTTTGGAGTTTGGCGACCAGCCTTGCGATTCTGTAACTCGTCCGCTGCGAAAACCACTGTGAGAGTTTGAAAAGTGAGTTACAGAATCGCAAGGCTGGTCCTTAACATAAAATATAAAAAAGATGTGGTGTCGTGGGACACCAGGTAGGAACGAAGTTCCTTCGGCTAATGTAGAATTGACACAATTTGCAAATCTTTTAAAAGACTTGAGAAAAAAAATACAAACATGAGGGAAGCAATACCACCTTTTCAACGGCTAAACAACAATAAACTCTCTTTCCTTAACTTTCGTATTATCTTTTTCTGCCATTTTTGGGAAGCGTGCACGCGTGTCCTCCTTGCCGACGAAACACAGACTAAAAAATATTGCGCAATACATACTCGCTTGTATACGACTGTCGCGCCTGCGCACGTCTCATTTAACGGTTTTATTTCACGGACTTTTTCTTACGGTTTTACTATCAGATTTTTTTCTCCTCCAAGCCTGCCGTAAGGAATTTCGTTCCAAAAACGAAATAAGTCTCTGCACTCTGTTAACTGGTGCTGGTAATTTATTTTATTAAACAACAAGTATTTACTAATAAAATAACTATAACTTGTGTAATTTTAAATTTAACATTCCACTCACAGACGATTCGAAAAAAGGCTCACCCAGAACATTATCTAAAGACGAGGCATATGAGAGGTATCAGAAAATGAAGAGAAAAGAAGCGAACCGCAAATTGAGGCAGGCGAAGAAGAAACGGAAGATGTACATCAAATTTGGTATCACGACGAAAGCTGTTCCGAAGTATCAAACGAAGAAAAGGTAAGCTTTTCACTATTTTGGCGCGATATTTATTTATTTATTTATTTATTTATTTAGTTTAAGCTTATAACATCACACACAGTACTAAAAATACTAATTATTTTACAAAAAATCTCGCATCTAAAATGTGTGACAATTAATGTAAGCATAAGTTTCACACAAAAAAAATTAAATAGAAATAAAAATTACAATTAAAACATATACGATAGTAAAAGCACACAATAAAATAAAATAAAAATTACAGAAATTTGTTGGCACTTAGAGCAGAAAAAAAAAGAAAAATCATCATCAAAACAGCGAAATTAGGTTTGAGAAAGGCACTTGCAAATGCTTTCTCTAAAACCGATCAGCCCACTACCGAATATATCCAGCTCTGGATACGCTGTGTTCAATTTGTTGAAATCGCGAAGAATTCGAACGAGAGGTGCCTGAACTCCTAGGTTGGTTTTGGCAAAAGGAATTTGAAAGATATTATTGATTTTAAACCTAGGGAATGAGTGAGGGACGACAAATTTGATTTCCTGTAAGAGGTAACTGCTCTGTATATAGTTATTGAGTAATTTATGCAAGAAGGTAACACCGGCTAAAGTTCTTCGATTGTACAGAGATATCATATTAAATTTTTTGAGTTGCTGATGGTACGGGTGCCTATGTGAAAATCCTCTGCTTATGAAAGCTAGGTGCCGCGTAAAAGATCTTTGGATGCTTTCCACGCGTTGCGAATGGATCGCATATGGTGGATTCCATATAATACTGCCAAATTCTACATGACTGCGCACCAGAGCGTTGTACAAAATTGTTTTAGTCGTACAACCAAAACAATCCGCATTCCGTTTAAGAAATCCAAGCATTCGTGTGGATGTGGTGACTACTTTATTGACTTGTGATGTAAACGTTAATTTTTTGTCAATAATAACACCCAAGTCACGAATCTCCTGAACCTCCTGCAATGGCGCGCTGTCAAGCTTATACACAGTAACAAGTGGTTTTTTTTTCTTGTGTATTTAACCCTAGAAAGATAACGTTATTTTTTTGTACTGAAAAGATAAACATGCGCCTGAGAGGCGCACTGTTTTAATACCAGATTTTTTTAATGAATGTCAATTATTTTTATTTCATTCACTACTGTAAATTGTTGAATTATTAATAAGTAAATAAAATACATAAGTATTATCATAAATTTTTATTCAAAATATGAAAATTTGTAGGTATTTATAAACCCTTAACAAAATTTTTAAGTCTTCTGTACTTAGGTAGAAATTTTTAAAAGTAGGTAACTTTTATAGTGTTTTTTCTTATTAATTAATTAATTATAATATAATCAATCTCAATTTAAAAAAAATACTGGAAAAATCAACGGCTAAAGACAATTGTTGAAAACATCTTTTTTATGTTCTCCGCACACTGTCTTTTTACATTTTGTGCAACTCATCTTGGACATTCTCTTCTTTTTTTTTTGTATATAAGCTACAGTACCGTCGAATTTTAGCTGGAGGTTCCTCATCAGCTTCTTCAGACATCTCTCGGTTAGTCTGTGGGAGGGTATTCTCAATACTTTGTCTTGAATAATCTCGTCAGTTATAAATAACTCAAAGCATGGAAGTGGTTCAAAAATATTTCGAGACATGCGACTAGGCCCTCTATTGGAATGAAGTATACTGATCGCAGACGTTCTTCTGTTATTTTGTCCTTTAGCAGTAGCCCAAACATACCTATTCTTGCCCCTAATCACATCATTAGGCGGCGTTGGTCATGTCCAGTATTTTCAGTGACATTCTGCGATGAAGGATCATTCGAATTTTCATAAATCATAGCTTCAACTACGTACTCATCATCAGTATCACTTTGCACATTGTCTTCCCTTACATGGTCCTCGATCTCACTGTCACTGCCGACATCTGCGCCTTCATCTTCTTCATTCAATAAATAAACAATTTCTCTTTTTTACCAACACTCTTCTGCTCGCTATGATGCGAAAACGCTCCTAAAAACAATTAATTACAATAAGTATTCACCAATAAAAAAAACCTACCTTTAAACTTAAATAAATGTACGGTACATTGGAAAAAATTATAAAAACAAAATCACTATGAAAGTGGCGAAAGTTACACAAAAGATAAACATGCGCCTCCCGAGCGTAACGCATCGCTCTAACAGCAAACCTGTGGTACTTACCGAACAGATGCAGCCGTCTTTTGGAAGTGATGACCAAGGACTGAATTGGCGAGGAATCACAAACTTGTATGCGCGTCGGTAACAAAATGGCAGCGAAATATATATTTCGCGGGCGCCTCTGAGGCGCACGTTATCTTTCTAGGGTTAATATGAAAGCACTTATTTATATTGAGGATCATACCATTTAAAAAGAACAAATGTTGTATACCATTAAGATCACTTTGAACTAGAGCAGCATCACAGACAGTGTTAATAACTTTATAAATTTTTAAATCATCAGCGAAGAGAGACGCTTTACAGTGCTTTATATGATTCCTAACGTCGTTTACAAATAGTAAGAATAGCAACGGTCCCAAATCGGATCCTTGCGGAACACCAGATCGCGCAATATAGGGAGTAGACTCAGCGCCTCCAACAACTACTGACTGAGGCCTGTTACGAAGATAGGACTTAAACCAGTTCAGCAAATTCTCTCCCATGCCATAACGACGAAGCTTCTGAATCAGTAACGCGTGACTGACTTTGTCAAAGGCATTGCTAAAGTCAGTATATATAGCATCAATCTGGCGCCCACGATCTAATTCCTGACATGTTTCAGTCACAAAAGACATGAGGTTCGTTTGAATTGAACGGCCTTTTCTAAAACCATGTTGCTCATCAATGATACAGCCGTCTAAACATTTTGAGATTACGGGATACAGGACAGACTCAAAGAGCTTGGAAAAACAAGATAAAATACAAATAGGACGGTAATTTTTTACGTCGGTGATATCTCCCTTTTTATACACAGGTACAACACGAGACCTTTTCCATACTTCAGGAAAAACACCATCTTTAAGAGATCTATTATAAATAATAGTTAGGGGCAAAGATAACACAAATCTGCATCGTTTTACAAAGATAGGAGGAATCGAGTCTGGTCCAGGTCCTTTGTTAGCATCAAGACCTTTTATTTTCTTAGATATTTCATCTTCTCTGAAGCTAAGAGACATTAGGCCATCAACATTGCCAATTTCGTCTGGAGTGGAACTGCCAACAAGTGATTCATCACATGTATATACAGATGAAAATTGATATGCAAAAAGATTAGCAATATCAGGTGATGACTGGGCTGTAACATTGTCCATTTTCATGCAAGAGGGAAGCGAAGAGTGACCACCTTTCCTATTTTTAATAAAACTCCAAAAACATTTAGGATTATTAGGAATACTTGCCTCAATATTTCGCTTATATTTAGTGTAGCAATCATCATAAAGTTTGTGACAACGTTTTCTAATAATGCGATACTCTATTTCGTCTCGAGGATTCTTGTATATTCGATACCTCTTACGTGTTTTTTCTTTTTCAGCAAGCAATTTTATTAAGGAAGAACTGAACCACACCGGATACTTAGATTTCTTGATGGTCGTTTTAGGAACAAATTTGCTTATAGTGGTGTTAAGAATTTTGTAGAACTCAGATACCATATCATTAACATCATCATGAGCGCGTAGGCTATCATTCCAATCAATGGTTTTCAGATCCCCTATTATAGACACATAGTCAGCTTTATAAAAATTTAGTTTAGTGTTACCTCTCGTTCGCAAAAAAGATATTTTAGAATATTCAATACTTAACAATAAACTAGGATGATTCGCGTATATTTTACTTAACGAGTCGGAGGGGGCTGATACATTAATACTAGACATATTACTTAATACTAAATCTAAGAAACGATCATCGCTATTACCTATACTATTAAATTGCTTTAGGCTATTCATAGACATAAAATCAATAAAGGCAAAGCCAAGTGTATTGTTATAATTATAAGGTGTCATAAAAACTTCATTATTTAGCGATCTCCAATTAATGAACCCTAGATTGAAGTCACCTAGAATAATGACGTCATCGCTTAAGTTTAAAGCTCTGTCAACGCTGTCTAAAAAATGTGTCAAAGTCCCAATCTTTACAGGGGGAGGCAGGTATACTACACATATCGAAAGTTTCTTTATTATTTTATTAATATTTATTTGTAAGGTGACCCATAAGTCCTCCACATCCGATTCCCATGCCTCAACTCTGAAAGAAGAAATTTCTTTGGAGACTCCCAATATGACACCTCCACCATCCGATTTGGTATTGGTAGAACTTGAACGATCTCTACGATAAACAGTATATCTATTGTCAAATAATTCCATGTTAGAAATACCAGATTTCAGCCAAGTTTCAGTAAGAGCGATGATCTTATAATTAGAAGTTGACAAATACTTGAGAAAGCTTGCCGTTTTAGTTCTCAACCCTTGTACGTTTTGATAATAAATTTCAAGCATCATAAAAAAAAAATCAGTGCGTTACTAGGCTAAAGATACAACAAAAAGCTTATAATCTAATATAGGTACTATACTATGTTAAAAGATTTAAGGTTTCGTTATTCTTAATAAGCAAGGCTTGGCAGTTTTCGTTCTTTCTTGTAAAAGCGCGTCCGTTGCGAACCCATACAAATTTATACTGCTTCTCTTTTGCTTTCAAGCGTGTGGCCGCGTAAAGAGCATTGTTAACTGATGTTAGATGTTCAGATACATAAATAGGTTTCTTAGTTCCTCCGATACCAAGATGATGAGAGTTCAATTTATCTTGTGGATTCTTCCTATTAAATTTGCTCACAGCAGCCAGAACAAAGTCACGTGTACGCGGGCTACATAACTTGGCTACCCCAGACCGAGGCCTATCACTGCTATTAGTTATTTTAGCAACCCTTGTTACGTGCTGAATATCAACTTGAGTGAGGGGACAGTCCACAGTCTTGGCTATACGAAGGACAGTTTCAAATAAATTTTCTGACCTATTCTCAGGGATCCCATTAATCAATATATTATTCTCCCGGGCATGTAGTTCAACAGAAGTTAGCCGGTTCGTTAGGTCAGCCACATTAGACTTTAACCTCTCATTATCTTTTTTTAGATTCACTATTGCGATGTCCTTCTCCTCAAGAGAAGACTTTATATCCTCAAATTGTTGACTCAGGAAGCAGATTGTGTCCTGGAACCCAGCAACCCTTTCAGTGAGATTATTAAGTTCCGATGTCACTAATCGCTTTATTGTCACAGTGAGGACTGAAGATAACTCCTGTTGTAAGATATCTCGCAATTTATCTTCAGTGACATATGGTTCTAGTTCTGGAAGTTGTGAAGGGGGTCCATGTTTTATTCGCTGCGTTACTTTAGAGCACGGAGGTTCACTCTCCGGACTTGCTTCTTGTGAGCTCCTACTATGTGGGCTTCCATCAGAATTTTCACAAGTCAGCAATGACGTCCTTGCATTGCTAACATTAGCCGGTTTCCTAGAGCATTCGGGACATCTAAATGACGCCTTTTGTCTTGCGACCATCTCAACAAAGCGCTTGCGGGAGACATTAGCACATTCTAGGTCGTATTTTAACTTGCAGATATGACAGCATAAAAAATCCTTTTTTGGTAGCTCAATATGACAGCTAGCACAACAATTTGAAGGCGCCATAGCAACTTTTAATAAAAAAAAAAAAAAAAAAAAACAAGTGCCTGGATTGGAACCACGTCAGAAACTATACGACGATATTTATGCAGCGCTCTGTAACACTGAGCCGAGCGAGCAGTCGAGTATTTAGCCGAAATAATAGTATATATTCCAGTCCAATAGCGGAGTACAAACGCACAACGCGTCACCAGGTTGAACAAAAACTCGACACTATTTCACTGAATCTATGCATATGATTATTATAATTAATCAAAAAAACTATCAGATGCAAAGTAATGTTAATGTTATGATTCACTTGCGTATTTATCCATTTAGCGTATTGTTGATGTTTTAAAACGGCCACTGCACCAGAACGCTTGTTATTATCTTGAAAATTTGATTATCCCATTAACACAACAACTTGGAAAAGTCACACACTGCACTAATTTGCCTTGCTTAATTAATTTAAAACAACATTATAGCAATATAAGGGGAATTTCTATTTTTAATTGACTTTGTGCAGTTGGCGTTTTGCGACCAATGGTGATGTCGGAGTTCTGTGGATCTTTGGAGAATCCAGGTTCGCACTTGCGAGAAGGGCAAAGGCACCATTCCGGATCGCTAATGCCAACTTCTGAGCTAAGAATGGTCAAGGATCCTCTTAGGTTGAGGGAACAGTTCATCACCCTTCCTACCTATCAGACCTCAACAAAGGAACATAACCTGTAGACCAATTGTAATAATTACTAGAACTGCAGTGTTATCCTGACCTAAAAGTTATCTCCCGTGTTATCCAATTAAAATTTCTTTTGATGTCAGCGCAAATAATCATATTTTTTTAATTACAACCATCCTTTATCGAGGTTAACGATGACTACAAGAATCTTATCAACCTGGATTCGAATTAATTAAAAATATAAATGTAAGGGGAATTAATTATGAGTGGTTTCGAATTCCTTATTATAGTTACTTTGTTTAGTTTTGAATGATTTTAGTTCCTTTTTACACGCTTTATATTAGCTTCACCTGTTATATATGTATGTATGTATGTATATATGTATATATGTATGTATATATGCTCCTTACAACCGTTGTGTAAAAAAAAAAAAAAACATGGCGATTAAAAAGAGTGGCGGAGAGTTTATTGCCAGTTCTTCTCTTCCGTTCTACGCCCTTGATTTGAGAACTGGCAGTAAATGTAAAATTAGAAGCATTAATATTTATATCTTTAATGACGAATCACAAGTGTACATTGTGTTACCTACGTGAATAAATGATTTTTGAATTTTGAATTTGAATTTTGAAATTTTTTTGTATGTATGTATGTATGTATGTATGTATGTATGTATGTATGTATGTATGTATGTATGTATGTATGTATGTATGTATGTATGTATGTATGTATGTAACCGACTCCTTCGGACTCGATGTTGACCCACTTTATACGGACAGATTTTATTCAAATTTTGCGCACCTGTCAAAGATCGATGACAATGCAATAATCCGAAAAAATAAAAATTTAACTAAAAAAGAAATAATAGTTTAAAAAAACTAAAAAACACGCTTTTAAAGCACATCAAACTAAAAAGTGAAAAATAATTCCTAATTTAGGCTGAAAATGGTAATGAACAAAAAAGACTGGTATAACTGTGAAAAAGCGTGGATTGCTCGATAGACGAAAAATATGGCACAGAGCGCCATTCATTACCATTTACAGCCTAAATTAGGAATTATTTTTCACTTTTTAGTTTGATGTGCTTTAAAAGCGTGTTTTTTAGTTTTTTTAAACTATTATTTATGTGTACTAAAATTTCTACTTTTCATTTCACACACAATGTCTAAGTGTTAAAAAAATATTTATTAGTGTTACCAAATGAAACACTCTTAAATAATTTTAAAAGTAAAGCAGCTTTGGAAACACATTAACTGTCATATATTATACTTACGTAATCAAAACAACTGAGGCAGGTATTTCTTATATAAAAAAAATCAGTGGCGCTACAACCTCCTTAGGTCTTGGCCTCAGATTTCTGAATCTGTTACATGATCATTTTTCAATCTACTTTTTGTGTCAAAAAGTCTTAGTCTTAGATCTCCTCACGATGTTTTGCTTCACCGTTCGAGCAAATGTTAAATGCGCATAGAAGGAAGTCCATTGGTTCACAGCCAGGGATCGAACCTATGACCTCAGGGATGAGAGTCGCACGCTAAAGCCACTAGGCCTTAGCGTTTGAACACTGCTCATTATAAATAAAAACAAATCTCTTAAAAATTTTCGCCAATCCAACCTTCAAAACGGATATAGACTCGTTTTTATACAACAGGGGGCAAACGGGCAGGAGGCTCACCTGATGTTAAGTGATACCGCCGCCCATGGACACATTGCCAGAATGTGTGTGTGTGAATAAAGAATAAATTAAGTTTTGTGTACTTTTGGCAGTCTCTTAGTCTACGCAATCCACTCTTGGACTACATAATATGTGCGGAGAGCGCTCGTTAAGCACTATTTCAGAAAAGCCCCAGCTTTGTTTTGTAGTGCCACGTTTTAAAATAATTGCTTCTTAAAATGTAGGTTGGAAAAATGTTAAGGAAATGCCGTTTGACCCATAACTTTACATTAACTAAACGCAATACCGTCTTCACCATAAGGGCACACAGGGCCCGTGCCCAGGGCCCCCATTCTCAGGGGGCCCCGGAGGACCGACAATTTCTCTCCCACATTTATTCTCAAAACATTTATGTCGGGCACATTACACTTTTTTCACAAATCAGTAATCTTATCAGATGGTATTTACAAGTCATATACTACGCCATTATATCCATAACTGCGCCTATTCCTACTGTAGTAAATAATAAGGATATAATAGAAGACAACAGAAATCTCGAAAGAAACCATTATCGTAATCGTAACCAAAAAACCAGCAGCATTCTAATATCATACTGTATTTGATGACCTATAAATGGTCATACTTAGTAATTTTTTTAAAATTATACTTAGCTTTTTATTACTTTCCAAAAGGGCCCCAAATTCTTGTGTGCCCAATGGCCCCAGCCTAGTTTAAGACGGCCCTGACTAAACGAAGTCAAATGTGCAGTTTTTGTGGCTTCAGCGTGCGACTCTCATCCCTGAGGTCGTAGGTTCGATGGACTGTCTATGTGCGCATTTAACGCGCTCGGACGGTAAGGGAAAACATCGTGAAGAAACCGGCTTGCCTTGCTTGCGCCTTGCGTGAAGAAATAGGCACAGGAGGCTGATCACCTACTTGCCTATTAGATTGACCAATGAAACAGATACTTACCGAAATCCTAGGCCCAGACGAAGTCAAAGTTACTTTCATTTATAAAATTATATATTTACGTGTATATATATACCTAAGCATGGTCTTACATTTCGATTTTGATACTAGCTGTATTCCTTCTGTTAAGATAAGATTTTTAAAAAACAATACAAAATAGACTTATAACATGATATGTGTCTAAGTAACATAGTAATAGTGACCCTCAAAGTCTCTATCACTATCTTAATGAAGCTTTCGTTTGTCTAAGGCCCTCAAGACCTCTATGCCATATCTTTTATTTATTTATTAAATTTTACCACATCATACATAGTACTAAATCTATGGTATATGTTAAAAACTCATATATCTAAAATGGTTGACAATTTAGGTAAACATAAATGTTATAAAAGAAATATTAAAAAATACATTTAAAAAATAAAATAAAAATGCAATATTTTTATTTTATACCAGCAAAACAGTGGATTAGGTTCGAGATAGGCACCTAACAAAGCTTTCTTTAAAACCGATCAGCCCACTACCGAATATATCCAGCTCTGGATTACTGTAGTGGAAGTACTGTTTATAAAAAAAAAAACAGTGGCGCTACAACCTCTTGAGGTCTTGGTCTCAGATTTCTGAATCTGTTTCATGATCATTTTTAAATCTAATAGGCGAGTAGGTGGTCAGCCTCCAGTGCCTGACACACGCCGTCGACTTTTTGGGTCTGGACATGTCGGTTTCCTCACGATGTTTTCCTTCACCGTTCGAGCAAATGTTAAATGCGCTCATAGGAAGAAAGTCCATTGGTGCACAGCCGCGAATCGAACCTACGACCTCAGGTATAAGAGTCGCTGAAGCCACTAGGCCAACACTGCTCACTGGATGTACTGTTTATTCCGTTAAAATCGCGAAGAATACGGGATGTTGGTTTTTTCAGAAGGAATTTGGAAAATTTTGCTGATTTTCGACCTTGGGAATGAGTACGGAACGACAATTTTAATATCCTGTAAGAGGTATCCCTGCTGTGTATTAGATAATTCAGCAATTATACAAATGTAAAGTATAAAATAAAGTACTCGGTGACCAATCTCACTCCAAAAATAAAAGTGTTACTTATTCAACGCCACAGATTCCTGTAAATCCATTATTGCAGTGTCTCAAAGGATGAACCACTCTTTTTCTATTCGTTGAACGTTTGATCATTTTAAAACCACTAGGGTTGCTAGCTCCTAAGAATCTATATGCTTATGTATTTTCTTTGTTTAAAAGTAAAAGTAAAGTAAAAAATCTTTTAATCATATAGGTAACATAATTTACACTTATGACTCGTCAGTACATATTAATGCTTCTAATTTTACATTTACTGCCAGTTCTTAAATCAAGGGCGTAGAACGGGAGAGAAGAACTGGCAATAAACTCTCCGCCACTCTTTTTAATCGCCGTTTTTTTTTGTTTTACAAAATGTTTGTAAGGAGCTGCAACCATTACACCATGTCCCATGTGACATTTTAAGTAATTAATAATTATAACACAAATTAAAAACAAAGACTTGTCCTCTATCAGCAGTAGGCATGGTGAAATAGGAGCACGCACTTACATTCTCGTGGGAACAACACGCAAACACATACTCGAAATGTTTAAATAGTACACAAATTATTAGCTAACTTTAACACATAGCTATATTTTCAGTATTTAGTTCTCTAGAGACATCATTGTGTCAATTCAAAGAACGATTTTAAAATGATTTTTCGTTTGTTTCAGACGTTTCTTTAAGTACTAGTTTTAAGATTTGAGACCAACTTCACATTGAATAACTTAATTTTGTGTATATATTTAAAAAAGTAGACAAAATTAGCCAAGAATCTAGACCATTTTATTTCCAATAATTTTTATTAATATGTCAGAACTCACACTAGACTAGCGATTCTAAAACAATTTTAGAGAACTTAAACCCTATTGATACAATAGTGTATAGAGGTTAAATAAAAAAAATATTAGTATATGTCAAGCGGAACAAAAAAGTACTAAACTGGTGCCCAAATAAACGCAAAAGAGGAAGACAATTTAGAACGTTATTAAGATTAAAGAAACAGCAGGCACAGTGCAGATAGGAATGGCGAAATTTGAAAGAGTACTTTGCCAGAAAAGCACAAAGATACCTTAAAAGAAGGAGATAGAAATACAAAGTGTCTGTATAAAGTATCTGAAATAAAAGGCTATTTATTGGTGGTAACCCTACCATGGGAAGACTGTTCAGACATTGACAAGCAGCAGCGGGAAATACTAAATAGAACATTCTCGTCTTATTCCAACTTGCAATCGGATTGAAATTGTACTGAGTAAAATAAAATGATTGAGACAGGGTAGAACTCGAACGAATTTGAAGCTACACGTATAGGTTTTTGTATTAAAGTAGCCACTTGTTGTCTACTGAATATTTATTTTTACATTCGTCCAAGCACAAAATATACCGTACCGACCGTACGGCCTGTCAAGAACTTTGCTCAATTAAGAGTTTTAATGGTTGGCACCCCTATCCCCCGCCGCCATCTTGGAAAAAGGGGTGAAAACACGTTTCTGGCTATATCTCCTAAACTATCCATCGTAAAAAAAATTGTAAAGACATATTTTGTAGCAAATCGCTTTAATTGTAACATTTCAATGGATTATATTAGCATAGAGGTCTTGAGGGCCTTAGACAAACGAAAGCGTCATTATGATATAGATAGAAAATTTGAGGGTCACTATTACTTTGTTCAATTAAGATAACAAATAACATTGATATGTAGAAATATAAGAAAACCACCTTAACTTTTAAGGATGTATAACAAAGCTGGTAATAAAAAACCTGTAAATAGTCAAATCTTCAGGTTTCACTGTCACTTTAAACATGATTTAAATACTTTATAGCAGCCTGTCCATACAGCCTTTCCAACCCTCCAATGTTGTCAGGTTCGCCACACAGAACGTACGACATCTTTTTTATTTACGATGTTATTAAGCCTTTATTGCTGACACCCAGTATAATATAGTAACACTTATTTAAGTTACATGAAAAAACCTATTTCTAACACATACATAAAACTTAATCTAATACATCACTTGACCCGTTTTAGGCAATCAGCGGAGTGAGAAGTGGAGTCGAGAATGATTAACGTTACGATATTTGTATGTACAGGACAACGTCTTTCGCTGTTTTGCTGATGATTTTTCTTTTTTTTTCTGCTCTAAGTGCCAACAAATTTCTGTAATTTTATTTTATGTTATTGTGTTCTTGTATTATCGTATATGTTTTAATTGTATTTTTTAATTTTTAATTTCTATTGAATTTTTTTGTGAAACTTATGCTTACAATTATTGTCACACATTTTAGATGTAAGATTTTGTAAAATAATTAGTAGATTTAGTACTGTGTGTGATGTCGTAAGCTTAATAACTAAATAAATAAATAAATAAATCGTCTGTTGGATCCGCTAGTATATTATAATATTGTATCGTCAACAAAGACTGCGCTTACAAGTCGCTATTAGAATTACTCTGAGTTATTATTTATTTCAAAATCATACAGCTAATATAAATTATATAGAACAAAAAATATACTAAACATATAGCTGAAAATGGAATACATAATATATACAAAAAGGTTCAATTTGCAAAAGAATAAATCAATAAAAATTATTTAATACTTTTAAATACGTAATACCTAATTCGGCTGTGCCGTGCGATGGTGTGTACGTAGGGTTGTGTTCAAGCATATATGTATATATATTATGTTCCTGTAAAAGCTCGAACTACGGTTAATCTTAATATTTAAGTGTAAGTCTTAGGATTTACCGTACCGAGTTGGTAAATGTAAGTATTTCTGAAAATACGAAGATTTCTTCGAGCTTTTACCATTCGAATTCAGTATGCTAGGTTTTACCACTGTCAGCTGGTAGATGTTGGTTTAAGTAATAAAACAATGAGTAATTCTTAATTATTTACTTTAATGAACTATTAGACAAAACAGGTACGTAGTATTATAAAGGTATCATATGATAGTAATAAGTCCAAACTACTACCAACTTATTTAAATTATTTTGAAAAAACATATAACGTACATCTCTGAATATCTCAATCTCTATCTATCTAACTGAATCAGTAGTTCTCTATTTGGAATTTAACAACGAAATACAAACATAATACTTACATAAGCTAGTCATGTTTTGTTTTTCAACATTTACGGTGCCATTAATGTAAATCCTAAGATTTACCAACGGAATGGTGGTAAGAGTTCGAATCGCAAACCTTTTGGGACATTTACCATTAGGAATTGGTAGATCTTAGGTTTTACTGGAATATCTTAGGATTTACTGCAGTTCGAGCTTTTACAGTAACATATACATGTATTTCCAAAAGAAATAAGAAAGAAAGTCCGAGAACGCGAAATCTATACCGATTAGTAAACAATAAATTTAATCCCAAGCGGCAAATAAGTTTCAAGTAGTTCTATACAAAGTCCCAATAATTCGAGCTAATATTTAGAGGCCCCGGATCGAAGTTGAAACACATTTTCTCACAATAGCAAAATAGTTTGTTCACAATAGTCGTATTGATTCGTAACTCAAACACTGTTTGCACGTACGATTTTTAACTTGTTTATGTTCGCTACTTTGTATTTGTATAAGGATTTTGTATAACTTTGCGAACGCGAAATTATTACATACTAGCGAGCCGCCCCCCTCCCCCCGGCTTTGCACGGTTGCAATGCTGATACTAAATTCATAAAGTATAGGGCATGTTTTAAATTTGTAATATCTTCGAAAATATTCATTTAAATCATATGCTGTAAAGGGCCATATAGATCTATATTAAATCAACAATGTAATTAATTGGATAAGGATTAATGCTGTATTGGTTAAAATCACTTCAAAATTTAGCCATCATTTGTCGTAAAAAGTAAATGCCAAAAATTTTTTATTGTGGGATATATTTATCCAGTCGCCGTTCAGCTTACAGCGAACGTGGGCATAGCAAGAGAGCAGAGCGCAAAGTTGATGGTTTTAATATTATTAATATTTACATTATGACTCAGTGCTGGCCTATCCATCCCCGTCTGTGCATCCATGTGCGCATTTAACATTCGCTCTAACGGTGAAGGAAAACATCGTGAGGAAACCGGCTTGCCTTAGACCCAAAAAGTCCACAGCGTGTGTCAGGCACAGTAGGCTGATCACCCATTGCCTATTTGATTAACAAATTATCGTGAAATATCTGAGGCCTAAACCTGAAAAGATTATGTAAGTTATGTTATGTTAAGAGAAGATGTAAACAAAAATATTACAGATGTAGCCGGAACGTATTTCGCGAGACGTGTGATGTGAAGCTTAGATATAGAAAAAGTCCCCGGACACAATGGCAGGGGAGTAGAAAAGGTATTATTAATAAAAAAAAACCTAAAAAGATTGTAGCTGTTAAAATTATTATCAATTATTTAGTAAAGCGCCATATGTTAATAACTATTTGAATTTGTGTTTTTTAAGGCTCTATTCATATAAACACCATTTAAATGTTCGCATATTTAACTGTCTATGGAAGATAGAAGGCGGCATGGAGTTCCACTCCTTTGCAACAAGAAACGACGATCCAAATCGTGCAGTACCACACCTGGGGATGTCAACAAAGGATGACGGAATCTGGTTATGTTGTTGGAGCATTCTCCGTAGTGCAATCTATAGAAGGCTGTACGGCGATGATTAAGACTTATACTGGAACTTGACTGCTCCTTTTTTGACGTGACAACGTCATTAAAATCGTTTTAGTCGGGTGACATGTTCAGAAACTTGTGTCACACCAAAACCTCACGAGCGCGATCGCAGGTATAACGAGAGAGAGACGGACCGATCTCCCGTCTCATCTCACTCTAGCGGCATACAAACGAATGGAGATTTTCTCGTGCGGTTAAGTTTTCGTTGAATGTTTAACAGTGAAACAAAATGTGAAGTGCAAGTGAAGTGTTACAACAATTGCAACAAAAAAAGGTGAATAAAATAAAATAGCCAACTTACTAACAATTAACATTCTTGAATAAACTTGTAAAAGTAATGAAAGATGGAAAAAAGACACGTGTAAACAAACGAAATTTAGAGGTTATGTTATGATAAAAAACTTATATCACCAATAAGACGTTATCACGTAAACATCTCGATCGTAAACCTACTTTACAAACAACCAATACATGTTTTTTTTTTAAAGGACTTTTCCTCACAACAGACAATGTTAAATGCTAAAAAAAGCCAATGTTAAATGCTAAAAAAAGCCAATGTTAAATGCTAAAAAAAAATAGCCAATGTTCCTTAGTATATACAAACTAAAATTATTATAAAATATTAATATACTATCGCTATTTCTGTGTCAAGAGCTACATAGATCGTCGTGAAGATCTCATGAATATTGTATGGAAATACTGCATTTAGCTTAAGAGATGCTAAATAGGTTTAAAGACGTCTCATTTTAACTTTTATATACTTTAACAAATTTGCAAACCATTATGAAGTTTAGTTTAACCATAATATTTTTTTACAAATTCTTGGAAATAAAATAGTAATCTCTTCGATTAATTATAGGTTCCAAAGACTTATATTTGAGCAATTTATTTTCCGTCTGCTCCGTGGCTGCGTCAGCTTTTGTTCTTGTCTGAGAGAGGGGAGACGCAGCTAACGTGTCCACACAAGTAGCATCTCATACCAAATCCCATCTCACCCTACAAGGGATTAAAGACATCCCATCCGGCTACTTGCCATCGTCTCTAGAAATGCTTGTTGGTTCCAAAATGGCTGGAACATTGACAGAGGCAAGACAGAGGTGTATAACGTCGTTGAATGGGGCGTGGCGAGAAAAAGATTTGCACTCTTATGGCTATGGAGGCTATGGTGTATGGCTACTTACCTCAATCAGGGACAACTATGAGGAGTACATATGGACGCTCCTAAGTAAAGGCAAGGCAAAGTGATTCAGGGTCCAAAAGAGTGTCAGTGTTTGGTGAAGGATAAGCATTAAGCCAAAACGAAATCTAGTTTCTCTGATCTGGCCAAAAAAAACTAAAAAAAAAATATTTTTATTTTTTACTTTTAATTGTATTTTATATACACACCATTACACAAGACTTCATTACTTGCACTGCTAACTTTTACTAATATTATTTTTTTTTCTACTAAGTATTATTACATTCTTTTTCTTTCTTTTTTTGCGACTGAGGCGCAAACTAGCTGCTGTGGTCTCTAGCAGAATGAACAGCTCTGTGGAACAGTCTACTCCTCAGCATAATGCTGAAATAGGGCCAAATACAGCCACAGCACACACGCATTACACACTTGAAATGAACCGAATGGGAAAAGGGATTTTTTTTTATATATCTCTTATTATATTTTTTATTTATTTTTTTCTTTGATTATTGTTATTTTGTGTGTGTTATGTGTGTGTTTTTTGTTTGTAATAAATGATATGTCTAATTAATTAAGACCGGCTTCCCTAGCCACCTGCCACCAACCTTGCACGGTCAGTAACTAAAGTGTGAACTAAAAAGATAAAACACATTGGATGTATCCCCAAAAAGTTTTACTAATAAAAAGTGTGATAAAATTTATAAATCCGAACGACAAACAGTAGTAGCTATTATAAAGAAGAAATATACAAGGATTAGGACATTAACAGTAGTTTTAATTTCTTAAATGAAGCAGATACGCAATCTCGTTTGTAGAAATCTAAGGAACTTACCTACCTGTTATATTGTGTAGCAGTTCCTAGACTATTCCACTGTGGCGACAAAGTGCCCGTTGCGGCACAAATGACACTTAAGTTTTATTCTAGAAACTTATAAAGGCATCATACTCCGCAAAATTTACATCATCATATTTTTAGCAAAGATTTATGGAAATTCTCTCGTACGGTGGAACATATTGGTGACCGTCTTTGACCTATATTAAGGTCATCCTTGCTCTTGTATATATTGTAATGTAAATAAATAAAAAAATGAATGGAACTACAACCTTTTTAGGTCTGGGCCTCAGATTTCTGTATCGTGATCATTTGGTAATTTAATAGGCAAGTAGTTGACTTTTTGGGTCTAAGACATGTCGGTTTCCTCACGATGTTTTCCTTCACCGTTCGAGCGAATGTTAAATGTGCACATAGAAAGAAAGTCCATTGGTGCACAGCCGGGGATCGAACCTAGGACCTCAGGGATGAAAGTCGCACGCTGAAGCCACTAGGCCAACACTGCTATTTATTTATTATGGTTACATAATTTTTATTTCGCTTTCCCAGCTTGACCGAACTACTATTGAGAAAAAGAAGCACCGTTGAATAACTGGCAACACTTGTATAATTAAAACCACAGCTGAAGCATAATTCCGCACTTATCACTTAACTGTAGGACCATCAAAACACTCATTAAAAGTTCACAATGAACAGACAGACTAAAATTTGGGTCACGCCTCTTCGGACTTAACCAATGGCTCAATGCTTACAGTTCTAGATTAGTTTTAATAGCCATATAGAAAGTTGAGGGTTGCAGCTTGGCCTCGGTCAATGCGGTTTGTTTCGAATATTCACTCTGACTCTGTCCCTGCACATCATAGACTAAAGAATTTAGACCACTTGAAATATCTATCCAAAATCTATCTATCTATCTCGGTCGATGCGGCCATGCGCGCGATCCTGTGTCCTATTAGATTTTAAAAAGATCATAAGACAGATTCAGAATCTGAGGCCAAGACCTAAAAAGGTTGTAGCGCCACTGATTTTTTTTATAATAAATAAATAATAATTTATAGATAGACATTATATAGATATTAACCAATAACTATGACGCAGTGACATGAACTTTACAGCTAGAATAAACAGTTTGTTCTGTTAAAATGTTTTCTTTTATTTCATAACCACTATTGTCCAATCAATCTATTTTTTTATATTTACTATACTACTACGTTACTTTACCGATATTTGTGTCAATAAAACTGTTAAGTAGTATTATTGAACTATTTTGTTTGTACAGTTAATTAAAATAAAGAATATTACTTAACTAATACAAAAAATATTGAGGAATGGAATTCAGCTTAAAAGATTAAAATTGAAGTTTAAGGATGTATAAAAGGAATTATTGCACTGCGACCAAGGAAGAAAAATGCTTCTTTTTAATAATTATTATGTTTGTATATTTGGTAAGTGTACCAGCCCTGCGATTCTGTAACTCACTTCACGAACTCACACAGCGGTTTTCGCATCGGCGGTCTCTCTCAAATCAGTCGTGAAGCAGTCATTTTATGATTTGGCATTCTGATAAACAATAAAGTACAAGCTCCCACCTTTTCAGAATGCCAAATCATAAAATGACTGCTTCACGACTGATTTGAGAGCGACCGCCGATGCGAAAACCGCTGTGTGAGTTCGTGAAGTGAGTTACAGAATCGCAGGGCAGGTAAAGCAAGTATCCGCCAATTCACAAAACAAATGAAAAAATTGATGCAATAGGTTACATACTAAATTAAAATTAAAAAAAGTTTTCATAAGCAATGTTTCTAACTGGTCAATTCTAAAAATGTTCAGTGTTACCTAGGTATTATTATAAATGTTTCACGTCTTATAACATCTCAAAATGGTATCAACATTTAACTAACGGGAAACAATTATTGTTTAGCCGGGAATCGCCGACCGTCAAACTACCGAAAATAGTTATTTTACCTCCTATATAATATTGTAACTAGTTACATTCCAAATTAACCCAAATACATTTTAATATAAAGTTTTCTCTCCCTATAGACTGTATATTATAATTTTTAATTCGGGAGCTTACATAATAAATATTTATAATTTTTTTAATTGCCCTATCATTCCTAAATATAACTAATCTATGATATTTCGTAACTCTTAGATCTCTCTCTTCAGTCGGTAGCTCAGGCTTAAGCGTCGTGGTCATCAACATCTGGTGCAGACTATCTGTTTCCACTGGTTTCTGTCTCTCTTCTAACAGAGTATAGTTTTCAGGAAGACGAGTTTTTCACTTGATCTTGTTAGTCAACTTAGATAACATATAATTTAATTAACTGTAATTGTTTACGAACATTAATAAAACATTAAGGTAAGTATTTAAGTTGCTAAATAATTTTTAATTCACTAAAAAAGTAGTGGACCGATTTAAAAAAATCTTTAGCAATAAATTTACCACTATACACTACCCTCTCTTTCTAAAGTGATGTATTTTGTGTGTATATGTAACTGGGTCAAAAGCATTATGGCTCGCAACAAATTGTTTTGGCAGTTAAATTGAGCAAAGAATTAATTTTATGGCCAAACAAAATTTACTGAGAAAAATCTTGACTCTTGTTTCGGTGAAATTAATTTTCCGATTTTCTCTTAAGATTGCCTTTTGTTTTTTCTTTTAAGATTAGCTCGTAATGTAACTCTTTTAAGAAAATGTTTACGAAATAAATGATACGTTTTTATTGATAAGGGAATCGAATAGCATTAATTAAAATATAATACTATATCATCTCCATAGGTAATGATATAATATCAATAAAAACAATATGTTTCTTTAAACTCATTGGTCTAGTGGTTAGTACCCCTAACTGCGAATCCATGGGTCCCGAGTTCGATCCCCGGCTGAGACGAACATCGATGTGATGAGCATTTGGTGTTGTGCTTAGATCTTGGGTGTTTAAAAATGTATTTCTATGTCTATCTATCTATAATATGTATGTACATCCGTTGCCTAGTACCCATAACACAAGCTTCGCCAGCTTAGCATGGGACTAGGTCAATTGGTGTGAATTTTCTTTAAAAAAAAAAACTTTCATAAATCCTACTAATATTATAAACGCAACGCAAGTTTGTAAGTATGCATAGATGTTTGTAAATCTTTAACGTAAAAACTACTGAATGGATTGTTATGAAACATTACAAGAATATAGCTTATACATTAGAATAACAAACAACATAGGTTACAATTTATAAAGATATTGTGTGAATTGTCCAAAATAAGTAAGTAGTAAGTAAGTAGGAAAAAATGCGAGCGATTCTATGAAATCTATGATGGAAATGTTTATCTTAAATAGTCAATATCTTATGTAGTTTTTATACGCTATGCTAGTATAAGCTACTCGAAATACTAGTCCTGCGCAGACGTAGTCGCTGGCACCAGCTGTTGTTATAATTTGAAATCGCGTTAAGGACAATTCATATTAAGCGAAACGGGGATATAAATCAAACAACTCAATATATTACATGTGATCGGTTTATTTTACATTATATGCTTCCAGTTAAAAGGAAAAGCTAACTGCTCAAGTGATTAGCTCTACACTATACAAAGAGACATGAAAATAAGACAAAGGGTCAGTCTTATATTTGGGAAAATTTTATAATACGAATAAACAATATTTACAAAAGTTGGGAAGACAATGCGAAGAAAGGAAAATCTAGTAAACAAATATCGAGACTAAATGCTTTCGAGTCAACATCCCAACGTACGAACAACAAGTTTGCTTACAGACTCATATCATACAATATTGATAACAATCTTATAGTAATCTCACAGGATGTCTCACATCGCGCACACACTATATACAATTTAAATTATCCGTCAAAATTATCGATACAATAAAATTGGGAATTAGTCTAATTGACTTGTAAAATCATTGGTACCAGGTCACCTCAGATTCGAGGGGTCCAGTACCAGGGGCCTAGGCTAAAGGGAGACAAACTCGGGCGGCGGAGGCGGGAGGGTCAGCACTGGGGTCTCGGATGGTTCTTCGGCGGTCGCTCCGGGCAGTGACCAAGTCGAACTTCCGGTCGCTGTGACTCTTGGACCCATGTTATCGTAAGGAGCACCACAACATGTTCTAGTTCGTCTCGGCAACGTGGCACCACCGCTTAGTAAGTCTGGATACTTTGCTGGTTCTCCTCTTCCTGCGACTTGCACTGATATAAAAATATTCCCATACGGTACTGGTACTGCAAACTCTGCTGGAGGAGGGGGAAACGCACCGGGAGTACCTTCTATAGTTATATGAACGGGATCAAAAACGCAACCTCTAGGCTGTTCGTCCACGGATAAAGACCGTTCTGTCAACTCAAAGTCACAAGGAGATGCCATATCAGCGATGGAACGGTCACAACTGACAACCACGGACGCATCTATCAACCGTTTCTCTTGATCCATAAAACTTCTACTCGGTGGTACACTTCTTTTTCTCAAGTGCCAGCATCCGACTGCAGCGATAAAACCCAGGGCTGCTAATGCGCCTAATGCACCAAAGACTACGCCCAATAATTGAGGAATGCCTGGTGCCGTTCGAGCGGTGGCAGTTTGTGACCTTGGCAACACTAAACTAATCACGGCTCGGGATTCCCCTGCTACGCTCTTGGCCACACAAGTCCACTCCCCAGCAGCACTTGCGGTTACATTAAATAAAGTGATATTCACCCACCTAACACTACCGGGCACTCTTTCCTCTATATTGTCGTCTTCTATTATAGAATCAGTTTCTTCCATGTCGCAATCGACACTGCTATTATTTAAATCTACACCATCAAACAACCACGTTACTTTTGGCTTCGGTATACCGTGCACCCAACATCCAAACGTCGCCGCAACGCCAACTTCTGCCCTTATGACTAACGTACTTGATTTTACTTCAGGCGGACACGTCATTACTTCGCTAGATACATGACGCCATTTGTTCCCGGACTGCGTGGACGGCTCCACGCAAACTAATTCTTCCGTACCTAATTTACTTTCTAAAAACCAATCTTTAAATTCTCTTAATCTACAGTCACACCTCCATGGATTTCCCGATAGAGACATAGTCTTCAGGGCTGGTAATGAAAAGGTTATCAATCTCAAGTAGGTCAGTTGATTTCTTCTCAAATCTATAGTTTCTAGTGATTTCAAATTCCGTAGCGCATTTGTGTGTATCGTTCTCAATCGGCATCCATCCAACAACAGCATGCGTAGATGCGGCAACGGTGGGAATTGATCGGCAAGTAATATCGTTAACGGATTATTACTGAGAACAACCAACCTCAATCTCTCGTTACCTCTAAAAATATCTCTGGGGAGTATGGCCAGATCGTTATCAGCCAGATCGACCTCAATAAGAATTCTTAATTGTAAAAACGCGTCTGCATGTATGGAGCGAAGTTTGGTCGCGCGTAAATTGAGTCGTTGTAAGTTGAGTAGGCCGATATTGAAGAATACTTCTTGGGGGAGATTTCTGAGTGGGTTGTCGTGGAGATCCAGCACTTGTATGTCGGAGGAGAGTGTGGGCGGGCGGCGTAGGTCACCAGAGGCGCACGTGGCGGTTTTCTTGCCCGAGGACCACTTGCACCGACACGTGGCGATGTGAGCGCAGTCGAGCCAGTCGCTGGCAGTCCTCGCGGTGCACGTGGTGAAGATAACTATCCAACACCACCTTGCCCACGACACGCGCATACTCATCTCATTGCGGATTTGAGTTTACATCGGCGGGATGCCTGTAACAACAAAGGAACCGTTAATCATTGGAGATTAGCCAAACAATGGAAGGGCGAATAATAGAATTGGAGGTTATGTATTGTGTAAACGGTAGATAATAGGCAGTATTGATTTTGATTGGAATAATATAAATGTGAAAAATGTTAATGAAAAAAAAATATTTTACCAAAATCTTTTAGGAAAAATAAACGCTAAATAGAGAGATCGGTTTATATTTGGAGTCGAGATTTAGTGACGTATGTCCATAACGTAGATTTTGACATACTAAAATTTTACATTTGTATAAAATTTCTATATTACACATTCATAATAAATCCTAAAAATATAATACGTACGCTCATAAAAGAGTACAAATTCCATATTATATCTTAATATATAAAACAAAGTCGGGTACCACTTATAACTCGAGAATGGCTGGACCGATTTTCATAGTTTTTGATTTGTTATATTTGTAGCAGAAGAAACATTGGAATATTGGCAATAAAATCCAATATCAAATGTTCGTGGGTTTCGTAACTGTCCAACATTTTATGTTCATCCCGTCGATACGGTAAATTCTTCCCTCAAATAAAGAACGTATTTAAACAATTATTGTTATCGACAAGATATATCCACAATATTCGGATTATGGCATTTTTAATATTTCTAAATGTAGAATTATATATTTAAGAAGTGAAACATTTTTATGACCTTATTTTTCGGAAAATGATCTACTATATACAACTTTACAGAAATAGGTTAAATAAAGTTAAATTAGATTAAGTTTAACAAAAGGCTTTTATTATCAAAGACATGAATACAAAAAATACAATTATTTATTTTACCTTATTACTATTAAGATTATTACAGAATTTCTTTAATTGTAATAGAATTATTACTATCATTATTATCGTTATTATTTATTTTTGTTATTAATGGCTTCGAATCTCTTCGAATCAACCGTGGTAGGGACAAGAAAAAGATGCGCGTAACGGAATAATGTGACGCGTACGGCGTAACCGAAAAATGTGACGGTAATTTTTTTTCCAACGCCGATAAAGAAGTTTCACTTCAAAAAAAAGTTATCCTCGCTATAATACGTTCAATTATCACCTTATAATACCAACAAATGCACTGGGCAACCTCTTGTTTTGATAAATGTTAGCTCCCCGGAGCTTTTCTGTCGAGATTAGAAGGATTAATGGTAGCGAGGGGGCATCTGTCTTGTCCGTTACGGCCTCTAGATACCGGCTATCGGAAGAATTCATTTGTAACGACGTCTTGGAGGTTGGTTACGAATTATTTCGGGGGTCTATCGAAATTTGTTTTAACATTTCGAGTTGTGTATCTAATGATGTGCGATAATGCGTTAGTATCTGCCTTGCGATTCTGTAACTCACTTTTCGAACTCACACAGCGGTTTTCACAGCGGCGGTCGCACAAGCTCCCTCCTTATCTGCGTATAGATTTGAGTGCGACCGCCGCTGTGAATACCGCTGTGTGAGTTCGAAAAGTGAGTTACAGAATCGCAGGGCTGTTACATTTATAAGCAGCCTTCTGTCCCTATCAAGCCGCTACGTACCTGTTACGTGTGACTTGTCACCGGAATATAAAAAAAATCCGCAAATTTATAAAACTTTCGTAGTATTCTAAGCTATAGATAAATTGTATTATTTTACGCCCACATTTTCGCAAATTTACCAATTTCAGACATCTCGTGGTAATTTTAAAAACTAACGGATATCCATTCGTAAGATTCTAAACGGTTAGGCTAGGTTAGTGATCTATTCAACAAAGACGAAAAATCATAGACAAACGTAACAGATGCAAAATTCTAAACAACTTAACATCTTCCGGGCAAAGCGCCATTTCTCAATGAGAGTCGATAATTAAAATTAGCTCATAAAAAGTATTATTTTCTTGCTACTTAAAGTTTACTCGTAATAATTAAATAAATAACAACTAGGTCTCGTAGACATTTTTTTACAATACTTTAACCTAGCTTCTTTCGTATATTATTAGTTTATCTATTTATCAGACACAAGGTTCATCTAAATAGCAGAAAACATTGTCACGATTATTGTTTATCAGTCTGCCAAATCGTAAAATGACTTCTTCACAAGTGAAACGTTGAAAAGAGAGTTGCAGAAGGCACGCAGTACGCGAAGGTTTTAACTAAATCAGCGGTAAAAAGCAAGCAAGAATATTTGATTTCTCAATGCAAAATTCAGTTAAAAACTCGCAAATTGCACTTTCTTGAACACAACGGCGCTTTCACTGTAATATTCTCACCTGTGACAAAGAATTGTTGAAGTCGAGTGTTCGCAAAGCTTACTTAAGTTGTACATTAAATATTTAATATTTAAAAACAGTGCTATTTTGTATTTCTATTAGAATATTTTAAATTCTCTGAGCATTTTATTTTATTTTCATGAAATTGCGGTTTATTGTCTTTTATTGACATAACTTTTACACATTCAAAGAAAACATTTTTTTACCGGATTCAAGTTATGTATTATTAAAAATTTACATAATTTTAAAATTTTCCGACGTTTCGCGTGCTTTACAGCGTGCGTGGTCACGGTGACTGAAGACAAAAGGTGTTGAATGTCAAAAAGTATCACAGCTGTAGAAAAAGTCGTATTATCTGTATTTATTCCCCCGGCGTTGATATCGACTAAAAGATGGAGGGTTTTGGCAGAAATGACTCACGGTGTCCTCTAAATTGTAAATTTATAATAATACTTAACTTGAATCCGGTAAAAAAGTGTTTTCTTTAATTGTGGTTAATATTGTAGGAACGTAAAAAAAACTCTTGTATTTATGGTTTTGGCCATAGATATCTGTATTTCTTTGTAGATAAGTACGCGATTAACCATATCAGTCTGACAGATGCCAAAGTGGTTAATAGGCTGATATTCTTACGATGTTTCAAACGACGTTTCTACGATGGTGCAGTCAAATTACGAACCCACGACCACTGGGTTGAGAGTCGCTAAGACAATACCATTCCCTGTGTTTTTGTAAACAAATAACAAAATATATCTTCATTTAATTGTCAGGTATGGATCGGTTAAAGTTACAATTCGAAATAAAACCACAAAGTAACTCACACCAACAAGTGACCGAACTTCGAAACTCCGACATAACAGGTGCGAAAAACTGTCACAACAGAAGTTACGATACGAATTCCTCTTTGTGATTAGCTGTAGATAGAGAGATATTATTCAATAAAGCGTTTTATAAATTTGAGGAATACTTAAATGATCCTAATCCTTGGGATTGATTTGCTCCAGTTCAAACAATTTGCATGACAATACTTGGCGAGTAAAAAGAGTGGCGGAAAGTTTCTTGCCAGTTCTTCTTACGCGCTCTACGCCCTTGACTTGCGAACTGGTAGTAAATGTAAATTTACAATTAATTTAACTTGACAATTCATAAGTGTACTTGGTTACCCACTTGAATAAAGATATTTTGAGTTTGAGTTTGAGTTATCTACCCTATGGGAGCTTGGACAATTCAAATATAATATAAGTAGAAAAATGAACGTCTCAGAGACACTCGTAGTAAACTCTATTGAATGACGCTATTACACTGCAAAAGAGAGGTTTCAAGGGCCGGCAAATATACTCGCGACTCTTAGTTTATTGACCCCTTCATAATTGCATTTTTTTTTATGTAATAGGAGGCAAACGGACAGGAGGCTCACCTGATGTTAAGTGATACCGCCGCCCATGGACACTCACAATGCCAGAAGGCTCGCAAGTGCGTTGCCGGCCTTTCAAGAATTGGTACGCTCTTTTCTTGAAGGACCCTAAGTCGAATTGGTTCGGAAATACTTCAGTGGGCAGCTGGTTCCACATAGTGGTGGTGCGCGGCAAAAACTGCCTTAGAAAAAGCTCAGTTGTGGAACGACGGACGTCGAGGTGATACGGATGGTATTTTGTATTTTGCCTTGACGTCCGATGATGAAACTCAGCTGGTATTAGACCGAAAAATACAGTTATAGGTTAACTGCGATGCTGATACTTATAAAGGGACTATATTATAATAGTAATAAATATATAATTCCATACTATTAAAAATCACATATCAAATGTGTGTTGGTTTTGTTATTGTACTCTTACGCCTAAATAACCAATCTCGATCCATAATCCACCATCAGAGATAGTAAACTTAATCCAAATATTGTAACAAGTGTGCCAATAACCAATCGACGGATTGTAATAGCCATCTGTCGATACAAGCTATCCATGGGAGGTCGTATCGGTGTCTGTGGATAGATCTTTGTATGAAAATGATAGTTGACAATAGCTCGATTCCAACAGTTAATTATTGTAACAGATTTTAATTTACACCAGTTTTTAAATGATTAAAAAAACTGTTTGTTATGTTTTAAACATACACATGTATATTTTAATATTATTTGTACGGTTTTATTTACTTTATTTGGTTTTAATATGAGTGAAAACTCGGTAACGACAAAGAGCAAGTATCTGTCGCCAAAAATGGATTGTCTTCATAGGGTTTGGTTATTGGGATGCAGATAGGATATCGATCGACTGTCGCGATCTGATCTCAGATTGTTTTCAATCTGAGATTGTGGATTAATTATTGGGTTCGGGCGTTAGACTACGTAAGTAATTTTTATTTCCGTTTCTTTTCTACAGTATGGACCTCTATTGGGTAAAGGCATTCACCTGAATTTTCCATTTGTCTGTTCTTAGCTTCCTCCAAACATTTCTCCTCAGAAATTTTATCAATGTCGTCAGCCTATCTGCTTTTCTGATCTTCCCACATTACTTTTCTCTAGTCCAAACTGTATATATCTAAGATGATGACTTTATCTCTAATAGTGACCCCAACGTTTAGTAAACGTTAAACATATTCAATAAATTTTGGTCTAGTTCCTTACTTCTAATGTCTCTTGAGATTGCGTGGTACAACAACTCAATATTGTAGCTTTAATTGCTATTACAGATACCAATTGTGAAATGAAATTTGTCTTGTGTTAATTTTAATATACGTAGAACACAATCAGCCGAAACAATTAAATGTAAAAGCCATGTTTGGTTAGGACCAACCTTTTGAATATTATGTTAATCTATTATTAACATGAAACATGAATAGTTTAATATTGTAGAAAATCGGCTTTAAATTTATATTAAACCGTGGAAATTTTATTTGTTTTTTAAAAGAAAAATATATTGCTTTTGAATTTTATATTTAGTATTATCTAATACCTATATAAAATTCTCGTGTCACAATGTTCGTTTCCATACTCCTTCGAAACCGACCGATTCTTATGGAATTTTTTTAGCATATTCAGTCTAAGAATCGGCTACTATCTATCTTTCAAACCCCTAAATGTGTCGTGGTCCACCCCAAAATTTTTATTTTTTGGCTAAAATTGTTTATTTTTTATTTTTTATGACAGCATACAAAAATACATACAACCCTAAATATCAACCCCTCTACGATCAACCCCTATTTTTTATTATTGATAGTTATTTTTATTAGAGCACCCTTCCCCGTCCGACGAACGGCAACGCGAGCATGGCCAAAAAGCTTGTTGTTTCATCCAGCGCAATGTAAGAACAAGAGGCAAAGCGAAAAGAGATAGCATAGATAGATAGCGAGCCATTCATAAAAATGGCTAACAAGCAGGTGAGACCGCGATAATATTGATAGTAAAATTGTGTGCGGAAATTTCATAAAACTTGTTCCAAGAAATACATGTTTTTTCGTAAGCCTTACAAGATTATGAAAAAAAAGTTTTACATTTAGAAACTCCATTACATTTACAAGGTTTCTATGCAAATATTTTTTTCTGGTTATAATTAATGAGTACATTATAAACGCCCAAACTTCGTATAAAATTTGTGCATAAAAGCAAATTTTTGGAGGTTTGTACTGAATTTGTTTCTTAAAATTTTGATTTTGCTTTTTAATAGAAACCTAGATATAGTGCACAAGATGCCTATTAGTTCAAAAGTTTTAAAGAAATATCTGTTACAACGCCATAATCACGTACGAGCGTTAACTAAAAAAAACGTTTCCTAGAAATAATATATATTTGCCGGGTCAGCTAGTTTATATAATGTATAAGAAAGTGACACAAAACGGACTTCTATAATATGTCCACAACCATAAAGGACGGACAATAATACACCGCATAATCCATTCCTAAAGCCGATAAATGATTTCCGCGTGGCATTACATTGCGTAATGTGCTGCGCGGAATTGGCTCAATTGGAGCAGCGCCATCTCAAGAATATCCCGGACAATGACCTGAATTTCAAACAATAAGAATTTACCTTAATTATACATTTTATTAACCGCGTTAGTATTTTTTTTTAATGGCTCTGGCACGATTTGTGCATTAGCCAGCGTCAAGTATAGGATGTTTCATAATTCGTGCTTGTCTTTAGACATTCGACCGTGTCCTCCATGTACGGTTTAAGCACTCGCCCGGTACCGCACAACCCTCCCTAAGGCCGAGAACAAATTTAAATTTAATTAAAACTTGCCCTCGAACCGGGAATCGAACCCGGTACCCCTCACCTAGCTGCCACTTAATAAGACCGCTAGGCTATGAGGCCCCCGCGTTAGTATTAAAGTCGTGTTAATGATAAATTTACTAGTCATCACTTAAGTTTTATTTTAAGCCTGAATAAAAAACTGGTTTTATTTTGGAAAACTATTGGAAGTAATTTCTTTAAATGGCAACAATCTTTTAGATGTCATTATTGATTGTTATTGTCATCTGTCAAAGTGAGGTGTCAACAGTCACAGCAGATGGCATGTCGAAATAGGATCACGCGCATTATGAGAACTTTCAGTAGGGCTTAGATTTTTTTTAGTTCCCATTAAAACCTTATGCATCAACAACCTTTTTATAAAATTTAAATTAAGATTTTTCTTTTGTTTTGCATTAGAATAGTTTTCCGCTTTCTTTCTTGTTTATTACAAGGTTGTAAATATAATACTGGTTTTCTGAGTGAAGGTCATTTTAAGAAAAAAAATTATAAGTATCGTGCGAGTAACAGTAAGAGAGAGAAGATTTAAGAGTTACTTAGACTTATAAAAGTTAAGAGAAGTCTCGGAAGAGTTTGTGAGCCAGTTCTTGATTTATAGATATTTTGAGAACTGGCAGTAAAAAAAAGCATTTCATATATATATTTTTTGACGTTCATATAGTGTAGGTACATTGCGTTACCTATATGAACTTGACATGTCTAAGACATTTTTAATATTTTATTAAAAATATAGATATTGCCGATTCGGGATATTAGATTACAAATTAAAATAAATACCTTTATAATTAGTGTTAATAGTGAAGGAAGTACGGTAAATTATTGTTATAGTTAAATATTTAATTATATAATTAAATTAATGAACGGATGGACATCCGCAGTGAGCTTCAATTGCACATGGACATGAAGGTCTAGGGACATGGTCACTTTGTACAAAACTACCTGTAGCAATGGCCGTACCAATTTTAACAGCTGAGTTTTTTAAAGATCGATCTTAATATAAAGACAACCCGTCATCATCGATACAACTTGTTCCAGCGTATTCAGTTTATTTTATTTATTCACACTTTATTACCTTATACAAATACATATATAAAAAAATTAAATTAAAAACAAGGTTACAAAAGTTATAAGACAACGGGCGGCCTTATCGCTAACAAGCGATTTCTTCCAGACAACCCTAATATTAAACAGTGCTTATCCGGAGCTGGCTCGATAGTGGGCTGATCAGTTTAAAAGAAAGCGTTGTTAAGTCCCTATCTGATGATGGTAATTTTTGATGATGGTTTTGATGATAATTTTTGTACCATTAATGTTTACCAAAATTGTCATATACTTTATAAAAGATGGCTTGTAACATACTGTAGATAAAGCATTATGTAAGTACATCAATAAATAAATAAAATAGAAATAACATTTACGTATTACAAATGGCTAGAATTTACATTGATGACAACACAAAACATCGCTACAACGGTATATATTAATTGTTGACATGAATGTTAGGCTTAAAATGCCTCATAAATTTGTAATGCAATACGTCTAGGAACCCTTGAGGCTAGACAAGCCCCAAATTCTAAATAAGATTAATATAATATCCTTTATAGTTTCATATTATTACCACTTAGGTCATAATTCGTTAATCATATATCACATGTACATTTTGCTCACTAAGGCTTTCTTAGTATAAGCGTGGCGATTTCTCTAGATCGTTAATCATTTTTAACTTTTAATTTAATTTTATTTACTACTAGCGACCCGCCCCGGCTTCGCACGGGTGCAATGCTGATACTAAATACACTACAGAAAAACTGTGCGGCCGGCCGGTACCGCCGCAAACGCTACGTCCCGCAATTTTAAATCTGTAATATCTTCGAAAATATTCACTTAAATCATACGGTGTAAAGGGCCATATAGATCTATATTAAATGAACAATGTATTCAAGGTATTTAATTGGTTAAGGATTAATGCTGTATTGGTTAAAAATTAAAATCGCTTCGAAAATTAGCCATTATTTGTCGTAAAAAGTAAATGACAAAAAAAAGTTATTGTGGGTTATCCATAAGAGATAGACATATACCATCACGGACTTTTCTGTAGACCTTTTCAATGTGTACAATACTTAGTACATTATTTTGATAAAACTCGTAGGGTTCAGCCTGCGTTTGCAATGTAAGCGGAAAAAATGTAATTATTTACAACATCACATTAGAAACCTCAAAAATAACAGTACTTATCCACTATTTAATGGATGTTATTATACATATAAACCTTCCTCTTGAATCACTCTATCTATTAAAAAAAAACCGCATCAAAATCCGTTGTGTAGTTTCAAAGATTTAAGCATACAAAGGGAAATAGGGACAGAGAAAGCGACTTTGTTTTATACTATGTAGTGATACACCTTTACACAAGACTTCATTACGTACACTGGTAACCTATTTTTTTCTACTATGTATTTATTACATTCATTTTCTTTCGTTTTTTGCGCAAACTAGCTGCTGTGGTCACTGGCAGAATGACCAGCGCTGTGGAACATTCTGCTCCTCAGCATAATGCTGAGCCAGGGTCAATTACAGCCACAGCACACATGCATTACAGACTTGAAACGAACCGAATGGGAAAAGAGATTTTTTTTTATTTTTTTTTTAAATTGTTTTTGATTTTCCTCATTTTACTTTTTTTCTTTGATTATTGTTATTTTGTGTGTTTATGTGTGTATGTTTTTGTTTGTAATAAATGTTATGTCTATGTCTTAATCGTTGGAGTAACGCCCCGAGAGTAAAGACGTAGGCACTCTCTTCAACAGTTACATTGCATTCATTCGTTTCATAGTAATTAACATTTCTTTATTTCGCATATTCTATTGTTGTCCTCGAGTAGTTATAATAGAGTAAAAATAACATCCTTTATTATTTAAAGCACCCAGAAAATGTACCAAGCGGTGGCGGATTTTTTTTGCTACTATAAAGTCAAAAAGAATTCTGATGAAATGGTTTTTTGATGTTTAACGGATAGAACTGTCTGCAACGAAATTGAATTCATGCAATTAAAAGAAGATGCAAGAAGAATTCAATTTATGCAATTGCAATACATCCACTGACTACTACGTTTATAAAAAAAAATATAAAACTAAGTTATTTTTCATTTTTTTAACTTTTTATGTTTTTTTCTTTAATGAGACGAATTTTAACAAAACGTCAAGTCATTATTAATTGAATTACGTTTTTTATTTATTTTCTTTTTCTAACGTAACATAACGTGAAAAGTGTAGTCTATGACATTTGTAAAGTCTGCAACAATTCTGGAACAGAATGTGGCCAGTTACAATAATTTTACTGACATAGCCACGATACAATTTTATTGGTAAGAAATTCTTTATTACGTATGGCCACAATACGATTTTATCTGTGAATTTTTATACTGTTGAGAGCTTGGGAAGTCTGTAATTCAAAGATTAATTTATAATTTTTTAAATCGTTTTTCTTGTTAAAAAACACCTTTAATGTAAGCATAATATTACTAAGAGAATTTTACTACTACGAAAGCTCCTAAATTTCATGTAGGAAGTATAATTATTGTAGCTACATGGAAAAGTGCTTTGGCAGAATACTTATTTCCTCCAAACTAAACCACTAATGTGTCAAAGTATAACGACCGCGGTGAGTTGAAACTTATATTATACAACCAAGATTTTGTTGTATTATTTAACAGTTTTTGTTTATTTCACTATACATATTTTTTAACGGCAGGTTTTGATTGACAGGTGTCGTTTGGGTAGAAATTTCTCTCAACAAGTTTTAGGTGCGTTTAGAAAAAAACATTAATTTATTCGATTAACAAGTTCGAAACACAAGACTTCTTAGTCATATTTTAAAAATTATTTTTGACGTGACAACGTCTAATAAATCGATGAAAGCTGCACGCACGAAAAAGCTTGACGCATTGTCCCGTTACGCTTATTGTACGCTTGCGCCTCATCTCTCTTCCATTCGATTGGCCTATGCGTCCGAAGATTCACTTCTTCTTTGTAGTCATACAAAATAGTGATAGTTCAATAAAATAATTCAATTTTGTTCATAAAAGAATGCAATCATTTCATCAATATTTTGTTATCACGTCACGTTAAACTATCATCCGTAAACCGACTTTATAGACAACCATTTCTTTCTTTTTAAGCAAGCTGGTGATCTTTCTCTACAATCATTTTATTATTCAGGCATTGTTTTTTCCAAAACTTGTTTCTTCTCGCGATGTTCTAGTATTAGTTTATCAGCAACGCAAAATCTATTATTTAAAAGGACTAGACCACTAATTTTGTATTTGTTTCAATAAAAATAATCTACCTTTACAAGCAAATATGTATATAAATATTAAGAAAAAAAGTGCGTGCGTACAAAGTACCTATTTAAACTTTTTTTTAAACTTTTAAAACTTTAAATTTCCGAGACTTAGAGGGAGGGAAAAAGGAATATATGTTAGGTATGTAATTTTCAATAAAATATTAAAAGTGTCAAAAATTGATACAAATTATATTTATTTTTCATTTTTTTTTTATAGAACGGGGGGCAAACGGGCAGGAGGATCACCTGATGTTAAGTGATACCGCCGCCCATGGACACTCTCAATGCCAGAGGGCTCGCGAGTGCGTTGCTGGCCTTTCAAGAATAGGTACGCTCTTTTCTTGAAGGACCCTAAGTCGAATTGGTTCGGAAATATTTCAGTGGGCAGCTGGTTCCACATAGTGGTTGTAATTAATAAATTTTAAGTCATTTGAGATTTCAATAAATTATTTTGCATAAAATATAAAATACTAATATTTCATAAACTCTCTTTACGAAATTTTAATTTGGAAAATAGAATTTATATATGGTTCGCCCTTCTCACTCTCTCTCAATCGGTCTCAATCGTTCTCTCCCTTTTCTTTGACAAAAACGCCGCACATCTTCGTGACGTTCCGTAAATATTTTACCTTCATCCGCCTAAAGAAGTTTCACTTCAAAACATAAATCCCTTACCTTAAAAGATTCAACACATTCATTACAAGGATACACACAAAAATCGTAAACAATCCCTAATACTTAATTTAAATCTATTAATTAGACGACTGTCGGGTTTGAACTTGCGACTTTGAGAGTCACGTTTACTGGGTTGCTGCATCAGAAAATAACATGAAATTGTACATAGAAAACTCGTAATTCACAAGGAAGTCAAATAACATTCCAGAGATATGAGAAAAATAATAGAAAGATATTTATGAAGGCTCGAGTGATACAACGTCTTACGAAGTACGATGTTTTTTATGTTCTTATTATTTTTTAACAAGGGAAATAATTTGGAGGCATATATTTGACATTTCTTTTTTGAGAGTTTAGCTTTGTATTAGGATTTATATATGTTAAAGATATATAGAAGCTATTACAATAGATTACTTCTAATGCCTGTCAACATGTTTTGATCAAACTTGGACTGGTTCAGAAGTTGGATAGCGTGATTCAAATAAAAAAAAATAGGGTGCGTCTACTTATGTACGCGCGTAAGAAGTTATACTTCTTTGGCATTATTAAAAATAGTTTTTGATTGCATGCAAATAATTAATAATTACAATTAAATAATCAAAGACTGGAAAAGGAGTCATTATAGTCAATAAAGTTCAGTTTACATTTGAAAAATTAAATAAATTAATAAATATTTATTATTACATTAAGTGTAACATAAATTCTATTATTATTCGAATGTTGTTTTTAAATTATATTCAACGCCGTAGCATCTTCCGTGGGCAACTTCATTCTGTTAATTTTGTGTCACGGTGCGCGCGCATCGTAAAATTTCACTCTCATCAATTTTTCATAACGCTCCTAAAGAAGTATAACTTCAAAAATAATATCGATAACACTTTTTGAAAAATTTGTGGATGCACATTTATACTGTAAACAAAACCAACTACCTAGTGAGGTGTAAAAAACTAAATTAAATGTTATATTTTTAATTTATTTTATTCACATTCATTACATGATTTTCTCATAGGAATCCGTGCCATCAGCGACTTAGTAAATTTAATATGATGTCACTGTACGATCGGAGATCTCTAGCCATGGTTACGTTCTTATACAAATTGGTCAAATACAGAACAGTAACCTCCTACAGGACTAAGGAGTAACTACAAGAGAAATTTCTTAATGTATGTATTTGTATGTATATGTTTACTTATTTTATACAAAATATTTGTATAAAATAAAGTACCACACTACAAGAGTCGGGGATATTGGATAATTTATATAATAAAAAAAGGGTGTGTACGGTTTAAAGTATATTCCGTGATAGCCTTAACAAGTCAAGGTTTTAATAATGTCCGGACTGCGCTAAACAAAACTGAGTGTTTTGCATAGCTGGTGTTGATTTGAGAAACGTGAAACAATAACGTTAGTTTTAAAAAGAATTCTTGTGTCAAAAATATCCAATTTCAGTCTCAACCTCTAATATAAACTCATCTAAAATCTATTGTAACAATCGAAAACCAGTATGTGTATGTTTCCAACCACAAGGGTTTGTTAGTACAGCCAAGTTATTTGATAGGTCTCAGGATCTTATACAACGCGAAAGCAATTTTGCTTCCGGCAATTGCGGGTTGTATATACTTGTATTTATTTTATTATTAGAAACCATTTAATTCAGTTATAATCCACCTTAAGATAAAGTCAATGAGAACAATAGTAAACATGTTCATAACTTTCACACCATCACACAACACAACTGAATATTACAATATTGATATCGATATAAAATGATAATCTACACTAATATTATAAAGAGGAAAACTTTGTTTGTTTGTTTGTTTGATTGTAATGAATAGGCTCATAAACTACTGGACCGATTTTAAAAATTCTTTCACCATTCGAAAGCTACATTATCCACGAGTAATATAGGCTATATTTAATTTTGAACAAAAATAGGGTTCCGTAAGATATTAGGGTTTTTCGGACACAAGGTGTAAAAAATCAACCAAAAAAGTTACTTATTTTGCGTACCCTGCCTAAACTATTAAAGATAGAACCATAAAATGTAAAGTGATTGTAGATCTTATAAATATCTACAAAAAAGTCCGCGACACACTATACCTATCTATGTCGAGTGAGGCACAATAACCATAAATGATACACATGGCAAAACGACGTTAGCCGGATCAGCTAGTAATTGATAAAGGTACAAGTCAAAAGTATTAAACTAACTAAGAAACACCATGCAAAGTTTCTTTGATAAATAGATATATTTTTTAAATTTTTGAAGTTATACTTCTTTAGGCACGTTATGAAAAATTGATGAGAGTGAAATTTTACGATGCGCGCGCACCGTTACACAAAATTATCAGTATGAAGTTAGTGGCGCATGTTGGCACGCACACCATGTGTATTTATATTTATAATCTATCCACAAGCTTTGAGTTTCTACATTTAAATCACGTGTTTTCATTTTGTTTTCATTATATAAGTGCGAATTTTATATGTGCGTCTGAATTATAATCAGAAGTGATTTAAATTGAATATTTAAATCAATATTAATTAATATGAGAAAATAATAATAAATATTTTCAAATGTCAACTGAGCTTTATTGAATATAATGACTCCTTTTCCAATCTTTGATTATTTAATTGTAATTAATTATTTGCATGCAATCAAAAACTATTTTTAATTATGCCAAAGAAGTATAACTTGTTACGCGCGTACATAAGTACACGCACCCTTTTTTTAAATAAATAGAAAATAATAACGCAAGTCTATTGTGCTCATCTTCTCTATTTCCGGTGTCTTATATTCTATTAAATGATAATAAAATAATTTCTTTAGGAAATGAAAAAACCCGTAGACTTCTGTAATATTAGTGGGCGATGGAGTAGGCCCCGGCGGAATTTCTGAGGTCCAATTAATCTACTAATAGAGTCACGTACCCAGTCTTGAGGGGACTAACTGTAATCATTCACTCCTATCTGGAACATTCTTGCCTTTAATTATGGGGATGATGTTTTTTTGTACTATTTTAATAAAATCTCTACGCAACGTAATTTATTGTACAATGGTATTTTTAATTATTACTGAAACATATTCACATACCGCATTGATTTATTGAAGTGAAACTTCTTTATCGGGGTTGGAAAAAAATTTAGTGTAACATTTTTTCGTTACGCGTCACATTTTTCCGTTACGCGCCATGTTGCTTTTTGAAGTCAAACTTCTTTAACGGCATTGGAATGAAAGTTCTTACGCGCCATCTTTTTCTTGTCAAACACTCAGTTGTGGAACGACGGACGCCTAGTCCGTCGTTCCACAACTGAGTGTTTTTTAAGGATGTTTTTGTCGCGTACCACCACTATGTGGAACCAGCTGCCCACTGAAGTATTTCCGAACAAATTCGACTTACCTTCAAGAAAAGAGCGTAACAATTCTTAAAGGACCAGCAACGCACTCGCAAGCCCTCTGCAATTGAGAGTGTCCATGGGCGGCATTAACATCAGATAAGCCTCCTGCCTGTTCTATATTATAATAATATATCGATACACTTTTATTATAATTACAATTATTACACTCTTACTTGTTAGCAATCAAAAAATAAGTGATAATTAGCAAGACAAAAACAAGTATTATCCAAATTGAAATTTTCCTAACAAAAGAAAATGAGTCTTATCACAAAATACAAACAATTTATTCGGACAATAAACATAATGCTCTGAGGAAAATTCCCCAAAGTTTTCCTCGCATCTAGAATTTTCCTTTGTATGACAATTCGCTATTGAAGGAAAAATGAGGCATAATGGAACTAGCATATTAATATGTCGTTTTGTTCTATGTGAATGCTGGAAATGAAAACGTAAAATGAAAATCTAAAACATATACCTAGATATGAAAGTAGGGTAGAGTTTTTATATGACTTGTTAAGCGTGTGATTTTTAACACCGAGGTTGTAGGTTTGAATGCCGGATGTGTAATATTATCTCGTTCGAGTAAGAATATTACACATCCAGCATTAAAACCATGAGAAAACTGTTCATAAGAAAACTCGTTAATACGACACTAATTTACGATTATTTTTCCTAATAAAAAAAAATTAAGGGATTATCAATCAAGGTACCTACTTTCTTACTTTTTTAAACTTCGTTTAAATAGTCAATATATATAATAATTAATTATTTAGGAGGCAAACGGGCATGTACACAGGCAGAAGGCTCGCAAGTGCGTTGCCGGGCTTTTCAGAAGGACCCTAAGTCAAATTGGTTCGGAAATACTTCAGTGGACAATTTTTTCCACATAGTGTTGGTGCGCGGTAAAACTGCCTTAAGAAACGCTCAGTTGTGGAACGACGGACTTCGAGGTGATACAGATGGTATTTTTTATTCTGCCTTGACTTCTGATAATGAAACTTAGCTGCAGGAGTGTCCACGCAAAAGGTTATATCTACAAAAATAGAAATATGATTTTTTTCTTGATTCTGGGTCAGTACATTAAAAAGTACAATCCCGACTAAATAAAATTGTCCAAAACGCTTTCTTTATTATATAAAATGTGACTTAAAGACAGTATGACTGACCAAAACGCTGTAACTTTTTAACTTTTTTGCAAAAGATTTAAATTTTGACCAAAAAGCTTTTAATTTACATACAAATTCATAAACTCGCAAATAAAACCGTACAAAAGGTTACATTTGTGAAATAAATACTTATTAAGCTTAAATTAAGCTATATTTACAAATGAGTCCAATCATAAGGTTATATTTACAATTGAGTCCAACCATAAGGTTATATTTTATTAGGTGTCTGACCATAAGACAATAAATACAAGATACTTTTTTTTTATCTCTTAAAATTCTGTGTGTAGAGGGTAAAAAATTGTACTACGGGTAACTTAGTTCCCTCCATAGAGAAAAAAAAACGATTACATTATAGCTTGGTTCTTTATTTCACTATTCTATTGTTTCCTAAAATTTTACTTAACATGTAGATATAACTTTTTGGGTAGACACTCCTCATATGGTAGTATATTCGAAATATCACGAAACAAACACAGAAATCTAAGGCCCAGTCCAAAAAGGATTGACCGCCAGTGTTTTTTACTATATTATCTTCTTATAAAATAATAGTAGCTTTGACAATAAGTAACTTTAAGGATACGTAGACACACATAAAAGGAATTCTTGAGGACTATTGAATGTAATAAAAGTACTTTTTCAATGAAGGGGTGGAAAATGAGATAGGTCAGGCTGTGAAGGGCCAATTGAATTGTGACGACACAACTTACGGAATAAGAAACGTTCTATTCATTAAAGTTTCAGGAAACTTGTATTAAGTTACCCAACAGGGTAATATAATATGACAGGGGATTGTTTGAATTGGATATATTCATATATTTATTTTCTTTTGACTAAGAAATCATTCAAAATTCAAAATGATTTATTCATATAGATAACACAATGTACACTTATGAACGTCAAAAAATAAATATATATGAAATGCTTTTAATTTTAGATGTACTGCCAGTTCTCAAATCAAGGGCGTAGAACGGAAGAGAAGAACTGGCAATAGACTCTCCGCCACTCTTTTTAATCGCCAAGATTTTTGTTTTAAATAAAAACCAAATATTTGTCCTCTATCAGAAGAAGGCATGAGGAAATAGGAGCACGCACTTACATTCTCGTGGGAACAACACGCAAAGACATAGTCGAAATAACTAACAGCACCGCATACACGAATTCAAGTACGACCGGTCACCACACATGATCGCTGATGAGCACGCGTTCACGAGTATGACGCATGGTCAGTCATCGGTGAAGGCGGTTTTCCCTGCTTCTTTTGCTGCTTGGACCTTTACCTGATTTTGACTTTGCTTTGCCGCGCTTTTAATTTGTCTTTAGTTACGGTGATTGGATCATCCAGATCCGTTAGGTCATGTCGAGGTCTCCTACAGATCTTTTTTTTCGGTAAGACTTTTAATTTAATGGACTAAGTAAAATAAACCCGCTTTTAAATGCCACAACCGCCATCTAGTAGTCTGAAAGTTAACTAATTCATTAAACAATATATTCAAAAAGAATAACAAGACACAACATCCGACCTCTTTTACACAGTCAGATATATTCCACGCGCATAACAATACTAAAGTGTTCAGAATTAAAATGGGTCACGGTCTAACAGATGACGTGGAAAGTGTTTCAATGGGATTTAGTTCAGCTAAAACTGATTCCAAAGTGTGTACTAAATTTAGACTTAATGTGAGTGCTTGCATTACGTCATGTTTCCAGGTAGTAAAAAATCTTTGACACCTGGCTTCTTTGTGAAAAATACTTTTTTTTGGTAGCTCATCGTTAGAGCAGTGTTGGTCTAATGCTTCAGCGTGCAACTATCATCCCTAAGGTTCGATCCCCGTCTGAGCACCAATGGACTTTCTGTCTATCTGCGCATTTAACACTCGTTTGTACGAAGGATATTATCGTGAGGAAACTGGCTTGTCTTGGACCCAAAAAGTCGACGGAGTGTATCAGGTAGAGGCCTATTTGATTGAAAAATGATCGTAAACAGATACAGAAATCTGAGGCCTAGACCTAAGGTTGTAGCGCCACTAATTTAATTAGTTTACGTTACAATTCTACTGTAGTTGGTGGAAGCTCCTTATTAACACGATAAAAACAAAAACTTTTCGATTTTAAATAATGATGGAGAATTCTTTGTCAGTCTTCTCCGTCCATCTTACGTCAATATATGCAAAAAAGGGTGCGTGTACTAATATGTACGCGCGTAAGAAGTTATACTTCTTCTTCTTTATTAAAAATAGTTTTTGATTGCATGCAAATAATTAATTACAATTAAATAATAAAAGACTGGAAAAGGAGTCATTATAGTCAATAAAGTTCAGTTTACATTTGAAAAATTAAATAAATAAAAAGGTATTAATTATTATTCTCTTACATTAAGACGTAACATAAATTATATTATTATTCGAATGTTGTTTTAAAATTATGTCCAATGCCGTAGCATCTTCCGTAGGCAACTTCATTCTGTTAATTTTGTGTCACGGTGCGCGCGAATCGTAAAATTTCACTCTCATCAATTTTGCAAAACACGCCTAAAGAAGTATAACTTCAAAAATCTATTGATTTGAAGTTTTTGATTAAATTGATTAATTACTATCTTCAGGCTTAGCCAAAGGTTTAAAGAATTTTGTTTTTTTCCTGCTTGGCAGTTTTTAAAAGCTCCTTCAATTCAGACTGATATTCGAATAGGCATTAGCAATTTGCCTCTTAAAAATAAGACTTCGTCCCATAAACCGATCGCGGCGTCGGCGGCTTATAAAAAGTCCGAAGTCAATACAGCGGCGATGTCATTTGACAACATACTTTAGGCGATTTCGTAATAAGGTCTATTTTACTTTTTTATTAGTCCATTTGACGGCGTTTGCAAAGAATATTGGTTTGGATACCTATAGCAATCCTTTTTATTATGATGTATGTACTGATTAGATCCGCGAATAAAGAAATGATTAGCTGCGAATATAGGAATTTTTGAAAAGGAGTTTTTACTTCAAGTTAAACTTAACACAGACTTTCAGATGTAAAAATATTATATGTTTTTGACATCCGGCGTAGATTTTTCTAAACACTGGAGGCAGTAGGCTCACCTGATGTTAAGTAAGGACAATTAATACCAGAGGGGTCACGAGTGCGTTGCTGGCCTTTAAGAATTGGTACGCTCTATTCTTGAAAGAGTCTTATTAGTTCGTAAATACATAATAGTTCGTCTAGATTTCCTAAAATAAACTATAGTTATCATAATATAAATAATCTAATTATAATATTTATTTTAAATAAGGCCTGTAATCGTTTAAAAATCGCTCTGAATTAATAACGATGTTTATTAAACGATGCAATAACACGAGTGTAAATATTGTACATATTGTGTAAAAAATAATTGATATGAATTTTTCATCTGTGGATCGCTCCACAGATACAGCGCGTGTACAACTGTCATGATTGAGTTGTCAAAATCCAATGAGTTAACATCGGTCGTGACACCTCTTTTTGATCGTGTATTTAAAAATTTGTTTCATTTTAAGCTTCCCATTTCATTCCCAGTCAACAATACAATTTTGATATAAATTTTTAAATATAGGCATAAAGCAGAATATAAGTATGTATGAGTAAGAATATCATTTTAAACATGTTCTTATAGTTTATAAGTTAATGTAGTGTTATTGAGAAAAAGGAGCAGTGTTGGCCTAGTGGCTTCAGCGTGCTACTCTCATACCTGAGGTCATAGGTTCGATCCTCGGCTGTGAACCAATGGACTTTCTTTCTATGTGCGCATTTAACATTTGCTCGAAGGTGAAGGATGTGAAAAATCATCATGAAACAGATACAGAAATCTTAGGCCTAGATCTAAAGATGTTGTAGCGCCACTGATTTTTATTTTTTTTTCGAAATAGTATGTTAATGGTATAATAGTATTTTTACTATTTTATATCTTCTTTTAAGCCAATTTGCACCTGTGTTGTCTGAAATATAGACCAGCAAGACCACTCTTACTGTTTGTGATGTAAAAACGTTTCATCCTAAGGAAGTACTTTTTAATTTCCCTATGACAAAAACCCGCCAATCATCACTTTGACAATTTACATTCGTGAATAGATTTCATTCGGATAAATATTTTTACATAAACCTATGTATGTGCGCTGTAGCAAGATGCGAGTGCAATTGCTTAATTTTTGGTTTCACTCTTGAAAGTTGCCGCGATTTACAAATTATGACTTAGTATTTCAGCTGTACCACATTCGTAATATATTATTAATTACTGAAGGAACGCAAATTTAACCAATCCAGAATGTTCTAGTCTACAAATAAAATGAAATTGCAACTGTCACCCGCACCATGCCACAGCGCATAGTATAAACATGATCAAATGTCACCTGTCAACTATCATCATGTGTCAAACGTCACCACTTTTGAAGTTATTAGTTTTAAAGTTAAACTCACATTGTCACGATCCGCCAGAAAAATCCACCAGTTACAAATGCATCCAGCGTAGCGATACTTTAAAATAACGTTTAAAAACATTATGGCGTTTTGCCAGTGAAGAATCTAATCTCTATAGAAAGCTAGAGCACATCACAGCAACGCTTTACGTAAATATTTCGAGCTTATGTCCGACGACGCAGTGAGCTTAATGCTTCACTGAAGAGCGGAGATAACTCCCGCCAAATAGTTTATGCAAAGTCGTAAGAATTTGTCTTTGACCTAGTTTGTTGTATGCATTACATTACATTTTTAATTGTGCGAGTGGGGTGCTGATGAAGGTGTATGTTTACTTCGTTGTGGTTTAATCCGTATGCATAAAAAATTGCTGTTCACGTGACTTGCTAAAACTCGAGAATGGCTGGACCGATTTGGCTAATTATGATCTTGGAATACTCCTCGAAGTTCAGGGAAGGTTTAAATGGTGGGAAACATAAATAATAAGTGAAAAAACATACTAAAATCAACAATTGAATTTTGTAATACAAACTGTGCTAAAGGATATTTTTGAAGTGTTTGTCATGTAAGTTGAAAGAAACTTGTGCTTCATAGCTGTAGTAGATCGAATATCTTTGGTCGGTTTAAGAAATGTTTGTATTAATTTTTAACACGTAGGTGATACGAAGATCACCGGGTCATCTAGTGTATAAATAATGTTTAATGTGTAGTAAGTTTCTAAAAATAGAAAGTTACAAACCATGAAGTTCTTAAGTAAAAAGGTAGATATTGTCTGTACCTTCAAGCAGAGGAAAGTCTCATTTCTGGGCTCCAGTATCGCCAGTCAGCAGTATCGATCTTTGCAGACCGTAATGATGGGCACAATTGCGAGTAACCGCAAAACTGTCTTGGCTACGGAAGATCCAAGAGTGTGGGGGAATCAAGTCATTGAAACTTCTGTTTGTTATTGGAGAATCGTACAAAATTAATTGATATAACGTTTACATTTAAGATATTTTAAATCTGGTTGATTGCCTCAACCTTTTAATGAAATATAAATTTCGTGTACCCTCTAGATAATCTCCAGGTATCCCATTTGTCCCTCCTTTCAGAAGAACGCGTTTTGACCAAAACTCACCGATGTCCAGAGCATTCTAATAAACGAGCTGGATATGAATAGTAGCTACCCTCACACTTTCAATCGTTTTTTTAATAATCTCTTGGTGTATGTTATGTTTGTTCATAGGTGCTTGTATCAATGTGCTGAGGGTTGACAATCTTTTATAATTTAATATACTGATAATGAACAAGGGGAGGTTTTAGGAGATTGGCTTGACCTGCATAACCCATACATGATATTATATATAAAGTTTTTTTATAATAAAACTTGGTCCAACATCATTAAGCTGGATGAGCGTAGATTTAGTAACTCAATAAAAGACTAAATTCGTTTTGCGGTTCTGTGGGCTGCCGCGACGTAATTTAGTTAAATGCTGATCAGGGGTGGCGTGTGTTAGGTATATTCTATGTATATAATATAACACAGCTTTTTCATAAAACGAAATAAGTTTGTGGTACTAAAACTACTAACTGTGGTAAAACGTGAATTTGCTTAATAAATCCGCCAAATGTTTATTTTAATGTAGTTAGGGGGTCAAAGATCAATGGGACATGATAAAGGAGAAAGGAACAGATAAAATAAAGAATACATCATTAAGAAGAACAAGAATAGCAGATGTTAGATTTAAAATAAATAAACATAAGTGGAAATGGGCGGGGCACGTGGCATGAGGACCAGAAAAGTGGACCAAGAAAGTATTAAACTGGTACTCAAGGTACAGTACACGCAAAAGAAAAAGACAAAATTTAGAAGGTGGACCAAGAAAGTATGAAACTGGTACTCAAGGTACAGTACACGCAAAAGAAAAAGACAAAATTTAGAAGGTGGATTAAGGAAACAGCAGGTGATACATGGCAGAGAATGGAATAGTGCTGTTAGTGCAGTCAGGAATGGCGGTATTTGGAGACCTTTGCCAAAAAAAGGCACTTTGTAATAGTATCTGAAATAAAAGGCGTTTTTATTATTAGTTAAGTAAACATATGACATGTAAAATTATATAATATAATAAGATTGCCTTAGTATATATTACATAATAAAGTCCTCTGACTACGTCTGTATGAACGCAATAAACTCAAAAACCGCCAGACTGATTTTGTACAGCTTTCTTCAATAGATAGTAATTATAACTTATGCTGGTATTATGTGAAAAGACAGAAATATAAAGATTTTGTTGAAAAGGAGCGGACGGCAAGAAGGCACTTATATTTTCAAAGGAGGATTTCTACCTTTTTTACTAAATAGAAAAAATGTTCTCTCTTGTCAAACAATTTCAAGGGAATAACAAAACACAAACGTCAAATAATTGTGAGAGACAATGACAAATGACACTAAATTGACAATTGACTCAACATACATGATTACGCGTGTACTACACATTTAAATAACTCATTCGACGGATATAAAGAAGAATTGATTATATTATTTACATAACACGTTTCGAGAGCTTTCCACATCAAGTTAATAGCAATTTACTGAATAATATGATAACGCTACCTAAAAATAAAATACTTAAAAAAATCAATGGCGCTGTAACCTTTTTAGGTCTGGGCCTCAGATTTCTGTATCTGTTTCATGTCAATCTAAAAGGCAAGTAGGTGATCAGCCTCCTGTGCGCCTCGCCGTCGATTTTTTGGGTCAAATTTCCTTCACCGTTCGAGCAAAATAAATGTTAAATGCGCAGAAAGCAAATCCATTGGCTCACAGCTGGGGATCGAAGCTACGACCTCAGGGATGAGAGTCGCATGCTGAAGCCACTAACACTGCTCTAATAACGCCATCTATTGACGCTAGTTTGAATCAAAAGATCTAATGTTATTAAGCTACTGACCTATGAATACGCGTTGACCTGTTAGAGTTATCAAACGGCCATTGAATGGACACTTAAAGATAGGAGAGCAATAAAAACTATTCAAGAGAACCTTATTGCTTTTCCTTTAGATACGGCTTAGAGATAACAGGTCCATTTATCAGAATATAGATTTAAACACGCATTCAAAGTAACATCTTTATACGCAACAATAGTTGTGTTAAACTGGCTAACACTAGTGTTTTGATAACCAAGTGAATTTTTTAACTTCCGGAAACAATATGTAGGTATCACCTACCTTTCAACACATACTATTTTTGTTTACATTTTATATTAAATTATTACTTTCGTACTTTATTTTGTTAAGTACATAGCCATAGATATAACATAAATTACAAACAAAAACACACAAAATAACATCAAAGAAAAAAATAAAATGAAACATATCAAAAACAATAAAAAATTCCTTTTTCCCATTCGGTTCGTTTCAAGTGTTTAATGCGTGTGTGCTGTGGCTGTAATTGGCATTGGCTCAGCATTATGCCGAATAGCCGATTGTTCCACAGCGCTGGTCATTCTGCCAGAGACCACAGCAGCTAGTTTGCGCCTCAGTCGCAAAAAATCAAAGAAAAGGAATGTAATAAATACTTACATACACAATAGAAAAAAAAAAAAGTTTACGACTTTGTTCAACTGGCTGTAACTGCATTTAAAAGATACTTAATGTTTCGTTATTGTTTTAAATAATGAGACTCTCATCCCTGAGGTCGTAGGTTCGATCCCCGGCAGTGCACCAATGGACTTTCTAAGTGCGCCTATAAACCACTCGCTCCTACACCGGCTTGCCTAAGACCCAAAAAGTCGACGTCGTGTGTCTGGCACACGAGGCTAATATTAGATTGACCAATGATCATGAAACAGATACAGAAATCTGAGGCCCAGACAGAAAAAGGTTGTAGCGCCACTGATTTTGAAAATAACAATTTAAATGTTTAGATTTTGAACGTAGAGAAAACACTACGGCGTAGCAAATTTTGGCTTCTTATGCAACTGTTGTAGCATTGTAGCTATTATCCTTCTACGAGCCCGGCTTAGCGTTAGAGCATTGAAGCTATATTTTATTATTTTCTACATGTAGTGCTCCACGACAATTCTTGTAATACCAAGAATGGTAATAATACTACATTATCCCTGAGTTTTAAGAATGTATGATTTTATTTATTAATACAATATATATATATATATTCTTATATATAAAATATCCACAGCTAGAAGAGGCCACTACTTTACTAGTACAGTAACAAAAAGCATAATAAACACTTAAAACACAAAACTATAGTATAACTATAGTATAGCCTAAGGGACGGAGCCGGAGTATACTATTTCTTTAAACAATTGGAGGTCGTATCTCTCCTAGAAAATACGGTGGGTATAAATAAATAGTGATGCAAAAACAATTTTTAAGGCAGTCATTACCGCGAAACACCACTATTTGGAACCAGCTGCCAACTGAAGTATTACCGAACCAATTCGACTTTGGGTCTTTCAATTTTTAAACGACCGGCAACGCACACGCGAGCCCTCTGGCATTAAGAGTGTCCATGGGTGGCGGTATCACTTAACATCAGATGAGCTTTCTGCCCGTTTTCCTCCTCTTACATAAAAAAAGTCAACAATCTTTCCAGTTAATGGGCGTTAATGCTCGCTCTTTGAAGTCACAGTTTACCCTTAAAATATAACTTCGTAAATACCTCACCTCGTCTGCCCTTCATTCGATCGCATATAAAAGTATTAAAGCACGTGAATAAAATCATTTGCATGAAATTTAATTGTGATACAGTTTTATCCTAATACAATCTAAATCCGATTATACCTGTTTTTATAAATTGCCAATTGATATTGAATTTTCTGGTTAAAATGGATTAATAGTGCAAGTTCTGTAATAAAATTTATTATCGAAAATGTCTCTAAAAAAATTACTTTCCAAGTACCTGGAGATGAGATATTAATACACTTCGATATCTAATAATACTATTATTAATACTTGCATGGTAAAAAATCTACTCTGATGAGGCAGTCCAAACCACCTTCAAAGCTGTTATTCATTGCCGTCCGAATGTTTTTTTTAGAATAGGGATCAAAGAACTACCTAGATGGCAAAAGTGCATAGATAACAATGGTATCTACATACTTTGATTAATGAAATATATTCTATTTTAAAAAATCATTTTTTGTTCGTCCCATACAAAACGCCAATTTCATATGTAACATATTATTATAAAAGAATAGTAATAATAATAATTAAAAATTAATAACTAGAAAATTAAGATGAATTTAAAAAGTGTTGTCCCTGTGGCAGTGTAGCTATAACGCTGGCAGCATTTCCTCGCTGTATTACTATACCAGTCGTGTGCTGTGGTCACCGGTAGTATCTACCAAGCGCCAACTTAAATCTTTAATTAGCGTCTGTGCACTTGAACCCCACGGCCCAAGAGTAAAATAAAAATAGAATTTATTCATATAAGATTACTTAATAGATACCTATGAACGTCAGTAAATAATTATTGCTTCTAAATTACTGGCAGTCCTCAAATCAAGGGCATTGAACGGGAAGAACTGGCAATAATCTCCGTCACTTTTAAATCGGCAAGCTTTTTACGGTTAAACAACGACCGCTATTTAAGCCTTGACTTGTTTAAGCTATCACGGAATATATTTCAAAGGCGTATTCAGAATGTCCAAATCATTAAAGCATCATGAGCACACCCCACATACACACCATCACAAAGCACCGAATTAGGTATTACATATTTATTAATTTTTTTCCTTTCGTAAATTACGAACCTTTTTGTATATTATGTATTCTTTGGCAATATCTTTAGTATTTTTGTTGTACATAATGGTATAAGATGTGGATACACAAAGACCTTGAACGAGATGCTTATTTAATGAAACGTATTTTATATTTAACTAGCGGACCCGACAGACGTTGTCCTGTCTTAACTATGAATATTGATTTTAAATTGGTATAATGAATTAAAAAATATTTCAGAAATAAAGTGTTTATTACTCTAATGCTTTATGTTATACAACATTCTTTGTTTGTTTTTCTGGTTCGCATATCATTATATTATCAATATAATAACTCCGATCGAAGCATTTATTTTGAACGATATTCATTTTTCTTACATCCTCTTTGACGATATTTGCAGCACGCATTCTGTCAATGTTGTGTTATGTCAAACGCCATAAGGTTACACCAAAAAGTTCGAATTGTATGGTGGTTAAGTATTCTTGAATTTTCTAATTTTCCGCGCAAAGTTTTTCTTTTTTTCTTTTATAAGAACCTTCTCCTGACAATTACAAACACAACAAAAAAAAACCAGACAAATCGGTCGAGCCGATTTCGTGTGATGTCGTGACAACGGAAAACGGGTTTCATTTTTATATATGTACTAGCTGACCTGGCTAACTTCGTTCCGCCCTACAACCTTGTAATATCGTTGTTACTTTAATTTAACTTATTTTAGGATTTTATTAATGTATATTACATTAATACAACTTTTTTGCAAATACAGAAATGTTTTATTGCTTGCCATTGCGAAAGAAGAATGGTAGTTTTACACATTAGGCATCTTCTCTCTAGCGTCAATATGGCGATACTGCATGTTAAGCACTTTCTGATATCCAACATCTTTTGATCAGGATCAAAGCATGGTTATGCATCTCCTCATTCACCTCAAGATCGGAATTTCTTGAACTGACACGAATTCGACGTAAAATGATGCGTAGTTTTGTCAACAGATGGCACCATATGGTTTTTGCATTCGTAAAATTAATTTATTTATTTATTGTTATTCGTTAGCTAATCTGATATTTTATTGCTTATTCTGCTATTCCGGACGGAAACAAATCCAACAAATCAAAAACCATGGCAATCGGTCCAGCCGTTCTCGAGTTATAAGTGTTGTAACAAACACGACTTTCTTTTATATATATAGATTTAATATGTCAATAAATATAACCCATATGGGTTACCTAGCAAATTTCAGTCCAGAGTATGTTTAATTAATATTTAAAAAAAAATATTTTTTTATAATTGCATGTAGTAAATTTTTTTCAATCAATGTTTCTAATCAGGGTAGTATTATATATGTATCACTATAACCTTCTTTTTTACTAAAGATGTATATATACTTTAGTGTCACATAAAAAATATACACATAAATAATTAATTGACTAAAAACAACCTAACGTTTGCATATTCTATGGGCTTCAAACTTTCGATTGGTATAGAATTAATCTAATAATCAAACCGAATCTATATATATAAAAATGAAACCCGTTTTTCGTTGTCACGACATAACATGAAAACGGCTTAACCGATTTGTCTGATTTTTTTTTATAACATACCTTGAAGTACGAGGATGGTTCTTACGGAAAAAATTAAAAAAAATTGAGTGAAAAAGTCTAAAAACAACACTTTTCTATATTCCCATACAAAATATTCGTAATAATACTTAAAAGTCAATTTGAACTTTAATACCATAGAATAAAGTTCAAGTGCTAGGAGGGGTTCCGGGAAGGTAAATTTTTATTTTTTGATATAATGTATTTGTTGTCTTATAAATTTTCTTTTTTTTATCTTACTAGCTAGACCGGTGTCCCGAATAGCAGAATAAGTATTTTAAACAAATAAAGAATCGACTGTTAGGCGGTACGATGTTCGCCAGGCCAGCTAGATAAATATAATATACGTTTCATTAAATAAGCATCTCGGTGAAGGTCGTTGTATATCGGGATCTTAGACCATAATAGTTTATGAAAAATGTGTTGTGTTCATGTAATATTACTGGATGACTTATCTAAATTTAGACCGCGTCTGAAGATTGAGTGAAGGAATTATACTTCATTCGTTATGCATTCACTTCAACGCCTGGGGAGTGATTGATCTGTGTTTATTTCAGACTTAGTTTATTGTGTATGGTGAAAGCAGTTCGCGAAGTGCTGAATGATAATCCCAACCCTGATGTCTTAACTTTAAATGCTTTTCTTTCTGTAAAAACAATTTCCGCTTGTGAAAATCGTACTACGTTTTGTGACTTTTTTCTCAAATTGTCGTGTTTTGTTGTTACTATATTATAAATGTGCATTTCGGCATATCTGCTGAAGCTTCAGCGTCTTTAGCCCGTTCTTCATTTCTGAAGGCCGTGCACATCTTCTTTTACTCTCCCCTTTATTGATTCTATCTCCACTTGATCGGTCCAGCAAGTGTCCTCCACTCTGCCAGTCACGATGAGTTTTTCTAAACTTTCTGACTCTGTTTGTAACATGTCCAAAAATCTCATGTTGGGAACAAAGTGTCGAAAGATGGATTTTTTCCTCATACTTGGCGATTAAAAGGAGTGGTGCGGACTTTCTTGCCTTTTCTTCGCGCCCTAGATTTGGGAACTGCTAGTAAATAGAACCTTCCATTGTTTTTAATTAAACGATCATATAATCAATATTTGATTTGCGTGTTTTTGATAATTAGGCCTCTCTTTATGAGTTTATATTGATTTATTTTTATACAGAGCTTTTTGTTGCTCGGCATTTCGAACTTATAATTAAGAAATCTAAAGTTTGTATGAGGTTCCTGGTACATTATTTTACGGGAAAGGCTAATTAATTACTATTGTGGTACAATTTGACATAACATATTTCAAAAATGTTATGTCAAATTGACAGATGACAGATTACTTAGACATGTAATTAGCTCACGGGATGACATACGCGCAACTTCAGTAATTAATCATCACGACCTTTGCACGACTTTTATTGCCCTTCACAACTTTTTTTTGTCTTCTATCATATTTCAAACAAGATTTATTTAACGTTGTACCTTAAAGTTATGAAATTATATTGCGGTAATCTGTACTTGTCATAATATTATTATAAACATAAACTCAAAGACGACTAAGCTACTGGACCAATTTCATAAGAATAATATAAACCCTGATGAAGCTCCAAGGAGAAGAGGGCACCTCTAAAAAAGCTGGATAGAAAAGAAAGAACCACCCCCCCCCCCCCCCGGGTTCCGACAAATAGTACTGTATAGGAAGTTAGGATATTAGGATTACAAGACAAAAAATCTTTCTTGTACATTTGTAATTTAGAAATATCCTTATTCGTGCACAGAAACATACATATTTTTGAGTCTAATTAAGAAGTAGACATGGGGATAAATTGGCTGTGCCAAAAACAATCCGGAAATACAAAAAACACCTTTTGTATGGCAATTAAGGTTTACAATAAATTACCAAAAGAATTAAAGCGACTTGGTGTATTACCTTTGGAAAAATGTACTTTTGCGAGTACTGTAGTGGATATAACATTTGATAAAGTATGTCATGATATGTACAATACAAATAATATAAGAACTGACCAATTCATGTGACTAATAATGAATAATGTAAAATTCCTTTAAAGACAAATTTGCGCGCCATTGTGTGTGGCAGAATATGCGAACCACCTTACACATTTTTGTACCATATTCTTGCAATAAATAAAATTATTATTATTTATGATTGGAAATAAACGGGCTTTATTTTTTTTAAATAATCGATACATGAACATGAATAATCCTAATTATGTATATACGAAGCATTAAATGCTTAATTAGAGGCTAATTAAATCACAAACCAGTGAAAAACATAGCTTCAAGAGATCTATAGTTAACATTTGTAAAACTTTACTTAATGGCGTAAGTTATTCACTCTTAATGGGGGACTCTGAGTGCTGTTAAATCATATTAAGAGACAAAAGGAGATATATTGTTTTATAATATTATGCTATCAAACATGACATGAGGACAATCAAACACTTATGAAAATCTGTAACATGATAACTGAGCTCTAAGATAGTTTAAGGGTCTGTTTCACAATGTATGGATAAAGTACCAAATAGCTATGCACCACATACATTATTTGGAAGATAAATTGTGCTATTTGACACTTCATCGGACTCATAACTTATGATGGACTTTATGTGACGAATAGCGCTATCTGACAGTCTCAAACGTAACAATAGTGTTTATCCTACCAATAAGTAGTAAATAGCTAATTTGGAATTTATGTAGAACTTATCCGTACATTGTAAAACAGACCCTTAATGTAGGCTAAACATTCGAAAAGGTTTCTTTTCACAGAAACATAACTTACATACATAAAAAAATTGTGATGTTTGTTTCAAATCCTAATCACAAAAGGATGTCCTAAATTCATCCTCTTTACGCTTTCAGATTTTGGCCCAAATTCTTTGTCGATAAGGACATTTCTATAGTTATAAAAGCATTTCTTTGTAAATGAATTCTTTTAATATATTTGTGAAAGCTTTGAATAAAATATCCTTCCATTTACTGTATAAAAGATTTTAAACTTTCTTAAAGTACGAATCAAAGCTTACAAAAAATATAAAGGGATACATTTCAAAGTCTGTTCTGTAAGGCTGTATGTAAAATAAGGTTGGTTATCGTTAAGAATTTTATTTTATAACTAACAAGTTTTAAGTTCGCGAGGTCACGTAAAATACACGTCGGATATAGAAAGAAAATAGATGATTATAAAAGTCAAAATCATTTATTCATATAGGTAACACAATGTACACTTATGAACGTCAAAAAAGAAATATCCATTAAATGCTTCTACTTTTACATTTACTGCCAGTTCTCAAATCAAGGGCGTAGAACGGAAGAGAAGAACTGGCAATAAACTCTCCGCCACTATTTTTAATCGCCAAGTTTTTTTTTAACACAACGTTTGTAAGGAGCTGCAAATATAACGCCATGTTCCATCTTAAGTAATAAATAATAATAAAATAAATTAAAAACAAAGACTTGTCCTCTTTCTATAGATCATTATTAGACGTCTATTTTATTCATATTGTACTACAGTTTCAATTTACGTGAAAATATAGAACAGTGGACCGCTCTAACAATTTCAAATCTTATATATATAAAAGAAAGTCGTGTTTGTTACAACACTTATAACTCGAGATCGGCTGGACCGATGTTAGTTATGTCTTTTTTGATGGATTTTTCTCCACTCCGAATAGCAGAATAAGTAATAAAATATCGGATAAGTTATCGAATAACAATAAATAAATAAATTAATTTTACGAATGCTCACGGCATGTGGTGACATTTGTTGACAAAACTACGCATTATTTTACGTCGAATTCGTGTCACTTCAAGAAATTCCGAACTTGAGGTAAATGAGGAGATGCATAACCAGGCTTTGATCTTGATCGAAAACATGTGTTACCTCATCAAAAAATGTTGTAAAGCAGAAAGTGCTTTAACATGCAGTATCGCAATATTGGCGATAGAGAGAAGAGGCCTAATGTGTAAAACTGCCATTCTTCTTTTGCAATGGCAAGCAATAAAACATTTCTCTATTTGCAAAAAAAGTTATCACCTTAATGAAATCCTAAAATAAGTTAACTAAAGTAACAACGATATTATTATTAAGGCGGAACGAAGTTAGCCGGGTCAGCTAGTTTAATATAAAAGTAATTATGATAATTCAAAATTACCAAACATAACACAAAGTAGTAATAATAAATCAAAACCTACTATTAATACCATATAATTTAATAAAAGATATATAAAATATATACTGACATATATCGCTATATAAGTATAAGCGATTTTTAAAGTATTACTAATCAAAATATTAAGATAAGTTTATTATTAAACATAATTTCTTGTTAAATTTACGCTTCACTACTAACTCATGAAGAAAATAACAAGAGATTGTAGGAATACAACTACCACTATTTGGAGTTTGCTATCTCCATAATTGTGTTATGCCCAGACACCGATAGAGGACTGGGCAAATACCGCAGGATTATCAGGACAAAATAATTATAATTTACATAACAAATAATATCACGAACAGGTGAACAATTATATAAATGAGCGGTATACTCCAGCACTGAATTTTAGTGGGCCTATGCAATGAAAATATTTTTTTTAATTTTAGTGCACGTTAGTAATAAGTGCTAAACAGTGAGTAAAAAAAGGACACAAGAGCAGAGTGTCTTTCCATTAGAGACTGTAAGTAGTATTATTGGACACTTTATTTTCTTTCTTTCTTCTTTTATTTTCTTATTTTATGTTAAATATCCTTTTTAATAAATTAGGTTAGACTTAAATTACTTATTAGTCTTAAGTTAGACTAGATTGTAATGTTCCATGATGTCTCAGTGAAGACACATGTATAAAAAAAATATGCTTTTAAATTTTTTCATTTCCAACAAGTACCTACTTGTTTGATATTTTCATAATAATGTATATGTGTTGCATTTAATTGCATAAAAACTGTCATATTTCCCATGAAAGGGCTATGGGACGTTGGCTTACAGAGAAAAGAGAAAAAAATATTTAATACAGCTCATAACAAAATTAAAGCGAATTTTTTAAACTCAGGTAATTGCTATTATAATTAGTAATTTAAAAATAATTTTCATTTTATGTACTGGTTAAAAAAGGACTAAAATTATTGTATACTAACTTTAATTAGTACGTTTTTTTAGTTAGTAAAAATTTCGTTTTTATAATTAATTTTTATTACGATAACTATTTCAAAAAATATGGATATAAATGAGGCTCATTATAGTGTTACTAATTAAAATCCTTCTTTTGATTTTAAAATTTTAAGTTGAAAAGTATTAATTTGATATAAAATAATAAACTAAATTTTCACATAAATTTTTTAACGAAAGTTGGAGGTATTAATTAAAACTTATTTACTAAAGTGTATAGTAACAATGTAATGATAAAAAAAATATTAACGATGCAATTTAAACTAATAATAATTAAATACATATTTAAGAATTATTATCAAAAACATTATGAAAAAATATACCACCGATTATCAAAATTTCCAACACATTTTAAACTACTTTTAAAAAATGTTTCTAAAAAAAATATAGCCATTTCTAATAAATAGAACACTTACCTTACGGAACCACAGACTACATAACACACAACACTAAACGTCACACATCACAGCACAACTCGTTTTCCGCCCAGACGTGCATACGGCGCGCCCGCCCAACCGCTTGTGGCCTAGCGCCCCGCAACCCGCGTTTCAGGGATCCCATGAAAATATTCTATTGCGCAATGCATAAATTATGTTTTGCAGTACATGTTCACACCTTTCTTTCACATAGTTTTGGATAGCTTTAAGTTGTACGCAATTGTCAAGAGCTTGTTCTAACTAATCCGAAAATAATATATTAACAACATTCGTTATTTTATTTAGAGAAATTATATTGCAAGAAGATTGTTTGATGATGGCTGTGTTTGTTTGTCATGTCCATGAGATTTCGACACATTTGTAGCCAGGATATACATTATTATACCTACCCAGGTAACCTAGGTTTTGTTTTAAAAGTATATATATTTTATTATATTTTTTTAAATACGAAAAATTATGTTTGTTGTTGTGAATCGGTCGTATCCCGTGTTGGATTCCGGCTGTACTGAGGACGTTCTTTCTATGTGCACATTTTAACTTTCACTCGAAAGACACAGGAAAACATCGTGAGGAAACCGGCTTGCCTTAGACACAAAAAGTCGACGGCGTGTGTCAGGCACAGGCGGCTGATCACCTACTTGCCTATTAGATTGACAAAATATGTATAATTAGAAGTAATGAGCATTTAATATGTATTTATTTACTGACGTTTATAAGTGTACATTGTTTTACCTAAATTAATAAATGATTTTGAAATTGAATTTAAATTTAAATGATCATGAAACAGATACAGAAATCTGAGGCCACCTAATAAGGGGCAGCTATCGATTAATTTACATTCGGTCGGTAGATGAATTTTCTATAGGTTCAGCCCTGCGATTCTGTAACTCACTTTTCGAACTCACACAGCTGTTTTCGCATCGACGGTCGCTCTCAAATCAGTCGTGAAGCAGTCATTTTATGATTTGGCATTCTGAAAAGGTGGGAGCTTGTAGTTCATTGTTTATTAGAATGCCAAATCATGAAATGACTGCTTCACGACTGATTTCAGAGCGACCGCCGATGCGAAAACCGCTGTGTGAGTTCGAAAAGTGAGTTACAGAATCGCAGGGCAGTCAATCAAATTTAACATTGTGGAAATAAATACGACTGTATAGCGTGATAATAATTGGACATTATTATGTTGACCCCTTTAAAATAAATATTTTTATACGTTCGCTTTGAAATGTAATGTTTGTCCTACATTTTCATTTGAATGTTCTTACGAGGTATACTTAACATAAGTGTAAAGCTTTTATGTGAACATTAAAAGCAAATACAGTATTGCTGTAACAAGACTATATTTATTTTTTTAAGTTATTGATACTATCATTAATAATTATTAATATTATACTATTTAACGAACGACAGTCCCTTTCCGAGCGGCTTGATCCCTTGGCGTTACGTAGAGATGTGGGGTCACTCTGCATCTTCTACCGCATTTAGCATAGAGAGTGTTCAGAGGAGTTGTTCAGATTAATACCTGCAAATTCCAACCATATCACCTCGTTCGACAACTGAGCGTTTTTTAAGGCATTATTTGCCGCACACCACCACTATGTGGAACCAGCTGGCCATTGAAGTATTTCCGAACCAATTCAACTTAGAGTCCTTCAAGAAGAGCGTGTTACAATTCATAAAAGGTAACCCACTCGCGAGCCCTCCGGCATTGAGAGTGTCTATGGGTGGTATCTCATCAGGTGAGCTTCCTGCCCGCTTGCCCCCTGTTCTATGTAAAATAACTATACTTATGTAAAAACTGACTTTAGTTTTCCATGGATTTTTTGGATAACCAGTAGACCACAAAAACATGATCTTGACCCACATTGTCTTCTTGTTTGTAGGCTTCATCACTGAAGGTTGAGTCTTGCTGACTCCACGCCACTCTCAGCATGTTGACAGCCATAATTGTGATTTGAGCCACCTTTTTATTAGTTTGAACCTGTAATACTTAAATAATTTATGCTTATAGTATGAAGTCCCATAGTTCATATTCAGGCACATTTCTGCGTGCTTAATTGATGATTTATCTTTAGGGAATAAAATTCTGTGTTGCAACGCGGCATTTATAAATTGTATACTTTGATGATTGAAGATAAATACTGTCAAACCATAAAGACGTAATAATAATAAAATAATCCTTACAAACGTTGTGTAAAACAAAAAACTTGGCGATTAAAAAGAGTGGCGGAGTGTTTATTGCCAGTTCTTCTCGTCCGTTCTACGCCCTTGATTTGAGAACTGGTAGGAAATGTAAAATTAGAAGCATTTAATGGATATTTCTATTTTGACGATCGTGTCTGATCATTTTGACTTTTGACTTTAAATGGTTGGTGTACTACTGGCGACTGCATCAGCGGTATATATTTAGAATCAAAAAAGTAGATAAAAGATGTAGTCTGTCTTACAGCTAAAATAAGTTTTTACCAGACATAAATGGAGATTCGCGATAAGGAGACATTATATTGAATAAAAGGTTCTAACCAATAAATTTTATACAGAACTGGACAGACATTAATCCCACCCGATGTTAAATAAGATGCGGCCTATTTGCCTATTTTAATTGACATACAGAGACTTACTTTACCTCCGTAACTAAAGATGTTTTCCTCCACCGTACTACACCAGATAATAATTATTATTATTAATTTTTTTTTTAAGACAATTCACACCAATTGACCTAGTCCCATGCTAAGCTGGTGAAGCTTGTGTTATGGGTACTAGGCAACGGATATATATACATATTATAGATAGATAGACATATAAATACATATTTAAACACCCAAGACCTAAGCACAACACCAAATGCTCATCACATCGATGTTCGTCTCAGCCGGGGATCGAACCCGGGACCCATGGTTTCGCAGTCAGGGGTACTAACCACTAGACCAATGAGTCGTCATAATTAAAAGTGTGCCAAAACAGCCCGAGCTATCAAAGCAATTCAGGGCAACAGCGAGATTTCATAAAATAAAAAAAATAAAAGTGTTTCTAAGAAAGTAAAGAATTTAATTGGTTATAACGCGACATTGTAACCAATTCCCCAATGGAAACATACAAAGGAAAGTAGAACACATAAGTCTGTAATAAAATCTGAACAAACGAATGTGATACAATAACTGGATTTGCCACATAAGCAGAAATAACGCCGCGTTTAATACAATTTGGTTGCTTCCCAATTCTGTTGAATTTTTAGACGTGACGTTTAAACATCAGGTAATTGTTAGGATAGTTTTATAGTATCTGGCACTAACTATAATTACTCACCGTAGATTTGATTTTATCTAAGTGTGTATGTGTGTAACACAATTTAAATTCCTCCATACAAAAAAACAGACTAATTTCGCTTTTATTCAATCATAGCGAGAATTATGAAATCAAAAATTAATTGAATTACAGCACATTAGTTTGTCCGAGAGCTGTTACTCGTACTAGCGATTTTATTAAATATTGTATATTTTACGCTGGAGGGATGGACACCTCGCTACAACACCAAGCGAAAGAGAGGAAGACCATGTGCGCGGTGGGCTGATGACTTTAAAAAAGCCACTGGTCCTCTGTGGCAAAGACTTGCCAGGGATAGGAAGCCATGGAAACAGCTGGAGGGGGGCCTTTGTGCCACAAAGGCAAGCTGTACAAGAGGACAGCTGTGCAACAAAACCTTCTTAAAGAACTTTTTTATATACATTTATATTTTGTAAACTTTATCTTGTATTAGTTGAAATAAAGGCTTTGAATCTTGAATATTTTACGAGTTATTTTAAAAAAAGCATTCGACGTTTCCTTCATTTTTGTTCCGCTGTATCGTCCGTCTCATCTCATGCGAATAGACATACGTTTGTTTCACAAGTCACTAGAGCGGGCGGAATGAAATTATGAATTTTGCTAGCCTAATGCGCGCCCTTAATCGCATAATTAAAGCTTTTATAGTGTTGTTTGCGACTCACGCCTAACGTCACACTGGACAGCCGTGGTTCACCAGCCAGGAGGGACATATCAGGTTGTAGCTGAATTATTAATATTATTATTTGTTGTCTGTCATTATTAAAATGATATTATAATTTTGGAATTATTTACGGCTATTTGATATACAGTTTTTTTAAAACTACATTATTGATATGGATATAAAGTCATATTGATTAATAAAGGTACAAGTCAATGATTTTACAGTCAAGACGTTAATATTTATTTATAAGCTATCGCGGAATATGCTTGAAAGGAGTATTATGAATCTCCATAGCTCTAAATCTAAATCATCATGAGCACACCCCACATACACACCTTCACGTACATACCCTCACTTGCACACCATCACACAACACAGCCGAATTAGGTATTATTTAGTTAAATGTATTTAACATATTTTCTTGCTTTACTTTTCAAAATGTTTGACCCTTTTTTATAAATATCATGTATCTATCTTTGGCTATATCTTTAGTATAATTGTTTTTTGATGTATATAATTTTGATTATTTTGGCAGTAGGATTACGAAATAAATAAATGTAAAAAAATCCCTTGACCTTTTACTTCTTTCTTCTCCCTACATGTTCAACCTTAGTTGAAGTACAATTCAAGTAAAATTCTAATAACAATGTATTAAAATTTAAACTCTTTCAATCTTAATTCTTAATCAAAAAATTCAATAATTACCAAATGATCATGAAACAGATTCAGAAATCTGAGGCCCAGACCTAAAGATATTGTAACGCGACTGATTTATTTCTATTTTCTTTGTTACAGCTACAGCTACACACATTTCAAAATCACATACATTTCGGACGCATTTCATATGAAATGCCTTAAATAATTCCTTTCGCCCAAGTGCCAAAGAGTTACGAGCTGAAACTAATTTATAGATGCACCGTGCGATTTCCGTTACATTATTTAATGATCAAAGGGTCTGAAATAGTTTTCCCTTTGATTTTTATAATTCATATTAATTTTTAGATTCTTTTACAAAAATACATACATTATACAATATCTAAAAATAAATATAATACACAATACCGCTACTGTGAATTGACTCTGCGAACAGTCAGAAACAGCATTAAATCAACGTCTTTGTTAAGGACCTATCTGGTCGCCTAACTCCAAAAAAGTACATGTTCTTTCCATTTTTCATATTTTTTTTTATGGATATAGGATTTCTTATAATTCGTGCTTATCTTTAGAAATTCGACCGTGTCCTCCATGTACGGTTTAAGCACTCGCCCAGTACCGCACAACCCTCCCAAAGGCCGAGAACAAATTTAAATTAAATTAAAACTTGCCCTCGAACCGGGAATCGAACCCGGTACCCCTCAACCTAGCTGCCACTTAATAAGACCGCTAGGCTATGAGGCCCCTTTTCGTCATCGTTTCTTGAAGTAGGGCGAATGGAAAAAATATATGGTGGAGTTGAGTATTTATGTATCCATTTTTAAAAGATACACGCTTTAAATTACTTCGCTCGATAGAAAAAAAATGTTAGAAACAGTACATAAATATTAAATATTTAAATCGAGGACAGTACATCGAGCCCTATTTCGTATGTAATGTATTGTTATAAAGTGATTGTAATACTAGAACTAGGTCCTTTGTTTTTCAAAACTGAACAATGTATGATTGAAACCTACTTCTATGCGATAATAATGTATTATGTTGTTCATATAGAATATTAATGTTACAATCATATTATGATAAGATTAATTTACAGGACTTTTTTTTAATTTTTGGAAGTAATAATAACGTTACAAATATTTTTCTTCATAATATTATAGATTCTTACATAAGAGTCTTTCCTCCAACTTTGACTTCGTTCCCTGTGGAGTAGACTCTTGGGCCGTGGGGATAAATAATAATATTTTTTTTTATAGAACGGGGAGCTAACGGGCAGGAGGCTCACCTGATGTTAAGTGATACCACCGCCCCTGGACACTATCAATGCCAGAGGGCTTGCGAGTGCGTTGGCGGCCTTTTAAGAATTGGTATGCTCTTTTCTTGAAGGACCCTAAGTCGAATTGGTTCGGAAATAATTCAGTGGGCAGCTGATTCCACATAGTGGTGGTGCGCGGCAAAAACTGCCTTGAAAAACGCTCAGTTGTGGAACGGCGGACGTCGAGGTGATACGGGTGGAATTTCGTATTCTGCCTCGACGTCCGATGATGAAACTCAGCTAATTTATTTAATCTGACAATAATAAGTCCATATAGCTATTAATCTGTTATTTACAATATTGTCCTAATTATAAAATTAACATTCGTGATTAAATTTCGTGAAGGGAATTTATGAAATATTAGTATTTTATATTTTATGCAAAATAATTGATTGAAATCTCAAAGGATTAATTGTAAATTAAAATGCCACGTGTTTTTAAGAAGAAATGAATTTAAAAAACTAGTTTGCCAAAGAAGTTTCACTTCTGACATATTGTGTACTTTGTACGCACGCACTTTTTTATTTATTTATTATTAGTTCGTTGCATTATCATAATAAAAATTAGTCATAATTAAATGAAAAGGAAGGCAACTGGCAGCCTTATCGCTTTCGAGCGATCTCTTCCATGCAACCGCTTGGAAAAAAATATATAAATTAGATAAAGTACACATAGATAAGGTATACACTTCCACAGGTTTCAAACATTTTTAATTAAAGATTCCATGATATTAATACTTTATTATGAATTTGGCATCTGAATTGCGTCGCTTTTCGTACAAAGCAACTGTGTGTAATCACTACAAAACCTATAGACAATAATTAGCAATAATTTATCTGTGATATTATTCTATGGGACTGAAGAAATGTGAACATTTATGTTCGGCTATTAAAAGAAGGTATAGTCCGGTCAGGAGTTATGTTTATAGTTGGAAAACTGCCAATTTTATTGTTACAGGAAATATATTTTGTCCGATTGTTGAATTTCTCTCTAATCTTTATATCCGCACGACTTTTATCAATTGTGTTTTATTCATTTGGTTTATCTTTTATTCTTCGCAAAAGAAATACGTAAGTATTATTGATAATATATGAGATAACATGACTTTTTTTTATGGCTCTGGCACGATGTGTGCATTAGCCAGCGTCAAGTATAGGATTTTTTATAATTCGTGCTTGTCTTTAGAAATTCGACCGTGTCCTACATGTACCGTTTAAGCACTCGCCCGCAAAACCCTCCCAAAGGCCGAGAACAAATTTAAATTAAATTAAAACTTGCCCTCGAACTGGGAATCGAACCCGGTACCCCTCACCTAGCTGCCACTTAATAAGACCGCTAGGCTATGAGGCCCCTAACTTGACATTGCTGTGGTGCTGTGTTGACCACGATGTATTAGAAAAATTGTTACACCATGGCTATCAAACTATTTAATCACCTTGCTAGAAATTATAGATCACTGCCGTGTAATGCTTTCAAGGAGAAGGCGATATCTTTTTAAACGTCGGTAAAACAGTCTGAACCGCTAGTTGGCTCTTACTCTGTTTTATCGACAAGTTGAATTGTCTGTCATGGCGTAGGGGTTTTCAGAGTAGTTATTATTAAAACCTAAATAATGATTTCTATACGAGAAAACCCGTTCCAATTTGATAAAAACAGTTTATTGTAAAATATCATGACTAGTACATATTATATCGTTTCGATTGGAAGTGATCATTAAAATGGACAAGAAAAATGCAATTCGAAGAGGGAAACGTCCCTCTGAACTGCTCGAAGAAAATTGTCACGCCAAAGAAGTATAACTTCTAACGCGTGTATAAGTACACACACGTTTTTTTAACTGCTTAGCTTAACCTAGTAGTGAACGAATTTCTGATAAGGTAAAAATATAAAATTTATGTCATCTGTTTTAATTTGTTTATACTCCTTTTCATACAATTATTTGAATGCTTACTTCGAATTATGCAACAGAAAAACAATTATTTGCTTTGAACTTGTAGGTACTTCTTGTTTAGCATTTTAAACCAAACATTAAAACATTTTTTTTTATATAGAACAGGGGGCAAACGGGTAGGAGGCTCACCTGATGTTAAGTGATACTGCCGCCCATGGACACTCTCAATGCCAGCCTAACTCAACTCTCGCGAGTGCGTTGCCGGCCTTTTAATAATTGGTGAAAATTTTAAAAATATATAGGCACACATATTTAGTTTAATTTCATCAAATGCGCATTTATCATTATAATACGGTTTGTTTTACAAACGAATAAAGATATAATAAAAAAAAAAATTGAAATTTTGATAAAATGTGAAACATTGCAGCAGTGTTGGCCTAGTAGCTTCAGCGTGCGGCTCTCATCCCTGAAGACGTAGGTTCGTTCCCCGACTGTCTAGGTGCGAATTCAACAGTTCGAACGGTAAAGATAAACATCGTGAGGAAACAGGAGGAGGCTGATCACCTACTTGCCTATTAGATATAATCATGAAACAGATACAGATATCTGTGGTCCACTACTTCTTTAGGCGCGTTATGAAAAATTTATGAGAGTGAAATTATACGAAGCGCGCGCACCGTGACACAAAATTATCAGTATGAAGTTGCCCACTAACGAATTCTTTTTAAACCAGCCGGGCGCCGTGCGTGCGCGAGCGAGATGGGAATAAGACAATCTACAAGTAAAAAGAAATAGAATATGCATGAAGTTAGCAGCTATGCCAAGAATTTTGAATGACCATAATGACCATTAAACGTACCTTTTAAACAAATAAAGGTGTTTTAATTATTTTTTCAAAGAAATTTAGCAATGCTTTTTCACAAAAACCTTACTTAGTTAAAAGGTTATGAAACATACCTAGTTATTAAATTGAATGAATAATATAATAAATAATAATAATTATTATTATTAATATCAAGTAATAATTGAATAATATACTAAATATTATTAAATTATTAATGTTAAATATTTATTATTAATTATTTAATATTTTAAAGAAATAAAGAAAGCCAAAGAAGTATAACTTCTTACGCGCGTACATAAGTACACGCACCCTTAAGTTTGTCATGGAACAAGTACAAAAAGGTATCTGTAACTTATAAATGAACATATTATTTTATACTTCCGTTAATTTAAATCGATGTAATGATTGTAAAAGCCTAGCCTTGTAACTAATGAGAGGAATGTTTGAGTCCCTTGAGATGCTTGTTCTACTTAGTGTGCGAGGTCACGCTAATGATTCTACTTGGAATCGCCTAATCAAAAGGGAAACTAGGCCTGGAAATTGCAATAATTTTTCGTCTGAGAAAGAAAATATTTTTTTTAAATAATGATACCAACATAATATACTCCAGCGACAACAGAACAAGATCCTAAGAGCAGTTGCAAAAGTACCATGGTACATAACCAACAACGAACGACCACCTTAAAATAAGAACTATTAAAGAGGAAATCCGGAGACTGGCAGCTAAATACCAAGAGCGGTTAAGATGTCACCCGAATGAACTTGCTCGCCAACTCACCATTAGACAGTATGCGAGTCGACTAAAACGTCATCATATTCTAGAGCTAGAAGACCGGCAGTAGCTCTAGACAGAAGATGAGTAGTTGCTTCCAATGGGAAGGCACTCCACATGACAGCACCACAGAACAAATTCGCTTATAGCCTTAGGGCTGATTGCAAATACCCGCAGAAAAAAAATGAATAAGGCAACACACGAAAAACAAAAATTCAATCACTATAGTCTCTAATTACTCACAACTAAAATGCCACGTGTTTTTATTATCAAAGAAGTAAATTATATTATAGTATAGTTGTATTAGTTTTCGATACTGTTAATATTTTAATGACAACTAAATTCATTAAATTCCTAACATATCTTCCTTTTGCCCTCCCTCTAACTCGGTCTAAAGTTTTATATTTATATAAATATGATTAAAAATTAGTAATTATTCAGAGATGAACAAGAACAAAAACAACAGAAGAAATAACTTAATTCAATTAAGAAATCTTATTCTATTCAATAAACATTGAGAGAATAGGCAAAGTTCTGGTCCCAAAACGACATTACCAGGGATCTCTGATTTGTAACTTTGAGGATAAAGGATTAATTGTCTTTATCGGGTTCCGTACTGGTTTACGACCGCCTCAAACTAAATTGATTCTGGTTTAAACTTTAATTTAAAAGTGTTTTATAAGTAGCGTACAGCTGTTTAGCCTTAATTGTGCTTTTATTATAGTGACCAAAGTGAGTGGCTTGACACGACGTATCGTAACTTTAGTATCGGATGTAGTCCATTGAAATATTACACTTGCTGAACATTTGTTAGAGGACGCAATTTTATTTATGGAACATGTAGGGGGGGGGTCAGTACAAGCTTAAACCCAAGTTTTTATGGTACCCCTGTCCCCCGCCGCTATCTCGGAAAAAGGGATGAATACACGTTTTTGGCTATATCTAAATTCTAAACCATAAAGCCAAAATTCAAAAATGGATTTTGATTTTATGGTTTAGAATAACCAATAACGTGTTTTTTCCTACCCCTTTTTCCAAGATGGCGGCTGGGGGCAAGGGCGCCAACCCAACAGACTTGGTTTTAAGCTTGTATTGAACCCCCTACATATTCCATAAATAAAACTGCATCCTTTAACAAATGCTCAGTTTGGCCCTCAAATTGTAACATTTCAACTGACTAGTGGTACAAAAATCAATGTGATTTTTTATTATAGAACAGGGGAGTACCAAAACAGCTTTATCTGATGTTTAGTGATACATGGAGAGCAGTGTTGGCCTAGTGGCTTCAGCGTGCGACTCATACATGAGGTCGTAGGTTCGATCCCCGGCTGTGCACCAATGGACTTTCTATGTCGCACGCTGAAGCCACTAGGCCAACACTGCTCAAACAGAATAATTGTGGAAATAAACAAACGAACAACGTAACACTAAACTTTTTAAAGTTTCTCGTTAAATAAGTGTTCAATTTCCACTTAATTTGGGAAATATACAGAAAGTTTCGGGTCAAATGGACTTGCGCCATTAGAATGGCTAATTGTGTCGTTATTTATGAACAAAAACACGCATTATCGTGCTCACTAACTTGTTAGGCATGTACATTATACAGCTAATAGATATTAAAATATTATTCTCTAAATTATTGAATGAAATAATAATGCAGCATTTTTTAACTAATTACAAGATTATGATCATTTCAATAAAAAAAGACGTTTTTTTTTATGTAATAGAAGGCCAACTTGTTGTTAAGAGACACATTGCCAGAAGGCTCGCAAGTAAGTTGTCGACCTATTAAGAATTGGTACGCTCTTTTCTTGAAGGACCCTAAGTCCAATAGGTTCGGATATACTTCAGTGGGCAGCTGGTTCCAGATAGTGGTGGTGCGCGGCAAAAACTCTCTTAAGAAACGCTCAGTTCTGGAACGACGGTCGTCGGGGTGATACAGATGATCTAGCGTGATTAACTACGGACTTTGCAAAGACTGAATCTAAAATTAATCATTGACAGACTATACAAAATATGATTCTACAACAATTGGTATTATCTTTTTTCATATATAATAGACGCGGGACGCCCAAAATGGGCAGTCATTGCAGCCCATAGACATTCATTTTAGTGGGTCCGTTGCCGGCCTTTGAGGGAGGAGTACACTCGAATTTTGAATAGTTGGAGGTCGTATCTCTCAGGGAAGACCCCCCACCAGGAGTTCCACAGTTCGTTAGTTCGCAAAAGAAAATGCCTTGTGAAACGGACTGTGTAAGACTTCCCGCCATCAAGGTGATGTTGGTGAAATTTAGAATTCATACGGCTCGTACGGTGTTGAAACGAGGCAGGAGGGACCCAAACATTTTTTCAGTACACTCACCGTAGTACACTTTATAGAAAACGCAAAGAGACGCAATGTCTCTGCGTAGAGAGAGAGAATCAAGCCGATCAGTATGACATTGACAATAATTCGACAAGCCCTTCGCTGAATTTCGATCTCATCAAGTCTGTGCTGCTCTATGGGTGTGAAACGTGGAAGGTCACCAAAGACATCTCGCACCGACTCCAAGTCTTCGTCAACCGCTGTCTTCGCCGTATTCTGAGCATCTACTGGCCTGAAAAATCTCTAACGAGCAACTTTGGGAGCGCTGCCGAGAAACCCCGACCAGTCAGCAGATCAAGCGACGCAAGTGGAATTAGATAGGTCATACACTTCGAAGGGATCCCAATCATATTCCCAAGCAGGCGCTTGATTGGAACCCTCAAGGAAAGCGGAAGCGTGGCCGTCCCAAGCAAACCTGGTGCCGCACAGTCGCAGACGAGGCAAAGAGAGCCGGAAAGACTTGGAGGCTCAAGACCGAACTCGATGGAGACTTAATGTGGATGCCCTCTGCCCCATCTAAGGGTTATAGGACATTAAGTCAAGTCAAAGAGTTCGCTGTATTTGGTCAAAAGGAAGAAACTGGTATTTGAAAGCACCAGCCCAGAGATGTGAGCAGTATTCCATATGAGGTCGTACTTGAGCTTTGCTATTATTTCATCTTACGTCATCAACATCTTACGGATGATAGTCGAGATATTGGAGTGCCCCTATTTACGACACTTCTTCGACATCTCCGCAGGGCTTTGTACCTAATAGTTTTTGTTTAACTACTTTTTTCTTAATTTTACTAATTCTACTAACATAGATCTTAAGAAACTATTGTTACTAACTTACTAATCAACCAATGGACTGTATTTGTCTGATGAATAAAATTTAAATTTATGTTTTGTACGACACGTCAAATATCAAGATGCCAAAATGATGCACCAAAGCCTATATCCGATACGAGAAGGCTCTATAAAATGCAAGTTCGTTATATTGAAAAACTTTCCTCTTTTAGACAAGGCTCTGTAGTTTATGAATAAAGATTCGCACCCGCATCCCGTAACGGCTCTGCCTTCGGTTAAATGAACTACTTACGTGTGACCATGACTTTAAGATTTCATACGATCTATTTAAAATCAAATTTTAAAGCGGAATGACAAATAAGTTCTTTTTCTGCCCTGTGAAGAATGACTTCAGAATAAAATCAAATATCAAATCACTAAACAGTAATTAATTTTATTTCTTATTTGTATTACCAAAAGAATTAAATAAGCAGTTACACCGTAAGCCATTTCTGCCAAAACCCTCCATCATTTAGTCGATACCAACTCCGCGGAAATAAATACAGATAATACAACTTTTTCTACAGCTGTGATACTTTTTGACATTCAACACCTTTTGTCTTTAGTCACCGTGACCACGCACGCTGTAAAGCACGCGAAACGTCGGAAAAATTTAAAATTATGTAAAATAATCTACCATATAAAAATAAGTCGGGTTTTCCTTCCTGACGCTATAACTCCAGAACGCACGAACCGATTTCCACGGTTTTGCATTCGTTGGAAAGGTCTCGGGCTCCGTGAGGTTTATAGCAAATTCAGGAAAAATTTCAACAGAAAAGCGGGATCACCAAACGAAATGTTACATAAAACGAAGCCATCTGGTGGCGAAATGGAGTTCGCCGAGTTTGCTAGTTGTAAATAAATACGTATTACGTCAATCCGGTTAAAAATTGTTTTATTAAATAAGCAGTGTTGGCCTAGTGGCTTCAGCGTGCGACTCTCATCTCTGAGGTCGTAGGTTCGATCCCCGGCTGTGACTTTCTTTCTATGTGCGCATATATATTATGCAATGTTTTGAAAAGTAGAAGTTGATAATTTTTTAATAATAAATATTAATCTGTGTACGGTATGACGTTTCTCAGCGTCATTTTAGAGTGGTTTTGATTTTTGTGTCTCAATGGTTATACTTGAATAAAATAGTAGTAATGTATGTACTTACACATGTATAGACATTTTCATGCAGTCCATCACCTATTGAGCTATCAGATATTGCGTTCTGACCACCTCACCTGTTTCTTCTATTCGAGTACTTGGACGTGCGGCAAATAATCTTTTCTTGTTTAGTTTTTCTAAAGATCCCTGTGATCGTCAAGGCTAGATTATAATTATTTTAATATATAGAATAGAGATGTGGTGATGTTAAGTGATACCGCAACCCATGGACACTCTCAAAAGTTCTCTCAAGCTCTTTTAAGAATAGGTAGGTAGGTACTTAATTTCTTGATTCCCAAAAGTTACTCAAAAATCTTGAAATTATGGTCGCCCTTCTAGCAAACGTCTAGCAATGTCTTGATAGTTGTAGCAATCATTAAATGGAGCGAAAGGGTCCACACATTGACTTTTGACCGACTTGAGGTTTTGGGCTCGCTATTTCTTAGTTTTTCATTCATATAGAAACTGCATAGTTTGGTTTGGCTATTTGGTGTGTTTAAAAGCATTTTACCCGATTGAGGTAACTTTAATATTGATTTTAATTGCGAAAACTAAATTCAAGGTAATCGGATTGGTTTCATTTCCCGACACCACGATTTCTTTATCACTTATGCCGTTTCAAATATACAATTAGTTTAATTTAAAATAGTTTTACTATTAATTAAAAAATGTGAGCCGTCACGGGACGCCTGGCAGATGTGAAACATCGACATTATTTTGTAAAAGTAATATACAGAAAAGAACATATTGTGATAGGAACTAGATATGTCATAATGATAAAATAAAATATTAATATTTTTTCCAGATAACGATGACTATTTATTGAATAAACATTTATTGTCATTAAATACAAAAATTACGAATTTATTTCAAATCGTGACTACTTAATTCGTTTAATCAGTGAATAAAAGATTTAGATTTAGACTGTATACATATACCATCATAAGCGACGCATGCCGTGGCGACACGTCGCTACGCTAGAAATCGGTTTTACGTGCGGCTATAGATGTTTCACATCAATAATAATAATAAAAATAATTTAAAAAACTTACTTTTATTATTTAAATTTGTTTTAATTTTCTACTATAAATTTAAAAAATATCGATTATTGTATGTATATGTATGTATGATTCTGTTTTTATATGTTCTCAGAGTGAATTCGCGAAAGATTAATATGTTACAAAACGCATTGACTTAGTAGCTGTTGGTGTAGTAAAAGAGGGCAAACGCGCAGGAGCCGCCCACAGATGTATTTCCGAACCAATTCGACTTAAGGTCCTTCAAGACAAGAGTGTACCAATTCTTGAAGGGCCGGTGACTTGCGAGCCTTCTTGCAATGTGAGTGTCCATGGGCGGAGGTATCACTTACCACCAAATGAGCTCAGGCCCGTTTGTCTCCTATTACATATAAAAAAGTACTCTTACATTATAGTGAGAACAACACGTAATGTCAAAATTAATTATACGTGATTTAAAATAAAAAAATTATGCAATAAAGTTGTTTAAGACCAGCCCTGCGATTCTGTAACTCACTTTTCGAACTCACACAGCGGTTTTCGCATCGGCGGTCGCTCTCAAATCAGTCGTGAAGCAGTTATTTTATGATTTGGCATTCTGATAAACAATAAACTACAAGCTCCCACCTTTTCAGAATCGCAGGGCAGATTTCAAGATTCATTTTAATGTATGTCTCTGTCGAAAGTTATCATTTTTATTGAACATTACGAAAAACTTTGGGAACGAATTCAACATGCGTGAAGTAATCAGGTTTGACTTGATAAGTTTGTTACACAATGAGTAAAAAGCCAAATATTTTAAAATATTGTTACCATAATATGGTTGCCAGCTGTGGGGCTGTACCAGCAATAGCAACATCCAAATAATCCAAAAGTCAAAATCATTTTTTGCTATAGGTAACACAATGTCCACTTATGAACGTCAAAAAATAAATATACAAATGCTTCTTATTTTACATTTACTGCCAGTCCTCAAATCAAGGGCGTAAAACGGAAGAGAAGAACTGGAAATAAACTCTCCACCACTCTTTTTAATCGCCAAGCTTTTTGTTTTACACAACGTTTGTAAGGAGCTGCAACCATTACACAAAGTTCCACATGACATCTTAAGTAATAAATAATAATAAAATAAATTAAAAACAAAGATTTGTCCTCTATCAGCAGGAGGCATGGTGAAATAGGAGCACGCACTTACATGCTCAAAACAACTAACATCACCGCATACACGAATTCAAGTACGACCAGTCACCACAAATAGCACCCGTTCCCGACTATGAAACGATTACAAACCAAAGTTCTCAGGGGAATAGTCAATGCTCTGGTACATTCGCAATTACGACCTCCATCGGGACCTTAATGTAGAGGACGTCACCACACGTTAGTCTAAAGTGCTAAACAGTGGTAAGTAAAAAGAAGAACACAAGAACAGAGTGTCTTCCCTTTAATAGTGTAATTAGTGTTATTAGACATTTTATGTTAATGTCGATGTTTTTCTTTACCGTTCGAGCGGATGTTGGAAAGTCCATTGGTGCACAGCCGGGGATCGAACTTACGACCTCAGGGATGAGAGTCGTACGCTGAAGCCACTAGGCCAACGCTGCTCATATTTGTTTAAACAAGTTTTAATTAATATAATATATAACAAAGATTAAGAATTTTTAAGGCGCCAGCTTGCTGCGCGAATGTCTTGAAGAATTTCCGGTGAGAACCCCCAGTATACCAGAAACTTTACACATCATTCCCAGTTTTTCAACGCCGTGCGGGCATTACGTCCTGTCATATAGGATTTTCGCTGTCTCACAGATTTTCCGCGGTTTATTTTCTCGAAATACCTTCTATTGCGAATAAATACTTTAACACCAGTTTATTACCTGAATAAGGAAGTGAATGTAAGGAAAATACAATGCAAGGGTGTGAACATAAGAAATTATATTTAATTTCCGACTTTTTGACGTGACAACGTCTTATAATTCGATGGAGCCGGCTGCACGCACGAAAAAACATGACTCATGCGGCGTTACCTCGCTCTGAGCGTTACCTCGCTCTGAGGCGTTACCTCGCTCTGAGGCGTTCCATTTAAAATTGACATAATTGTATTTATGCGTACAAATAAATGTAACTTGATCAATTCAATTGTGATTTCCATTTACCTCCTTCTCTATATCCATACAAAATAAATATCAAACAAATAAAATTTAATTTTTTTTTTGAAAAATGTAACCATCCCATCAATATTTGTTTATGACGTTGTCACGTTCAACTATCGTCAGTAAACCGACTTTACAGACAACCGATTTTTTTTCGTTATCTTTGTTTTTTTTTAATCTTGCCAACGCTCTTCACACTGATACATTAGTAAATATAGTCAAACATAACAAACGCGAAGAAAAAAATACTTCGATTCATAAAAACTAAATACTTGATTTCAAAGTGCAAGTTGAGCACCTATCGATATCCCGACCTAGTTTATTCAAGAAGGAAACATAACAGACACACCACAAATACAGAATGTATCAAAATATATCTTAATTTATTTCTTATTGATACAAAATAAAAAACTGTGTTGAAGACAAACTTTGGATAGTTTTTCTGTACGTCAAGCAAATTTACAACTTATCCACAAAGGCTGGCACGGCCGCAGAGTAGGCGGAAAGTAATAAACGACTCAAATATAAGAGTATTTTCTCCAACTTTGATTTAGTTCCCTTTGGAGTAGTTCCCTTGGTCGGTGGGGTCCTAGCGGTATAAGGCTTTTTAAGGAACTAGCTAAAAGGTTAGTTGACATCACAGAAGACTGAAGCAGCTACCTCGGACAAAGAATTAGTCTAGCTATTCAAAGGGGGAACGCTGCCAGAATCTTCGGAACCTTGCCTAAAGGGACTCCTTTTAATAATATATTTTAAGGTTAGTTATTGTTTTTTGTTAGAATAGGAGATACGTTATCAGTTATATATCACATGTTACTTGAGTAGTTTATTTATATATTAGACACATTCGAATGCGGTGACGACATATACGGTTGATCACGGAATTGACAAGAAATTAAAATATAAAATTTACTATAATATATACTTTTACACACAAATCTTCCAATACTTCTTTACTTACATTGTCAGCATAATTATGAGCTTGGGACAGTAACAACCACAACACACACACATTACACAATTAAAATGTACCTGCTTCTTTTCCTTATTAGTTTTGATCCATTATTTTTGTAGTCTTTCTTTTTAGATTATTATTATTATTATTTTATGTGTTTCGTTAGTAATAAACGTTATGGCTATCTGTAAAACCGAAAGTTAAAATTATACATAATTTGCTTTAGTTCTCTTGTTTGAGTTCTTATTTATGTGTTGCTTAGATAATTCATAAAAAAACAAACTCTTTGACATTAATCAGAAGTTACTTTTAACTAAGAAAGCTCACAAAATGTCACAAAAAGCTTTTTCATACTAGAGTGAAGCTACCTCCTAAATAACCCGTTTTAATGAAAACACTCATAACAGAGAATTTATAAGCACAGCCGGGTGAGAAGCTTAGCATGAAATATTAGCAACGCGTCAACACTGTATATTAAGATCCCTTTTTATTCGTGTCTAAAATAATCGATTATGAAAAAAGCTTTTAGAAACATGTATTTTTGATTTCAAGTTTGTAAAACAAAAAGTTTCAGAAGCTTACACGATCACTTCTGGTATTTCGTAACAAGCATCTTGACTAATTAATTAATTATCAACAATAACAATCAAATACCTTTATATATCATATTTATATAATACATACATTAAAAAAAATAGTTTAAACTATGAAAATTTTAAAAAAATGCCACCAATTTCCTAACTTAGTACATAATTTTTTCAGTAAAATCATAATTATATTATGTTTAAATTATGTGCCTCATTCGGATGATACCTTTTCGAATATTATATAATCGGTAGTGATGAAGTAATAGTTGACTGACTACTACTAAAATAATCCAGTGGACAACCTTGGCCAGTATTGGCCTCAGATATCATCCGGTTCCTTGATAATTTTTAATTTTATATACAAGGTGGTCAGCCTTCCGTGTCCGACACGAGGTGTAGAGTTTTGATACGAGATGCTTTCCTCACAACGATTTCTTCCGGTTTCACCGAAGATACAAGTGTTATTTTTTACAGAACAGGTGACGGTTAAGTAATACCGCCTATGGACACAGAGGGTTCGCAAGTGCGTTGCCAACCTATTAAGAATCGGGGTGCTCTTGAAGGCCTCTGTAGTCGAATTAGTACGTAATACTTTAGCTAGCAGCTGATAAAGTGCCTTAACGCTCAAATTGCGCACATAGAGAGAAATAAAAAAAGGTGCGTGTACTTATGTACGCGCGTATGAAGTTATACTTCTTTGGCATTTTTAAAAATAGTTTTTGATTGCATGCAAATAATTAATTACAATAACTAATCAAAGACTGGAAAAGGAGTCATTATAGTCAATAAAGTTCAGTTTACATTTGAAAAATTAAATAAATAAATATTTATTATTATTCTCTTACATTAAGTGTAACATAAATTCTATTATTATTCGAATGTTGTTTTTAAATTATGTCCAATGCCGTAGCATCTTCCGTGGGCAACTTCGTTCTGTTAATTTTGTGTCACGGTGCGTGCGCATCGTAAAATTTCACTCTCATCAATTGTTCATAACGCGCCTAAAGAAGTATAACTTCAAAAATCATTATTGTACAGCCGTGACTCGAACGGACAACCAAAAACCACTGTTTTTCTTTAAAAACGCTAATAATAACTGCTAGTATTGTCACTGTTAGCATTTCCTGATTCAAGCGTAAAAACCTATGTCATCTTGAACCCAAAATCCAATCATAGCAGAAACAGTGGAGGTAATAAAAGCAAAACTTCATCGGGTCCACCGCGAAATCAGTGAATTTTTGACAATTCACACGAGAATGTAGTGAATATTTTCCAGTACAGTAACATGGGTGGCTAAATTGTACGGAAAGCGAGTGAAGATAAAAAATGTCGCTTCGAAAAACATTTTCAAATTTTTGCGCAATGAAGATTTCAAGTATGAAACGCGATAACAGTTTTGTTATATAAGTTTGACAGCAATTTTAAATCACGTAACAGTTAATATTATCGAAATAATGATAATTGATTTGACATTTGCATGCCTATTTTTGTATGGCTGATTGTGCGGTTTTTTATAACTAATTAATCTGAAGGTACCACTCCTGAATTGCTGTGCTATACGACATAAATCAAAATCATTTATTCATTTAGGTAACACAATGTACCCTTATGAACGTCAAAAAAGAAATATATTAAATGCTTCTAATTTTACATTTACTGCCATTTCTTAAATCAAGGACGTATAATTTCTAGATACTGGTAAAAACCACAATTCTTTTCACGAACAGGCAGACTTGTTTTGGAACGAAGTTCCTTATCGCGCGTTGTGAAAGGGGGCTAGACGGAAAAAATTCTTACGAAAAGTTGTCACGACACTTTTTTGCTATTGTAATACACCGGTTCTCGTCCGATCACCGAAGTTAAGCAACGTCGGGCGAGGTCAGTACTTGGATGGGTGACCGCCTGGGAACACCTCGTGATGTTGGCTTTTTTTTTTCGTCGTAAGATTGGTGTCGAGAAAATCTATCATACTGATATGATACCAATTAACATATAAATTAATCGAAAGGAATTTCGTTCCATCCGGGTGTCCCTTGACACCTCTAAAGTTTTTTTTTAATGGCTCTGGCACGGTTTGTGCATTAGCCAGCGTCAACTATAAGATTTTTATAATTTGTGCTTTTTGTCTTAGAAATTCGACCACGTCCTCCATGTACGGCTTTAGGCAATCGCCCGGTACCGCTCAACCCTCCCAAAGGCCGAGAACAAATTTAAATTAAATAAAAACTTGCCCTCGAACCGGGAATCGAACCCGGTACCCCTCACCTAGCAGCCACTTAATAAGACCGCTAGGCTATGAGGCCCCTAACTGGCAGACTTATAGACGGCGGAGTTCTTGTTATTATAAAATATAAAAGTTAGAATGCTGTCGCTGCCTTTTTGTAGACATTATCAAACTCTGCAACTTTTGTTTACAACTCATATATATATCTCAAACTTACGGTAGTGTTCTTAAGAAACGTTATTTTCGAGACTTTTTTTTACATTTACTTTACAAATCTGACTTTGCCACAAATAACGTGGCGTTTCATTGGTAAAATAGTTTTCAAAATCGGTTTGTATGTACCAGATACTATCTCCTATAACCTCAAAACGTTTGCCTCTTTATAATATTTTTATAGATAAGCTGACACTTGCATTCATATCATTCGGTAAATGATTTAACCAGAACGTCGGATATAAGTAAATTTAAAAATATTAATTCTAGATTTCAAGTAGGTAACGAAATAATGTTTTTGATTAGGCCAGGAATTTTTAGCTTGATTATAAATAAAAATAGAATCAAAAAATCTAAATGCAAAACTTTCTTCTATAATATTAGAGATTAATTTGTAAAACTTTGTAGAAAAAAATTGATTTATCAATGGCGCTACAACATTTTTAGTTCTGGGCCTCAGATTTCTGTATTTGTTTATGAGCATTTGGCAATCTAATAGGCAAGTAGGTGATCAGCCTTCTGTACGTGACGCACGCCGTTGACTTTTTGTGTCTAAGGCAAGCCGGTTTCCTAACGATATTTTCCTTCACCGTTCGAGCGCACAAAGAAAGTAAGTCCATTGGTGTACAGCCAGGGATTGAACCTACGACCTCAGGGATAAGAGTCGCACGCTAAAGCCACTAGCCCAACACTGCTCATACGTTGTATAATGTAATTTTTGAAGTGAAACTTCTTTATCGGGGTTGGAAAAAAATGTAGTGTAACATTTTTGCGTTACGCGTCACATTTTTGCGTTACGCGCCATGTTGCTTTTTGAACTCAAACTTATTTATCGGCGTTAAAATATGACATATAGTATATTTTTGACTTTGAAGTTTGACAACGGATTACATTTCCGACTTGAAATTTGCTAATAGCAATTTGCAGCAATTAATTTGTAAATTGTATGCTAGGCAGTGTATCAAAATTTACTGTGTTTAAAGAAATAGTTTCGGACCTCTTAAACTTAAAACAAACCAATTATGGCTCTGCGTACAACAAAGGTTTTATATAAGTTTCACTTCTTACGTGTGTACACCTAGTACACGCACACATTTTTGAAGTGAAACTTCTTTATCGGGGTTGGAAAAAAATTGAGTGTAACATTTTTTCGTTACGCGTCACATTTTTCCGTTACACGCCATGTTGCTTTTTGAAGTCAATCTTCGTTATCGGCGTTGGAATGAAAGTTCTTTATCGACGTATGGGAGAAATTTTGTAGCAAATCGTCACGTTTTTCGGTTACGCGCCATCTTTTTCTTGTCCCTACCACGGTTGATCCGAAGAGATTCGAAGCCATTAATAACAAAAATATATAATAACGATAACAATGATAGTAATAATTCTATTACAATTAATAAAATTCTGTAATAATCTTAGTAGTAATAAGGTAAAATGAAATAATTGTATTTGTATTCATGTAATAAAATATATATAATAAAAGCCTTTTGTTAAACTTTATTTAACCAATTTCGTTAAGTTGCATATAGTAGATCATTTTTCGAAAAATAAGGTCATAAAGAAGTTTCACTTCTTACGTGTGTACACCTAGTACACGCACACATTTTTTTTTCTTCTATCATCAATAGTTTCCACAGCGCAAGCGATGACTTATTTTGTATGCATATTTTTTTCCAACTAAGTAAAATAAAACTTTTATCTTAACAAAAATACATCTATAGTCCGACTGAGTAGACTTTCGCCAGGACAGTATGTAATAAATCTGATTCAAAACCTTCTTTAAACGTAAATTAATCAATAAAGCTTATAAATTTGACGAATACTTAAATGATCCTAAAGCTTGGGATTGATTTTCTCCAGTTCAAACAATTTGTATGACAATACTTGGTGATTAAAAAGAGTGGCGGATAGTTTCTTGCCAGTTGTTCTTACCCGCTCTACGCCCTTGACTTGCGAACTGGTAGGAAATGTAAATTTACAATTAATTTAACTTCTTTTTGACGATTCATAAGTGTACTTGTTTACCTATATGAATAAAGATATTTTGAGTTTAAGTTTGAAGAGTTTGGATGAACGCACAAACAGGAATCTGTTCTGGTTGAAAAATTATTTACGGAGTAATAAAACTGATGATGTAGAAAATTCGTGAAAATTAAGTATCACCAATCATACTTTTATTATTAATTTTATTAACAACTTTGAAACTTAAAATTGTTTTTGTTAATCAATTTGTTACAAATTCGACTGGAATTATGCTACATTTAGAAATTTGAGATAGATAATTAGTGGTTTAAGCTAATTAGTCTCAGTATAATTAGTTGATATTTGTTTTTGTATACTAATTATAGGTGACGTGATATTTAACTATAATTTGAGGTTTTGTTTTGAATTATATATAATAATAAAAGAAATAAATAAAAATGTGTTTATTCATTATAGGTCGAAATGCATTAGAATTTGTAAGATTTGCGAATCCTTTTAAGTAAAAAATATACCATAATATATATAAATTACTTAAACTATATTTATGGATAATTTAATTACATCTTTTATTTTATGTTATTTACTGTTATCAAGATTTGCATGAGTGAGTTTGCAAATGTGTAAGTGAGTGAGTGAGTGAATGAATAAAGTGTGTAACTACATACTAGGTCTCAATAGTATCTTTAACACTACGCAAGGTATACTCATAAGCAAGTCTTTTAGGCGTATTTTTATATTGTAGACGGCAGAAGCAACCTATTTAATTTTAATTGAACTTTTATGATGTAAAGTGGATTTTTCTATACAGTTTACTTCCTATCATTTTCCACACACATACACAAATTCGATGGCATTCTTAAATTATTAGAGTGTAAATGTCTATGAGGAGAATGTCTCTTCTTCTCTTAAACTAATAGAGATTAAGCCAATCACAAAATTAAAACATCGGAACATATTGATAGACGATTTGGCGATGAACATACGATGTTTACGCAATTTAAAATAGTGTTTGCATAAGACAATAATTTACGTTAGGGAAGGTAGCTAATAGAAAAAAAGGGTGCGTGTACTTATGTACGCGTTGTAAGAAGTTATACTTCTTTGGCATTATTAAAAATAGTTTTTGATTGCATGCCAATAATTAATTACAATTAAATATTCAAAGACTGGAAAAGGAGTCATTATAGTCAATAAAGTTCAGTTGACATTTGAAAAATTAAATAAATACATATTTATTATTATTCTCTTACATTAAGTGTAACATAAATTCTATTATTATTCGAATGTTGTTTTTAAATAATGTCCAATGCCATAGCATCTTCCGTGGGCAACTTCATTCTGTTAATTTTGTGTCACGGTGCGCGCGCATCATAAAATTTCACTCTCATCAATTTTTCATAATGCACCTAAAGAAGTATAACTTCAAATGTATCAGTTAGAGGAATGTCTCTCAACTTCTACACAAACTGATCGTGGTTGGTAACACCACCAACCACCACCAGATGGACCGATCAAGTGAGAGACTCATCGTCCTTAAAAATGTATAATAAAAACAGTATTCTAGGATTGGGTCGAAACATACGCCATTTTGTTTGTCTTACCTGAAATGGCACCTATTATAAGCACATAAAGTTTCTCCGAATTAAAACCTATACGAACGAAAAATTTCTCCCCAAGTCGGTAACTATACATTTATTTTCGTCGTAAAATTATCGTCACTTTAGCAAAATAATATTTCCCATTAGCGTTCATCACATTAACAAAGGCAATTAAGAAAATCACTAAGATCGACTTCTATTTATAGCCCAGAATCCAACTAACACATTTCATAAGATTAAAAGTTACAAAAGAAAAACTTTAATGTAATTAAATCAAAAATTCTGTATCTGTTTCATGATCATTTGTCAATCTAATAGGCAAGTAGGTGATCAGCCTCCTGTGCCTGAACACGTCGACTGTATGGGTGTAAGTCATGCCGGTTTCCTCACGATGTTTTTATTCACCTCTAATATTTTTATATAAAACAATAGGCCTAATCCGCGTAAAATGGTTGAACATAGTTTTTTAAGCTATTGCATAGAATTTATCGCAGGCTTTGAGCGCGGCGATCGAATCAAGAAATTCCGTAACAAAAATAAACCTAACACGATGACGTAATATAGGTGCGGCCAATACGCGTTAGAGCGGGACAGAACGCATACTGCGTCTCACATCGGTCTGGCGTGATCGGTGACGTAGCGCAGGTGCGTTAGAGTGGGACAGAACGCATACTGCGTACTCACATCTCTGAGTGGTAGATTGAATTTATATCAAAGAAAAAAAATACTGCATAAATAAAAAATAAATAAATAATAATTATAATTGCATAAGTAGATAAAAAATACTATGCAATAGCTTTACCGCGGCAGTCTCCGAGTGCCACACTTTTTTTTTTAAATATTTTGGGAATATAACATGTACTTCTCACGGCTAATATAGTATTGTAATGAAAAAAAAAATGTCAAAGGGAAAAAGACGTATATGAATATTATAAATGTTAAAGATAAATAATAGTGCCATGAACGGCAAGGCTTAGTTAAATATAATCGAAATAGTATATGTGTATGCTATATTGGATATATGTGTATTGTATATAAGGTAGGTACTTATAGGACGTTCGTAAAAAATCTTTTTTTTGTTTCAAAACAGAAACAACTGGGCTTGACAGTTTCCTCAATTTTGCACAACCAAATAGATTTGTGACAGGTTTGTGTTAGTAGTTAAGGCTAAAACAAAAGTTAAATATCCAGTACATTTTCCTGAATCATAAAAGGCATAGTTCCCATTAATAATAATTTTAACTTGACTATAGATAGCGCGAACATTAAAGAGCCTCGCATGATAAATGACACAGAGGTATTATATTTCACACTCATTAGCACTGCGTCTCAACTATATCTCATTTAATAGTTGAGAATTTAATAATTAATAGTTCGTGTAATTACTATACAGTGGAACTACCCTAGTTGTTAAGGAAATTAAAAAAATCAGTGGCGCTACAACCTCTTTAGGTCTGGACCTCAGATTTCTGAATGTCATTTTTCAAATGATTTCAGATTGACAAATGATCATGAAACAGATATTGAAATCTGAGGCCCAGAGCTAAATAAGTTGTAGTGCCACTGATTTATTTTCAGTTTCAAAAAACAAGTCGAATCAAATTAAATTATGATTCTTGAAAGTAACTAGTAGAAGGAATCTCAATGATTAAAAAAAGTGGCGGAGAGTTTATTGTCAGTTATTCTCTTCTTGATTTGGGAACTGGCAGTAAATGTAAAGTTATAATAATTTCATATATATTTATTTTTTGACGTTCATAAGTGTACATTTAGGGGCCTCATAGCCCAGCGATCTTAATAAGTGGCAGCTAGGTGAGGGGTACCGGGTTCGATTCCCGTTTCGAGGGCAAGTTTTAATTTAATTTAAATTTGTTCTCGGCCTTTGGGAGGGTTGTGCGGTACCGGGCGAGTGCTTAAACCGTACATGGAGGACACGGTCGAATTTCTAAAGATGGGCACGAATTATAAAAAAATCCTATACTTGACGCTGGCTAATCCACAAATCGTGCCAGAGCCATAAAAAAAAGTGTACATTTTGTTTCCTATATCTTATATATATAAATGAAACCCGTTTTTCGTTGTCACGACATAACATGAAAACGGCTTGACCGATTTGTCTGATTTTTTTATATAATATTCCTTGAAGTACGAGGATGGTTCTTACGGAGAGAAAAATTAAAAAAAATTAGTAAAAAAGTCTAAAAACAACACTTTTCTATATTCCCATACAAAATATTCGTAATACATAATACTTAAAAGTCAATTTGAACTTTAATACCATAACATTAAGTTCAAATGTTAGTGGAGGGGTTCCGGGAAGGTACATTTTTATTTTTTGACATAATGTATTTGTTGTCTTATCAACTTTCTTTTTTTATCTTAGCTAGACCGGTGTCCCGAATAGCAGAATAAGTATTTAAAAAAAATAAAGAATCGACTGTTAGGCGTTACGATGTTCGCCAGGCCAGCTAGTGAATAAATGATTATTGAATTTAAAAGCAACAAAAATCAACGGTCAATTGACTCGATCAGAACATTTCCTGATAATCCGAGCATTCCCTACACACATATATAATGTATGTATTAAAAGTTTGTTTTCTTACTTAATGCATTAATTTTCACATTTATCTTGATTATAATCCTACAGCTACTCGACACGAGCAAATACCAGCCTTGTGTACCAAATAATACGGCCTAAACATTGTTTTCCATTTACGTTTATACTAAAAAAATATTATCTTAGGTACATTTGCAAATTAAGATGGGATCCCCGGATTATTTCAGCAGGATAATTGGCTCGAGGATAATCTATTAATCCCTCTTGATGCCTTCGGACAATTTTTACGGCAGGAAATAGGTAAGTCACCCATTGTCAGATATCTCAATGATACACGTTTTAGTACTTTTTCGCTATAACAAACGAAACGTATAGTTCCAAAGCCACATAATATAATCGTGTGTAATCGTGCCTTCCACAATAAATTTCAATTTTCAAATATATAATTATTTTCAATTATAAAAATAACCGTCACCCACAGCCGTGTTGGATCCCTAGGTATGTACAGGCAAGTTTCTCTATATATGTTTTGAACAATTTTGGACGAATTCAATACAATATTTAAAAAAAACAATGGCGTTATAACTCTTTGTCTTCGTTTTCTGTATCTGTATTCTGTATAGTTAGGATTTTCTACAAAATTTTACATATTAAGCCATGGATGTTTTTTCTACACCTTCCGAGCTAGTGTTAAATGCTCATATAGACAACAAGATAGCCGTGTAGCTGAGATTCGAACCTACGACCCTGCGGTAAAATCAAGCTATGTTAAAAGTAACAAAATAGAGTAATTAGTAGAACATTTATTCAGGTACGCTTACCGTAAAGCAAAAACCTCCTGGAACTAGAAACGTGGGAAGAACACAAAAGCCATGAGCTGACGACCTAGTTAAGGTTTATGAGAAGAAATGGATGGAGCTAAGAACAGATCCAAATGGAAAGTTCAGTAGAACGGCTTTAGGCAAAAGGAGTCCTGCAGAACACGGTAATAATAATAACTAAACATTTGATTTCTAATTTTGAATAGTATGGAAATAATTTTTTTTATTATTATTTAAGCTTTCTGTGATATCGCGCGGTGTTGCCATTCTAATAAAACAATTATTAACAACGTGTTCTGTTATTACATTATCTCTGATATGTTTTTGCTGTATACAATTCATTAATTGAATACAATGAATTAGCTGATGAATTTGTAATCAGATGCACTGCGATGCGGTTCGAAATTGCTCTGTCATTTGCATTAGTTGATTTACGTTTCTGAATTAATCTATTTCGTTTATTTGAATTTCAATCCCTCTTGAACAGATAACGTCAAATATCAAACTATTTGAATGTTTAATAACAAAATTATTATCCACAGAACTCCAACATCACCAATGGTCACAAAATGCGGACTGCAGGCAGTCCAAAATGGCGCTGCTGGTTAACCCGCTAGTGGCAAAGTGACTTCTAACCCTAAAGACAACTAATCTCAAAATAATGATAGGGAATTATGGGCTACACAATTAAACATCTCTTTGTCTAGGTGCGACAGACATTCCCTTGTGCAGAGCTTAAAGGTATCAGTCACCCATGTAGTCCTGGAATGCGTGGCTGTGGCTTCCCAATAAACAGAAATCCTCAAAAGAGTGAAGTCGCTCCGTGAAGCATGCGAAGTGCCCATGAAACTTCTAGACGGAGCTAGGCTGGCCTATTTAGCTAGGACAACAGACCAAATGAGTGTCTAAGTATGGAAATTAAGTCCGTACTACATATATACATGATAAAGACATTGCACAAATACATCCATAGTTATGTATTATTATTTGATTATTTCATATTTTTACAGTAACTTAATACTAATACAACAGAAACTTGTATAAAATTTAAGTAAAAACATAATCCAAACAGAAAAACAAAAAGTAACAAAAAACAAGGTATTTCTACGGGGAGGACACTATGAAGACACTGGTGGGCTGATTAATTCAAGAACGTGCTAACGCCACGCACAACGCAGGAAATTGATTGCACAGGTTTGTCAAGAGAACAGTTATACCAGTGTCAACCACGACCGCTGCACATCTTCGTGACGTTTTTTTAAAAAATTTACCCTCATGCGCCTAAAGAAAGACGTCTTCTGGTCCTTTGTGGCTCCCAATAACGATAGTGATCCTCCCTTCAACCTGCGAACCTTCATATGGAAGCTCATGCAGTATCACTTCACATCAACCTCATCTATCCGTGCGACCTTGATAAAACCTATAGAAGAAAGAATCAAATTTTTCAACGAAAGTAAATGCCTAAATCTAGTTAATGTCACGAATCTGTGATATTTCATCGACATCAGCATATGAATACAAATTACGAAACAGTTTGAGATTGAATTTATATATTTTCGCTTTGCTGAAATGTATTTGACTAGCAGCCTGTCAGATTTGACATTTGCGACGGGGAGTCGTAAAAGTAAAATCAATTTTTTTTTCAAGAAAAATAAAAGAAGGTAATGCTATTATTACTAGGATACTAAGTATATCTATATCTTTATTTTATATATATATAATGAAAATGGTCTTCGTTTGAGGCTCAATCACGCCTAAACCACAGATCGTATCGACATGAAACTACCACCATTCGATGCGAAATCTTTCCTAGATGGTTTATGGCTACTTATTTTTTTAGCAGATCTTAATAAAAGAAAAGAATCTACAAAATCGCTGCACATCTTCGTGACGTTCCATAAAAATTTTACCCTCATGCGCCTAAAGAAGTTTCACTTCGAAAAGGAACACGAAGGACAAATTAATTTTTAATCTAGACGTGGCAATAGATGGCGTTAACATAAACTAATTGTTTGTATAGAGAAAAATCAAATCAAGTCGTGACAGATTGAAACATAAACATTTTGTTAAGAATATTAAATATTAAATATTTTTTATTTTAATTCCTTAGTTTCAAAGGATACAAATCTCTCTTTAGACTATCACCGCAGATATGTCCAAAAATACCAGGATTTTCTCCCATTTAATTAAATTCAATGAATGAAACAATAATAAAAATCTGTACGAAATTGAATTTCTCTCATACATATAATTAGCTGTTTTATTTATTCGAAAGGCAATTTAATGAAATGAGTTGTCAGTCGTGTCATTTCACGGTTGAGTAACCAAACCGAAATTAAGCTATTTTCAAAGGACTTTTGTCATAATTTAAAGGATTGGCCATTAATAATTAAACTCAATCAAACTTTGAATACGATAAATTACTGTTGGTAGTCTTCGCCTATGGCATTTAGGATGATTTTTTAAAATTAATAATTAAATTTTAAATTATATAAATTAGTATTGTCTTTGATTAACATAACCTTTACACATTTAAAGAAAAAAGCTTTTACCGGATTAAAGTTATAGTTAGTCGATACCAACTCCGGGGAAATAAATACAGATAATGCAACATTCAACACCTTTTGTCTTCAGTCACCGTGTGGTCACGCACGCTGTAAAGCACGCGAAACGTCGGATAAATTTAAAATTATGTCAAATAATTGTAAATTTGTAATAATACATAACTTTAATCCGGTAAAAGCTTTTTTCTGTAAATTATATTCATTATTAAGAATATGCGTCAGGGGATCATACTTAGACCGACGTTTGGGAGATAAGTTTTCTTCACAATATTTAATGTACTTGAGAATTAAGAACGAACTTAAATGAGAAGCTTTTAATTTGTCTGTACCTGACACACGCCGTCGAATTTTTGGGTCTGAAACATGTCGGTTTCCTCACGATGTTTTCCTTTACCGTTTGAGCGAATGTTAAATGCGCACATATAAAATCCATTGGTGCATAGGCGGGGATCGAACTTACTACCTCAGGGATGAGAGTCGTACGCTAAAACCTATAGGCTACTTTTAAATATAAATGTTACAAACAATAAAAATACTTTCAGTTTTATTTTTTTTGCTTATTCTTAAGCACTGAACAATTCTTTTTTAAATATGATCAGCCCACCACCGAATATATCCAGCTCTGGATTTCTTATCTCATATTCACGAAGAATTTGAATGAGAGTTATTTAGATTGAGCATAAAATATTAAAATTGTCATATTGAAGAATATTTGACGAAAGAAAGTTTCGTGCCAAGACCTCAGGACAATAAAAGTGTATTGTATTACATGACTTATGCCCGTATTATCTAGTAGCGGCCAGTGTCCAGTGCCTTACGTTGCAATAAGCAAGGCTTGCCAATTTTCCTGGCATGTATTCCGCTTGCGAAACAGAAAACACGCTTATTTCGTTATACCCCAATTAGCTTGTAATTTGCTTTGACATTTTCTTTATGCATTTTATGATTGTCGTTTCAACTGCGTAAAATTGTATAAAATTCAAATTCAAAATCATTTATTCATTTAGGTCACACAATGTACACTTATGTACGTCAAAAATGCTTCTAATTTTACATTTACTGCCAGTTCTCAAATCAAGGGCGTAGAACGGAAGAAAAGAACTGGCAATAAACTCTCCGACACTCTTTTTAATCGCCAAGTCTTTGTTTTGCACAATGTTTGTAAGGAGCTGCAACCATTACACCATGTTCCACATGACATCTTATTTATTTTAATGTTAATAGTTAATTAATAATAAAATAAGAAAAATAAAAAACTAATATTAGTCCTCTCATAGTTCCTCGACTCTAATCTACTCCTCTTGGACTATCCAACACAAAATGATATATGAATTCGAATAAGTAGTTCCTGAGATCAGCGCGTTCATACCTACAAACAAATCTCTTCAGATTTTTTTCTATACTGGCCTGTGCCGGCAGATAATTCAAATCTTTCTACTTCTCTGCTCGTTATGTGAGTGTAGAAGAGTAAGTGCGAGAGAAAAGAGAATAGAAGAGCCGTGGGAGTAATGCGTTATCAATTCTTTACAACGCCATTTCATTTATTCACAAAAGATTTATACATCAATCATTTAATTTTAACTATTAATACTTACTGTCGACCTACAATGACGTCAACATAACAATAACATAATCTACTGCAGCGACCCAATCTCACAAACCGTCTTTTATTAAAACAAATTATTATTACCGTACAAATTAAATACTTCAAAATTATCATCAAGTCTCGAGAACAATAAAACAGTTGCATCATACTATGGCATTACAATGATTACAGTGAAGTTTGCAAACAATTTCGGCAGAGTAATTCGAGATCCTTTGTATCTGAGGTATGTTTGACGTCAACTTGAACGCAACAAGTAATGCACTGTGTGCTTTGCGCTTACAATGTACGGTGAACTGGTAATTTGAAATTAGAACACCCATAGAATGCCGTCGAAGATAGTACTTTGCTATCAATAGTGCGATTTCGTTCGAAGTTCGTAATTGTAAACCATTTCGATCGATTTGTGATCTGCGAGAAACATAAGATATTCGCGATTTTTTAAGAATTAATCAATAATTGTTGAGATCACAGATGATTCAGTGAACTTCGTATAGCGTATTGTGTAAACATAATACAATTTTTTTAAATGTATGACAACCAAGCGACAATTTTTGTAGTGAAAGCTTCTTTAGCATCGTTGTGATTTGAAAGTCGATGAAACGAAAAAGCGACAGTAAAAAGAGGCAGACACATAAATTCCATCCCTGAAATCGTAGGTTCCATCCCCGGCTGTGCACCAATGTACTTTCTTTCTATGTGCGCATTTAATATTCGCTCGAACGGTGAAGGAAAACATCGTGAGGAAACCGACATGTCTTAGACCCAAAAAGTCGACGGTGTGTGTCAGGCACAGGAGGCCGATCACCTAAGTAGGTGATCTGCCTCTAATAGGTAATCTAATAGGCAAGTGCCTATAAGATTGCGAAGATTATCAACAGATTCAGAAATCTGAGGCCCAGACCTAAAGAGGTTGTATGGCCACTGATTTTTTTTTCACTCACGTTTGAATTGCACAATTTTTTTTTTAAAACGACAGTAATTTTATAAATATAGATGTACCAACTAGACATTTAGATTCAAATCGCAATGTTTTAAGCATGAATTAAAATAAAACTTAGTTCTATTTGGCTCTTTTATAGTCTCAGGTATCTCTCACTCATAACCTAGACAAATTAAACACTGTAGAGGACAATAACAGACATACTAACTCGTAAATTAAATATGAGTACAATTCTTTTGATGTAAAATATTTATTCTTACTTTATACAAGCCAATCTAAACTCAATTGTATTAATAAAAGGCATATATTCCCTTGATTCTGTTATTTAACTTACTTTATTGGATGAAGTACTCAGTGGTTATGGACGTCTGGACTAACTATTTAATTGCTTGTAGGTTTTGGATTCGAACCCCAGAGAAAGAAAAGGTATGCCGTAGTGCTGATGAATTAAATTTACGAATTGAATAACCTTTCTTACTTCACTTAAGCTTCACCAGCTTAGCATGGGACTAGGTCAATTGGTGTGAATTGTCTTTAAAAAAAAAGAAAAAAGAATACAGCATGGATGCATAATTATTCAATTCCAATAATATCAGAAACACACATCAATCTAACGAACTCCTTTGAATTTGGTTCATGATCAAGTCAAAAGTCAAAAATCATTTATTCATGTAGGTACAATGTACACTTATGAACGTCAAAAAAGAAATATACATTAAATGCTTTTTCTTAAACATTTACTGCCAGTTCTCAAATCAACGGCGAAGAACGGAAGAGAAGAACTGTCAATAAACTCTCCGCCACTCTTTTTAATCGCCAAGTTTTTGTTTTACACAGCGTTTGTAAGGAGCTGCAACCATTACACCATGTTCCACATGACATATCAAGTAATTATTAATAATAACATAAATTAAAAAAAAAAACAAAGACTTGTCCTCTATCAGCAGGAGGTATGGTGAAATAGGAGCACGCACGTAACATAATGAACACTTATGACTCGTCAGTAAAGAAATACATATAAATGCTTCTAATTTTACATTTACTGCCAGTTCTCAAATCAAGAGAGCTTATCTATGACCCTATAAGTCGACAGCGTGTGTCAGGCACGGGAGGCTGATCACTTGCCTATTAGATTGACTAATGATCATGAAACAGATAATATATATTTTAGTTACTAATTAGAAGCGTAAACAAAATGTAATGTAATGTTTTTGAAGTCGGTAAAAAGATTTCTTTACTTTATATAAAGATAAAATTATGAAAACGGCAAATTCTGTAATCCGAAACACACCTTTAATATAGTTAGAACTTTGTCGTTCGTATAAATTTTGACTTTCAACATCAGTGGACCGTCCTTTTTGATGCAAATCAGCCTAACTAGCGTTTCATTAGGGACGATGTTCGTTACTTCGTCTATTTTGTAAAATACAAAAATTTATTTCCAAAATATTTAAAAAAACAATTGACTAGCTACAATTGGTATAGGTTACAGTAATATCGGCATACTTTATACAATTGCAATTGCTAATAATATGGAGGAGGCTAGAATAGTAAATCTTCTTTTTAGCACCAGCTTTGGTGACCCCAAAGCTGGTGCTTTCCTTATCAACAAATAAGTATCACAATACAGCGAAGAAATACTGCCAGCGTTAAAGGTACACTGCCACAGGAACCAAACTTTTAAAATTTGTTTTTATTTTCTTTTTATTTTTTTCCAATTATTATTATTACTATGTAGGTTGAGAAAATTTTAAGTACATTATATTTGTTTGTCTAGTTTAGGTTTTAGGCATTAAATATCTATCGTTAAAAGCTGTGAGATTCATTGCAATCAATTTATTACGTAATTATTTAACCTCACAACATCGAATACTCACCATATCAATATTATAATATATTTAAATAAATACATTGAATAAAGTTATTTATGCAAATAGTGTATTTAGAAAACCGGACCGAAATTACATAATCGTTTATTTTTTATTGATTTATACACTAAACACTAATTGTATTCAATGCAAGCAAATGAGTGACAAAATTAAAAAAAAAAGTTATAATTCTTAAACTACTGGTTCAAATTGAATGAAATTTGAAATATACCATATTAATACAATCTGCTTGATATCTGAATTCAGGATTTTAATTTTATCCACAACAAAAAAGACCTGAAACGCATCGAGAAAAGGATGGTACCTACGGCCGTGCCGCTTTTTTGCTTGATTTGGAGGGCGCACTGCCGTGACTCCTAATCTAAACTAGATGTGACTTTTACTATTATTAAAGTAAGGGATTTCGAGTCAAGGCCGTGAGCAGTGTTGGCCAAGTGGCTTCAGCGTGTGACTCTCATCCCTGAGGTCGTAGGTTCGGTCCACAGATTAAACATTCGCTGGAACGGTAAAGGAAAACATCGCTAGGAAAATGACATGTCTTAGAACCAAAAAGTCGACGGCGTGTGTCAGGTACAGGAGCCTGATCACCTACTCACCCATTAGATTAACAAATGATCATGAAACAGATACAGAAATCTGAGGCCCAGACAGAAAAAGGTTGAAGCTGATTTTATTTCGAGTCAAGAATTCCCTCCAACTGAGGGTCCCGAGTTGGACAGTGGACACTATACAATATAACTCTTGAAGTAGAATTATTTTTTAGTATCAATAATCAATATTTTAATTTTGTCGCAGACATTAAAGAATTAAAAAAATCTGACAGCCAACGAACAGTAGCGTCAGCGTGAGACCAACTTCGAACTCCTTCTAAGCACCAATAGGCCGGGAGATAGTGACACAAAATAGTGGGTCATTTGTACAAGTATGGCGGTTTTTTATGGGTTTTATTACGCAATGAAAATAAGAAAAATGATGGTGATAGCGCTGGTACCGGCAGCCCAGTCGCGTGGGCGTTAGTCGAACTCGTCAGATTAATTTAAACGATTTTTTTCCAGAAAAATTCTAGTATTTTCCAATAGTCCATAAAAAAATAAGTTGCGGCAGTGTCATGCCATACTTTTCCGGTGTGACTTACAGCCCGCCATACCATTGCGTAATAAGACCCCCGAAGAACCGCCATACTGGTACAAATGACCCACTATTTTGTGTCACTATCACCCGGCCTACAATGCTTTATTCTTGAAATATCGTAAACATGGCGTCGTGTTGTGCATGGAGGCTGCAGAGCGTTCGAAACTGGGGCCTTATGGTCAGTCAGCGGTAAGACCGTTCGAGGATCCTCCCTCCCCAAGGATGAGCAGCACTATCCTTCCTCCACAGCTTCGTTTAGTAGTTCAAAAGTGTTGACTTTAAACGTAATCACAAAATTGTGTGAAAATCGCATTAACAAACGCTCAAATGCCTTTTTTAAGTTAATTAAGAATCCCTCTTACCTCCTAAATCAGAAGATTTACAACTTGAATTATGGACGTCGTTCTAAAGGCTACCAAATTAATTTATTTCGGACTTTTCTTGGCCTTATCTTAATGCTTAAAAGGGATGTTATCTTTTGTTTTATTTATAAAGCTAAATGCAGCTTTGCGCTATCAGCAGGTCAATAGGCACGATTTTTAAATATAGAACCTATAATCTACTTATATATGTATATATATACAGGGTGGTCAAAAAGTCGTGGATCAAACGCAAATAGGGAATAGATGAGGTCATCAGCTGCAAAAAATTGTTCTACGAGAGGTCTCTAAGTTCAACCCCTCTAGAGTTATAATTTATTTATCTTTTATAAGAAAATTCACTTTTTTTACAAATTCTTATTAAAATTCGAAAAAATTTACATCCTATATCTTTTTCATAATATCCACAAGGTTCGTATGGATGAGTCCTTGCGTTAGACATACTATTTACAGTTGTTTATTGAGTGTATTGAAGATAATATTAAGGTATACGATATAATTTTTTTTCAAATCAAAACTTTTTGTTTACTTTGGACCCCACTGGGAAAAAAAATTACTTAACCGAAAAGTTACCCTATATTACAAGTTTTGGCACATTTAATAGGGATTCTGAAAAGGTATTATTACACATGGCGAAGAGCCGCTCTAATATCTTTCTAGGACGAAATAACAACCACTGAAAATATGAACCTTTGTTAATCTCTAGAAGCTTCTAAATATATGCAGTGTTTATAGACTTGTTGCTCAGCTTAATCTACTTAGCTTAAAGAGGAGATTGAAGTCTGATTCAATTACGTAACACGCCCCTGGCAACAATTACAATAATTTGTTTTCTTTTTGAGACTTCGTCGCTGAATTAGAAACTGTTTCATTAGTAAGAGCAGTGTTGGCCTAGTGGCTTCAGCGTGCGACTCTCACCCCTGAGGTCGTAGGTTCGATCCCTGGCCCCCAATGGACTTCCTATCTATGTGCGCATTTAACATTCGCTCGAACGGTGAAGGAAAACATCGTGAGGAAACCGACATGTCTTAGACCCAAAAAGTCGACGGCATGTTTCAGGCTCACCTATTTGTTAAATTTAAAAATGATCATGAAACTGAATCACAAATCTGAGGCCCAGACCTAAATAGATTGTAGCGCCACTGATTTTTGTTCATTAGTAAAGGAATTATATTGGCTACTAATTAAATAACCTTCTTAACTTACATACTAGCAGTATTGTGGTGCAACTCCCGGAGGTCGTAGGTTTAAATCTCAGCTTATCAATGAACTTTTTATGTGACACAGGCTCGTACGGTGAAGGATTGAGGAAATTGATTTCCTTTCGATCCAAAAATGGACGACATTTGTCACGCACAGAAGGCTGATTTCCCACTTGTGTATAAATAAATAATTACCAAACAGATACATAAATGCCCAGCCGTAAAGGTTGCAGCGCTACTGTTTATTAATGATTATTAAATATTCCTGATTCTTTTATAAGTTAAGAATTATTTGAATTGTGTTTATTTATATTTCGTTGGCAAACCAATCTCTAAATACTCCTTATAACGGAACTTGGTTAATCTCACCAAGCATTGATTTATTGTATGCCAAAAGGATTAGACACCGATTTCGGTAAAGTCAAAGTCACTTATTCACTGCCTAATTTGATATGTACTGCCAGTTCTTAAATGAAGGGCGTAGAACGGACGAGAAGAACTGGCAATAAACTCTCAGCCACTCTTTTTAATCGCAAAGTTTTTTGTTTTCCACAATGTTTGTAAAGAGTTGCAATCATTACACAATGTTACACATGACATCTTAAGTATTTAATAGTAATAAAACAAATTAAAAACAAAGATTTGTCTTTGTTTTGTTGACAGCAGGAGGCATGGTGAAATAGGAGCACGCATTCTCGTGGGAACAACACGCAAATACATAGTCGAAATAACTAACATTTAACATAAACTCACCGAAGCTTTATATTCGAAGATATAAGTCTTTATGTAGCTTAAAACTATTAATGAATCCATACATTAATTGGTTAGTTTACATTTCTATAAGTATTCGTTGTGTAGAATAAGTTCTAAAAATTAAGTTGTATTTGTATCTTAAAACTATAGCTGTGTATAATTCTTATTACTTTTTGTGTTCTATGAGCGGGTTAATTGATGACAGGAAAGAAAGAGGCAAAAAAGAGATTAGCGGTTAATTGGTTCTAACGGGTTCTGCAGGGATGGGTTTACTATTAACCGGTAATTAATTGGAACAACTTTAAGAAAGGGTAACACATTTTCTGTTCAATAGATCTTTCGATTACAAAAATTCTTTCATTACAAATTCATATACAGTAAATAATAATAATAATTTTATTAATCAGACAAATACAGTCCATTGATTGATTAGTGAAATAGTAACAATAGTTTCTTAAGATCTATGTTAGTAGAATTACGAAAAAGTAGAGTAAAAATTAATAAAAAAGTAATTAAACAAAACTATTAGGAACAAAGCCCTGCGGAGATGTCGGAGCAGTGTCGTAAATAGGGGCACTCCATTCTCTCGACTATCATCCGTAAGATGTTGCTGGAGCTGCCCCGCACCCGGCGCACCAAAGACGCGCACCGCTTTCGCATAGTGGCGAAAAAGCAATCCACCCGCGCCTCCGCAAACATTCCTGATGCGCTGCAGAAGCGAGTCACTTCCTTAATTCGCGTTTACACTTTACAATGCGGAAAAAAATCCGACCCAATCCCTATATTCGCGGCTAAACATACCTTATAGAAATTATATTTTTAAAATTAATATTTCGTACAGAGAATTTATGAAATTAGTATTTTATATTTCATGCAAAATAATTTATTGAAATCTCAAATGACGAATTTTAAATTAAAATGTCACGTGTTTTAATTTTCGACACTTTTAATATTTTAATGACAATTACATTCATTGTATTCCTAACATATTTTCCTTTTTCCCTTCCTCTAAGTCTCGGAAATCTAAAGATTTACATATTTTGTACGTTATAAATATGAACAAGGCTTAAAAATTAGTTTCACTTCTGACATGATTGTGTACTTTGTACGCACGCACTATTTTATTACATATTTGTTTGTTTTTATTTTGTCAACATATAATCCTATATAAATTATCATTCCGTAATCACGGTTTCTGTATTTGCAACATATAGGGCTTTTAAGTACATATATTATTTCCAAAATACTTACTTTTCAATTGTAGGAAGCAATTAGACTTGTACGAGCCAAGGCTGTACATTTTGCACTTTTGCCTGGGGGAGTATGTACGAGCCAAGGCTGTACATTTTACTCGCTCAGGCTTCCTTAGTTTTATAAGCTTAATTATTCCCTATGTAAGTACGTGTCAGGGCTCGTACATTCCGATCATCTACAACCGTGATGATTTCCTATGTAAGTACGTGCCAGGGCTCGTACATTCCAATCACCTACAAGCGTGATGTTTGTCTTATGTAAGTACGTGTCCTGGCTGTACAGTTTGATCATTTATAAGCATGACGATTTCCTAAATCGTCGGAGTCACGCCCCGAGAGTATAGCCCGACGCAGGCACTCTCTTCGACTGTTACTATGCAGTCATTCGTAATTAACTAAATCGTTGGAGTTTCACCCCGGGAGCATAGCCAGACGTAGGCATTCTCTCTGTTTGTTAGATTGCACTTATTATATAGCAATTAACATAATAGTTATTATTCCGCTCATATTCTATTGTATAACGCGAGTGATAAATATAGAGTAAGTTCAATTTATTCTATTATTTCGAACCCCTGATGACCCAGGAACCGTACATTTTGGTCCTTTGAGCTATCCGGGAATAGCGGGTCTTTCGCGTACAGTTGATCGCGTTCGCGTTTTTCTCCGTCATCCTGAAGATCGGCGCCGTGGAAAAACATCCCACTGCTGGTTTGTTGGGTCGTCAAGCAAGTAAGAAATTATCATCCGCATCAATAGAAAAGAGGAGAGCAAGGAGAAGGAGGATCCATAGCGGTCGAAAAGGGAGGTAAGCGACAGGAAGTCCGCTCCCAGCATTTTCAAGGACCCATAGCGGTCAAATAGGGAGGAAAGCGACAGTGAGTCCGCTCCCAGCATTTTCAAGGACCCATAGCGGTCAAATAGGGAGGCAGGCGACAGGAAGTCCACTCCCAGCATTTTTAAGGACCCATAGCGGTCAAATAGGGAGGCAGGAGACAGGAAGTCCACTCCCAGCATTTTCAAGGACCCATAGCGGTCAAATAGGGAGGCAGGCGACAGGAAGTCCACTCCCAGCATTTTTAAGGACCCATAGCGGTCAAATAGGGAGGCAGGCGACAGGAAGTCCACTCCCAGCATTTTTAAGGACCCATAGCGGTCAAATAGGGAGGCAAGCGACAGTAAGTCCGCTCCCAGCATTTTTAAGGACCCACAGCGGTCAAAAAGTATATCAGCGTCCTTTCAACCTAGAAGAAGTCAACGGACGTCAATCTTCAGCATACGGAGGTATCTACAGTAAGTCCTTTCCATTTGTTTTGAGCACTATATTTCTGAGAATTATCTCATTTGTGAGCATAATTTTACTAAGAATGATATGAAGCATTCATTGAGCATTTTATCAAGCATAAGCATTTAAGAATTTACAATGCAATATTTACAAAGCGTTTAGTTAATTATTATATTAAGCATAATGGAGAATTTATTCCAAGCTTCGTTTACCGACGGTCTGAAAACCATCAGGCATTCAAGAAAAACCGAAGAGTTGCTTCGCAAACAAGCAGCTTTATTCAGGTGGTCTGATAGGATGTTGGAACTGTCTAATGTACACTCGGCATCCGACAAATATGATCTCGAGGGAGTGTTAGAAGACATAAAGTTACAGTGGGATATGATTTTTAAAACCCATATCGAAATAGATGCTGATCTTCAAGGATCCTACTCGGAGTATCAAAATAAATATTACGAGAAGAAAGCTATATATAGGCGCCTAAAGAGAAAGATATATCTCAAATTACGTTCTCTAGAAACGCATATGGATTCACCGGTACTTTATTCACATAATTCGGAAAATTCATCATTATATGCCTTGGAAACAGCTAATAATCAAACCCGGGAATATTTAAATACAAAACAACAGCGACCTTCATCAAATTTTAGCATCAGCAAAAATTCGCTGTCAACGCATTTCGATATACAAGGTCAAGGAAATGCAAATATAACAAAAAGTTGTCAATTATGCAACTTATCTAACCATGACTTGTTTAATTGTCATTCATTTTTAGCAAAAGATTTTAATGAAAGGGTTGATACAATTTTAAGATTGCAGCTGTGCACAAATTGTTTTCTTATGCATGAAGTGGAAGTTTGCGTTTCGCAAAAAAGATGCCAGATATGTTCCCAAAAACATAATACGTTATTGCATCAAGCATTATTTAATTCAAATTTAAATTGTAATTCTACGCAAGGAGAGCAATCATTTCAATATAAATCGGATAAGAAAAACTCTTCGTCTTCGGCAATGGTGGAAGGTTTAGCAGAAAGTGGTAACAATCACAGTATACAGCAGATACCATCAGGCATAGCAATGATGCCAATACAGAAAACCACTGATGTGCAGCAGGAAACATCGATAGTGGCATTGGCGGAAGCAGTGGCAGCCAGTCTCGGAGTGGACTCCAAAGAGCCCACCCGGTACTGGACTCCGATAGGTCTTAGTGTTAATCACAGTATACATGCAGATACTTATCAAGGCGGAGAATTATCCAAATTGGCAGAAAGCGGAGCACAGTCGTTAACTGACTACAGCAAGGAGCAACATAGCATCATCTCCGGGGTAGGAGAGACTCTAAACCATAGTACAGATCATCAAACGCAACTTGGTTGTGAAGTGAGCGGAGAAGATAAATCACATCGTGTTAACGTGGGTATCAAAAGCATGAAATGCCTACAAGACAAGCAAGAAACAGAAGATAAAGAAATCTTGTCTTCATCCATTTCTTATAAGAAGAATAAAAACTTAAATAGCAGCTTAGTATTGTCTAAGCCTTTGTTAGAAGCACCGATTCAATTGTATACGGAACCCTATTTGCAACACAACTTAACACAAGGGTCCGACATAGTTGTAAGAAAGAATAGCATAATATCTAGAAAGAGTTATGGCAAATTTTCGCATGGTTCAGAAAAGGTTACACACAAATTAAATAGTTTGCCTATCAACAAAGGCAAGAAAAATAAGAAACAAGCATTCATGAAAAAGGAATTTCGAAGAAGAAAAAATGGTGTTAAGATTAGAAAGGAATTTACAGGAAGGTCAAAAGGAAAGTTCAGAGAGAAAGGTAATGTCTTTCGAAAAAAGAACGTTTCGCAAATTACGGCTGCACTTTATAACAATTAAATATTTAACCTAGGTCATGGTCATTCACCAAAACAATAATGTACTTCTTATGCTCATGATAGTTCTCAGAATGTGCTCAAGACAGGTAGTGGATAGGACATTACAATCATATAAAGATCAGGAGACGTCACGGAGCAGTAGGTGCAGCATCGGCAGAATCAGCAGCCGGTCTCGCAGTGGCCTCAGGAGAAGCCACCCGGGACCGGACTCCAGTTAGGTAGTGCAAGGGCCCATGAGCTATGGGACCTAGTGTTAGTGATAGTGCTGTGATTAAAAGTGTTAGCGTAAGCCTAGAGACTGTTAATCATATAATGAAATCATCTTGTAAAGCACTACATATTCATCTTGCACTTTTGCCTGGGGGAGTATGTACGAGCCAAGGCTGTACATTTTGCACTTTTGCCTGGGGGAGTATGTACGAGCCAAGGCTGTACATTTTACTCGCTCAGGCTTCCTTAGTTTTATAAGCTTAATTATTCCCTATGTAAGTACGTGTCAGGGCTCGTACATTCCGATCATCTACAACCGTGATGATTTCCTATGTAAGTACGTGCCAGGGCTCGTACATTCCAATCACCTACAAGCGTGATGTTTGTCTTATGTAAGTACGTGTCCTGGCTGTACAGTTTGATCATTTATAAGCATGACGATTTCCTAAATCGTCGGAGTCACGCCCCGAGAGTATAGCCCGACGCAGGCACTCTCTTCGACTGTTACTATGCAGTCATTCGTAATTAACTAAATCGTTGGAGTTTCACCCCGGGAGCATAGCCAGACGTAGGCATTCTCTCTGTTTGTTAGATTGCACTTATTATATAGCAATTAACATAATAGTTATTATTCCGCTCATATTCTATTGTATAACGCGAGTGATAAATATAGAGTAAGTTCAATTTATTCTATTATTTCGAACCCCTGATGACCCAGGAACCGTACAAGACTTATTAACGTGCGTGACGGCATGTACTGTAATCTTTACAAGATAATACATAAATATTCAGACGGATTTGCTTGTTAAAATCCCTATCCACTGCAGTATACCGTTGACTAGAAACAAATATCCCTTTTACACGCTTGTCTCGTTTAACAGATTGTGTCGGATTAACAATAAAACTGTGATGATCTTTCGCTAAGACTTTTTGGACACCCCGCTGTGTTGATTATTTGCTTTTATTATTTTCTTTATTCCTAAACTAGCTGGCCTGGCGAACATCGTACCGCCTAACAGTCGATTCTTTTTTTTAAAATACTTATTCTGCTATTCGGGATACCGGTCTAGCTAGTAAGATAAAAAAAGAAAGTTGATAATACAACAAAACAAATACTTACATTTTGTCAAAAAATAAAAATTTACTTTCCTGGAACCCCTCCACTAACACTTGAACTTTATGATATGGTATTAAAGTTCAAATTGCCTTTAAATATTATTGCGAATATTTTGTATGGGAATATAGAAAAGTGTTGTTTTTAGACTTTTTCACTCAATTTTTTTAATTTTTCTTTCCGTAAGAACCATCCTCGTACTTCTAAGAATATTATAAAAAAAAGAATCGGTCTAGCCGTTTTCATGTTATGTCGTGACAACGGAAAACGGGTTTATTTTTATATATATAGATAATTATGTATTTACATTGTATATTCGCGGATTATTGGCGACTTCAATACAAAGAGTCCCTTCGTGAGTTGTGCTGCGATATCACGGGCTACCCGATTGTGAGGAAATGTTGCATGGATCTGGTATGGCGACTTCTAAGTTTTCATGTCACTTTCACATGTGTGGTATGTACACATATTTTCATAATTTAATTGTCCTCATTTTAACGTGTAATATTTGAGAGCAAAAATAAAATGAAATGATAGTGCAAAGTGATGGATCTATTACAGCCGGTCATAACAATTGGTGCAATTAATAAATAATGAATTTCGATTGTCGACATCAAATCAGAGTATTAATTTGTAATTAATTAAATGGTGTCGAAACTAATGTACGCTGAATTAATGTGATAATCTCTCTGTCCCATTTTGGTTTGTAAAATTCAATACGTGGCTATTGTAGTATATATAATAGAATGAAGAAATCTTTGTTTTTAATTTATTTGATTATTATTTATTACTTAAGATGTCATGTGGAACATGCTGTAATGGTTGCAGCTCCTTACAAACGTTGTGTAAAACAAAAACCTTGGCGATTAAAAAGAGTGGCGAAGAGTTTATTGTTATGTAAGTAAATGTAAAATAAGAAGTATTTAATGTGTATTTCGACACCGATATGAATAAATGATTTTTTACTTTGATAAAAATGTTGATGATGTTTTTGACGGCTTTTTGGGCCTAAAACAAACCGTTCGAGCGACAGAAAGTCCATTGGTGCACAGCCGGGGATCGAACCTACGTCCCTAGGGGTGAGAGTCGCACACTGAAGCCACTAAACAGATACTGCTCTTGAAAGAAGTTCCTTAGAACATTATATAAAAGAATGTAAGAAGGGGAGAATCCCTTACTTAACTTCGCAGTTTAATACTTTTCTCGACTCTTCGCCAAAAAGCAATATATACTGTGATTTAAATATGTAAATAGAAATAATTAATGCATTGCAAAAGTTTTTATGTTAATTTTATAAAAAAGTCATTTTGTATAATCTAATATATAAAATTCTTGTGTCACAATTTTCATTCCCATACTCCTCCGAAACGGCTCGACCAATTCTTATGATTTTTTATGCATATTTAGTAAGTCTAAGAATCGGCTACTATCTATATTTCCAACCTAGGTGATAAGGGGTGTCCACCCTAAAATATTTTTTTTAGTTTTAAGATTTTTTTTTGGTTTTTATTTAGCATACAGCATGTATAAATACATACAACCCTTAGTTTTGCCGGGTCAGCTAGTATTTTATAATAATTTTAGTTTTAATTTGGCAATGTCTAAGCTGTATATAAATAAAACCAATCTCTGGAGTATCATTCAGTTATAGAAAAACATCGTCACTATTCATGCTAATTTCACTTAACATAAACTAATATTAACGTTAGCTCTCTACAATTAGCAGGATGACAAGACGCAGGTGCATTCTCAGATGCAATTAGCTTTGCTCGTATGGATTATTATCAGACTAATTATTTTGATTTTCTCTTACAACGTTAATTAGGAGATTAACCACTGTTTCGTGTGAAAAGTTGCGTAACTTTGCAAACTAGCTGCTGTGGTCTCTGACAGAATGACCAGCGCTGTGGAACAGTCTGCTCCTCAGCATAATGCTGAGCCAGGGCCAATTACAACCACAGCACACACGCATTACACACTTAAAACGTATCTTCTTATTTAAAAGAATAAAAAAAAGGGTGCGTGTACTTATGTACGCTCGTAAGAAGTCATACTTCTTTGGCATTATTAAAAATAGTTTTTGATTGCATGCAAATAATTAATTACAATTAAATAATCAACGACTGGAAAAGTAGTCATTATAGCCAATATAGTTCAGTTTACATTTGAAAAATTAAATAAATAAATATTTATTAATATTATATTTATAATTATTGTTATTTTCTAATATTAATTAGTATTGATTTAAATATTGAATTTAAATCACTTCTGATTATAATTCAGACGCACATATAAAATTCGCGCTTGTGTAATGAAAACACGTGTTTTTAATGTAGAAACTCAAAGCATGTGGATAAATATTATAAATATAAATACACAGTGAACGAAAGCGGCGTGCGTGCCACTAACTTCATTCTGTTAATTTTGTGTCACGGTGCGCGTGTATCGCAAAATTTCACTCTCATCAATATTTCATAACGCGCCTAAAGAAGTTCTTTCTTTCTAAGAAACTTCAAAAATTCTTTGATTAAGGTTATTTTGTGTGTTTCTGTGTGTGTGTTTTGTTAGTAATAAATGTTATGTCTATGTCTTTGTGTTTTGACAGCCGGGTGCTCTTACTGTACTTGATGATCATGCCACGAGAAATTAAGGCGCGCAGAAAATAATGCTATCTGTGAAGTGCGTTTTATTTTAACACAGCACAGCCGAATTAGGTATTACGAATTTAATAATTTTAATTGTATATTTCCTTTCGTAAATATTTGAACCTGTTTGTATATTATGTCATCCATCTTTGGCTATATGTTTAGTATAATTGTTTGTATATAATTTATGTTAGCTGTATGATTACGAAATATATATATTTTATAGAAGATACGGATTTGATAATATACGAAATATTGAAGTTAGTTTATACATAGTAGGTAGTTTTATGATTTATAGCGTCTAACCGCTATTTGAACAAGCAAATATTGTTTGAGCTCATAATTCTTCCAGACATGAATTCCCAGTTTAATCTATAACTGCCTGATGACTTATACCATCTTTTGTATTCTAGGATACACACAAAAAGTCGACGGCGTGTGGCACTGAAGGTTGATCACCTACTTGCCAAGGAGATGAAAATGATCATAAAACAGATTCTGAAATCTGAGGCAACCTAAAGAAGTTGTAGCGCCACTGATTTATTTTTTATAATCAGAAATGTACACTGTGACACAGTAATCAGCCTTTATACAAGGGTCCCTTAACTGAGATTTATATCGACACGGTTCAGGATTAAATATTAACTGGACAAGGGTATTCTCATCATTAAAGATTTGAACTTTAATCCTATTTGAATTATTAAACACCATAAAGGTCAGCGCGGCGAATAACCATTGACTTCTAAATCTTTGCGACATTTAATATCACCAAAACGATGTAATACGACCACATATTTTCCTGTGTAGGCTCGATAGGTACCTGATAAACCAATTTTCTCTGTTCTTCACCGGAAAATGACAAGTTTGTGACGCTGTGTGTACTTCATACTATTCGTTTAAAGATGATTTATTATTTTAATTTATTTTAAAAAGGCACACTAACGCAACACATACAGAGACCATTCGACATGCATGTGCTACAATGACAAGTGTGTACATTATTTAAAGAGAAACATTACAATGATAAAAGAGAAAAGAAATGGTACAATAAAAATAAATGACAATAAACTAGATTAGGAAATAAAATTTTTTTTGCAATTGTTATTTTTATATAGGTAATTAGTTATTTTTAAAACAAATGTTTTAAGTAATCGAGAATATGAGGTATCAATTGTCATTATGTGTGTTTCTTCTCCGCTGCACTATTTAAAATATGTGGACAGTACATTATTCGGAAGACAATGAACAATTGGAAGTAGGATTTCCCAGTGGGTGGAAAGAGAATATGAATCTTACGGTATGCTGACGACACAATTCATCTGGCAATATCTATGGAAGATTTGGATGAACTATTCCAAAGACTTGAAGTAGAAAGTAGCAAAAAAGAACTTACAGTGAAGAGAGGTTAATCAAACTAATGCTTGTAGATTGAAAAAAACATACAATGTGGAGAGGCAATAAGAACTTAGAGAAACTAACCGTAGTTGGTAAAACAGAAGGTAAAATATCACGTGGCCGTTCACCAATAAGTTGGACCGATCAAGTGATAGACTCATCGTCCTCAAAACTACACACTGTTATAAGAGAGGTGCTGGACCGAAACTGGTGGAAACAGATAGTCCACTCTTGATTTTTCTTTGCTGATCACGACGCTCACAGATGAGCTACCAACTGAAGAGTAAGAGAGATTTAGTATGTAATAATGACATTGACATTGTGAATAAATTGACTCTAGAAAAGAAGAGAATTGTCTTCCCTTGTCTCTTTTTGTTTCTAGTTCTAGATCTGAAAAAAATATTCGATTTTCGTAAGAAATTTTTGGATGCTGGATGTGTTGGGCACCCCGTGCGCTATCTGCCCTGCGATTCTGTAACTCACATCACGAACTCACACAGCGGTTTTCGCATCGGCGGTCTCTCTCAAATCAGTCGTGAAGCAGTCATTTTATGATTTGGCATTCTGATAAACAATAAAGTACAAGCTCCCACCTTTTTAGAATGCCAAATCATAAAATGACTGCTTCACGACTGATTTGAGAGCGACCGCCGAGGCTGCGCTTGCTCTCGTGTGTTCGTGTCAGATATCCTGCCTATCGCATAATGAAATTGTGTCTCTGCGCATATACAAATCTGAAGCGGGAATATTATCACAAACATTTTGAAGTTTTAAAACCTAATAAACCTATTCGTTTTAGCATTCATTTCTCCCACATCATTAAATAAACAAAGGCACACGCCAGCGCCCTCTGACAAAGCAGCAACCTAATTGTGTACATTTCTATTCATTTCTCTAGGCGTTAAGTAATGAAAACCACATTGTTTTTTATGTTTCAAATTTTAAATCTGAGCTTTTAAATTTTTGGCTTTTTACTTACTTATGTATTTCCCACATAATTATTATATCTTAACAGTTACTACGATAGAACTACACAAAAGAAGCCGCGTACAAATTATTTGATTAAGTATGAGGGTGTGCAATTATTTAATCAATAACTGTCTAAAATTCGTAATATTAATAATCCGGTGAAATTATATCGAAAAACAAGAGCGAAGCTACCAGAATTACCATCAAACTGAAACTGAGTAAACTTGTTCTTCTGGTTACTTGTAATGTATAGATTGACTGGACTATAACGCGTTTAACCAATTGAAAAGGGTATAAAAGATACATCAGAATGAGCCTAGTAGACTTAAATTGGGACGGCTGATGGCGACGTGTATCTCGTTCGTATAAACAAATTAAGTTTCTCGTGTAAATAAAAAAAAATAGTTATGAGAAATATAGTAGGTACATAAAAGTATTTACACCAGAAGAACAGAGTGTCTTCGCCGAAATTAGACTGTAGGTAGTGAATTTTGTATATAGTTTTTTGATATTTTCTAAAGTTTAAATATCCTTAGTAAATTAAGTTAAACTAAAGTAACTTTTTTTATGTAATAGGAGGCAAACTGGCAGGGGGCTCATCTGATGTTAAGTGATACCGCCCCCCATGGACACTATCAATGCCAGAGGGCTCGCAAATGCGATGCCGGCCTTTCAAGAATTGGTACGCTCTTTTCTTGAAGGAGCCTAAAGCCGCGTATCGACTACGCGCTCCAAGAGGGCGAACATTGGCGCGCGCTCCAGCCGCGCGTAATGGATACCACTTTGGAACGCGCGCCAATGTGTTCGTTGGAGCGCCCGAACACGGAGCGGTCCGTTCCGACGCGTGTCGGTTTTTTACCACGCATCAAAGGTGGCGCGCGCGCCAGTTGGGACGGACACATCGTATTTTTGTGTTTGTTGCGCTCCCAATTATGGATAACCAAAGTTGCCGTAAATTAATACAACTGTATGGTACAAAAGAACTGCTGTGGAATAGCAAAAGTTCTTCGTATCATAATAAATCGCTTAGAAAAGATGCTTGGAGAGAAATCAGTACTATAAATTGTACACGACTGGCTTCCATTATGAAGGGTCGAACACTGGAACAGTTGCCACGCGCGCCAGGCGCGCTTAGTTGATATACTTCAAATATTTGGAACGCGTTTCACGGAACGCACTCTCGGAGCGGTCATTCATGGCGCGCGCTCCCGGAGCGCGTAATCGATACCCAGCTTAAGTCGAATTGGTTCGGAAATACTGCAGTGGGCAACTACAAACTGCCTTAGAAACGGTTAGTTATAAATCGTGAAGAGTTGAAGATATCCAAGAAAGTTTTTTTTATGTATATTTGTGTATGTTACAGGAGGCAAACGGGCAGGAGGCTCACCTGATGTTAAGTGATACCGACGCCCATGGACACTCGCAATGCCAAGACTTACCGACCTTTTAAGAATTGGTACGCTCTTTTCTTGGACCCTTAGTCGAATTGGTTTGGAAATATTTCAGTGGGCAGCTGGTTCCACATAGTTGTGGAACGGCGGACGTCGAGATGATACGGATGGTAATTTTATTATTAGACATAAGGCTAGATGTTCAATGAGACTTAGTCTGTTGTCGTGGTAAATCACCTGGAGGGCAGAACGGCTCACTGGAGTGATGAGCTCACTGGTTTAGGACTTCAGTTTTTTACTCTAATCTAATTCAGATTAGAGTGCATATTAGGCATGCTAGTTTCATATTTTATTACCAACTCCGACTTGATCATTTACCTATACAGAATAAGTCAAATGAACAAATGCGCACATGCCCGCTTTTGTCAAGATTCTTAGGAACATATTTCACTAATTTCTAACACCAGTGCGATTGCTTAGTTTTATGCGGTAATCGTTTATATTTACGTTTGACTTTTATAAGCAGATACAACAAACAAGCTAATATGCCACAAATTGCAGAGTGATAGTGTCAGATGTACAAATCCCTTGGCGGGCGGTGATATTTGCCTAGATTCATCACGTTGAGCCACAAACGTCACGCACAGCTCATTGTGTCATACGGCCCGTCTGTGCGTCATACGATGAATGGTCGAACGTCAGACCATACCGTCGTGAAGTTGTCGTTCAAGAAACGTACCATTCCCTGAAATGTTGGTAACCCCACTAGGTCCCAGGTTTCAGGGGGTAAGAGAAACAATTGAATTCGTTTCAGCAATGCAAAGAAACGAGCATCGTTTCGTGTTTTGTTCATTCTTGTGTTGATTTATAATAATAATAATAATTAATTTGGAAGAATATGGTACAAATATGGTGGTACAATCTAAATACGCATATTTTGCCACACAATTTGTCTTACAAGGAATTTTACATAGAAGTTACATACATTATGAGTACATATATAGTCAATTCTTATATTATTTTAGTGATAAAATATCACATAATTAAAATATAATATAACTTAATCAAATTAATATTAATTAAAATCTTTCACCTAAATAAATCAATAAAAGGATAATATTTTTTTTTCCAAAAGTGGTACATAAAGTCAAATTTTTTAAAGGTTTTTAGTTGGAAGAGGTGCTATAACCTTTATTAAATTGTTTTTTTTTGTTTATAGTGTTGATAAAGGCATGAATTTATTGCATTTTTCTCTAAACTCAACTTCAAGTAAAGTACGCAATTGTCTCTTTTTATCACAGCATAAACAATATTTGACAGAAGGAGACGAAGAAATACGTGTGTGACATTTCTGTCACCCGTGTGTCCCCACTAGTCCCCTCTGACCCGTGTTCCTGACTTTGATTGATACCATGAAGTCGGTTGGGTTCTGAACTCTTAAGGGATTTTACCAATCTTGACTTGTGACCCTAGTTTTTGATTGTTGGGATTGATTATTAAGAATACTAATAAAAAAATTTGTAACATTTAAGTTTAGTAGTTATATTAAATAACATTTAGAATGATTTAAAACTGAATGAACAACACAAATAAAAACAATAAATAACCTTAAAATATAAAAACTAAAATATATATATTATTAAAAGGAGTCCCTTTAGGCAAGGTTCCGAAGATACTGGCAGCGTTCCCCTTTTGAATTGCTAGACTAATTAATTGTCCGAGGTAGCTGCTTCGGTCTCCTGTGATGTCGACTAACCTTTTTGCTATTTCCATAAAAAGCCTAATAGCGCGGACCCCACGGACCAATGGACTTGACACCGAATGGGACAAAATCATATTCGGAGCCTAGACCCCTATATAATATATATTGTAGTTATATTTGTATGTAACATACGTAATTGTCATGCATTTTAGAAAAGATAGCTTGTAACATATTCTATCGATATAGCATTATATATGATGTTGAACTTCAGTAAATAAATAAAAAAATAAGAACATAATATATAAAAATTTATTGTAATGTCCAACACACAAATATAGAGTATTTACAATTAAAAAAATAATAATAATTAAACAATTAAGACAAATTTAAAAAGTTTGGTCCCTTTTGCAGTGTATAAAAATATAGAAATTATATTGTATATAGATATGTAACGAAAAACTGCAAAACAGTCTACTTGAAATATATATTAAATAAATATCCAGCCCTCAAGTGAGTAGTTATATCTTTTTCTACCTCTATTTAAAAATTAAATTACAGTTTAAAATAGATACGTGCTATTTTTGACGTAGAATTCTTGAATTTACACCCGGCTGAAGCTTTTGAAAGCCCAACTCGGTCAAGGTAGCTGCAAATTAGGCTGTATTAAAGAACCATTTTACCTTAAAGCGCTATTGTAGAGAAGCCAAAATGTTTTCTTGGCGTTTTAATGTTTTTCAACTTCTCTAGAGATACGGCGGGTTTGGCGTAACATAATTTAATTTTAAAAGTGCCAACTGACTTAAATTGTCATAAAAATACTATAACAACTAATAAACTGAAATATCAACTATATACGAATATGAAGAAAGTGAATAAGAATAATAAATAAATCAGTGGCGCTACAACCTCTTTAGGCTGCCAGTCCACCAGAGCGGAGCGAGGCAGCGGAGCCGAGAAACGGAGAAATATTAACCAATAGGATTGCACAAAATCTCCGCTCCTCTTAAGTGGACAGGGACTTGCGAGCTAGTTTAAAATTTCATATAAAACCGGTATGCGGAGCGGGGAAACGGAGCGGGGAAACGTGCGGGGATGCGGAGCGGGGAAGCGAGTGCGGGCGCGGGCGCACTTTGCGCCGGCAGTGTTCCGCCGTATTCCGACCAGTGCGTATGTGACCGAAGATAATGGATGAAAAACTTATTGAAAGTGTGAAAAAGTTTCCGTGCATTTGGAACACATCTTCAGAATTTTACAAATGCAACGAAACAAAAGATGCTGCGTATTGAAAAACACAGCAACTCCGCTCCGCATTACTTCCTCACTCCGCTCCGCAGCCTCGCTCCGCTCCGGTGGACAGTCACAGTACGCAACTCCACTCCGCATTAGTCCGTTTCTCGGCTCCGCTGCCTCGCTCCGCTCTGGTGGACTGGCAGCCTTAGGTCTTGCCCTCAGATTCCTGAATCTATTTCATGATAATTTTTAAATCTAATAGGCAAGTAGGTGATCAGCCTCCAGTGCTGACACACGCCGTCGACTTTTTGGGTCTAAGACATGTCAGTTTCCTCACGATCTCTTCCTTCACCGTTCGAGCAAATGTTAAATGCGCACATAGAAAGAAAGTCCATTGGTGCACAGAAGCCAACACTGCTCTAATAAGAATAATACTATATCAAAATTCATCAAAATAAAATTTATATCGACGCTCATTGCATTGCGTATACCCGTCCGCGGCGCGACTTCTTACTGCGAGAGATGGGACACGCTGTTGTGCCTGTCTAAAACCCCACGGTGCCACCAACAATCGTCCTAGGCGGTAGCAGCGGAGCACTACCTGCTTTCTGACACGCGATACGGTTGCGGACACCCATTGTTAGTTTGTGATACTTGACACCTTGACATCCTTCATAGACCAGGCCGTTCGCTTATGTCAGAGCTTGGTGAGATCGAGTCCAGTTGTAGGGATGGATCGGCGTCCCTTCTAGAATGCATGAACCCCTGCTACCCTCTCGGGCACTTTCTTTCGCCGTCAGGGATGGGCTTTTTTTATTATTATTTAGAACGGGAGGCAAACGGGCAGGAGGCTCATCTGATGTTAAGTGATACCGCCGCCCATGGACACTCTCAATGCCAGAGAATTTTAAGAATTGGTACGCTCTTTTCTTGAAGGACCCTAAGTCGACCCTGTCTCCTTCTTAAAATTGACTTCTCACATCCGTAACAACCATGAGAATGCGTACAAAATATTAATATCGAGATCCCTATTGATTAACATGGTGTAATGGTTGCAGTTCCTTACAAACGCTGTGTATAACAAAAAACTTAGAGTTTATTGCCAGTTCTTCTCTTCCGTTCTACGTTGATTTGAGAACTGGCAGTAAATGTAAAATTAGAAGCGTTTACTGTGTATTTCTTTTTGACGTTCATAAGTGTATAATGTGCTACCTACAAGAATAAATGATTTTTGACTTTTGACTTTGATTACAGAATACCCGTGCTGTCTTTAGACATTACAATATTATTAAATGGTTAATATCCTTTAGTGGCATTGCGGGTTGTATGACCACTCACCGCAACGCGGTAAGCCGCCTTGTGTTACCTAATATGGTGTCAAAATTGCCAATTTATTTGCGTTAATAACCGTAAATGAAATCATTTTAATTATAGTCATTTCGCTATTTCAACGCGTTAGAACCCCGATAATTACCCATTAACCAACTTAAAAAAAGGAAGTTATTGGGTCAACCTGTATTCGATATTGTTGCAATTTATTTGAGAACCTATCTAGGCTTTCTGGCACGTGTGCCTCATTTATATGTACCAATTCAGTGCGGAGTCAGTTTCAGCACTTAGACTCCTCACTAGGTCGTAAAGACCTGGCTAACTAAGCCAGCCTACCTCCTTCCAGAAGCACAGAAGTTTCCTGGGCACTTTGCAGGCTTCACGGAGCGACCTCACTGCTCTGAGGATTTCATTTCGTTGGGACGGCCACACATTCCAGGACTACGGGATGAGCATTTTTTAAGGAAGATTTTGCCGCGCACCTCCACTATCTGCCAGCTGCCCACTGAAAGAAATTCCATAACAATTCCACTTTCAAGAAAAGAGCGTAACAATTCTTAAAAGACCGGCACATGCGAGCCTTCTGACAATGTGAGTGTCTATGGGCGGCGGTATCACATAACATCAGGTGAGCCTCCTGCCGTTTGCAGAACAAAAAGAAACAGAAGATTATTTTTCATATAAATGAAATCATATAAATGAAATCATATAAATGATTACTGTAATCGTAATTTTAATTAAATACTGTGTAAAATCTCTATAACGACACTCAAAGAACTGTGCATAGAAAAAGAAAAGGTTTATTTCAGACTAGTGTTAGTAATTATGTTGTATTTTTTCAAATCTCGTGATAAACCACGCTCAAACAATCCCAATTTGTAAACAAAAGAACGGATTTCTTAGAAAGTTCGGTACGTATGATGCCGATAGTCGAGCTTACGGGCTAGGACAATACAGCGACAAAGGAACGTACATAGCTCCGCAGTTTTAACTAATTTCGGATACTGGAAAAGTACTTTTTATTATTTTACTGTCGTTATTGAGGTAGGTGTAGGGTGGCTTTTGGGGAGTTTGTCGTTAAATCGAAGGACGTAACGTGGATTTTCACTGTATACCTTAAAACCTTATTGAATGACAACCTAAAATATCCAAATTATTATACTAAAGGCATCGTAAATTGTGTTCAAATTACACAAACGAATGAATGGGTCGTCTTTCTCTATTCACCACGGTTAGCAGTTTAAATATTAATACAAAACCACACACAGTTATGATTTATTAAGCCAAATGTTAAACTATTAAACTATTGTTGTACTTCTTCAGTCGCACTCTTAATTTCTGAAGGTCATGTACAACTCCACTCTCCCATTTACGGCTTTAATGCCTGTGTGATGGTAAATCCTGAAAGAGCATTTATTTATTTATTTATTTACACTTTGTTGCATTACAATATAAAAATTTAACAATTCCAAGGAAAGGCAACTGGCGGCCTTATCGCTTTCGAGCGATCTCTTCCAGGCAACCACTGTGAGAAAAGAAAAAAAATTAGATAAGGTAGGCAAGAAGTGCAAAAACACATATATTACATAGAGTTATTCAGAAAAAATAAAGGATATATGAAAAAGAAAGTAAAAAGTGCACATGAATCATGAAATTTTTGTACGATCAGTCTCACGTCAGTTAGTAGTTAGTACGAAAGTTAGGGATACGATGTGGACAGGTAATGTTTGTACAGAAGAAATTTTAACATTACTTGATCGGTCTAGAGTTGGGTACGGTATCGAAGTCTGGTGTCTTAAACTCTGCCGGTCACGATGAGTTTTTCTAGATTTTCTGGATCCCTGCGAGTTACATATACAGATCAGGATCCGTTGGTAACTCACTCCATGGTAACATACTCCAACACCACATTTCCAGAGCATCTTTTATTCTCCTTCCAGGTGTCCAGGATTCAGAGCTATAAAGGAAAATCGGTATTGTTGTATAGGTAACCAGATTCTTTATTATTGGATCTATGGAACCATGAAAACTATTGATTGGCAATCAAAAGCAGTGCGGAGCCAGAATAGGCTATTAAAGATTAATGGACAGCAAAAGGTATTTTAATAATTTTATTAAGTAAGAATAATAAATCGTTTGTTTGTAAAAGAAAGTGGTACTTTCAGATTGATTAATTAATTAGGCATATAAATAGGCATGCATATGTCAAATGAATTATCATAATAATAAGAACAGCTAAGATATTTATAATTATTGTCAAAACTTTGGTCTAAAACGGCACCTTATTTTATAATAATAACATACTATTATTTGAATTTGGCCATACATAAGCTGTAACTAAACAAGTATAAAAATAAAATAATCAATTAACGGTGTGTTGCAATAAAGAACGTATAATATATATTGATATATGATATTAATATGACATTTTGTTTCAATATGTCAAGTTTTTGATTTACAAGGAAAAAATTTCCTTGTAAATCAAAAACTTGTCTATTAAATAATGGTGGAGTTTCTTGTCAGTTCTTGCTTCTACGTCCTTGATTTTATATAGTAAATATAAATTTCTTCAGCTTTCGATTATCATCTTTGAGGATTGGATGGACCAATCGATTGACTTTCTATGTGCGCATTTAACACGAACGGTGGAAGAATTATAAGGATACCGGTTTGCCTTAGACCCAAACAGTCGAGGGCGTGTGTCAGGCACAGGAAGCTGATCACCTATTTGCTTACATTGACAAATGATCATGAGATACAGAGATCTGAGGCCTAGACCAATATGAGAATTAATATATATATGTCGATTTATTGAAAATTTTGCTTAGTTTTCAAAAATTACTCGGATTCTAGTTCAGACTTGTACGAAATTATTGAATTTTCTCAGTAACGGCTTCATTTTAACTGGACCAATTGCAACCGAAGCTGACTCTACTTTCTGCAAGAATTCTATAAACGGGACGACTTTTGCGAGAAGGTTTTAACTTTATTTTTAACTAGCAATGCCCTTCGGTTTCAGTCGCTTAGATACCTATCTCGTGGTAGTAGAATGTCTGTATGGACTATAGATATATTTTTGTTATCATAAACGTTTTATTTTACTTAGTTTTTAGACGTAATACTGTATAACATTTATTTGTTCTATCATCAATAGTTTCCACACGCGCACGCAATGACAGATTTTTTATGCAATTAAAAAAAAATGATGAATGTGAATTTTTGAAATCGGTCCAATAGTTTTTGTGTGAAAACAATTGGAGTATTTACATGTCTATCCATCTATAATATGTATGTATATCCGTTGCCTAGTACCCATAACACAATCACCAGCTTAGCATGGGACTAGGTCAATTGGTGTGAATTGTCTTAAAAAAAAAAAATCGTACAATCGTTCGTAGACTACCTTTCGAAATCCGCCTCAAGGAATCCCATTACATTCGAACACTACAATTATTGTCGCGTGTTTTCCTTGTTCCAACATTTCTGGGATAATCTGATATTCCCGAATTCTCTAGCATACGGTTTATTCGTATAATGCGTTTTATATGAAAATTGTTTGGGGTTAGTTATGTCGAGATTTATCGAGATTATTCATAGAAGTTTATAGATTGTTACCATCGCAACTGTAGATAGACAATTTGAATAAAAATAAAAAACATTCATTTTTACTGTATAACTATACAACTTGCCAGCCAGTGGACTGTGAAATGTGTTTTTAAATTCACATGTAATAAATGTCAGAAGTATATCTATATATATAAGAAAAATAATCTTCGTTTGAGACTCCTTCACGCCTGATCTGATCACGCAAACCACTGATCGTATCGACATGAAACTACTGCCATTCGATCCGATTTTTTTTTTAAATTCCAACGTTCCTTCATTTTATTGCTGTTTTACTTTTATGAAAAACTATACATACGGACTTCACCGCGGAAACATTCGGGGAGGCTTCCTAGAACCTCAAAACGTCAACATCTGTTAAAAACTTGATTTTTGAAAATTTTTAATTTTCTTACCGGGAAGTTAAAAAGAAGAATAATAAAAATATGAAAAAAATAATAATAATGAAACATATTTTTTTTTTTTAAAGACAATTCACACCAATTGACCTAGTCCCATGGTAAGCTGGTGAAGCTTGTGTTATGGGTACTAGGCAATGGACATACATACATATTATAGATAGATAGACATATAAATACATATTTAATCACCCAAGACCTAAGCACAACACCAAATGCTCATCACATCGATGTTCGTCTCAGCCGGGGATCGAACCCGGGACCCATGGATTCACAGTCAGGGGTACTAACCACTAGACCAATGAGTCGTCATGAATTTATTTCCTATTTTAATTTGCCCAGCAAAGCGGGCGGAAAACGGCTAGTTATAATATATATTATATGTAGTGATTGTAATAGCCAGCTGCACTAGATAATTAAATATATGAGAGGGTGAGACCTAAGAATCTAACAACCCTTCAGATCTATAAGCTTTGCAGATAGGTAGGTACATAAATAGCGAATAGCGAAATAAATTCAGGAAGTCTGTACCAAAAGTCCTAAGGTAACAGACAATGGTTCAAGGTGGTGGGATTATCTCAAAGCCATCGTGCAGGCTCACCACTATAATTAAGGGCTTGAAGAAGTCTTCAAGACTTGGAGAGGAAGCGAGAAATTAATAAGACAGAGCAATATTGTAATAAGCTGTTGGTGTATCGGAGCGACCACGTGAGCCGTTTCAGCAGTTGGGAGTGTTCAAGTGAAATCTGAACATTGACCAACTGCTGTGTGAAATCGGATAAAAACTAATCTAAATTTTGTTCATGTAAATTCATGTTCTCCTATATCCTAGATAATTTTTTGAATAGCTCCCCTTAACTATCAAATTGCTCCTCTGTAGGGCATGGGCCATTGAGAGACACTGGCTTACATAAATATTTGTTTTGGTTGAAGTTATATTGATCTTTCTAAATTACAATTATTAATTCATTTATCTATTATGTATCGCCCTTTTGCCGATAGATTATTAATTATTTAATCGTGGAATTCATTTGTCAGAAATTCTCGAAAATCTATTTTAAATTAAACCCAGACAAAGCTGGTATTTCCGAATTTGTTTTGAATTCCATTTCACGTGACATTTATTAAATTTTAACATCGTATTGGTATCATAACGTCAATCAATCCAAAATACGTATGGACGAATTCATCAATATTTATACAATTTTCGCTTAAATGAATGACAACCAATAAAAACTATTTATTTAAAAATGGAATAAACAAATAAAAAAAGTGCGTATCTACAAAGTACACATATTAGAAGTGAAACTTCTTTGGCAAACTAATTTTTAAGTCTTGTCCATATTTATACAAATCTGAAACTTTAGATTTCCGAGACTTAGAGGGAGAGAAAAAGGAAGATATGTTAGGAATTTAATGAATTTAATACTCATTAAAATGTAGAAAATGTCAAAAATGAATACAAATTATAAATTTATTTTTTTTAGTTTAAATCTAAAAAACACGTGACACTTTAATTTACAATTCGTCATTTAAGATTTCAATAAATTATTTACATAATTTTAATTTTAAAAATAAAATTTCTATAAGGTAATTCGCCCTTCTCTCTCTCAATCGGTCTCAATCGCTCTCTCCCTTTTCTTCGTCAAAAACGCTGCACGTCTTCGTTTTACCCTCATGCGCCTTTAGTTTCACTTCAAAAATTACACATCCAAAACGCCATCTGTTGATAAATAAATAAATGAATTCATGAGTTTAGAAAGGTTGTCAAACAAAATTGATGTATACTTGACTTTGAATTGGCGCCGACTTTAACAACAATCTTGCTCCATCATCATGAGTGGCGATGTTACGGCGCCGGATTCCAGCGCCTATGCACTACGTGTGACAATCAAAATTAAGAAGAAGGTTCGAGATTCATAGTTAAGTCTAGTCTGAATCTAAGATAACGAATAGACCATCTGGTAAGCATCATCTGATTTAGTATCGAGAACTTAAACAAATAGTGCGCGCAATATACAATATTTCAAACGAAAATCTCGTAGTTTTAAAATTCTACGTGTGTATTGCGATCGGCTATCGTTTCGTCATTCCTCTTTTTGCGGCAAAACTGAAATATAAATAGGCTTTTGTTGAATGTAACCTATTTGTCATAAACAATGCCAGAAAATGTAGTAGTAGTGTACTACTTCTACAAATTATGTTTTATTGGAGTAGACGTGTTTTTCTTGCACAGTGTATTAGAAAATAGCTAATATTACTAGATTTAAAAAACATGGTCCCTCAGCCACAGACTTCATTTTGAAGTGAAACTTCTTTAGGCGCTTTTTCTTTATGTGGGTAAAATTTTTACGAAGATGTGCAGCGTTTTTGTCGAAGAAAAGAGAGAAAGCGATTGAGACCGATTGAGAGAGAGTGAGCAGGGTGAATTACCGTATAGAAATTTTATGATATTAAATGACGAATTGTAGTTTAAAGTGCCACGTGTTTTTAGTATCGAAGAAATAAATTAAAAAAATTAAATTAATAAGTTGTATTCATTTTCGACACTTTTAATATTTTAATGACAATAAAATTAATTAAATTCCTAACATATCTTCCTTTTTCCCTCCCTCTAAGTCTCGGCAATCTAAAATTTAGATTTGTATAAATATGAACAAGACTTAAAAATTAGTTTGCCAAAGAAGTTTCACTTCTGACATGTGTACTTTGTACGCCCGCACTTTTTAGTGACATGAATATGTGATATGAAACGAAATGCATTCTAATATAGATATTACAGTGGTCAAAGTATGAGATTGGTGTTGGAGTGTGGGCTACCACAATAGTTAATTCGGAATGAGACCGCAGGGGAATGCCTCGCAGTATAAGGAATATAAGATAAATTCAACTGCAATAAATATAACACGGTATTATTTTAGGGAAGTGTTGGGTAAGGGGTAAGCGTGCGACCCTCGACCCTAAGGTCAATTTACACATGTTCGCACTAAGGTTGTTGAGGATATTGTTTGTCAGGCACAAAAGGCTGATATCTACAGGTGGTACTTTACCTCGCCTGAAAAATAATGTAGGTATGCAATTTCTTGACTAAATGTAAAAAAACGGCACAATCTAATATATAAAAATAAAATTCTCGTGTCACAATGTTATGAAATTTTTTATGCATATTCAGTAAGTCTGAGAATCGGCTACTATCTATCAAACCCCAAGTGTTAAGGGTACCCCAAAAAAAATATTTTTATTTTTAGACAATTTTTTGTAGTGAAACTTCTTTATCGGGGTTGGAAAAAAATTTAGTGTAAAATTTTTTCGTTACGCGTCACATTTTTCCGTTACGCGCCATCTTTTGAAGTGAAACTTCTTTATCGACGTATGGGAGAAATTTTGTAGCAGGTTACGCGCCATGTTGCTTTTTGAAGTTAAACTTCTTTATCGGCGTTGGAAAAAAATTTACACACATTTGTCACATTTTTCGGTTACGCGCCATCTTTTTCTTGTCCCTACCACGGTTGATCCGAAGAGATTCGAAGCCATTAGTAACAAAAATATATAATAACGATAACAATGATAGTAATACTAATAATTCTATTACAATTAATTAAATTCTGTAATAATCTTAGTACTACATAGTAGTACAGTAATAAGTTAAAATGAAATAATTGTATTTGTATTCATGTCTATGATAATAAAAGCCTTTTGTTAAACTTTATCTAATTTAACTTTATTTAACCAATTTCTGTAAAGTTGCATAATATAGTATATCATTTTTCGAAAAATAAGGTCATAAAGAAGTTTCACTTCTAACGTGTGTACACCTAGTACACGCACACATTTTTTTTTTGTTTTATTTTTATATGATACAGCATACAAAAATACAACCCCTGATTCTCACCCCTTTACGATCAACCCCTATTTTTTATTATAGTAGATAGTTATTTTTATTGAACTAAAAAAATGCTTCCTAGAAATAATATACAAGGCAAAACAACGTTCAATATATTTAATAAAGGATTTATAACTTAGGGTTTTATTGTTTAATTGTTAGTGAATAAAGTCGCATCCTTTACACATCCCTAGAAGTAAAAAAATATATTTATTCGTTAATTCATATTAATCTCTCATGATATTATACAATATACATATTACATATACATATTTATTTAAATATATAAATAACAAATAGTACTGAATAAGCTGTTATAACAACATGCAACTTAAAATTGAAACTTAGAAACTTTGATGGTCAGATTTATACACAAAATTCTATTCTATTGACTTCAATTTCAACTTCGTTCTTGATAGGAACATTTCGCTAGGATGGAATTCCATCCTAGCGAAATGTTCCTATCCTAATAAATGAAATCTAACTGGAACAATTACTCAATTTGATCGAGTATGAAAGAACGTTGAAAACAACACTACAACTTATGAAATCATTTTAGTATACAAGTATTTAGTATTTATTTTGCAGAGCAAGCGGAAAATAATAAAAGGCTTAAATATAAGAGTCTTTCCTCCAACTTTGATTTTGTTCCCTTTGGAGTAGAGACTCTTCGGTCGTGGGATTCAAGTGCCCAGGCGCTAATTAAAGATTTAAGTTGGCGTCTGACAGTACCAGTGACCCAAGCTGGTGCTTTCCTCTCTCAACGGATAAGTATCGCAATACTAAGGAAATGCTGCCAGCGTTATTTTTTATTATTATTTATTATTACTGTGTAGGTAAGAATATAGTAAATAATGTATATTTGTGTGTTGCAAATAAATATTTGGTGTAAATTATATCTTAATATATATAAATTACGTGTCACGTTGTTTGTCCGCTATGGACTCCTAAACTACCGAACCGATTTCAATCAAATTTGCACAGCGTGTGCAGTTTGATCTAACTTAAAAGATGGGATAGCTTACATCTCAATTTATAACCTCAATATTATTTTATTGCAAAATATTTGTTTATTATTTGATAGTCACAATTCTAACAGATGGCGCTGTGTTGAAAGTACCAACGTTTCAAATAAGATACAACTTAATGGCATTACCACCAAAAAAGCATGGTGGTCTCCAAGACTGGTGTTCTCCTACCTTAACAAAAAACCTTAACAACGCTTGGCCGGTCTGCTAGTTTAAGTATAAAATCATTTAGAAATGATGTAGATATCGAAAATCTTATTAAAAGTCGAAGAATAAACATGACAATATGTCAACTGTCAAATAAAATATTCATTCATTGTTTTTATAATTGACGTTATTAATCGAAAAAGTTTGTTGAATTTATAAATTCGGCGCAAAAATCGACGCCGGAATTTGTTAAAACGACACTTTGATTGAATCATTTTTAATTTTATCACAAATTGAAAATGTTATGAAATGTTTGGTTGAAATTATGATTGGATGGTTGAGCAATTGGACAACAAATACTGTGGTTTTTAAGTGAAAATTACGTATCTGCTGATAAAATGAAGGGGAAATCCGTCAACCATCATATTCTCTACCAAACCAACTCCTAAATTTTTTTTATTTTTTTGCTAATCTAGGTACCTAATGACAGCAGTGTTGGCCTAGTGGCTTCAGTGTGAGACTCTTATCTCGATCCCCGGCTGTGCACCAATGGACTTTCTTTCTATGTGTGCATTTAACATTCGCTCGAACTGTGAAGGCAAACATCGTGAGGAAACCGACATGTCGTAGACCCCAAAAGTCAACGGCGTGTGTCAGGCACTGGAGGCTGATCACCTACTTGTCTATTAGATTTAAAAATGATCATGAAACAGATTCAGAAATCTGAGGCCAAGACCTAAAGAGGTTGTAGCGCCACTGATTTATTTATTTATTTAGGTATAAAGCAGTGAAAGTATCTTTGTAACCTGTATTGATTAAACAATGCCTGGCTGGCTAAATCGTCTACTAAAATCGTCATAGTCGTGGAATAGTGACGGATCTGACAAATAGTAAACTTTACAGGGCAGCCATTTCAAAATAATATGTTAGTTTTTGTCATAAATATTGTAATTCATTATCTGCTATTATGAAAATTGGCATACAAGCAAACAAAAGGGTTTATTTTGAAACAATAAAAATAATAACATTAAATTTCACAGTTTTCTAGAAAAATCACATGTTTCTATCAAATCCGTCACTTTACCGACTGATAAAATTGAAATTTAAAACACATGGATTTTATTTAGTAGTATTCAAATATGATAAAAAGTGGATTTTGGATTGTTTTCAAATCCGACATTGTTTACTACTTTGTCTACGATCATGACGAAATATACTAAAGTTATATAGATATATTTGTCACACCACGATCCGAACTTTAATTCGGATCTTCACTCATTTATTAGTTAAAGGACCAAAATTGTTAAACATCCCTGAACAAAGTTTCATCGTTAGTTTGAAGGGTTAGTTTGCAATGGTGATATTGAAACTATTTCTATGTAAATTTATATAACTTTATTTTCAAGTTTCCGCATATATAATATATATATAAACTATCAATTTTAAGCTATATATATGTATATATACATTGATAGTGGTATGAATTATACTAGGCAATATTATACAATTTCTTTTATAAATGAATGGAAATCTAAGACAACTGAACTGATTTGAATGTTGATAGTTGACCTAAATATACGAGATGTATAATTCACAAGAATACATATTGTAGAATCACAATCTTGAATATAAATGTAAATATTATTCAATTTCTACATTAGAAAAAAATAACAGGATGCAATGGATTATTTTCGCATAAAATTACATACAACTATTATTTTGTGTGGCAAGTAAATTTTTCGTTATTAATCACCATGTGTACCTATGCTGAGCATGAGCCCACCCCACTTACACACCTTCACATACATACCCTCACTTTTACACCATCACACAACACTGCCAAATTAGGTATTACTTAATTAAATGTATTGAATAATTTTTATTGTGTTTTTTTTGTAGGTAAATATTATTAGACCAGTGCCGATAATTTTTGAAACCTAAAAAAATGACAGTAGGATGAAACCCATTAGAAAAGCACGGGAATATGATCAAAATGAAAGGAAAAATAAATTACGGTCGATCTGAGGTCGGGAAGGGGTAGGGGGGGGGAGTTTTAAGGGTAAAAAACGGTTTATCTCGATTTCCGGCAAAACTAAAAGTCCTATCGAAGAAAGTTAAATGGCAAAGTTGGAGGTAATAAAAAGATCTAAAACTTTTGTATTCACACATTTTTCACATAACCTCAAAATTTATGTGAAAAATTCAAAAAACCAAGTTTTTGGTTTAACATATGAATCTTCTTTAAATTATAATCAGATGCCTATTTATTACTATTTTAAGATAACTTATATATACCTGAGTGACTTAAAAAAAAAATTTAGCCTTTAGATGGGCTAAAATGTTCGTATTTCATAGAGAAGTAAGGAAGGGGATGACAGGTCTGGGCGTTACTGCATACGATTTTTTGCGTTTTCTGAGAAGATTTACTATGGTAATATATAAATATTTTTTTACCATAGGAAAGTAGAGATTTCAACGAACTGAAAGCACACCAACTTTATGAAAAAAGCTGAAATTTTGACGTCAGAATTTTCGATTGAAAATTAGGGTGTTTTTTCGATATTAATTCAAAATAAGGTGAACAAATAAATATTTTTAATCAAATAAATTACAGTGTATTTGGGACATAGAAAGGTAAGTTTTCACCAAATTTCGTTAAAAAAAAAATATTTTTGTTAAAGATAAAAATAAAAAACCAAAAACTTGGTTTTTTGAATTTTTCACATAAATTTTGAGGTTATGTGAAAAATGTGTGAATACAAAAGTTTTAGATCTTTTTATTACCTCCAACTTTGCCATTTAACTTTCTTCGATAGGACTTGTAGTTTTGCCGGAAATCGAGATAAACCGTTTTTTACCCTTAAAACTCCCCCCCTACCCCTTCCCGACCTCAGATCGACCGTAATTTATTTTTCCTATCATTTTGATCATATTCCCCTGCTTTTCTAATGGGTTTCATCCTACTGTAATTTTTTTCACTTTTTATTTATTTTAAAGGCTATCTGCACTGGTCTATATGTAGATATATATTGTAAGTATATTTTTTTGTTAATATAATTATAATGTTTGTTAGCTGTTTCAACTTGGCCTCAATCTGAATTATATTGTATATAGCTAAACAAATAAAGAATTTTGAAATTTTATTGAACTTCTAAAATCATTTTTGCATTCAATAAATTTTGTGTGTGTGAGTGAGTTTTAAATACGCATATAGACATAAAGACATTGGTGCACAGCTGGGGTAACCTACTACCTTAGGGGTAATGGTGACACACTGCCTTGTGGTGGAGAGTTATGTGGGACTACTGTGCATACCCACTAAAACCCCACGGCGCCACCTGCAATCGTTTGAGGCAGAACATACGATAACAGCATTGAAATCACAGCCTCCTATGGCCATGAATGATATAGAATGGACTTTGGCACAGCAAGTGCTATACTCACATCGGCCATTTTGCTGTGATTTGTTGCGCTGGGGGAGGTCTGGTACAGTGCTTGCAAGGATGCCAACGCATTCCTTCTTTTGGACGAATGAACCGCTGTTCCCCCGCGGTCTGTGGGGCTGCGGGATGACCTGGGCAAGGACCTGGTCCTCTTCTTTACGGCGCATGACGGCCTCGCAGAATCTGTGGAGGATTTCCAAAGTGCCGTCCGTGCTTGTAACTGCGACTCTCACAATGTTATTGATACAGCGTCCTCGCCGTGTAGCACGTTATTTAGGCTTTCTTTCTACCACTCTTGCTGGGCAATACGCCAACACGGCTCTTTAACTTAAAGGTAAACTTCAGTTAGAGTTCAGAATAAGACGGCAGGTATTTAATAATGCAAATTGACATAGACATAACATTTAATACTAACAAAACACACACACACAATAACAATAATCAAAGATAAAAATAAAAAAGAATGAGAGATAATTTTTTTTTTAAGGAACAAGGTACGTTTTAATTGTGTAAGGCGTGTGTGTGTAATTGTCCCTTGCTCGGCATTATGCTAAGGAGCAGATTCTCCACAGCGCTGGTCATTCTGCCGGACACCATAGCAGCTAGTTTGAGCCTCAGTCGCAAAAAAAGAAAAAGAATGTAATAATAAGTATAAGTACTTAGTAGAAAAAAAAATACGTGTGGCACTCGGGGACTACCGCGGTAAAGCTATTGCATAGCATTTTTTATAAACTTATGCAATATAATTATTTATTTATTTTTTGCAGTATTTTTTTTCTTTCTTTCTTTGATATTAATTCAATCTGTGGTAGATTGACAAAATCTACCAGACTCATTGGCCATTGAAAAGTTACATTTGGGGTTGCGTTTTTTAGAGAACGCAATACGCAAAACGCAAAAGCTAAAATCAAGTTTGTGGGGGGTCGCCACCCTTGTCCCACAGCCGCCATTTTGGAAATACGGGTTGAAATGGTATTTACGATATATCTCTTAAACTATTTATTTGATAAAAAAAAATTGTTAACATTTTTTGTTGCAAATTAAATTCTCTTCAACTTTGGTCCAGTAACTTTTTGTCGTAGAACTATAAATAAACGTATCATTACTGAATTTCTATTAATTAATTAAAAATAATAATATTAGTAAAAATTAGCAGTGTAAGTAATGAAGTCTTGCAGATTGCAAATTGCAGTGCCATACAGAAGGATATCATTTCAACCGAGTATTTGTTTAATATGAACGATTGATACGAAGTTAATTAGTTTTGAGACAGCGGCATCTCATTTAACACGCCTTCGAATGGCCCAATTTAATATCGTATTCAACGAAGGGTTAATTAAGAAGAAAATTATCTTCTCAAACACAGGCAGAAGGAATATATGCTTGGTGCAATTCAGAAGAGAACGATTGAAATCTACCGAATTTTCGTGGCATTAGTCAAATAATAATAATAAGCCATTTTATTGACATACCTTATAAATAAATAATATATTCTTATTTTTTTTTATAGAATAGGGGCCAAACCTGCCTAACCAGACCGTTGCATTGCCGGCTATTTAGAGAGAAGTATACTCTTACTTTGATCAATTAGAGGTCGTATCTCTCAGGGTATAACCCCACCGGAAGTTGATTCCACATTTCGCTAGTTCGCAAAAGAAAGTATCTGGATTGCGGTAAAACTAACTAATATTATAAACGCGAAAGTTTGAATGTATTGATGGATGTTTGTTACTCTTTCACGTTAAAACTACTAAATGAATTTTAATGAAACTTTACAATATTATAGCTTATACATCAGAACAACACAGGCTACAATTTATAAAGATATTGTGTGAAGTGTCCAAAATATCAAGTAAGTAGGAAAAAATCTACCATCTGCGAGATATTCTCGCGTGCCCTGCTAATACCGCTAGAGTTACACATATATGTAATGTATGATGGAATTTTTTTTTTAAATTGATAATTTATTTTAAATGCACATTTGATAGTAATAAATCGATTCCTAAATGAAATTAGATAAAATAATATGTCTTTCACTCTACATCATTTGAACAAATATTAGATATTTTCATCCTGCGCAGACGAAGTCGCGGGCGGTACTAGGCTCGTTTGCCCCCTTTGCTATAAAAAAAAAACACATCTCTGAGCTGCTTCCCAATTCGGCCTTCAGATAATCATTTAGGAATCGCTCAAAGCTTATGTCTCGATTACCGCGTAATCTGAACGAATGCTTTGCAGCTAAAATATGGCTGAAATTCCAAGGAATGCCTACTACTAAATTATAGCTAATGAGACGAATATTAAACGAAGGAAGTATTTCTTCACTTTTATTCGTAAAAATAAAGCCATTTAGATCATTTCGTTAAAAGCTTTTTAATTGTAAAAATGACCTCAATTACTTTCTATAATTGATAATTTAAAATGTCAAATAATGATAAATAGAAAATTAGCTAACCTCATTTTCGTAAAAGATATGCTTACAAATGCAAAATTTTTATTGGAAATAAAATTAGCTTGCGTTTTAGTTAATTAGTAAATATCAACAAAAACAGACCGATCAAAAAATTTGCCATGAATAACATATTATACCTTTTTTGTCGTGACAACGTCTTATAATTCGATGGAGCCGGCTGCACGCACGAAAAAACTTGACTCGTGCGGCGTTACCTCGCTCTGAGGCATTCCATTTAAAATTGACATGATTGTATTCAATTGTGATTTCAATTGTGATCCATACAAAATATCTATCAAACAAATAAAATTAAAATTCAATCAGTATTTTCTTATGACTAGGGATGTGAAAAAATAATCGATTATTTATTAAAATTAATTAAGCAAAAATCGATTTTTTACCCGATTTTTATATTTAAAATAATCGATTAATAATCGATTATTTTTATAATTGAAAATCAATCACAGTCGATTTTTTATCTGCCACCTCCCGACATTGTCTGGTCTTTTATAACCCGGACCTCGAACTATACGGGATATTCGATATACAACGATGTTTACAATGCGATACATTGAATCCGATTCTATGAAGATGTATATTGTATACTCGATGCATTAATGTTTTTTTGTAAAACATCGAAAGGATGATAAAACCTGTTAATTTTACAAGAACTCAAGTTTGAATGGAACACTATAATTTAAAAGTAAAATCAATTTATTCAGCAGCACAAGACTACATACAATTAAAAAGACAACAAAAATACTGCAATGTGCTACTGAAAAGGCATACACTCAGCATTTATCAAATTTCACGTACAATCTATCAAAACGAGACTTAGAGAAAAGTTACGAGAGATTTAATTTCGATTTTAATTTTTCTTAAACGTTAATTTGTGTTCATAAATTCTATTGTTTATTTTTAATTAAAAAAAGGGTGCGTGTATTTAGGTACGCGCGTAAGAAGTTATACTTCTTTCGCATTATTAAAAATAGTTTTTGATTGCATGCAAATAATTAATTATAATTAAATAATCAAAGACTGGAAAAGGAGTCATTATAGTCAATAAAGTTCAGTTTACATTTGAAAAATTAAATAAATAAATATTTTTAATTGTTCTCTTACATTAAGTGTAACATAAATTCTATTATTATTCGAATGTTGTTTTTAAATTATGTCCAATGCAGTAGCATCTTCCGTGGGCAACTTCATTCTGTTAATTTTGGTGCGCGCGCATCGTAAAATTTCACTCTCATCAATTTTTCATAACGCGGCTAAAGAAGTATAACTTCAAAAAAACCATGAAATATAAAATATTTAGGGTGTTTATTTTGAAATTAATTCAAAATTATGAAAAAATCGATTAATTAAGAAAGTCGATTATTTTTTTAAGAAAAATAGATTATTTATTAATTGATTATTTTTTTAGCATGAAAAATCGATTAATAAATAATCGATTCTTCATGCAGAATTTCACATCCCTATTCCCTACTTATGACGTTGTCACGTTCAACTATCGTCAGTAAACCGACTTTACAGACAACCGATTTTTTAATATCTATTTTGTCTCTGCACAAAGACATCATTTAACATAACGATTTAGCTTAACTTAAGACTAATAAGTAATTTATTTACTTTTACTTTACACTGTTTACATATGTTTTGCTCCATTCTGTTAAAATAACTATAATATGTCATATGAAGTTTAGCACTTCTTGCTCTTACTTTATCTAATTTAAGCGATAAGACTAATTGTACTATAATTTCTAATTAATTGCAAGGAAGTGTTAATTAATAAATAATTTGAATTGAAAAATGACCTAAATTGCTTTCCATAATGATAATTTAAAATGTCAAATAATTATAAATAGAAAACTATAGAAAATTAGTTTTTAAGACTAAATTAAAATTAACCTAATCTTGTAAAAGAAATGCTTACAAATGCAAATCGGAAGTTTTAGCTTGCGTTTTAGTTAATACATATAGTTTCGTCAACAAAAACAGACCTATCAAAAAGTTACGGAAATTTTTGGGTTTAATGTACATTAAACCCACTATTCGCTGTTCATGAATCTGTAAGATAAGCTTTTAAGTTTTTAGTTTATTATTAATATATTTTTTTGTATTACTTTAGATTAAGGTTCTGTATATACATTTTTTTTATATAATATTTGGTTCTGCACTTCTCGCACTCATCATGTTTCTTTTTTTTTTAGTTTTTCTCTTTAACTAGGGTTGCCTGGAAGAGATCGCTTATTAGCGATAAGGCCGCCCGTTGCATCCCTTATAATTTTTATGTATTGTGTTTCTTTTATTTTTATTGCCACGAAGGGTAAATAAATAAAAAATAAATAAATATATTTATTTTTTTATAAATTGTTTAATACCTTTTTGCCTAACTTGAGACTTTTATACGTAAGTTAAAACTAATTTACTAATAAGGATATTTAACACAAAGTATCCAATAGCACTACTTAAATGCCTTTTTCAATCTTCTCACTAGGCACGTGGTGTTAAGTGGAAAGCCTTGACATTTGAAGTGGAGCCTATTCGCCCAAAAACCTATTAACAGGTGTCTCAAAAGAAAGTTTACATGTATTTACTTAGCGTTATGTGTTAGACGACTTCTTGGTGCCTGAACGTCAAAACTTTCCTGGCTATAACCAAAGAACATGGTTCCAGCAGGACAGAGCAACGTCACACACGTCCAATATGTCTCTGCCACGAGTTCGGGAAATTTTCTCAGGCAAATTGATCTTCAAGAGAGGTGACATAAATTGGCCTCCACGCAGTCCTGATTTAACCCCTATTGATTTTTTCTTATGGGGTTGTCTTAAATCTAAAGTCTACGCCAATAAGCGGACTTCACTGGCAATTGAAAGAAAATATCCGTCACGAAATGGCAGCCATCACAGAGTCCACCTGTCGTCATAAGTAATTTTATTGTTCGATTAAATGAGTGCCGCGAACGCGAGGATCTACTTTTGGACGGTATTATTTTTAAGAAATAAATTCCCAAAATGTGTACACTGTACTTTAATAATGAATAAATAACTTTTTGATACACGACTTACTTACTAATCGATCAACTAAATATGAACTTCCTTTTGAGACACCCTGTATTAAAAATGGCTACATCACCGTTTTAAGCCTTTGATTTCAGAACAGAGCACTTATTCTGTAATTTCCAATGCCAATATCAACGTTTTTTTATGCAATTTCGTTTAGATCTCGCGGATATAACTTGGGGTCATGGAACAAAAACTCATTATTGATAGGATGTCAGACGCTTTTGGAATTTACAGAGTAACGACGCTAGAAAGATAATTTAGTTATTTGATGTTCGTAAGTGCACTCGTGTGAATGAATTATTTTTGCTTCGAGTCGAGACTTCATTATACGTTCGGTATCACATAATCCAATACATTTTGACGCACAGAAATCATTTTAGTTCAGTATCGCCTCTGTATCTTACCTTACTTATGTTCCTTCTAGAAAGGAGCATACCAATTCTTGAAAGCCCACAACAAAGTCAACACTTGAGTATCTATGATCCAAACTCAATGATTCAATTGTTTTGCACAATAATCGTTTAGATTTTTGACGTGACAACGTCTTATAAATCGATGGAGCGAAACAAACAAGAAAAAAAATCGGTTGTCTGTAAAGTCGGTTTACTGACGATAATTGAACGTGACAACGTCATAAAAAAATATTGATGGGATGGTTGCAGTTTTCAAAAAAAAATTAAAATTTATGTTTGATAGGTATTTAGTATGGATATAGAGGAGGGAAATGGAAATCACAATTGAATTGTTCAAGTTACATTTATTTGTACGCATAAATACAATTATGTCAATTTTAAATGGAACGCCTCAGAGCGAGGTAACGCCTCAGAGCGCGGTAACGCCTCAGAGTGAGATAACGCCTCAGAGCGAGGTAACGCCGCATGAGTCATGTTTTTTCGTGCGTGCAGCCGGCTCCATCGAATTATAAGACGTTGTCACGTCAAAACATGACTCATGTCTCTCTCACTCATGTCACACACTCACTCATCTCTGAGGCGTTACCTCGCTCTGAGGCGTTCCATTTAAAGCTTGAAGTGCAAGCGAGAGCGCGAAGCGACAGAGAGGCACAATCGGACTCCGCGCTCTTCAGCGTTCGACATCTGTCTCTCTCCTACTTGAGTGAGCGATTCGTGACGTTGTCACGTTCAACTATCGTCAGTAAACCGACTTTACAGACAACCGATTTTTTTTTTTCACTATTCATATGTATACACTTCCATTCGTATGACCTCGACGTCCTGGAACCAGCTGCCCACTGAATTATTTCTGAACCAATTCGACTTAGGAAAGAAAAGAGCGTACCAATTCTTATAAGGTCATGTGAGTGTCAATGGGCGGCGATATCACTTAACATCAGATAAGCCTCCTGCCCGTTTTGTTCATGTAACATACATAAAAAAATAAAAAAGTGCGTGCGTACAAAGTACACATGTCAGAAGTGAAACTTTTTTGTACCTTAGATAATCATGTACCAGTATATGACCACTCCCTGTATTTGTATATCTATATTCAGACATGTTTTTTCGTTCGTGCAGCCGGCTCCATCGAATTATAAGACGTTGTCACGTCAAAAAACGCTGCACATCTTCGTGACGTTCCGTAAAAAATTTACCCTCATGCGCCTAAAGAAGGTTCACTTCAAAAAGTTTCTTGTATCTTCAACTCTTCATGATTAACATATGCACAAAATGAGAGGTCACGGGGATCCACTAGTTTTTAAATGAAGACAACATAACAGCGCTGGTCGTTGTTGAAACTGCCCTAAAATAGCTTTTGTAAGATATCGTAAAGTCAGCACACTCAATTTCTTGTTGGGCCCGGAAAAAACCTTATTTAAAACGCTTGTACCTTATTTCGTACAATGCGCAAAGACGATGAGAACTTGGAGAAACTGGTCATGGTTGGTACAGAAGGCAAAAGACATCAGACAGAGATGTCCATGACAATGATTTATTTTAATGATTTCCGTATATATAACAACCATAACGATATATAGAATCTAAGTAATAAAAAAAAATTAGACCATCTGCAAGAACTACTTTAGTTCTAGTCAGTCTTGACTCTACTTAGTCTTGCGCCTGATAATACAACAAGATACGTCTATAGCAAGGTGCAATGAATGCATAAAGTGACCATTTTTTCTTTGACTCAAAACGGGACATTGGTTTGGTTTTATTTAGGACAAATAATAAGTCAATAAAAAAAATACTTAGTAATTTATTTCGAAAAAGTCTTGAAAGTTACGAATCACAAAATGTAGGTCGCCAAAATGTTTTGTTATATTTAAATTAATCAGAAGAAGAAATTTGTTTTAATAAAGCTGGTGACGATATCAAATAAGAATGAAACTCTTGCCATGGTCTTTTGTATATTCTACTTCTTATATTTTAGCGCGGTTTCTGAAAACGGAACAATTTTGCGTCCCGTTCATTTTGGGGACACCGGGACTCGTAGTTGGAAAAAGGGACAGTCCCATTCAAAACGGGACGTCTGGTCACGTTATATATGCACCAAAATACCCAACCAAAATAATTAATATAATTTATTTATCTTTATTTATAACCCTAATTAAAAATTGAACTAACAATAAAAAATCTGCTCATATATTGCTTCTAAGGCGGAACAAATTTCGCCGGGCGAGCTGAAATAAGAATCACTATGGAGATTCAATTAGTCTTTAAATGTATACCGCCCAGTTAATGGCCCTACATCGCGTACTTTACCATGGTCAGCGCTTCTTGAAGATGTTCCGCTTAATGAGCTTGGGCACACCTTGAGAGCGATGCCTGCGTTGACATCCCACAGGGTGGGGACACACAGGTAATTAAAATGGCGAGCAAAAGTCGCTTAAATTTACTTTGGCTTAATACTTTTCATAACAAATATGTGGAGGAAGGCTCTAACTCCGAGCTAAATAGGTATAGATATAGGTAACACAATGTACACTTATGAACGTCAAAAAATAAATATACATTAATTTTTTTTTTGTATAATAGGGGGGCAAACGAGCCTGCGGGACGACAAAAAGGGCAGTCTACGCAGCCCATAGACACCCATTTTTAGTGGGTGCGATGCCGGCCTTTGAGGGAGGAGTAGACTCGCTTTTTGAACATTTGGAGGTCGTATCTCTGAGGGAAGACCCCTAATGCTTCTAATTACATTTACTGCCAGTTCTCAATCAAGGGCGTAGAACGGAAGTGAAGAACTGGCAATAAACTCTCCGCCACTCTTTTCAATCGCCATGTATTTTTGTTTTACACAACGTTTGTGAAGGAGCAGCATTAAACCATGTTCCACATGACATCTTAAGTAAAGTAAAAGTAAAAAGTAAAAATTCATTTAATCATGTAGGTAACATAATGTACACTTAATGACTCGTCAGTAATCTCAAATCAAGGGCGTAGAACGGAAGAGAAGAACTGGCAATAAACTCTCCGCCACTCTTTTTAATCGCATAATAAAATAAATTAAAAACAAAGACTTGTCCACTGTCAGCAGGAGGCATGGTGAAATAGGAGTGAATAGGAGAAGGGTGAGAAAGGATCCTCGACTAGAATTATCAAAGACTGATTCACACACTCCATTGGCTAAGGTCGAGGAAATTTCTCCTGCTCTGTAACTGAACTTCTGGACTGACTGACTGACTAAAATGACTGCTTCACGACTGATTTGAGAGCGACCACCGATGCGAAAACCGCTGTGTGAGTTCGAAAAGTGAGTTACAGAATCGCAGGGCTGTTGTTTAAGAGAGCATTGTGTCTCGGGAGCAGGAGAAATTTCCTCGATAAAAATTAACATAATGGAACTTCACGTCTGCGCCTGACGGAGTGTAATCACGCCTTAAATACCTGAACCTCAACCACGGGTTTTTGAGTATGAGGTGGAAATTTTGGGCAAAAGTCATATTTTGTAAATTTCTTAGAATAATGAAACGTAAGACAAAATGATAGCACGTTTTGTTTTTGTATAATAGGGGCTTACCTGATGTTAAGTGATACCGCTGCGCATAGACTCACAATGCCAGAAGGCTCCCAAGTGCGTTGCCGGGCTTTCAAGAAGGAACTAAAGAAATGTCAAACATAGATTAACACCATATGTTACTTTTATATTTATAATTACTAATTATTTATGAACAGTGTGGGATAGCAGAGGGCAAAAAGACAATGTTGGTTGGTTGTAGGACTCATTTTCCGCAATTAGACTCCTGATTGGGCCGTTGTGCGTTAAAGTCCTGGCTAATTTAGCCAGCCTAGCTCCTTCCTGAAGCACAGAAGTCTCTTGGGCACTTCACAGGCTTCCCGGAGCGACCTCACTGTTCCGAGGATTTCTGCACGCAAAAAAGACAAGGATACCTGAATACCTGGACCAAATGCAGGATGTACTGGAGAACTTAACATCAGGTGAGCCTTCTGCTCGTTTAAAAATAGTCAACTGTATTAATAACTGTATAAAATGGGAATGGTTTTCGGATTATTCCAACTTAATAAACTGAGTTACAGATACATCGGTTTAGGAGGTTTGGAAATTTTCTGAAGAGAAGTTCTAAAGAAGACTTAATAGTTTAATAGTCCTTATTTAAAATCGGTTAAATATGGAATGTGTCAAGTAAAACAGTGATGTCATATAAATTGTGTCAATGTCCGTCCACTTCTAATTGAGTCAGTCACTCGCTGACCTCGAAAGCTGAAAAGCACTCAAAACGTTATATAAATATAGAGAATTTATATCCCAATTACATGTTCAACATACAAGATAGTAAAATCTATTATCAAAAATCTAACATAAATATGTAGTAAAGTAAAGTAAAGTAAAAATCATTTAATCATATAGTCAGTAAAGAAATACATATTAATGCTTCTAATTTTACATTTACTGCCAGTTCTCAAATCAAGGGCGTAGAACGGGAGAGAAGAACTGGCAATAAACTCTCCGCCACTTATTTTTAATCGCCATTTTTTTTGTTTTACAAAAGTATTAACACTATTCTTAACCTACATAGTAATAATAATGTGATGAGCATTTGGTGTTATGCTTAGGTCTAGGGTGTTTAAATATGTATTTATATGTCTATCTATCTATAATATGTATGTATATCCGTTGCCTAGTACCCATAACAACAGCTTCACCAGCTTAGCATGGGACTCGGTCAATTGGTGTGAATTGTCTTTAAAAAAAACAAACAAGATAGTATGTAATTTATTATCGAAAAAAAGACATCCCAGAGTAAACAACAACAACAGAGTACAAGTTACGGAACGCAATGGAAAATCACATTTTCCGAGGTGAAAACTCGTAGTTTACCGGTTTTTACACACTTAAGCGCTTCGGGCTCGTTTTTTTTCAGAACGAGGCTATTAGGGAAGTATTTAACATCTTGATGCATTGACGAAAATTTAAAAAACGGTATGGTATGGTTATTTTATAAAGTAACAAAATATTATTATAATATTACTACTAAGATTTTTTTTAAATCGACTTTTGTAAAACAAAATAATATTCTATTAATTATTATTTGCCTGATGTATTATAATTAATATTAATTTGATAACGTAATAATAAATTTTACTATGTGAGAATTGACTATAGTGATACGTAACTTCTATTATATGTAAAATTCCTTTTAAAACAAAATATTTGCACGCCATTATGTGTGGCAGAATATGCGAACTTACGATTGTATCACCATAACATTTTTATACCATATTATATTATTGCAAATAAATTATTGTTACCTTTTAAAAATAAAGTAAATGGTCAAGGTAAAAAAATAGTCTGTAGATATCAATAAAGACTTTTTATCTATATCTGTATTTTTCTTATCGATTTTATGTCTAACACCGCAAATAGACTCTTTAATAGACAGTATCGATTTATTCTAGAAACAGATTTTATTTTTGGTATCAATAAAAAATCTATTTAAAAATTAAAAAAACATAAAATTGAAACAAATTAAAAAAAAATGTGTGTGTACTTACGCACATGCGTCAGAAGTTATACTTCTTTGGCGTAACAAGATAACAATCTTTTCAAAAATGTTATTTTACGTTTATAGAAAAAACGACACTAATAATAGGAAAAACTGATGTGTTGACTAAAGCTAACTTCTGGGTGACAGTTATTTGTAACAGTATGCGCGCGCATCGTAAAAATTTACTCTCATCATTTTTCCATAACGCGCCAAAAGAAGTATAACATCAAAAGTTTGGTCCCTGTCGCAGTGTACCTTTATAGCTGGCAGCATTTCCTTACATGCGATACATATTCGTTGAGCCGTTTTTTTATCACCAGCACTGGGATCAAGAAAGGCGTGGTCGCAAGTATTCTCCGAATCCAAACTAAAGGTCTTTTCAAGGTCAATCCTTATCACATACTTACTCAAAAGGCCCGCATTAAAGTTGTTCAATTCTCTAGATTACTATATAACTTTGTTTGAATAGGATAATTGTAAATCTACCTAATATTTATTAAGGCATATCTATTTCCTAATCGTACAGCTAACATAAATGATAAATGAAAAAAAATATTCTAAGTATATAGCCAAAAAAAAGATCCATAATATAGTACAGCCATCAAAAGTCAAGTCAAAAGTCAAAAATCATTTATTCATATAGGTAACACAATGTACACTTATGAACGTTAAAATCAAAATCAAAATACGTTTATTAAGTTTAGATGCGTCTTAGGGCATGCTTATGAATGTCAAAATCATTTACAAAATTCGCGAAAGAGCAAGACTACGCCATCCGTTCACAAAACTACCAGGAGGCCTTGTTCTGAGAAGAACAGGTAAGAAAGCGAGCAAGTTTTACCTTCCCTCTACATTACAATTATTCAAAGGAAAATGTCATAAACCACAAGGTCATTAAAGTTACATAAGTAAAAAAAATGAAAATCGGTTCTGTGATTACCACATTCACCATTACACACATATCAAATTCAAAGTTTAAAAAGAAATATACACTAAATGCTTCTAATTTTACATTTACTACCACTTCGCAAGTCTAGGGCGTAGATCAGCAAGAAAAACTGGCAATAAACTCTCCGCCACTCTTTTTAATCGCCAAGTTTTTTTTTGCACAACGTTGGTAAGGAGCTGCTATCATTACACCATGTTCCACATGACATCTTAAGCAATTAATAATAATAAATTAATTAAAAACAAAGATTTGTCCTTTATCAGCAGGAGGCATGGTGAAATAGGAGCACGCACTTACATTCTCGTGGGAACAACACGCAAACACATAGTCTAAATAACCAACATCACCGCATACACGAATTCAAGTAAGACCAGTCACCATAAGTTATGTTACAAATAAAAATGCATTTTTTTTTAATAAAGTTATGTGTTATTATTAAAATTCATACCTACATATTTAATAAAGTCTACATAGACATATTATTAAACTAGTACATGGCACTATTTCTATTCACTATTGAATACACTCAATAAACAACTATAAATAGTATGTCTAACGCAAGAACTCATCAGTACCAATCTAGTGGATATTATGAGAAAGATACAGGATGTAGATATTTTCGAATTTTAATAAGAATTAGTAAAAAAAGTCAATTTTCATATAAAAACCAAAATAAATCATAACTCTGCAAGGTTGACCTTAGAGACCTCGCTTATGACATCATCTATCCCCTATTTGCGTTTGATTCACGACTTTTTGGCCACCCTGTATATGTAAAGAAATAATTATATTTCTTAGATTATTAATAATTTAATTAATTATATATAATAATTTAGTATATATATTATTATATATAATTATTATATTATTATATAATTGTTTTCAAGTAAAATAACAAATGTTGTTTCTTAAAATACATATTTCAGCAACACATTTGTTTTCATTCATGAAAGATATAATCAAATTTCACGCCAATATAGTTATATGCAGTGCCGCATAGTATATTTACATTACCGTGACTAAGAAAATGTTCATTAGTCCATTACGTCCACGGTCACACCCTGTGACAAACGCTGCACTGAGGTTACATTCGATAGGAGGAGCGATTTAAAAAAAAAATATTTCTCAAATTATCCCTTAAATGATATGACAGTGTAGGGACTAGTTAGATCAATTTTCTCACTATATATCTGTCATGAATGAAGTTTTATTTATTTATTATTACAAAAAATACTGAACACTCTGTTAGTAATATAAAAAAACACCCTACTATATGCCTGGAGGTGTAACACAGTCAAAACATTTATTTCAATTAGGCCTATTAAAAAGACACTTTCGAAAGACATAATATATAAAAAAATACACTAGTTGCCCCTCCCAAAGAATGGGAAAGAAACTCCATACTTACTCTTTTAAAATAGTTTTTCAAAAATATTTTGTATACATTGATTTGATAATTATATGTGAAAACCTAATTATATGTGTACCTAGAACAAAAAAAAAACTATTATACTATGATAAAAAATGTACGGTCCATAAACTGAAGATCGATTTCAACAGATCAGTATAATTTGTAAACGAGTTTATGGTAGTAGTAGAAGTAGTATGGACTCAATTCCCGAACTTATACGCTAATTTGGTCCGTTGTCTATGGAAGCTTAGCCTAGCTTCTTCTAGAAGCTCAAAAGTACGTCCAAGCCTCCGCGGAGCGGCCTTACTGCTGCTGTTAAAATAGTAATTGTTTTTGAAAGCGAGTTTTCCCAATTTTAATCTTTTAAAAATATTAAAACGCGCACTTTTGACACTGAAAGCTTTATTCACCTTAATTTTTTTTCGGTGACCCCATCGCCCACTGGTGAAATAACCTGTGACATAGATTCACCAATCAATCGGGCAACCCCTTCCTAGTGGGAGTGCCATGCTGTTGCCTTCAATCTTCAGCCTATACAGAATATAGGCCATTCTAAAAGGCCGGCAACGATTGCGAGCCCTCTAACAATGTAAGTGCCTATGGGAGTAATCACTTAACATTAGATGAGCCTCCTACCCGTTTGTACCCTGTTCTATAAAAATAACTATAGGTACAATAGCGTTAGCAAAATATTACAAAAAAATCAGACTTTGTCGCTCTTTGACAATACGCTCTCAATCGCTTTCCGCTCCTCTCGTCACGGTGTACATAGGTTAAAAAGTTAATGATGCCTGCTCAGTTTAGATACGTAGACTGCTGATGCTCTATGACACTGTCACTATTTTACACAAAGCAGCAATGACTTATTTAAAACTAGCTTTCGCCACATTTTAATTACGTTCACGCTAATGAAAATCCTTTTTAACGCCAAAATAAATATATGTTAACGTAAAATTGTAAAAACCGTTAGATTGTAATCTATCGGTTATCGGTTATCGGTATTCGGTAGATTGTACTACACTAACTTAGTTATCATTCAAACTTCTTTGGTCAATTACAGATTAATTTTACTGCCCAACAATTTCATATAACTACCGAATAATAATACCTTAAATTGTAAGCAGTTCGTTGAGGTTCACAATCTTTCGACAGTTTACAATCTCGCGAGATAGATTACAATCTAACGGTTTTTACAATTTTACGGTGACATATACATACTAGCTGCCCCCGCAAACTTCGTTTCTCCTTAATGTGATATTATATTATTATTGTCGATAGTTATTTTATTGAAGTAAAAAAATTTTTCCTAGAAGTTTGCTAGTAGTAATTAAGCCACCATTACAAAATACACAGAAAACCTTCTGCTATCCATTAATACTCTAGAAGTAAACCCTCAAATCGAAGTATAATAACCCCCCAGCCCCCCATAGGCTTCACAAATAGTTCGCTATCCAGCGAAGAATCGAAAAAAGATTTAAGCTGCGAGAGTAAACAGGGACTGGGAGCTGGTTGTCGCTTGACAGTGCGAGTCGAATGCACAGCAAAAAGGTTATATTTCCGGCATGATTGTCCGGAACGTACAGTCAAATAATCTCTTCCAGCAAGTATGAGGTTTAAGTGTAAAGAGTATTGTGACTTCAATATAAAGATCCTTACATATGAAATTGGCTTTTGTCGTACTGGCCACTTTGACTTCAAATATCTCCTCTTTGGGTAGGAATTCCAAATTCAATTTTTTACAGGTATTTACTCGTGTATTTGTTTTTCGAAAAAAATTATTCATTTTCCTGGTTTATTTTTTTTTCTTTGCATCACTATATTTATAAAAACATGAAATATCGCGTTATTTACGGGTACGAGTTCCACCGTGGCACCAGTGCTGAAATTTCATATTTAAGGACCTAATATGAATAAAGAAACAAATTAAATTTAAAGAAAACACTTTTTACCGGATTGAAGTTATTTATAAATTTACAATTATTTTACATAATTTTAAATTTTCAAAACATAAATTTTTAAAGTGGTCAGTGGTCACGGTGACTGAAGACAAAAGGTGTTGAATGTCAAAAAGTATCACAGCTGTAGAAAAAGTTGTATTATCTGTATTTATTTCCCCAGAGTTGGTATCGACTGAAAGATGGAGGGTTTTGGCAGAAATGGCTCACGGTGTCCTCTATTTAAATGTGTAAAAGATATGACAATAAAAGACAATACTATGAACAAATTAAATTGTTATAAAGTTAATAAAAATTATCAACATTGATTATTACTAGGCTAATATCTGGAAGTCGTAATTCATGTACGTATTCATCAATTTTGTTAGACAACCTTTCTAAATTCATAATTTCATTAATTTATTCATCCATAGATGGCGTTGTGCAGATGTAATTTTTTTATAGAACATGGGGCAAACTGAGAGGAGGCTCATCTGATTTGGGTTATACCACCGCCCATGGACACTCTCAATGCCAAAGATTATAAGAATTGGAACGCTCTTTTCTTGAAGGACCCTAAATCGAATTGGTTCGGAAATACTTCTGTGGGCATCTGGTTCCACATAGTGGTGGTGCGCGGAAAAAACTGCCTTATGAAACGTTCAGTTGTGGAACGACGGACATCGATGTGATACGGATGGAATTTCGTATTCTGCCACGACGTCCGATGATGAAACTCAGCTGCAGGTATTAATCGGAACTCCTCTGAACACTCTCCAAGGTAAATGCAATACCAAAACGACGCCATAAGCCCCAAAAGCTGTAGGAGTAGGAGGTCCCGACAGGAGGTCCCGACACGTTCTAACGGATCCAGATGATTCAATCACCGTAGCCAACGACAGATTAAGAGCCGCCCACGCGGCAAAGCAAAATTAAAATCTCATTACGATAAAAAACCGCCTTCACCACTTTTCACTCGCTCCAGTGAGCTTCCGTCCTACCCTTCAGGCGATTGATAACCCCGCGACGGCCCAAGCCGAGGTCCGAGTCTCACAGGAGACGCCCTTGCGCTAGTCGCGGGACAAATCCCATCGCCAAAACAGCCCGAGCTGAGCTGTAAAGGCCCTTAAGGCCAAGAGCAAGATTTCATAGAAAAAGTGCTTGCGTACAAAGTACACATGTCATTAGTGAAACTTCTTTGGCAAACTAATTTGTAAGCCGTGTTCGTACTTTTACAAAACTTTAGATTTTCGAGACTTGAGGGGGGGGAAAAGGAAGATATGATAGGAATTTAATGAATTTAATTGTTAATAAAACATTAAAAGTGTCGAAAATTAATACAAATAATAAATTTATTTTTTTTAAATTTATTTCTTCGATAGTAAAAATATATTACAAATTGTCATTTGAGATTTCAATAAATTATTTTGCGTAAAGTATAAAATACTAATATTTTATAAATTCTCTTTACGCAATTTTAACTTTGAAAATAGAATTTCTATAAGGATTCCCTTCTTACTCTCTCTCAATCGCACTCTCCCATTTCTTCGACAAAAACGCTGCACATCTTCGTGACGTTCCGTCAAAATTTTACCCTCATGCGCCTAAAGATGGCTCACTTCAAAAATTATTAAAGACCATTGACACTTAGCTTTAAACAAAGAGTTTAATTTATGTGAACATCCCTTCAACAACCGACAAACTTAAACTCTAGTTAAATCTCACATACAACTACGTTTACAGGTATTTCCGTAAGTTTCTCCGATTTGAGAAATGTGAGTGACGCCATGCAAATTTCGAGTATCTCTCCCCTCAGCACTCTCCGTCACATATTTTCACTCGGAGCCCAATAACTGGTAGGAGCAAGTTTGCGAACCTCTTCTAATTAATTTCTGCTTCGTGCAAACGGTGGGTTATGGCCCAATGCTTGAGAGATAGCGTTCTTAGAAATAGATGTTATATAATTTTTCAGCTTTCACTTGAAAATTTAACAACTGCTGACATGGTTGTTCCAACAACAGCTGAAGGTTCGATACACCGACAGCTCACAAGAATAATATTATATATTTGTGAATATGTGTAAGTAGTATTTAAGATATTTTATAACAATAAATCAAATTTGAATTTTGCTGTCTTCCTTCGCTTCCTCTCTTGGTGATGACGCCTTCAAACCCTTAACTATCGTGGTGATGCCCGATAGCTTTGAGATAATCCCACCACCTCGAACCTTTGATCCTAGCCGTAGGGCTCCGTCTGTTACCTTAGGTCTCTTGGTGCAGACATCCCGTACATATTTATATATTACTATTTATGTGTTAGGGTACATCTCAGGCTTAGGGAAGAACAACAAGGTTCTTACGTCTCACCCTCTCATATATTTAGTCATCTATTGCAGCTAGATAACTAAAAACATGAGACATTCACTTCATATACTATAGATATACTCCTGACAGTTATTACATTTTAAATTTAAATACACATTTCACAGTCTACTGGAATGCTGTTTCTTTTACACGCTTTATATTAGCTTCACCTGTATGTATGTATGTATGTATGTATATATGTAACCGACTCCTTCAGACTCGTATTTGACTCACTTTAAACGGACAAATTTAATTCAAACTTTGTACACTCATAAAGAATCAGCGACAATATAATAATTTCATAGGTTTATCTCGAAAAAACAATGAATTTTTTTTTAAGTCCACAAAGCAATACGATTAAATTGAGACAACACGTATTGCTGCTAGGACTAAAAAGTGGAAAATAAATATAGTTTAAAAAAAACTATAAAACACGCTTTTAAAGCACATCAAACTAAAAAGTGAAAAATAATTCGTCGTTAAAGCGTGGGGCGCTCTGTGCCATATTTTTCGTCTATCGAGCAACCCACGCTTTTTCACAATAATACCAGTATTTTTTGTTCATTACCATTTTCAGCCTAAATTAGGAATTATTTTAATCTCTCAGCCCTGAGGTTTTTAACCCCGTAAGCACCACTGGATGTTAATTAGTTAAAATAGATGGTATAAGGCACACAGGGCCTGAACTTCTAGATCTAAGGAATGCTGGTTCCATCAGAATGTATTCCTTCTCCATACAAGCGAAGTTGCACGCTAAAGCCTAGGCCATAACTGTTTTTGGATTTGCAATAGGTAACTAAATAATTTAGGGGCCTCATAGCGGTCTTATTAAGTGGCAGCTAGGTGAGGGGTACTGAGTTCGATTCCCGGTTCGAGGGCAAGTTTTAATTTAATTTAAATTTGTTCTCGGCCTTTGGGAGCGTTGTGCGGTACCGGGCGAGTGCCTAAACCGTACATGGAGGACATGGTCGAATTTATAAGGCAAAAAGCACGAATTATAAAAATCTCATACTTGACGCTGGCTAATGCACAAACCGTGCCAGAGCCATAAAAAAAACTAAATAATTATTAAATCATTGAGTGTCCAAGTAAAACTCGAGGTTTTAAGAAAAATTCAAAACGCTGTCACTCATCACTGGTGCCATAAAATAATAAGACTACACGGGTGATAGTGTGATTTTGCTAAGCTTCGTAACGGTGGGATTAGGGGCACGTCAGGCGAACGGACGAGGTATCTCGTATTTGTATGGAACAAACATTGCAATAGGTACATGGGGCTATTTAATCGGATTATTATGTACTATACTTGTGTCAAAAGCTTTTGTATACAGATAAAATTGTTTTACATTAATTATTGTTTACTATTAAGAATATTCTTCAAATAAGACGGCTTGTCTTGCTTGAAGTCTCATCCCAGGTTATACAATCTTTAAAAAAAAAAGATTTTCAAATTTAGAATACTAGACTGTAAACTTCTTGTAAGGTTGATCATTTTTTATTTTTGGAATAGCCTACCTTTAGTGATATATATCTTAGTTTTTGAATTTAGAATATTTGGGTTTAAGATGCCGAAGTTAATTTAAAAAAATTTCGTCACCAGGCCATACAATCTTCAAAAAACGAATCACTTTCAAATTTAGAATACTAGATTGTTAAACAGAAGTCTTTTAAGCCGACTTAAACCGGTAAGCTATTTTTAAATTAAGAATATTTACCTTTAGAAGAGTGCATTACATCTTAGTTTTTGAATTTGGAATATTAGGATTTTAGTTGCGGAAGTCATTTTTATCTTCAAAAAAATAATCATTTTCAAATTTAGAAAAGTATATTGTCGACCGGAAGTATTAGTTAAACCATTTTTAAATTTGGAATAGTTTACATTTAGAAGTCTTATATCTTAGTTTTTGAATTTGTAATTTTTGAGATTTAGCTGTCGGGGGTAACGAAAACAAGGTTTAAAAATTAACCCTTTGAAGTGACATTACATATATTTACGGCTATTATATATTATAGGATTGCACATATAATTAGCCACCTACCTTGTGTACTACCCACAACTACTTCATATATACAGGAAGTCCCATAAGTCAATGTCAAACCCGCGTCGGGTGATAGGTCTAAGTAGTGTTTGACCCAAGAAAATTAATTAATTGATTGGCCTAGTGGCTTCAGCGTGCGACTCTCATCCCTGAGGTCGTAGGTTCGATCCCCGGCTATGAACCAACGGACTTTCTTTCAGCATTTAACATTCGCTCTAACGGTGAAGGAAAACATCGTGAGGAAGAAGTTTCACTTCTGACATGTGTACTTTGTACGCACGCACTTTTTTTATGTAATAGGAGGCAAATGGGCAGGATACTCGTCTGATGTTAAGTGATACCGCCGCCCATGGACACTCACATTGCCAGAAGGCTCGCAATTGCATTGCCGGCCTTTTAAGACTTGGTACGCTCTTTTCTTGAAGGACCCTAAGTCGAATTGGTTTGGAAATACTTCAGTGGGCAGCTGGTTTCACATAGTGGTGGTAGTCAAAAACTGCCTTATCGCTCAGTTGTGGAACGATGTGGTAATAATAATAAATAATTACTCCTACTCTTACATTTAGGTATATTTGTGCCCTTATTTGGCAAAGAAGAGTGACGGAGAGTTTCTTGCCAGTTCTTTTTGCCCACGCTACGCGCTTGACTTGCGAACTGGTAGTAAATGTAAATTTAGAATAAATTTAACATGTTTTCTGTTGACGTTCATAAGTATTGTTTACCTTATTACATTTATTTTAAGTTTGAAAATTCCTCCTTCAAATCCTACGATATTACAAATCTCTGAAAGCACGTCTGCATAACAAAATACACACGAAAATCAACAATTAGTTCACATTAAGCAAATAAAGGACCGTCTATTTAGATTATATGCCATTAAAATGAAAGCAGACCCAAATTAAAATAATAAACTAACAAATAAACAAAGCCTGATACTAAAGGGTCACGATTATTTTAATATTATAGACCCTTGTCAACAACCGTCACTTCGGCGCGTTAAATTTTAGTTTGGACAATTAGTCTGCGCATTAATTTAAATTTACCGTGTGAACGGAGACGCTTAATTTATATGCTCTGATAAAATTTGTGCGGTTTACTCACTACGTTTAATTTCGTTACTGTCAATGTTTAATTTAGTTCCTGATTACTTTGTCCTAATGATCGTACACTGTCAATGTCAAGAGCCTTTATTTACTTTGGGTGTGGCACTCAAAAACAGTAGTGTAACTATTTATATATAAATGTATTAAAGAAAAGCTGTGTAAAAAGGCTTACTATAAAGTTAACGATTATCTAGTTGATAAAAGGGTCTGGGACTAGTACTAAACAGGCTACTTCTAATTAATTTGCAATATTTGTTTTAAAATAAGTGTTTGATGATTTGCTATTTTAAACGAGTACCGAGAGTTTTTACGCCGGCTCTTTTTCTCGGCCTACAGCCTTCTTTGCCGATGAGTGGGGTTGCCTACAATTTTAAATTCAATGACGTGGTATAAGTGATAACTGTATCTTATGTTCGATAATAAACATATTTTATTTTTATACCATCTAGAGCCCGTGGCAAATCTTCTTTCATGGCAATTCTTTTGAAATCATCCCTATCCAGTTTTATTTTAATGAATTTCGAGATTTTCAGCGTACTCAATTACACGTTGTATATGTCCCACTAATGGCCATAGGCCTCCTCTCTTAGGCGATAGGGAATGGTCTGTAGTCTCCACGCTAGCCCAATGCGTATTGGAGACTTCACATTCATCCATAGAACTTAATATCTCTTGGGCAGGGGCCCTCTTGGGTCGGGGGAGTCCATTTTATTTATTCATAGGTAACACAATGTACACATGACTTATGAACGTCAAAAAAGAAATATAATATATAAAATGCTTCTAACTTTACATTTCCTGCCAGTTCTCAAATCAAGGGCGTAGAAAGGAAGAAAAGAACTGGCAACAAACTCTCCGCCACTCTTTTTATTCCTCAAGTTTTTTTATTTACACAATGTTTGTAAGGAGCTGCAACCATAACATCATGTTCCACATGACATCTTAAGTGAACAACACGCAAATACATAGTCGAAATAACTAACATCACCGCACACACGAATTCACGTCCAACCAGTCACCACAAGTTGCACCCGTTCACGAGTATGACGCATGGCCAGCTATCGGCCCCCTCGCCATACTTTAGGGAGAGAGACAACCCCACGCATGGACGCCTCGTGCAATTTTTAAAGACACCTTTACATTTTAATGTTAATTAACATAGTTAAATACAGACCCAGTCATTTATTAAGCTAAGTATAAGTTCACATTTATCTCTGGATTATTAACAAAATAAAGCAATAAAGGCGAATTAATTAATTATTAATTGGCCATCGACTCGTGCAGTGAGTAGGTGAGTAATTTATACTGTCCGATAAAATGTTTTACGGTCATTGGGATATTTAAATGTAATATATAGCACGTTTCCCAATTAAGCGACGTGTAACTTGATATTAAATGAAAATTGTTTTAAAATCTTTCACTAAATTTTCATGATTTTCCGACGTTGCGGAAATTTAGTTTAATTGATGGTTTAACCATTTTAATTCTAAAATATGAAGTCCAAACTCAGATCACTCTGTTTTTAGAATTGGTCGTAATTTTAGACTTTGACCCTGAGTTTAGTTTAGTTATTAAAAAAATTAAACAAATTTATAAAGTTTGGTCCCTGTTTAGTTACTTAGTTAAGTTAAGTTAAGTTATGGGAAAAATATGTAATTACAAATCATACACATAAATAACTAAGCAACGCCCTGCTTGCTGCAATGGCATTGCTTAGTTAGTCCGACTTATTACTCTTTCCACTACTACCTATAGGTACCTATGTACTCTTTCCACTACTACCTCTAGGTACCTATGTACTCTTTCCACTACTACCTATAGGTACCTATGTACTCTTTCCACTACTACCTATAGGTACCTATAGGTAGTAGTGGAAAGAGTACTAAGTCAGACTATAGATATATTTTTGTTATTATAAAAGTTTTATTATTTTACAATTACTTCCTTTCAGATTATTAGATAGACACTTACATTCATAATCTTATTAATATACAGATTTTACTTTATAACGAATGTATATCTAATACATTTTTAAAATATTTACTCTTTTTTTTAAATTTATGTAGAATGTCCGACATTAGAAATTTAAAAATACTGAATAATTCTGGATTTCAAGTAGGCAATAAAATACTTTTTGTAATCAGTCCAAGAATTATTAGCATGATTTTGATAAGTTGTTACAGACAAAAATTCAAAATGCAAAACTTTCTTCTATAATTAGAGAAGAGATTTATTTGTAGAACTTCAGTGTCTTAGAACTTACCCTATACACAACATTTGACGTAGTTTTGTTTTGTGGCAGCAAAATAATTTCATGTTTGGGAGTTCAGACTCGGGATAGGCCAACATACAATTGCCCATGGGTAAAACATTCTTTTAATAATACTATAAAAATAATACTGTACAACATTTTGCTTGTTCTATCATCAATAGTTTCCACAGCAACCGCGGTGACGGACTTTTTATGGATATTTTTTTTGCACCTTGGGTTATATTATTGCATATTTATTAGAGCTCCCTATTTTAAATTGTAATATAACCTATTTCATTCAGTGAATACGCAGCTTTCCAATGGTGAAAGAATTTTTGAAATCGGTCCAGTAGTTTTTGTGTGAAATCATTTCAAACATACATACACAAACACAAATGTATCCTCTGTATAATATTTGTACAGATAATAAAACATAAAATTTTGTTTTTTCTAACAAGTAAAATTTGCGATTGTACTGCCGGTATATAACGCGCTTTTTTTGAGGAACAGGAATAGCAGTCTTGGCCTAGTAGCGTCAGCGTGCTACTCTCATCCCTGAGGTCGTAGGTTCGATCTTCTATGTGCACACGCTCTGATAGAACGACAGGAAACCGGCATGTCACAAATCTATAAATCAGCGACCCATAAGTTGCAGCGGCACTGGATTATTTTACAGTGAAATATGCAACTCCTTGCAAACTTGGATCATACGAAAAGCTGTTCCAAAGATTCCAAAATGACAACTTAAGACTAATGAATTGCTTATCTCGAGGTGATTGTAACATCCAACTTTGCAACTCGAAAATAAACGACTCGAGACTTTAAAGTTTATTGTGTACGAAATACGAACAATTTAACTTTGACTTTGCTTAATGTTTTAAGTTTTTTAACTTTGATGTTAACAAGCTGAGTTCGGCTTGATCTAAATTAAGTTCTGTCGAGAATATTGAGTAAACTCTTCTACATAAACATTTCTTAACCTTTTACTATCCTGCTCAACTGTGATTTTTGTAATTCTTGTATTTCTTTTGTATTCAGTATCCGTGTGATTAGCTTTTTAGTTTATTTTATTAAATCGTTTTTGAAATCCGATTCTTATGAAATTTTTTATGCATATTCAGTAAGTGTAAGAGTCGGCTATTATCTATCTTTCAAACCACTTAGTGACAAAGTGTGTCCCTAAAATATTTATTATTGAAGTTATACTTCTTTAGGCGCGTTATGAAAAATTGATGAGAGTGAAATTTTACGATGCGACCTGTGACACAAAATTAACAGAATGAAGTTAATTTTGTTTCACATAATTTAAAAACAACATTCGAATAATAATAGAATTGATGTTACACTTAATGTAAGAGAATAATAATAAATATTTATTTATTTAATTTTTCAAATGTAAACTGAACTTTATTGACTATAATGACTCCTTTTACAGTCTTTGATTATTTAATTGTAATTAATTATTTGCATGCAATCAAAAACTATTTTTAATAATGCGAAAGAAGTATAACTTCTTACGCGCGTACATAAGTACATGCACCCTTTTTATTGTAAAAGGAGGCAAGCGGGCGAGATGCTCATCTGATGTTAAGTGATACCGCCGCCCATGGACACTCATATTGCCAGAAGGCTCTCAAGTGCGTTGCCGGCCTTTAAAGAATTGGTACGCTCCTGCCTCAAAGGAGCCAAAGTCAAATTAAAACGTATATTAGGACAATTACCAGTTTAAATAATAAAACGAAACAGACTCAGTAATATGTCTGTACCATGATTATAAATGTATCCTAGGTTCGATTAAAAAAGTATTGTTTCAGTTTTTATGGAATTTGACGTTAGCCTTCCACTGTCAGCTTTGTGAAGTATCTTTTAACCAGCGAACCGTGGAATCGACCCCCGGAGGTCTTCCCTGGGAGATACGACCGATTATTTGAGTACTCTTCTACTACTACTATCTAAACGCATATCGAAAATTCCCCTTGAAATGTGTACATTTGTTCACATTTGTGATGGTCAAACGAATAAAAGTTTAAAATTCTTTTCCCCCGAGCGTGTATGCTCTAAACAAAATATGACGTTGCCCCAGGCAAACTGTATATAAAATGCACTTCATTCGGGATTCCCAAAGCGTATTTGCTGTATAGAATTTCTACCTTAACATCTCAAGAAACTTCTGTAAACTGAACAGGTAATGCAGACAAATGTTCGTCTGTTTCTTTCTTTATTAGTCAAGTGAGTTAGGCTTCAGGATTTCAAATAATTAAATGTGTGAATATTTATTTCATATAATCTATATATATAAAAATGAAACCCGTTTTCCGTTGTCACGACATAACATGAAAACGGCTTGACCGATTTGTCTGATTCTTTTTTTATAATATTCCTTGAAGTACGAGGATGGTTCTTACGGAAAGAAAAATTGAGTGAAAAAGTCTAAAAACAACACTTTTCTATATTCCCATACAAAATATTCGTAATAATATTTAAAGGCAATTTGAACTTTAATACCATAGCATAAAGTTCAAGTGTTAGTGGAGGGGTTCCGGGAAGGTAAATTTTTATTTTTTGACATAATGTATTTGTTGTATTATCAACTTTCTTTTTTTTATCTTACTAGCTAGACCGGTGTCCCGAATAGCAGAATAAGTATTAAAAAAAAATAAAGAATCGACTGTTAGGCGGTACGATGTTCGCCAGGCCAGCTAGTATTATATATAATTATATATATATATATATATATATATATATAGTCCTGTCACGGTCGCCAACAAACCACAGTGGTTTTCAAATGTAACATATAATTTAGATTATATATAATAATACAATATTTTGCGGGATACTGTAAAATCTATTTAAAAAATATGAAAACGTTTTTCCACATAAAACTTATATATATTACACTTACGAACTTCAAAAAACATCAATATATACTTTATTCATATAGGTAAAACACGATAAAAGAGATAAAACCTTTTGGGTCTGTCATACCTATTTTTTTCAACTTTACGGGCAAGTGTAGGTGACAAAAGAAGAATAACAGAAAAACAGATGAACAGCAGTGGTTTGAACGCACTACAGAGTTGGACTTGAGCATCTAACTTTTTTTATAGAACAGGGGACAAACAGGCGTGAGGCTTACCTGATGTTAAGTCATACCACCGCCCATGGACACTCACATTGCCAGAAGCCTCGCAAGTGCGTTGTGGGCCTTTTAAGAATTGGTACGCTCTTTTCTTGAAGGATATTAAGTTGCATTGGTTCGGAAATACTTCAGTGAACTGGACTTCTGTTCTCACACAAAGACAGTCCATAAAATTATGTATTGCCAGAGGGCTCGCAAGCGCGTTGCCGGCCTTTTAATTGGTACGCTCTTTTCTTGAAGGACACTAAGTTGCTTTGGTTTGGAAATACTTCAGTGGACAGCTTGGACTACTGTTGTCAGAAAAAGACAGGCCATAAAATTTTGGATTGCCAGAGGGCTCGCAGGTGCGTTGCCGGCCTTTTAAGAATTGGTACGCTCTTTTCTTGAAGGACACTAAGTTGCTTTGGTTTGGAAATACTTCAGTGGGCAGCTTAGACTACTGTTTTTCTTCTTCTCACACAAGAACAGGCCTTTAAATTATGTAACATAATAATTTTATGAATAAACATCTAAATTGTGTGACTTGGTCGCTTGGAATCCGGAATATTTGACCTCAACAGCCTAATGTGTTTTTAATGGCGTATTGATATGTATATGAACTTTGTTAATCTTAAAGCTCCATAGAGCTTTTGTGGGATAAACAATAGGGAAGCTTTTTGTTAGGAATCAAACACAGTTCTGTAATTAATTATTAGTTTGTATACCTTTCGTAAATAATCTAAAACGTTTAAAATAGATTAAGTAGACTATTTGAGTTAATACTCGTAGTTTAAATGATATAAAATAATTCTTAGGTCTGGGCCTCAGATTTCTGTATCATGATCATTTGTCAATCTAATAGGCAAACCGGTTTCCTCACGACTTTTTCTGTACCGTTCGAGCAAATTTTAAATTACGAACATAGAAAGAAAGTCCATTGGTGCACATCCAGGGATAGAACCTACGGCCTCAGGGAAGAGAGTCGCACGCTGAATCTACTAGGCCAACACTGCTCTTTAATTAATATTTGGCATGTTTTAAATTTAAGTTATAAAAATAATTGATGAATAAGACAATGGTATATTAGTGGTAGTTCCCCAATGGACACAATGTACGATAATTATTCCCAACGTAAAGGAAACATTACAATAACAATACTATACAACGTGTGGGTCAGTAGACATCCGTAAATGTAAATTTCCCTCATAAATTATATCCAGGAAAACTCCTAACAAGATGTCAACGAAATAACATATTACGGTGATTTGAGTTTTATGTCAACTACATAAAGTTTAATTTCATCTATAGTAAAATATGTATTAAATGCTGGATGTTATAAATCTCTGTTAGAAAAAACGTGGAATGTCGCGGGTGACATCAGTGTAATGAGGTATTACTTGTATTCGAGCTGTATGACGTGTATTTATTTGAAATGCGCTAACATTCGCTCGAACGGTGAAGGAAAACATCGTGAGGAAACCGACATGTCTAAAAAAAGTCGACGGCGTGTGTCAGGCACTGGAGGCTTATCACCTACTTGCCTATTAGATTTAAGAATGATCATGAAACAGATTCAGAAATCATAGGCCATGACCTAAAAGAGGTTGTAGCGCCACTGATTTTTTATGTATAGGACGTAGGATCTTCAACTGTTACATTGTATTCATTCGTTAGATAGCAATTAACATTTCTTTATTTTTAACATTCTATTGTTGTACGCGAGTGGTTAATATAGAGTAAAACTCTCTCTATTACTTAAAGCACCCCGACGACCCAGAACTACTTCTTACAATCGTCTCTCTCTTCACAAACTTGTCGCAAATATCCAGTTCTGCAGATTTGAGGTAGCGGTTAAGAAGACAAAGCATATATAGTGAGTTCGACTCAGTCAGCAGAGCATGCTCTCAAGATGTTATAATAATAGTTATTATGGAAAAAAAAATTCAAAAGAAACCAGACAAAACACGCACGAGCATTGTGGGTTTCGCCGATTTCCTCCTGATCATTACCTTTGAGTACCTAATTATATTCATTATAACATTGATCATTGAAGTTTCATTTGGTATAGTATAGATCCTATAAGAAACGTGTGTGTACTTATGTACACGCGTTGGTAGTTATACTTCTTTGGCGTAATAATTTTCTTCGAGCACTTTAGAGGGACGTTTCCCTCTTAGAATTGCATTTTTCTTGTCCATTTTAATGGTCACTTCCAATCGAAACGCTATAATATGTACTAATCATGATATTTTACAATCAACGTTGTTTTTTATCACATTGGTACGGGTTTATAAATCATTATTTTGGTTTAAATAAACACGACTCCTACGCCATGACAACAATGCAACTTGTCGATACAACAGAACAGGCGCCAACTAGCGACCCAGACTGTTTTACCGACGTTGGAACAAATATTCAGGGTGTCGGTTTTTTGTGACGGTGAATGTTACATTGTATTTAACCTAAAGACTAAAGTCTCATCATTTTTCCCTAACGCGCCAAAAGAAGTATAACTTAAAAAAACAACTTTTAACAGTAGGTTAAATACAATGTAACATTAAAAGAAAAAAAAATCTGTGGCGCTAAAACCTCTTTTGGTCTGGGACTCAGATTTCTGAATCTATTTTATGATCATTTTTAAATCTAATAGGCAAGTAGGTGATCAGCCTCCAATGCCTGACACACGCCGTCGACTTTTTGGGTCTAAGACATGTCGGTTTCCTCACGATGTTTCCTTCACCGTTCGAGCTAATGTTAAATGCGCACATAGAAAGAAAGTCGGGGATCGAACCTACTACCTCAGGGATGAGAGTCGCACGCTGAAGCCACTAGGCCAACACTGCCCTTGTAACATTTAGTGACCATAATACGCTTGCATTATCAGATTTTGGTTTGTCCATAGGACATAGGCCTTGTCCATCCGGTTCCACTAGTGTCTGTGAGCCAAACTATATACTTATAAAGAGGAAAGATACATACAAATCCTTTTTTTCAACAATAGCTACATTATCTCTAATTTTATTTGAAAATAGCCTTATGAAGCCGGGATCATCAAAATAGAGCTGGCTCTGGCTTCATATCCAATTCTTCCTTCAAGCAGCCCTTTTTAGGAAAGACATTCCCGTCCGGCTTAGCGTCTCGGCCACATATTATCTGCGTGATGGCGTGCCTGCTAAATGCCGAGTTTTATTTTCTTTCGCCAAAATGTACTATACACTTTAAACAAGTGTTTTGCGTTTAATTTGCGGGAAAAATGTTCGCTTCTTTCGCTGCACTAGTCCATAAATTGAGCTTAGTGCCTCAATAACCGTTATTTGCTGAGCTTTTAATTAATACCAGAGAACATTACACTATAATTGGTACCTGAGACAATTTTATATGGCACATTTCCTGTTTATAATTTTTAGTTATATTTTTGATCTGTTTAGCTTTTTCTCAAGCAATTTTTATAAGTCTTATGATTCTATTTTTTGTCTGATGCCCTAGACATATGAGGTGATTGGTGTGAATATTGATACTTTGGCCGTACCCAATTATTTTTCAGCTGTAGTAGATCGTCCACATCATTTTATTATTAATTTTCTTGAATCCTTTACTTTTTCTACTCATTTTATATTCAAGTTTTTAATTTTGTTTCGTCTCTGTACTGCTTTTATACTTCTCATTAATTCTGTGCCTTATCACAAGGTTTTCTCTTCTTTAATAGATAAAACCTGAGGTCGTGAGTTGAACCCTTGATGTGCACCAGTAGATTTTTCCATGGGCGTATTTATTTAAGATATCTTAATATGTCAAAGGTTTAAATGTCAATACTCATTTTAACAAAACACAGTTAGGGCGAGGCCCCACTACCGCGTTGCGTCGCATCGTCGCATCGGATCGACGCATTGTATGCCACATCTGCGTTGCGTCGACGCACGACGCGGATGTCGCGACGCAAGAGGGTATACACGCCGACGCATCTGCGTCTCAGCATTCGCAATGGACAGACACAAACGTGTTCTTATGTTGATTTTATTACCCCTCCGCCAAATTAAACTTAGAAACCATAGAAGATTCTGGATATCTCCTCTGATAGCATTAAGTGTCGCCGCTGCGACGTTTCCCATATTATTTTGTATTTATACGCAACGCAGCAGTGGGGCCTCGCCCTTAGTAATTATTTAAAAAAAAAGTAAAATAACAAACTACGGATATTTGACGAAAACACGTACTTATAATAAAGTATCTGTAGATATTTGATAAAAGATAAAAGAAACAAAAACTTTCTAAATATATACGATACATGACTAAAATATATTATGTACATAATTTTCTAACCAATGAACATACCCTTCACGATCGATTCGACCACAAGCGTCCATCAGTACCTAATCCACGATTAACCACAAGGAATTACGCATTAATTGGTTTGAATATATCTTTTAACATGTTTAAAATTATTTCTAACACACAAATATATACAGTTTGTACAATATTTCAAACCTACATAGTAATAATAATAATAGAAAATATAAAATCAAAACAAAGTTAAAATGTTTGGTCCCTGTGTACCTTTAATGACAGCATTTCCTTGCTGTATTGCGATACTTATTCGTTAAGCGAGGGAATCACCAGCTCTGGGGTCACAGGTACTATCTACCAGGCTTATATCTACCAACTTAAATCTTTAGTTAGCGCCAGTGCACTTGATCCTCACGGCCCAAGAGCCTCTACTCCAAAGGGAACAGAATCAAAGTTGGAGGAAAGACTTTTATATTTGAGCCGTTTCTTACTTAACACACCACCCGAAGGGGGCTTACCCCCCTCCTCACGGGGGAGGGTGCAACATGACCTTAAAAAAAAGACTAGGGCCTAGGCAGTACTTAGGAGTCGTACTTACTTAAGTATAATAACTGTCAATACAGTATTTACAATTATTATTGTTTATTCTTATTGAATTTTTTTTTTTTTAATAAGTATGGCCCTGTGGTACCTTTAATGACAGCATTTCCTCGCTGTATTGCGATACTTATTCGTTGAGCGAGGAAAGCACCAGCTCTGGGGTCACCGGTACCGGTCTTATCTGATTATTGTAATATTTTATTTCAAAGGTTTCACTAGATTCCTTATCTAATATATAAAATTCTCGTGTCACAGTTTTCGTTGCCATACTCCTCCGAAACGGCTTGACCGATTTTGATGAAATTTTTTGTGCTTATCCGGTATCTATGAGAATCGGCCAACATCTATTTTTCATCCCCCTAAATGTTAGGGGTAGTCCACCCCTAAATTTTTTATTTTATTTTTTAGACAAAATTTTTAATTTCTATTTTTTTATGATACAGCATTAAAAAATACATACAACCCCTACTTTTTTCACCCCTCTACTTTCTTCTTTCTTTCTTAAAAAATAGGGGTTGATCTATTTTTTTTTTAAATATGCATGGCAAAACGACGTTTGCCGAATCAGCTAGTTTACGATAAAATTAATAATTGAAAAATATTCTCTATCATTAAACGTTTCACGTGGCCAATAAACTAAATGGCTCAGCTTGTAATGACATTGCCGTGAGCCGCATTCCGTTTCTGATTACGTAGAATGACTAAATCGGGGGTCATTCTGTCCCAACATTGTGGTCTGAATATTTTTCTACCCGCAATGCGATTTCAACCGTAATTAAAATAACATACTCGTCGAATTTTTTACCTCTTTCGGTTTTCTAAAGTCGGTTAACTGTAGTACCTACTTCGCTTAAGGCATCGAAATGTGCGTAACCCTTTATTGTGAGTTAAAACCCCCGTTGTGAACCTATACTGCGAATGACTGCCGTACATCATATTAGACGTTATTATTATTTTGACGGATACCAACGCGCAAATATTACATATCTAGCATGGGGGATTATTGCGCCAGGCATCAGCATACAGCGTGTGAGATAGCGAATGATTGACATATGTCGTATTTACAGTTTTAATTCATTGAAGATTGCTTATTATTGACCAAAATACACATTCGAATGAATAGTTCTTGAACAAAGTTACTGAGTCGTGACAAAATAAGCTACTTACCGATGAAAGGTTATGTTTGGTTCTTTACGTTCACTATAGCTTTTACATCCAATTATGCAACAATTCACCATGACTGACACTTTAAATACACCTCTTATAAAAATAAAGTCTTAAAATATGGATTTGACTTGGGTTTCACAGATTTATCAGTAAGCGGTAAAAACTTGTTTACCACCAAGGGCTCGGTGGTAAACAAATAAAACCCGATACGCAAATAGAGACGGAAAAACTGATACTCTGTTTCGCTCGCACTTAAGTATTTCACGTTAATGCCTTCTCTCTTAAGTTATTATTGTTATTTTAGAAGCTCATCTAGTTCTATACTCTATCTACGTAATAAACAATGAAAATGACGTTTTGTATTGACTATCTCATGCTATCTGATTGATAGATTATGCCAAATACAGTACCAAATCTAATCTGGCAGTATTCAGGTCATTTTATATCTTTTTAATCGCAAAGTTTAGTTTTACACAAAATTTGTAAGGAGCTGCAACCATTACACCATGTTCCACATGACATCTTAAGTAATTAATAATAATAAAATAAATTAAAAACAAAGACTTGTCCTCTATCAGCAGGAGGCATGGTGAAATAGGAGCACGCACTTACATTCTCGTGGGAACAACACGCAAATACATAGTCGAAATGACTAACATCACCGCATACACGAATTCAAGTACGACCAGTCACCATATCCATATTTGTTCATATAAAAATAAGATAATAACTAAATTAATAATCCAAGATTCAGGATAACGATAATATAATATCAAGGGATCATTAGCGCCAACCGTTTGGACCGGATGTACTTGATTGTACCTCGTAATTGGAGACGAATTTATAATCGTCAAATTGTCTTTACTCGGCTCGGTATTTCAGTTGTCTTGATTTAGTAATCCATTAATAAACAAATTAGACTTACATAGTAGGATTTCTTAAATTTTACGAATGGTATTATAAATCTAATATATAAAATTCTCGAGTCACAATCTTCGTTCCCATACTCCTCCGAAACTACTCAACCGATTCTTATGAATTTTTTTATATTCATTAGGTCTGAGAATCGGCTACTATCTATCTTTCAAACTCCTAAGGGTGGTCCACCCCTAAATTTTAAATAAAAAATGTTGTTTGTATTTTTTATGATACACCATACAGATATACATACAACCCTTAATTTTCACCCCTCTGTGATAAACTCCTATTTTTAAAATTAAAATCTTATGAACTTTGAGGTTTATATAGATAAAAATTCACTGAAAAACCTAAAAAGTTTTCATTCCAGAAAACCGAAAAGTCTGGGGTAGCATAGCAAAATGTTCCATGTTGGTATGTACTAAAAAGGTAGGCTAAGTTAAATCACATTAAGTAGAAACGAAGTTCTCGGGGGCAGCTAGTTAGTTATATAGATTTATAATCATAATAATTTATTGCAAGAATATGGTACAAAAATGTGTAAGGTGGTACAATCGTAAGTTCGCATATTCTGCCACACACAATGGCGCGCAAAATTGTCTTTAAACGAATTTTACATTATTAGTTATATGAATTGGTAAATTCTTATATTATTTGTATCGTATTAAATTTATATCAACTACAGTGTCTCACGCAATTAATAATTTATTGAATAATTAATTTTTTCCAAAAGTAATACACCAAGGCGATTTTTAAAGACTCTAGTCGAAAGATCTTTTATTTCTTTTGGTAATTCATTGTAAACCTTAATTGCCATACAAAAGGTGTTTTTCCGAAACAGTTCCAGATTGATTTTTGGCACAGCCAATTTCTAATCTAGTCTAATTCTTACTTAGAATTCTACATTCGACTTAAAAATATGTATGTTTCTGTGCACGAATACTGACATACAAGGAAGAGATAAAATTTTGAGCTACTTAAATAATGGTACGCAACTTTTTAACGTAACATATTTTATTTAAAAATTAAATAATGTCAGTAGTATTTCTCTGATATAAACCTCGGAGTATTTACGAAAATAGTGTTGCCCAAACCCCGAGATTGTCATGTATACACAAGCTTCCGGCGAAGGCTGCGACGGATAATGCTCGTATTATATTGGTTTTGGGTAAACATTCTACGATATTCATTTCCATACATAACATATATTCCTTGGATGATATTACAGATATGACATAATTTATCTTTATACTTGTGTCGAGCAGTAATAGACTGGTCCATTTTAAACTTTTTCTTCGACGTACTATTGTTATATATATTTCTTTTAATTTTAAAGCAACTTTTTTTTGAAGTTATACTTCTTTATGTGCGTTATGATAAATTGATGAGAGTGAAATTAAGAGAATGAAGTTGCCCACGGAAGATGCTACGGCATTGGACATAATTTAAAAACAACATTCGAATAATAATAGAATTTATGTTACACTTAATGTAAGAGAATAATAATAAATATTTATTTATTTAATTTTTCAAATGTAGTTTACATTATTTATTGACTATAATGACTCCTTTTCCAGTCTTTGATTATTTAATTGTAATTAATTATTTGCATGCAATCAAAAACTTTTTTTAATAATTCCAAAGAAGTATAACTTCTTACGCGCGTACATGCACCCTTTTTTTTAAAACGCACACACATGGCGAGTGCGTTGCGGCCTTTTAAATTATGTAAAGGCAAACAATGGTGTAAAATTGACGGCGGCATGTCATCCTCTATTGAAAGTTACACATTACGGGCTCAGGTCCAAATCCAGGTAGAAGAGCAGGCGATAAGAAATACCAACAACCTCTATATCTTTTTTATAGAACAGGGGGCAAACGGGCAGGAGGCTCACCTGATGTAAGTGATACCGCCGCCCATGGACACGCACAATGCCAGAAGGCTCGCAAGTGCGTTGCCGGCCTTTCAAGAATTGGTACGCTCTTTTCTTGAATCGGATCGATTTCGATTTCGATTTCCGAACCAATCGAATTGGTTCGGAAATACTACAGTGGGCAGCTGGTTCCACAAAGTGGTGGTGCGTGGCAAAAACTGCCTTGAAACACGCTCAGTTGTGGAACGGGTCTTAAACTTATTTATTTCGTTATCACACGGGAAAGAAAAATTAAATATAAAAACAAACAATTACACTAAAAATATATCCTACATAATATTTACAAAAAGGTTCAAACATTAACAAAAAAATAAAATTAAATACATTTTACTTAGTAATACTTAATTTGGCTGTGTTGTGTGATTGTGTATTAATGAGTACGTACATATGTACGTGAAGGTTTGTATGTGGGGTATTATGATGGTGGTGATTTTGCGCTTTGGATATTCTTAGTACTCATTTTAAGATTCGGCGATAGCTTATACAAGTCAAGGCCTAAATATTTTTCGAGTATTTTACGCCGGCTATTTCTCTCGGCCCTCTGTCTTCTTTGCCGATGGGTAGGGATGTCTACCGATACAAATTTAATGACGTGGAATAAGCGATACCTGTATCTTATATTCCATATTAAACATATTTTATTTATTTTCGTTTTATGTCCGTGCGCGATACAATACTGAGTTTTTACACGCTTTATATTAGCTTCACCTGTATGTACCGACTCCTTCGGACTCGATTTTGACCCACTTTTAACGGACAGATTTAATTCAAACTTTGCGCACCTGTCAAAGATCGATGACAATGCAATAATCCGAAAAAAAAATGAAAAAATAATAAAAAATATTTAACTAAAAAATACAAAATAAATAATAGTTTAAAAAAACTAGAACACACGCTTTTAAAGCACATCAAACTAAAAAGTAAAAATTATTCCTAATTTAGGCTGAAAATGGTAATGAACAAAAAATACTGGTATTTATTGTGAAAAAGCGTGGGTTACTCGATAGACGAAAAATATGGCACTGAGCGCCCCACGCTTTATACTATATACGCATTTCACTTTTTAGTTTGATATGCTTTAAAAGCGTGTGTTCTAGTTTTTTTTTAATATTATTTATTTTGCATAGTGTTGTTGTAGCTTGTAGGCAGGAACTTGGAAGGGCAATTTACCTTAATGCAAACAATACATTTTTCTCACAAAAACTTCCTACAAAAGAAGCCTTAAAAAAAAGGTATTTAATAAAACATTGTCAATTTACGGAGGCTCTGTCGCAAACACACCTTGCATAATTAAAGGGCGGGTCAGAAGTAAACTTAATAACGCCGAAATTACTCTTTCTAATTACATAAGCAATTATTTCTACTGAAATTTTTAGAAGAATTTCATTTGGGCGAGATTCTTTTGTTAAATGTAATCTTTGCGTCGCCGTGTTGTGTTTATTTTTAACGAAATAAGAAATAAGCTTTTTTTTTTCTTTTTTGTAGAACAACCAGCTCACGGCAGGAGGCTCGAAACCGACGCCCATATACACTCACATTTCCAGAGGCGTTGCGTTGCCGGCCTTTTAAGAATTACAATTTAGGTATGAAAACAATAAGTATATATATATTGTGACTCAATTAACGTTTGGATTAGCTTTAATTGTTTTGTTTATACATATTATTATTTATATTTTTTCTTTAGATTTTACTTTATTTAGATTTAGTCACGTTTTTTTTTTTTGACAATTCACACCAATTGACCTAGTCCCATGCTAAGCTGGTGAAGCTTGTGTTATGGGTACTAGGCAACGGATATACATACATATTATAGATAGATAGACATATAAATACATATTTAAACACCCAAGACCTAAGCACAGCACCAAATGCTCATCACATCGATGTTTGCCTCAGCCGGGGATCGAACCCGGGACCCACGGATTCGCAGTCAGGGGTACTAACCACTAGACTAATGAGCCGTCAAATTCGTTTTTGTTAATTAATTATGCACTTCTTTTACTTTACCCTCTGTAGGTGTTTCGTTTTTTTATTTTTCCATATTAGGGTTGCCTGGAAGAAATCGCTTGATAGCGATAAGGCCGCCCGTTGCCTAATAACTTATGTCACCTGATTTTTCTTGTTTTTTATATAATGGTAACGAAGTGTAAATAAATAAATTAATAAGTATACTATATCAACTATATCTATATAAACTAACCATACATAGAAATATTAACTATAGTAAATACAATAAAGTATTCTTTATATAATTTTTGAACCCCTAACAATCACAATTATCACATAATAACAATAGAACTAATTACAAAATACATTAAACCAATATTTGGTACTCGATTTCGTAATTATGATATTAATATTCATAATAAACTATTGACAAACAATTTAAGTATTTATGATACTACAATTAGCCTTATAATAATCCTATATCAAAATAGGTTTCATTTTCAATTCAATTAATTATGTTTAGCTTTGAAATGTATGGTTGACGAATGTGTTATTACAAACGTGAGGTCATGGATTCAAATCCCCTGCGCCAATGGTATAACGTGCATAACAGTTGGAGTGAAGGCGCAAATACCAACTTGCGCAGACACTAAGGTCTGTTTTTTGGCGTGACAACGTCTTATAATTCGATGGAGCCGGCTGCACGCACGAAAAAACATGACTCATGCGGCGTTACCTCGCTCTGAGGCGTTCCATTTAAGGCTTGAAGTGCAAGCGAGAGCGCGAAGCGACAGAGAGGCACAATCGGACTCCGCGCTCTTTAGCGTTCGACATCTGTCTCTCTCCTACTTGAGTGAGCGATTCGTGACGTTGTTATTTATGTAACAGGAGGCAAACCAGCAGGACTTACATTGCCAGAAGGTTCGCAAGTGCGTTGCCGGCCTTTTAAGAGTTATTTAAATTTGTTTAGGTTTAAAGACTTTATTTCTCAAAAAGACAAAAAAGAATTCACTTAAATGAGAATACTACTTTATTTGTTTTTGACTGATTAACACATTGTTTACGATAAACGATTTTGTTCGCTAGAGTCTCATCATTTACAGGTTTTCATTCAGATTTAGAACTAGTGTTCTAAGGTTCAAGAGTTTATAATAAATGTCATCTATTAATATATCTTAAAACAATATATTCTTAAAATACATTACGTACATGACATATATCATTATTTTATTAGATAATGTAATAAGAGAACGCGATGTCATTTGTTTTATTAGAATGGCAACACCGCGCAATATCACACATCTTACAGGTTGTAAATTGTCAATGTGACTAAGTCAATTTGTAAGGAGTGCGTTGGATCGATCGTTGAGTACAATTGCTTTATTAAGCCTTGGGACATAGAACATAATATACAGAAAATAAAAAATAATAATAATAATAACAATCAGCCTTTTTATTTTCTGTTTTACAATAGTTGGTAGTTGCTAAATTAAAGTAACCAAAAATATTGATTTTTTTAGTAGGTTAGCTTAGAATATGTTAGTAATATATATATTATTTATTTATGAATTAACAGGGACCTCATCCAAAGATGCCCATTTTTGTCGGTCCTGTGCTATGGAGTGCCAGTTTTTGCGAGCTGATCTTTTCAGATCATCTTCCCAGCGGTCTAAGGGTCTCCCCTTCCGCCTCTTGCCTGGTGTTTCTTTCCAATGGGTAATTCGTTTGGTCCACTTTCTGCTAGACATTCTCGCTAGATGGCCAGCCCAATGCCATTTCAGTTTTTGAGCAAAAGTTAAAGCGTTTGTAACTTTAGTGACGGCTCTTATCTTTGTGTGCCTTATTTTGTTCATTTTCTTTATGTAGAGAATTTCCAGATCTAGCTTCCATAAGTTAAGCTGGGTAAAAATCATGTTCTCCATCTCTTATATTCCATCCTGTTCAAACCTAAAACTAATTCCTATCTCAAAAATGACTTCAAATTTTTGGGATCCCATAACTATAGCTTACGCTCTTCCGAAAACTACTAAACTACTACTTCTTGGCGAGTCCTTTAAGGTCTCTGCAGTTAGGCTTTGGAATTCACTTCCAGTCCCTATTCGCTTAGCTCCTTCTCTATCTTCCTTTAAATTTCTTCTGTACAAACATTACCTGTCCTCATCGTAACCCTAACTTTTATAATACCCACTAACTGACGTGAGACTGATCTTAAATTAAATTATAATGATTCATGTGCACTTTTTATTTTTAGGTATTAATATTTTTTTTCATGTGTACTTTATTGGTTTGTTTTTTTGTTCCTATTTAGTTTCTTGCACTTCTTGCCTACCTTATGTAATTTAATACTTTTTTTTTCTTTTCTCACAGTGGTTGCCTGGAAGAGATCGCTCGAAATGCCGCCAGTTGCTCTCCTTTTTTTTATTTAATTATGTCAATTGTACTATATTTATGTATATGCAACGAAGTGTTAATAAATAAATAAAAACTAAACAATTAATATGATGAATAATTATTAACAACAATTATAAAGGGTAACAATCGCTCTCTCCGTGTATTGACGGCTAATACACATTGTAGATTATATAGTATTTTCGTTGCATTACTCGTTTTACGTTAACTTAAATTCCCAACATTTACCGACGCTCGTTTGAGACAAAGGAAATACCAGAAAAATCGGCGTAAGAACGATTTCGAATGACAAGTATATTGTATGGTACAAGACATGATATAACATCAGCTGGTCCATTCCATATTCCATACATAGGTACTTTTGAAGTGAAACTTTTTAGGCGTATGAGGGTAATTTTTTACAGATGAAACGCAATAATAATAATATTAGCGTCACGAAGATTAGCTGCGATTTTGTCTTCTTAGTAATCTTACAGCTAACATACATATAAATAAGAAAATACTTAAACAATATAGAAACACAAAACAGATTACATAGATAAACAATATATATGAAACAGAAAACATAAGTGTGTACAATATAAAAAAAAGTGCTTGCGTACAAAGCACACGTCAGAAGTGAAACGTCTTTGGCAAATTAATTTTTAAGTCTTGTTCATATTTAAACAAATCTAATCTAATTTAGAATTTAATTTATACAATCTAAGTTAACTAAGTTAAAGTTAAAAGTTTTAAACTCTCTATCTCAATCCTTCTCACTATAGCTCTCTCCCACCTCTCGCTCCATGGCACTGTGCGTGATGCAACGTTCGCTGTATCTCACTCTCTCCCTCGATCTTTCTCATTTCCTTGTAGCCCCCTACTCTCGCTCCTTGGCTTTTTGCTTTATGTATCGTTCGCCCTTTCTCACTCTCTCTCTCTCAATCGGTCTTAATCGCTCTCTCCCTTTTCTTCGAAAAACGCTGCACATCTTCGTGACGCTAATATTTTTATTGTTGCGTTTCATCCGTAAAAAAATTACCCTCATGCACCTAAAAAAGTTTCACTTCAAAAAAAAGATAACTAAAATTTAACATGAAACAAAGTAAAAACGATTCAAAGAAAAAACTAGAATGTTACCGCTTAAACTAAAGTCTTCCCGCCTCTTCAATTATTTCCTTACTTCCTCTTTGGTGAGGTGGAAAGTATCAATATCCTCATAATTAGTGTCACAGTTAGATAAAACCCGAAACATTGGCGAATTATGCAGGTAATTCGATTTCGTACGAGGCACATGGAACAATTTTGTGTATCTTTTCGCATACGGTGGAGGGATTCTAAGAGAAATTAACGATTTAAAAATACAATATTAAAACCTAAGGGTTCTGGCGCTGTTTTTTGTCACATCAAAAAACAAAACATCTCAAATAGAAAATCGCTTTCACCTTGCATCGTGCATTCAATGCCTAATCGGCGAATGATTTTACCTTTGAAATTTATGTTCACTGCACTCAAAGAATTCAATATTTGGCAAAGAAAATGACTGAACCAAAGGAAATCGACTACGTTTCCGACCTGTGCTGTATAGTGCATTTGTTTTGAAGTTTTTTAAAATAAATAAACTAGCGCTACAACCTTTTTCGGTCTGAGGCTCAGATTAATTATGTAACTGTTTCATGATCACTTGTCAATCTAATAGGCAACGAGGTGATCAGCCTCTTGTGACTGACACAAGTGACACGACGTCGACTTTTTGGGTCTAAGGCAAGCCAGTTTCCCCATGATGTTTATCACCGTTCTATGAATATCTTTCATTCAAAAATAAATTACTTCTATTTTATGATATTAGATGAAGTAGAAAATGAATAAACGTTTTTTAACCTTAAATATTTATTTTATTAGTTTTTTTAACTTTCTTGTCTTTTTTTATATACACAATCCCACCTGATGTTTAGAGATTCGGCATATTAAAGAGCACGCCTCTTCAGGAACCCATATTAGCTATAGCTTATGCTCTTCCGAAAACTACATCCCTACAATCCCATCTCATAACTCTTCCTTACTTGGCGAAAGGTCTCTGCAGTGAGGCTATGGAATTCACTTTCCGTATTTATTCCTGCCTTACCTGTCCACATCGTATCTAACTTTCGTGCTAACTGATGTGAGACTGATCTTAGTTTCTGTTTTAGTTTTGTCTAAATAACTATATGTACTTATGCACTTCTTGCTTACCTTACCCAATTTAATTTTTCACAGTGGTTGCCTGGAAGAGATTGCTCGAAAGCGATAAGTGTGCCAGTCCTTTTCATTTAATTATGTCAATTGTATTATGTTTTTGCAATAAAGTGTTAATAAATAAACTGTGTAGGGAAGATGGGGGGCAAGGAGTTCCACTCCTTTGCTGTTTTTACCAGAAACGACGATCCGTGCAGTGGGACACCTGGGGATGTTAACAACGAAAGCCTGATACTCCAAACTGTCTAATAATACATATAGGCGGATTTAGCTGTGGTGGGTTATTGCTATTGACCACTGACAAACTCAGGGCTACAGAAAATCACACATATATAAGTAAAATATTGTTCTCTTTTCTACAAATGGTAGACACAATATAACTGAAAGAGATGAATGAATTTTTAAAACGCTGTCATCTCGCAGACGTAGGCCTTTTCCATTTCTCTTCAACTCGACAGGCATTTTGCAGCCTGTATATTGTGATGTCGTTCTGCCGTGGTCTACCTTCAAAGAGCCCTTGGGTCCATCGGGTCTTGTCCATGGGAACAAACATAAAATAATTCTATATAAATACAGTGTATTAACAAGACTATAATAAGTGGCAGAGCGTAGTCAATGCGCGTATTTTTTTTATAGAACAGGGGGCAAATAGACTGGCTTATCTGATGTTAAGTGAAATCGCCGCCCATAGACACTCATAAAGCCAGAGGGCTCGCGAATGCGTTGCCGGTTTTTTAAGAGTTGGAACGCTCTTTTCACGAAGGACCCCCGAATTTGGAAATACTTCAGTGGGCAGCTGGTTCCACACAGTGGTGCGCTAAAACTGCCTTAAAAACGCTCTGTTGTGGAACGACGGATGTAGAACATAGAACACAACGAGGATTTATTAGATAAATGAGACAATTCAGTGGAAATTTAATAAATTCTATTTAACTTCTTTCTTTCGACCCCGTATAAAATCGGAACTGCCGGAGGCTTCACTCAAACAGGCTTTATCGGGAATAAGCTGGTTTGAAACCGGATAATACTCGGGATATTCGTCTTTAGAAATAAAAATATTATGGAGTTTAGGATAGTTGTTTTGTGAATATTTTATCCTGATTTGCAATAAATCGTATAAAAGATTATTCTTAAGCGTTCCTTTGTTCTTTTTTTTGCAAAAACAAGTTTATAATATTATTTTTTTTACTAAAGTTTGCGTTATAATGCTAAGTGCAGTGCAATTGTTCATAGCATTACTGTTTTGTTTAATTTATTGATTATTTTAACAAAGCTTTTAATAGAGAATGATTAAAAATCCTCCCGAACTTTGTATACAGTAACTCAATTGGAAATTTCGCGACAATAGATGGCGTTATGACCACTTTAAATAAAAAACCCTAATATCAAATAGTTATCTGTCAACTTGGTGTGGCTCTTGCTGACAGTGATGCCCTTCAAATCTAGGGGGAATTAAGATGTCTTGGGGGGTTTTTAGGAGGGGCAAATATTCAGGGGGATTTGTACGAATTCTATACAATTTATATTAAGCCAACCGACAAATTAAACCAATTATAAAGTACAAACGTGGCTAAACTGAAATATCAAATACTCCAAGATCGATTAAATGTATTGACATTGTATATTCGCAGATGCTTGGTGGACCCATGTGACTTCAATACAAAGAGTCCCATAGGGAGTTGTGCTGGGATAAGAGGAGAAAGTAGCATGGATCAGATTAGTTCTTAAGTTCTCATGTCATTTTCACACGTGTATATCTATGCTATAACATATATTTTTTGGAAAAGGGATACTTTAATAAAATCCCAGATGCTCTTTTATCTCTGCCCTTTTTAGTCTAGTCGACAAGTTGAAAATGGAACAAAATAGAGATACTACTCCTAAAATTATGTGCGATAGCTCATTGGATCCGGAATGACGTCTAGAAAAATGTGCTAAAAGCGTGTATTAGCACATAAAAAATTGCAAAAGTTATAGACCATTAAAGATGAAAAAATAATGGCATTTAGTTTTTTGCCAATATTTAATAAACTATTAATATTTAAGAAATTTCAAATAAAGATTCTGAAAGAAGAGGAAATTTCTAATAAAAAACTCCTGACTCCCAGAACTCTATCTCCATTATTTATAATGTTAATTTAACGCTGAAAATAGGTCTGCGGGTGACATTTTTAGGATTCGCGCGTGGCGTCAAAAGCGACTACGGCACATTAATTAATTTATTTAAGGTATTGAATATTTTTTTTTAAATTTGAAAAAATTATGGTGTGTTCTGAACACTATAATTAATTTATTCCCGTTGAAAATTTTACTTAAAGTTAATTTTTCAACAAGTTAAATAATTGTTAACTAACGAAATTTTCTCGAACGACCGTCTTAATTGTAAGTGAAAAAAAATGTTTAAATAATGGTCGTAAAAATATTTCGCTTCGTAGAGCCTTTCTTACATACATATTTAACAAGATCGTGCCATAAAAGTTAAAAAAATATTTATACTTTGTTTATAACAATTTTTTTACTTAAACAAAAACTTAAAAATCCATGTAATGATGTTAAAAAAAATTTTTTTTTTTCTCAATCATCATATAATCATTTTTTTATTAATACAAGATATTTATTAATTTGCAAAAAAAAAAATTCCCGCCATTTGTTGATCAATTTTTTTTAAACAAATTGATTAAATCAATATTTTTAAAAAAAAATTTAACACGACTTTATTACATTAAAAATTTTATGATTTTAAAAAAAAAAATTTTCCTTCATAACAATTTTTAATTGTTTATAATCGTTTTTTTTAATTTTCTATTGTTTAAATAATTAGTTAAGAAATTTTTTTTTCCTAAAAATCATAATTGACAGTCTTCTATAAAGTAACAGAAAAAAATTTTTTTTTAATCAACAATTCTATTGTTTATTAACTTACCAATTTGTTATAAACAAATATTCAACTTTTGTTTTTTTTTTTCTAAAACTTCTAAAATTAACAAAAACAACCATATATAACAAAGTATAGAAAAAAAAAAATTTAATTTTAAATAAAAGTAATATTCATGATAATCAAAAAATTTACAAAAAAAATTTTTCTATACTTTGTTATATATGGTTGTTTTTGTTAATTTTAGAAATTTTAGAAAAAAAATAAACAAAAGTTGAATATTTGTTTATAACAAATTGGTAAGTTAATAAACAATAGAATTGTTGATAAAATTTTTTTTTTTTTCTGTTACTTTATAGAAGACTGTCAATTATGATATTTAGGAAAAAAAAAATTTCTTAACTAATTATTTAAACAATAGAAAATTAAAAAAAACGATTATAAACAATTAAAAATTGTTATGAAGGAAAATTTTTTTTTTTAAATCATAAAATTTTTAATGTAATAAAGTTGTGTTAAATTTTTTTAAAAAAATATTGATTTAATCAATTTGTTTAAAAAAAATTTATCAACAAATGGCGGGAATTTTTTTTTTGCAAATTAATAAATATCTTGTATTAATAAAAAAACGATTATATGATGATTGAGAAAAAAAAAATTTTTTTTAACATCATTACATGGATTTTTAAGTTTTTGTTTAAGTAAAAAAATTGTTATAAACAAAGTATAAATATTTTTTTTAACTTTTATGGCACGATCTTGTTAAATATGTATGTAAGAAAGGCTCTACGAAGCGAAATATTTTTACGACCATTATTTAAACATTTTTTTTCACTTACAATTAAGACGGTCGTTCGAGAAAATTTCGTTAGTTAACAATTATTTAACTTGTTGAAAAATTAACTTTACGTAAAATTTTCAACGGGAATAAATTAATTATAGTGTTCAGAACACACCATAATTTTTTCAAATTTAAAAAAAAATATTCAATACCTTAAATAAATTAATTAATGTGCCGTAGTCGCTTTTGACGCCACGCGCGAATCCTAAAAATGTCACCCGCAGACCTATTTTTAGCGTTAAATTAACATTATAAATAATGGAGATAGAGTTCCGGGAGTCAGGAGTTTTTTGTTGGAAATTTCCTCTTCTTTCAGAATCTTTATTTGAAATTTCTTAAATATTAATAGTTTATTAAATATTGGCAAAAAACTAAATGCCATTATTTTTTCATCTTTAATGGTCTATAACTTTTGCAATTTTTTATGTGCTAATACACGCTTTTAGCACATTTTTCTAGACGTCATTCCGGATCCAATGAGCTATCGCACATAATTTTAGGAGTAGTATCTCTATTTTGTTCCATTTTCAACTTGTCGACTAGACTATTTAATAATTTAAGAAATGTATTTCTAGTTAACGATTATCTAGTTGATAAAAGGGCCTGGGACTAGTGCTGGACAGGCTACTTCTAATTAATTTGCGATATTTATTTTAAAATAAGTACTGTTTGACATAGATAATTTGCTATTTTAAAAAAGTACCAAGAGTTGTTTACGCCGGATCATTCTCTCGGCCTACACCCTCTGTCTTCTTTGCCGATGAGTAGGGATACCTACAGATTAAAATTTAATGACGTGGAATAAGTGATACCTGTATCTTATGTTCCATAATAAACATATTTCATTTTATTTTTATTTTATAAATATCTGGTTGTCCTTGTTGTAACGAGATGGTTGAGAGAAAAAATAATGTTTTATAGAACTAACGGATTTACAGAATTTTTAGTTGACCAAAACTGTAAAACAATTTCAATTAAAACTTACGTTTTGCATAGTTATTTTCAGTTGAAAACGTAACGAATAGAAAACCGGTAAAACCGATAACCACATTTTTTGCTCCGGCCTTGTATCTTTATACATTGAATTGTTTGAATCCATTGATAGTGGACAAAACCGAAGTGGATTGATGACGCGACGAAAATTGAAACGTGAGGGGAAAATTGAAATTTTATAGCAAATCGAAATACGATTTGAGACGTTTCTCCATTTTATTAGGTTCATGAAAGTTATTCTAGCTTCGTTTTGTCTATGATTTATTTGCTACTCTCACATTTTTTGGCTATCGCGCTGGCTAGAATGCTAGCTATACCGCAATAGATTTACCTGTTAACAGGACCAAGGGGAAGAAGAAGAGGTGCCCCAAAAAAAGTGGATAGAAGACATAGAATCTTTAGCAGGAAGACTAACTAAAGATAAAATTCGAGGTATTCGCTTTACGAGCCCTGAAGATGCGGTGAAAGCGTACGAAAATGCCATAGAAGAGACCCCTAAGGACGAATCGGCCACAGCTCTCGGTGGTCGAATGCGACGGTCATCGAATGCGACGATGTGTAGAGAGGAACGGAGATTACTTTGAAAAACAATAAAAGTATTGGCAACTTTCTACATTAAGCCATTTTTCATTTTCTAAACATTTTCAGTGTTCCCCACGTATTTCTTGACTAAATGGGTTCCCCAATCTTACTCATTATAATGCATTGTTGTCAAATGAATAAACACATTTTTGTTATTATTTATTATATCTTTAACATAAAATAACTGTTTCATTTAAATATATTAAAAAATCTATACATTTATTGATTTTAATTCCAACACACAAATATACATTTACTTATTTTATTTAAATATTATTGTATACGTGTTAATGATTGGACGACTCATTGGTCTAGTGGTTTGTACCCCTGACTGAAAATCCATGGGTCCCGGGTTCGATCCCCGGCTGAGACGAACATCGATGTGATGAGCATTTGGTGTTTTGCTTAGGTCTTGGGTGTTTAAATATGTATTTATATGTCTAATGTCTATATATCTATAATATGTATGTATATCCGTTGCCTAGTACCTATAACACAAGCTTCACCAGCTTAGCATGGGGATCAATTGGTGTGAATTGTCTTTATAAAAACAAATGATTTTTGTATTGTATTTTCTATTTGATTTTTCTTGTAAAATCTATTTCCATAAACACGCCCAGTTTTCCCACAGATCACTGTGTTTTTCTGTAAAAAAAATGACTCATATTTTGAATATAGAATCCGGAAGTTCGCCGGATATCAATCAATTTTCAGCTGTCAGTTTCAATCAACCTCTGGATCAGTGAATAAGCCTAGTTATTTGCGATTTGCTTTTTTGGGCGGACGCCAGATTATAATAAAACGCACGTGTAGCATTATTGGTGGATTTTAATGTAGTTTTATTATGACATGATTGGAGAGCCGTGACACGCCGACTAGGAACACTTTTAAATTAATATTACGCCTTAGGGAGCGTTCAAGTATTACGTCACGCAAGTTTTGGATATTATTGACAAACCCCAACCCCCCCCCCATGTAACGCGCCGTAACGTTTTTCTGTACCCTATAGTAAAACGTTTCGTGACCACCTAGTGACTCTTTATACCCAAAGTTACCATTATGTGGTGTAAAGTACTGGAAAGTCGAAAATAATAATAACAATAACGCGTAATTCAATCGCCGCCCCGCATCGTAACGTTGTACAAAAGGACCCCCCCTCCCCTAAAATTCTTTACGTATTACTTGAACGCTCCCTTAGTATATTGTACTTTTGTTTTATCCTAACTTTTAAATGTTTATTTAACATGGAATTTTTATATTAGTAAACAGTTTTGGCCTGGAAGCATCAGCGTGCGACATATCCTTGAGGCCGTAGGTTTGATCCCCGGCTGTGCCAAATGGACTTTCTTTCTATGTGCGCAATATACGACACCATATTCAACATACGCTCGAACGGTGTAGGAAAACATCGTGAGGAAACCGGCTTGCCTTAGCCCAAAAAAGTCGGAGGCTTGTGTCAGGCACAGGAGGCTGATCACATACTTGCCTATTAGATTGACAAATGATCATGAAACAGACACCCCAGATACTGAACTCTCTGAATAAATGCGTAATTTTTTTTAAATTTTTTACAGAAAAAATAATAATATGTTACATTAGAAAACCTTATTTAGGAACACGATAAATGCATATAAAAAACTACCAAATAAATTTTTGTACAAATTTTGCCAAGTAGGCGGCCGGATGCTTATTTCCCGTAATAAACTTCTATATGTACAGATGAAAGATGTACCGCCGAAGACACCAGCTGGAGGGGACCTCCAGGAAAAAGAAACGTAGGATACTCTGAATGGGCTGACGACATACTTAAGGTTTCTTGGATACCGAGGAATTTAAGAATAAATTTAAAGTTCAGGAGGCTTAATCCAAACCCAAAACTAACTTTGTGTAATCAGCTTCCCACTGAAGTATTTCCGAACCAACCCGACTTAGAAAGAAAAAGCGTCCTTCAAGAAAAGAGCGTACCAATTCTTAAAATTCCGACAACGCACTTGCGAGCCCTCTGGAATTGAGAGTATCCATGGGCATATCACTTAAGGTGAGCCTCCTGCCCGTTCGTCCCATGTTCTTTAAAAAAATGTGCCACAAGAAGACTACTTTCCCCTTCAGCATCAGATTGAGAAGATGTTGAGGATTGTTAGGGAACGTATAAAGTTTTAAATCGATAGTGGTTAAAGATAAAAGGGCCTCTGAGAAAAAGCGTTGAGCGAAGAAAGCTTTTTACCGAAGGTTTTAAAAAAAATAAAAGATAACATCTGTAGATGTTTCTTTAAAATTAACATAATTATTCTGCATTCAAACTTTGGACCTTAATACTAATTGAGCTTCCAGGAAGATGATAATTTTATTATACGACCAACGACATTCGTTCGCAATAATTTTGAACAGACATCGGGCATGTCGCCAACTCCATTTGAACTGTTGCTAATGTTTAAGTAATGGCCGCGTTGCCATGGATACCGATTTGGCCATATTTTTACTTACACTAAATTGAGATGAGTTAGTGCGGGAGGGTTTTGTGGGACTCTATTGTGCAAAAACCCCAAAGCGCCACTATCAATCGCCCTAGACGGGATACAGTAACAGCACGCCGTCCATGCGTGCGTTGCGTTGTCTCTCTCCCTAAAATATGGCGAGGGGGCCAATAGCTGGCCATGCGTCATACTCGTGAACGGGTGCTACTTGTGGTGACTGGTCGTACTTGAATTCGTGTATGCGGTTCACGAGAATGTAAGTGCGTGCTCCTATTTCACCATGCCATTACTTAAGATGTAATATATTGCCAGTTCTTCTCTTCCGTTCTACGCTCTTGATTTGAGAACTGGCAGTAAATGTAAAATTAGAAGCGTTTAATGTATATTTCTTTTTTGACGTTCATAAGTGTACATTGTGTTACTAATTTGAATAAATGATTTTTGACTTGACATGACTGCAGAGCCTTATCCGCCTTCCGATATACGATGCGGCGGTTGCCTCTACGCCCACTCTTAGTTTCTGAAGATACTTTACACAGCATTTAATAAATAGATTATTTGTATTATTATTTAAGTACAACATAAGCCAAAGCTTTACGATTTGGGATTTACGACCCGAGAGTATAGACGTAGGCACTCTATCCAACTGTTACATTGTATTCATTAGTTACGTAGCAATTAACATTTCTTTATTTTGCATATTCTATTGTTGTACGCGAGTGCTTAATAAAATAGAGAAGAACCTGTACGCCAGGTTTACTAAATATATATATGTCACCGTAAAATTGTAAACACCGTTAAATTGTAATCTATCTCGCGAGATTATAAACTGTCGAAAGATTGTGAACCTCAACGAACTGCTTACAATTTAACGTATTATTATTCGGTAGTTATATGAAATTGTTGGGAAGTAAAATTAATCTGTAATTGACCAAAGAAGTTTAAATGACAACTAAGTTAGTGTAGTACAATCTACCGAATAATAATACGTTAAATTGTAAGCAGTAAGCTGAGGTTCACAATCTTTCGACAGTTTATAATCTCGCGAGATAGATTACAATCTAACGGTGTTTACAATTTTACGTTAACATATATATTAATTGTTGTTTTGTAACTAACAGTTTTATTGACCAACCACACGATTGAAAGGGTTTTCTTCGGCGGGAAAACCAAGCGCTGGGCTGGGTTCCGTCGGTTGGTCCGTGGTTTTGGCAAAAACAAAAATTTGCCACAAAAAATGTTGTCTAAATTAGTGTGCATTATTACCAAAACCCTTCTTTAAAACGACATCCTGCATTACCAGCTGGAAGAGGCATAACAGTATCAAAAGTCTGATCACCCACAACAGAGAATGTGGTGATCAGCATCTGTATAAGAAGGAAATGTATTTGGTTTAAATACTTATTTTGTACTCGAAAATCGAGCAGAAATTGTTTTGCGAACATGTACCGTTGGCTATAAAACAAAAACAACTTGTTTTTCAGCTTATTAAACTTTTAATTGACGATTTAAATATTCAAAGATTTCGGTTTCCAGGCGACTGGTCAAGCTCCCAGGTGCGACCCTTGTCATATTGTAATACCAGTTATTTAAGTTGTTACATGCCCTTCAAATGAGATACAATTTTAATTCTAAATATTCCAGAATGACGCTGCTATGGTATTTTTATTTGTTTGGGGATTGGTATATTTGATTAGGTGGTTTTGATGAAAAAAAGTTTTTAGAAATTTATAAATATATTAGGGATCAAAATGGAGTTTTACAATAAGCTAATGATATAATTTCTATGGCCCCAGAGCGCTTATTAAAGATTTAAGTTGGCGCCTGGCAGTACCGGTGACCCCAGAGCTGGTGCTTTCCTCGCTCAACGAATAAGTATCGCAATACTGCGAGGAAATGCTGCTTTTAAAGGTACACTGCCAGAGGGACCAAACTTTTTATATTCATTTTAAAGTAAAAGTAAGTATAAGTTTTCCAATAAAAATATGCGTAATCATGACAATCAAATATACAGTATTTACTATTTTCTTAACCTACACAGTAATAATAAAAAAAAAAAAAAAAAAAAATATAACAAGTGTTTTGTTTTAACTAAATAAAAATAGGGATGATACGCTGGACTAACAAAAAACTGTAACTTGACTTAGTTATCCTTAAAACTATACAAGAATACAAGTGATGTCGTACCTAATAATAATTTATTTATTGCAAGAACATGGTACAAAAATGTGTAAGGTGGTACAATCGTAAGTTCGCATATTCTACCACCAACAATGGCGCGCAAATTTGTCTTTAAAGGAATTTTATTATATATAAAGAAATTAGTCATAGGAATTGGTCAGTTCTTATATTATTTGTATCGTACATATCATACTTTATTAAATTTATATCAACTACAGTGTCTCACGCAAATAATCATTTATTTATTGAATAATACATTTTATCCAAAAGTAATACACCAAGTTGTTTTTTAAAGACTCTAGTCGGAAGATTTTTGAAGTTATACTTCCTTAGGCGCGTTATGAAAAATTGATGAGAGTGATGGTGGCTGTACACACTCGGCGAGAGCTTCTCGCCGGGAGTCTCGACCGAGAGGACCGAGAGAAGAGCGCAGCCTGTACACACTCGTTACGTTAATTGTATTTAAAATACCGTTAATAATGGACGTGGCAACCGCTGCTGCTGTTTGTCTTTGTGCAATGAGTTATTATAATTTTCTTCACGTTAACCATTAAAAAAAATACGAAGCCATGGCGAAGAATAAGAAGATGGTCACTATACACCGCAACAGAAATTGGTAATTAGGATCATAAAGTTTTAATATTATCCTAAATTTAATGATTGAACGAGTGTGTACAGGTCACTCTCGTTTTACTCGCGAGACCCTTTGACTCGTGCGCAAAAAACCGACAGGCGACCGAGAGAGGCGAGACCAACTGCGAGGAAGCGAGGCGAGACTCTACTGTACACTCTCGCACTCGGCCTGTCTCGGGGTGTCTCGACGAGTGTGTACAGCCACCATGAAATTTTACGATCCGCGCGCACCGTGACACAAAATTAACAGAATGAAGTTGCCCACGGAAGATGCTACGGCATTGGACATAATTTAAAAACAACATTCGAATAATAGAATTTATGTTAATGTAAGAGAATAATAATAAATATTTATTTATTTAATTTTTCAATTGTAAACTGAACTTTATTGACTATAATGACTCCTTTTCCAGTCTTTGATTATTTAATTGTAATTAATTATCTGCATGCAATCAAAAACTATTTTTAATAATGCCAGAGAAGTATAACTTCTTACGCGCGTGCATAAGTACACGCACCCTTTTTTTAATACTATATTCCTATTGACTAACGTTAGGTTACCATATAACTCTTAAAGTTAACTGTTATGGAACTCGTGTAACAATTAAAAAAGGCCCACATTTCAACTGTAACGCTGAAAACCTCTTACACGACTTCACAGTAATATTCACGTTTCATTTGGAATTCCTAACAGAAGGAATTTGCAGTTTTTATTTAATTACGTGTGTACGTACGTAGTACATACGGTTTGAAACCCTAAATGAGCCGTACACTACGTCTAGCAATAAACATTTAATTTTATTTTTGCTCTCACACATCACACATGTTTAAATGAGGACTATAAAATTATGCAAATATGTTAGTGCTGGATATAAAATAAATAAATCAGTGGTACTACAATCTCTTTAGGTCTGGGTCTCAGATTTCTGAATCTGTTTCATGATCATTTTTAAATCTAATAGGCAAGTAGGTGATCAGCCTCCAGTGACACACGCCGTCGCCTTTTTGGGTCTAAGACATGTCGGTTTCCTCACGATGTTTTCCTTTACCATTCGAGCGAATGTTAAATGCGCACACAGAAAGAAAGTCCATTGGTGCACAGCCGGGGATCTAACCTACGACCTCAGGGATGAGAGTCGCACACTGAAGCCACTAGGCCAACACTGGTCCAAGCTGCTGCAAGGGGATATACACGTGTAAAATGATATCCTAATCCTTGTATCTTTCTTCTTTATTATAGCTACTGGTATGTTTGTCGTGCTCCGGATTTATAAATTTTGTGCTGTCATTTGTTTTGCTTTGCTTTGTTTCATATTTTTTATCAGCGAAACTTTTTGTGGATACATCCAATGTGTTTATTTTATTTTTATTTTTTTTATTGTATAGAGATGTATATATTTTATTTCCCAATAAATAATTAAATAAATAGCAATATTGAATGATCCGCTCGCTAGAATGTGCAAGTATAATTCTGTGTGTTCTCATGTTGATATTTTTCACAATAGTATTTATGAATTTAAAAAGATTAATCGCAGTGAAAAATTGCAACCTGAATAACTTAATTTAATTTCTGTCATTCAATTTATATATTTACTGTATGTAATAGTGAATTTTTCGTAAACCTGAACTGTAGATGTCACTAAAATGCTGTGTACTTGGATTAATTTGGACTAATGCTGGTAATTGGACTTCAGGTTTACAATTTATTTTATATAGAACAGGGGGCAAACGGGCAGTAGGCTCACCTGATGTTAAGTGATACCGCCGCCCATGGACACTCTCAAAGCCAGCGGTCTCGCGAGTGCGTTGCCGGCCTTTTTACAATTGGTACGCTCTTTTCTTGAATGACCCTGGTGTGTGGACAGCTGATTCCACATAGTGGTGGTGCGCGGCAAAAACTGCCTTGAAAAACGCTCAGTTATGGAACGGCGGACGTCAAGGTGATACGGGTGGAAAAACAAATGTTGTTTAGTGTGTAATAACTGTATGTATTTCATTCATCTGTTTTCTGTTTCTGTACCAAAAATGTATGGGTTGCTCGATAGATGGCACAGAGCGCCCCACGCTTTTTCACAATAAAACCAGTATTTTTTGTTCATTACCATTTTCAGCCTAAATTAGGAATTATTTTTCACTTTTTAGTTTGACGTGCTTTAAAATAATGTTTTTTAGTTTTTTTAAACTATATTTATTTAGTTTAGTTTTCTATATAAAGCGTGTGTTCTAGTTTTTTTTAAACTATTATTTATTTTTTAGTTAAATTTTTTTTATTTCATTCATTTTTTTTTCGGATTATTGCATTGTCATCGATCTTTGACAGGTGCGCAAAGTTTGAATTAAATCTGTCCGTTAAAAGTGGGTCAAAATCGAGTCCGAAGGAGTCGGTTACATACATACATACAGGTGAAGCTAATATAAAGCGTGTAAAAATAAAATATAGCAAAACGGTGTTTGTCCGGTTAAATTTTATAAACTGAAATGTCCGATAATATTTACGTATTTCTATTAAAAGTTGAACCTTTAAAATAACCGTTAACTAACTTTATTACGTCTAGACAATTTTATACAGAAATTCGTGTAATTCACACGGAATCCACGATTTTTATCTCTTAGATTCACCTCATTTGCTGCAAGAGTTGTTTTTGTTCAGTCTGTGATAACATCTTTAGTGTTGTTTCTTTACCTACTAACAATTTATTTATTGAAGTTTACCACATCAAACATAATGCTATATCTACAGGGTATGTTACAAGCAATCTTTTACACATTTTGGTAAACATAAATGTTAAAAAAATAAAAAAATAGCTTGTAGGTTGGCAGTGTTCAAGTATTACGTAACGCAATTTTTGGAGATTATTGACCCCCCCCCCATGTAACTCGCCGTAACGTTGTTCAGTACTCAAGTACAGTACTGTACCCAAGTATAGTAAAATGTTTCGTGACCACCTAGTGAATCTTTAGTTACTATTATGTGGTGTAAGTCGAAAAAAATATTAACAATAACACGTAACTTAATCCCCGCCCCGCATCGTAACGTTTTACAAAAGGACCCCCCCCCCCCCTCCCAAAATTCCTTACGTAATACTTGAACGCTCCCTTTATTGTTTATCAGAATGCCAAATCGTAAAATGACTGCTTTACGACTGATTTGAGCGCGACCGCCGATGTGAAAACCGCTGTGAGAGTTCGAAAACTGAGTTAAAGAATCGCAAAGCAGCACTAAACAATGCATTCTTTAAACTTGATGAGCCCACTACCGAATATATTCATATACTAAGCTATATTAATAATAAATATAAAAACACTAATTTATTTTGAAAAGTTTACTCCGTGGGGTATCTTATAACTTATAGCCAACTAAAAATCATACAAATTTAATATGTATGTATATATGTATGTATCGCCATCTATGTATCGCCTACAAACGTTTCAGGCCACCTTATACATATACCATTTATGAACGGCAACATATTATATCGCATTAGTATCAGTAACACGAGACCGTTATTAATAAACAGCACCATTAATAAAGCTAATTTCAATTTCGGGTATAATGCACACTCGCTAAGTGTCATTATAAACTTTCATGAAATATGAATTACTAGCTTGTGCCCGCGACTTCGTCTGCGCAGGAATAAAATAATATTTGTCCAAATGATGTAGCGTGAATGACATTTTATCTACTTTATCCAGAAGCGATAAAAGTATCTATTTTCATTTAGGAATCAATTTATTACTACCAAATAAAATAAAATAAAGTATGTTTATTATGGAACATAAGATACATGTATCACTTATTCCACGTCATTAAATTTGAATTTGTCGGCATCCCTACTCATCGGCAAAGAAGACAGAGGGTGTAGGCCGAGAGAAAAAGCGGGAGTAAAAAACTCTCGGTACTCTTTTAAAATTGCATGTGCATTTGAAATAAATATTCAATTTTTATTATAGTTTTGGTTCATAATTTTGGCTTTAGTGGCTTACTCATAAGATATAGATATATGCTGTAGTGAACTTTTTTGTAAGACTATTTAAGATAAATATTTTCATCATACATTACATATGTGTAACTCTAGCAGGTTTGGCAGCGCACGCCAGAATACCTTGCATGTGGTATAAACATTTAGAGAATTCACACAATATCTTTATAAATAGTAGCCTATGTGTTATTCTGATGTATAATCTACATTACACAGAAACACACATATTTTTAAATTGAATGTAGAGGTCGAAGTTAGAAGTAGACATGGGGAGAAATTGCCTGAGCCGAAAACCAATCTGGAACTGTTTAGGAAAAACACCTTTTGTATGGCAATTAAGGTTTACAATAAATTACCAAAAGATCTTCCGACTAGAGTCCTTAAAAAGCGACTTGGTGTATTACTATTCAATAAATGATTATTTGCGTGAGACACTGTAGTTGATAAAAATTTAATAAAGTATGATATGATATGTACGATACAAATAATATAAGAACTAACCAATTCATATGACTAATAATGTAAAATTCCTTTAAAGACAAATTTGCGCGCCATTTTGTGTGGCAGAATATGCGAACTTACGATTGTACCACCTTACACATTTGTACCATATTCTTGCAATAAATCAATTATTATTATTATTTAAATTTCATTAAAATCTATTCTGTAGTTTTACGTGAAACATCCATCAATACTTACAGACTTTCGCGTTTATAATATTAGTAGGATTTTGGTCTGTCTATACTAACTAGCAGTGTTGGCTTAGAGGCTTCAGAGTGCGATCATCTGTGTACTAACGGACTTTATTTCTATCTTTCTGGTATTTTTTTTGCTTAACAAGAACCAAATAATTACTAGCTATATGCAACCACTTCACCCTTCGCTCTCTCCACATCTCTCAGTCGCCGAGAGAGATTGACCAAAACCCTCCAACTATCTAAAGTCTATTGCACATATAGGACCCAAAAACGTTAAGTAAAATAAAGTAAAGAATCATTTAATCATGTAGGTTACATAATTTACACTTATGACTCGTCAGTAAAGAAATACATATTAATGCTTCTAATTTTACATTTACTGCCAGTTCTCAAATCAAGGGCGTAGAACGGGAGAGAAGAACTGGCAATAAACTCTCCGCCACTCTTTTTAATCGACATTTTTTTTGTTTTACAAAATGTTTGTAAGGAGCTGCAACCATTACACCATGTCCCATGTGACATTTTAAGTAATTAAGTTAATATTAGACGTCAGATAATGATGAAAGACCGTGAAACCAAGCGCTGTAGCTGGTTATTTAATTTATTATAGGAAAAATATAAAACTCATCAAAATATCAAGAAACAAAACAGATAAGTGTCAGAACTTCGTATAACAAACTTATCACATAAAACTTAATGAAAATTGTCTAATCAATCATCTATTGACATGAATGGATGGATTCTCTTTTATATAAAAAAGTTAATTTGCTTATTAAATTATTATGAAAAGTTTTTAGCTTGGATAATAACATTGGAAAGCCTGCTTGGTGTAAGTTTATAAATATAATATATATTTATTACAGTTTATTACAACCTTTTTAGGTCTAGGCCTCAGATTTCTGTAGCTGTTTCATGATCATTTGTTAATCTAATAGGCAAGTAGGTGAGGCCTTCTGTGCCTGACAGACGCCGTTGACTTTTTGGGTCTAAGGCAAGACATTCCTCACGATATTTTCCTTCACCGTTCGAGCGAATGTTAAATGCGCACATAGAAAGAAAGTCAGGTACACAGCCGGGATCGAACCTACGACCTCAGGGATCAGAGTCGCACGCTGAAGCCACTAGGCCAACACTGCTCATAAACAAATATACAGTATTTACAATATTCTTTACCTACGTAGTAATAATAATAATTAGAAATTCATGGACAGAAAACTAAAACAAATTTAAAAAGGTCCCTGTGGCAGTGTATCTTTAATTCTGGCAGCATTTCTTCGCTGTATTGCGATACTTATTCGTTGAGCGAGGAAAGCACCAGCTCTGGGGTCACCAGTATTGTCAGGCGTCAACTTGGAGGCAAACGGGCAGAAGGCTCATCTGATGCTAAGTGATACTGCTGCCCACACACTACCAGAAGGCTCGACAGCGCAAGGGCTTTTAAATTAAAAAAAAAATCATTTAATTCAGACCATTATAAGTCCATATATTGTTATTAGAGTATATTAGTAAAATTCAAATATAATTAGGATAAGCAAAATTATTAATTCGTAAATCTACGTTGATTCGAGGCAACAGGTACATGGGCATGTATATGAACCCAGTGTCTCAAAACAGCACATTCGGGTTAATTACTATTTTCACTCCACTCACCGAGGATTTACACTTAAGTAATAAATATAAAACATACACAGACACACACCCACACACATACACATAATTTACACATACACACATACCCCATGTGGTTTCCTTATATATTGTAATGTATTGTATTGTATAAGATCTTCTGTCGATCCGTAGTGGTGGAGGCCTGATGACCTCTTACATTTAGCAGGCATCAGTCTCACACAGACTAGCTTTTTCCATTAACAGAAGTAAGAATATAACTGTCACTTGCTTATGTCCTAAGTTTAAGTTTTTGTGAGAAAATAAATAAATGAATAATTACCTATAAATATAATTTAAGAATTGGTACACCCTTTTCTTGGATGAGCCCGTTTGCCTCATGTAACATAAAATAAAAAACAAAATATACGCGAAAACCGAATTTTTAATGAGCGCCAAAATTGAAATGTAATTTGTGCTAAAACAAAAGCCTTCCATTGACGAAGTTTTAAGTTTTAATTCAGAGTTTTTACAAAACTTTTCATATTTCAGAAACACTGACGAATGTTGTTTCTTAATAAGATTAATGCTTCTTCGAAACTTGCGACAACGAAAGAAATATTCCAAGGTAACGATGAATAATTGCTGTACTCTTCGTAATTAACTTTTAGTTGAGACCCAAGTTTGACGAAAAGCGGCGAGACGCGCCCAAGTTATGTCGTGAGTTCACATACTGTGCGCCAATGGATTTGAGTCCATATACAGATGAAGGAAACAGACGACATAGACATAACATTTATTACAACACACACACATACATAAACACACAAAATAACAATAATCAATATCAAAAACATTAAAAAAAATCCCTTTTCCCATTCGGTTCGTTTCAGAAGTGAAATGAGTGTGTGCTGTGGCTGTAGTATATATGTTAACGTAAAATTGTAAATACCGTTAGATTGTAATCTATCTCGCGAGATTATAAACTGTCGAAAGATTGTGAACTCAACGTACTGCATACAATTTAACGTATTATTATTTGGTAGATTATAATCTATCGAAGTGAAATCGTCAAATTGTGAAACTGTACGCACCTCGTGCGCTGATTGGTTGAACGGAATAATACGGAATAATACGTTAAATTGTAAGCAGTACGTTGAGTTCACAATTTTTGGACAGTTTACAATCTCGCGAGATAGATTACAATCTAACGGTTTTTACAATTCTACGTGGACATATACGAACGAGATACACATCGCCATCAGCCGTCCCAATTTTAGTCTAGGCTAGGCTCATTCTGATGTATCTTTAATGCCCTTTTGAATTAGATAAACGCGCTATTATTACGAACTTTAGACGGTAATTGATTAAATAATTGCACACCCTCATACTTAATAGACTTCTTCAAATAATTTGTACGCGGCTTCGGCAAGATAAGCTCCCCGAGTATTGCGTATAGACCAGTGCCGATAATTTTTGAAACCAAAAAAAATTACAGTAGGATGAAACCCATTAGAAAAGCAGGGGAATATGATCATCCCCTTCCCTACTTCTCTATGAATCTTGTTTAAATTATAATTAGATGCCTATTTATTACTATTTTAAGATAACTTATATATACCTGAATGACCTAAAAAAAATTTTTAGCCTTTAGATGGGCTAAAATTTTCGTATTTCATAGAGATGTAAGGAAGGGGATGACGGGTCTGGGCGTTACTGCATACGATTTTTTGCATTTTCTGAGAAGATTTACTATGGTAATATATAAATATTTTTTTACCATAGGAAAGTAGAGATTTCAACGAACTGAAAGCACACCAACTTTTTGAAAAAAGCTGAAATTTTGACGTCAGAATTTTCGATTGAAAATTAGGGTGTTTTTTCGATATTAATTCAAAATAAGGTGAAAAAATAAATATTTTTAATCAAATAAATTACAGTATATTTGGGACATAATAAGGTAAGTTTTCACCAAATTTCGTTCAAAAAAATAAATTTTTGTAAAAGATAGAAATAAAAAACCAAAAAGTTGGTTTTTTGAATTTTTCACATAAATTTTGAGGTTATGTAAAAAATGTGTGAATACAAAAGTTTTAGATCTTTTTATTACCTACAACTTTGCCATTTAACTTTCTTCGATAGGACTTTTAGTTTTGCCGGAAATCGAGATAAACCGTTTTTTACCCTTAAAACTCCCCCCCCTGCCCCTTCACGACCTCAGATCGACCGTAATTTATTTTTCCTTTAATTTTTATAATATTATCCTTCCTTTCCAATAGGTTTAATCCTACTATTATTTTTTTCACTTTTTATTTATTTTAAAGGCTATCTGCACTGGTCTAGTAGTGGTATGGGGAGAGTTATTTTTTTTTGAAGTGAATCTTCTTTATAGGCGTTGGAAAAAAAAATACCGTCACATTTTTCGGTTACGCGTCACATTTTTCCGTTACGCGCCATCTTTTTCATGTTCCTACCACGGTTAATTCGAAGAGATTCGAAGCCATTAATAACAAAAAATATATAATAACGATAACAATGATAGTAATAATTCTATTACAATTAATGAAATTCTGTAATAATCTTAGTAGTAATAAGGTAAAATGAAATAATTGTATTCATGTCTATGATAAAAGCATTTTGTTAAACTTTATCTAATTTAAGTTTATTTTACCAATTTCTGTAAAGTTGGATAAAGTAGATCATTTTTCAAAAAATAAGGTCATAAAGAAGTTTCACTTCTTACGTGTGTACACTAGTACACGCGCACATTTTTTTAAAATTAAGATACAGGATACATTTCGGACTCTCATACTAAGATATACTGGTTAAAAATTGTACTGCCGTGATGCGAACGACGACAGTTGTGCGTTACCACTCAGCATCTTAAGACTACAAATATTTTTCCAATTAATTTAAAACGTCACAAAACGCTTGTTAAGACTTGAATTGAGCCGTTACTCGAAAATGCGGTTACAATGCAAATTATCGCACCAAACCGTCAAAGGCGCCTGACCACAGCTTAGCTTTAGGCTCTATCTGTCCTATCTGCAATACAAAGTTTGAAAACCAAAATGCGTTACGCCATTTTCGACTGTATTATCAATGCGATAGTGACATTTATACTTTGAATAGACCCGAATTGCGTAATAAAGTTGTCGGTTGTATCAAAATGTACATTTAAGCGTTCTTCTGTTACATGCAAGGGATTTTAGGCTTTATTTTTTTTGATTGGACAATTCACACCCATTGACCTAGTCCCATGCTAAGCTGGTGAAGCTTGTGTTATGGGTACTAGGCAACGGAGATACATACATATTATAGACTAGATGAACCCGTGAACTTTGTTTCACCAACATATAAAACAGACCAAAGAGATCGGACCTCATACAGAAGACCACAAACTAATTCTATGAAACACATATTTCTGAAAGAATCTACAAATAAATGACAACCAAGTGCCAATTTTTTATTTCTAAAAAGACGTCACATTTCCCAACTAAGAACAGTTTTTATTGGAAAATTCCATTGAAGTTTTTAGTATTTTTCTTTAATTGTTATTTACGTTTCCCACCGTTTAAACATTCCCTGATATTCCACAAATATTTCAAGATCATAATTGGCCAAATCGGTCCATCCGTTCTCTAGTTTTAGCGAGACTAACGAACAGCAATTCATTTTTATATATATAGTAGATATATAGACATATAAATACATATTTAAACACCTAAGCACAACACCAAATGCTCACATCTATGTTTGTCTCAGCCGGGGATCGAACATGGGACCCACGGATTCGCAGTCAGGGGTACTAACCACTAGACCAATGAGCCGTCAAATTATTACGTTTTAATAAGGTGGAAACATCAACTGTATATAAATCAGTTTAATATTGGGAAGGGTTGTCTATAGATGTGGAAATTATTACAAAATCTCACCTCGGACAAGCAAAATACTGAACAGACGGAAAATAGTCGGCGTATTTCCTCCAACTTTGATTTTGTTCCCTTTGGAGTAGAGACTCTTGGGCCGTGAGGTTCCAGTTCACAGGCTAATTAAAGATTTAAGTTGGCGCCTGACAGTACCGGTAACCCCAGAGCTGGTGCTTTCCTCGCTCAACGAATATCGCAATACAGCGAGGAAATGCTGCCAGCGTTAAAGGTACACTGCCTCAAGGACCAAACTTTTTAAAATTGTTTTAATTTTCTATTTATAATTTTTTATTATTATTACTATGTTGGTTAATAATATTGTATATTTGTGGGCTTAAATACAAATTGCTATGCTTTAAATTAAACATCATCAGGTTTAGACAAGGCAGGTTGACAATAAAAATTTCAATTTTATTTATTATATTGAAATAATTTATGTTAAAAAGGAAAGACGCTTCACGGTTTTTTCTATACATTTGTCTGTTCTGGCATTATGCGACAGATCTTCCATTATATGTGAACCGACCCTAATAATGTATGTCCTTATATAGTTAGTTATAGTTTTACAAGAACGTTATTAGTTATTTTCGGTCAAAGTGTCCAAAATCTAACATTATTATTTAATTCTCTATAAAACATGCTCTTATTATAATTAAGAAAACATACACTGGTAGATAAAAAAATAAAGTAATAGGTAAAACAAATTCTTCACCTATTCACCTGCCGTTTTCTTCCCTTCTAAAAAGCCAAAGGATCAATTCAACGTGAATTATTTCTTGTTTGCATACCTAAGTGTGATCTCGGAACACTCCGCTCGTGAACGTAAAATGAGGAAAGCGGCACTAGGGTAACGTGCGAAACTTCCAATATTTCAAAGCGAATAAAATAATACGCTACTTCTTTTTAGGTCTGAGCCTCATATTTCTGTATCAGTTTCATTATCCTTCGTCAATCTTATAGGCAAGTAGACGATCAGCCTCCTGTGCCTGACACACGCTGTCGACTTTTTGGGTCTAAGGCAAGCCGGGTTCTTCACGATGTTTTCCTTCACAGGGAATGTTAAATGCCCATAGACAGAAAGTCCATTGGTGCACAACTGGGGACCGAACCTGCGACTTCCTAGACAGTTTAATATGGGTTCGTTTAAGTGGCGGTTAGTTAGGCCTGGAGAGGGAGTTAGTATTGACATAGACATAGACATAACATTTATTACAAACAAAAACACACACACATAAACACACAAAATAACAATACTTAAAGAAAACATAAAATAAAATAAGACATCACAAACAATAAAAATTAGAAATTAAAATTAAGAAATTTTCTTTTGCCATTCGGTTCGCTTCTAGTGTGCAATGTGTGTGTACTGTGGTTGTAATTGGCCCTGGCTCAGCATTATGCTGAGGAACAAAAAGTTCCACAGCGCTGGTCATTCTGCCAGAGACCACAGTAGCTAGTTTGCGCCTCTAATAAAATAAAATAAATAATTATAATACCAAGTAGAAAAATAATAATAATAATATTAAAGATAAATATTAAAGAAGTGTTGGAAGTATTGGAGGGCAATAGGCCACATCTAACTTAACATCAGGGGGGATTGGGCCAACTGAGATAACAAAAAGAATTGTTTTCCCTTTCGGTTCGTTTCAAGTGTGTAATGCATTTGTGATGTGGTTGTAATTGGCCCTGGCTCAGAATTATGCTGAGGAGCAGACTGTTCCACAGCACTGGTTATTCTGCCGAAGACCACAGCAGCTAATTTGCGCCTCATTCGCAAAAAAAGGAAAAGAATGTAATAATACTAATACTTAGTAAAAAGAAATAACAATATTAGTAAAAGTTAGTAGCGTAACTAATGAAGACTTGTGTAAAAGTGTATAGTAAATAAAATAAAACTAAAAGTTAATTATGTTATATTAATTGTTCGTTGCTTCCAAAAAGCTGACAAAAATAGATTGTTTTCTTTGTAACTTTACATTAAATATTTATCTAATGGCTGTACTCTAGAGTGGTGTATTATCTTGGACGAAATATGTTATTCTTAAAAAATAATATCTATATGCCATGAAAACAATATGATGAAAACCCACACACATACACAACTCAGCACACCTGAACTTCCTGTATTCAGGAAGACCGAGTTTTCCCCACACAAGTATCCATTGATTTCTTTTTGGGAATCCTTGACAAGTGAGATTTTTTTTACAACCGCGCTGTACCACAAAGAACGGTTCGGTGGCTTCATACACAATTGTACAATAAATAGTAAACCCTGAGAGCACACTACGATCCTTGACTCGAATTAAATAACGACAAAAACATATTTTTAACGACGTTGCGACTTCAGTTTGCAACAAAAAAGCGTTCAGATTGCGTTTTGTTACTCATTTTAAAACATTTCCCTCGAACTTGTTAGGGTTTAGTTATTAGAAAAAGGTTTCTGGTAATTAACACTTCTTTGAGTATAGAGGGTATTATTAAAGATTTGTTAAAAATAATAATAAAACACCGCACAACCATATAAAAATGGGCATGCAAATGTCTTATTATTATTATTATTAAAGCTTTATTTAATCCTTAGTTTATATTCCTTAATGTTAGTATTAGTTAAGTTAGTAAGTTTTAAACAAAATTCAAGTTAGATTTATTTTAAATTTTTTAGTGGTCTAGTTTTTGTATGGCCCCTTTTAAGGTAAAAGCCTCCTCCATATTTTTCCATTTCTCTTTGTCTTGCTCAACATTCATCCAGTTTTCCCCCGCTAGTTCTACAATGTCATCTGTCCATCTTTTGCTTTGTCGTCCTATACATCTCTTTCCAGTAGGTCCAGTCCATTTCGTTATTTCTAGTGTCCATCTTTTATCCCGCGCTCTAGCAATATGACCTGCCCATTTCCATTTAAGCCTTAGAGCTTGTTCAAGTGCATCTGTAAGTTTGGTTTTTTATACGGATTTCAACATTTTTTATTTTGTTTATTCTCCTCAACTTTAGATGATGATGCAAATGTCTTATTAAGTATTTATTTTCATTAAGTCATATAATAATAGAAATATGTTTATTTCCCTAGTTCTTATGTTACATTATGTCCACAGGTCGATGGTGTATTCGGCCTGTGGGTGTGTCAGCTATATATCATATAATAAGAACAAAATTCAAATTCAAAATCATTTATTAATCTAGGTAACACAATGAACACTTATGAACGTCAATAAATTAAACGCTAAATGCTTCTAATTTTACATTTACTGCCAGTTCTCAAATCAAGGGCGTAGACGGGCGAGAACTGGCAATAAACTCTCCGCCACTCTTTTAAATCGCCAAGTTTTTTGTTTTACACAACGTTTGTAAGGAGCTGCAACCATATTTCACATGAAATCTTAAGTAATTAATAATAATAAAATAAATTAAAAACAAAGATTTGTCCTATCAGCAGTAGGCATGGTGAAATAGGAGCACGCACTTACATTCTCGTGGGAACATCATGAACTATACATATATGAACTATTTGCTTTACACATTTATTTTTGACAAACTTATGGTCTCAAGGTAGAGAGAAGAATTAAAAAAGCCTGGAGTTCATATTGGTCACACAAGCACATTTTCAAGTCTCAAATGAGTTTACCACTGAAGAAAAAAGTGATGGACTCTGTTGTGACACCTACACTACTGTACGGCTGCCAATCGTGGCCTATCACAGCTGAAATAATAAAGAAAATCCAAACATTTCAACGATCAGCCGAAAGGAGCATGTTAGGCTTGAATCTTAGAGACAGAATTCAATGTACAACAGTACGAAAGAAAACAAAAATTATAGATGCAGCTAAAATGGTGTGCCGCCTGAAATGGCGTTGGGCGGGGCACACAGCAAGAAAGTGCGACAACCGGTGGAGCGAGAGAATGCTGCACTGGTACCCGCGCGACGCGCGCCGGCCACAGGGGCGCCCGCGCCGGCGCTGGGCGGATGACATAACCGCCGTCGCCGGGGTCACCTGGCCGCGCCTGGCCCACGACAGACACGAGTGGAAACGGATGGAGGAGGCCTATGTCCAACGGTGGACAAACCAAAACCTCAAAGTTAATTTTTCAATTCAAAATCAATGAAAGTTCTAATCTATTATAGTTAAGTTTTGGAAATAAAGGCTATTATTATTATTATTATTATTATTATTATGGTCTCAATACTCTCCCTATAATTGACCTCTCCTTCATCACCTTCGCTTTGAAAGTACGAGTATTACACGGCAGTGATCTATAACTTCTAGGAAGGTGATTAAATATTTTAATTGCCATGGCATGCACCCATAGTCGTGTTGGATCCTTCGGTAAATACAGACAAGTATAAAAGTAATCGTTATAAAAGATAAACCGCAAAATCCCACAGATAACTGTGACAGACGGATGCTTGTCGCTTGGAGCGTGGCCAGCGGAATTTCATTGAGAAATGAATACATTTTTCAGTATTACCGAGCAGCTTCCAGTCTCTTATGCAGCCAAATTCATGGCTTCAAGCTGTGTGAGCTATTAAGCTTCGTTTGCTGAACTTCAAAATTGAAGATGAAAAACTTTTAACTGTTAGACAATTATACGTCAAAAATCATTTAATCATAGGTAACACAATGTATAGGTCGGTTATCGAAAGCTGGCGCGTTCACAGTACTCACACTAATGCAATTTCACTATACAGAATGTTTAAAAATATGACTTTTTTGCCAAGCTATATATTTTAGTCTACTCTGATTTTAGTAAGGTTGGGTGGGTTGTAAATAAATAAAAATGTGTCAAATACATACAAATATTATGTGCATACGAGGGTGGATCCAAAAGTTCTAAGCCCGACCAAGAACGTAAAAGAGTAGTTTGTGTAAATAATTTTTAATTTTTCGACATAAGCTCCATCTAGCTCAACACACTTCACTTTTACTTCACTAACTATTCTTTCAATACTCCTCTTAGAAACCCCAGTCGCATCTGATGTCAAATTAAAAATATTTTTTTTCCAATAAACTGTTTTTATTAAGATGCTTAAAATAATTAAAAACATGCATTATTTCACGAGATTGCCCTGGTAATGTTTGAAAAAAGATCAACATGTACAGTAAAGATCAGCAAGTAAACAGTAGCAAAAAAAAACAATAACTGTCTATTTTATACTCGTAACCTTGACCGAGCGCGAGAGAGACGGACAGTCTTTTCATGATGTATTTGTGATTGTATTTCAGTTTGACATCGCGTCTCGCGCTTATTCACAGACACTACACAAGCACAAAGTGTAAATGTGTTGAAGCCGCCAGCTTTAGATAACATACCTATACATTTATGAACGTCAAAAAATGAAATGTATATGAAATGCTTCTAACTTTACATTAAGTGCCAGTTCTCAAATCAAGGGTGTAGAACGGACGAGAACTAGCAATAGACTCTTCGCCACTCTTTTTAATAAAAGTTTTTTGTTTTACACAACGTTTGTAAGGAGCTGCAACCATTACACCATGTTTCACATGACATCTTAAGTAATCAATAATAATAACATAAATTAAAAACAAACATTTGTCCTCTATCAGCAGGAGGCATGGTGAAATAGTGTTAAATGAAACGAGTATTTTATTAATCACTGTTAATTATATTTTAATGTTAACCAGACAATGGCGAAAAAGGAAGTAAGCTTATATATTACACAGAGCAAATCATAGATACCAGATATATCATAGACAATAAGTAATGTATTCTATAATAATTGCTGAAGGCACCAAATTTACATTCCATAGACTAACACTCCTACTAAATTTGAGCCTTCTATTAAAGCTTAGAAATGAAAACCAAACATTAAATAGCTTAGTTATAAAACTTTATATAAACATACTTGAGCAACACAGTAATATGATAGCTTTACATTTTTGGTTTCTCAATCACACCAAGTTTCTCTCTGAAATATTGAAATTTTACTTTACATAGAGCTTTTGTAAATATATCAGCTAACTGACTATTAGTACTAACATATTTCAAATCTATCAATTTTTGTGCGTATTTTTCTTTTACAAAGTTATACTTAATATCAATATGTTTACATCGTTTATGAAAATCATTATTCTTGATCAAACAAATAGCACTTTGATTATCTATATGAAGATTAATACAACTCTGTTTATATTCGTTAATATCAAGCATTAACTGCCGAACCCAGAGAGCTTCTTTTGTAGCACAGCAGGATGCCATAAACTCTGCCTCAGTGGTAGACAGAGCGACGGTCGATTGTCGTTGAGTGCTCCACGTCACTGCTGCTCCATTTTTCATGAAGATGTAACCAGTGATAGACCTTCTGGTGTCAGGATCATTGGCATAGTCGGCATCAGAGTAACATTCAAGTATGTTACTTTGAGTTGATCTGAAACAGAGTCCAAAATGTTTTGTTTCTTTTAAATACTTAAAAATACGCTTTACCGCATTCCAATGCATCTGATCATAATTGTTGAGGAAGCGAGCAACTGTCGACACTGCATACATGATGTCAGGTCTGCTCACTATTGCAGCAAATATGAGAGAACCCACAGCTTCTCTGTAAGGAATGTGTTTGTTGTTGCTATCAGACTCAGTGCTTTTTACCAAAGTAACATGCGGATCAGCAGGAATGCTATTAGTATTGGTATCACACATGTTAAATCTTTTCAGCATCTCTTCAATGTATGTACTTTGATGCACAAATATATAATCATCACATCTTTCTATATGCATTCCTATAAAATGTAATGATTTACAAATCTTTACATCAAATTCTTTCTTTAAGTCATTTATTACTTGAGTAAGAGCAGAGGCATCTGTAGACAGTAATAATCCATCGTCCACATACAGTAATAAATATATTTTAATACCATTGATGCAGCCCACATAAACACATCTATCAGCATGACTGTTCTTAAAACCATATTTCTTTAAAACATTATCAAATTTAGCATTCCAACACCTAGGTGATTGTTTTAAGCCATACAAAGATTTCTTGAGCTTGCATACAATATCTTTTTGAACAGTAAGGCCCTCTGGCGGCGTCATGTAAATCTGTTCTTTCAACTCACCATATAAAAATGCAGTTTTAATATCAAATTGTATCATTGACATTTTCTGTTCTGCAGCAACAGATAAAAGTAAGCGAATTGAGTCATACCTGACAGTTGGTGCAAATGTCTCAGTATAGTCAATACCGCTTTTCTGTGTGAATCCTTTAGCGCATAGCCTTGCTTTGTACCTTAGTCCTTCAGTTTCATCCTTTATACGAAACACCCATTTACATCCTATAACTCTAGCTTCAGGTGGCTGTTCTACTAACTGCCATGTACCATTATCACTATGTGCTTTCAGCTCTTCTTCAATCGACTTCATCCACAAGTTAGAGTCTTTTGATGACAATGCTTCTGCATATGTTTGTGGTGTGACAGAGAGTGGTACATTACTTGAGCATAGGTAAGTCTTAGGTTCTGTGTTCTTATTAATTTTATTTCGAGGACGAAGTGTAATATTAGAACTCTGAGGATACTTCACTCTCATCTCCGGTACATACTCAGGGTCATCAGAACCATCGCTGTGATCCACGGGTGTATGAGACGACAAATCTGTGGTGTTATCTTCACGGTTTGAAAAACTTTCAATTACATGATCTGATTCTTTATTTTCTGATTCTGACAATGAGAGATGAACCACATTTCTTGTTATACTATTCTCTAGAAAAATTACATTTCTACTTTTTATGACATTTTTTGTTTTGGAATCTAATAATCTATATCCTTTACTATTTTCACAATAACCAACAAAAATAAGTTTCTGTGATTTAGAGTCCCATTTCTTAATTTTCTCTTTAGGTATTTGAGCCATTGCATAACAACCAAATATTTTCATGTGACTTACATCAGGTTTCCTTCCACTCCACATCTCCTCAGGTGTTATATAATTTAGTGCTCGTGTAGGTGAACGGTTCACTATGTATGCTGCTGTCATTATTGCTTCAGCCCACAAGTTTTTCTGTAAGTTAGCATTGATTAACATACATCTGGCTTTTTCAAGCAGTGTCCTGTTCATACGTTCAGATAAGCCATTTTGTTGAGGCGTGTATGGAATTGATGTTTGATGTTGTATGCCGGATGACTTCAAAAATTCAGTAAAATCATTATTTATATACTCAGTTCCATTATCGGTTCTTAATACTTTAATTTTAGTGTCAAGTTGGTTCTCTACAAGACATTTGTATTCTTTAAATTTATTAAGACATTCAGACTTTGATTTTAAAATGAAAACAGTCACTTTTCTAGAATAATCATCAGTAAAGGTAAGAAAATACCTTGCATTTCCGAGTGACTTCACTTCCATGGGCCCGCATACGTCGGAGTGAACAAGTTCTAGCAATTTTGTTGCTCGGAAACCTTCACTTTTGAATGGCAAGCTTGTTTGTTTACCTTCTATACAGGAGATACAGGTCACATTACTGCTCAGGGACATTTGCACACCTTCAGCACAGGTCTCCAGCTTCTTCAGGTCAGTGTAGTTCAAATGACCCATATGCTGATGCCATAAGTAGAAATCATCATTTTCTGTTGAAGCAGATATGTATGCTGGAATACTATGTGTATTTAGCCTGTACATATTATTTATCATTTTAGCAGCTGCAACTTGCTTGTTTGTTTTATTCAAAATTTTACAACCTTGTTTGTCAAATTGTACTTGACAGCCACTATTTATTATCTGACTGACAGAGAGAAGATTCGTAGCCAACTCAGGAATATAGAGAACATTCTGTACTTTGATCGTTTCCAACTTACCTTGTGTATTGACAACATTAAGATTTACCTTTCCACAGGCCTTCACAACTAGCTTCTTGTCATTAGCTACTCTTATTGTGGAAATTGGAGGTGTAATTTCATCGTAAATCAAGTTACGATTCATTGTCATATGCATTGATGCTCCAGAATCAATATACCAATTATTGTCGTTGTTTATTGTTGCAGATAACACAGCAACATACCCAGAATCTGTGTTCTCCTTAGACTTCTGTTCCTTTTTCTTACTTCGGCAATATTTGCTTATATTGATTGCACACATAGCACCTTGGACCTTTACTTGTTTTATTTTTATCTTGAGCTTGTTTGACAAACTGATTTCCCTTACTTTTGACATACAATGCACTAGACTCAGAGCTTCTTACTTCTTGCAGAAGCTTAGTCTTCACAGAATCAGCTGTAATTGTCACACCAGAGCTTTCAACTGCCATGATCATTGGTTGATACATTTCTGGTAAACCGGCAAGTAATAAAGTCCCAAGCCATTCATCATCGACTTCAAAACCAATGTTTCTTAACTTGTGAGCAGTGGTCATGATCTTGTTAACATAATCTTCAATGTTCAGACAATTTTCAAGTGTTGTATTGATCAGATCTCTCAACAGACCAACTCGGCGTGTCAAACCTTTGTCATCGAAAGCTTTGGCTAAATTATTCCAAACTTCTTTAGCTGTTTTGGCTTCTTGTATATGTACATAGTTGATGGGATGTACTAATAAGATAATTTTCGACTTCGCTTTTGTGTTAAGTTTGGGATCAATTGTTTTATTGTCTTTCGCGGTGACACAACTCCATAATTCCTCATGTTCGAGGTAGGTTTGCACTGCAAATCTCCACGTAGGATAGTTTTCTCTTCCAGTCAGCTTTTCAATCAGTGCCATCGTATTATTTGAAGACATTTTTTGCTGATGAAGAAAATTGAAAAACGCGTGGCGAGTTTTGAGGTTATACTGAACTCAATTTCGCACTTTTCACTTGAACTATTTTGTTTTTAAATAAAATCAGGTGGTCTGGGCCCAAAACCTGTTAAATGAAACGAGTATTTTATTAATCACTGTTAATTATATTTTAATGTTAACCAGACAATGGCGAAAAAGGAAGTAAGCTTATATATTACACAGAGCAAATCATAGATACCAGATATATCATAGACAATAAGTAATGTATTCTATAATAATTGCTGAAGGCACCAAATTTACATTCCATAGACTAACAAATAGAAACACGCACTTACATTCTCGTAGGAACAACACGCAAACACATAGTCGAAATAACTAACTATACTTAATATGCAGACATTTTTTTAAACAAACACCGACCACACCACATCAAACACAACGGAACCCAAAAGCAACTCCAAAAACGCACTTTCTTTGCTTCGCTTTTTCTCCTTCCGAGGTCTTTAAAACACAATTTTCAGTTTCATTTCAAAATCACACAATCGAGTAGCCCGCAATATTGTAGTAGCACACAACTCACGAGGGGACTCTTTGTATTGAAGACGCATGGGTCCGCCACGCATCCGCGAATATACACTGTAAATACATAAATAAAATGTAGGAAAAGATAATAGAAATATCTTAAACCGTAAATCTGCCAAGCAAAATATTAAAACCACACTGTTATATTTTGTATAAGGAAAACAATTCTCCATTGGAATTTCAAACCGATTAAAGTTTATTTTAAGAGTTAAGTTAAAACAATTTAGTTATTCTCAGATCTTGTATAAAAGTAGTTGAGCTCAAATTTTAAATTAAAGCAAGCAGAGGAAGGAAGATCGCAGCAATTTTCTCCTACCGAACTCAGTAGCGACCGCAGAACACGGAGTTTCTACAACAGATGTGGTATTTTAATAGCTTTAAATATTTTATTAGCAGACTCGGCCAAGCTTTACTGTGGCTAAAGTTTTGTAATCTATTCAAGGGAAACGGTTGGAGAACACCAGTTACGGGGACCCAAGGGGACTATGCTTTTTTGGTGGTTATGCCATTAAATTGTAGCTTATGTGAAACGTTGGAACTTTCAACACAGGGCCATCTGTTAGAATCGTGACTGTCAAATAATAAACATATAATTTGCAATATAATAATATTACGGATATAAATGAGGATGTAAGCTATTCTATCTTTTAAGTAAGATCAAACTGCACACGGTATGCAAATTTGATTGAAATCGGTTAAGTAGTCCATAGCGGACAAACAACGTGACACGTAATTTATATATATTAAGATAGTCTATTGGGAATGGATATTTTAAATTATTGAAACTTTGACTAGTTATAATTCTTACACTACTGGTTTAAATTACTACTGAATGAAATTTGAAATATACCTACCATTTATCAGGCTTAGAGGTTTTGAAGTTATAGAGAACGAAAATGGCCAGAACTGCTTCGAGGAAAATATAGTACTGCCGTGCTGCTTTTTTGCTCGACTTGGCGGGCGAGACCCCTAATTTATTTATGTATTTAACAAGGCAAGCTACCCTTATGCCTACCTGATACCCATTCCGCATTGATAAGCAGAAATATACTTTTCAAATAAAAAATTGGAAGTGTAATAATTTATTTGAAGTTATACTTATTTTGGCGCGTTACCTATAGTCAAAATTTAGTTTTTTTTTCTATTGTTAGTGTCGTTCATCTTATTACGCCAAAGATGTATAACTTCTAACGCGTGTACACACACACACGTTTTTTTTTTATTTTTTGTAACATTTATGTTATCCATAATTGTCACGTATTTTAGAAAAGATCTGTAACATATACTGTAGATATAGCATTATATATGATGGGGTGAACATTAATATATAAATATAGACTTTACATACAATCACCTCTAAACTTCGTGACTCCACGACTATAGTATGCCATTACCTCGATCTCGGTAGGAAATTGCTCTGCGCACTTCATTTTTCTTGTAAATTTCATTTTTTACATATTCACGTGTTTGCTCAAGTGGTTGTGGCTTGAAATATCATAAAAATCCTTTAAAGCCTAAGTCATTAGTTGATACAACTTAATTAATCAATAAAGCTTTTTATAAATTTGACGAAAACTTAAATGATCCTAATCCTTGGGATTGATTTGATCCAGTTCAAACAATTTGTATGACTCAAAACTTGGCGATTAAAAAGAGTGGCGGAAAGTTTCTTGCCAGTTCTTCTTACCCGCTCTACGCCCTCTTGCGAACTGGTAGTAAATGTAAATTTACAATTAATTTAACTTCTTTTTGACGTTCATAAGTGTACTTGTTTACCTATATGAATAAAGATAATTTGAGTTTGAGTTTGAATTAAAATAGATTCTATATATAACTGTTGTATCGTTAAAATATATTGTGATTTTCATTTATTTAAAAGCTATTGTATACTATTTAATGAAAATAATATAATTAACTAGCTGGTGCTCGCGACTTCGTCTGCGCAGGTATAAAATAATATTTGTTCAAATGATGTTGCGTGAAAGACATTTTTTATCTACTTTAAATACCAGCCTTGCGATTCTGTAACTCACTTTTCGGCTTTACCACTGTTTTGAGCGCTGTGAAAATCGCTGTGTGAGTTCGAAAAATGAGTTACAGAATCGCAAGGCAGAAGCGAAAAGTATTTATTTTCATTTAGAAATCAATTTATTACTACCAAATGTGCTTTTGAAATAAATTAACAATTCTTATTGCAGTTATAGTTCACTATTTTGGTTATAATGGCTTACACATAAGATATTAATTTATTTTAGGTTTTAAAATAATATACGTATTCCAAATTCAAATAATTAAAAAGTTGAAAAAAGGAAAAGTTTGTATGTAACATTATTTATGGCCAGACTAGTTATTATGCGTGTGTTAATATATTTCATTAAGCAATGGATGAGGGTAGTTGAGACGGTCAAAGGCCGACTATGATTTGCAGTTTAATGCATAATATGCGTCGCCGTAAATCAGTTAAGTTAAATTTATGATTATTAACTACATACGGTGTTTTGGTAGTAACCGCCTGGTCTTGGGTTTATACCAGTGAACAGTTTTCGATTAGATTAGAATTAAAATACAAAGATAAATGTCTTATGCTTGGTACTTTCCAAGTTGTTTCTTTAATTCTTACTCTTACCCTCCAATACAACCTGATGGGTCTACTTAAATTTTTGACGCAAAAAGTTTTTTTCTCTCTGCGCAATGAATACCTCGTACGGTAAAGAAAGGAACAGGACCTGATGATTAGTTGCCTTTAAGCAATATTAAAGCGGGAATTAGCTGCAAGATCTATTAAAGAAAAAACTTTTTAACCGGATTAAAGTTATGTATTATTATAGTCACCGTGACCACGCACGCTGTAAAGCACGCGAAACGTCGGATAAATTTAAAATTATGTTAAATAATTGTAAATCACTACATAGTATAAAACAAAGTCGCTTTCTCTGTCCCTATTTCCCTTTGTATGCTTAAATCTTTGAAACTACACAACGGTTTGATGCGGTTTTTTTAATAGATAGAGTGATGCAAGAGGAAGGTTTATATGTATAATAACATCCATTAAATAGTGGAGAAGTACTGTTATTTTTGAGGTTTCTAATGTGATGTCGTAAATAATTACATTTTTTCCGCTTACATTGCAAACGCAGGCTGAACCCTACGAGTTTTATCAAAATAATGTACTAAGTATTGTACACATTGAAAAGGTCTACAGAAAAGTCCGTGATGGTATATGTCTATCTCTTATGGATAACCCACAATAACTTTTTTTTGTCATTTACTTTTTACGACAAATAATGGCTAATTTCCGAAGCGATTTTAACCAATACAGCATTAATCCTTAACCAATTAAATACCTTGAATACATTGTTCATTTAATATAGATCTATACGGCCCTTTACACCGTATGATTTAAGTGAATATTTTCGAAGATATTACAGATTTAAAAATTGCGGGACGTAGCGTTTGCGGCGGTACCGGCCGGCCGCACAGTTTTTCTGTAGTGTATTTAGTATCAGCATTGCACCCGTGCGAAGCCGGGGCGGGTCGCTAGTTTATAATAATACATAACATTAATCCGGTTAAAACGTTTTTTTTGAAATGTGTAAAGGTTATGTCAATCAAAGACAATACTAAGTCTATTAAGTTAGAGCCACTAGGAGTTACTACTCGTTAAATTACGGATGGTAGCTTTGACACACGTCATCTGCGAGTAAAAGCGGACATTTAATTTAAAAGGATGTCGCGTTTAATTTGAAAAGTTCCTCACCCATAGGAAAACGTTGGCATCTGTTGGCAGATTATTTGTTTCGATATTTGAGCTGTACCAGTGGCAATACATTCGTCTCTTTCTGTCAAATTGTGTTAACAGTGTGATGAAAAAAGACCTTCTTGCCGACTCGTTACTAATTAAATGCCTCATTATGGGACTGGAAACGAATAGGTTTTGAATAAAGTGATAACCGCCACCTATGGGCAAGCGGGTATGTTATTATTATTATTAAAGCTTTATTTAATCCATACAACAATTGGTTAGTTTATATTGCTTAATATTAGTATTAGTTAAGTTAGTAAGTTTTAAACAAAATTTAAGTTAGATTTTATTTTTTATTTTTTATATCTAGTTTTTGTATGGCCCCTTTTAGGGTAATAGCCTCCTCCATATTTTTCCATTTCTCTTTGTCTTGAGCAACATTCATCCAGTTTTCCCGAGCTAGTTCTACAATGTCATCTGTCCATCTTTTCCTTTGTCGTCCTATACATCTCTTTCCAGTAGGTCCAGTCCATTTAGTTATTTCTAGTGTCCATCTTTTATCCCGCGCTCTAGCAATATGACCTGCCCATTTCCATTTTAGCCTTGGAGCTTGTTGTGTAAGTTTTACTTTTTTACGGATTTTTTACGGAGCGGGTATGTTACCGACCTTTTAAAGATAGAAGTAACGTTATCGTAGTAATAAATTACTAACACTAATAAAGAGCTGTGGGATGTTTTCTAAATGATATAAGAAAATTATCCTTCCACCATATATACCTGTACTCTGAAAATTTAATAACTTACAACTCTTAACAATCGACTCTGGGGAATAATAATAATAAAACTTTAAATGAGAGGGTGAAGTAGAATTATTTCCGAATCATTTCGACTTAGGGTCCAAGAAAAGAGTTTACCAATTCTTAATCACTTAACATAAGGCCCCCCGTTATATTAAAACAACTAATTAGATTTTTATATACGGTAGTCAAATTCTGCGCTGTATTTAACATGTTTTGACATGGTTATTCGACTTCCGCTGTTATTTTTTGAGTTGATTTCCTAGAAAAGCGGTGCCGTTATTTAACGGCCGTAATGTAACGTTGGGTGACGTCACCCATACGTTGTCTATAAATAACATCGGAGTAGGTTTTCTATAGAACGTTGAGTGTCACCGTAACGTCAAATAGCGGTGCTGTCATTTGCATGACGGCCGTCATAGTGGTGATTCAACGTTTTTCACGTGTAGCGGCGCCCATATTTAATTAATGAGCGGAAACGTGACTTAGACGAGCGAAAATGATTGTTTTTTTGCATTATGTTAAAAAGTAAAGACGACCGTTATTAACAACCGTAAAATGACGGCCGTTAGTTAACGGCACCGCTTTTCTAGGAAAACTAAATATTTTTTTTTAATGGCTCTGGTACGATTTGTGCATTAGCCAGCGTCAAGTATAAGATTTTTTATAATTCGTGCTTGCCTTAGAACTTCGACCGTGTCCTCCATGTACGGTTTAGGCACTCGCCCGGTACCGCACAACCCTCCCAAAGGCCGAGAACATATTTAAATTAAATTAAAACTTGCCCTCGAACCAAAACCTAAGCTTTACACTTGCAGAAAGACGGATTAAGACGTTCCTTCACTAAAAATAATAAATCACACGCTGACGGCCCGTCTAATATTTGGTGATAAACGAGCGACTATTGTTTGCTTGTTATTGTGTTTTTATAACGGTTAAATGTTTGAAATTACCAAGTTTTTAATAAAACGATCCGTTGTCACTTACACAATAGTTAAAGGATATTCTGGGGCATTTTTCATTGTATGAAAATTCATAATAACGGGGATTAAATTACCTAACGCCATTTACGTATAATAAAATAAATATATAAATCAGTGGCGCTACAACCTCTGTTTGGCCTCAGATTTCTGAATCTGTTTCATGACCATTTTCAATCTAATAGGCAAGTAAAAGTAAAGTAAAAAAAGTAAAAAAAATCATATAGGTAACATAATTTACACTTATGACTCGTCAGTAAAGAAATACATATTAATACTTCTAATTTTACATTTACTGCCAGTTCTCAAATCAAGGGCGTAGAACAGGAGAGAAGAACTGGCAATAAACTCTCCGCCACTCTTTTTAATCGCCATTTTTTTAAATTACGAAATGTTTCTAAGGAGCTGCAACCATTACACTATGTCCCATGTGACATTTTAAGTAATTAATAATAATAACATAAATTAAAAACAAAGATTTGTCCTCTATCAGCAGGAGGCATGGTGAAATAGGAGCACGCATTTACATTCTCGTGGGAACAACACGCAAACACATAGTCGAAATAACCAACAAGTAAGGTGATCACCCTCCAGTGCCTGACACACGCCGTCAACTTTTTGGGCATGACATGTCGGTTTCCTCACGATGTTTTCCTTCACCGTTCGAGCAAATGTTAAATGCGCACATAGAAAGAAAGTCCATTAGCCGGGAACCGAACCTACAACCTCAGGAATGAGAGTCGCACGCTGAAGCCACTAGGCCAACACTACTCATAGCAAAAGCAGTAGTAATAGTAGTAAGCAGTTTCTTTATATTATTCTTTAGCAATACAATAAAAAAGAATTTAAAAAGTTTTTACACGCGGATGTAAAAAAGAATGTTGAAATTACTTGGCTATTTAAAATGCTGGACAACGACAGAAGGAAAAAACTATTATGCTCACAGATGTTGTACACTAGAAGATTTCTTGTGAAAAATTTAAAAGCTTTTTCCTTAACACGTGATCTTCATTCCAATACTGCTTTAATAAAGCTATTTTAATACTAACAACGCGAATTTATCTCGTGTCTACCCGTTACAGACGTTTGATTTAAGTGTCTCTAGTCTATGTACCATGTAGTTATTCAATTTAAGATAAAACATATTTATAACACACAAATATACAGTGTCTACAATATTCTTAATCTACATATTATAATAATAATAATAATTAAAAATATATTAAAATTCGAAAAGTGAAGGAAAACATCGTGAGGAAACATGCCGTCGACTTTTTGGGTCTAAGGCGACTTGCCTTAGACCCAAAAAGTCGACGGCATGCGTCAGGCACAGGCGGCTGATCACCTACTTGCCTATTAGATTATAAAACAGTTACAGAATTCTGAGGCACAGACCTAAAAAGGTTGCAGCGCCACTGAATTTTTATTTATTCTATATGGTTAAATATAATCTTTATTTCTGTTACAACAAAAAATTCACAGAAACATTTATATACAAGTTATCTCTATGCACCGACTTTTAACAGTTACACAAGACAAAAACAATTCATAAATAATAGAAGTATTTTAATAAATAATAAGAGCCGTAAAGGCCCTTAATAAACAATAAACTACAAGGAGGCACCTTATCAGAATGCCAAATCGTAAAATGACTGCTTTATGACTGATTTGAGCGCAACCGCCGCGGCCGCTGCGATAACCGCTGTGTGAGTTCGAAAAGTGAGTCACAGAATCGCAAGGCAGCAGTCAGAGAATCCATAAAAAAAATAACACAAATATTTAGGTTATACCAGGAGAATTATAAAGACAATCTTTAGGGAACTCGTCGTTTCGGAAACGTGAGAGGATTCACCTTTATTTATTTTTTATGAGTTTATCCATTATTAACATTACAATGTGTAAGATTTGGGGAGCCTTTTATGTAAAAAATACCTGTTTCCCAGCTCATCTTTAACAAAGTTAAAAGTTTATTCCAAGATAATGTTTTTTTTTTAAATACAATTGCAATTTTCAATTCTTTTTCCATTTTTTTTCTAACAAAAAACATTACATGACGTGTAACACGCTTTAGTGTGGGTGCATGTGAGTTAATGAGTAAGTGTATGTGTAACTACATGTAAGGTCTTAGGAGCATCTTCAACTCCACGTAAGGTATGTAAAAAGCCAGTCCTTTAACTGTTTAGTCGGGTCCCAAAAACAAAGACAGATGTAATTATAATAAACTAGCTACCCCCGCGAACTTCGTTTCATCTTAATGTGATTTAACTTAGCCTACCTTTTTAGTACATACCAACATGGAACATTTTGCTATGCTACCCCAAAGACTGTTCGGTTTTTCGAAATGAAAACTTTTTATGTTTTTCTGTGAATTTTTTTCTATATAAACCTCAGAGTTCAAGTCATAAGTTCTTAACTAACAAATTAAAAATAGGGGTTGATCGTAGAGGGTGAAAAATTAAGGGTTGTATGTGTTTTTGTATGCATAAAAAATTAAAATTAAAATTTAGGGGTTTGAAAGATAGTAGCCGATTCTCAGACTTACTGAATATGCATAAAAAATTACATAAGAATCGGTCGACCCGTTTCGGAGGAATATGGGAACGAACATTGTGACACGAGAATTTTATATATTAGATGTTGCGGGATACCCAAGCCATCATGGTAAGTGGCAACACATAATCTCTCTTTTTATTGCGTCATCCAGTTCTCTATGACATTTTTAGTAAAAACTTTTTCAAGCGGCTGTTTTAGTATTCCTCGTGATAACCGAAACTTTAGCGCCAGCAATTTTGGACCCTTTTGTCTCTTGCGTTTACTTAAGAACTAGCTTTAAACTTATACCTTGAATATTCATTGGAAATTTAAAAGAAATAAGTGTTGGACTTTTAAAACTAGCTTTGTTTCCAAATTAACAATAAAATATTGTTAAACACAGATATGGAGGAAGGAACTTGTTGTGACTGGTCGTACTTGAATTCGTGTATGTGATGTTAGCTATTTCGAATTTAATATACCTATATATTTGCGTGTTGTTCCCACGAGAATGTAAGTGCGTGTTCCTATTTCACCATGCCTCCTGCTGATAGAGGACAAAACTTTATTTTTAATTTTTTTATTATTATTAATTACTGAAGATGTCATGTGGAACATGGTGTAATGGTTGCAGCTCCTTACAAACATTTTGTAAAGCAAAAAACTTGGCAATTAAAAAGAGTGGTGGAGAGTTTATTGCCAGTTCTTCTCGTCCGTTCTACGCCCCTGATTTGAGAACTGGCAGTAAATGTAAAATTAGAAGCATTTAATGTATATTTCTTTTTGACGTTCATAAGTGTACATTGTGTTACCTATATAAATAAATCATTTTGACTTTGACTTTGGAACCAATGTAAACTGAAGCCTGGCTTGGATGTCTTCGGCCTGAAGAGCTTTGCAGCTTGGGCTTTTTGGCCAGTGTAGCACTGCCTTTTGTTTATAATTACCACGATTGGCGCGAAGGCGTCTTCTGCAATCGTCAGTGGCTGGTGTAGAGATGTTGATAGGATATTTTTTTCTTTATGTTTGGGGAAAACGGGCATGAGGCTCACCTGATGTTAAGTGATAGACACTTACATTGCCAAAGGGCTCACAAGTGCGTTGCCTTTTAAAAATTTATATTATTTATATTTAATTTATAGTTTTTTTAAACAATAAATTTATTTTGTTCATTACCATTTTCAGCCTAAATTAGGAATTATTTTTCACTTTTTAGTTTGATGAGCTTTAAAAGCGTGTTTTATAGTTTTTTTTAACTACATTTATTTTCCACTTTTTAGTCCTAGCAGCAATACGTGTTGTCTCAATTTAATCGTATTGCTTTGTGGACTTAAAAAAAATTTCATTGTTTTTTCCAGATAAACCTATGAAATTATTATATTGTCGCTGATTCTTTATAAGTGTACAAAGTTTGAATTAAATCTGTCCGTTTAAAGTGGGTCAAAATCGAGTCCGAAAGAGTGAATTACATACATAAATACTTACAGGTGAAGCTAATATAAAGCGTGTAAAATACTGGTATTATTATGAAAAAGCGTGGGGCGCTCCGTGCCATATTTTTCGTCTATCGAGCAACCCAGTTGTTTAACCAACCAACCCTGTTTTTTAGTTTTTTTAAACAATTATTTATTTTTCAGTCAATTGACATAAAACCTTATTGAATTATACATCAAAGCGTTTTCGGGAATCACCATCAAGACAATAACTATACATTCTTTTACAAAATTAAACCTCGAATTTTATCACAATTAGTTAACCGTCCCGATTACCGTAATACTTCAAAAGTTAATCCGTGTTGATCAACTTGTAAACTCTTAATACGGTCATAAACTTAAGCGATAGCGGAAACTAAACGCCCACCTATAGAAAGACATCGCTTTTGTTGACTATAGGGGCATGCAGAAGACCAAGATAATGTTTTAAACTAACACTTATGAAAAAAAATCGCCAACTTTCAAATGATGGCTACACTGGGTTTGACTTAAGCGACAGTATCCGGCTAATAAATAAATTTAAAATATTGGTTGTTTGTAAAGTAGGTTTACGATCGAGATGTTTACGTGATAACGTCTTATTGGTGATATAAGTTTTTGGGAAGTAAGGAATTAATGAAGATAACAATTTTTTCAAATTTTAAATTACATCTATCGTTTTATTCACACTTTTGATGATAAATTTCGGGTGTAAAATGACAAGTTTACTTATTCGACTATGATATACATTTTTCTTCATACATTCACGGAATGACTGGCAGCGCTCGAGATGAGACGGGAGATCGGTCCGTCTCTCTCTCGTTATACCTGCGATCGCGCTCGTGAGGTTTTGGTGTGACACAAGTTTCTGAACATGTCACCCGACTAAAACGATTTTAAAGACGTTATCACGTCAAAATATCCACTGTTTAGATTTGGGGGGTACCCTAAGCGAAACGCACCAAAACATCGATCATGACCTTGGCATACGGAATTGCCTGTCTATCGTACAATGAGCAGGGGCAAAGAGAATTCGGAGAAACATAAAAGGCAGTAGATCACCTGGCCGTTCACCAACCAGATGGATCTATCAAGTGAAAGACTCGTCTTCCTCAACTATACACTGTTATAAGAGTGGCGCTGTATAGAAACCGGTGGAAACATATCAGATGTTTTCATGCTGACCACGACAGACATGAGCTATCGAGTGAAGAGAGAGTTACCATGAAGCGCCTCTGACAAAAAGAGTAAGGTGTTTCAGGATAGAATACGCATCCAATTAAAAACAGAAGGCACTTTATGTGGAACCCCTTAATAGGCCAACAATCGCTGTGTCTTGGAAAAGACCGAGCCATAGCAAGTAAAGATCATAACAACTGAGCTTTTTAAGGCAGTTTTTGCCACGCACCACCACTATGTGGAACCAGATGCCCACTGAAGTATTTCCAAACCAATTTGACTTAGGGTCTTTCAAGACAAGAGTACCAATTCTTAAAAGGCCGGCAACGCACTCGCGAGCCCTCTGGTATTGAGAGTGTCCATGGGCGGTATCACTTAGCATCCGGTGAGCCTCCTGACCGTTTGCTCAATAAAAGCATAAAGTACATTCACTTTGGTCTAGTTTTAGCGCCTTAGATAATGGCCCCCAGAATGTGCCTATTAAATTCGCTTCGCTTACCACAATGACCAGCAATGATAGATACCATGAAGCGCCTAAAGAAGTAAAGAGTAAGTGCCTCTGAACCTCTGACATAAAGAGTTAGGTGTTTCAGGATAGAACACGCATCCAATTATACCCAACACTCTTACTGTGGAACCCCTTAATAGGCCAACAATTGCTGTGTGTTGGAAAGGACCGAGCCATAGCAAGTAAAGATCATAACAACTGAGCGTTTTTAAGGCAATTTTTGCCACGCACCACCACTTTGTGGAACCAGCTGCCCACTGAAGTATTGCCGAACCAATTAGACTTAGGGTTTTTCAAGAAAAGAGCGTACCAATTCTTAAGACCGGCAACGCACTCGCGAGCCCTCTGGCATTGAGAGTGTCCATGGGCGGTATCATTTAACATCAGGTGAGCTTCCAGCCCGTTTGATCTATGAAAAAAGAGATATAAAATACATGGCCCCCAGAATGGGTCGCTATTGAATTCGCTTCGCTTATCACAATGTCCGGACCGTACACAAAGATTTGCTCAACTAAATTCGGGAACTACAAAGTGGTTCTTAAGTATAATAATTAAACCGTTTTAGTTTCGATCATACATCACGTTTAGGCAATCTCTGACATCTGCCGACTGAAGTGGGTAACGATGCTACTTTGTGTATAAGTTTCATTGAGTTAATACACAAAACGTGAAGAGTTTAGGTACAATTTGACGACTCATTGGTCTAGTGGTTAGTACCCCTGACTGCGAATCCATGGGTCCCGGGTTCGATCCCGGGCTGAGACGAACATCGATGTGATGAGCATTTGGTGTTGTGATTAGGTCTTGGGTGTTTAAATATGTATTTATATGTCTATCTATAATATGTGTGTATATCCGTTGCCTAGTACCCATAACACAAGCTTCACCAGCTTAGCAAGAGACCAGGTCAATTGGCGTGAATTGTCTTTAAAAAAAAAAAGGACCACCGTGGTTTTTAGTGTGCGACTCACATCCCAGAGGTCGTAGGTTCAAATCTTCTATGTACGCATTTAACAGTCGCTCACTGTAAAGAAAAACATCGTGTGGAATAGGACTCTCATCTCTGAAGTCATAGGTTCGAACCCGGCTGTGCACCAATGGAATCCCAATGTGCGCATTTAACAAACTCAATCTCAATATATCTATATTCATATAGGTAAACAAGTACACTTATGAACGTTAAATTAATTGTTAGTTCGCAAGTCAAGGGCGTAGAACGAGCAAGAAGAACTGGCAAGAAACTTTCCGCCTCTCTTTTTAATCGCTAAGTTTTGAGTCATACAAATTGGAACCCAAATCAATCCCAAGGATTAGGATCATTAAGTATTATAAAAAGCTTTATTGATTAATTTACGTTTAACGAGGGCTTTGAATGTATTTAGTGATGATTCTCTAATTTCGCATGGGAGTTGGTTGTAAAAACTGATACAATTTCCTTATAATAACAGTCGTTCACTAACAGGAAAACCTCACGAGGAAACCGGCCTTAGGCCCAAAAAGTCAGGATACGATAAAGGATACGACCTCCAAATGTTTAAAAAGCGAGTCTACTCCTCCCTCAAAGGCCGGCAACGCACCCACTAAAAATGGGTGTCTATGGGCTGCGTAGACTGCCCTTTTTGGTCATCCCGCAAGCTCGTTTGCCCCCCTATTATATTTAAAAAAAAAATTAGCCTCTCAGTAGACAGAAGGCTCATCACACTATCAGAAAAAATAATACTAGACAGATAAAGAAATCTGAGGCCTAGATTTAGCCCTTCTTGAGGTATAAAAAACCTATGTCCGTCTTCTAGTTTTCATGGTACCACCAATTTTCAGCCAAATCGGTTCGACTACTCTTGAGTTATAAATGGTGTAACTAACACAACTTACTCTTTTTGCATCTCAATAGCAATAACTTCGTATTGGTATTAGATAAAATGAAATGATGTATTATTGTATGAACTGCGCATTTTTTTTAAATAGCTGGCCACTTACGTTTTGATTCTTTTTTTACATGAAACACTCTCAAACTATGCTTAAATTATTTTGGTATCAAATTTCATGTCAAAAACTCAAGTTATTATTTTGTTTTTGAAAAAAGTACCATAGATACTTATATTATTTAATGTATTTCTAGTAGTATAGTCTATCAGGAATAAGATGACACCAAAAACGTCACAAATTTCATTACTTTGTGGCCGTTGTGCACATGAATGTGTAGTAAAGTAAAAATTACGTAATTTTTTCTAAAAAAAACATTATTTTGGGAATCATTTTTCTGAGCGCTGGAGAGCTGTCCCGTGCGGGGTTCAAGGATTATCCATTATTTCTGGGATGTACATATATAGATAGCAGCGTTCGCTATATACTTACTGCGTTACACACCTTGGGTTTCATTCTAGGTTTTCATACGGATCCCTAACTTATTTGAAAATATTCTATAGCCTATGTTCATCAAGGATAAATAAGGATTCTAATAGTGAAAGAATTTTTCAAATCGGTCCAGTTTGGAGCTCAATACAAACAATCAAATGTTTCCTCTTCATGATATGTTGAATGATATCTACACTAATATATAGTGTAGATATCATTCAACATTGACAAATTAGTATCAAATACTAATTGATTTCATCTATATTACGACCTAATTTCAAGTTAGAAACCGTGTCAAACTATCGGCTACTACACTCTAAGTAGTATAGGAAGGCATTTTTGATGGTTATTAATGAAAATATCGTATTATAACATGAACATAACAATTAAATATATAGTACTTACAATTTTACATAGTAATAATAAAAATTAATAAAAAAAAAAAATTAGGTACTGGCAGTGCAAAAAAAGAGTGGCGGAGAGTTTATTGCCAGTTCTTCTGTTCCGTTTTGGGTATATCTACGTTCAATTTATAAATTGATAGTTTTATATAAATTAAAATTCGTTCTTGTGTCAACATTAACATTACTATATAATAAACGTTAATAGGGTAATTAATTTCGTTATGAACAAAGAAAGTTGATTTTCGGATGTGTCCATCAAACATAATTAACCGTGACTTATAATATTTTGTATACACAGAATACAGATAATGATAAATTGGAAATTGGAATAGTCTACACTATATAATAATAAAATAATATACATTGAAATAAATAACTAATCTTAACATAAACTAAAATATATGATTAAAAGGAGTCCCTTTAGGCAAGGTTCCGAAGATACTGGCAGCGTTCCCCCTTTGAATTGCTAGACTAACTAATTATTTGAAACGCTTTTAACGTTAATATATATTGATATCAGAATTCTTGAATTGCATTCAGTTTATTTGACTGATACCCGTGTTTCATTCCTAACTCTATGGACATAGAACGGTCTACTATAAAGCAGACCAATTAGGGACAGCCTTCGGACAGTTAACAATATGACAATTTTAAGATTGTAATTTGACGGTTTCACTTCGATAGCTTACAATCTCCCGAATAATAATACGTTAAATTGTAAGCAGTACGTTGAGTTCACAATCTTTCGACAGTTTACAATCCCGCGAGATAGATTACAATTTAACGGTGTTTACAATTTTACGGTGACATATACAGGGTGGCCAAAAAGTCGTGGATCAAACGCAAATAGGGGATTTAGGACCTTTTCAGAATCCCTATAAAATGCGCCAAAACTTGTAATACAGGGTCACTTTTCGGCAGAGTAATTTTTTTTCACAGTGGGGTCCGAAGTAAACAAAAAGTTTTGATTTGAAAAAGAATTATACCGTATAACTTAATATTGTCTTCAATACACTCAATAAACAACTATAAATAGTATGTCTAACGCAAGAACTCATCAATACCAATTTAGTGGATATTATGAAATAGATACAGGTTGTAGATTTTTTCGAATTTTAATAAGAATTAGTAAAAAAAAAAGTAAATTTTCTTATAAAACGCAAAATAAATTATCTCTGCAGGGGTTGAGCTTAGAGACCTCCCGTAGAACAATTTTTTGCAGCTGCTTTTTGACCACCCTGTATACAGTATCTATATCTACCTCCATAAAAGCGTTAGAAATTATGAAAAGTGCCAAATTATATTGCCCTTACAATACATTAAGTCGGCTAAATTCTGTCGGTTCTTGCCATTTCAGTTAATCCAGACTTTGAAGTTTAACTTCGTAGAAGCCGATTGTTTTAATGTTTTGAAAACGTTGATTTGGGGGAATGCCAAATAATGAAAATTGTTCTGAAACCGCCCAAAGTATTTTGCTAATTAATACGCAATTATTCAATTAACGACAGTAGTTATGGTGGTGGAAGGTTTGATGGTTTTGGTCGGTCTGATGATAATGGAAATAGCAGGAAAAGACTGGCTATTGGCAAAGAGAGTCACTGCAAGAGTTAGAGGTGGCCGTCACCAAAAGGGCTACGTAGCCTAGCGGTCTGATTAGGCGTCCGTTAGGTGAGGGGTATCGGGTTCGATTCCTGGTTGGATTGCAAGTTTATATAACTTTTAAATTGTTCTCTGCCTTTAAGAGGGTTGTGTGGTATCGGGATATGTCGAATTTCAAAGGCATGCAGAGACCATCAAACCTTAGAATGGAGACTGTGACGTGTAGTTTGACGACTCATTGGTCTAGTGGTTACTACCCCTGACTGCGAATCCATGGGTCGCGGGTTCGATCCCCGGCTGAGACGAACATCGATGTGATGAGCATTTGGTGTTGTGCTTAGGTCTTGGGTGTTTAAATATGTATTTATATGTATATCTATCTATGTATGTATATCCGTTGCCTAGTACCCATAACACAAGCTTCACCCGCTTAGCATGGGACTCGGTCAATTGGTGTGAATTGTCATAAAAAAAAATTGCAAGTGATTGGCAATTCAACATTCCTTTTTACGATTGAGGTAGAGGTCTGTGTGGTCTGTGGTTCAGAGCTGGGCTCTCGCAGGTTTTTTTGGGCTCAATGTCGGTTATAAGCCCGGGTCCCTTGGTTTAAATGCCATGGCGAACCCCAAGGGTCCATCTTAAGGGCGTGGACTGTGGAGGGCTGAGGTGTTTTTAGTGGGAGAGAGACCCCCTCGACATAAGGACTTAGCAAATACTTACAACATTTAAAATGTATCTTAAGGATATGGGAATAAAAAGGCTTTATTATTTGAGTCGCATCGTAAGCTCAATTAAATAAAAGTTCAAACACCTTTTAAAGAGGACAGGAGGCTCACCTGATGTTAAGTGATACCGCCGCCCATGGGCTCTCACTCTCACTCTCAATCTCTCTCTCTCTCTCTCAATGCCAGAGGGCTTGCGAATGCGTTGTCTTTTAAGAATTGATACGCTTGAACGACCTACAACCCTAAGTCAAGTTGGTTCGGAAATATTTCAGTTTGAACTTGGTTTCACATAGTGGTAGCAAAAACTGCCTTAAAAACGCTCAGTTGTGAAACGACGGACGTCAGGTGAAATAGATATATTGCATTTTAACACGTACAGTTAAAAATAATTTTATAATAATATCGCCATCTTGTTTATCAATAGATTTCGATACTTTGGCTCTTGATCTGTGAAAGTATTAAAGTAAAGTAAAAAATCATTTAATCACATAGGTAACATAATGTACACTTATGACTCGTCAGTAAAGAAATACATATTAATGCTTCTAATTTTACATTAACTGCCAGTTCTCAAATCAAGGGCGTAGAACGGATGAGAAGAACTGGCAATAAACTCTCCGCCACTCTTTTAAATCGCAATTTTTTTTTACACAACGTTTGTAAGGAGCTGCAACCATTAGACTATGTTCCACATGACATATCAAGTAATTAATAGTAACATAAATTTAAAAAATAAACAAAGACTTGTCCTCTATCTGTGTATATTTAAATACTGTTTAAAAATTAAGAACCGTTATAAGGGGATAAATAGCGACGCTAGACCGCGTATTTTCTGAGGTTGTAGAACCAAACGTTACATCGTATAGACGAAACGGTAAACCAAAATCGTGTAATTTCAAAGTTTTAGGGAGTTTGAGGCTTTGTCTAAGGCATGTCCTTGATGAAAAAACTGCTGAATCGGCTCACGCTCTCTAAATTTTAACAGCTGAAAGAGCGACACAAACACAGCTTTCAAGAATAAGTAGTATTTAAGATATTGTTTTATAAGAATAAATCAGATTTGAATATTGATCTGTCTTATTCATCTCTCATTTCAAAGTGACGAAGACTACTTCAAGCTCTTAATTTATTTATTTCTATATACATTCTAAAACTATGTGTATGCCTAATAAATATAAGAAAATATGACATCATAAATTTAACACACATACACATAAATTACAATAGAACATAAGAAATCTATCAAAGGAAAACATTAAACAAACAACCACAAAAAAAAACAAAACTAAAAAGATAAAAAATAACAATAACAGTAATAAACAAAACTAAATGAAAATAAATAATAGTTAAAAAAAACTAAAAAACACGCTTTTAAAGCTCTTCAAACTAAAAAGTGAAAAATAATATTAATTATAATTATATTATATATATTATATATAATCATATTATATTATTAATTTATTTTTTATTTTTTAGGTAATTTTTTTTTATTTTTTTCATTTTTTTTTCGGATTATTGCATTGTCATCGATCTTTGACAGGTGCGCAAAGTTTGAATTAAATCTGTCCGTTAAAAGTGGGTCAAAATCGAGTCCGAAGAAGTCGGTTACATACTGTACGCACACACATACATACATACAGGTGAAGCTAATATAAAGCGCGTAATAACAGTAATAAACAAAACTAAATGAAAACTTAAACCACATTAATTGCAGGCTGCAAAACAAAGTTACGGTAAGTTGGTAGACTGTTGTATTTTCAATATTGATGCTTTGATCAATATCGTGGTGATCCTGCCCGATAGCTTTGAGATAATCCCACCACCTCGAACCTTTGATCCTACCCGAAGGGCTCCGTCTGTTACCTTAGGTCTCTTGGTGCAGACAACCCGACATTATTTATATATTCACTATTTATGTGTGTACATACCCTAACGTCTGTAGGGCTTAGGGATCAGTAGGGTTGTTAGGTTCTTACATCTCACCCTCTCATATATTTAGTTATATAACACAGCTTAATACATACACTACATATACTATACAGCTACTCCTGACATTCATTACATATAAATTTAAACATACAATTCACAATGCACTGGCTGTACAAGTAATCACTTGTACATTATATTAATTTGTAATTCACTTTATAATATTTAGTTTTCTGGATCTGTGTCGCCAACCTTTTTAGGTCTGGGCCTCAGATTTCTGTATCTGTTTCAGTGTTAGCACTTCAGCGTGCGACTCTCATCCCTGAGGTCGTAGGCTCGAGCCCCGGCTGTGCACTAACTTTCTATGTGCGCATTTAACATTCGCTCGAACGGTGAAGGAAAACATAGTGAGGAAACCTCGCCTTAGACCCAAAAAGTCGACGACAGTCAAGCACAAGAGGCTGATCACCTACTTGCCTATTACATTGAGAAGTTATCTCGAAACAGATTCAGAAATCTGAGGCCCAGACCTAAAAAGGTTGTAGCGCTGATTCATCTTTTTTTTTAAACACTACATGGCGAATTTTATACTCCTTTTAGTTTGCAGTCGGTCAACATTATTAAACACGTAACCAATAAAAATTTAACTATAATGCACCTTATATCGGGAAAAATAAATATACTATTAAGACATTAAATTTAACGTCGGCTATAAAATAAGTAATAATCGTTATGTGTTATGAACAATATTATGATCTCTTTGAACCTGGGGTTGGTGAAAGCCTAAGCCTCCAAAAGTGATAGTAGGAGAGCTGGCACCAATTTTTGGGTAGGTATTTGAGGCAAGCTGAAAACTTGTCACATACCTCTCATATTATATTCCAACACGGAATTGCAGACCTGGCTGGTGAGTAGCGGGGCTAAATCAACCCCTATATTTTTTTAAATATTAATTTTTTTTCCACAAGAATATATTTGAGGCAATACGCAATTTATATATGTTGCAGTGTAATCTATATATATAAAAATGAAACCCGTTTTCCGTTGTCACGACATAACATGATAACGGTTTGACCGATTTGTCTGATTCTTTTTTTATAATATTCCTTGAAGTAAGAGGATGGTTCTTACGGAGAGAAAAATTTTAAAAAATTGAGTGAAAAAGTCTAAAAACTACAAAATTTTTTTATTTTCCCATACAAAATATTCGTAATAATACTTAAAAGTCAATTTGAACTTTAATACCATAGTATAAAGTTCAAGTGTTAGTGGAGGGGTTCCGGGAAGGTAAATTTTTATTTTTTGACATGATGTATTTTGTTGTCTTCTGCTATTCGGGACACCGGTCTATACCGGTCTTGCGGAAATGGTCTGCAATTCCATGTTGGAATATAATCGGAGAGGTATGTGACAAGTTTTCAGCTTGCCTCAAATACCTACCTAAAAATTGGTGCCAGCTCTCGGACCATGATTCACCTTCAGTCGTGCTCTTCATTTCTGAAGATGTTATGGACCCGCAGAACTTCCTCCCATGAGTTCCCACGAGAATGTAAGTGCGTGCTCCTATTTCACCATGCCTCCATAGAGGACAAATATTTTCTTTTAATTATTTTACTATAATTTATTCCTTAAGATGTCATGTGGAACATGGTGTAATGGTTGCGGCTCCTTACAAACATTGTGTAAAACAAAAAACTTGGCAAAAAGAGTGGCGGAGAGTTTATTGCCAGTTCTTCTCTTCCGTTCTACGCTCTTGATTTGAGAACTGGCAGTAAATGTAAAATTAGAAGTATTAAATGTATATTTCTTTTTTGACGTTCATAAGTGTACATTATGTTACCTATATGAATAAATGATTTTTTACTTGACTTTTGATATGTAACCGTCTTAGTATGGACGCGTTTGTTTCCTTAGCTGTCCAGGGAATATCCATCCGGCTCCAACACCGCATTTCCAGAGCATCTTTTTTCCTCCTTTCAGATGCCCGCATTTTTCAAAAGCGACATTCCAACAAATAATAAACAATATTGAAAACGAATTGTAAAGCTTTGAAAAGTCGGTTAAGAGTATTTTACTTTCAACTCTCATAATTAATGAATGAAAGTTTTTATTTGAAAATTCACTGAAAGCTTATTACATACTTATTAATAAAGATCTATATTGTAACACTAAAAGAATATTATTTATAAAGTGACCCAACAGATTTTTATACCGTTAGTCTAGAAATTTCTGAGGAATTCATTATGGTTTCAAATAAATTGGCTCAATTATAACATATATTTTCACAAAAAATCTACAAAATACACGAAATTTAATATTTTACGTTATTTTTGTAACTCAACTCTGCTGAGAAGATACCTTCAAGTATTGAAAATCCCTTTTTAAAGGCCGGCAACGCACTAACAAGGGCGACCATAGCCTTTTATTTGCACCCTTATTTTATAAATCTTATAAAAAAAAGAATTATATAGATATAGCTCAGAGTTCAAGTCATCAATTTTTAGTTAAGCAATAGAAAATAGGGGTTGATCGTAGAGGGGTTAAAATTAGGGGTTGTATGTATTTTTGTATGCTGTATAATAAAAATCTGTCGAGCCATTTCGGAGGAGTTTAACTACAAACACCGCGACACGAGAATTGTATATATTAGATAAATAGATATATAGTTTTTGTACGACAATATTTAGGAAAATCGACAAGTCAAGTTTTCTCATCATGATAATTTCCAACTCGTTTAAGGAGGATTAATTAAAACTAAACCAATATTGCTTTTTCAATTAGAAAACCTGTTTAAGACGAGAAAATTTCAAATTAACCTTCGCAAAAAGAGTTAAAACAAAACTTAGTTCATTTCGTCCTGAAGTTAGCTTTGAGGTAAATTATTATCTACTGCGAAATAACCACAAAGTATTAAGTGGTATTCTGTTAAGGTGTTTTCCAACGAGGCGTAAAACCGCAGATAAATAAAGAGAAACGTTTTGTATTGCAAGTTTGTCAGAAAAAATCTCAAAAACCCGACTTAAAAAATTCTAAGAAGGCTTTTTTTAATTCTAAAGCCGAGCTTATCCTGAAAAGTTAGCTAATAGCTTAATAGCTTTTCTTAGCTTTAAGTATACATAAATACGAATAAAAGGCTTGGTGAAGGTTTCAAAAAATATTACATACTGGGTGAACGGAATCCCCGCTCATTATAAACCACTCACACCAGAATACTTGCACGATGTCGACTTTTTAAGAATTGGTACGCTCCTTTCTTGAAGGACTCTAAGTCGAATTGGTTAGGAAATACTTCAGGCAGTTCCACATGAATGCGCGGCAAAAACTGCCTTAAAAACGCGCAGACCATATCAGAATCCATTCAGGTAGCAATAACCTTTAATAAATACCTCAATGTACAATGAATATTTGAAATGTATTTCTTTTTCCTCAAACCTGTTAGAATACGTTTTGTGTTTCGTTCTATACGAATAATTCTCTAGTCTAATTACAATAACAAGCTTGAAGTAATTAGACCAGGTACAGTTTCTGCTTCTTTTTTTTTATAGAACAAGGGGCAGGGCAGGAGGGTCATCTGATAAGTGATATCCATTGACACTCTCTATGCCAGAGAGCTCGCGAGCGCGTTACCGGTTATTTAAGAATTGGTACGCTCTTTTCTTGAAGGACCCTAAGTCGGATTTGTTCCAAAAATACTTTAAGGGGCAGCCGGTTCCACATAGTGGTGGTACGCAGCAAAAACTGCCTAAAAAACTAACTTGTGGAACGACCGAACTGCTTCTGTTTTCCTGATCATTCTTTTACGCATCACCTTTGTGGCTATCGTCAAAAGCTGCAATGGTACTCTGAAACTTCCAATAACAATTGCAACTTCCATTGAGTTTTAGTACTGATTCAAAGATATCAGCGCTACAGATGTTGAGACTACATCGAAATTACATAAACACCAATCGCTATCGCTATATGGAAGGTACATGGGCTGGGTACTTACCATTCCGCACATGCGGAACACCGACAACACTAGGAGTTTCATAATGCAACCCAACATTTTGTACTTCAGTCATACAATATAGAACGAGAACCTTGAGAAGATCATCTTGATGGGCAATACCAAAGCCTAGATCACGTGCACGTTTGCCAACAATGGTCTGATCATGTCAAAAACTCCTCCAAATTATACACAATTGTAAAAGAAGTGCAGGACCGAAATTGGTGGAGGAAAATTCACGCCAGCTGACCACGATAATCAGAAGTGAGATATGGAGTCCAGAGAGAGAGAGAGGAGTTTCATATATTTGATGAAAGGATGAAGGAGTTATGGGAGAACTTGCACAAATAAGTACACAAATAATTGACAACCTTATTTCGATCTTTAGATCTACTGTGTTAAGGGCTGGCAACGCACTTGCGAGCCATCTGGCAATGTGTCCATGGGTATCAGGAAAGCCTCCTGCACGTTTGCCTCCAATTAAAAATAAAGTATTTAATGATATCGTAAAATTATTACAATTAAACCGCCGAGTCCGCAACCGGCCTATGTTATAAGCACATTAAAATAACGACAAAAATGAAAGCTAGCCGACATTTCTGTGTGATGTGAAATATTACATCTGTCCTGTGATTTATTCAGTACGAGATTGGTGGCCGTTTTTTATTTTTGTATTGACGTACATGATAGGTATTACCAGGTCGCAGTGCGATCATTTATTCATTTGTTAACCATTTTATCGGCACACGTTTTTACCTTAAATATCTTTTTCATTAAATTGTGTCTAATAGATAATTAATATATACATATCGTCAATGTAGAATGATAACCTCATTTTTAGTATTCTTAGACATTTAACTAGTATAATCAGGAAGTAAGGACTCATTTATGATATTAATAAATAAGTCCTTTTTACCATCTAAAACTATGGACAAAAACACATAATAATATTTTAACGAACGTTGACGAAATGATATTTTTTTCCTTTCATGTAATGTTTGACGATATACAGATGATCTTAATTAATGATTTTATGAAAGTAATACAATTAATAGAGCAGTTACCTAGTGGCTTCAACATGCGACTCTCATTCTTGAGGTCGTAGGTTCGATCCCCGCACCAATGGACTGTCTTTGCATGTAACATTCGTTCGAACGGTGAAGGAAGACATCGTAAGAAATGTCTTGCCTTAGACCCAAAGTCGAAGGTGTGTGTCAGGCACAGGAGGCTGATAGTTGCGTATTAGATTGACATGAGACAGATACAGAAATCTGAGGGCCAGACCTAAAAAGGTTGAAGCCAATTAGTTATTTTTTATACAATTTACACAAAGCAAATATTAAGTTCACTACATTTTTCTACACAAATATAAGCATCTGAACGCACGAATAAATATTTGAAAACCAATATATGTATATAATATATGTATATATAATATGTCAATCATTTTAATTACTGATAATTCTTTTGAAACCTTAAATACGCTATTATCCAAATACTGTGGATTTCTTGTCGATTATCTTTATATGAATGCGTTCTTTGATTTGAAATTTCAACGTATCGACAGTATGAACATAAAATGTTTGACAGTTACGAAACCCATAAAGAGATCGCATTGGAATGATTTTCTATACTAATTAATGTTATAAAGAGGAAAGGTTTGATTTTTTTGTTTGTTTGAAATTAATAGGCTCCGAAACTTCTGGACCGATTTCAAAAATTCTTTCTCCTTTGGCAAGCTACACTATTCCCAAGTGACATAGGCTTCATTTTAAAAAAAAATACTGATGCTTACTAAAACTTGAATAGGTGTAAAAAAGTAAACAAAAATCTTCCTTCAATCGTGTGCGTTGCGAAAACTATTAATGATAGAACAAAATGATGTATTACAATTTTAATACTTAATTTAGGTCGCGATAGCATGTCTTTATCTTTTATAGTTACGTCACAATAAGCGTCCTTTTCTTAATTTTTTTTTATTAAAATATCACCGCTAGAAAAGGCTCTTTATTCGTACCTAGGTATTGATGCTTATCAAAATAATTACCAACGTTTCACATAAGCTACAATTTAATGGCATAACCACCAAAAAAGCATGGTGGATTGATGTTCTCCTGCCTTTTCTCTTGAATAGTTTATTACTATGTAATATAACAAAAATCTTAGCCACAGCAACGCTTGGCCGAGTCTACTAGTATTATAATTTCCAATGCTTTAAAAAAACAAGAACCATGAAAATTTAACTGTTCTCGAGTTATAAGTGTTCGTTGTATTTGTTTTATATATTAGCACGGTTTTAATCAAAACAGTGCTAATTGATTTAGTTTTAATTAATAACGGAGTTCGGTTGAATTCACAATTATTATTTATTCACTTCGACAATCAATCAGAAATATATCGATAGAGCTGAATTGTCACGGAGCCATCTCTCTTTTCAATCGCCAAGTTTTGGACAAGCGAGTGTTTAAAGCGCACTAGACACAGATACAGTCAGGAATTGAACCTGCAACCTCAGGGATGGCTGGAGTGCTAATTGAATAGACGCTTTAAGATGATGTCATTAGAGAATCGTTGAAAATTAAATGAATACATCATTTGCATTTAAGTTATTTAACTAACTAATCTGATTGATTGATAACCCCAATCCTTATCAAACTTTATATTTCTTGTATTCTCTAGATACCCTTCTCTATTTGTCCCTTCTTTCCGAAGAACGTGTATTATTATTGAGCATTCTGATAAACGAGCTAGGTCTGGATATCCATAGCTGCCTTGCGATTCTGTAACTCACTTATCGAACTCGCACAGCGGTTTTCGCAGCGGCGGTCGCGCTCAAATCAGTCGTGAAGCAGTCATTTTACGATTAGGCATTCTGATAAGTAGGGAGCTTGTAGTTTATTGTTTATCAGAATGCCGTACACACGAACTGACTTGAGCTTGATAAAGATTAAGAAGCGGGGTGAAGAACTGTCGGATTTTTGCCAAAATACATTTTTATGCCTACCTAAGGCTTTAGAGTGAATAAATGAATTAATTACATTCATAACATGTTTAGTTAGTTAAACATAATATTTACCTACAAAGCGCTTTAAAAGCTTAAAGCAAAAGTTAGATTACCCAGTTCAATTCTAAGAGTACTGAACAGACGAACTAGTTTCAACTTTTATCTTCCAAAGCTAATTTCTACGTTTTTAGTTTTTCTAAAAGCTTTTAAAGCTTAATGTTGTAGATAAGACCTGTCTTAGTATCAGATAGATCTGTACTTAGTCTGCCCATAAATACTCAGTTCTAATAATACATTTATTTCAGGCAAAAATCCATAGAATCTTTAAAAATCCCGAAGAACGTTTAGGAATAATTTTAGCCTTTTTATACTAAACAAAAATTTGTTTATATCTTAGTATTAGCAAATAAATACAATAAGATTTCGATTCATAAAATGCGGTCAACACACTTGCGAGCTTTTTGGCAGTCTGTCTCTGGGCGGATCTGCCCTATCGTGTGTATCTATTTCCAAACATACAAACACTTATCTATACATGAAAACGGCTTGACCGATTTGTCTGATTTTGACGTGATAACGTCTTTAAAATCGTTTTAGTCGGGTGACATGTTCAGAAACTTGTGTCACACCAAAACCTCACGAGCGCGATCGCAGGTATAACGAGAGAGAGACGGACCGATCTCCCGTCTCATCTCGAGCGCTGCCAGTCATTCCGTGAAACTTGTCACGCGGAATCCTCACGAGCGGAGGCTGGCATAGCGTTCGAGTGAGTGGACCGATCTTCCGTGAATAAAACGATAGATGTAATTTAAAATTTGAAAAAATTGTTATCTTCATTAATTCCTTACTTCCCAAAAACTTATAACACATTATAACATTCTAATATGATAAGTTTCATCAGTACGTACACTAAAATAATTGAACAAACCACTTGAGTCAACAAATTGTTAAAGGAATAAATATATAAGAAATGTTATAACACCGTTACAGAATATCTAAATGATAGATTCTAATTACTTTATAGAACTTAAGTTTAATAATAATTTTAAGTAAATACTCTTTTGTCGCAACGTGAACCCTAAGCAAATATAATAAATAAGTAATGTGTATAGAGTTAAATTAAAAAAAAAATCAGGGGCGCTACAACCTCTTAAGGTCTGGGCCTCAAACTTCTGAATCTGTTTCATGATCATTTTTCAATCTAATAGGCAAGTAGGTAATCAGCCTCCTGTGCCTGACACACGCCGTCGACTTTTTGGGTCTAAGACGTCGGTTTCCTCACGATGTTTTACTTCACCGTTCGAGCGAATGTTAAATGCGCACATAAAAAGAAAGTGCATTGGTGCACAGCCGGGGATCGAACCTACAACCTCAGGGATGAGAGTCGCACGCTGAAGCCACTAGGCCAATACTGCTCTAGAATAGAATTAACTATAACAATGCATGCTGTGCCTAACCAAGGTCCTTATTGTAACAAAGTTATAACAACTTTTAAGTACATAAAGCTTAGGTTTCCTTGAAAAGCGGTGCCGTTATCTAACGACCGTAATGTAACGTTGGGTGACGTCACCCATACGTTGTCTATAAATAACATCGGAGTTGGTTTTCTAGAGCACGTTGAGTGTCACCGTAACGTCAAATAGCGGTGCTGTCATTTGCATGACGGCCGTCATAGTGGTGATACACATTAATTCAACGTTTTTCGCGTGTAGCGGTGCCCATATTTAATTAATACAATGAGTGGAAACGTGACTTGGACTGGCGAAAATGATTGTTTTTTCGCATTATGTTAAATAAATTTACTTTTGACGTGATAACGTCTTTAAAATCGTTTTAGTCGGGTGACATGTTCAGAAACTTGTGTCACACCAAAACCTCACGAGCGCGATCGCAGGTATAACGAGAGAGAGACGGACCGATCTCCCGTCTCATCTCACTCTAGCGGCATACATAGTCGGGTGACATGTTCAGTAACTTGTGTCACACCAAAACCTCACGAGCGCGATCGCAGGTATAACGAGAGAGAGACGGACCGATCTCCCGTCTCATCTCACTCTAGCGGCATACAAACGAATGGAGATTTTCTCGTGCGGTTAAGTTTTGTAAGAAAAATGTATATCATAGTCGAATAAGTAAACTTGTCATTTTACACCCGAAATTTTTCATCAAAAGTGTGAATAAAACGATAGATGTAATTTAAAATTTGAAAAAATTGTTATCTTCATTAATTCCTTACTTCCCAAAAACCTATATCACCAATAAGACGTTATCACGTAAACATCTCGATCGTAAACCTACTTTACAAACAACCAATATTTTTTTAGTAAAGACGAACGTCATTAACAACAGTAATATAAATAAATATAGTTTAAAAAAATTGTATTATTGTGAAAAAGCGTGGGTTGCTCGATGGACGAAAAATATGACACAGAGCGCCCCACGCTTTTTCACAATAATACCAGTATTTTTTGTTTTTGTATTACCATTTTCTGCCTAAATTAGGAATAATTTTTCACTTTTTAGCTTAATGTGCTTTAAAAGCGTGTTTTTTAGATTTTTTAAACTATATTTATTTATTTTTTTGTTAATTTTTTTTATTTTTTTTTTCGGATTATTGCATTGTCATCGATCTTTGACAGGTGCGCATAGTTTGAATTATCCGTCCGTTAAAAGTGTTAAAAGTCAAAATCGAGTCCGAAGGAGTCGGTTACATACATACATACATATAGGTGAAGCTAATATAAAGCGTGTAATGACGGCTGTTAGTTAACGGTTTTCTAGGAAACCTAAGCTTAAGGAATGCTCTTTAAAACATTTGACTTTGATACATGTTTGTACAAACACACGTGCTCTGTAAATAGATCACTATACTGAAATCCAATTCCAATAAATCACCAGGTCGAACATCTTTTTGTTGTCGGTTAAAAAGATGTTGCCATTGCTAATTCTATGCAATTTGGACCACGGATGAGGATATTTTCGTTGGAAATAGGGTTGGAAGTGACATAAGTCGTTGACACAGTGGGACAGCTCGCCGTTACAACACTTGACACAGGAGTGGCTAACGAGCGTCTCTTGACGTCTCCTGTTTCGGAGATCCTTGGGGAATATAAAAGAGTATTTCGTCTTTAGTATATGAGAAATATTCACTAAGTAGTGGTCAAAGATATTTTGTTTGGGAAGAGCGATATTCGCCTAGTTGCTTCAGCGTGCGACTCTCATCCCACAGGGCATGAATCCCGGCTTCGCACCAATGGCATGTCTTTATATGTGTGCATTTAACATTCACTCGAACGGTGAAGGAGAACATCAGGAATTTCTTGCCTTAGACCCAAAAAGTCGACGGCGTGTATCAGGCAAATAGGCTGATCACCTACTTGCCTTTAAATTGACAAATCATCATGAAACAGAAGCAGAAATCTGTGCGCCAGAGTAAGATGTTCTTGTGTTAAGAAGGAATAATTTCGTCATGATCGTAGAACAATGTCGGATTTGAAAAAAATCCAAAATCCACTTATTATCATATTTGGATACTTCATTGACTAAATAATACGGCTACATTAAAAAAAATTCCATGTGTTTTAAATTTCAAATTAATCAGTCGGTAAAGTGACGGATTTGATAGAAACATGTGATTTTTCTAGAAAACTGTGTAATTTATGGTTATTACTTTTATTTTGTTTCAAAACAAACCCTTTTGTTTGCTTGTATGCCAATATTTCATAATAACAGAATAGTTATGACAAAAACTTACATATATTATTTTAAAATGGCTGCCCTGTAAAGTTTACTATTTGTCAGATCCGTCACTATTCTACGACTATGACGATTTATTAGTAGTTTAATGTATATAATCTGAATATATATAAATTACGTGTCACGTTATTTGTCCGCTATGAACTCCTAAACTACCGAACCGATATCAATCAAATTTGCACACCGTGTGTAGTTTGATCCAACTTAAAATATAGGATAGCTTATATCTCAATTTATACCCGCAATATTATTTTATTGCAAAATATTTGTTTCTTATTTGATAGTCACAATTCTAACAGATGGCGCTGTGTTAAAAGTACCAACGTTTCACATAAGCTACAATATAATGGCATAACCACCAATAAAGCATGGTGGTCCTCATGACTGGTGCTCTCCTGCCGTTTCTCTTGCATAGTTTACTAATATGGAATATAACAAAAACCTTGGCCACAGCAACGCTTGGCCGGTCTGCTAGTTTAGTATATGTATTCAAATTATTGTATGGCATTCATAAATAAACACGGCCACACAGCGTGAAACATCAAAATATGCGGAACCCCTAAAGGTCTATGAATAAAAAAGCTTCCTTACTTGACCCAGTTCCAAAAGACCCTCATTTTAAGGACACTTAACCGACGTTACGGTTTTTATTTTATCATTTTAAAAAACCGCAAATTTTAACGTATAACGCGCCCACTTCAAATCCTGCATCCTTCATAATTTATGTGAAAATGTTGACGGAATTCCTTCCGAGCGCACGTTTAGTCAAAGTTATTATTGCTTTTATTTATTTTTATTTATAAATACTTCGTTGCATTACAAATTAAAAATTTAACATAATTAAATGTAAAGGAGGGCAACTGGCATCTCTTCCAGGCAACCACTGTGAAAAAAATCAGTGGCGCTACAACCTCTTTAGGTCTTGGCCTCAGATTTCTGAATCTGATTCATGATCATTTTTAAATCTAATAGGCAAGTAGGTGATCAGCCTCCTGTGACATACGCCGTCGACTTTTTTGGGTCTAAGACATGTCGGTTTCCTCACGATGTTTTCCTTCACCGTTCGAGCAAATGTTAAATGCGCACATAGAAAGAAAATCCATTGGTGCACAGCCGGGGATCGAAGACCTCATAGACTACGACCTATGAGAGTCGCACGCTATGCCAACACTGTGAAAAAATAAAAAAAAATGTATTAAATTAGATGAGGTAGGCAAGAAGTGCAAAAATACATATTAAAGATAGTTATAAAGAAAAAAAACTAAACAGGAACAAAACACAAACTAAATTAATAAAGGATACATGAAAAATAAAAAGTGCATATGAATCATAATTATTTAATTTAAGATCAGTCTTAGTACGAAAGTTACTACGATGTGGACAGGTAATGTTTGTACAGAAGAAATTTAAAGGAAGAGAGAGAAGGAATAGTTTTAAATAAAAGGGCAAACGGGCAGGAGGCTCACCTGATGTTAAGTGACATGGAAACTCACATTGCCAGAATTCCAAAGTTTCCAGCCCTTTAAGAATTGGTTTTTGAAGGACCCTAAGTCGAATTTCCCTTACTGAAGGTTTCCTGAAGGTAGGCAGAGAGTTATCTCTCTCTATCTATTCTCAGAAAGGTAGCCAGCTAGAGGCTAGCAAAGTAGCAAGGTAGAGCTAGACCGTTAGGTCAATTTGCTACTTCTCACGTTTCATCCATTTTCATGACATGCATCCATTTTAACGTGACCCTTCTCTAGTACCTCCTCGATTTATTCTATAGGACAAGGTCTACCCATTCCAATTTCACCATCCACGATTGCTACTATCCTACTTGTAAACTAATAAGACACCTATACCAAGAGGCATGATTACGACATTTCAATTTCACCATCCACGATTGCTACTATCCTACTTGTAAACAAATAAGACACCTATACCAGGAGGCATGATTACGACATTCCAATTTCACCATCCACGATTGCTACTATCCTACTTGTGGGTTGGGTGTTAAATACCACCGCACTTTTTTGACGATACTAATTATCTAGGAGTGTCCGGGGGACCTTCATTGGAACACCTCCAAGTGAATTTTGCTCCGGAAACGCGTCTAAATATTTTTATAAAAAATTTAAAGTTTTGTGTAATGTATTAAAATTTGTAAACAATCCGCCATTTTCTACTTTTCTATTGGTTATAAGTGATGTGACGTTCACTTAAAAAAATCGTGTTTTTAATCGTTTTATTTATTTATCGATTATTTCCTCATTTTTGAAATTTAAAGTTATAGAATAATCAACATTGAAATTAACCTAATTTCGTGTTGATAGATTATAGGGTTCCGAAATTTTTTGAAATTATCGATACCTACTCGTCTGTATTTTCTAATTAGTACTTGTATTTCATTGTTTGCAACTTTCTATATTATTTAATTTTTACTAGAATAAAGTGTTTACTTTAATATCCAAAAAGTACCCAAAACGGAATCAGAGCACCCCACTATCCACGTGGTCTTGTCTGTCTTACCCCTAGAGTGTATATAAATAATCGGAGGCGCGGAGGAAGAGCAGCCCCCACCCGCTGTAACAAAGCACAGGCATTATGAAAGCTGTAGCGGCTGAGGCTGGTCGCCGAAGGCGACCAAAAAGTCGAGGTTGCGGAGGCTTGAATAAAATGCCTGTGCTTTGGTACGCAAGGGTGGAGGGGCTGCATTTCCCGTAGCGCCGGAGCTGTCCACAAAAACAAATATTATTTAGATTGGTTAGGTTAGAGTTAGTATATGAATATTTGGTCGCCGAAGGCGACCAGGACGCCGAGAAGCCGAGGCTTGAATAAACAATTACTATTTAGATCGGAGCTGTCCACAAAAAAAAATATTATTTAGATTGGTTAGGTTAGAGTTAGTATATGAATATTTGGTCGCCGAAGGCAACCAGGACGCCGAGAAGCCGAGGCTTGAATAAACAATTACTATTTAGATCGGAGCTGTCCACAAAAACAAATATTATTTAGATTGGTTAGGTTAGAGTTAGTATATGAATATTTGGTCGCCGAAGGCGACCAGGACGCCGAGAAGCCGAGGCTTGAATAAACAATTACTATTTAGATCGGAGCTGTCCACAAAAACAAATATTATTTAGATTGGTTAGGTTAGAGTTAGTATATGAATATTTGGTCGCCGAATTTTCAATTATTTTTAATATTAAAATCGAATACAAAAATCGATTTTCACTTTAAAAAAAATCGATTATTTTTCACATCCCTATTAATTTTATAAACTTAATCGGCCATTTTGAATGTGGTTTATGCTAGACTAGCGGTAATTAGTTTTACAGTGCAAAGTTTACTTTATAAATCTTTATAAAAATTTTGACGCGTTTCCGGAGCAAAACTCACTTGGAGGTGTTCCAATGAAGGTCCTCCGAGACTCCTAAATAATTAGTATCGTCAAAAAAGTGCGATGGTATTCAAAACTGTTACCAACTTTCGCTCGAACAATGAAGAAAAATGTCGTGAGGAAACCGGCTTGACCTAGACCCAAAAAGTCGATGCATGTCAGGCACAGGAGGCTGATCCTTTTGACCTACTTGCCTTTTAAATGATCATGAAACAGGTACCTGAGGGCCAGACCAAAAAGCGCTACTGGTATGATTACGTCGCTGATTTTTCCTATATTTGGGAGGTCGTTGTATCATCATAGAACTTGAAGATGCTCTAGTAGTGGATGCCCGAAATCCTCTTCAGTCTATATACATACATATCTGATCTCAATAAAAATAACCATCCCTTGCTTGCTGTTTCATATCTCTCGTCCTACAAGCTCAATTCAAAACTTGAAAAACTTTCATTTTAAATTCAGGCACAAAAGCACGGAATATATCATATCTCCCAGAAGCTATAAAAGTCAGGCAAGACAGGTTGTATTGTTGTAGGGTTGTTGAGTTTCGCGAATAAAGCCAGGTGATCAAATAACGGCGTACTATAAACAACACGTGCGTTTAAATTGAAGATTCTTGTCTATGCTCTGGGAGGGTGTTCGTTGGATGCGGTAGAATTAAGGAAAGTTCGTAGGCTAATGAAACGACTCAATGTAATTGTAGCTATTCTACCTTTTAAGACAAATTTGCAGACCATTATGTGTCTGCCACATTTAATATGCTTTATATTGTACCACCATAACATTTTTGTACCATATTCTTGCAAATAAATTATTATTATTAGCACACATATATTTTGATAGAATTTGATTTGATTATACGATATGCCTTCGAAAGCCATACAGCGACTATTGCGGTCATTCAATGTTAGTACGATCACTGCTGCTGGCAATCTGTACACTGCCCAAACCCATAACCCAAGCTATGGGATATTTTTTTGGAGTTTACTCCATAAGAAACGATTTGAGTTATAAGGCCCGGTACGGAAATTTTATGAGGAGTAAAATCAAGTGTAACACGAAAAGTTGAGGCGTTATGTAGAAAGAGACAAACATATATATCTGTAGGATTGAACGTGTAAAAGAATGAGATGGAATACATTACACAGACTTTTCTATTTTGAATTCACGTTTTGACAGCCACGTTACAACATTGTCAGTGTTGACAGGTGTAAAAAATAAAAGTAGATTGTCTAGCGTGCCACAGAGTTTTGTCAATAGTAATGGTCAGTGAAATTAAAACTAAAAAGATTGTTCATTCTTTTTCTTCTCTTACTATAAAGGTAACTTTGGTCACAGAAAGAAAATCCTATTTGGGCATAGATGATGTAGGTACTCGTACGTTTTATTACTACTACAAACACTTATATTATAAAAACATATATTCTTACCACCTTTAGTAGGAAAATATGGTCGACAGCCACAGAACATTATCGCCATTTTATCGTTCGTAAGGAGTAAACTCCAATCGTGCGTCGTAGCTGACACACACACACTTTTTTTTGTTTTATTAACTAAACATATAGCCTGATAAATAAGTTATTATTATGTATTGGTATAGAAAAAGCCAATAACTTTTAGTATAATTTATGAAGGAAGGGGAAGAAGGAGAAGAGAGCGCCCCAAACGGTGGAAAGAAGAAATAGAAGCGCTAGCAGAAGCGAATGGAAAAAGAATGCCATGGACAGAGCTGGAGGAGACCTTTACCGGTGAAGGGGTACCAATGGTACGTGTACATTGTGTTCTAAATAAATTTGACTTACGAAAATTCGAATACCATATCCATGGATTACCATCTCTAGCAAAATGTAAGGCGATGTTTACAAGTTAAGAGGATGCAAATAAACTGGGCCGCATAGCTGCAAATTGTAGACGCACGACGACAGTGTACATACACCTCTACATGAGGTACATAATGGAATACCCCATTTACATAAGTAACCAAACATGCATTAAGTGTTATGCTTGGAGTGAAGTCTCCGGGGCTTTGTTCCACGGCCTTCTACAAAAAGGACTAACTAAGGTTAATGAGTTCATTAATACAACGAAAACTCAAGCTAAAACAAAAGCCTCCACAATCTAACACACACAAACTTACGCACAGAGATTCCTATATTCAATTGTTTTTATTGAAGAGGGGGTAAATGTGCAGTCAGCTTTTTTTACTTATTTTACTTAAATGACGTTGTGGTTTATGACATTTTCCTTTGAATAATTGTAATGTAGAGGGAGGGGAAAATTTGCTGAGTTTCTTGCCCGTTCTTCTCAGAACAAAGGCCTCCTGGTAGTTTTGCGAACGGATGGCGTCTTGCTCTTTCGCGAATTTTATAAACGTTTTTGACATTCATAAGCATGCGCTAAGATGCACCTAAACTGAATAAACATATTTTAATTGATTGATTGACCTGATACGTGGGTAGCACTGAAAATGTTTAGAGCTGGCCAGTTAGAAACATTGCTAATGAAAACTGAAGATGCTGTGCGACGCATGATAGAGGAAGATAAGAGAGTGACCTATCAGCAGCCGTATGGGCAAGCCTAGGCATTGGTATGAGTCAAGTTCAAAAAATATTATATATATATATATATTTAGGCGTCAGGAAGCTTTGTACCAGATGGATTCCCCATACATTATCCGACGACCAGAAACACCTTCGCATGGACTGGTGTCGCCAAATGTTAGATAAGTTCAACGGCGGTGACTCAAATGATGTATTTGACATCGTCACAGGTGATGAAAGCTGGATATATTGCTACGAACCCAAAAATAAAGATAAAATTCGAAGAATTCGCTTTACGAGCACTGAAGATGCGGTGAAAGCGTACAATATGATAATAAATGCCATAGAAGAGACCCCTAAGGAACAATGGGCCCACTGCTTTTCTCGGTGGTTCCATCGAATGCGACGATGTGTAGAGAGGAACGGAGATTACTTTGAAAAACAATAAAAGTATTGGCAAATTTCTACATTAAGCCGTTTTTCATTTTCTAAACATTTTCAGTGTTACTTAGGTATTAAGTGATAATGACACACAAAGCCAGAAGGCTCGTTCGAAGTGCGTTGCCTTGCACACCCTCATACTCAATAGACTTCTTCAAATAATTTGTACGCGGCTTCGGCAAGATAAGCAAACTCGCTCGACAAGTAATGCGTGTAGTGGTGTGTTTGATTTTTTGGAGTTTACTCCTTAAGAAACGATTTGAGGCCCGGTACGGAAATTTTATGAGGAGTAAAATCAAGTGTAACACGAAAAGTTGAGGCGTTATGTAAAAAGAGACAAACATATATATCTGTAGGATTGAACGTGTAAAAGAATGAGATGGAATACATTACACAGACTTTTCTATTTTGAATTCACGTATTGAGAGCCACGTTACAACATTGTCAGTGTTGACAGGTGTAAAAAATAAAATTAGATTGTCTAGCGTGCCATAGAGTTTTGTCAATAGTAATGGTCAAATTAAAACTAAATAGATTGTTCATTTTTATTCTTCTCTTACTATAAAGGTAACTTTGGTCACAGAAAGAAAATCCTATTTGGACATAGATGATGTAGGTACGTTTTATTACTACTACAAACATTTATATTATAAAAACATATATTCTTACCACCTTTAGTATAAAAATATGGTCGACAGCCACAGAACATTATCGCCATCTTTGTTTATTATTTTTAATTAATTTATTAAATATATTTTATATTTATATAATATTTTATAATACTTATATTAAATTATTACGACCCATTTCTATTTTTTTCTATTCGATATATATCATAATTATCGTTCGTTGTACACACACTTTTTTTATGTACTTATTATGTTATTTATTTTTGAGTACTTTTTCAAATGTAACGAAGTGTGAATAAATAAATAATTACCTACTAGCCTAGAAGATAGAAGATAAATATAGAAATATCAAAGAAACAAATCAATCCAAACCCAATACCCAGAAGGGTCATAATGCACTAATGGTCTACCTCTCATTTAAATGTGAATTAAAATCTCCAATCCAATGAGCACTTTGAGCCAATGAAATAACAACTATAGCAAACTTAAAGGTGTCAACAAAAAGTTATCTAACTTAGCGTAACGACTTCTTCAGGAAAAAAGAAAATAATTATTTATCCGTTCTCCTTTGAAACGTTGACTTCGCAATCTTGCTGACCGGATTATATATAGTCCGAGACAATAACTGACGGATTTTAAATGGGACTTTTATCTTGTATGGGACTTTTATGATGTATGGGACTTTTATATTGTATGGGACTTTTATATTGTATGGGACTTTTATATTGTATGGGACTTTTATGATGTATGGGACATTTATATTGTATCGGACATTCATATTGTATGGGACATTTTATATTGTATGGGACTTTTATGATGTATGGGACATTTATATTGTATGGGACTTTTATGTTTTTTATGGGACTTTTATGATGTATGGGACATTTATATTGTATGGGACATTTTATATTGTATGGGACTTTTATGTTTTATGGGACATTTATATTGTATGGGACTTTTATGTTGTATGGGACTTTTATGTTGTATGGGACATTTATATTGTATGGGACATTTTATATTGTATGGGACTTTTATGTTGTATGGGGCTTTTATGTTGTATGGGACTTTTATGGGCGCTGTAAACCTTGATTTGGGGAAGGGTAAACCTTGCATCAGTTTCGAGATCAACGTATTTTAATAGATTTCTGTGACTGACATACGTCGTTGACTTCTTTGGTCAATATCATGCTTTCCTCAATAAATTTTCACCGTATATAGAAAAGTTCATTAGCGCTGTGTGTTCTAACCTACGCACTCAGGGGTGAGAGTCGAACGCCTATACCATATCAACATTGCTTAAGACGTGATTATTTTTAGATACCTGCTGTCCCTTTTTTGGCAAAAGGCTGCTGCTACGTTTCTGGCTGCACTGTGCCGCTCTCTGCGCTCTCCATGTACCTGCTGTCTCCTTAATCTGGTCTATCCACCTTCTCCTTTTAGAAGGAGCAACTAGAGTATTTTTACACGCTTTATATTAGCTTCACCTGTATGTATGTATGTATGTATGTAACCGACTCCTTCGGACTCGATTTTGACCCACTTTTAACGGACAGATTTAATTTAAACTTTGCGCACCTGTCAAAAATCGATGACAATGCAATAATCCGAAAAGCTCTGTGCCATATTTTTCGTCTATCGAGCAACCCACGCTTTTTCACAATAATACCAGTATTTTTTGTTCATTACCATTTTCAGCCTAAATTAGGAATGATTTTTCACTTTTTAGTTTGATGTGCTTTAAAAGCGTGTGTTGTAGTTTTTTTTAACTATTATTTATTTTTAACTTGTGATTTTGACTTTCAAAGGTGCCTTTTGAATAGGCTTAATTGAAATAAATAATTTGACTTGTTTTGATACTTTTGTGTATTGTATATTTAGAAACACTTCTTATGAAAAGCAAATAAGTATGAAAAGAACCAATATCTGCCCTGCGATTCTGTAACTCACTTCACGAACTCACACAGCGGTTTTCGCATCGGCGGTCGCTCTCAAATCAGTCGTGAAGCAGTCATTTTATGATTTGGCATTCTGAAAAGGTGGGAGCTTGTACTTTATTGTTTATCAGAATGCCAAATCATAAAATGACTGCTTCACTGTCAAAACAGAAAATAATATCTAAAAGTAAAAAACATATTTAGGGGACTACCCTTAACATTTAGGGGGATGAAAAATAGATGTCCGATTCTCAGACATACCCAATATGCACACAAAATTTCATGAGAATCGGTCGGGCCGTTTCGGAGGAGTTTAACCACAAACACCGCGACACGAGAATTTTATATATTAGATATAGTAAACTAGTTGACCCGGCAAACATTGTTTTGCTATATACATAATATGATATACTATTTCTAGGAAAATCTTTTTTGTTCAATAAAAGTAACTATCTACTATAATAAAAAACAGGGGTTGATTGCAGAGGGATGAAAATTAAGGGTTGTATGTGTTTTTGTATGCTGTATCAGAAAATAATAAAAACAATTTTTTTTGTCTAAAAATAAAAATAAATTGTTTACCGTTATTACTAAGGGGTTTGAAAGATAGTAGCCGATTCTCAGACTTACTCAATATGCATAAAAAATTTCATAGGAATCGGTCGCGCCCTTTCGGAAGAGTATGGGCACGAACATTGTGACACAAGAATTTTATAAATATAGAGATATTACACTTCCAATTGTAGCTTTTACTAGTAATTTTTTGCTTAACAATGCGGATTATGTAGGGATAAACTTGATATTTTTGCGTCTATATCGCTAACGTAACGTTCAGTATTTTCAAGTCGTAACAATTATTACGATTTCAATCCAGGCTAAGAGTGAATTCAGAAACAAGATATTCACAACTGTATCATAATATGTCTCGTACAAACACGAATTATTTGCGTGAATGTTAAAAATAGTATAAGATCCCGATATACAACGACCTTCACCGAAATGCTTATTTAATGAAACGTATTTTATATTTAATTTAATATGTCAATAAATATAATCCATATGGGTTGCCTAGCAAATTTCAGTCCAGAGTATGTTCAATTAATATTTAAAAAAAATATTTTTTTATAATTTGCATGTAGTAAATTTTTTAAATTTTTTTCAATCAATATTTTTAATCAGGGTAGTATTATATATGTATCACTATAACTTTTTTTTTTACTAAAGGTGTATATAATATACTTTAGTGTCACATAAAAAATATACACATAAATAATTAATTGATTAAAAACAACCTAACGTTTGCATATTCTATGGGCTTCATACTTTCGATTGGTATAGAATTTATCTAATAATCATACCGGTGAAATGTTTACAAAAATATTTATTTTTAAATATTAATTAAAATACTCTGGACTGAAATTTGCTAGGCAACCCAAAATATTTTAAAAGAGCAAAGACTTTGACTTTATTTAGAAGTAACAATTTAGTTTCTCTTTTAAATATTAAGTTGTAGTTTGTTTAATGCTTAATTTCAGTTTTGTTTAATCTTCTAATCTAATTTTCTGCTTTGTTTTGACTTTTTGGATTTCAAATCACTGCGAAGTACTATTATTCCAAATACAATGAAAGCCACTGATGGAACTGTTTTGCAATGGGCTAACGTAAGATGGTTATGATTTAATAAAAACATTCCCCATTCGTTGTTTTTTAAATATGATTACTGGGAAGAATTCAAAGAGATAAAATTAAAGGAGAGAGTGACTAGATCGGAACATAATTCGAATCTTGCAAAACTGTACCCAGGACAAATTTTGTTAAAACAAGCAAAACATAAAGATCTGATGGAAATGTGTCGAGATGGGACGATAACCAAGAATCATAACTACTACTATGAAAAACTTCCTGTTCAGTCTGTATCAGGATCGTTGCCTCAGACTAGGCCTCGTCAAGATGATGACGAATTGGAATTATCTGCAACACGAGCCTCATATTTAAGACGTCGGTCAGGGAAAAAGAATTAATCAGTTCATTTGATAAGAACCTACAGATGTTTGAACTTATTACTTTTGCTTGCTCAGTTGGATCTAAATAGATTAAGTCGTTTGCCTGTACCTGCTCTAAATTTAAATGAGATTGCATGCAACTAAATGGAAAGTTCTTACTATTCATGTTTTTCATCTTTATAGATATTTTTATAGATGTATTTTTTTTGTTTGTTTATTTTGTTTCTATTTAGGTAAACATCTATTTTTTAATAGGTAACCAAGTTTAATACTATTCATGTTTTTCATCTTTATAGATATTTTTATAATTAGCAGTTTTTTTAGTTTGTTTATTTTGTTTCTATGTAGGTAAACAACTTTCTTTCAACAGCTTTAAGATCTCTGCAATCGTGAATGCTGAATACGACCAAAGAAACAATAATTATCTTTGTAGTACTAGAGTGTTAATTATACCTATGCTAAGTTTTTCTTTTAAAAGTTTAATGGTTCCAAGTTCCTTTTTAAATAATAATAATTTTAAACTATTTTTGTGCCTTGTTTTATTTCACTGCCATCGAAATTAACCCTAAGAAGCCCTTACGTCTGTCTTGGAACAAAACTAATTTTATATTTTTGACAAGCCAGACGGACGTGTAATCTTCAAAAAAGGTAGAAATACTGCATTTAATTATATAAAAAATATTTATTTATGATATTTCACGATACTTGAACTAAGTTCAGATGTTTTTTTAAATATTTCATTGCGTAAAAAGCTTTTGTATTTTACGTCCATCCGATAAAAGCGTTTTCTGAGAAAAGAAAACATACGGTTTGCCTACAACTGTCGAGCCAAATGGAAGTAAGTGCAATATTGCAAGTTTTTAAATACTTACAAAGAAAATAATCATTTCACGTTATTAAGAAAGTACTTTAGTAGACACATGTACATTTTCAGATAAAGAGATACATTGCAAAAAAACTTATTAAGTTTTTTTTGTCTCCTGAAAAGTAGGGGTATTGCTTATACGCCCCTCTGGCTTGAAGGCCACGATATACTTTAGTGTCACATAAAAAATATACACATAAATAATTAATTGATTAAAAACAACCTAACGTTTGCATATTCTATGGGCTTCATACTTTCGATTGGTATTGAATTTATCTAATAATCATACCGGTGAAATGTTTACAAAAATATTTTTTTTAAATATTAATTAAAATACTCTGGACTGAAATTTGCTAGGCAACCCAAAATATTCTAAAAGAGCAAAGACTTTGACTTTATTTAGAAGTAACAATTTAGTTTCTCTTTTAAATATTAAGTTGTAGTTTGTTTAATGCTCAATTTCAGTTTTGTTTAATCTTCTAATCTAATTTTCTGCTTTGTTTATAACTAAATTTATTTGTATTTTTCATAACAATTTTCTTAACCTACAAAGTAATAATAAAAGTTATCAAAAAGAAAATCAAAACAAATTTAAAAAGTTTTAACAAACTCTTTAAAGGCCGGCAACGCACTCGCGAGCCCTCTGGCATTGAGTGTCCATGGGCGGCGGTATCACTAAACATCAGGAGAGCCTCTTGCACGTTTGCCCCCTGTCCTATATAAAAAGACTTCTGCCGCGCACCAACAATATATGGAACCAGCTGCCAGTAGAGCTTTTTCTGAACGACCACCTTCAAAGTGACCCCGCTGGTCTTTGAAAGCTTCTTTTATCCTTATTTATCTATTCGCTAAACATACACAAGCAGATTAAACGCGGATTGCGAGGCACAATCGGTGTCCGACCGGACGCTTTATATCGGTTATACCCGGTTATATCCGGACACTGTACCTTGTGTTACACCTGCCGTATTTCCATAATGGCTTTGTATGAAGAGATTGTATTTTTAGTATGTTGTATTTGTATTTTGCGAAGTCCTTATTTTCAACACGGCTGGATATACATACCTATTGTATATCAAATATTGTTGAGCAGGAAATTATACACAAACCATTCAGTTCGCAGCCTTCAACCAGTAGTAAGACATGTATATTATACATTAGCCATTAGCCATTTTGGCCAAAACCCTCCATCTTTTAGTCGATACCAACTCCGGGGAAATAAATACAGATAATGCAACTTTCTCTACAGCTGTGATACTTTTTGACATCTAACACCTTTGTCTTCAGTCACCGTGACCACGCACGCTGTAAAGCTCGCGAAACGTCGGATAAATTTAAAATTATGCTAAATAATTGTAAATTTATAATAATACATAACTTTAATCCGGTTAAAAAGTTTTTTCTTTAAATCAAATAATTCATACAAGCGTAACAACTGTTATCGATTATTATACACTAATAAGTACCAAATTGTATTGTTAAATATGTACTATGCATGGAATTAAATAAAGCTTTATTATTATCAAAAAACAAGTCGGTTACCAAATGCCGCCCTACAACACCTGCCGCCCTGAAAAACCTGCCGCCCTAAAAAACCTGCCGCCTTAAAAAAAAACTGCCGCCCTAGGCCTACTCAGACTGCTGGTAAATCCGCCATTGCATTAAAGGATAGTAGAGATAGACGCCATACAGTCTGTTATAAATGTTTCGTGTAAACTAAAGTTATTCACAAAAGAAATAAATCCAAATAACTTGGTATCATAAATCTCCCGTTAAAAATCACAAGTATAAATTGTTTTCTGCCAAAAAATGGTTACTTGAGGGTCCGAGTTTTGTTCCTTATCCGTGATTAATGATGGATAGGCATTAGCTGGGGATTTGTATGGAGCTATTTTTGGCTTTTACACGTAGAAACTATTTATTTTATATACTTATAAATCGGGATTAGGGTTAATACTAGGAATTATTTATACTTGAAACTTTGAAACTTCTTTAGGCGCATGAGGGTAAAATTTTTACTTATGAAACGCAATAATAATAATAATATAAGCATCACGAAGATGTGCAGCGTTTTTGTCAAAGAAAAGGGAGAGAGTGATTGAGACCGATTGAGAGAAAGCGAGAAGGGCGAATTACCTTATAGAAATTTTATTTTTAAAATTAAAATTTCGTAACCTAATATTTCATACATTCTGTATGAAATATTAGTTTTTTTATATTTTATGCAAAATAATTTATTGAAATCTTAAATGAGGAATTGTAAATTAACTTAAGACACTTAATATTTTAATGACAATTAAATTCATTAAATTCCTAACATAATATCTTCCTTTTTTAATTTATAATTTAACCTAGCTTATAAATACAAAAAAAGAACAATAAAAACAATAACTTACCTAAAAATATAACAACTAAAATATATTATTAAAAGGAGTCCCTTGCTTTAGGCAAGGTTCCGAAGATACTGGCAGCGTTCCCCCTTTGAATAGCTAGACTAATTCGTTGTCCGAGGTAGCTGCCAGCTCTTCGGTTTCCTGTGATGTCTACTAACCTTTTTGATATTTCTTTAAAAAGCCTTATAGCGTTAGAACCTCACGGACCAAGGGTCTCGACACCGAATGGGACAAAATCATATTCGGAGCCTAGAGTATTTATGCTTTAGCTTTTTCAGCCGCATCACAAGCCGCACCAGCTCTGTTGATGGTTCCATGTAGATGGGAAGGGGCTAGTATATCTGAATGTAATTATTATAGAACTGGAATATTGACTATTTTTTATTTATTCTTTCATTTAGCTCTAAAATAAATGTATATCAAAAATTAAGGAATCATTATCAGCACGAAATTAAAACGTTCTTAAATATTTCACTGTTTAAAGGCTCTCGAACTGCAGTGCAATCAAGCAACGAGTGGACAAAATCGAGTTCCATTCGATTGTATCGATCTATTGTTCGTTAAGACAACGTTCAGTTGATTGCAAAGATACTCAACAAGTCCTGATTCAGTTTCACAATTGGAACTTTAAAATATTGAGTCTCTGTAAAGAAAATGTATTAAACTGATCTATCAACTATACTGCATAGTAATGATATTGAAGTGAAACTTTTGTAGGCGCTTGAGGGTAAAATTTTACGGATGCAACGTCACGAAGATGTGCAGCGTTTTTGTCGAAGAAAAGGGATTGAGAGAGGGGCGAATTACCTTATAGAAATTCTATGTTTAAAATTAAAATTTAGTAAAGAGAATTTACGAAATATTAGTATTTTATATTTTATGCAAAATAAATGATTGAAATCTCAAATGACGAATTGTAAATTAAAAGCCACGTGTTTTTACTATCGAAGAAAAAAAATCGACACTTAATATTTTAATGACAATTAAATTCCTATAATATATTAAAGTCTCGGAAATCTAAAGTTTTAGATTTGTATAAATATGAACTAGACTTAAAAATTAGTTTGCCAAAAAAGTTTCACTTCTGACATGTGTACTTTGTAGGCACACACTTTTTTTTAAATTTGGAGTTACTGAGTTTAATAAGACTATTCTAGTTTACAAAATGTTGACTAATAGAGAGTGTTGGCCTAGTGGCTTCAGCGTACGACTCTCATCCCTGGAACGTAGAACCCCAGTGCACCATTGGTCTGTCTATATGCGCATTTAACATTCGCTCGGACTGTGTAAAATATCGTGAGGAAACCGGCTTGCCTTAGACCCAAAAAGTTGACGGTGTATGTCACAGAATGATCACCTACTTGCCTATTAGATTCATAAATGATCAATGTTATACTAAAAAATCTTTTAACTAAATAAGTAAGCAGTATTGGCCTAGTGGTTTCAACGTTTGACTCTCATGCCTGAGGTCGTAGGTTCGACCCCAGGTGCACCCAATCGACTGTGTATGTGCGCATTTAACATTCGTTCGAACGGTGTAGGACATAGTGAGCAAATCGGCTTGCCTTAAACACAAAAGCAGTTCTTGTGTATGTTTAGATACATGTTAAATGAAACACTTTGTAACAACTGGCTTTAATTGTTTAAAACAGTGATTCCGAAAGTGGTCTATATCGACTCCTAGGGGTCTATGACAACCTGCAAGGGGTGTACGTCAGCGAAAAAAAATTTGGGGGTCCATGAAATGAAATTGGGGGTCCACGATAGTGGATCTCAACACATACACTGATAGTACCTATTTACTTACATCATACTATCTTATAATATCAAAACATATACATTACAAACAAACAGATACAAAATTTTATTTTGAGTAGTTTTAATTTAAATTCAATTAATAAATGTATAAATTAACATGTGTTTTTACTTTAAGTTTTTAACACTAAACTTCACTATAGTTAGAAATTTACAGGAAATCAATATCAGGTAAGTAGGGGGTCTACCCAACACGGAAAAACATGGCAAGGGGTCTACGACACAAAAAAGTTTGGGGAACTCTGGATTTAAAACATGAGCTTATAACTAGCATAACATTAGGGGTAGTGGGGTTGCGACTTGCGACGCTGGATTAACTAAAAACTAACTTGACTTATTGAAGAGTTCGTAAATCTAAGTGACACTTATGTTATTGGATATTATCGGTAACGAGATCGATAAATTACTATTTATGAATGTGGTACAAAATAACACTTGAAGCCCTTCAAGTGTGCGATGATTGTTTACATTTGGTTTACGCTTTTAATTATTACCGTATTATGTAACATAACTAAAGTTGAGTAACATACCTCGCCACTGATTTTAAACCTAAGTTAAATTAAGAGAATATAAACATCATACTTGATCGTTTTTGATTTGAGCACTTTAAGGTTTACGAGGCTTGTCCTAATAAAACTTTACGAACACAACGTTTGGGCATTCCTCTGCGCGTGAGAAAGACCATTGCGTGTCGCGTGTAGTGTGACAGTGGTTCGTGAATTGTATTTTCTATTTTTTTTTTTAAAGACAGTTCACACCAATTGACCTAGTCCCATGCTAAGCTGGTGAAGCTTGTGTTATAGGTACTAGGCAACGGATATACATACATATTTAAACACCCAAGACCTAAGCACAACACCAAATGCTCATCATATCGATGTTTGTCTCAGCCGGGGATCGAACCCGGGACCCATGGATTCGCTAAGGTACTAACCACTAGACCAATGAGCCGTCAAATATCAGTCAGCCGGTATATGGGTCTAGCCGTGCAGATTAGCCAGTAGGCTAAACCCTGCGTTTCCTGAACGCACTGTCCAAAGTTAAGATGGCGCCTCGACTCGAAGCGGCTCGGCTTTGATTGGTCTTAACATTATTCATACTATTATTGGTTAAAAAATGATTTTAATTATGAAATAATCAAATTATAACATAACATAATCAAAACAAAGTATGATTCTTAACAGGAATAGAAGAAATCTCAATTACTAACCAAAGCAACAATAAAAATCAACGGTCAATTGACTCGATCGGAGCATTCTCTGATATATATAATAAAAAGATGGGTCCCTGTGGCAGTGTACCTATAACAGCATTTCCCTGCTGTATTGCGATACTTATTCGTTGAGAGAGGAAAGCACCAGCTCTAGGGTTTACGGTTCTGTCAGCCGTGCACTGGAGTGAGTAGCTGCCACATCCCAGACCCATGCAGTCTGAGTGGAGCTCACGAACTGTGCTCCGCCAGCAGATGACGATTCCGCTGGTCTCCCGCTTACGCTTCCTCAGTTCTGCACCAGAACTGGATATATTTGTGACAAACTTGGGAAGACTGAGAGATGAATGTAAGTTGTTTTAAGTAGAAAGAAGTAGCGTACAAAGTTCACATGTCAGAAGTGAAACTTCTTTGTAAATTAATTATCACTAAGGTAAAAGCCCCAATAGATTATCATGTGTATGATCACTGCATGTATTTGTATATCTATATTCACACTGTATATATACGTGCTAATGATAATATTAATAAATAAAAAAATCTGCGTTTACTGTACAAGACAGAATTGCCACCTAAAGTTGTAATATGTAACTACTAAACGAATACATTAACCAATAGAGTGTATTTTTTCTCCCTTACTCTCTCTCTTGATGTTTCTCACTTGCTTGCTCCTTACTCTCGCTCCATGACTATTTGCTTCATGCTACGTTCGCCCTTTCACACCGGTCTCAATCGCTCTATCCCTTTTATTCGTCAAAAACGCTGCACATCTTCGTGACGTTGCATCAAGTAATATTATTACTATTGCGTTTCATCCGTAAAAATCTTACGCATAAAGAAGAACTGAATTACATAATAAGTTAGGTTGAGTTGAGGGGTCTCAACACATTAAGTACAAAGTAAATTTTGAGTTAAAACCATTACTCTCCTTATCCGTACGGTCGAGTAAGTAGGATATGCGGCCCCTACACGGTTGGCAGTTTTACGAGACAAAGGGGCTGACGCAATGCGGATCATTAGCGAACTCTGCCACCTGTTATTGGGTTCCGGTCTATTGTACGCGTGTTTACATGATCTTGGTGACTAAATATTTCGAGGGATGGGAGTTAAGTTCGGTGGCGGTTGTTGTAGGGAGGTTCAAATATATGTTACTAGCCCCGCATGTTGATATTGCGATGGAACCTTGTCAGAATAACAGCTGCGTGACGTCATCCACCACAGAAAAGTACTGACAACAAAAAGTTTAAAAATTATATTCATTTATTTGCTTGAATGTAGGTGAACGATATGTATCGGTAATCTTCTTTTCGTGTGAGTTGTTGCCATCTCTTATATACAAATATTTCCTATTAAATTACCTACTAATATTATAAATGTGAAAGAGGTCTTGTCTGTTTGATACGTTTTCAATTTGAATGGCAACTAATAAATAAATAAGCAATAAAAGTCACGTGGTAGATGTACTCAATACGCGTAAGCTGACCTTGAGCACGGTACTGACACTTCGACTACGTCACAAAGATGGCCGCCAGTCGCAATATCAACTTGCGGGACTTACTTATAAATGAAACTCTGTTAGAAGCTGGCTGCAGTGATGCGAACCCCTACAGAATGTTCCCCCTATCACCTATAACTATAACTTCAAATACCCCATATTGTTTTACAGTCGCTTTGAGAGGTATTTTCAAATATTCATCAAAAATAGATTGATATTTCAGCTATAGCCACGCTTAGAGTTTCTATTTGGTTTACACAAACAAAGTAATGGGATTGATAGAAATTGTATAGAATCGTGTGTTAAAATGAAAACAAGATCTTGTATAACGTACCCCCTAATAGTCCCCCAGGACAGCTTGATTTCCCCTAAATTTGGGGCGAAAACCCCCAAGTTGGCGTCACAAGCTATAGTCGTATTTTTAATTAGACGAAGCCAACTGACAGTAGCTAATGTCACTTTGTAAAATAATGTTGCCATATTTAAAGTAATAGTGATGCGTTCAGTTCTTGTTCAATCAGATGAATGAACAATGAGTGTGAATAGTCAATCATTTTAAACAATAAAAGAATATTATTTCTATTTTAAAATTGTATAAAAGTGCTCTGATATAAGTTAGGTACTAGTACTATGTAACTACAATCAGTTTTTTGACGTCTTATTACAAAGCGCGGCGCGGCGACTAGTGCCATCACCGATCATTAATTCAGGGGTTTTTACTTTGTCACAACACTATTTTTATTTCATTAAAAACTGACAACACCGTAAACGTCAGTTGATATCGTCTAATTAAAAATTCGACTATAGCTTTAATCGTTTAAAATATTATAACTAACACACTATTAGGGATGTGACGCTAACGAAAAACTAACTTGACTTATTTAAGTGACACTTATGATACGTATAAAGAATGTAAGTGTATCTTTTATAGACATTATCGGTGACGATGTTATATTACAATATTTGAGTGTGGGAAAAACAAAAGGGCTTATTTTGGCTACAAGTGTGCGATTATTAACTGGTTTGCGCTTCTAATTATTAACTAAAATTAATATGTAACTAAACTAATGATAGGTTACACAACTCGGATTTAAAGAAATTTAAAAATAAAAGTAAATCATTTCCTTCAACCTTTTATTGTCTGGGCGTCAGATTTCTGGATCTGTTTCATGATCATGTCAATCTAATAGGCGGTGATAACACACGCCGTCGAATTGTTGGGTCTAGGGCCGGTTTCCTTACAATGGTTTCCATCACCGTTCGAGCGAATGTTAAATGCGCACATAGAAAGAAAGTCCATTTGTGCACAGAAGTTCTGGTCGGTACAGCGTCACTGGTATAGTTTTGTTCGTACCACTTCATGTGTTACTTCCCGCAAGATTCTGACAAGAAAAAAGGATATAATATTTACATTAGCTACACCTACGTATAGGAATAAAATTATTAGTCTCTTGGATGGACCATACTCATAAAGGATTTATTTTTTCATTACAATAATAATCTGATTTACTCTATCCAACAACTTTAAATAAACCTATCCAGTCAAAATTTTCGATTGTGTTTGCGTGTTACCACGAGAATGTAAGTGCGTGCTCCTGTTTCACCATGCCTCCTGCTGATAGAGGACAAATCTTTGTTTTAATTTATTGTATTATTATTAATTTCTTAAGATATCATGTGGAACATGGTGTAATGGTTGCAGCTGTACAAACGTTGTGTAAAAAAAACATGGTGATTAAAAACAGTGTGTGTACGCCCTTGATTTGAGAACTGGCAGTAAATGTAAAATTAGAAGCATATATATATTTATTTTTAACGTTTATTTTTTAGTGTTGAAAGTTTTTGAAAAAACTAAGTGTTTATGAAACCTGAAGTAGAACCGGACCATTATGATGAAAAAATATATTTAATAATGGCAAATTGAAAGACAAAAGACCACACATTTGTGGCAGACATTAATCGTTTGGAAGCTCGTCTTGATTGGAAAACTTTACCTTTTGAACAAAGTTTTCATATTAATTCTCTCTTATATTGTCTACTTCGACGCTTCTAATATATGGATTACAGGTAAAAGAAAGTTTATATGTGAAAATGGGCAGACAAATGTCGTTAAAGATTTTATCGTTAATCAAATATATAAGTAAACTTAAAAAAAAATTACAATATAAATTATACGTATACACTATTAACAATTTTTACACGCTTTATATTAGCTTCACCTGACTCGATTTTGAGCCACTTTTAACGGACAGATTTAATTCAAACTTTGCGCACCTGTCAAAGATCGATGACAATGCAATAATCCGAAAAAAATGAAAAAAAATTTACCTACTAAAAAATCAAAAATAAATAATAGCGCTCTGTGCCATATTTTTCGTCTATCGAGCAACCCACGCTTTTTCACAATAATACCAGTATTTTTTGTTCATTACCATTTTCAGCCTAAATTAGGAATTATTTTTCACTTTTTAGTTTGATGTGCTTTAAAAGCGTGTGTTCTAGTTTTTTTAAACTATTATTTATTTTTCTTAACTGAAAACAATAAATAACCTTAAAATATAATAACATAAATAAATTATTAAAAGACTGAGGCGCAAACTAGCTGCTGTGATCTGGCAGAATAACCAGCGCTGTGGAACAGTCTGCTCCTCAGCATAATGCTGAGCCAGGGCCAATTACAACCACAGCACACACGCATTACACACTTGAAACAACCCGAATGGGAAAAGGGATTTTTTTTTCATATCTCTCATTATATTTTCTTTCTCATTCATCCTTTAAATTTCGTCTGTCAAACATTACCTGTCCACATCGTATCCCTAACTTTCGTATTAACTACTAACTGACGTGAGACTGATCTTAAACTAAATTATTATGATTCATGTGCACTTTTTACTTTTCATGTATCGTTTATTTTGTTTTTTGTTCCTGTTTAGTTTTTTTTCTTTACAACTATAATCTAATTTAATACATTTTTTTCTTTTCTCACAGTGGTTGTCTGGAAGAGATCGCTCGAAAGCGATAAGGCCGCCAATTGCCCTCCATATCACTTAATTATGTTAATTTTTTATATTGTAATGCAACGTAGTGTTAATAAATAAATATTTTTTATTTCATTTTTTTCCTTGATTATTGCTATTTTGTGTGTTTTTGTATAAATAAATGTTGTCTATGTCTATCTATGTCTTGTGAGCCTTATGGCTGTGTGTCCATTGACTTGACTTAATGTCCCTTGATGGGACAGAGGGCGTCCGCAGTGAGTCACCATCGCGTTCGGGCTGGAGCTTTATATTCCACCTCTGCAACTGAACGCCTGGTTGACTTGAGAGTTTGACGCTTCCTTGTGGATTCCAATCAAGCACCTACTTGGGGTAATAATTGAAATCCCTTTGGAGTGTTTGGTTTGTCCAGTTCCACTTGCGTCGCTTGATCTACTGGCTAATGGGGGCTCCCACTTGCTAGTTAGGACATGGGTGTCACTTTTCTAATTAAAAAGAAAACCATAAGGGCGCATGCCCACCACCTTTAACACGGCCCGCGCCGGGTAGACACAGTCCGACCTTGCACACAAGATGGTTTGTACACGAACCGGTTTCACACTGCCATACTCGTACCGGGCGATAACGCAGCGAGCACCATGCCCGGTTGCACCATGAGCCGGGGCTGGCGTCGGCGTCGTGTGGTTGGCGTCATGGTGTCTCATACAAGACTGAATACTGGACGTAAACCCGACAGAAAAACCGTCTCGTGGGCATGAGCCGTAAGAAAGCTTGAAATTATTTCACAATTATAACATCCTTGGCGACGGCATCATCGTCCAAATGTGTTATCAAGTGGTTTGGACATGGCTGATAACAGAACTCACCAGGTTGTGACTTAATAAACTCACATCCTGGTGAGTTTATCAAGGACCTCGATAAGAGAGATAAGAGATCAGGTTCTGCTACCCGTTTTTCCTTGTTCTTAAAGAAAAATATTAGATTAGTGCCTCTAATAAAACAAACTATTTAGCAATGTTGTCGTCAAATAACAAATTGTTATCAACTTTGTCTGGTCGCATCGTTCATTACGTTATGCCCATTGCCAATACCATGGCACAATAATTATGGTCACCAGTGTGTAGAAGACTGGTTGATAATTTATTTTTATTTATTTATTCTTATACGTTGCAGAAAAATAATGCAATTGACATAATTAAATGAACAGGCTACTGGTGACATTTTTGCTTTCGAGCGATCTCTTCCAGGTAACTACTGTAAAAAGAAGTGCAAAAATACATAATACTAGTAGTATTATGTATTTTAGTAGTAGTAGTATAATAGTTGTTTAGACAAAACTAAAACAGGAACAAAATACTAAAACGGACACATGAAATGAAATGCACATGAATTACGATGATTTTAGATCAGTCTCAGTTTAGTAAAGTTATAAAAAAAAACTTAATAAACAGTGTACGGGCTATAGTGACTTTCTATATATATCAACGGAATAAAATTAAAGAAATAATACATTTAATAAACAGTAGAACTAACATACATAAAGCCGGCAACGCACTTCCAAGCCTTCTGCCAGTTTGAGTGTCCATAAGCGGTAGTATTGCGTAACATCAGGTGAGCATCCTGTCAAATTCAAAATATTTACCACAACCTGCATTATACAGTTAACTTGTATCATTTTAAATCAAAATTAAATTGAAGTTGTTCCGATTAATAGCTGCAGCTGAGTTTCATCATCAGACGTCGAGGCACGAGGTATCACCGCGACGTCCGTCGTTCCACAACTGAACGTTTTTTGAGGCAATTTTGCCGCGCACCACCACTATGTGGAACCAGCTGCCCACTGAAGTATTTTCGAACCAATTCGACTTAGAGACCTTCAAGAAAAGTGCGAACCAACTCTCAAAAGGCCGGCAACGCACTTGTGAGCCTTCTGCCAATGTGACTGTCCATGGGGGTTATCACTTAACATCAGATGAGCCTCTTGTCCGTTTGCCCCCTTTTGTATAAAAAAAAGTTTCAGACACGTAATTTATATGTAAAAAACTAGCACTATGCGATGAAAGCTACCTTCTATTTAATTCTACCATACCCATAATACCTAACATCGTTTCAGGCACATTAACTTGGGCAATAACGCGAAAACTCAACGTTATTCGAGAATTATCGAATACCGGGAATGAAATATCACGTTGTTAGCGATTGTTACTATTGGTTAAGTTATGATATTGAACAATACTCATTTCCCGCCTTAGTTTGCGGTTCACATTCGATCAAAAATATACAGAAGACTCATTTATGAGGCCTTTGTAACCAAAAGGCCTCATTTTGATGCAGGTGAAAACCTGGATAACTGAGAAATATTATTAGATACCGGGTGCTCAGATATTTACAAATATTACAACTATAGATTTAACATTATATCTTAATATATATAAATTACGTGTCACGTTGTTTGTCCGCTATGGACTCCTGAACTACCGAACCGATATCAATCAAATTCGCACACCGTGTGCAGTTTGATCTAACTTAAAAGATAGGATAGCTTACATCTCAATTTATACCCGCAATATTATTTTATCGCTAATATTTGTTTATTATTTGATACAATTCTAACAGATGGCGCTGTGTTGAAAGTACCAACGTTTCACATAAGTTACAATTTAATGGCATAACCACCAAAAAAGTATGGTGATCCCCATGACTGTTGTTCTCCTACCGTTTCCCTTGAATAGTTTGCTACTATGTAATAAAACAAAACCTTAGCCACAGCAACGCTTGGCCGGTCTGCTAGTTATTATATAAATTCAAATTCAAAAATACACTGATGAAAGTCAAAAGATAAATATATAAGAAATGTTTCTAATTTTACATTTATCTAGACTATAAAAATCGACTTAAAGTACTACTTTTGAAAAGACTTATATTAGACTAATATTATATGTTTTTTGTGTGAAACATTATAATTAATATTAATTTAATAAAGTAATAATATTGTTCAATAATGTGAAGATGTAGTGATAAAATAATATAAGAATTAACTATAATGATATGACTCAATGTAATTGTAACTTTAGACTTAACCACCATAACATTTTTGTGCCATATTCTTGCAAATAAATTATTATTTAAAAAAAAAAGAAAATTCATCGTTAAAAAAACAACTATTAATATTTTAAAGAAAAAACTAGATTGTTACTACCGCTAAAAAAGTCAAAGTCTTCCCGCTTCTAAAATATTTCCTTCAAGAATCTTTATCTTCATAAAATAGTATTGTTATCGAATATAATATCTTATTATCTATAATTAGGCTTCGTGTTTTATGATAGCATCTATACTTATATTAAATAGATCAAAACTGGAGAGCGGTTTCGTTATTTCACCATTAAAATATAATAACATATTTATATTTATTTCCAAAATGTAAAGAAATATGTTTAGCGGTTTATTAATATAGGTAACTAGCTGGCCTGGCGAACATCGTACCGCCTAACAGTCGATTCTTTATTTTTTTTAATACTTATTCTGCTATTCGGGACACCGGTCTAGCTAGTAAGATAAAAAAAGAAGTTGATAATACAACAAATACATTATGTCAAAAAATAAAAATTTACCTTCCCGGAACCCCTCCACTAACACTTGAACATTATGATATGGTATTAAAGTTCAAATTGACTTTTAAGTATTATTAGAAAGAATTTATTAGATAGAAAAGTGTTGTTTTTAGACTTTTTCACTCATTTTTTTTAATATTTCTCTCCGTAAGAACTATTCTCGTACTTCAAAGAATATTATAAAAAAAGAATTGGCCAAATCGGTCAAGCCGTTTTCATGTTATGTCGTGACAATGGAAAACGGGTTTCATTTTTATATATATAGATTTCTTATTTTCTTCTGAAAGCGCCATCTCTTTGCGAAGGTTAGCAACAATCATAGCTAGTTTAATTTTGCATGCCGCGCTTCTAAACAATAGGGTGGCAGGGCTGGCAAAATCTCGCGGGCCCCCGACCCAAGAGGGCCCCTGCCCAAGAGATATTAAGTTCTATGGATGAATGTGAAGTCTCCAATACGCATTGGGCTAGCGTGGGGACTACAGACCATTCCCTCTCGCCTAAGAGAGGAGGCCTATGGCCATGAGTGGGACAAATACAACGTGTAATTGAGTACGCTGAAAGTCTCGAAGTTAATAATTAAACTGAGTACAAGGAGACGATTTTTACTGATAGGGCAAAAGAATTTTCACGAAAGAAGATTAGCCACGGGCCCCAGATGGTATACGCTACTGCCATTGTCTAAGGATTTCAAACAAAGACCTGCCTCTGCAGCAAGGTCTCCTTCTATCTGCCACCTTTGCCTTGTATGATTACATGAGCTCGTATTTTTTATGTTACGCAAAACGTGTATAGGTAATTATGTACACTTATGTAAAAAAATATTCGAAATCTATATCTGCCAAATCAAATGCTCTAATAAAATTTCTTGGTGCTATTTAACTTCTATTCTTCTGTTCTTTCTCCTTATTTAATTTGCATTGTACTGATTCTCTAACATTGAGCATAAGGGGGCGCTGTTAACGGGCGCCTCGTCATGATGATGGATTAATACCTAAGCACATCTTCCTCTCCAAGAGGCAGCTGAACATATAAATTTCTTCCTTTTTTCTAGTAGACTAAAGTTCTGCTTGTCTAGAACGATCGAGAACTGGCAAGAAACTGTCCGTCAATCTCTTTAATCGTCCAGTTTTTGCTTTACAAGACGCCTATAGACAAAAACTCATTTTTTTATATAACAGGCAAACGGCAGGGGGCTCCTGATGGTAATACCTATGGACACTCTCAATATCAGTTTCGCATGCGTTGACGGCCTTTTAAATGATAAACTAAACCACGATGGTAGCGTACATAGAATTGCACTGAAAAATACACAGACTATTAGCAAAGATGAAAACGAAATTGAGAGATTAGATAGCGGGCAACCCGGGCGTTTAGTGCGGTTTTATCGCATCCGGTTATACGGTTATATCCGGTTGGAACCGGTTAAACAATTGAGTGAGAAGGTAATGTTATGTAAATCGGTTTGTGTTATGGCGCACCTGCTCTATATAGTTTTGTGTAGAGGCCGTTGTACGGAATTAATTGGGATGGTATTCTAGCCGCTACTAAGTTTAATAAGTATTTAAACGATTCTCAACCCTATGGCGTTACGCATAGAATAGTTAATTTATTATTCTATACATTATAAAGAGGAAAAGTTGCATGTAAGTGTGTGGAATTGGCTAAAAAAGTACTGGACCGATTTAAAAACGTATGTGTACTTGTACACGCGTTAGAAGTTATACTACTTGGCGTAACAAGATAAAAAACTTTTATGAATCTATTCTACAAAAAACGACACTAACAATAGAAAAATAGTAGGTTATGCAACTGTCATAATATTATAATAGAGGGTGTTAAAACATGAGTGTAGTTTAAGAATTTTCCTTAAACTACACTAATAAGATTACACGAGTGTTTTGAACTGAGCTGCAACCATTACACCTTGTTCTACATGACTTCTTAAGTAATTAGTAGTTAATTAATAATAATAAAATAAATTAAAAACAAAGATTTGTCCTCTATCTGCAGGAGGCATGGTGAAATAGGAGCACGCACTTACATTCTCGTGGGAACAACACGCATCGAAATAACTAACATCACATACACGAATTCAAGTACGACCAGTCACCAAGCAACAAAAGAATAATATGTCGCTTCTAATAATGAGATTTATTATATTTTATTTGCCCCAGAAAAAGTTTTAATTACATTAATTATGAATAGTAATTTGATAGCTTTCAGAGAGTTTCGAAGTTGGTATACAATTTAATGTCCTCTTTCAACTTTCCTGCTCTTGATGTTTCGCGCTATATACTAATTGAGTCTGTGTGGAAAGTAAACCATCCTGGGATTTGAGGTCGCAGTTAATCACCTTTTATGATGCCAACACGGTTACGACATTATAGTTATTATAAAAATAAATCACTGGCACCTTTAGGGCCAAAAATTTGTATAAATGTAGTGGTCGAAAATCCACGTCTTGCCCTCGTACCAAAGACAATGACTCTATACATAGGACAGGTATATTGTTGGTGTTATCGAATGCTCTCCTATCTCGACCCAACTAGATTGAACTAGAAAATATCCAATGCAAATATGCCATTGGTGGCTTCTGGGAGGTATAAACTTCTGATGCGCCTTGTGGTTATTCACCTTCGGGCGTTGTTTTGCAGTGCTAGCAGCGAATATCTTGTATAAATATTCATATATATATAGGTATAGACGGTAATATTTAATTATAAAATAGTAAAGGCCTTATTTTATTTATTTACATTTCACAGACACGAATATAATAAAAACATGTGTGCAATTCACACGAGGTAAAATGTAATCTTGAATAATATTTTGGTTTCAAGTTAATAAGAAGTTTAATGCTAGAGGAGTGTTGGCCTAGTGGCTTCAGCGTGCGACTCTCATACCTGAGGTCGTAGGTTCGATCCCCGGCTGTGCACCAATGGACATTCATGATCATTTTTCAATCTAATAAGTACCTTCTTTTGATTATATTTCTATTCACTGTGGGATATATGATTCATGTGTATTTTTTATTATTGTCCCTTTCAGTATTTATATATGTTTTAATTGCTTTGCTTTCATCCATTAGTTTAGTCTAAATAACTATATGTCTTATGTACTTTTGCACTTCTTGTTCTCACCATATCCAGTATAATACTGGAAACAGAACAACAACAAACTCCTAAGCGAAATTAGAGAATTATCAATGAATAAATTCAACTCTTTTTTAACGTAAATTAATCAATAAAGCTATTTATAAATTTGACGATTATGTAAATGATCCTAATCCTTGGGATTGATTGCTCCAGTTTAAACAATTTTTATGACTCAAAACTTGGCGATTAATACGTGGCGGAGAGTTTCTTGCCAGTTCTTCTTGATTTGTTTTAAATTTCTTTCTTCGATAATAAAAGTACGTGGCATTTTAATTTACAATTCGTCATTTGAGATTTCAATAAATTATTTTGCATAAAATATAAAATACTAATCTATATATATAAAAGAAAGTCGTGTTTGTTACAACATTGACATTGAATAATAATGTGAAATACTTTAAGACAAATTTGCGCGCCATCGTGTGTGGCAGAATATGCGAACGATTTATGATTGTATCACCTTAACATTTTGTACCATATTCTTGCAAAAAATAAATTATTATTATTATAACACTTATAACTCGAGAACGGCTAGACCGATTGCCATGGTTTTTGATTTGTTGGATTTGTTTCCGTCCCGAATAGCAGAATAAGCAATAAAATATCGGATAAGTTATCGAATAACAATAAATTAATTAATTAATTTTACGAATGCAAAAACCATATGGTGCCATCTGTTGACAAAATTACGCATCATTTTACGTCGAATTCGTGTCAGTTCAAGAAATTCCGATCTTTAGGTGAATAAGGAGATGCATAACCATGCTTTGATCCTGATCAAAAGATGTTGGATATAACATCAACATCAACAACAATAAAACATTTCTATATTTGCAAAAAAGTTGTATTAATGTAATACTTAACATTAATGAAATCCTAAAATAAGTTAAATTAAAGTAACAACGATATTATAAGGTTGTAGGGCGGAACGAAGTTAGCCAGGTCAGCTAGTATTTCATAAATTCTCTTTACGAAATTTTAATTTTAAAAATAGAATTTCTATAAGCTAATGCGCCCTTCTCACTCTCTCTCACTCTCTCTCAATCGCTCTCTCTCTTTTCTTCGAAAAAAACGCTGCACATCTTCGTGACGTTCCGTAAAAATGTTACCCTCATGCGCCTAAAAGAAGTTTCAGTTCAATACATTTTTTACTTGTTTATAGCGTGAACCTTAAATTATCGGTTCAACCCAAAAAAAAGCCACCTCCTATTTTAGTCAATCTGCCGTAATTGACGAGTTTGGAAGAAAGGGTAAAATTTCAGTCACGCTTCGGGAAGAGCTCTCATAAATATTGTAATCGCAGTATTTCATTGATGAAATTTATTTAAATTGCCAATAGATATTGAGAACTGAATCAGTAATGTAAAATAAAGAAGATGAATTATTGTGAATAGTCGGTAGCTAAAATTTAAGTTCCGACGTTCGCAAGAGCCAGGTGCGATCTGGAGCTAGAGACCGAGGTATCAGAAAAAATGTACCACAGAATATTTTTGAAGTTATACTTCTTTAGGCGCGTTAAGAAAAATTGATGAGAGTGAAATTTTACGATGCGCGCCCACCGTGACACAAAATTAACAGAATGAAGTTGCCCACGGAAGATGCTACGGCATTGGACATAATTTAAAAACAACATTCGAATAATAATAGAATTTATGTTACACTTAATGTAAGAGAATAATAATAAATATTTATTTATTTAATTTTTCAAATGTAAACTGAACTTTATTGACTAGAATGACTCCTTTTTCCAGTCTTTGATTATTTAATTGTAATAAATTATTTGCATGCAATCAAAAACTATTTTTAATAATGCCAAAGAAGTATAACTTCTTACGCGCGTACATATTAGTACACGCACCCATTTTTATGTTACAGGAGGCAGACGGGCAAAACACTCACCTGATGTTAAGTTATTACTTAGTGTCCATGGGCGGCGGTATTCGCCGCCCATGGACACTCGCACTGCCAGAAGGCTCGCAAGCGAGCTGTCGGCTTTTTAAGAATTGGTACGCTCTTTTCTTGAAGGATTTAGGGTCGAATTGGATTGGAAATATGTCAGTAAGACGAATAGCGGATACGCGGATCCTGCCAGCCAGCACGCTCCGATACGCCCATAAATGGATATTGTCGCTTGTTGTACCGACTTCTTCAAGTCATCATGATGGGCAAGGTCGAAATGACGCGCTGGCAGAAGGATGAAGTCGTGGCCCCGTAATATGAGAGAATGGACGGTAGTGGCCAGAGAACAGCTGATGCGCTTGGCAAGAATAAGAAGAAGTACGACGAGCTGACCGCCAATCTCCAGTAGTGGAGAGGCACTACAAGAAGAAGTTGTCGCTCTGGCCTGGCTGGTGACATGGTGCCATGCCTACCAGACCTAGCTAATTAGGTAATGTAAATAAAGTCCCTATGAAAAAAGAAGAAAAAGAGACTCTCCTTAGCTTCTAGGAGGCTAGCGCTATCAGGAGTCCCATGTAAAAATCTTATATTCAATTCAATAAAGATTTTTCTATAGAACATGGGGCAAGCGGGCAGGAGGCTCACCTGATGTTAAGTGGTACCGCCGCCCATGGACACTCACAACGCCAGAGGGCGTGTGCGTTGCCAGTCTTTTAATAATTGGTACGCAATTTTCTTGAAAGACTCTAAGTCGAATTGTTTCGAAAATACTTCAGTGGAACTGGTCATTGTTTGACCGAATTTATTTTATAATAAGTTACATTATTATATACTACTAGCATACTCGGTCAAGCGTTGCTGTGGCTAAGGTTTTGTTATATTACATAGTAGTAAACTATTCAAGGGAAACGGTAGAAGAACACCTGCCATGGGGACCACCATGCTTTTTTGGTGGTAATGCCATTAAATTGTAGCTTATGTGAAACGTTGGTACTTTCAACACAGCGCCATCTGTTAGAATTGTGACTATCAAATAATAAACAAATAATTTGTTATAAAATAATATTGCGGGTATAAATTCAGATGTAAGCTATCCTATCTTTTAAGTTAGATCACACATGCATACCGTGTACAAATTTAATGAAAATTGGTTAAGTAGTTTAGGAGTCCATAGCGGACAAACAAGGTGACGCGTAATTTATATATATTAAGATATTCGATTTTATAAATCAATGTTTCACCAAAGAATAATGACAAAATTAGCTTTTGCCTTCAATTTTAATATCTAGAATAAAAATCTCAAATGATTATTAAATTTTAATAGCCTTAAAAAATAATAGACTATTTGATTTCCAATGAGAAAGTCGTTATTTTTAAAGGGCCCATAAATCAGCGCCGATTTTCCCTTAAAAATCTTCAGATATTTTCCTTCTTGTTTAGTTAAATCAAAAATCAAAATCATATTTTAATCATGTAGGTTACACAATGTATGAACGTCAGAAAATAAATATCCATTAAATGCTTCTAATTTTACATTTCCTGCCAGTTCTCAAATCAAGGACGTAGAACGTAAGAGAAGAACTGGCAATAAACTCTCTGCCACTCTATTTAATCGCCAAGTTTTTTGTGTGACACAATGTTTGTAAGGAGCTGCAACCATTACACCATGTTCCACATGACTTCTTAAGTAATAAATAATGACAAAAAAATTGTTATTTCATCTTTAGATTGTACTTTATTTTATTTTAGTTATAGGTAACGTGTTATTTTGAGTTTTTTTTGTTAATAATTTTTGCATTACTTGTACTTTACCCTCTGTAGGTGTTTCTTTTTCATTGTTCCACTTTAGGGTTGCCTGGAAGAAATCGCTTGTTAGCGATAAGGCCGCCCGTTGCCTTATAACTTTTGTAACCTGTTTTTTATTTTTGTTATGTGTATGTTTTTAGTATAAATAAATAAATATAAATAAAAACAAAGTTTTGTCCTCTATCAGCAGAGGACTTGGTGTAATACAGAACAGTAACATTGTCATCCCTTATTCATTCCCAAGGTGTAAAATCAGCAGAATTATCCAAATTCCGTCTGCAAAAACCAACCTAGGAGTTCAGGTACCTCTCATTGGAATTCTTCGCGGTTATAACGGATAAAGACTACAACATTAATGTAATATAATAAAAAATAAAAAAATATAATCATTAATTTATATTATGTTTACGATAATTGTCATATATTTTAGAACAGCTTGTAACATATACTGTAGATATAGCATTATGTATGATGTGAACTTTAATAAATATATATGTAACTAGCGGATCCGACAGATGTTGTCCTATACACAGTCTTACATACAAAAAAATATCTAATAATGTAAATCATCCTCGACTCCACTTGAACACACAAAACATTTCATCAAAATCTGTCCAGCCGTTTAGGAATTTAATTACGAAAATACACACAGAAGATTTAGGTATATTGTATATATATAACATAAATACCGATTGCAGCGCCACCTGCACGGACTGATTTGTGAATTATCACACCAATCAATGGGTGCCACCCAAACGCATAAAAAAAATCATTCAAATCTATAGCCGTTTAAGAGGAGTTCAGTGACATACACACATATAGTTGAATTATATATATAACTAGCTGACCCGGCAAACTTTGTTTGGCCATGTATATTATTTCTAGGAAGCATTTTTTTAGTTCAATAAAAATAACTATCGACTATAATAAAAAATAGAGGTTGATCGTAGAGGGTGACTATTAAGGGTTGTACATATTTTTGTATGCTGTAACATTAAAAAAAAATATATCTAAAAAATAAAAATATATATTTAGGGGTGGACCCACCCTTAACATTTAGGGGTTTGAAAGATAGATAGTAACCGATTCTCAGATTTACTGGATATGCATAAAAAATTTCGTAAGAATCGGTCGAGCCGTTTAGGAGTATGGGAACGAACATTGTGACACGATAATTTTATATATTAGAAGATATACACAGAAACCTATTGAGCGTATAAAAGTGTATTTAAACTTGTAAACAAGGGTTGTAATTAAATTTATGCAAATATCCGTCGTACACGTTTTCAATTAGCATATCCAGGTATAAAATTGGGTTTTAATTAATTATATATTATGTTGCGTTGGAAGTTGTTTTCTTCAACAAGGGAGATTTCTCTACCAGATTCAATGCAATACTGTGAATTAAGATTCTAATAACTTGGAAAAGAATACAAAACCCTTGTGTTTAGTAAAGATTTACAGAACTACATTTAGAAGACTTATTCCTATTAATTTATTAGCGAGAAATACAATTTTCTTTTAAGCAATGACACTAAAATATGAAGTGGGTTGTAAGAGCTCCTCAGTTGACTAATGCACCTAATCTTAATAGGAATCTTGGTTTCATAATGTCCAAGTCATCAACACTTCCGAAAAAATCTACTTAAGGCCCACTCTGCTGATAGTAGCGTTTATAAAGTGCCTATACGCCTTTAAATTTGAATTGACTTTTTAATTCATAACTTTAACTGCTTTTAAAATATTTAATCTATTTGAAATGTTGATTAATTCACGAATTTAAAACTAAACTTATCACTTATTTGCTTATCTTGGGATTAGCATTTGGATGACGTATTGTATAATATAATAATTATAACATAAATAATTCGCATTCGCATTTGGCGCTAAAGTTCAATTAAAACGTCAAATTACAAAACAAACGTATTAAGAGCCTTTCCGTTCGTCGATAAAACAGTATGATTCTGAAATATCATGTGATAAAATCTGAAGATAGCGACATCTTGTGCATAAATTATGTACTTCTACAAAAGTTTGTAAAAGGCATATGATATATATGAAAATACGAGATTTCTGATCAAGATTAAAAACTTTAGTCAGAAAAATATATTCATTAAAATTACTACACTCATTTACTTAATTGTTACATATAAGAATATTTATAACTTCCATAAGTAATATTCTATGCTTGTGCCATCTAGAGATATCCAAGGATAAAATGAATGCCATCTTGTGACCATGACTCGAAATTGTAACGAAGTTACTTAGTTTCGCCGTGGCGCTCACAACCCAAACAATGTATTCCAACATGGTGGCAATGTGGTACACAGTTTGAAAATGCAGGCCGTGTCATGCTTTGAAAAAAATCATTTTAAGCGTGAATTTGTTGGAAAATGTCGGACCCTAAACGTGCTACTATTATAACAGTGGGTGCTCCAAAAAGTGTAAAGAATAATGTGAATAAAACAGTGAGATTAGCTATAAATCTGGACGAAAGCAACGAAAGTAAATATCCTGAGCTGAATTACAAGGAACTAGTCATAGCAACAGCAGTAAGTTATCACAGAAAATCATAGTATTTTACGCAACCATACTGGTTTTTCAGCTCTTTGTAACATAAGGAAGCTTGTGGAGAGCTAAAACCGGTGTAAATAAGGTGTTTGGCGGCTAGAGACAGGTCCGCAATCCGAAGTGTAAATTTGCCTTAGAATAATTTTTGCTTACGTTACATGGGTTTCGTATTAGGTTTGTTACATGATTTTGCGTTCACGAGCTGTAGAAAAAGCCCAGATATCGGTCGCCATGTTTGCAACAATCTTTGATGAACGTTGTCAACCTAGGACATCAACTTGCGAGGGCAATGTTTTGATCCAATTGGTTTCAACTTTATCGTTGTTTTCTTCTAATATAATTATTGTTATTTAAATACAATGATAATAAAAGCAATTTGCATGTTTGGGAATGACAGTCGTGGCTTATTGTGACAGGAACTGCAGCGAAAGTAGTCTATTCGTATGACCTAAGTTAACCCGCCTATTGCAGTGTTATTTCCGGCAAATGCATGGGTAAGGTTACTTTCTAATATTTTATTTTCGATATTAATAGGAAACGGGTATCATGATAGAGTAATTACCGTAATTATATGCGATTTGAAATAATACATATAAAATGTAAGATATCGTTTGTTGAGTGACGTACGATGTATTTACATTCGGTAATTTGATAATATGCAAGAATTAAAAGAATTTGTCCTTTGGATTTTTTTTATTATTATCGTGAAGTTTATGTATACGTATATTGTGTACATGATAGCTTATGTACTGCGAGATTTGTAATGTTGGCACGAGTTTGCAAAACTTGCAGGTTGGTATAGATCTATTTATGTATAGTATTTTCGCGTTTTGCAATCTCGCTCGTCTCAAGCTCTGTTTTTGTCAATCGATTGGGGTAAATAACAGTTAGGTTATGTGATACGGCCCGTTTTGCGCCTGTGTGTGTTATATTTAGTATTCAGGTATATTATGTACATATATTTACATCTGTCTTTGTGAACGCGTTAAGGTTATTTTTTGTTCCGATTGTAAATAGAGCGCTTACGAATAGATTATAGTTTTGATTTGTGTTCAGCCCATTGTCTAAGATTGTAATAGAGCAATGACGTTATCATGATCAAACTGTTGTTATGCTTAATAATGAATGAATTAATTTAATATTATGATTACCAAAACGATAACAACAATACTGTCGTTATGAAATCTTTTATAGTGTATTTAAAATTTCAAAAGTAATTTTACTGTTTTAGGTAAATCGCGGAAAATTATTTAAATAGTTTAGCTTTGAGACATAGTAATTATAACATACACATAATATATAGTATAGCTGATTCATGACGAGTTTAACAATTTGCTTTTCCGTGTTTCATTTTTCGTAGTTGATTTTAATTTAATTACTTAAAATATGACCTTGAAATTTGTTTACTATGCATTTTTTTACAGAAAAAGAAAAGAATAGAAAATGGAAAAACTGCTGGGCTGGACCCATTCTCAGATAATGATGACGATGTGGAAAGAGTGGCGAGGAAATTTGAACAGAAATATGTAAGTTGCTGAAAAATGTTTTATATATTTAAAAAAATGGGATTTTTTTAATAATTAAAGTAAGACTGGTACTACAACTTTGTACTGTGTTTTATAGTAGTCTAAATCTATAAAACTGAACTGACTTCCAAAGTTTTAAATAAACAAATATGCCAATATTTTTTTATTCTATGCTTTGTACTGATTATGTTAATAAACAGTTGCATAATTTTTCTTTATGATAATATTATGTCCAATTCATCTGAAGTTTGCATATGTTACATATGCTATCGATACACATGCTGTATCGTAAAGGCTGTTTAAATACAGTATTCTGGCAATTATAATTTTTAAATTGTATCATTAATTGTGATTAATTGTAAGATTATTTATTTTAGGTATTTAAAATGTGTTGCTGTGGTTAATAGACATTACCCATATATTAAAATTCTAAAGTTTGTTATGATAATAATTTATTGTTTAGTGTATATAGTTTATCTTAAATTAAGTAATTTTTGACTTAACATTGGTCATTTGTATACATTGTAGACTGGATAACTTACTTTTTAGGGTGGAAAAAGCACATATGGAAGAAAGGGCAGATCAAAATATGAAGAGTTTGCCGACATTGGCGCAGGTTATGATGAGAATGATTCCTTCATTGATAACACACATGGAGTAAGTGTCTTATCATTTTTTTATTTTTGTTATCAATAACTTGTGTATTTAAACTTAATTACGTGTCTATACTAATATTATAAAGCGGAGTTAGATTTTTTGTTTGATTGAAATGAATAGGCTACTACCGATTTAAAAAATTGGCAAGCTACACTATTCCCGAGTGACATAGGCTATGTTTCATTTTCAAAAAAATTAGGGATGCTTACTAAAACTTGAATAATCTAGCCCAAGGTGTCAAAAAATAAACAAAAAACTTCCTTCAATCGTGTGCGCTGCGAAAACTATTAATGATAGAACAAAATGATGTATAACAATTTTTCAGGACACATCACTATCTATAAAAAATGTCACGACAGCATGTCTCTATCTTTTATAGACACACGTCACAATAAGCGTCCTTTTATTTTATTTTTTTTATTAAAATACCACCGCTAGAAAAGGCTCTTTATTCGTATTGATACTTATCAAAATAATTACCAACGTTTCACATAAGCTATAACTTAATGGCATAACCACCAAAAAAGCATGGTGGATTGGTGTTCTCCTGCCTTTTCTCTTGAATAGTTTACTACTATGTAATATAACAAAAATCTTAGCCACAGCAATGCTTGGCCGAGTCTACTAGTATATCATAAGTGAGATCTGTAGTTTTTGTTTGTCTGTTGATTTTTCAGAAGTCCCCATAGCTCAGTAGTCATAGGGCAGATATCTAGTACTCAATGTGTTCCCCAGACATACAATTGTAACGGCTAGTTGATCTAGTTCTTAGGGTAGGAAATTAAACAAAGGAATTGCCTGTGCGCATGTGTTACAACCTCTTTTATCATCTAGTCCCCACTCCGATTCGACCTTCCCACTTCGGGCAGTTATTTGAGTCAATTCGTAAATAACCGAACGAGTCAAATGAGTAATTGTTGCATACACTTGTAGCAAAAGACTGTTTCATAAATATGTTTAGAATTTAATTAAATAAATATTAAAAGCTAACACAATACTAACTTGTCATATAAATAAAATGGCCCACTACGTTTTCAAGCATGTAATTAAGTATATAAGCAGTGTAATTGTTGTATAGAAATTCCTGAGGCTATGAAGTTTTTAAAATTATTATCAAAAAACTAAGAACAAAGTTTCTACACTATTGTAATTAGATATTCTAAATTTCAGTATGACGAGATGATTCCACCAGAATGCGACACACTGTATGGAGGATTTTACATAAACAGTGGGTCGTTGGAGTTCAAAACTGTCCCAGAGAATCAAACCCCAAACTCTGATGGTGATGTCAGACGGAATAAGGTATGTTTATTATTTACTAGAGGGTAATGAAAAAGGGCGGCAAATTAAAAAAAAATCTGTATGGTATCCCTAAAAGTTCGATATATTTTGTGGATTAAACTTACTTGATACTTGATTTTATTTTATTATTTTTACGTTGATAGTGACTGTATTTCTATGAAATTAAATACTTAGCCTTTTACTATTGATACTTAAAATTAAAACTATATTTATTATAAAACACAACTTTATTCGGAATAATCAAAATCAGAACTATTTGGACAAAATATATAATATAAATAATAATGAGTAATTGCATGAAGTATCAAGACAATAAATCATACGAACCTAAGAAATTCAATGACATTCGGTGTTGCCATCCGAAAGTTTTCAAATAATACAATTATCTTCTTTCATTAGCCAGACTCTAGCGGCCTGGTCCACACTTTGCATAGCAAGATTTTCTTTTATATATTATTGTTAGATAAAGATAATTTTGTGTTCTAATGGATTACTATTAGGAAATATTTGAATTTATTTGTTTCATTAATGCAATGTGATTCTAATATATTATATATATATTCGTGCAATCTATAAATTAAAATGTAGGGAATATCTTTAAGATAAATTCAAGTAAATTAATATACTTACCTTTCTCTCGCAATATATTTATGAAAGTATTGTGTATGTATACAAAAATAGTGATGAGTTTACTAGAATAGAACAAACGCATAATGTTAATACTCGGAACAAACGCAGGCTGCAATTTCCCCGTACTAGACTATCTAAAGTTAGTAATTCTTTTTTGGGAAAAGGGAAAGATATTAAAGAAAATCTTTTTTAGAAATGTATTAAAGAAAAGCTGTGTAAAAAGGCTTACTATAAAGTCAACGATTATCTAGTTGATAAAAGGGCCTGGGACTAGTGCTAGACAGGCTACTTCTAATTAATTTGCGATATTTGTTTTAAAATAAGTGTTGTTTGATGATTTGTTATTTTAAAAGAGTACCGAGAGTTTTTTACGCCGGCTTTTTCTCTCGGCCTACACCCTCTGCCTTCTTTGCCGATGAGTAGGGATGCCTACAAATTCAAATTTAATGACGTGGAATAAGTGATACTTGTATCTTATGTTCCATAATAAATATATTTTATTTTGATTTATTTTATATATAAATTTTTAATAAATATATAAAACAATTGCAGAGGCGACTATCTTCAAGCAGTAGTGAGGAGGAATCGTCAGATAGTTCAACAAACTCGGATAGTCAAGATGTGAAAGAAAATAAGACGGTTCCAAATGGAAACACAGACTCACACAAGACCGAACACCGGAAGAAAGTAAGTTCTTATGTAACTTTGCAAGACAAAGTCATCAAGTCAGTCATGTCATACCAACTCCTTTGTCAAGACATTAATAAACTCTTTTCTAAAAAGAATTAAAATTTACTGCAATATTTATTCTAGAATATGAGTCTAGAGATAGTCTATGAGTAATATATCATCTCACAATTTTCTTCTACATATTACTGAGTTATTGTTGTTTATATGTAATGTATTTTCTTGTACCACATAACCTTCCAGTGGAAAGAAAAGCAATCAAGACAATTTTTTTTTAAATAAATTTTTTTTGTCATAAATTTTATTTTTTTCTGCTTTTCAAAAACCGAAAGAAATTTTATTTTTGTATACTTTTTTGACATTTCAATAAATTATATATTTATTTATAATTTATGTTCGAGTTTAATTAATTTATTTCGTGTAGAATTTTCTGTTATTATTTTAAAAAATATTTTTCACCTTCTCACTTAAGATTCATTGGTTTTGCTAATACAAAAATACCCACTAATAGAGCATTTAATTTCTACATTACAGAAAGTAAAAAAGAATGAAAAGAAGAAATCAAGTGCCAGTCCGTCAGACACAACAGCACCCACTTCGGGGAAACAGACTTCAGATGGTAAAATTCTTTTATATTATACTAGCTGACCCGGCAAATATCAATAAAAATTAGTTCTAATCTAATCGTTCAATAAAAAATAGGAGTTGCTCGTAGAGGGGTGAAATTTAGGGGTTGTATGTATTTTTGTATAAATTTTTTTATTCAATTTTTTTTTTTGGGTGGACACCCCTTATCACTTAGGGGGTTTAAAGATAGATAGTAGCCGATTCTCAGACTTACTGATAATGCATAAAAAATTTCATAAGTAACGGTCGAGCCGTTTCAGAGGAGTATGGGAACGAACATTGTGACACAAGAATTTTATATATTAGATTATTGTTTATTTTTTAATATTGAAGAAAATAATCAGTTTTTCCAGTATCTGGACTATTCATTTGTGTTATTTGAGTAAGCATATACGTTCCCTAAGTGAATGTATGTTTGTCCACAACTTTATTGTAAACTAAGGTATATCCAGATGATTTTTTAAATTTAATAGGAAATATTCAATCAATAAAATATGTTTAGTAGTTTAGTTTTTCTATTTCTTCATGTCCCCTATGTAATAGAAAATACTTAGGTATATAATGTTGATAGGTATTTGGAGTCGGTATAAACTTAATTTAATGTTACCTTTCTTAACAGAGGCATGTCCCGAAGGTTCAAGTACATCACAATCTGACTCGTTGACTTCGAAGCCAGCACCGAGTTCTGAAAATCTCATCACTTCGGATAGCTCCAGGTATTCATTTTTTTTGCTTTGTCATATTAATGTATATTTTTTTAAATATTATGTATTAGTGCAACGACAAAAATTCCTTATTATTATATTTGATTATAATTTCAATTTTTTTTGTAAGTATGTATGTATATTATTTTATTTGCAGAAATGGTACAATCAAAATTTCGCATTCTGCCACACAGTTGTTATACATAATTAAATGTAGAATTTTACATAGTAGTTATATATTATATTACATTATGATTCATTATCATAGTCAATTATATTATCTTATCTTTACATTATCAAATTAAAATTAATTTAAATATTTCACTTAAATTATCATTAATATGACTAAAAAAATGGAAAAGCATTTAAAGGGGGCCTCATAGCCTAGCGGTCTTATTAAGTGGCAGCTAGGTGAGGGGTACCGGGTTCGATTCCCGGTTCGAGGGCAAGTTTTAATTTAATTTAAATTTGTTCTCGGCCTTTGGAAGGGTTGTGCGGTACCCGGCGAATGCTTAAACCGTACATGGAGGACACGGTCGAATTTCTAAAGACAAGCACGAATTATAAAAAATCCTATACTTGACGCTGGCTAATGCACAAATCATGCCAGAGTCATTAAAAAAAAAAAAGCATTTAAAAAACAATACTATTTTTTATATATATATATATCATCCTCTTAAATCTATTGGTGAAATGCATGAAATTGGTGAAAAGCTGGGGTTTAAACGCACAACCTCAAAAAACAAATGTTTGTTTTTTTCAGAGAAACAGAAGCGAAATTCGAAGTGAAATTGCCACAAATTGTGAGTGATGCGTTGGAGAAGGTTCAGTTGGTGAGTCGAGAGAAAGATAATCCCGGGAAGGATCTGAAGAGCAAGACTGATCAGTGTATATTGAAGTGAGTGGATTAGTATATTAGATATATGTAATAAATATAAAGAGATAGTATTTGAAAAAAAGGGTGCGTGTACTTATGTACGCGCATAAGAAGTTATACTTCTTTGGCATTATTAAAAATAGTTTTTGATTGCATGCAAATAATTAATTACAATTAAATAATAAAAGACTGGAAAAGGAGTCATTACAGTCAATAAAGTTCAGTTTACATTTGAAAAATTAAATAAATATATATTATTTCTTACATTAAGTGTAACATAAATTCTATTATTATTCGAATGTTGTTTTTAAATTATGTCCAATACCCTAGCATCTTCCGTGGGCAACTTCGTTCTGTTAATTTTGTGTCACGGCGCGCGCGCATCGTAAAATTTCACTCTAATCAATTTTTCATAACGCGCCTAAAGAAGAATAACTTCAAAAATGATATTTAAAGAATATATAGAGAAATTATATATTAAAGGAAATTAAAGTAAAAATAATAAATATTCACGAGAGACTCAATAATAAAATCTGTACCTACAATATAACTTCCTTATTGTGAATAAGAGAATAAATTCAAGGTATAACTTGCTCTACATAAGAAATTATAATTACTTACTACAGGGTTCGATTCCCGAAATAAATAGTATGGTTAGTCGCTAGGTACTTGGGGAATGCCATATATCTTATATATAAAATTCTCGTGTCACAATGTTAGTTACCATACTCCTCCGAAACGGCTTGACCGATTCTCATGAAATTTTGTGTGCATATTCAGTAGGTCTGAGAATCAGCTACTATCTATCTTACAATCCCCTAAGTGATAAGGGTTGTCCACCCCTAACATTTTATTTTTGGAGGATTTTTTATTTTTTATAATGTGCCACTAAAAATACATACAACCCTTAATTTTCACCCCTCTACGATCAACCCCTATTTTTTATTATAAATGATATACATGGCGAAACGACGTTTGCCCGGTCAGCTAGTTTCTTTATAACAGTTTCAATATGGGACTTGGTGCAATGAATACATTTTCTTATAATTTTCTTGTGAAGCAAATGTTGGCGATTAAATGTAAATTTAGAATACATATTTTTTTAAATATTTAAATATTTTTTTTAAATTTTTAAATCTATTTTTTTTTAATATGTCCTCAGACTGGAGCAGAGCCTGAACAAGAGCGGAGCCTCCAGCCGCGTTCGCCGCGAGGCGTGGAGCGCGGCTGGAGGGCTGCTCGGCTGCTCACGGGCAGCTCTCTTGCAGCGGACGAGGAAGCTTTCCGCCCACGGTGAGCTTTGGCCTATTACGCATTATGAGTGATAAATAATATTCAAATATGAGGTTCCAGGCGTCATAATTGCTTGCAAAGATTCCATAAGACCTTCTAAGATATTTTAAAGGTTCATCAGGGTTGCCTGGAAGGAACCTAATAATTTATGTTACTTGTTTTTATTTGAAATACAGTTAAACTCTTTATAACGAATTTATAAGAATGAGATGCATTTTTATTCGTTATAGAGAGGGAACTATTAATGTTAGGGTTTGTGTTAATTCAAAAAAAATTAACTCATATTTACGTTATAGAGAGTTTTTCGTTATAAAGAGTTGGCACTGTATATGTTATAAATAATAATGTCTCATAGCTAAACAACTATTAAAATATTTTTCCGCGATTTACGTATATAATTATATATTCGTTATAACGAAAGACGTTGTAAAGAGTGTTCACTGTATAACTAAATAAATTATTTTTTTAAATTAGTCAAATCGTTAACAATGTGTCAGACGGTCAATATATGAGCACATTGATATAAAATCTAGATTTTTTGTGATTCATCAATATTTATTGACTGTGTGTGTGTCAGTGTCTGATGTTTGATCATAGTTTTTTCCAAAATAAACCTATACTCTGATTTAATAGATTTATTTGACATTTCAACAAATAGTTACAGAAATATTTAATAATACCTACCAAAGGTAAGGTAGGTAGGTAAAATAATAAGTATTAATACCACGTTTTTCGAAATTCCAGCTTCCAACCAGAGCCAATCCAGTCCAGCCCAGCCGATTACAACTCCAGCCCCGACCCCAGCTCCAACTCCAGCTCCGACTCAAGCCCCAGCTCCAGCCCCAGTGACCGTCTCCAGAGTCAGCGTTCCCGTGAAGAGAAAAGCGGAAGACAGGACCCTTACGGAGGACTTCAGCCGACTCTCGCCTGATGAGAAGGAGGCCGAAATTGTGGAGACCTTGCGCAGGTGAAATTGAACTTTATTAATTTATTATTGTGTCATATTTTCAAAAATTATAGGTTATAGCTGATCCGGCAAACGTCGTTTCGCCATGTATATCATTTATAATAAAAAATAGGGGTTGATCGTAGAGGGGTGAAAGTTAGGGGTTGTATGTATTTTTTAATGCTGTATCATAAAAAATAGAAATTAAAAATTTTGTCTAAAAAATAAAAATAAAAATTTAGGGGTGGACTACCCTTAACATCTGGCGGGCTGATTTGTGAATCTAAACCATTCCCAGATCCCCTTGAAGACACACAAAAAATTTCATCAAAATTGGTCCAGTCGTTTAGGAGCAGTTCAGTCACATACACACGCACACAAGAAATATATATATTAAGATTAAACAAAGTATTAAAGTACCGACCGCAGCGCCATCTGCCGGGCTGATTTGTGCGCCAACCAAACGCATACAAATAAATTCATTCAAATCGGTCCAGCCGTTTAAGAGGAGTTCGGTTAAATAATTAATTAAAAGATGAAGTTACATTTTTGCTTTCATTTAGCAGCTAGAAGAGTACACAAATTAAAAAAGTATTAGCTGGAATCTAGCTAATACTTTTTTAATTTGTAGTATTAGCATAAGATAAATCTAAAGCTTTCTCTCTGCAGACATGTTTTCTGATCCTAATAATCACACTATTATCGCTGTAATCATTTTGATATTTAAAAAAAATATAACAGAAAATATTAAAAAAGTTATTGAATAAAATCTTATTAAACGATATTGATATGATAATGATTATATAAATGTTATGGTCTAAGATCCCGCTATACAACGACCTTCACCGAGATGCTTATTTAATTAAATTTATTTTATATTTAATTTAATATGTCAATAAATATAATCCATATGGGTTGCCTAGCAAATTTCAGTCCAGAGTATTTTTAATTAATTAAAAAAAAAAAATTTTTTAACATTTCACCGGTATGATTATTAGATAAATTCTATACCAATCGAAAGTATGAAGCCCATAGAATATGCAAACGTTAGGTTGTTTTTAATCAATTAATTATTTATGTGTATATTTTTTATGTGACACTAAAGTATATATACATCTTTAGTATAAAAGAAGGTTGTAGTGATAAATATATAATACTACCCTGACTAAAAATATTGATTGAAAAAAGTTCAAAAAATTTACTACATGCAAATTATAAAAAAAATATTTTTTTTTAAATATTAATTAAACATACTCTGGACTGAAATTTTCTAGGCAACCCATATGGATTATATTTATTGACATATTAAATTAAATATAAAATAAATTTAATTAAATAAGCATCTCGGTGAAGGTCGTTGTATAGCGGGATCTTATACTATTAATAATTTAATCAATTAACGTTTTACTAATAAAAAAACATATTTATTTCCCGCCCGTCACTATATTTTTAATTTTTTTGTTTCATTAGAACATTTGAGTTAAAGTCCACGTGACCCTAAAATCAGTGATGATATCAGATGGTTGATAATATAATTAGGGTATTATTTTATTAAGTAGATCACCCTGTAATGTAATAATTAAGTTAATGTATTAAATTTCAGATTAAAAGCGCTCATAGATGAAAGGAAACCGGACATGATAGCCACGTATAACGCGGAATGTGAACGCGTACAGGAAGAAAGGTATTTTCTATTTTTTTTTTTTCGGTAAAATCCAAATTTCATTGAAATCGGCTCAGTAGTTTTTGAGATATACATATTTCTGGAGGGAAGATGTATCGGTAAACACTACAAAATAAATTAATAAAAGCACTATTTAAATACAATTTTTTAGCACCTATTTGAAGAAGTCTATTAAGTATGAGGGTGTGCAATTATAAGGGAGCATTCAAGTATTACGTAACGAATTTGGGGGGGGGGGGGTTTCCTTTTGTAAAACGTTACGATGCGGGGCGGGGATTGAATTACGCGTTATTCTTAATATTATTTCCTACTTACACCACATAATAGTAACTAAAGAGTCACTCTTTAGTTACTATTATGTGGTCACGAAACGTTTTACTATAGGTATGTTATCTAAAGCTGGCGGCTTCAACACATTTACACTTTGTGCTTGTGTAGTGTCTGTGAATAAGCGCGAGACGTGATGTCAAACTGAAATACAATCACAAATACATCACGAAAAGACTGTCCGTCTCTCTCGCGCTCGGTCAAGCTTATGAGTATAAAAGAGACAGTTATTGTTTTTCTTTTGCTACTGTTTATGTTGATCTTTACTGTTTTATATTATTATTATTTAATACATGTTGATCTTTTTTCAAACATTACCAGGGCAATCTCGTGAAATGGTGCACAATGTTTTTAATTATTTTAAGCATCTTAATAAAAACAGTTTAATGAAAAAATGTTATATTTCATTTGACATCAGATGCGACTGGGGTTTCTAAGAGGAGTATTGAAAGAATAGTTAGTGAAGTAAAAGTGAAGTGTGTTGAGCTAGATGGAGCTTATGACGAAAAATTAAAAATTATTTACACGAACTACTCTTTCACGTTCTTGGTCGGGCTTAGAACTTTTGGATCCACCCTCGTATGCACATAATATTTATATGTATTTGACACATTTTTATTTATTTACAACCCACCCAACCTTACTAAAACCAGAGTGGACTGAAATGTATAGCATGGCAAAAAAATCATATTTTGAAACATACTGTATGTGAAATTGCATTAGTGTGAGTACTGTGAACCCGCCAGCTTTCGATAACCAACCTATAGACTTGGGTACAGTTATACTTGGGTTCTGAAAAACGTTACGGCGAGTTACATGGGAGTGGGGGGGGGGGTTTCCAATAATCTCCTGAGGTAACCTTTTAACAAAAATTAATATTTTTGGTTTCTATAAATATAGCAACTACCAACTATTGTAAAACAGAAAACAAAAATGCTTATTATTATTATTTAACTGTTTTCAGAAAAAAGCTCCAAATAGCGTCGGTCGACGGCATGCCCCACGTGGACAAGCGTCTGCCCAAGCGCCGCTTCCCCTGGTGCCCCTTGAGCAGGGCTCTGCTGGCGAAGCTGGGCCAACTCGCGGGCAGCCCGGCGGACGCGGCCTCGCTCCTGGCCAAACGAGCTCTGCCCCTCTTCCCGGCGGGATTCGTCAGGATGCCCACTTTGTTACGGCAGGCCGAGTGAGTTTTTACTTGATTTAAACTTGTAAATAATAATGAATATTATATTGGAAGCTACTTAATTTCTTATTAAAAGTAAATGAAAAAAAGCGCGTAAGAAGTTATTAAAAACGACAGATTAGACATTATTAAAAATAGTTTTTGATTGCATGCAAATAATTAATTACAATTATATAATCAAAGACTGAAAAAGGAGTCATTATAGTCAATAAAGTTCAGTTTACATTTAAAAATTAAACAAATATTTATTATTATTTTCTAATATTAATTAGTATTGATTTAAATATTCAATTTAAATCACTTATGATTATAATTCAGACGCACATATAAAATTCGCACTTGCATAACGAAAACAAAATTAAAACACGTGTTTTAAATGTAGAAACTCAAAGCATGTGGATAAATATGTATAAACACACAGTGAACAGAGGCGGCTGTTTATTTTGTGACACAGGTGCGCGCGCATCGTAAAATTTCACTCTCATCAATTTTTCATAACGCGCCTCAAGAAGTATAACTTCAATAAGATACAATTTTTTTTAATATTATATATGTAAACAACAATGTTTATTTTCTTTAAAAAATAAAATAAATGGTCACTACAACTTTTTAGGTATGGGACTCAAATTTCTGTATCTGTTACATGATCATTTCTCCTGACACACGAGGTCTAAGCTGAGATGGTGGTTTCCTTCACCGTTCGAACGAATGTTAAATGCGCACATAGAATGTCCATTAGTGCCCAGCCGGGGATCGAACCGACATCAGAGATGAGAGTCGCACGCTGAAACCGCTAGGCCAACACTGCTGTTTTTTTTGTTACTCCTTTAAATATTATTATTAGGGAGCGTTCAAGTATTACGTAACGCAATTTTTGGAGATTTTTGCCCCCCCCCCCCCATGTAACTCGCCGTAACGTTTTTCAGTACTATATTAACAATAACGCGTAATTCAATCCCCGCCCCGCATCGTAATATCGTAATGTTTTACAAAAAGACACACCCCCCCCCCTCAAATTCGTTACGTAATACTTGAATGCTCCTCTATAAATAAAATCTCCATTTCAGCCTCAACAAAGACATCAAAGCGACAGACCTAAAACGTCAGGCCTTCGGTTCAACGTCTCAACCCCAACCCGTGCAAATGCTCAGTGAACCCATTCAGTTCCCCAGCTCTCTCACCGTCACCACCACCACCACCACCATCAAACCGATAGAGAAACCGGAGAAAGACAGGAAGGCAGTTCAAGCCAATGACAAAAAGGAAGTCTCCGTGAAGAAGAAAGAGGGCCTCATCCGTGTGAAGTCTCCCGCCGCCCTCAACGACATGGTGAAGAAAGACGAGGTCACCCAGAAGCAAATAGAGAGCATGAAGACGTTGGAGAAATTCATCCCGCATCCGATTCTGATACCCGTGAACTTTGCGAAGCCGGACAAGAGACCGCCGGAGAAGAAGAAGAAAGAGGTGCTGATCGTCTCCGACGTGGATCCCCTGGCCGAGGCCCGGGACGACAGCAGTAGTGATATAGAAGTGATCGAGGACAAAGTGACGGAAGAGAAGTGTAGTGTAAGTGAAAGTGACAAAGTGCCTTCGGATAAAGTGAAAGGTGTGGAGTTTACCAAGCAAGAGTTCGAGCTGCTCATGAAGGATTTGCAGGAGATGGAGGTAATTTTGTTTGATGGTTCTTTTACTGATTATAATTGATGGGGTTACAACCTCTTGTTCAATCCGTAGGTATTCGACTCTCAATACTTGTATATTTAATAATGTACTTGACATATCGTCACTGTAGAATGACAACCTCGTATGTCAAAAAAAACATTTATTTTTTAATTCTTACTCTTTTGTCATTTAAGTGGTAAAATCATTTATGATATTAATAAATAAGTCCTTTTTACCATCCAAAACTATGGACAAATTCACATTATAATATTTTAATGAACATTGACGAAATGAAACATTTTTAGTTTCCTGTTATGTTTGGTTCTTTGGACATACGAGGTTATCATTCTAGAGCGACCAATATGTAGATTTTAGTGTTAATATAGTAGAGCAACTGTTAGTGTTACACATTGATAGAAATAATATAAAAAATTAAACCGACTTGTTGTATTAACCAACCTGTCCACCTTTTTAACCTAGCTAATATTTAAAATAAAATTGGGATGTTTCTTAAGTTAAAATATTCAAGTCGTATTCTTATAACATATTTTAGCACACATACTCGGAAGCATATTACCCAATTTCAATCACATACATCTAACTGATATTCTGAATTCCTTTTTAATCAACATGAAATCTAAATAGATAGAGATAGTCTTTGGAACCATTTCACAAATGTATTTTCTTGTGCAAGTCCTACGGAGGGTGTTCTTGAGAAACCAGCATGTCTACCAATTTGACTTTAGTCACAAAAGTCTATTTGCCTATAAAGAATCAGTAAGAATATTAAAGTTTCTTTAATTGTGTGAAATTATTAAGTGGGGGGGTAGTTTATAACTAATATTTCTGTCAGACATTTAACATGATTTTTCCAGACGTAAATTACATTTTTATACTAAACTTATCCACCGACTGGTCCGTTAATAAATGTTCAGATTTGTTATGCTCAATTTGGGTTATCAGTACATTTAAAAAAAGTAGTGGCCTAGTGGCTTTTGCAACCCCAACCTTATGGTTGGGTGTTCCATTCACCTGTGTGCCAATCGATTTTTTTAATAATGTTTGCAATTAACTATTGCTGATAAGGGAAACTGTGAGGATCTGCCTTGGCATAAAATACTATGTGTCAGAAAGCTGATCAGTTGTAGAGGTACTTCATTTGTACTTTACTGATAGTAAAGGGTCAAAATTAATGATATTGGGCTGCCAAGACTGTGCGACTGATTTTTCTATATGAAGGCAATCATAATTTTCTGGACAAATGTTTCTCTCGTGAAGTTTTTTTTCTTATGGCTCTGGCACGGTTTGTGCATTAGCCAGCGTCAAGTATGAGATTTTTATAAATCGTGCTTTTTGCCTTAGAAATTCGACCATGTCCTCCATGTACGGTTAAGGCACTCGCCCGGTACCGCACAATCCTCCCAAAGGCCGAGAACAAGTTTAAATTAAATTAAAACTTGCCCTCGAAGCGGGAATCGAACCCGGTACCCCTCTCCTTGCTGCTGCTTAATAAGACCGCTAGGCTTTGAGGCCCCCCTCGTGAAGTTAATGTTAATTTAACAGTTTTTTTTTTATGTAATAGGAGGCAAACGGCAGGAGGCTCACCTGATGTTAAGTGATACCGCCGCCCATGTACACTCACAATACCAGAAGGCTCGCAAGTGCGTTGCCGGCCTTTCAATTTTATTTTTTTTGTTAACAATGATTTAATCCATTTATAAAATGTTTAACAAAAAGTTATTAACATTCAAGACTTTACATATTTACAATTTATGAATATTTTTTTTATAAACAAATTTTAATTATTTTAATAATAATTTTCAGAATTCACAAGAACAGAAAACGGTAAACTTCAATTCCTTTGGTGGTGTGATAACAAATGGTGAGTTGAATTAAAGTATTAAAAAAAATATCATTTTAAATTCTAAAATAACTGAAATAAATTTTTACAGAATTAAAAATTGCTTATATTAATTTTAATTGTGAATTAACTTTTGTTCATTTTAACCGAGTTCAAAAAATCCAAAGAAGTGTTTGTCTTCCAAAAATTAGGCTAACTGGATTATTTATGTACATATATATCTATATCCCGTATATAAATATGTAAATACAGTAGAACCTCGTTAAGTCGAACCTCGATAAGTCAAAAACCTCCAAATCTCGAAAAAACGTTTTGTTCCCTTCCCTTAAAACACCAAAACCTCCATTACTTGAAATCTTGACCCTCTGTTAATCGAAATAATCACCGAGTCCCTCCAAGCCATTTTGGTACATATTTTCACTCTATAACTCGAAAAATTAAATTTGACCTCTGTATCTCGAACATAGGAACGTTTTATTTTACAACCTTTACAACTTGATCATTTGGAATTTATTATCTCTATTGTTCGAACAAAAATAAGTTACCGACTTTAAGAACTTGCCGACAATGTGAGTACACTATTGTTTCTTAGAAAACATTTTAGGAGTATACAATAATAAATTTATGACTCATGGAAACACGTGTTTGCTTGCTTTGTGTCAGGTTTTCAATTTATAAGAATAAACCTCAAACTCTTTATGTCGAATCAAAATCCGCCTAAGTCGAAATCCTCCATAAGTTGAAAACTCTATAACTCGATTTTTTTGGCATCTCCCTTGATGTTCGACTTATAGAGGTTCTACTGTAGTATAATTTATTTATCTCAATAGTATTCTCTGTTTAATATCATTGAGAATTAATATGGTGTATTTGACTTGAAGATTTATTTCGGGAATAAAAAACAATGTATATATAACATTTGGATTTTCTGAAGGACTTTAATAAAAAATATGTGAACATTCTCATTGCTCTTAACTAAACTACTTGTATCTCTCTCCCCGTGTGTGTTGAAAAGAGATGGAATTAATTTTGTTGATTTTTAAATACTTGATTATTACTCTGAAACGGCTTGATCGATTATCATTATTTTATAAGTAGGTCTCATTAGTATTTATAAGCGATATTCCAATCCAAAAAATATTTTTATAATTTGCATTAAATTACCACAAACCAAATTTAATAGCAATATTAGTATCGTATAGAACAATGTTTTTCAATGGAAGTTCTTTTTAGAAGAGATTCTAAAAAAGGTTTTTTTGTATTATCATTGTCTTGATAAAATATTTTGTAACATACAGTAGCGTTTTAACCTTAAATATATAAAAATAATTGATTTTGGATAATTAAAAAAAATAAGGTACTTTTTGCCCCGCACCACCACTATGTGTAATTTATATAACTATGTAATATGTGATTCAGCCAAGAACGAGTCTTCCAAGCAATTCAACGGGACTGTGTTCGATTCGGAAAATAAAAATAAATTGTAAGTTTCGCTTGAGCACACGCGGTCTCTGTCGCCTAACCACTTGGCTATTTATCGACTGCTCGTACTGCGACAAATGCTTAGCTTGCGGGATACATATTAAATTTTAACGACCCGGAAAAACTGGTTTATATTAAACACAAATTTAACTGTTTTTATTTAATACTGCTATAAAATGATAATGGATATGGGAGCGTTCAAGTATTACGTAACGAGTTTTGGAAAGGGGGGGGGGGGGGTCCTTTTGGAAAACGTTACGATGCGGGGCGGGGATTGAATTACGCGTTATTGTTAATATTATTTTTGACTTTCCAGTACTTTACACCACAAAATGGTAACTTTTAGGTATAAAGAGTCACTCGGTGGTGGTATTGGGTACAGAAAAACGTTACGGCGCGTTACACGGGGGGGGGGGGGGCAATAATCTCCTAAAATTGCGTGACGTAATACTTGAACGCTCCCTATGACAAAGAAGAAATTCCCAAAATCGTATTTATATTTGACGAATAGAACCTAAGTGGTTAGGCGGACGAGACCTAATGTAATTCCACGTACGGATATGGTTGCACATGTTAAGATTTTGTATACGGAGTAATAAAATGGTGACGGACAATCGCTATTAATCATTAATCAGCCTAATTTCTTGAATATGTTTTAAGAGACGTAGGTAATACAGTAAACTCCTTATAACGCGGTACCCATATAACACGAAGACTTCTCAAGCGTGTACTGTGAAATTTAAAAAACTTTATTGAATTCGTGTTCCTATTTACTTAATTGTTCAAAAAGGTTTTACGAGAATACTCTTACAACGCGATTTTCTATAACGCGGTCCGGGTCTACCGGGGGTTTACTGTATACACTCGGTTCTTGATGCTGCCGGAAGTATTGTTCCAGCTTACAGTTTTACAAAATAAAATATTCCACGACGGAAGTTGAAAACATAAATAAAAGTTTAGCAGTCCCTTGGAAAGAAAGAGAGAGAGTGGCTCAGCTATTGCTCCTTGGTGTACACCATTGTACGAGGTACATGCTGTACCTTATCACTCAAGCTTTCTTAGTTTTGAAACCCTTGCGATTACCTATCGTCGAAGTTACCCCTCAAGAGCTCGAGGCCGATGATCGAGAAACTATAAATTTTGTGGTCCTTCGAGCCGGATTGATAAATTAACTTACCTCTAAAACCCTTTTTTGTCCATCAACCAAAGGCTTTTGATATATAGGAGTCATAGTAACTGCTAAAGATGATTTTCTGCAACGATTTTTGCTTTCAGTGGTTACCAGAACTTTAGGTTGGAATTTATAAGACTTTTGAAGTTAGAAGTATAATGTTGGCGCGTTAGGGAAAAATGATGAGAGTAAATTTTTACGATGCACGCGCACACCGTCACAAAAAACCGACACCATGAAGTTAGCTATTGTCAACATTTTAGCTTTTTGAAGTTATACTTCTTTTGGCGCGTTAGGGAAAAATGATGAGAGTAATTGGTTTCTATTGTTAGTGTAGTGTTTTTTTACTTTTTGTTAATAATTTGCCATACCCCCAAGGTGTATTTGTGAAGTTAGGGCTTTGACATAAGATCTGGTAACTTTCGGACGTGCGTGCTCGTTTTCGCAACATTTCCTGTTTTTGGAGTTATATTTTGGAAGAGTCCGTGTATGCTATTGCAATTATTTAATATAAAATTATCGTTGTCCAACTTCAGCTCTGATTTAGGTAGCGTTCAAGTATTACGTAACGAATTTGGGGAGGGGGGATAGTTTCGTAAAACGTTACGATGCGGGGTGGGGGATTAATAACAATAATCTCCAAAAATTGCGTGACGTAATACTTGAACGCTCCCTTAAAAAGTATTTCTTTATTTCAACCAATCCTTCATCCACCTTCTCTTAGGTTTTTTTTGTCTTTTTAATAAAATACACACAACTGCTGCCACCAGTAAAGTATTGTAATCCATAGTATTATTTATTTCCGTTCCGTACGATTGCAAAGTTCGAAGTGACGCCATGCATCCAAATGGAAGTATTGTGAATGGTACCGTATCTCGATAAATTTCCATTTGGAGTGCATCCAAAAGGAAGTCTACTAAATGGACGTATCGTCAGTGGTAGCCTTTAGGAGGAAGGTCTTAGAATGCTGAACATTATTTTACCTGAATGAATTTGTAGCAATAATGAAACAATATTGTCTATTTTATATTAGAAAACATCCATAAACAAAATCTTAACAGATTCATATGCTATTAAAGAAAATATTGCTCTCGACACCTCTGAATTTTATCATTGCTTACAAGTAATTTTCACGCATAAAACACTAATCAGTTTCCTAAATTTATACACTCCCGAATGTCAAAAACGTATTGGATTTGACATACGGGTGACATAATACCGAATAAACGTATTCGAAAAGTCGTTCAATGACATTCAATTATTACTACAGTGTAAACTCTTTATAACTTCATTCGTTATAAAGAAACACTCTCTATAACGTAAAAAAAATTGTTACATTTGTTTGGATTAACACAAAACCTATACCTTAATTCAATCTTTATAACGTAAAAGCTATTCTCTATAACGAAAAAATATTTTCATATTTCAAAGTCAAAGTCAAATCATTTATTTCAATAAGACCTCCTAAAATGGCACTTTTGAATGTCAAACAAAATACAAAGAAGATTCTTGTTGCCCCTTCCAAAAGGTAGTTTCGTGTGGAGAAGAATGGGCAAGAAACTCCCCACTTACTCGTTTAAAATAGGTTTACAATATTTTGTTTACATTTGTTAAATAATTATGTAAGACAATGTACTCTTAGAATAAACTACTATACTAAAAAAGTTAGTTACATGTTCCTCACATATTTACAAATATCGAAACCGTAGAATATTTACATTAAAGAGTAATAAAAATAATAAAAAACACAATAAAACTGTGTGAAATAATAAAATAATTATACAAATAATGCTACAAATGTCATTATAATTTTATAAATATGTTAAAGCAAAAAATCAGCAACCAATTTGATTTTGTCCAGGCTTTATGATTGTCCTATGGAGGACCATTTAGACATAAACAACATACTTAAGTGTAATTGTTTTTATAATCAGTTACAAAACTAACTTTTGATGTGCCTAAATTCCTAAGAAAGACACCCGAAGTCATAAAAAGCCGTCTCGCCTTTGATATAATTAATACATTAACACGTGTGCCATTATTCGTAGATTACATTGCCCGTAGGAAATTTTGGCCTCAGTTACTAAACGCACCATCGTCACCTATCTATTATATATATGTAAATTATTGTAATTGATTAAATTTGTTATATTTTCTTGTCTCTCTCTATAACGAACAAAAATGATCGGTCCCTTGAAATTCGTTATAAAGAGTGTACACTGTATATCTCAAGAATTTTATTTCGTTATCTTCAGGCCTGTCTTAAATGACCTGGGCCGTGTTCTGTTTGATTGTGATTCGTCTAATTATAATGTTAAACAAATCCACACTCTACGAGGAGACATAAGGGGACGCGAGCGCGAGTGTGGCCGTTACGCTCGGGTCCCCTCGCCTCGGTGCGGCTACGCTTTTTGTCGGTTATTGGAGCGCGTCATAGGACGGGTTGCGAGGCAAGAGCATCAACCACACTCTCGGACGCGCGCGTTTTCTTATGACGGACTGGTTTTACGAATTGTGTATGGCTATTGAATTCTATTAATTGGAATCCAAAAGTGGGATCGATTTATCAAAAAATTTAATAAAAGTTAAAAACTGAAAAAAAATATTAATGGTGACTTTGAGAGAGACAAAAAACTAAAAAGAAAACCTTTCAATTATATTTATACCAACATGGTGGGATTTTTTCAATTTATATTTGCGATATAAGGCTATGTTCAAATGTATCAAATTTGAAGAGCGTTCAGATGATGAGCGCTAACGCGCGTTGTGAGAGTACTCGTCAGTCTAGTTCGGTAGAACGTAGAAAATGGACGTGGAAGAGGCTATTATTTTGTGGTTATATTATAAAGAAAAATATAGAAAAAGAAAACGTACACATTGGGTTCATCCAATTTTGAAAAAAAAAAATACAAATTATATTATATTTTTTATACAAATTTGCTATATTTCAACTTGCTGGCCTTTTTTCTACTTCATCGAGTAAGTCGATGTCAATATCTTCAATTTCACTCATTTTAAATGCGAGAACAAAATATAATTACGAAAATTAACAAAATGACATGCGATCGCGATGAAAGCGCGCCCTCAACTGAACAGCAAACGGACATTACATTAATATCAAAGCGCGCGTCAACGCGCGATCACCTGCGTCTAGAGACTTTTTCTCTGTGAACAGTTGTATGAAAATACCACAATGTCTAGTCGCGCGATTTTAAAACGCGCGTCAAGTTTTTGCCATCTGAACATAGCCTATAGGCAATGCATATAGCAGTCACTCCAATCACGTACATCTTGTAAACGTAGCGAGCAACTAAATAAACCGAGAGTGTGGATGGCTACTATCGTGGCGAGGGCATCGACTCGCCTCGCGAGTGTGGAGCCGGCTTTATAACAAAACAAAATTAGCACAAATGCTTTCGCTTATATATATAAAAAAATGTGTTTATTCATTTGACAACAATTCAGTATATGTAAGATTTGGGAACCCTTTTAAGTAAAGAAATACATGGGTCAGGGTTGCCAGCTCTTCCATACATATATGTATACAATACATATGTACATACCCGTTTTGTGGGTGAGACAGAAGAAATCGTGTAACGTTAAAAAGTCAATGTATAAAATAATGTTTACTATATAGCTTTGACTAATTGCTTTAAAACCAATCTAGATGTTCAGAGATATAAAAATTACGACTGGTTTTTGTTTATTGGAACCGGATTTAGTTACTCGGAGTTGTTGATTTAATGCGCTAATGTTTTAAATTTTAAGAACTGATCCAAAATATTTTGAGGAATAATATTTTTTGTTAAGGGTCGATAAAAAAAATGTTTAGCTCCTATTAACTATAGCGTAGCTATTAATTGGCTTAAGTAATCAACAATTCTGAGTACCATTTGTGTTGTATTCAGTACTTTCTATACTCTATGAATTTCATTTCATGTTCATCCATATAATTTTTGGATTTTTTTGAGTTGGCTTAAACGTATTTATAACTAACGTCTGTACTGCGATGGGTTTCTATAGAAATGTAATTTGTTCCAGCGCAGAACGAACTTCTTTCAAAGAAATAGATGGATGTAACACTGTTAATGGTAAGTTTTTTTTTTCTCGACGAGGATAAGTCTTTTGGGCCTGTGGTCGAATTTCAAACTTGTAAAATTTAAAACACAATTTGCCATGATAAATAGGTTTTAATTTTATCATGCAATGAATTTAAAACTGAATTTCGGTAAATTGTCACTTTGACAATTGACAAGTGAGATAAGTAAACAGTATATTTTTTTAAATAATACTGTAATATATGACTAATCTGTATTTATAGTAAATAAAAAATGTATTTATAAGAGAAAATAACTGACTGAACATGTGTTTATAAATTTAGCTTTAGTTACCTTGAACTTGGCTAATTCGGTTCATGGTCAGTTACGCGTGATTCTGTTTGAATATTAGTTTACTTATCAGCTCATCTAAAAAATATATGCCTTTTTTCGTATATCGTAAATAATTTTTCCTCTTCAAATTAGTTTGGTTACGTAATACTTTAAACTTGTTTAAATTTTACTAAAGTTAATCGAAAGGAATATCGGAGTTAAAAGTCAACTGTCACAAATGACATATAACTGTCAAATCGTTACCGTAAACGCGTTTGATTTATTCAATGATTATTGCAAAAATTTCCACTTGTATGTTTTAACACCTTTTAAACTATTATTTATTTTTTTTACAGGTTGACTACGTGAGGATATAACATATAGTCTTAATTATGTATAATTCGTGAACTGCTCGCGTAAGATTTCAGGAACACATACACTTTTTTTCAATGACAATGAAATATATAACTTGTGTCAAACCAAGGATTATTTGCCCAAATTTTCAATGGTTTTCAGAAGAATAACACGACGTTACAAGTGCTTTTCCCAAACCCCTGTCGATTTCTATTTAGTGTCTGTTTGATTCCACTAATAATCTTTGTAAAAAAAATGTTGAATTGCTCTGCTCAGATGTTGCTGTCTCTAAAGACCTTTAAGAATAAAGTCTTACTAGTCTTTTCATTTTAAATATATTTTATGTAATTGAATGTAAGATTTGGCGAAAATATATAATTAAGTTCCTATATCGAAGAAATTATGAAGATGATTTCATTTTAGTGCTTTTTTTTAAATATTTTATCTCCTTGGTCAAAAATACATGGGTCAAATATTGTAGACACCTTTCTGGATGCTGTATAGACACTGAAGTATTAAAGATCCATCAGTACATTGGTTTCCGGCTTGAAGGACCAAAAAACCGAAATTGATATTCTATTGAAACAAGTTGCTTTTATTTTAAGATTGTTAATAAAATTATTTTCGCCACTAATTTGAAGTATTATAACTTTTTTATCAGATTTATCTATGCACGTTGGAAAACTTAAATCAATGACAAAACTAAATAATATAAAATCTGGTTTTAGCTTGATCTGTATCATATATGTGCAGGTATATCCTATAGGACAGTCATGATTGTCAATAAAGACTGCCTATAGAAATGTGGTTGCCATTCATAAAAAATATTTTTTGTTTTGTTTTATTGATCACAAGTAGGGATGCATCAATACGCCTTTATGCCGATACGATACCGATGCCGATACTCTTTTAGAAATATCGTCGATACCGATACCGATACCAATGCTTATTGAATTAAAATTAAATAAAGGTAAAATATATAAAGTTTTTAATTTTCATTAAAAAATATAAACAGTTACAAAGTTTGAATAAGATTAAAGGTTTAGTTATTAATTTTAAGAATTAAATAATTAAATTAAAATAAAATAAATAACTGTTAATGATTAAAATTAACATTGATAAGGTTTTTGTTATCCTGTATTTTATTTAATTTGGTATCGAAAAAATACTCGAAAATTTCGCGCGATAGCAGTTAAAAGCCAACTAAAGTGTCTAGCGAAATGGAATACGCGGGGACAAAGGGGGTGAGAGAGACAACAAACTGAACTTAAAAAACGGAGATTCCCCGGGAATAGATAGTCCATGCCTTGTTTGCAATTTTTAAAGCGCGAAAAGTATCGTATCGGCAATTAAAATATCGCCGATGCCGATATATCGGGATCGGTATCGGATGCATCCCTAATCACAAAAGACAGAAATGGCTCAGAAAATTTAAGTTAAAAAGCCTATAGGTTGTCCCAGCTGGTTGGTTCAAAAATTTTAAAGAAAATTTAAGATATTCAATAATATTTTTTGTATCGTTACAGCATGTATGCTATTGATGTGTTCAGTAATTAAGTGGCCTAAACACTGCCGTTGTATCATTATGTGTGTCCGGAAACTTATTTCAATTTGTATTGAACGATTTTTAATAATTTAAATGGACTTGATTTCATTTAAATGTGTTTACATGGAGTGTCTACCTGTTACATTATCAGGAGACTATTCATCACAATTCTGCTGTAGCGAAAAATCTCTTCAACTCGAGTCTGGAGCTGTTTCTTCGTTTGTTATTTAAACTATTACTTGCCATATGTTTTTCATGTCATATAGAAATTCTTTGGGAACACATTTAAGCGAAATTTACTATTGGATGAGAAATAGTTTAATTGGATCCAAATTGTACAAACATCTTAGTGACTTAGATTGTGATTAGAATGTGTCTTTGGCCACGATGAAATGATCCATCAATCTATTTGAATTTTGCCTTAAGTTAGTGGGCGTAACAAGAGAGAGCTTTCGCATAATGCTTTCTAAATAATAATCAAATCTAAGAAAAGAATGCAGTCTGTGAACAAAGAATAATCTATATTTATTTCTAGTCTATGGCAGATATTAAACAGTTTCGATATGTCAACGTCATCGCTGTATGAAGTTTGACAAGAGTCAGATTGTGGCATTCCTTATCCTTTTTTGTTGTAAAAACGATGTTGTGACTGAATGACACTTTTGACAGTTGACAGATTAACGTGGCCAATGTGACAAGTAGACGATCTTGTAAATGTTTGCTATCAGATAGTCAAATATATAAATAGTTGATAATGCTTATTGTATAATAATTCAGCCCTTCTAAATTATTTCACTCCACAATCCCCTGAAAAGAGTATATATTATAAAATCTATGAATTATCCGACTCTGTTGTCTCGCTGTATTCGTATTGAGGACAAGGATAGCTATAGCTTATAAAGGTATAGCCGTCCTTGTCGTTATGAGACACTAGTCTAGAGATGGAAAGGGCAAAATTATTTTTGCAATCAAATGTTTTCGTGTACATTTATAAATTCCAAATTATGTCCAATGTATGAATAAATATTTATAAAGACTTGATTGTTTTATTGTTCCCGATGTCTACTCCAGTTCTGTCTGATGTCGTGTACGAGATGGTTCAGGCATGGTAAGTGGTAACTCTTGTAAGCTGATGTAGAAATCTTAATAGTACGAGATCCGGCTGCAGGATTAGTGCGCTCATCGGTTATTTGCTAAAAAATAGCATATAACCGATGAGCCTAGTTGGCACCCATATACTGGCCTAATAATGGTTATTTTCTGTTAAAGATGATAAATATTTAAGGTAGCATGAAAGAGAGTTAACGCATAAAATAATTTGTCAGACGAGGATAGCGAATGCCGCCTGTGCGACGCTTTTAAGCCATTGCGCATGCGTCGAATGTTAGTGTTCTCAAACTGAATAGATGCGGCGTTTTTAAGGTCTGTTTCACAATGTATGGATAAAGTACCAAATAGCTATGCAACACATAACTTATTTGGTAGATAAATTATTGTGCTATTTGACACTTCATCCGACTCATAAGTTATGATGGACTTTTTGTGACGAATAGCGCTATCTGACAGTCGTGAAATGCAAAAATAGTGTTTATCCTACCAATAAGTAAAAAATAGCTAATTTGGAACTAATCCGTAGGTAAATTGTGAAACAGACCCTTATTTTAACCTAAAATTCACGCTGTTTTGGAGTTTGTAACAAACGACGTTTTATATATATTGTTGATTTATTTGTTCATCTAAAAATTATTAAATAAATTAAGTGAAAAGGAGCGAAATTGCTGAAAATTTATTTCTCTCTTCCCTATTCCCTCTATCAACTTATGACATGTTAGTCCTACTACTGGTTGGAGGCTGCGAACTGGATGGTTTGTGTATAATTTTGTGCTCAATTAGTGTCTATTTTACGTGCAATTTGGGATTGTAAAAATAATCTAGGAGATGACAACTGTAGAAGCGAGGGCGGCACAAACTTCACAGTGTATTAGAAAATTAGTAAATCCGCCACTGACACAGACCGCGCGGGCCGCCCACTAGGTAGACTGACGACATCGTCAAAGAGGTTGGCTCCCAGAGAATACAGAGAGGCCAATGTAGCACGTAATGGAGGAATATTGAGAAGGCCAACGTCCAGAAACGGACCAAATATCTATATTACACTAGCAAACTCGGCGAACTCCGTTTCGCCACCAGATGGCTTCGTTTTATTTCATTTCGTTTGGTGATGCCGCTTTTCTGTTGAAATTTTTCCTGAATTTTCTTTGCTTTAAACCTCACGGAGCCCGAGACCTTTCCAACGAATGCAAAACCGTGGAAATCGGTTCGTGCGTTCTGGAGTTATAGCGTCAGGAAGGAAAACCCGACTTATTTTTATATAGTAGATTACACACATACACAAGCCTCTAGGATGATGATGATTCTGAACATGTTCTTATACTAATTGTATTTAATCCTATTTCACCATGCCTCCTGCTGATAGAGAACAAATCTTTGTTTTTAATTTATTTTATTATTATTTATTACTTAAGATGTCATGTGGAACATGGTGTAATGGTTGCAGCTCCTTACAAACGTTGTGTAAAATAAAAAACTTGGCTATTAAAAAGAGTGGCGGAGAGTTTATTGCCAGTTCTTCTCTTCCGCTCTACGCCCTTGATTTGAGAACTGACAGTTAATGTAAAATTAGAAGCATTAATATTTATTTCTTTAATGACGAATCACAAGTGTACATTGTGTTATATGAATAAATTATTTTAGACATTGATAAAGGTGAATAACAAATAAAACAACAAATGTGTTTATAATTATTTTTTTATTAATTTCACAAAATTATTCATTAAAAGCCACAATCGAAGGCTTTTAAGCTGTCAAAGCGATGACGGATCAAAAACATCGTTCAACAAACATGAGCCGATAACCCATCAAGCTATCTATTCTACATATAAACGATTATATTCTGTAGAAAATACTTCGTAAACCTTCTCAGATAAAGGCAGTCAAGCTTGTACCAACTATTGCGACTATGGCCCGCGAATACTAATTCCACTTGAACTTCCTTATAAATTAACATTTAATTTTTATATAAGTGAATATATCAAACCAGCCTATCAAAAAGACTCGCCTACGTTGATTTTATTCAAAACCTCTGCCTCAATATTAGTCCTTCGAGCCGGATAAAGTTCAAAACTGACAGTCAATTTAATTTAATATTTTCTTGTGTTACAGGAATGGAAAGAGTGTGTTGTCGGCACTTGTTTCTTTAATTGGTTACGCTGGCACGTAAGAAAAATCTTAGTCAAATAGAAAAGTTCAAGTGGAATCCGCGGACATAAAAACAATGACATCTTAATTACAACGTGAATAAAACTATGACGTATAGTGTATATGATATCCAAGCAACATTATATTGAATTATTTGAAGCTAATCTGTGATATTCTAGTGAACGCCTTATCTAAGAGGTGCGAAAATGACCTTTCTACCTAAATACGCTTAACCTACAAATGAAAACCACACAAAGCAAGGTAGAAGGTCATTAAATCGCGTGACAATGGCCCTTACATTTAAGACCTAACACGACTCTCGTATTGTCTATGACTTACGAATCTCTACCCAACGCTGTGATTGGTCCATTACGCGCAAATCACAGAGTTAATTCGCGAGACAATTCGATCATAGACAAGACAGTCCCACAGATCTTAAATGTGACGACCTTTGTGATTGGACATAGACTATTTTGTTATAGACACAAACGTATATAATATGGACTTTTCTGGGTCCCGTGCGCTATATACAAATAAATATTACAAGTTGTATCTTAGTAAGTTAGACCTGTTGAATTTAAGCTTTCCAATGCAGTTGAATATTTATAATGTATCGAGTAAACGAAAACTATCACGTTGAAAGTAAACTATAAACGTGATAGTTGACAACTATCACGTAAGCCTTGAGTAGACTGTAGACGCGATAGTTAACGTGAATCTAATGAAGTTACTCGGTACTCGACGATATATGCATATCGGCCGTTAGAAAGAGAGAGCAACTTCGGCTTTATGCGTTATCTCTTTCTCGCAAATACAACTGATGTCACGGTGAAAGAGATAGTGCTTTACGATTTCGACTATCTCTTTCCAAAGACCGATGAGCAGTTATTCCTTATTATTTGTTTATTATTGCATGGCATATATTTAGAATCTAATATTTGCTTTATAAATATTATCCAAGCTCAGATTTCAAGACCCTTGTAAGGAGGCTAGCAGAATATAGTATAGCCAAAAAGGGCAAAAATAATTGTACACTTTGAAGCTAATTTCCAACGCATATATGCGACATACAAAAAATATTCATTTCTCGCAATCCAATATACTTTATAATATACAAGCTTAAGCAAAAATAAACTCTTCACTATGACTATATTACTTTATCCAACATGAAACACCAAACATTTCCGATTCCACATCGGCCGCTCGGCTATAACCGGACGACAGCACTCGATTAGAGTAATTTCTTCATACCGTGCTCGCTTATCCAACCAAAACGACGTTATGGTTGGATACATCCCAAAGTTCCATTCCATTAGCTACACTAATCTAATATATTTACAAACCAATATTCCGTACAACTAACCTTTTACATGTCTCTATCACCCGTATGCAGACAGAGCGAGACAGATACTTAACTGATTGACCAAATACTGTTTTGCCGACATAAATAGTTTAAAATGTCACTTACCATATTTCGCTCGTAATTTACAAAAGCATACAACTATCGACTAGGTATTATAAGGTAACTATAATATATGATTTAAGTGTATATTGAGATCATATAAATTTAATGTATGCAATACAAAGTGGTTTATATTTAGACCGACCGCAAACACGCTCACACAGAGAAAAAAAGCGTATTTGTGGGAGCTATACGTGGACCTATTCACATAAGTGCTTCCAAATAGCTAACAGATAATATATGGAAAAACAATTACGATTGTTAAACGAATGTCAGCTTTATCTGCCTCTTCATGACAGTTGACACAATATAAGGGCTAATAAAACGCTACATATTATCAAGTACACCAATATACACCAATTATAAATAATATGTATCTGAAAGCACGTATCAAATAGGTCGATAATTAGTCTTGTGAAAAACGCCATCTAACGTGAAATTGTTGAACTAAAACGTTTCTCTATATCTAGATTCACACGGTGTTACAATTATTTGAAATAAACGTTTGTGCAATTTCTAAAATGGCAGTCTTGAAGGCAACAGATAATATGATGATATAATATAGAATTTAAACAAAACCGATTGTAACAATTTAACATTTAAATATCTTATAATTATTTCGAATATCTAACGGAAATAAGTTAGCGTGGCGAGCTGCGCTGTGATGGCATTCTGGAATTATATAAAGATATTTTTAATTTGTCTAAAATTTTACTGAATAAATATACATAACTACTTATATATAGTGTTTTAAGACAAGTTACAGACAGCCTCCTGTGCCTGACACGCGCCGACTTTTTAAGTCTAAGGCCGGCCGATTTCCTCACGATGTTTTCCTTCGTACGAGAAAGAAGAAAAAAAGTCTAAAATAGAAAGAAAGTTTATTGCTGCACAGCCGGGGTTCGAACCTACGACCTCAGGTATGAGAGTCGCACTCTGAAGTCTTCTGAAGATCTTTTTAATATGAAAAAACCTACAAAAATATTGTATAAATAAATATGAGTTCTTGTATATTATGTACTCCAAGGTTTCCACATATTCCTTTATGTTTTACCTAAATTCAAGACGCGCGTCGTCCAGTAAGCGAGCCAACAAGCGATTTCAGAGCTTGCCCGAGTGAAGCGCGGTTCGCGTCGCTGGAGGGCGGACTGCCCGCGCTGCTTGTCCCGCCCGGCACGCTGCTCAAGCTGCCCAAGGCTGAGAAGCCGCCGTGGGCGTCTAGACATTTTTGGTAGCGCAGCTGAAAATTTAGAATTATATGTATTATTAAATAGTGAATTTTAGAACAGAATATATAGAATAATGCATTATATAATCTTTTATACGCTGTTTGACAAGATTTTGAAAACACTTTAAGATTATTTATAAGTGATTGTGAATCTGTACAAATCGTTATCTTTAATTCAATTTTTTAAATAAATCTAAAAAACCCACCAAAACGCTTCTTAAGACAAGATGGCGTCGCCTCAGTATGACGCACCACGCCGATGTCAACGTCAAATATTTAATGCGCAATTATTCCATTTTAATTTCTTATGTAATAAATTTGAAAACATGTTTGATAATAAAACTGAACAAAACAAACCAGTGGCTTTACAACGTTTTAGATTTGGGCCTCTGATTTCTGAAACTGTTTCATAATCATTTGTCAATCTAATAGGCAAGTTCCTCAGCCTCCTATGCCTGACACGCTCCCGAATTTTTGGGTCTTCTATACATGATTCCTCACGATGTTTTCCTTCTCTGTTTGAACGAATGTTAAATGCGCACATAGAAAGAAAGTCCATTGGTGTATTGCCGTAGATCAAACCCACGACCTCATGAGAGTCACAACTCACAAGTTACACTGAGTAACCTAAGTAAAGTAAGTAATAAGTTCCCTGCAGCACGATTTAATCAAAAAAACTCTTATATAAACGTTATGGCTATCAAACTATTTAAACACCTTCCCAGAATGCCGTGTAATGCTTTCAAGAGGAAGGTGATATTTAAAGGAAAGGTGTGTTTATAGGGAGTATATTTAGACCATAACTTTTGAAAACAGTTATAAATGACTTAATTAATACATCTGAGTGTTCTTTGCAAATAAACGATTTAATATAAATTGAAATTCCCTTTCACCTTGCAAGCGGCTTCGATAGTCTTGCAGAGTGCTCCAGAACTTGGCTCCGCGTGGAAGGCGTGAGCCACGAAGCTGTCCTGCGGCGTGTGCACTATGAAAGCGCAACGGCGCACGTCCCGACCTATGCCCAGGAAGGACAGGTAACGCACGCGACATTCCACGATCGGGGTTGATTCCTGTGGAAGAATAGCTTCGATCAGCTCCGACATCCGAGTTCCTCGGTGGAAGTTTTTACAAGTGTAATACTACCCTACCTACCCTAAGTTTTTCTCAACTAACTTTAGTTCGTTTTAGTATTTTGATAGATATTGATAGTTGGATTAAAATGATTTTATTGTTACCAATCCATTTAATTATTAAGTACTTAATTATATGTTAAGATTTGTTTAGAACCGTAAAAAGAACTTTATATTTAGTAAGTTATAAGCTGTAAATCTTTCTCAGTAAAAAAAGAAGAAAAAGATATATCTGTATGTGTCTTTAACACCCCAATATTTAGATTATATTCATATTGCCAGAAGGCTCGCAAATGCGTAGCCAGCCCTTTAAGAATTGGTAAGATCTTTTCTTGTATACAATAATACTATTTCTCTGTAAGTTTCATATTTATTTTTTACGGTTACATGACATAGTATATTTGACTGCGAAAAATTAAAAAATAACATCATTTTTTTTGTGTATTCCTTACTTATACTTACTACTAATACTAATTGGAAAGTATTTGTAATCTATGGATTGTATAAAAGAAAGAATTTATAGTTAATAAGACTAGCGCAAGAGAACCCACCCCTTCTTCAGTAATGGTGATGCAAGAAGGCGCCACTGCGACAGCTACAGGCCTCCAGGCAGAAGGCGCTCGAGCAGCGGCCAACCTCTCCAAGGCGTCGTTCAGAACGTCCATGCCCGTGGGTCTGCCGACCTCCGCACTGCCCAGGTAACGAGCCCTTACTGTCTTGCGTGGCTCTTCCATTGGAGTCGGGAAGGAGGCACCTGGAATTAAAGCCAATTTTGTGAAGTTATACTTCTTTTGGCGCGTTACGGAAAAAGGATGAGTAACGTTTTAACAAAAAACCGACACCCTGAAGTTAGCTATAATCAACATTTTAGGTTTATAAATTGATGCTGTATTTGTACGATATTCAGACAATGTTTATACAAGAATATTTCTATCATACTTTAGCTATCAATAACCTAAGGTAACTCACATGTCTACTGAACTCCGACCAATGGACGTGAATAATAAATATCAATATGCATGCTAAAATAAAAAATATCCATTTCTTTAGTTATGTAGATATAATTTTTTGCGATAATTAAATAAACTTTATTTAACCAAATAATGCGTTATAATAAAACTTTCAATGTATTCAATACCATTTTTCTATTGTTAGTGTAGTTTTTTCTACAAACGTAACATTTTTGGAAAGATTTTTATCTTGTTACGCCAAAGAAGTATAACTTCTAACGCGTGTACATAAGTACACACACATTTTTTTATTTCTAGTATAAGATAAGCCTCCTGTGCCTGACAAATTTCTAAGGCATGTCGACTTTCTAGCTAGTGTTTTGCGCACATAGAGAGAACAGTCTATCTCGCAGGAGGCACTTGCGCTATTCACAGGAAAACGCCCATTATGGTAGAGCTACGCTCGCCAAAACTGAGCTGAGCTTTCAAAGCCCTGCTGGCCAACAGCTAGATTGGGCTTCGGGCCAGTCAGTGGTAAGACTGGTCTTTGGTCCTTCAGGCCGGAGTACACACGCAACATCTTTACTCCAAAACTGAGTTAAGTTAATCCTGGATTTTTGAAGTGAAGCTTTTTTAGGAACATGAGGGTAAAATTTTTACGGAACGTGTGCAGCGTTTTTGTCGAAGAAAAGGGAGAGAGCGATTGAGAGAGAGCGAGAAGGGCGAATTACCTTATAGAAATTCTATTTTTAAAAATAGAATTTCGTAAAGAGAATTTTAAAATATTAGTATTTTATATTTTATGCAAAATAATTTATTGAAATCTCAAATGTTTTTAATAATAATGAAGTTATTAAATACCGGAGAGTGGTCTCGGCCGCCTGGCAGCTGGTAGGTCTGTGGGTCTCGGCGGAGGCTGCAGCGAGCGCTCGATCATGATCCTCTTGCAAATGTCACGCAGCGTGTTGGCGATGGACCGCGCCGGGGCCTCGCATCGGAACACGTGACACATGTGTTTGCGTGTCACCCGGTCGCGTGCCACGTACGCAAAGTCTCTGTATTATATACAATAAAATTTTACGGGTTTAAAAAATAAAAATAAATCAGTGGCGCAGATCTGGAACTCATATTTATGTATCTGTTTCATGATTTGTCATCTAATAGGCAAGTAGGTGAACAGCCTCTAGTGCCTGACATACCGTCCACTTTTTGGGTCAAAGATAAGCCGGTTTCCTCACGATGTTTTCCTTCACATAGAAAGAAAGTCCATTGGTGCACAGTCGGGGATCGAACCTAGGATCTCAGATTTTTCATAAAATGGCCTACCTTTAGGAATAATATTTATATATCAAATACTTCCACCAAAGGACAGAAAAGTTCGGAACTCCTATCGAAATATGCCAATCATATTGACAACTACTTGACAGCTATCGAATGGTTGCTCTACTTGTCTATTAGAAAAATACGCATACTGAATATACTGTATACAATTAGTTATATATTTAAGATTACATATATACAACTTACAGACATCGTAATAATAATAATAAAAACGTAAGTCGTAACAGACTCTTTACTTATAGACATGTTTGTGATGACAGATGAGGTAAATAAAGAATGGCCCAGTGGGAAGAAAGAGTACGCCCACCAGGAACTTGGGAAATGAAATAAAAGATAGCGGGGAAATGTTGGAAATAGCGAAGATGAGAGACAAATGGAAGAATTTGGAGGCCATCACTCCGTGGAAAGTTGTGTACTAATTACATACGTACACTTAATATTATCTTTTTATATATAGTACTAATATAGTACATTTATTATTACCGATAATACATACCGTTCACTGATCCAGGGGAGCATAACAAATAATTATAAATGAATAAAAAATATTTAAAGTTATAAATAATAAAAAATTACAATAATATAAAAATTAAATAATAAAACACTTTACTAATAGGGCTTTATATCATAATGACATCTCGCATCGGCTTCAAGTCTTTTTCAACCTCTGTCTTCCGAATTCTGGGTATCTACTGGACCGGGAAGATCTCTAACTATCAACTTTGGGAGCCCCGATTAGCCAGCAGATCAATCGCAAGTGGAAATCGATAGGCCATTCATTCCAAAGAGATTTCAATTATATCCCCAAACAGGTGCTTGATGGGAATCCCAAAGAAAGCGGAAGCGTGGCCGTCCCAAGCAAAGCTGGCAGTTGCAGATGACGGAAAGAGTCGGAAAGAATACGAGAGATTCACTCTGCCCCATGTGAGAGCAATAGGACATTAAGTCAAGTAAGTATAGCATAAAATCCTTCTGTCATGTAAATAGACAACAGACGATGACCATGCACATCAACAGTTACTTCATGGTTCAATAACTACTATTAGCATGGTCAATGTAATGACCCATGTTAATTCGTTAGAACCTCAAATAACCTTACCGTCCATTGTCCCTGCCAACTCCCCAAACTCGTATAGTATGGATAGGCTGTGTGTGCAATGTGTTGAGGCTTTCAGGGTCTATCAGCTTTAGGGCTCCGTCATCCAGGTCCATGAAGAGATCCTTACCCTGGAATTATTATATATCCATTTAAACGTGTTATAGAAGACATTATGAAACCAAAGAACTACAGTATTTTTTGAAGTGAAACTTCTTTATCGGGGTTGGAAAAAAAATTTGTGTAACATTTTTTCGTTACGCGTCACATTTTTCCGTTACGCGCCATCTTTTGAAGTGAAAGTTCTTTATCGACGTATGGGAGAAATTTTGTAGCAGGTTACGCGCCATATTGCTTTTTGAAATCAAACTTCTTTATCGGCGTTGGAAAAAAATTTACACACATTTGTCACATTTTTCGGTTACGCGCCATCTTTTTCTTGATGACCACGGTTGATCCGAAGAGATTCGAAGCCATTAGTAACAAAAATATATAATAACGATAACAATGATAGTACCTAATACTAATAATTCTATTACAATTAATGAAATTCTGTAATAATCTTAGTAGGTACTACATAGTAGTACAGTAATAAGTTAAAATGAAATAATTGTATTTGTATTCATGTCTATGATAATAAAAGCCTTTTGTTAAACTTTATCTAATTTAACTTTATTTAACCAATTTCTGTAAAGTTGCATATAGTAGATCATTCTATTTCATGCTTCTATTTCACCATGCCTCCTGCTGATAGATGACAAATCATTGTTTGTCATTTATTTTATTATTATTACTTAAGATGTCATGTAGAACATGGTGTAATAGTTGCAGCTCCTCACAAACATTGTGTATAACATTAAAACTTGGCAATTAAAAAGAGTGTCGGAGAGTTTATTGCCAGTTCTCCTCGTCCGTTCTATGCCCGAGATTTAAGAACAGTAAATGTAAAATTAGAAGCATTTAGCGTTGTTTAACAATATTATTGAAGTTATACTTCTTTAGGCGCGTTATGAAAAAATTGATGAGAGTGAAATTTTACGATGCGCGCGCACCGTGACACAAAATTAACAGAATGAAGTTGCCCACGGAAGTTGCTACGGCATTGGACATAATTTAAAAACAACATTCGAATAATAATAGAATTTATGTTACACTTAATGTAAGAGAATAATAATAAATATTTATTTATTTAATTTTTCAAATGTAAACTGAACTTTATGACTATAATGACTCCTTTTCCAGTCTTTGATTATTTAATTTTAATTAATTATTTGCATGCAATCAAAAACTATTTTTAATAATGCCAAAGAAGTATAACTTCTTACGCGCGTACATAAGTACACGCACCCTTTTTTTATTATTAAATTAATATTTTTAAACTTACATCTCCCCAACGTCCAACTTGGTCCAACAAATCGTTTCTCCCCAAACTCAGGTCAACAATACACTTATTGACAGCTCGGCTTGACCTCTCAGGTGTCAGGTCAGCTTCAGAGATCTCAACCCAACCCAATGACCTGACGAAGAATCGTACAGCTCGCCCGTCCGATTCTGGCCTGGCTGGATAGCTGCGGCGTCTGAAACATTTTATTATTTCTTAATATATTATAGTTGTTAATAGCTTCGAAATATTTTTGAGTCTATTTCATTAATATATTGGCAAGTACTACCTTTCTACTACCTACATCGCACTTGTAAATTATTGCTTGATTATATTTATAGAATATATAGGGGCAAACGGGCAGAAGGCTCATTTGATCTGGCAGAATCTGCTCCTCAGCATAATGCTGAGCCAGGGCCAATTACAACCACAGCACACACGCATTACACACTTGAAGCGAACCGAATGGGAAAAGAGGAAACAATTTTGTTATACGTATCATTATACTTTTTTTTCTTTGATTATTGTTATTATGAGTGTGTTTTTGTTAGTAATAAATGTTGTCTATGTGATGTTATGTGATACCTATACACTCACAATACCAGAGGGCTCGCGGGTGCGTTGCTGGCCTTTTAAGTATTGGTACGCTCTTTTCTTGAAGGACCCTAAGTCGAATTGGTTCGGGAATTTCAGTGGGCAGCTGGTTCCACAATAGTAGTGCGTGGCAAAGTGCCTTAAAACGCTCTGTTGTGGAACGACGGACGTCGAGGTGATACGGATGGTATTTTGTATTCTGCCTTGACGTCCGACGATGAAACGTTTTAGACCACGAGGACCAATAATATGTATAATTTTAGATATATTTTCGTATATCTTACTTAAATATGTTACAAATATATCAAGATATATAAATAAAACGTGTGGCACTCGGGGACCACCGCGGGGAAGAATTTTTTATCAACTTACGCAATTATAATTATTTATTTATGCAGAATTCTTTTTGTTTGATATAAATTCAAGTTTTTTCTTTGATATCACTCTACCAGACTCAGACTAACTCGCTTATATAGTCTGTCTCACTCTAACGCGTACGTGCTGCACCGGCCGCGCTTATGCTACGTCACCGATCTAGTCAGACCGATGTGAGACGCAGTATGCGTTCTGTCCCGCTCTAACGCGTATTGGCCGCACCTATATTACGTCATCGTGTGTTAGGTTTATTTACGTTACGGAATTTCTTGATTCGGTCGCCGCGCTCGAAGCCCGCGATAAAATCTATGCAATAGCTTACAATATTCTTAATTAAATTATAGCAAATTGCCTTGTCATAATGCAAACACAAATCCTGGGTTAATTTACCGAGAAATAATCACAAATATATAATTAGTATAGTATTGTCTTTTATCGACATAACCTTTAGGGCTCATGCCCACGAGCCGGTTTCAACACGGCCCGGTTTTTAGCCGGCGCCGGGTAGAATCCGGCCGAGCTTGCACACAACACGGTTTGTACACGACCCGGTTTCATCGAGGTGCCGCCTTCATACGCTCTTTTCATTCAATGAATTGTGGACGTATAAAATGTTGAGTGTTAAAAAGAGGAAATGTATTATTGCGTGGTACATGTATAAAAAGCTAAAAAAAGACGAGAAAAAATATATAGACGACATTGGGTACCTCCCATGTTAACAGAAAGAGAAGATCATGGTGCATTTCATACGCTCATTCAGAAGCAACTATGACGAGAAATTTGAGAAGTACTTTCGGATGAAAAAAGAAACATTATAAAAATGTTACATATTTTGGAACCCAAACTTAAACATGAAGACACAAATATGCGCAGTAGTATATCTCCAATTAATAATTCCTGGTCGATTTCAATAATTATATATTATAATATTGTATTGTGCGTACTGCGTAGATAGTCGGCACGCGCCGGGTGTAGGCCCGGTCTCGTGTGCATGCGCTCATACACTGCCATACTACACTGCGCGCCGGGCGTAGACACGGCGAGCACCGTGCCCGGCTGCGCGGAGAGCCGGCGCTAGCGCCGGCGTCGTGTGCATGGCGTCATAGTGTCCCATACACGACTGTCGACCGGACATAGACCCGGTTTTTCGCCGGAGCTAGGCCCGGCGAAAAACCGGCTCGTGGGCATGAGCCGTAAGGCCGGGTTCCCACTACGCCGGACCGGCAGATCTGCCGAAAACCGGACACCGGACAGAGTGTTCACATTACATCGGATCCCGGAAGAAATTCAGACAGTCCTCAGTTGAATTTGGACCTGCGCGCACAATGGACGACGAAATTGTTGTGTTGTGGTGGTATCTTAATAGAAGGCAAAATAAAAGAAAACATTGGGTACACCCTATTTTACGGGAAAGATTTTCACTTGGAACATTTGAAACATTAATGGGTGAACTTAGAAGAGACGAATCAAAGTTCTTCAATTATTTTCGAATGACAGCAACCACTTTTGACGATTTACTGGGACGACTAGACATAAGAGTACGAGATACAAGTTTCAGAGAATGTATTTGCCCAGAACAAAGATTAGCCATATGTCTAAGGTAAGATTATTTTATGCACTAGATTGCGTAATAATAGTTTTGACGTAGGTACCTACTTAAGACTGTATGAATGAATGAATGTTTGCTATGTATGTTTGTTTCATGAATGTGAATATATATAATGTGTGTGTGTGGGAGGGTGTATGTATTTGATAATCATTATGAATTAAAAATGCAAACAATTATTTAAGTATTTATTTGTACTCAAACTTAAATCCCTTCAAAATCTAAGTAATCTGAGTCTTGGGAATGTATGGAACGATTACTAGATGCTGATGGCGAAGCTGGAATCGGATTCGATGTCTGAGATGAAGTTGATGGTATAGATGTTGTTGCCTGTTGATTGCTACTATTATATTGCGTAGAGTATCCAGGGTAGTGTTGATCTTGCGTAGGTATTGGCTGTTGATTGACGCTATTATGTGTGTAGTATCCAGAATACTGATCTGGTCCGGTTATCTGATTATATGAATCACGCCAATGTCCGTAATTTGGTCTCTCATAATTCCTACTTTTAATTTTTTGCAACATTGTCATGACGCTAGCTTGAAATTCTAAAGTCTCTTCGATAGTTAAAGTGTTCAAGATTGGTATAATGCCTTTGAAGAAAGATAGATGATGGTTTTCCTTTTCTGGGTTTATTCTGGAGTCCAAAAACTTTACCATCCTGTCATTTACCTCTTTATTATCAATTTTTTTTTTATCTTTAATTAAAGGTGAACGAAAATCTGATTCCATGCCTACTTCAGTCTCGGTTCTTGCTTTTTTTGAAACTGACTCATGTGGTGGTCGAGGTTCGGAGACTTTTTTCAAAAACATTAATTGCTCGTGATATAAATAATTTCGTGTCTTTTTGGTCGAAGATCCAGATTTAGACTCATCTTTTTGTTTCTTTACTGTCTTAAGCCACGAATCTCGTATATTATTCCATTTAGTTGAAACCTGTTTTCCTGAAATCAATAAAAAAATATCATAAAACAATACAATTTGTTTCTTGGTGACGTATAAAGTAATAATGTATTAACAAAAAATACTTTTTTTTCAGATATTTAGCTTCAGGATGTTCATTCAAAGAAATACATTACTCATACAGAGTAGGCGTTTCGACAATAAGTAAACTAATAAAAGAAATGACCCACGTCATTTGGGAAAACCTAAAGACAGATTTCCTTAAGCTGCCTGATACTGAGAGAGAATGGGAGGACATCGCTTCAGGATTCGAAAGAAAAGCCAACTTTCCTCACTGTCTTGGAGCAGTAGATGGCAAACATATCAGAATTTTGAAACCAGCCAAGAGTGGTTCTATGTTCTTTAATTACAAGGAGTATTATTCTTTTGTATTAATGGCAGTTGTCGATTCAGAGTACCGATTTATTTTTATTAGTGTGGGCTCATTTGGCAAGGAATGCGATTCTAGTATATTAAAGGATAGTACATTTTGGCAAAAGATCAATGATGGTACTTTAAATGTACCAAAGCCTAGACCGCTTCATGAAAACTTGCACGAAGAATTACCGTTTATACTTGTTGGCGATGAAGGCTTTGCTTTAACACCTAATCTCCTACGTCCATATGGAGGTACACATTTGAATACTGATAAAAAGATTTTTAACTATAGACTAAGTCGAGCAAGAAGGTATGTTGAGTGCGCTTTTGGTATTCTGGCAAATAAGTGGCGAATAATCCATCGAGCTATAGATCTCAACGTAGACACAGCAATTCAAGTAATTAAAGCTTGTGCAGTCTTACATAATTTTGTAAGAGAAAAAGATGGTATAAATTTTGAAAGTTACCAAAATATAGAACATAGACAAGAACAAGAAACTACACCCATGAATCGAAATGTGTCGAGTCGAGGTGGCCCTAATGCCAACGCTATACGGACATCATTTACTAATTATTTTGTTTCAGATATTGGTTCCGTTCCGTGGCAGGCAGCAGCTATAAAATAAAATTTATCAATGCATTTACATTTTATCAATAAAACATTAAAAACTCACCGTACTGTTTTCTTTCTTTTTCATCCAGTTCATCGAAGTTTGGTTTCAGTATTAAACATACTTCACGCCATGCTGCTAACTTTAAGTTTTTGTCTTTATAAACGTCTTCGGTCTTATCCCACAGAACAGGTCTCTCTTGGACAAGCGTAATTAAAGTTTCTGCTTGAATATCCATGCTAAACGTCTACTTTTACCAGAACATGCGAGCCGAATGACGTGAGTGGAACACGGGCGGGGCGAGGGGAGCACGAGCAGGGCGAGCGGGGGACAGATACCGGCACAAACTCGTTCACATTACTCCGGGCCCGGTCGTTCTACCGGCAATTCGTAGTGACAAAACGTTCGGTAGAAATGCCGGGCTCGGCAAAAATGCCGGACCCGGGATAATGTGAATAGCTTCATATAAATTGTACAGCCACTAGCTCTTCCGGCAGATTTACCGGCGCGGCAGATCTGCCGGTCCGGCGTAGTGGGAACCCGGCCTTACACGTTTAAAGAAAAAACTTTTGAACCGGATTAAAGTTATGTATTATTATAAATTTACAATTATTAACCATAATTTCAAATTTATCCGACGTTTCGCGTGCTTTACAGCCTGCGTGGTCACGGTGACTGAAGACAAAAGGTGTTGGATGTCAAAAAGTATCACAGCTGTAGAGAAAGTTGCATTATCTGTATTTATTTACCCGGAGTTGGTATCGACTAAAAGATGGAGGGATTTGGCGAAATGGCTCACGGTGTCCTCTATTAAATAATTGTAAATTTATAATAATACATAACTTTAATCCGGTTAAAAAGTTTTTTCTTTAAATATTGACGGCTCATTGGTCTAGTGGTCAGTACCCCTGACTGCGAATCCATGGGTCCCGGGTTCGATCCCCGGCTGAGACAAACATCGATGTGATGAGCATTTGGTGTTGTGCTGAGGTTTTTTGTGTTTAAATATGTATTTATGTGTCTATCTATATATAATATGTATATCCGTTGCCTAGTACCCATAACACAAGCTTCACCAGCTTAGCATGGGACTAGGTCAATTGGTGTGAATTGTCCAATAAAAAATAAAAAAAAATTAGTATCTTATAATACACTAACTTATAGGCCATCTCCTCTTTCCTCTTAGCCTCTTGAGCATCTTGGTCAAGAGCGCCACTGGTCGTACTTCTGGTGACTGATGTGGTCATTGGACCGTCGTATTTCACCTCCGACAAGTTGGAACAATCCCTGACCATCGAAATGCGGGATTCTCTTGCTTCTATCGGCGGCATTTTTGGTATCTCTCGCTGGATTGTTCCACTCTTTATATGCCAGTAGTAAGGACCGTCATTGTCTGTAAATAAAGGTGTTTTTAATTTAATAGACAGTAGAACCTCGATAACTCAAACCTCGGTAACTTAAAAACCTCTATAACTTCAAAAAATAATATGTTCCCTTCCCATCAGAGCCTTTTGACCTCCATAACTTAAAATACGCAACCTCTGTAACTTAAATAAGTAATCTCTGAATTAGTAGCTCTCAGTAACTTAAAGAAATGTTTCCACAACCTCTATAACATAAAATTGTTTGTCAATGAGTCATTTTGCGTATCAATTAATGAAGCAAAAAGAGCTTTAACAACTGTAAGATCATTTCTCTATCTATTTGTCATTGAAAATCAAATCGATTTAGAAACTGTGAATTGTTTAAAACAGATTTTTTTAAGTAGACTAAACCTAAATTGTTGTTTTATTTTTATGTAACGTGTGTAATGTGAATAAATAAATAAGATTATTTAAATTTCTGTATTTTATTGAACCAATCCTTCCGACGCATTTGAGTAAAAATAGGAATAAGAGTACATACCTACCTCTATATTAACCTATCCCTAACATACCCTTGATAACTTAAAACCTCTATAACTTAAAATATTTTGTGTTTCCCATGGACTTTAACTTATCGAGTTTCTACTATATGCTATTATAGTTATAGGAACCCCGGTTTTATCTGTTTTGTAATCTAAAGATCAGCCGAATTGTCTGAAACACGCCGTCGACTTTTTGGATCTAAGGCATGACATTCCTCACAACGTTTTCTCCGTAGGATGTTAAATGCACATATTGGTTCACCGGAGACGCCACTAGGCAGACAATGCCTCAAAAAAATATGGTGCGTGTACTTGTGTACGCGCGTAAGAAGTTATACTTCTTTGGCTTTCTTTATTTTTTTAAAATATTAAATAATTAATAATCAATAACATAATTATTATTATTATTAACAATATTTAATATTTAGTATATTATTCAATTATTAATTAATGTTAATAATAATTATTATTATATTATTAATTCAATTTAATAACTAGGTATGTTTCATAACCTTTTAACTAAGTATAAATAGGTCTTTGTGAAAAAGCATTGCTAAATTTCTTTGAAAAAATAATTAAAACTGCTTTATTTGTTTAAAGGGTACTACAAGTAGATTGTCTTATTCCCATCTCGCTCGCGCACGCTCGCCGCCCATACTGAATTTTGTGTCACGGTGCGCGCGCATCGTAAAATTTCACTCTCATAAATTTTTAATAACGCGCCTAAAGAAGTATAACTTCAAAAACCTTTGACTCGAGTTATGTAACCTAACATTAGTTAAGTTATAAATATATGTCAATAATTAGAAGCGCAAATGTTAACAATCAACTCACACTTGTAGCCAATAAATTGTATTACGTTAGTTTAGTTAAAATATGCCCTTTAGTTTTTCATACACTCATCTAATATATGTATAAAATTCTCGTGTCACAGTTTTCGTTGCCATACTCCTTCGAAACGGCTTGACCGATTTTGATGAAATTTTTTGTGCTTATCCGGTATCTATGAGAATCGGCCAACATCTATTTTTCATCCCCCTAAATTTTTATTTTTTAGACAAAATTGTTAATTTCTATTTTTTTATGATACAGCATTAAAAAATACATACAACCCCTAACTTTCACCCCTCTACGATCAACCCCTATTTTTTATTATAAATGATATACATGGCAAAACGACGTCTGCCCGGTCAGCTAGTATATGTATAAAATTCTCGTGTCACAATGTTCGTTTGCATCCCCCTAAATGTTAAGGGTGGTCCCACCCATAAATTTTTATTTTTATTTTTTAGACAAATCTTTTCGGTATCGTTTTTATTTTGTTATGATACAGCATACAAAAATACATACAACCCTTAATTGTCACCCCTCTACGATCAACCTCTATTTTTTATTCTATAGTTATTTAAACTAAACTAAATGTTTCCTAGAAATAATATACATGGCAAAATATACCACAAATATGCCGTTTGCGGGAGCAGCTAGTTATAACATAACATTCTCGTTTCCCAATGTCCAACAGGTGTCACTTATATTCTTTATAGGTAACAGAAGTGTCACTTAGATTTAAGAACCCATAAATAAGTTACAGTTTTTGTTAGTCCAGCATCGCAACACTACTCCCTAATGTTATGTTATATAAGCCCTTGTTTTAAACGATAAAAGCCAGTTGACACTTATACGGGTTGCAGACCAAGAGCTAAGCTAAGTTAGTTTAGCTTAGCTCGCATAGCTGATGCAGTTTTCCATACTTGTGTGCAGACCGCAAACTATGCGAACTAAGCTATGTGAGCTAACTAAAATATGCGAAGCTAATTTAGTTGTGTATGCCGATGCGCAGCTACACGAGCTAAGCTAAGCCCCTCCCGCTACCCCGCACACCATTTGCACATCCTTCGCCACACTGACTGAGCTTTGGCTTAGCTGTTGGTGTGCACGCTATTTATTTCTAGCTTAGCTTAGCCTAGCTTGCTTGGCATAGCTTAGTTTAGCCTTGGCATAGCTTAGTTTTCGGTCTGCAACCGGCTTTAGCTTCAAACAAAGTGTTTCATTTATTTGAACATCCCTCCAACAACCACCGAACTTAACTCTCTCTAGTAATAAATATACTCTGACCATAATCACAACAGTAGTAGTTCCTAAAACTAATACGTGGGGTATAAGAAACGAGATATTGTATCATGGACAATCAATAGAACTTGATAAAGGTCGTCACTATGATACTAATTATGTAAATGATAATTAGTTTTTAATTCGCGCGCCTTATGCGATTTTTCCCCTCGGAAAAATAAATCTCTGTTCCAGTGATGAAAACGGGGGGTTTTTCCCCCAAATGTAGGGGTAATCAAGATGTATTTAGGTGTTATTAAGGGGGATTTTTACGTGGTTATTTAAATGCACGATTCTATATAATTTATATTAAGCCTAGAACCTAATCATACTAAACCAAATATAAACTCCAAGCGAGCTACAACTGAAATATCAAAAATACTCCAAGATCGAAGAGAGAACATTCTGTAGAAGTTGGCATCACTGCTCTGTTCCGTCTCTCATTACCTTCATGTTTCTCCCAACCGGGCGGCAGAGTCTCCTTCTTGGGCCTCAACTTTACAGGGATGGCGTATAAGTCATCATTGGGGCCCTCAGCGCAGTGGGGCACCGGGCCCACGGCTGCGTGTAGCTTCTCTGAATCCTCGCGATCAGCTCGTTCCTTTTCTGGAGGCGGTGATTCCTCCCCGCCATTCTGTGACGGCGTGATAAGGCCGCACTTTTCGCTGTAAAGTTTTATATATTTATCAACCAAATGTTAGATTATTTATTTAATTTTAATTTTAGTTTTTATAAATTTATCTCAACGTTTATTAAGTAAAGCGTGTAAACATCGAATTGTATAATATTAAATGCTATTCCGTAAGTATGAATTGCAATAGTTATGTCTTATTTAAATTAAAAAAAACAAATAGAATTATTGTAAAGTATTAATAATAATAATTTATTTATTGCAAGAATATGGTACAAAAATGTGTGAGGTGGTACAATCGTAAGTTCGCATATTCTGCCACACAAATTTGTCTTTACAGGAATTTTAAATTTTATATTATTAGTCATATGAATTGGTCAATTCTTAAATTATTTGTATCGTACATATCATATCATACTTTATAAAATTTATATCAACTACACTATCTCACGCAAATAATCATTTATTGATTTTTTTTTCCAAATTCAGCCTTGTAACTACGAATTGTAAAATCTAAAGAGTCTTTCCCCCCATTTTGTTCTCTTTAGAGTTGAGACTCTTGGGCCGTCGGGTTCAAGTGCTTAGGCGCTAATTAAAGATTTAAGTTAGCGTCTGACAGTACCGATGACCCCAGAGCTGGTGCTTTCCTCGCTCAAGGAATAAGTATCCAATACATCGAGGAAATGCTTTCATTAAAGGTACACTGCCACAGGGACCAAACTTTTTAAATTTGATTTAATTTTCTATTCTATTTTTAACTTTAAATAGTAATTAATTTGACTATTATTATACTATGTAGGTTGAGAATATTGTAAACAAGAAATTTTTAATAATTAAACAAAATAATTATAATAAATGCGTTAAAATATTTTCGTTTAAATGATACTCACTTGACTTTGCCAACTGGTGAAGAAGCTTCGTCCTCAACTCTGTAACAATCAACGCAAAGACTATAGAACTTATAAAAGCACAGATTATAGAAAATTACTGTCGTTAAATTTCCCAAAAATATAAAATCAAAAGGGATTTCATTCTCAAAACTTCCACTCCCGCTTTCTTTTAGTATATTCTGCAATTCGGCTACAATAGCCTATTTGACAGTATCCAAAATTGTTACTGAAAGTAATCTGTGTAAAATTTGACTTTTAAAAAGATTCATGGTAGTAATTTCTTTCAAAAAGTCAAAAATCATTTATTCATGTAGGTAACACAATGTATGACCGTCAAAAAAAGAAATATGTACATTTAATGCTTCTAATTTTACATTTACTGCCAGTTCTCAAATCAAGTGCGTAGCGCTGCGAGCGAAAGCGAAGAACTGGCAATAAACTATCGCGAGGGCGATGCCGGCCTTTTAAGTATGAGTACGCTCTTTTCTTGAAGGACCCTAAGTCGAATTGGTTCATAAATACTTCAGTGGTTCCACATAGTGGTGGTGCCCGGCAAAAACTGCTTCAACGCTCACTTGTGGAATTAAATTTTTGTGAGTGCCCATGGGCGGCGTCACTTAACCTTAGTTAGGCTAGACTGCAATCATATTATTAAATAATACCTCTTAATAAACGCCATACACTTGTTACATTAATTTAACAAGAGTCTAGTAAATTAACCACGGAGCGGCTTTATGACCAATCTCAGAGCTAATAGCACTTCGTTCGACCATTTTATGTTCACTCTGCGGTCGGAATAATTACGAATTATTTTGCTGTATTCATGTAGAAATTCGTATATTAAAATTCAAGTATTGTAACTATATACACTAACTGATGTCGATACAGCTAGACTTGTTTATTTTAGTTACTTTCATAGCTTAATGACTTATGGCTTATTATTATGGGGTTTGTAATTCTTCAGAGGCTCTTTTATCTCTGCATTTTAATAAATTTAAGAAATGTAATAAAGAAAAGCTGTGTAAAAAGGCTTACTATAAAGTTAACGATTATCTAGTTGATAAAAGGGCCTGGGACTAGTGCTAGACAGGCTACTTCTAATTAATTTGCGATATTTGTTTTATAATAAGTGTTGATTGATGATTTGCTATTTTAAAAGAGTACCGAGAGTTTTTCGCCGGCTTTTTCTCTTGGCCTACACCCTCTGTCTTCTTTGCAGATGAGTAGGGATGTCTACCGATTCAAATTTAATGACGTGGAATAAGTGATACATGTATCTTATGTTCCATAATAAACATTTTTTATTTTATATATAGGGTTCTATTAGGCATTATGCTTTAAATAAAGGAGGATTTTATTTCTCTCTAAATTTACCACTCACGTATAACAAAAGAATACAAGCGAAATAATGAAATGTTAATTGCTATGTAACCACGCTTATAAAATTAAGAATGCCTGAGTGATGAAAATGTACAGCCGTTAATACAAGTTATGAACTTTGAAATAAAGCTTTTTGGCTAAAGAAACTTTTCAGACGAAAACTTAAATTTGTTTAAAATGTAAATGTATGGAATCAATATCTGTACTCAGTCACAAAAAGTCTTTATACGTTTTTAAAGTTGTGTGTTTAACTATAAGGAATGTTAAAAATACTACTAGCGCAAGAAGCAATTCATCTTTAACAAAAAAGAAATAAAGTTCACGATAAACTAAGTTACATTCAAAAGCTTACATCGTAACACAAAGCTCATCTCCCATAGAAACTGCACTTTCAAAAGCTCAAAGTCCTTTAAAAGCGCATCGTATCTCCGTTTCGGTGTCAAGTCGTCTTTAGGTGCTCTCTACGTGTGTCAAGAGGTTCTATTGTAAGCTTCTAACGGTAGAATTTTAGACTTCATAAAGAATTACCTGTAGTTTTGATATACGGTCATCTATTGTGTTTTTAGTTTGCACGTGCTAGAACGATTAAGAGGAAGAAAGAGTCTCCAGGAGGTATCCAGTTTGATCACAGGAGGTCAGTGCCTAGGTCTATGTATTTATTTATTTTCACTTCGTTACCATAATATACAAAATCATAGATATATAAAGAACAAAAAAAGCAGGTTACATAAGGTATTAGACAACGGGCGGCCTTATCGCTAACAAGCGATTTCTTCCAGGCAACCCTAAAATGGAACAATAAAAACGAACTCAAAAAACATGTAATAACTAAAATTAAATCAAGTAAAATTTTAAGAAAAAAGAAATACGTATAAACAAAAATGTAAAAGCTAATCCAAACATTAATTGAGTCACAATTAATGTATATAAGTACATAGTAGCTAATTATGAGGCAGAAGAAAAATGATCAAAGAGAACATATTACGATATCTATCTTTTCTAAAATGATGGTAAACAAAAATACAAAAAAAAATACTAGTGAAACAGTGGAATAGGTATCAGATAAAAAATTAAAAATAAATCAGTGGCGCTACAACCTCTTTTAGGTCTGGATTGGTGCACAGCCAGGGATCGAAACTACGACCTCAGGGATGAGAGTCGCACGCTAAAGCCACTAGGCCAACACTGCTCTATTAGGTATCAGATAGGCAGTTAAGTAGGTGACGGAATAATTTTTGTTGCATCAAAATTTGTGTTACTTAAACTGTTTTTTCGTGTTTCAGATTGATTTAATCGCGGAAACAACAATTTACGTAAACAGTCTAAAATTAAACACACAGATGTAAACATTGGAATCATTTAACTAGCTTCTGATATCAGCATCCCGCGTGAACTTCATGTATTTTTGTGGCAAGATTGTTAGCGACGTCCTCACCAAGAATTCAGCGTATTATTTATATGTATTTATTTCCAACACACAAATATACATTTTCCTATATAGTAATGTTCGAAATACATTATATTAATTTTATAAAATTGATGAGGGTGATGCCAAATATTTTTACACGGCCGATCGACACATTTTTTGATAGTAATTGTTGAGCTTCTTTCGGGTTACGTGTTCTCGTGCATCTAGCATTTTTTATTTGGATAATACATATATACTTGTTGTTAATTATAGTTGACGTATCTATATACGTCCACTATTTAGAATTTTATAGTGAGTGTTTTAGTGCGTGTTTAAGAACTATTGTGAGGCAAGGTATCAATTATCATCAGTCTAACCTCTTTTTGTGCCCATACTAAAACTAATCCCAAATCCTTACGGCTGATAATATTGTGTGCCTATCTTCCTGTAAGGAGACATTGACGAGGTATGTACTCAGGACTTATTATTTTAATATGAATTGTGTATCGACGGCCACCGAACCGTTCTTTGTGGTACAAGTAATAATAATAATTAAAAATTGATAAATTTAAAAAGTATGGTCCCCAGTGTACAAAGTCAAAAAGCATTTCTTCATTTACCAACCAATACTGTTTATGAAATTTAATTGTAAATGCCGGTACTGGTACGGTGCCGGCGAGCCTTCTGGCAATGTGAGTGTCCATGGGCGGAGTGTCCAACACCAGGCAAGCCTCCTGCCCGTTTGCCTTCTATTACATAAAACAAAAAAATAACATATTTCCTTAGAACATGAGTCAAACAAAAAAGGTGTTTTTACAAGGCAATATAGTTTTATTGTGTTTAGAAACTAGACAATCGTTACCTCGCGTACAACTTTAATATTCTGCAAAACTTCGTTTTACATACAAACTTTTATTCATATATGTATAATATAACTCAGTTTTGTATCGCGCAGCACGGATATACATCTACTTATTATATACCTTGACTTGTTTAAGCTATCGCGGAATCTTAAAAGGAGTGTTAAGAATATCCAAAGCGCTAAATTACCTGCATCATGAACACACCCCACATATACACCTTCACGTGCATACACTCACTATTACACCATCACACAACACGGCCAAATGTGGTAATACTTAGTTTAATGTATTGAATAATTTTTATTGTTTGTTCCCTTTTGTAAATGTTTTAACCTTTTTGTAGGTAAAGTCAAAGTAATTCATGTAGGTAACACAATGTACACTTATGAAAAAATAAATATACATTAAATGCTTCTAATTTTACATTTCTCAAAGGCGTAGAACGGAAGAGATGAACTGGCAATAAACTCTCCGCCACTCTTTTCAATTGTCATGTTTTTTGTTTTACACAACGTTTGTAGGGAGCTGCAACCATTACACCATGTTCCACGTGTATCTGTGTATCTTAAGTAATAAATTATAAAAAAATATTATGTATTCGATTTTTGGCTATATTTTTAGTGTAATTGTTTATATATATATATATATATATATATATATATATATATATTGGTAGCTGTAGCACTCAGAAGGATAGACCACATTAAAGAAACAGCAGGTGGTACATGTCAAACTGGCATGGAATGTCGGGATTTGGAGCAGGCCTTTGCCAAAAAAGGGTCACACACATACACTAGAAGATGATTAAAATGGAAATGTGTTTTAGTGTAAATGTATCTGAATAATGGCTATTAATATTGTTACGAAATAAATATACCACGAAGGAAAATAAAATGTAAGTGAATTTAAATAAACGCTGAATTTTGACGTCAAAGCAAATACAATATATGCACTTTAGTCTGTTATGAAACCTAAAATTCCAACATTATTTTCATTCTCTCGGTTCCAGTATTACGGTTTTAATCAACATACCAAGCACATGCTTTGTGTGCATTTAATCAACCCGCGAAAAATGATTACGAGTACACCTAACATACGTATTTTAAAACAAAACACCTAAATATATGTAAATAATATATATGAAACAGAAAACATAAGTAAGTACATCATAATAGAAAAAAAGAAAAGAAAATAGAGATTTAACATTAAACAAAAGACAATTAATACTGTATAATATTTCAAAGAAAAATCTAAAATGTTACTGCTAAACAAAGTTAAAGTTCTTTCTCTAAAGATCTAATATTTTAATGACTTTAAAAAAAACATATTGTTTCTTTTTCTCTCTCTTGGTGAGTGAGAGCAGTGTTGGCCCAGTAGCGTCAGAGTGCGACTTTCATCCCTGAACGCGTAGGTTCGAACCCAGGATGTGCATCGTGCATGTGCCATGGACTTGCTATCTATAAAGTTAGTTCCCTATTCTATAACTTTAATGCTGGCAGCACTACCTACCGCTTATTCGTTCTGGGGTCATCAGTACTGAATTTCTAACTCTTTTAAATAGCGGTCTGCCGGACCGGAGCAGTGGAGAAACGGCCTTAGGGTCCTTCAAGAAAAGAGCGTACCAATTCTTAAAAGGCCTTGCACTTGCGAACCTTCTGGCAATGTAAATGTCCATGGGCGGCGGCCACCACTTAACATCAGATGAGCCTCCTGTCCGTTTGCCTATTATTTAAAAAAATATAACATAAAGTAGGGTCTTAAAACTATACATGATCAAGTTATAAAACTTGAGCACACGTTGTTGAGCTTATAAAGCTCGAGGCAGCTTTATCTTGCACGTAAAATGTACTTTGTAACAGGAACGAAGTTTGTCCGATACAGATTATACGATGCATTGAACGCCGAGTCCAAGTTAGACACTTAACGCGACGAACATATTATTATAGGTAACCGAAATTAAATAACGAAAATATATCAATTGTAAACCTTATTTTTTTATTATTAATAGGAGCATAGTAGCCTGTCAGGCACTCGATCAGATCGCGCGCCGAAAAGCTAGTCAGCATTGGAGTGACAAAATCTCCTCTTTCCTATCTCTCTTACCGTTTAAAAAAAGTAAACTATTGTAAAAGTATCATTTGGTACATGGTCACACAATAGGGGAAAATAGAGCCTAGAGATCATCGTGATTGGCAACATCGAAGGCTATCGCGTGGACGTTCGTCAACGATGGACTGATCAAGTCAAAGACTGGAGGAGGCTCCAAACTATACACAGTAAAAGAACTTGGTGTCGCTGTATCGGTTACAGGAAAATTGGCGCCAGATCTGACCACGATACTGAGACATAGGTTATTGACACAGACGAGATCCGACATTATTAACCAGTAACATTATTTGACAACCAATTCTGACTAGTGCTAGCAGCACTAGCACTAGTTTCTTCAATAAATATGGCTGGAAGGAACAATTATGATTTCGTAATGTAAGGGACGCGTATTGCAACTGCGGAAGAGTTGCTGCATCACAGGACAAGACACGCTTCACAAACTTGACCTTAATTTCCATTATTGTTAGGATGGGGCCGTTCAAGTATTACGTAAGCAGATTTACTGCAATTTATCCCCCCCCCCCCTTCCTCTTGTCAGCAAAAGTAGACAAAACTCTCAAAAATAATAGTACATAAACGTATCGTGTAGGAATCCTCGAAAATGCAATTCGTTTTCAAGCATAAACAATGAGTGGGTAATATGTGTATAAAAGTAAATAATTACTATTGACGTAACCAAATAAGAAAATCAAAGACCCCCCTGTTGTGCTTACGTAATACTTGCCCCTATTTACTTATAAATGTTAGTTGTCTTTGGTGAACGTCTCCTCTAACCCTTTCCACATGGCTCTACCTTTGTTAATCGTCTGCCAGTATTTTCCTGCTTTCTCTATTAAGTTAGGGAGCTTTCAAGTATTACGTAACGAATTTTGGGGGGAGGGGGTCCTTTTGTAAACCGTTACGATGCGGGGCGGGGATTGAATTACGCGTTATTTTTAATATTGTTTTCGACTTTCTAGTACTTTACACCACATAATGGTAACTTTTAGGTATAAAGAGTCACTAGGTGGTCACGAAATGTTTTACTATTTTTACCTTGGTACAAAAAAACGTTACGGCGCGTATGGCCCCCCATGTTACGCGGGGGGGGGCGGTCTATAATATCCAAAAATTGCGTGACGTAATACTTGAACGCTCCCTTATCAGCCCACCATCTTCTTAGCCTGTCTACTCTTCTATTCCCGGGTGGAAGGTTTTAAATAGAAGTAACAGTTTGGTAAATGTTATGTAATAAAACATTGATTTTGGACGCCATCCAATCTAGTTAACCGTTAGTTCTATGCTTGAACCTAAAATGTTTGCATTTAGAGACTTTAGATTTAGAAACATTGGCCGCGACCTTTACATTCAGCCAAGATATATGTTATGTAAGGTTAAATAGTATATATCAATATGTAAACGGAAATAGAAAAAAATAAAATTCCCACGTTACTTAAATATTTGTCTAATACGATTTGGATGTAAATTGATAAAAAATGTATAAACATATAATAAATAAATGTCAGAAATTATTGCTTTACTCTGTTTTCTAACAATGAAATCGCTTAAAAAACGAAGGTATTTTTTTTATTGAGAAAAAGCTTGCCAACGCTCGGCACACAACAAACACAAAATGCAATTTTACTTTGTTGACTGACCCCGGGAGATTCACAATTCGCAAATGATAGTTCGTCCCTTTCTTTCAAACTGAATTTACGCTGTTTAGAAAAGAGACAAAGTTAAAACTGTACAATAATACGGTTTTTCTGGCCTTAAATTTCGAAGTAATCGCTACTAACTTGGACCCCACGCCATCGAACGTGCCTGGCTGCGACTGCTACGGATGCGTGGCCATTAAACTGGCGCTTAAGACCCAAAGGTACTAAAATAACTTGCATTAAATTCTTACTTATAAAAATGTTAAAATAATGGTTATTTGGAGTGATAGGGCAAGTATGCTTATTAATTAACGTTTTTAAGGAGTTTTTAAAGTAATGGAATAAAGTATTTATAATTAAATAAATTATTTTTTAATTACGCCTGGTGAATTAACCACTCAATCCTTTTAATTATAACTTTATTGTTCAGATTTCATCATTTGAACATGAACGAACTGCTGACATGGATTCGATGTGTGCTAAATATTAACAGCTGAAGAGCAATTTTAATTATATTTTATTTAAATTTTAATCAGCTGTTGACTCAGATCATATGTGTTCCAAATTATAATAGCTGAGGTTGCGCGATACACCAACAGCTCACTAGAAAAATACCATGTATGTGTGAATAGGTGTAATTAGTATTTAAGATATTGTTTTATAACAATAAATCAGATTTGAATATAGCTCTGTCTTGTTCATTTCTCGCTTCCTCTCAAAGTGGCGAAGACTACTTCAAGCCCTTAATTATCGTGGTGAGCCTGCCCGGTAGCTTTGAGATAATCCCACCACCTCGAACCTTTGATCCTACCCGTAGGGCTCCGTCTGTTACCTTAGGTCTCTTGGTGCAGACATCCCGTACTTATTTATATATTTATATATTCACTATTTATGTGTTAGGGTACGTCTGTAGGGCTTAGGGATCCGTAGGGTTGTTAGGTTCTTACGTCTCACCCTCTCATATATTTAGTCATTTAGTGCAGCTTGCTCACACATACATTACATATACTATTCAGATACTCCTGACATTCAATACATATAAACTTTAAACACACTTTTCACAGTCCACTAGCTAGCAAGCTGTTCATTGGTCCTTCGAGTAAAAAAAAAATTGAACTACGCGGTTCCTCCCTTCCCCCGTAGGGACTAACGCTTGAGTGACCCACAGGCTGGTGAACCCCAATTGCATTAGTTTGTGGTGATCTTGAGTACGTAGTTGTACTAAGTGTATTCTGTTGGAAAGCACTCTTGCGGTAGCGGATCGGTCACTGGCCTTCCACCAGCGGATCTCACCAGTGTTTTGAGAAGTCGCATATACCGTACTGAGGGCGCAGATACGCGCAGTACTTAGTTAGTTGGCTAGGGTTAGGTTAGGGAAGAAGACATTTTGAACAAAAGAAGACTTACATAAAAGACGAAATGGATATACAACAAATTAATACATTAATACAAAGTCAGGAGAGTGACAGCCTGGAAATAAAACGACTGTTAAATAACCTAAGAAAGGATTCTAGTTCGAGGAAGACTGGGAGTTACTTACAAGAAAGACGACTGTTATTTAAAAACATTTTTTCACGAGCAAGAAATAATAATGATATTTTGAAAACAAAACAGGACATTCTCTCATCACATGATTACATTAAAACTAACTACTTCGAAAAAAATATTAAACAAATATATGATGCTGCAATGGAACAACTAGATAAAGACGAGAAAAAACTACAGGAAGTGCACGATATTTTTCACCCTTCAACATCATTTAAGACATACGACAGTAGCAAGTATAAAATTCAACAGTTCAGGATGAATCAATTAAAAAATAAAATTAACCAAGTACAAACTGCAATTGAGGAGAACAAACCCAATTGGTTCTTACAATCCAACCTACATAGCTTACAAAATCAGTGGAAACAAATTGAGTCAATGCACGAAGAGTTTTTAATTAGCGAAAGTTCACTCGATCATGAATATTTTGCAAATAACGTCTATGAGACTATACAAGGCCAGTATGAGACTAGTGTAGAATTAATTCAAGGGAAAATTCACTCCACCCTCACTTCGACATCATCAAGGTCTGGGAAACTACCTCAGATAAAGATACCAATATTTTCCGGAAAATACGACTCATGGGGAATATTCAAAGATTTATTTACAAAAATTATTCATGAAGATAACACAATATCCAGTTGCGAAAAAATGCAGTATTTAAAAACTCACGTGCAAGGAGACGCGGCAAAAATAATACAATATTTACCAATTAGCGAAGTTAATTATGTCACCGCGTGGAATTTACTGACAGAGCGGTATGACGACAAACGCAGAATAAGCATGGAGTTACTTGACAAATTATTAGATTTACCCAAAATTAAAAGGTCGAACACAAAAAATTTACAAGAATTATATGACTCTATAAATGAATGTTTAGAATTATTAAAACAACATGGTAATGAAGTAGTTTTATGGAATCTCATATTATGTCGTTTACTAAGTCGTAAATGGGATGACGAAACCAACACTAAGTACGAAGAACAGCTCGATAATAGCAACGAAATACAAGACTTCAAACAAATGATGTTATTTCTACAAAAACGTTTCAAAAGTCTTGAAAAATCGGACTTTTCATCTACATCTGTATACAAAACATCGTTTATAAATGAAACCTCAACATCATTTAATAATAATAAGCAAGTAACGAATAGAAATTTAAATGTAGATTCGACACAGTACAATGAACCAAAACGTAAATATTGTTGGTATTGTGACATCGATGGACATACAATTAATTATTGCTCCCGATTTATAACAATGAACGCAATTCAGCGAAATAATGTTGTTCACAATAGAAATATGTGCCGACGCTGTTTAAACCATATCGCGTCAAAACAATGTGTGACAGAGAAATTTAAGAACTGCGAAACATGTCAACGACCTGACCATAATACGTTACTTCATGTAGACAAACCGACGAAACAACTTTTTGAACCAAAAGACAAAATATCATGCACGAACTTGCATACAGAAAATTTAACAACTAATGTGATGAGTAATATAACATCGAATGTTTCTGGCACATTAAAACATACAAATAATACCGTACTATTAGCCACAGCTATGGTACAGACTACTTCATACGACGGCATGCCACATTTATTGCGAGTTTTATGTGATCAAGGGTCGGAGTCGTCCTTTTGCACAGAAGAAGTGGCGCAATTATTGGCATACCCAAAGAAAAAAATCAGTGCTGATATCAAGGGAATCGGGGATGTAGAACCGAAACAATCGAGCTGTAGTATGGATATAACATTACGACCAAGACTTTCTAGTGATTACAAATTACCTGTATCACTGATTGTATTACCAAAACTTACATCTTCACTACCAAGTAATGACGTACAACAAATACAATCGCTTTGGTTAAAAAATAAAGTGATCGCAGACCCGACTTATTATAAAAAAGGGCCGATAGACATAATATTAGGTGCTCAGGAATACAGCAAAATCCTGTTACAGGGGTTTGAAAAACTAGAAGACGGTATACTTGCTCAAGACACGGAATTTGGGTGGATACTATCAGGATTTTGTTCCAGCAACAAAAACAATGGAATAAAGGTACTTAGTTGTACAACACGCACAGAAGAAGTAAAACATTTAACTAAATTTTTGGAACCGGAAGAGATACCACAAAAAATTACTTTAAACAATGACGATACAAACAATAAACAAACAGTGATTTCAAATAATTTGGCAAGAATTTGTCATCACAAGTGTAATTCGAAACTAAAAACATTTAATATCATGTTTACACTTTTATTAATATTTCAACTTTTTTGTACTACGATAGCGGTAGAAACTTATAGTATTGAGAAGATTGATCCAGGGTTTTACATCAAATACATTGGTAACAAATTACTTAATGTATCACTATTGCACCCATTACTAAAAGTTTACGACTTCAATACTAAATTAAGACGTAAAATGAAGATAGGAGATAGACGACTACACGACAAAACTTAGGAGGATTATGAGAAATATTTACTTATACAATAAAAAATAAAAAAAAACTACAAATACTTTACAAAATAATACAAATACTTATACATTTGGGCGACAGCCGCCAGACAACTACAAAACTACATTACAAAACAATACAAATACGTATACTTTTGGGCGACAGCCGCCTGACAAATACATTTATACATTACAAAACTATACAACTACATTACAAATAAATACAAATACATTTAAAAGGCAAAGACGACGACTTGGGCGACAGCCGCCATACAACAATTTACAACACGACATATCCAAATGGATAAACCAAAAATAAAAGACAATTACATACAGACAAAAAGACAGTTTTGGGATGGGGCAAAGAATATTGTCACCGGTCTTAAACACATGCTTGATAGCTGCAGGACGATTTATAGACAAGATAATGATATTTATAAAAAGAAGAAGGAGAAGAAGAAATTCAAGTTCATAATATTCTAAACTTATACTTCAAGACTTATTAATAACAAAAACATATTTAAAAAATATATAACTATATATACAAATTACATAATATATTAATTAGTACTTAATGTTACCTATTTACACTTTATAATAAGCGTATGCAGAAAATACAAGTATGTTTACGCAACACATATAGATACTTATTACCTATAGCCATTCAATTAATAATTATAAACAAACGCCTTCTATATGTAACGGAGTAAAGCTGTTAATTTAACAAATAACATTAAAACGATTAGCTAAAAGAAAATTGTTTGTGTCGCGGGGGGAAAAACATGCAGTTAATTAATAAATAACTGCATTGTTCAGCACATTTTTTAAATACATAAACTATTTTAAAATGTTTTCATTTGAATTTTACTATTTCAAGATTATTTCAACGTTAGTAAAATTAATTATTTTTATTATCACGAATAACAGACAGCGACATGAAGGCGGTTGGAGATGCGGTGCCAACACAACAGACGGGTCTACGGTCATCGAACGTGAGTGAAGATTCTAACTAAGGCAACAACCTGCTTCCACAACGCACCACATCGCGCGTGCAGGAGACTCTGCAGCTGTACCAGCCTTTGCAGACTCTGTGGGGCGCCAGAATGTTCAGATTTCATCATTTGAACATGAACGAACTGCTGACATGGATTCGATGTGTGCTAAATATTAACAGCTGAAGAGCAATTTTAATTATATTTTATTTAAATTTTAATCAGCTGTTGACTCAGATCATATGTGTTCCAAATTATAATAGCTGAGGTTGCGCGATACACCAACAGCTCACTAGAAAAATACCATGTATGTGTGAATAGGTGTAATTAGTATTTAAGATATTGTTTTATAACAATAAATCAGATTTGAATATAGCTCTGTCTTGTTCATTTCTCGCTTCCTCTCAAAGTGGCGAAGACTACTTCAAGCCCTTAATTATCGTGGTGAGCCTGCCCGGTAGCTTTGAGATAATCCCACCACCTCGAACCTTTGATCCTACCCGTAGGGCTCCGTCTGTTACCTTAGGTCTCTTGGTGCAGACATCCCGTACTTATTTATATATTTATATATTCACTATTTATGTGTTAGGGTACGTCTGTAGGGCTTAGGGATCCGTAGGGTTGTTAGGTTCTTACGTCTCACCCTCTCATATATTTAGTCATTTAGTGCAGCTTGCTCACACATACATTACATATACTATTCAGATACTCCTGACATTCAATACATATAAACTTTAAACACACTTTTCACAGTCCACTAGCTAGCAAGCTGTTCATTTATTATGAATAATGTATGAGTCGAAATGCGCGTTTAATTCTAGTGACATATATATATATATTTATATCTATTATAATCTATTTTAGGGTGCTTCAGTTTGTTTGTATTTATATATAATGTGTCTACAATACCTGAGCATTCTCGTCAAGTAAAAGAAGACAAAACATGGAATTCTTTGATAACTAAATTCCAAGCTTTTATTCAAACACATTTCAAATTTAATAAAGCAAACAAGTACTTTAGGTTCCAAATTTGAATTAGAAAAAAGCAAACAAGTACTTCCGGTAAGATTCCAAATTTGAAAATTCAATTCATTTCAAATTTAATAAAGCAAGCAAGTACGTTCCAAATTTGAATTTAAATAAAGCAAACAAGTACTTCCGGTAAGATTCCAAATTTGAATTTTCAAATTAAGAGTTGCGTGTCGCGTGTCGTGGCCCGGAACCGCGATGCATCACCGATCGATGCACTGCGACTGCGCTGTACGCAGGTCGCTGATCCTGTGACGCAATTGTTGGCTATTGAGAATTCGGTCAAATGTTACCAATTCTTCTGTTCTGATCAATTGCTTCGTATCTAATACATAAGTCAAAAACCTCCAAATCTCGAAAAAATGTTTTGTTCCCTTCCCTTAAAACACCAAAACCTCCATTACTTGATATCTTGACCCTCTGTTAATCGAAATAATCACCGAGTCCCTCCAAGCCATTTTGGTACATATTTTCACTCTATAACTCGAAAAATTAAATTTGACCTCTGTATCTCGAACATAGGAACGTTTTATTTTACAACCTTTACAACTTGATCATTTGGAATTTATTATCTCTATTGTTCGAACAAAAATAAGTTACCGACTTTAAGAACTTGCCGACAATGTGAGTACACTATTGTTTCTTAGAAAACATTTTAGGAGTATATACGTACAATAATAAATTTATGACTCATGGAAACACGTGTTTGCTTGCTTTGTGTCAGGTGTTCAATTTTGAATACTCAAAATTTATAAGAATAAACCCCAAACTCTTTATGTCGAATCAAAATCCGCCTAAGTCGAAATCCTCCATAAGTTGAAAACTCTATAACTCGAATTTTTTGGCGTCTCCCTTGATGTTCGACTTATAGAGGTTCTACTGTATCTAGACAAACTCATCGTGACTGGCTGAGTGGAGGGCACCAGACCTGGAGGCCGATCCCCTATTCGGACCCATCAAGTACATGCCCTTACAGGTCTCAAGAAGACCAGGTCCATAGCTACAAGGACCAGTTTTAAATTTATCTATTTCCAACGCACAAATTTATAGTATTCACAATATTCTTACCCTACATAGTAATAATAATAATACATTTATAATAAGAAAATAAAAACAAATTTAAAAAGTTACATTTATCTTAGTTTTCTATGGATGGAGCAGTGTTGGCGAATTGGCTTCAGCGTGCGACTTTCATACCTGAGACCGTAGGTTCGATCCCCGGCCGTGCACCAATGGACTTTCTTTCTATGTGCGCATTTAACATTAGCTCGAACGGTGAAGGAAAACATCGTGAGGAAACCGATATGTCTTAGACCCAAAAAGTCGACAGCGTGTGTCAGGCACTGGAGGCTGATCACCTACTTGCCTAATAGATTTAATGATCATGAAACAGAATCAGAAATCTGAGGCCGAGACCTAAAGAGGTTGTAACGCCAACTTATAAAACTTCAAAGGGAAATAGTGGCGAAAGCTCGTTCGCTCGTTATAATTTAAATGAAAAGCTTCGACTTCCACTAATGACATTCGAAACGGCACACAAGCACACTTGTAAAAGCTCAAGTACCGTTTTCAGTTTTTATTACTCGTAACTGATTTCTGATAACAGAAAGTTCTTGTGATAACGGATTAATACAAAAACAATATTAATAATTTGATAGACTATTGTAACCAAAATATTTTCTTCTCTTTTTGCCAAATAGTGGTTAATGTATATATATGTATATATAAAAATGAAACCCGTTTTCCGTTGTCACGACATAACACGAAAACGGCTTGACCGATTTGGCCAATTCTTTTTTTATAATATTCTTTGAAGTACGAGGATGGTTCTTGCGGAGAAAATTTTTAAAAAATTGAGTGAAAAAGTCTAAAAACAACACTTTTCTATATTCCCATACAAAATATTCGTAATAATACTTAAAAGTCAATTTGAACTTTAATACCATATCATAAAGTTCAAGTGTTAGTGGAGGGGTTCCGGGAAGGTAAATTTTTATTTTTTGACATAATGTATTTGCTGTCTTATCAGCGTTCTTTTTTTTATCTTAGCTAGACCGGTGTCCCGAATAGCAGAATAAGTATTTAAAAAAAATAAAGAATCGACTGTTAGGCGGTACGATGTTCGCCAGGCCAGCTAGTTATATATATAAAAAAAAAAATACAGTATAAATAAAATCCTCTATAAAAACTACCCCTATGACCCAGGAACAGTATAATTGGGTTTAAAACGGCAATCCATTGTAGACTCAATAGTAATAGTGGAAAATCTCTGACATTTGCCATAACTGGAATGCGTTTTTCATGCCAAATGGCTGATTCACTATCACCTATGACTAATAGCGTAAGGTCATGGACTTATGATAAACAGGATGTGATAAATGACATTGTCAGCTGATACATTGGTATTTTATGACCCGGCTATTTAGCTTTAAAGCCTTTTTGGGAAATATTTAGGTTAGAAGTTTTTAGAGAAACCTCGATTAGCCAATCAAGCGATGCAAGTGGAAATGGATAGGCCATGCACTCCAAAGGGATACCAATTCCAATTTATAATAAGTTACCATCAGTTATAAAAGCGGAACAAAATTATGCCCGATTTAAAAAGCTTCTAAAAACTTACACATTAATTACATACAAATAAGTGATTAAAATATAATATGTATATATATATATTGACAGGAATGCGATAACACTTGAAATGTTTAATGTCTAAAGAACTTTAAACTAACACTCCTCACGGTGTTAAAGAATTGTATTTGATATTGACCAAAATCTGCCTAAAAGTGATTTTAGTTTGTAAAAATGTTTTATAAACCTTGTACATGCCCTAAATATATAAATATAGGAATAAACTAAAAATAAAATAGTGTTATGGAAAAAAATTAAAATAATCAATGTAAACTTGTTATATCAGACTATGCCATCAATGCCACATCTAGTAAAAACTCAAATTCGTACATCCGTGTTTTGCTTGGTTGACTGATCAAGTTTATTATGTCTACCCACATTTTTGGTGCTGTTCTGTTTTGTTATTTTATATATGTACCTACATCTGTGCGCTCTAATTTCTAATTTTTAATCTTAGTTTTAAATATGTGTTTCTCAGTAAGTGAATTTTGTATGCAAATCTTATGAGAAATAAAGTTATTCTTAAACCTAATCTCCAAGCAAACGCTTGATTGGATCACGGAAGGACCATAAGAAGGAACATAAGATACAAGTATCACTTATTCCACGTCATTAAATTTGAATCTGTAGACGTAATCATCGGCAAAGAAGACAGAGAGTAGGCCGAGAGAAAAAGCTGGCGTAAAAAACTCTCGGTACTCTTAAAATAGCAAATAATCAAACTTATTTTAAAATAAATATCGCAAATTAATTAGAAGTAGCCTGTCCAGCACTAGTCCCAGGCCCTTTTATCAATTAGATAGCAGCAGCAGTTGCAGATGAGACAAACACTTGGAACGAGGTGACAAACGAGGCCCAAGATCGAACGCGATGAAGCATCTCTGCTACTCAAGTAAGTCATATAATTTTTTTAAAATCCTGTTTTTAGAATATAATCTAAAAGTTGGCTCTTTTCAAACAGTTTTTCGCGTGCCACGATTTGGATCAACTCTACAATTGTATGTGTTATGTTAGTGTTATATGTGTATTGTTATATATTGAATGTAGACATAGTTTATTAGTTTTACTAAATTATTATTTAATTGTAATTTAATCTGCTCATATAGTGTGAAATATTTTAAATCGTACATTAATAATATACGTGATTATGCCATGAAAACAGTAAGATTATTAATAATTTAAAATTCAACTCCAGAATTAAACATAAAATTAGCATATTATCCTTTTTTTCACGCAAACGAGTTTATAGGTCGCCCAAAAAGAAGAATCGTGGCACCCTATGGAAGGAAGAGTATACTTTTAACTTGCAGGCCGTCTCTCACGAAAGACTTCCACCGGGAGTTATTCCACAGTTCGCTTCGCAAAAGAAGTGTCTTGCGGACCCTTTAAAACTTTCAGCCATCATGCTGCTGCTGCTATTGCTTATCTTGATATATATAAATTACGTGTCACGTTGTTTATCCGCTATGGACTCCTAAACTACCGAACCAATTTCAATCAAATTTGCACACCGTGTGGAGTTCGATCTAACTTAAAAGATAGGATAGCTTACATCTCAATTTATACCCGTAAAATTATTTTATTGCAAAATGTTGTTTATTATTTGATAGTCACAATTCTAACAGATGGCGCTGTGTTGAAAGTACCAACGTTACTTTCAACACAGCGCCATCTGTTACGCTACAATTTAATGGCATTACCACCAAAAAAGGTGGTCCCCATGACTGGTATTCGCCTACCGTATCCCTTGAATAGGTTACTACTATGTAATATAACTAAAACCTTAGCCACAGCAACGCTTGGTCGGTCTGCTAGTATAATGTATGAACTTGCTCGTCCTATAAACTGTGCTTACTAAAACCTAATCTCATTCCTTTTCCTTTTTTTTCTCTTTTTTTCATTCTTTTTTTTTCTTTTTTTTTCTTTTTTTTTCTTTTTTTTCTTTTTTTTTATAAGGTTTTTCTTGAGTCATAAGGAACTAAACATACCTTCTGTTATCTAGATAGCTGTCATATTCGTCCTGCATTTTGTCGTCATGCATATCGTAGAGGTCACTGTATATGGCGGACTCGAGACGCGCCGGGTCCAAATGATAGTTTGGATTCTCGTAGGAGAGTAGACCATTCTCTGGAAAGAAATCAAAGTGTTATCATGGTATTTATGCACATACTTAGGGAAAAACACGAAATAATGTTTCTGCATCATCGGACCTCGAGACGAAATTCCACCCGTATCACCTTGACGTGCGACATTCAACAGCGTTTTTTAAGCCAGTTTATCCGTTCACCACCTGTATGTGGAATCAATTGTCCGAACTAATTCGACTTAGGGTCCTACAAGAAAAGAAAGTACCAATTCTTAAAAGGCCGGCATCAAATTTGGCATTCAAAGTCAAAGTCAAAATCATTTATTCATATAGGTAACGCAATGTACACTTATGAACGTCAAGAAATAAACACACCACACCTCACATGACATCTTAAGTAATAAATAATAATAAAATATATTAAAAACATTTTTCCTCTATCAGAAGGAGGCATGGTGAAATAGGAGCACGCACTTACATTCTCGTGAGAAAAACACGCAACGCATTGAGAGTGTCCATGGGCGGGATCACTTAACATGAGGTGAGCCTCTTGCCTGTTTGTTCTATTAAAAAAGCCTTTAAGGACCTATCTGGTCGCCAAACTCCAAAAAAGTACATAGTCTCTGTCCATCTTTCGTCATAGTTGAAGTAGGGCGAATAACTTCGGTCGATAGAAAAAAAATCCAAACATAGCCAATTTTTGACACTGAATTCATTTTATAACGAAAATGTATATAGATCATGATTTTGAAATTTACACGATATATTTTAGCGCAAGCCAAATAATCCATTTCAGAAAAAAAATTGATAAAATCACATTAATTTAATGTTTTACACAACTAATTGTTATTACGGGCCGGCGCCTACAGCTCCTCGCAGTACACCCCGAGACACTGACACAGCAATTTGTGCTGGGATAGGGCCTTAAGAATGAATACATCTATACTAATATTATAAAGAGGAAAGGTTTGATTTTTTGTTTGTTTGAAATGAATAGGCTCCGAAACTACAGGACCAATTTCAAAAATTCTTTCACCGTTGGCAAGCTACACTATTCCCGAGTGACATAGGCTGTTTCATTTTCAAAAAAATTAGGGATGCTTACTAAAACTTGAATAATCTAACCCAAGGTGTAAAAAAATAAACAAAAAACTTCCTTCAATCGTGTGCGCTGCGAAAACTATTAATTATAGAACAAAATGATGTATAACAATTTTTCAGGACACATCACTATCTATAAAAAATGTCGCGACAGCATGTCTCTATCTTTTATAGTTAGGTCACAATAAGCGTCCTTTTATCATTTTTTTTTTATTAAAATACCACCACTAGAAAGGGCTCTTTATTCGTACCTAGGTATTGATCCTTATCAAAATAATTACCAACGTTTCACATAAGCTACAATTTAATGGCATAACCACCAAAAAAGCATGGTGGATTGGTGTTCTCCTGCCTTTTCTCTTGAATAGTTTACTACTATGTAATATAACAAAAATCTTAGCCACAGCAACGCTTGGCCGAGTCTACTAGTAATTAATATTTTCAATAAAACGTGTTCAGAGATTTGTTCACATGTCAACAATGTGAGCATTATATAAGTCGTGGGCAGATGAAAACAAACTCTAAGGCTTCACCGGTCGAAGCCTTACGAATGCTGTCTGAGACTGGGCTCATTGATATTCCGTTACAATTCTAATTAGACACGGATAAATTACAAAACGCATTCATTTGTAAGATACCTTCTCAAGTTTTCTTTGTATCATGCATGTGGTGAAACAATTTTTGAAATGTGACCAGTTGTTAAGGTGATGATACAATCGAAAATCGTTCGCATATTCTGCCAAACACGATGGCGCGCAAATTTGTCTTAAAGAATTTTACATTATTTCTTCATTATTCAAAGTTTATCATAATTTCTTCAATTCTTATATTATCTAGTCTATTATATTATATACATTACATCATTAGCTTTATATCAATTACGGTGTTTCATGCAAATAATCATTTATTGAATAGTACATTTTTTCTAAAAGTAATTCACTAAGTCGCTTTTTAAAGAATCTAGACGGAAGATCTTTTAATTCTTTTGGTAATTTATGTTTTGTGCTTTATCTTAATAAAAATGAAATAAATCAGTGAAGCTACCACTTGAGGTCTTGGCCTCAGATTTTTGAATCTGTTTCCTCAGATATAATAATCTGTTTCATGATCATTTTTAATTTCATTTTTATACAATCGATGATGTTTTCACATCCCAAATTGTCGAACAAACGTTGACAGAAACTCACCAATTAATAGGTTATGTCGCTACCATAATGATATTGCACAGTTTTGACATTTTTCATGGTTCTCTAGCCTCAGCTATGAGTAGAATTAGGACACAGTACCGATAATTTCTTTTCTTGGTTCAAATAGTAATTCTTATATATAGTTTTTAGTTTTATGATTGTTTGTATAACCACTGTTTATTGTATTTATTTGTTTTCGCTGGTCGTGTCCACATGTTTTAGGAATGGCACCGCTTTTGTATATTTTTGTATGTATTTCAATTAATATCATGTGTTTGTCCTAATTTTGTGGTCCAAATTAAAAAAAAATCTAATAGCTAATTTTTTGGGTCTAAGACATGTCGGTGTCCTCACGATGTTTTCCTTCACTGTTCGAGCAAATGTTAAATGCGCACATAGAAAGTCCATTGGTACACAGTCGGGGATCGAACCTACGACCTCAGGTATGAGAGTCGCACGCTGAAGCCACTAGGCCAACACTGTCAATCACAATCTTAATATACAGATATTAATACGAAATACTATTCGGGTGCTGGTATGGCTGTCGAGTTTTTAAATCAATAATTTAATGTAAAACTAATCAGATTATTTTAGTAACGTGTAAAAACTTAACAAGCATATGAAAATATAACAAAAGAAAAGTTGTTTACTAGTTTTTACTAGTCGGAATTTGAATCAATTTTTTTCCAAAGTCTCTAGGGCCTCTCCCAGCAATGTATATGTTAACGTAAAATTGTAAACACCGTTAGATTGTAACCTATCTCGCGAGATTATAAACTGTCGAAAGATTGTGAACCTCAGCTTACTGCTTACAATTTAACGTATTATTATTCGGTAGATTGTACTACACTAACTTAGTTATCATTCAAACTTCTTTGGTCAATTACAGATTAATTTTACTTTCCAACAATTTCATATAACTACCGAATAATAATACGTTAAATTGTAAGCAGTTCGTTGAGGTTCACAATCTTTCGATAGTTTATAATCTCGCAAGATAGATTACAATCTAACGGTGTTTACAATTTTACGGTGACATATATATATGTTATACATAAGTAATGCTTGTAGCCACTATCCAATGGCACTAAAACTTAACTGTTATGTGGCAACATAAGCGTCATGTACACGGACGTATGTCATAAGATTGAAGCGGAAATGTTTCCGAGAAAGAAAATATACTATTATTATTAATAAACAAACCCTTACAAATTGTATTATAATGACATAAAAATAACATGTAACCATCTCAGTCCTTACGAAAATTTGACACCCAGAATTATTATTTTATGTTTAAAGTATTAAGAAAGGAATTCTCCCCACACAAATTATGAAATAAAAATATGTTCATTATGGTACATAAGATACTGGTATCACTTATTCCACGTCATTAAATTTAAATCGGTAGGCATCCCTACTCATCGGCAAAGAAGACAGAGGTTGTAGGCCGATAGAAAAAGCCGGCGTAAAAAACTCTCGGTCCTCTTTTAAAATAGCAAATCATCAAACAACACTTATTTTAAAACAAATATCGCAAATTAATTAAAAGTAGCCTGTACAGCACTAATCCCAGGCCCTTTTATCAACTAGATAATCGTTGACTTTATAGTAAGCCTTTTTACACAGCTTTTCTTTAATACATTTCTTAAATCTCTTGTACTAAATACCCTCTGTATGTGTTTCTTTTTTTTCTATTGTTCCATTTTAGGGTTGCCTGGAAGAAATCGCTAGTTAGCGATAAGGCCGACCGTTGCCTAATAACTTATGTAACCTACTTACTTTTTGTTTTTTTTTTCTATATGTGTGTATAAATATATTTTTACACACATTATAGCAATGAAGTATAAATAAATAAATAAATTTATTAAAAGGCAGAGATAAAAGAGCCTTTGGGATTTTATCAAAGAACAGTATCCCTTTTCCAACAAAGAAAAACAAACTACACTGTAACAATATTACGACTCCCTGTATGTGTTTTAGATTCTCCTACTAACAATATCTGATAATTATTATTATTATTATTTATTTATTTGTTCAGATAAAATAATCCATCCATCCATCCATGAAATTCATTTGATATTTAATTCCAACACACAACTATACAGTATTTACAATATTCTTAGCCTAAATAGTAATAATAATAATGAAAATGGAAAATTAGAAAAAATTATGACTTCATCGAAGTGATTTGTAAATGCTAGATCTCGCTCGATCATACAAGTCTGGTGGGATTAGAAGGCGCTAGTGCTAAACTATCATTGTTAAATTGACAGCTGTCACGACATTTCGACAGTACAGTTGATAAATGAAAAGAATTAAAAGATCATCCGACTAGAGTCTTTAAAAAGCGACTTGGTGTATTACTTTTGGAAAAAAATTACTATTCAATAAATTATTATTTGCGTGAGACACTTTAGTTGATATAAATTTAATAACGTATGATATGATATGTACGATACAAATAATATAAGAATTGAGTTTGACTAATAATGTAAAAATTAAAATTGCTTAAGACAAATTTGCGCGCCATTGTGTGGCCGAATATGCGAACTTACGATTGTACCACCTTACACATTTTTGTACCATATTCTTGCAATAAATAAATTATTATTATTAATGACTCATGATGAAGAATTTCTCTGCACAGACTCTATCGTGTCTTTGAAACGTTTATTCAAAAATGAAACCTTGTGACTTAGACCACAAATTTAGTAGTCGTGTCGCATAGTAACGAGTATGTAATATCATCTAGAGGTGAAACTTTTCTGTTTACCAACAAGTTAGTGTTGATAATGACACTTATATTTCAAAAAATCTCTAGTTACAAACGGAAAAGACCACATACCGGCCCTAAAATTCTTTATGATTCTCATATAATAGGTCCTTACATAATATATGAAATTGGCGCTTTGTATATGGTAGGAACAAAAAGTATAATATGTATGTATGTAGGAATGTAATCAAAGAATGTACCATTGCTATCTATGCACTATTGCCATCTTATAGGTAGTTCATTGATCCTGAGTTTACAGATAATTCTTTGGAAAGGTTTTGGGTTTTATATATATTAAATGATATGACTGATGAAATATTGTAAAAGAGGTGAGAAAAATGTACGGGTACTAAGAAAAAAAGGCACAGAAATGTGTGGCGCATGATGAAAGCAGGTTGGCCACGAAAAGTCACCTACTTGCTTATAAAAATCATTAAAGCAGGGACACTTATGTCGTCTAAAGCACAGGCAAGTTTATGGAAAGAAATATCTTATATAATACATAACTTCAATCCGGTCAAAAAGTTTTTTCTTTAAATGAAAGGTTATGTCAATCAAAGACAATACAATATCTTATTTTTTAGTCATTACAATAAGTTTTATTTAAGTAAAACCTAAACATAACAATCAAATATAAAATATTTACAATATTCTTAATCTACATAGTAATAATAAAAATAATTCAAAATTAATAAACAGAAAAAAATAAACATCTTTCCTGCAACTTCGATTTTGTTCCTTTTGGATATACTCTTGAGCCGTGGGGTTCAATTGCACAGGCGCTAATTAAAGATTTAAGTTGGCGCCTGGTAGATAGTACCGATCCAGAGCTGGTGCTTTCCTCGCTCAACGAAGATCGCAATACAGCGAACAAATGCTGCGTTAAAGGTACACTGCCACAGGGACCAAACTTTTTAAATTTGTTTTAATTTCATTTTTAATCATTATATATTATATATGTATATTATATACAATGGCTGCCCGGAAGAGATCGCTTGGAAGCGATAATCAACCCTTTTTTAATTAAATACAGTACGTATTACCGCAACGCAATGTAAATATATAATTTGATGCCAGGGTCAATAAAGCTTTTAGTAAATTGTAAACAAGTTCATGGTACCACATATGCATTCCGCGTTCACATTTAATTGCCCGTGTCACGAACGTTTCTGTATAGTTTTTGCATAACATTTATGAATCATAAATGTTTTAGGAATTATATGTGATTATAGTCAGAGTATATTTATTACTAGAGCTGTGTTAGCCTAGTGGCTTCAGCGTGCGAGGTCGTAGGTTCGATCCCCGGCTGTGCACCAATGGACTTTCTATGTGCGCATTTAACATTTGCAAAACGGTGAAGGAAACCGACATGTCTTAGACCCAAAAAGTCGACGGCGTGTGTCAGGCACTGGAGGCTGATCACCTACTTGCCTATTAGATTCAAAAATGATCATGAAACAGATTCAGAAATCTGAGGCCCAGTCATAAAGGGGTTGTAGCGCCACTGATTATTATTATTGAAGTTATACTTCTTTAGGCGCGTTATGAAAAATTTATGAGAATGAAATTTTACGATGCGCGCGCACCGTTACACAAAAATAACAGAATGAAGTTGCCCACGGAAGATTGTACATAATTTAAAAACAACATTCGAATAATAATAGAATTTGTTACATTTAATGTAAGAGAATAATAAATATTTGTTTATTTAATTTTTCAAATGTAAACTGAACTTTATTGACTATAATGATTCCTTTTCCAGTCTTTGATTCTTCATTGTAATTAATTATTTGCATGCAATCAAAAACTATTTTAAATAATGCCAAAGAAGTATAACTTTTTACGCGCGTACATAATACACGCACCCTTTTTTTATATTTATTACTAGCGAGAGTTACGTTCGGTGGCGGTTGGGGGATATTCAAAGAAATGAAACTCTTTGAAGCTGTGCAACTGTCATTAATTTAAAACAAGGGTTAATAACATAACATTTGAGGTAGTGGGATTGCGACGCTGGACTTACAAAAAACTTATTTATGGGTTCTTAAATCTAAGCGACACTTCTGTTACCTATAAAGAATATAAGTGTAGTCGATTGGACATCGGAAACGAGAATGTTATATTACAATGAGTGTATGAAAGTAAAGGGCTCATTTATTACTACCAAAACTGACGTTTTACAATTTACTGTCGTCAAGTTTAAGATCTTTTGATATATTTTTCTTTTAATAGAACAAACGGGTAGGAAGCTCAACTGATGTTAAGTGATACGGCCTCCCATGGATGCCAGAGTGCTTGCTAAGGCGTTTCCGGCTTTTTAAGAATTGGTATGCTCTTTTCTTGAAGTCGACTTGCGTCAGAAATATTTCAGTTGGCAGCTGGTTCCACATAGTGGAGGGCGCGGCAAAAACCGCCATAAAAGCGCGTTGTGAAACGACGGATGTCAATATGATACGGATTCAATTTCCTATTCTGTCGTACAATGATGAAACCGCTGGTATAAATCCGAACAACTCCTCTGAACACTCTTTTTGGTAGAAGATACAGAGAGACCCCACATTTCTACTCTAAGGGATTAAGCCGCTTGGAAGGCTCGAGCTCTTAGTTGAATACGGTCAAGTGGAAGGAACTGCTACTGAGGAGCACCAGTCCAGAGGTGAGAACAGTACTCCATGTGGGGCCGAATTTGCGTTTTATACAGTTGCAAGCGATTGCCCGCTTACAATGAAATCTTAAAATAAAATCGGAAAGTTGGTTTTCAAACAGTTTTTCGTATGCCTCTCAACAATTTAAATCCATTCAACAATTATTCAAAAATTCAAGAAATTCAATATTTTTAATTTGTTTAGTTATATAGAATAGAATTCAGATTGAGGTCTCCCTAGTCAGAGACTTGGTCAGGAATGCCTCGCTCTTTAAATTAATAAGGCTTCAACAAATATAACCAACACAATTGGTTTTAAAACGAGGGTATTATAAAAAAATATAAATATATGAATATATGTGATGATGATGTGAATGTGTAATTGTGTGTGTGAAAGACGAAACAAATCTAAGTGAAAGTGTGCATGAAAAAGATGGATTTAGGGAAAATTTATTATGTTTGTGATGTGTGGGTATTACATAATACAATGAACTATTCATTAGTTTAACTGACAACCCTGAGTTCGTTTAACTAGTCTGGCTGCAACGTATTGATCCTGGGACGACCTTCGACTCGTCTTGAATATGGAATCATGTACAAAGAACATTCTCCAAGTATCGCGAAACTTAATACAGATTCTATAATACCTAAGGAATTACATATTAATTTTGTACCTAAAATTTATATTTATGACCGGGCAAATGTCGTTTTGTTTTCATTTTAAATAATAAAAAAATAGGGGTTGATCGTAGAGGGGTGAAAATTAGGGGTTGTATGTATTTTTTAATGCTGTATCAAAAAAAATAAAAACAGAAAAAAATCTCTAAAAATTAAAAAAAAATTATTTAGGGGTAGACTACCCTTAACATTTAGGGGGATGAAAAATAGATGTCCGATTCTCAGACATACCCAATATGCACACAAAATTTCTTGAGTATCGGTCAAGCCGTTTCGGAGGTTTAACTACAAACACCGCGATACGAGAATTTTATATATTAGATTAAATGAGAATTTTGAGCAAAGCAGTATTAGTTTCAGCGTGCCACTCCTATTCGTGAGGTCGTCGGTTCGATCCCCGGCTGTGCACCACTATGTGCGCATTTAACATTCGCTCAAACGGTGAGAAAACATCGTGGGAAATGTAATGCCTTACACTCAAGTCGACTGCGTGTGCACAAGAGGATTACCTACTTGCCTATTAGATTGACAAATGATCATGAAATATACAGAAATATGAGGCCCAGGCCTAAATCGGATGTCCCACTCTATTTATGATCAGTTTCATAAATGGCCCATTAATTAATGGGCAGTTTGTGATTCGTTAGGTTAATTTTAATAAATTTCGTGAGTATTTTTTTTTAAAGACAATTCACACCAAATGACCTAGTCCCATGCTAAGCTGGTGAAGCTTGTGTTATGGGTACTAGGCAACGGATATACATACATTTTATAGATAGATAGACATATAAATACATATTTAAACACCCAAGACCTAAGCACAACATCAAATGCTCATCACATCGATCTTCGTCTCAGCCGGGGATCGAACCCGGGACCCATGGATTCGCAGTCAGGGGTGCTATCCACTAGACCAATGAGTCGTCAAATTAGTAAAAAAGTGCTTTGTAAGTTTTGGCTTTAAAAAGTTCTTAGTCGTTGTTTGATCGCATCAATTTGTCATTCTTACCTCAACAAATTGAAATAGAAAGTACTCATACATACAAATAAAATAACACGTTTCACTTATGTTACGTTAAAATTAGAGATGCATCGATACGCTATTTTGCCGATATGATACCGATACTCTTATAGTAATATCGTCGATACCGATACCGATACCAACGCTTATTGAATTAAAATCAAATTAAGGAAAACTATATCAAGTTTAGTTAAAATTTATAATTTTTATTAAAAAATATATATATAAATAGTCACACACTTTGAATAATATTAAAGGTTTAGTTAGTAAAATTAATAATAAAGATTAATAATTAAATAAAAATAAAAAACTGTTAATAATTAAAATTAACAATTATATTATTTTTGTAATTGTGTATTTTATTTAACTTGGTATCGAAAAAATACTAGTCGCGATAGCAGTTAAACGCCAACTAAATGATCTTCAAATCTACGTTCAATCAAGTCTCAATGATCGTTGAATCGGCAATTAAAATATCACCGATGCCAATATATCGGCAAACCCAAAGTATCGCCGATATACCGGTATCGGAATTCGGATGCATCCCTAGTTAAAATTAAACCAAAAACATTTCAACTTAAAATTACTTATTGAACCGATTTTCATGAAAATTTGTTTCTTAAACTGAAATAATAATAAATCAAGTATCAAACAGGACGCTTTTCGAAAAACTTGGACAAACATACTCAAGTAATGAAGTACTGGTGTTTGCAATATCATACAGGTAACACTGATTTATAGTCAAATATAGAAAAACTTAAAAATAAATACTCACTTTCACGTTTATGTAATCCCATAGTGATTTTTCACTGACACATTGCACTCTCAATTTTCACTTTTAGCACTTCACTAGAATATCAATCGTGTTGTGTAAGCTTTGAATACTAATTATCGTTATATGTTGATATGTTAACAAAATAATATGTCTTTAAATTTATTTATACAGTTTAGATAACTAGAATTTATTTATTTGAAATCTATACTAATATTATAAAGAGGAAAGGTTTGATTTTTTGTTTGTTTGTAATGAATAGGCTCCTAAACTACTGGACGGATTTCAAAAATTCTTTCACCGTTGGCAAGCTACACTATTCCCGAGTGACATAGGCTATGTTTCATTTTCAAAAAAATTAGGGATGCTTACTAAAACTTGAATAATCTAACCCAAGGTGTAAAAAAATAAACAAAAAACTTCCTTCAATCGTGTGCGCTGCGAAAACTATTAATGATAGAACAAAATGATGTATTAGAATTTTTCAGGACACATCACTATCTTAATATATATATTTCTTGTGTGCGTGTGTATGTGACTGAACTCCTCCTAAACGACTGGACCAATTTTGATGAAATTTTTTGTGTGTCTTCAAGGGGATCTGGGAATGGTTTAGATTCACAAATCAGCCCGCCAGATGTTAAGGGTAGTCCACCCCTAAATTTTTATTTTTATTTTTTAGACAAAATTTTTAATTTCTATGTATTTTAAATAATACATACAACCCCTAACTTTCACCCCTCTACGATCAACCCCTATTTTTTTATTATAAATGATATACATGGCGAAACGACGTTTGCCGGATCAGCTAGTATATCTATAAAAAATGTCACGACAGCATGTCTCTATCTTTTATAGTTACGGCACAATAAGCGTCCTTTTATTAATTTTTTTTTATTTAAATACCACCGCTAGAAGGCTAGGCTCTTTACTCGTACCTAGGTATTGATCCTTATCAAAATAATTACCAACGTTTCACATAAGCTACAATTTAATGGCATAACCACCAAAAAAGCAAGCACAAAAATCTTAGCCACAGCAACGCTTGGCCGAGTCTACTAGTAGTATTCAATAAAAACTATTCCTAGCTTGGAAATTAAAACCTAAACATAACAATCAAATATACAGTATTTACAATTATCTTAACATACAAAGTAATAATAAAAATAATTAAAAAGAATATTAAAACAAATTTAAAAGGTCTAGTACCTTTAACGCTGGCAGCATTTCCTCGCTGTATTGCGATACTTATTCGTTGAGCGAGGAAAGCACCAGCTCTGGAGTCAATCAAGAGTCTTTACTCAAGAGGGAATAATACATTTATTTATTTACAAAGAACACACATTATCCTTATAGTAGTAAGCTAATATGATAGTGTATAGTCTTTCTTTTTTTTCGTTTTTTTTTCTTCTTTTTTTTTTGACAATTCACACCAATTGATCTAGTCCCATGCTAAGCTGGTGAAGCTTGTGTTATGGGTACTAGGCAACGGATATACATACATATTATAGATAGATAGACATATAAATACATATTTAAACACCCAAGACCCCGGGACCCATGGATTAGCAGTCAGGGGTACTAACCACTAGACCAATGAGTCGTCGAGTGTATAAAGTGTTTTTGAGTGCCATAGGCTGTATTAGCCCGAAAAAGGAAAATACTTTTTCGTGGTAGTCGGAGAAGAAACTGTCAAACGCAAACGTTTCACGCTGCCGAACGATAAGATTAAGTAGAGAAAAGTGAGAAAGTAGAGTTTGTTAATGCCTACAAAAGAGTCCAGGACAGCATATACCTTTTGTATCACATAAAACAACAACGCAGTTTCTGTTTCTCTGTTCGTGAATTCAAAAGAGCACGGAATTTTTTGCCGTTTTCACCAATAACTAAAACTCATAAGGATATGGTATACATAGTCAGTAATAAATATAGTTAAGTAGGTATAAAATCATTTTCCTTCATAAAAACATCTGGCGTTTTTAATACGTTACGAATAGCAGGTTATATAAATTAAATTATCACATCAACAAAGACTTACGCAAGTGTCTCACACAATCGCGATTAATCGTGGGACGCGTTGCAATTAAAAATAGGCTTTATGAATCAACAATAAGTGGGAAATACCGAAAAATACAAATTAATTAGTTAACTAGTGTTAACACTAAATTATCACTAGATGGCGCAATCTGCTAATTATAAGGCAGTATTAATGTTACTTTCAAAGTTATTAGCTTGTTTCTGAAGTAGACTTAATAGTCCCATTCAGGCCGAGCTATTCTTCCCAAAACAACCCGTGCTGAGCTGTAAAGGCCCTTAAGGCCAACAGCGAGATTCCATTCAAAAAGAAAACTTATTAACCCCAAATTAAAAGATACCCGCACGGCAATTCTCAAATAAGGGTAGAAAATAGAAATCCACCTTCAACGGGTCGGGCGTGAACGTGGAGTGTGGGCCTGCACTTAGCATTCGCACTCCAGTGGGCTTCTGAGTTCCATCCTGCCCTTCAGCATCAATGAGTTTTGACCACCCGCGACGGTCCGAGTCTCGCAGTAGACGCCCTTGCGCTAGAGGCCAGTCGTACTCGGTATAAGACCTAGTCTTAGGAGTACAATTGCGCTAGTGGCGGAATATCGCCCGGCGAGCGTAGCTGACAAAACACTAAACAGCCCAAGCTGAGTTGTAAAGGCCTTAAGGCCAACAACGAGATCCCATCAAAAAAACTTATTAGACCATGTGATTAAAGTCAAAGGGAGCGTTCAAGTATTACGTAACGCAATTTTTGGAGATTCCCCCCCCTTCCCCATGTAACGTGTCGTAACGTTTTTCTGTACCCAATAGTAATACGTTTCTTGACCAGACTCTTTATACCTGAAAGTTACCATTATGTGGTGTAAAGTACTGGAAAGTCGAAAATAATATTAACAATAACGCGTAATTTAATCCCCGCCCCGCATCGTAACGTTTTACAAATAGACCCCCCCCCCAAATTCGTTACGTAATACTTGAACGCTCCCCATTGGACACATCGTGGCGTTTTAATATCACAGCCAATATTAAGGGAATTCTGATGAAGTGCACAATGTACACATGCTCGTACTGTGGAGGTTCAAGATGGCATGTAGGAAACCATGCCTTAGACCTGAAAATCAGCGTGTCAGTCACAGGGGGTTGATCACCTACTTTCCTTTTCGTTATTATTTATTTATTGTATAAATAATCAGAAAACAGAATAGTATGGTAATACTGGACAGTTTTTTCTTCACCAGGATTATTAAAAAATATATCACGAAACATGCTATTCTGAAACTCACTTTTCGAACTCACACAGCGGTTTTCGCATCGGCGGTCGCTCTCAAATCAGGCGTGAAGCAGTCATTTTATGATTTGGCATTCTGATAAACAATAAACTATAAGCTCCCACCTTTTCAGAATGCCAAATCATAAAATGACTGCTTCACGCCTGATTTGAGAGCGACCGCCGATGCGAAAACCGCTGTGTGAGTTCGAAAAGTGAGTTACAGAATAAGCAGGGCAGATCTCAGAAGACCAAAAGGTGGCGCTATTCGCTATTCAACATTTGTATGGATTATTGCAACCTCGTGCCCTTCGGAAGCCCCAGGCGATACGCTTCAGCTAACACTAATGCAATCAATCGATTAGGTTCACGATTTTCCTTTCATTACACACTTAACTTGCAACGGATATTTGGTATTAGTTCTAACAATGATTTGTATGGAAAATAACTCAAAAACTACTGTATTTATTTAATATCTTTCATCGTAAGATAGCTGTATTTTCCGTGAGTACGTAGAATATATTTATCTCCAAAAAAATGTAACCAGCTAGACGAGAGTATAACTCTTTAATATTGCGAAATTGAATTCGGCCTATTGTAGTACTAATGCGATGTTTTAACAGAGAGTTGATTTATAATATAAGCTGGAGCCTGGTAGATAGTACCGGTGACCCCAGAGCTGGTGCTTTCCTCGCTCAAGGAATAAGTATCGCAATACAGCGAGGAAATTCTGCCAGCGTTAAAGGTACACTGCCACAGGGACTTTATAAGTTTGTTTAAATTTTTTAATAATTTAATTTAGAAAATTGTAATTTAATTGTTATGTTTAGGTTTTAATAAACACTATATAAGTATTTAGGAAATAAAAAAGGGAATAAGGACAGCATAACCTGGGGTTGTGCTATTAGGAGCTCGTATTTTATCACTTCCTATTTCATATTTGCCTTCCAAACCCTGCTATCTGAATTGTTCAAAATATATAAAAATTAAGCAATACATATGTATAAACGGTTCAAGTTATATATTTATTATTAATGAGTATTCTTAGAATTAGTCTTAGTCAAATTTGTGTTACTATCATGATCATACTTTGTTTTACTTTAATTACTTAATAATATAATGTAAGTGCGAAATAAGAAATAGGAGCACTATTTCACCATGCCTCCTGCTGATAGAGGACAAGTCTTTGTTTTTAATTTATTATTATTAATTACTTAAGATGTCATGTGGAACATGGTGTAATAGTTGCAGCTCCTTACAAAAGTTGTGTAAAACAAAAAACTTGGCGATTAAAAAGAGTGGCGGCGAGTTTATTGTCAGTTCTTCTCTTCCGTTCTACGCCCTTGATTTGAGAACTGGCAGTAAATGTAAAATTTGAAGCATTTAATGTTTATTTCTTTTTTGACATTCATAAGTGTACATTGTGTTACCTATATGAATAAATTATTTTTGACTTTTGACTTAATACACTACTAAGAGTGGCATTTTAAGAGCAAACAAAAGTTAAGCACAGCAACCTTCTAGATCTGGGCCCTTCTGTGTCTGTTTTATTAGTTTTTCTACTATCCAAGGTGATCAGCCTCCTGTGCCGACTTCTGGGATCTAATTCATGTGGATTTCCTCACGATGTTATTCTCAACCGTTCTGATAGTACAATGGCAACTGGCTACGCTTTATATAAAATAAAATATGTTTATTATGGAACATAAGATATAGGTATCACTCATTCCACGTCATTAAATATGAATCGGTAGACATCCCTACTCATCGGCAAAGAAGACAGAGGGTGTAGACCGAGAGAAAAAGGCGGTGTAGAAAACTCTTGGTACTCTTTTAAAATGCTATAGTGAACGAGTTAAGACTAGTACTTAGTTTCTGGGTCAATCTCGTCTCTAAGTTGGATTAAGTACATGAGTCCACCACTTCAATAGTCCACTGACCTATTTAGTCTCGTCAGACAACACTTTGTTGAGTTAAAAATTTTCTGTTTCATGAATAATAAGTGTTTTCGTATGAGCTAACTAGCCGTCGGTATAGCTGATGTTTTCTCTTCTTCATACAGAAATTGAGCCTTTGACAGATAAATTATAGGCATTTATTATTCGCCGAAGCTTAACGCTAATAGTCTAGTCGACAAGCTGAAAATGGTACAAAATAGTCCGGAATGACGTCTAGAAAAATGTGCCAAAAGCGTGTATTAGCACACAAAAAATTGCAAAAGTTATAATCAATTTAAGATGAAAAAAAAAAGCATTTCGTTTTTTGCCAATATTTAATAAACTATTAATATTTAAGAAATTTCAAAGGCGTCAGTGGCGTCAAAAGCGACTACGGCACATTAATTAATTTATTTAAGGTATTGAATTTTTTTTTTAAATTTGAAAAAATTATGGTGTGTTCTGAACACTATAATTAATTTATTCCCGTTAGAAATGTTACATAATTGTAAGTGAAAAAAAATGTTTAAATAATGGTCGTAAAAAAATTTCGCTTCGTAGAGCCTTTCTTACATACATACTTAACAAGATCGTGCGATAAAAGTTAAAAAAATATTTATACTTTGTTTATAAAATTTTTTTTACTTTTTCTTACAAAAACTAAAAAATCCAAGTAATGTTGTTTTTTATTGGAAATTTCCTCCTCTTTCAGAATCTTTTTTTGAAATTCCTTAAATATTAATAGTTTATTAAATATTGGCAAAAAACAAAATGCCATTTTTTTTTCATCTTTAATTGTTTATAACTTTTGCAATTTTTTATGTGCTAATACACGCTTTTGGCACATTTTTCTAGACGTCATTCCGGATCCAATGAGCTATCACACATAATTTTAAGAGCAGTATCTCTATTTTGTACCATTTTCAACTTGTCGACTAGACTATAAGTTTCCCTTACGTCAAAAACGTTTTGGATATCCATGCCGATTTTCTCACAAGTTTTCCTTCACCATGTGTAGCACTTTACTAGCCCAGATCTCTTAGCAAAGCGGATCCCGTAATCCTCATTTTTTATAGCATACGGGACGCCCAAAAAGGGCAGTAATTGCAGCCCATGGACACCCATTTTAGTGGGTGCGTTGCAGGCCTTTGAGGTAGAAACTCTTTCTTTTTTTGGAAGTCGTATCTGCTAGGGAAATACGGGAGTTGATTCCACAGTTCACTAGTTCGCAAAAGGAAACATGAAGGGGTGTAGACTTCCAGCCGTCAAGGTAATGCGGGCGGGTTGTACCCGAGAAGTGTTATGTGGGTATTACTGACCCGGCTCTCCGAGCAGCTCACACATCACCTTTGGGTTGCGAGGAACACTGTTTGTCTTCATGCCTAAATATTATTCTTATATAAAACCTTACTGTATAATTAAAATTAATTGTTACACGTTATTTTTATTTATTAATTACGAATTATAAATTTGAAATATACAAGATAACAAAAAATGAATGAAAAACGTCTTTTTCCGGCTATTGTCCTTGGTTTTTGAATTATAAGAATTTAATATTTTTTGCTAATTAAAATATTAAAATCAGTCGGTTCTAGAAATAAGGATTTCTGTTAGCTTGGAAGAAATCGTTAGCGATAAGACAAGTCCGTCCCGATTTGGTTGCCAGTGGCGCCACAACCTTTTTAAGGCTGGGCCTCAGATTTCTGTATCTGTATGATAATTTCTGAATCTAATAGGCAAGTAGGTGATCAGTCTCCTGTGCTATACGAGCCGTCGACTTTTTGGGTCTAAGGCAAGCCAGTGTCACGATGTTTTCGTTCACCGTTCGAGCGAATGTTAAATGCGTAGGTACATAGACAGTCCATTGGCGCACAGCCGGGGATCGAACCTACGACCTCAGGGATGCTCTGATGCCTTAACTGTTCTTAATATTATGACGTTATGATATATTTTTTTTTAAGACAATTCACACCAATTGACCTAGTCCCATGCTAAGCTGGTAAAGCTTGTGTTATGGGTACTAGGCAACGGATATACATACATATTATAGATAGATAGACATATAAATACATATTTAAACACCCAAGACCTAAGCACAACACCAAAATGCTCATCACATCTATGTTCGTCTCAGCCGGGGATCGAACCCGGGACCCATGGATTCGCAGTTAGGGGTACTAACCACTAGACCAATGAGTCGTCAATTACCGTACCGTACGTCAAGTACCGTAGTCGTAAATAATTAAAATGACATTTGTATGAATGTACCACTTTCTTTGCAAATACTATTTGTTATTACTATTTAAATTGGTCGAATGATACCGATATTATAGCCAAGGGGCTATAATAAGTAAGGACTTAAAATACTATTAAAACATCGGACAAAATCCAAACTCGATTAATATTAAATGTCAAATAATAAAATTTGATCGTAAAGCTGGTTTAGCAGGATGTTGCAATTAACCTTGAATATTGTGAAAGTTATTATCAAATAAATCATATATATAAATAATCCATTGAAAATGCATTCAATACAAAAGAATAAGATAGAATTACAAAAGTCACAATTGAGCAGGATAGGATAGTTTATTATACATATATATATATACTAGCAGACCGGCCAAGCGTTGCTGTGGCTAAGGTTTTTGTTATATTACATAGTAGCAAACTATTCAAGGGAAAGTAGGAGAACACCAGTCATGGGGACCACCATACTTTTTTGGTGGTAATGCCATTAAATTGTAGCTTATGTGAAACGTTGGTACTTTCAAGTTTCAACACAGCGCCATCTGTTAGAATTGTGACTATTAAATAATAAACAAATATTTTGCAATAAAATAATATTGCGGGTATAAATTGAGAACTGGCAGAACCATAAACAAAGAATATTTTGATTTTCTCTCACTCAAGAAAATGGCGGTCTTTCTTTTGTTTTTACTTATTAACTTATGTCAATAAACATTTGTTGAACACATAACCAATGGCGCTAAGTTTTTAAGGTCTGTCTCAGATTTCTTTTTCGTAATCATTTGATTTTGTAATAGGCAAGTAGGTGATCAGCCATTTGTGCTTGACACATGCCAGGTTGGTTTTTCCCACAATGTTTCTACGTACGAGCAAGTTTTGGATAGAAAGTCCATTGGTTCACAGCCGGATCGAAATCAACCACTTGGATGAGAATCGCACGCTGAAGCCACACAACAAACACTGCTCATCACACCATCACCACCATCTTTCATCACAGATAACACAAGTTTATCTGACATAAAATCTCTGACCAGACAAATGTCAACAACACTTCTGAACAATGACCGTACGGTATAAAAATACATATTTAAAACTGTTTGTTAATCAAACTGATACTGGAATATGCAAAAATCCATCGTATTTTATCTAATCTTAATATGTATATATAAATAACGTGTCACGTTGTCCGCTATAGAATCCTAAACTACCGAACCGATATCAATCAAATTTGCACACCGTGTGTAGTTTGATCCAACTTAAAAGATAGGATAGCTTACATCTCAATTTATACCCGCAATATTATTTTATTGCAAAATATTTGTTTATTATTTGATAGTCACAATTCTAACAGAGGGCGCTGTGTTGAAAGTACCAACGTTTCACATAAGCTACAATTTAATGGCATAACCACCAATAAAGCATGGTGGTCCCCATGACTGGTGTTCTCCTACCGTTTCCCTTGAATAGTTTACTACTATGTAATATAACAAAAACCTTAGCCACAGCAACGCTTGGCCGAGTCTACTAGTAATGTAATATAAAAATCTTTTTCTACACTTTACTATGAATCAATTCCACATAAGCCGTGTACTGTGTGGTGTGTGGGTTTGAAACATCAGGACCTGTCTTGAACATTACGGAGTAGCCCTGCAGCAACTTGCGTGACTCCAGCGTTCCAAATACGTAATCTTTCCTATTTATAGCACTGTATAAAACATAGTTTCTTAGACGAAAACAGAACATTAATATACTTAGCTGGTCAGTGAACCCATAACGTCGGCCCAGATTTCAGTTGAAAGGACTGGTTCGGAACCGCACTGCGGGTTTTCCAGGTCGGAAACCGCGATATTAATATGGAATTAAGAGTATCTAATTGTTTAGGACCTAAAAACCTAATGGTCTGCTACAGGGTTGTTTATTTCGACCGCACATCTTCGCATTATCTCGAAATGGTTTCGAGATAATGCGAAGATGTGATGTCGATGGTCGATTAGAAATTAAACTGCAAATCAAATCATCTGATTATCGTTTGACAACCGCACCTGGTATATTTATATATATATATAGGTATATTTTGTGTTTTGTTCCTACAAGAATGTAATTTCACTATGCCTATTGATGAAAAAGGACAAATCTTTTTTTTAACTACCTATCTATTAATTAATTAAGATGACATGTGGAACATGGTGTAATCGTTACAGTTGTAGAACAAAAAACTTGGCAAAAAAAGAGTGGCGGAGAGTTTATTGCCAGATCTTTTCGTCCGTTCTACGCCCTGATTTGAGAACTGGCAGTAAATGTAAAACTAGAAGCATTTAATATGTATTTCTTTATTGACCTTCATAAGTGTACATTGTGTTACCTAAATGAATAAATGATTTTTGAATTTGAATTGCGCAATATTAATGATATGGACTTGAATTATCAAATTGTTTCGGACTTAAAAATCTAATGGTCTGCTACAGGGTTGTTTATTGCAACCGCACATCTTCTAATTATCTCGAAATGGGCTTTCATTAGAAAAGAAACCCTATAGCAAATCTTTCGATTAGGTTGACAATAGCAGAAAGAAGTACACATCCCTGGAATATTTAAACCGCGCGGTGTTAAACTGTTTCCCTGCAGTGCGGCCTCAGTTTAAAAGTGCCATTTAAGTATTGTTTGCGCTCTAAATGGTATAAATTCAAAAGAGTTATTGAATTGAGGTTTGAATGGTTTTAAAGTTGAAACTTGAGCGCTTAATTAGTGAAATTAATTTTAAAGATAGGGTTGTCAACATAGATTTTCGATCCTTTCAATTCCTTACATGCGCAAAATCCCGGCTATAAATGGAGGAATATAGAAGATATACATATTTAAATAAGAATCGAAGTTATTGGGTTTTATAAGTGTTTACACTGACTCCCTGAACCTGGTGACAAGAGAAGAGAAAACCCGTTCAAGTATTACGTAACGAGTTTTGGGAGGGGGGGGGGGTCCTTTTGTAAAACGTTACGATGCGGGGCGGGGATTGAATTACGCGTTATTGTTAATATTATTTTCGACATACACCACATAATAGTAACTAAAGAGTCACTAGGTGGTCACGAAACGTTTTACTACACTTGGGAATAGTACTATACTTGGGTTCTGAAAAACGTTACGGCGAGTTACATTGGGGGGGGGGGGGGGGTCAATACTCTCCAAAAATTGCGTTACGTAATACTTGAACGCTCCCTTGGTGGAATTGTCAAGGACCTCGTATCAATAGGAGTTCGAAGTGAGAAGCACGAAATAGATTGCGATGGCGAATTATATTTAAGGAAGCTAAGCCCCACAAGGGGCTGTAAAGCCATTGATGATGACTGCTTTTTAAAGGATTTCCGGACGTTTAACAATTGGATAGATTCGGAATTATTCCGGTGGTGGACAATTATAGGGACTATTCATACTTTGTTAAGGGTACTTTCATTACTCATTTAAGCCGGTTGCAGACCGAAAACTAAGCTATGCCAAGGCTAAACTAAGCTATGCCAAGCAAGCTAGGCTAAGCTAAGCTAGAAATAAATAGCGTGCACACCAACAGCTAAGCCAAAGCTCAGTCAGTGTGGCGAAGGATGTGCAAATGGTGTGCGGGGCAGCGGGAGGGGCTTAGCTTAGCTCGTGTAGCTGCGCATCGGCATACACAACTAAATTAGCTTCGCATATTTTAGTTAGCTCACATAGCTTAGTTCGCATAGTTTGCGGTCTGCACACAAGTATGGAAAACTGCGTCAGCTATGCGAGCTAAAGCTAAACTAACTTAGCTTAGCTCTTGGTCTGCAACCCGTATTAAGATCTGTATATATCGTGATTTTATGAGGTAAGTTGCTGTTATTATTATTATAAAATACTTGACGCTCACGCGAACACAATTCGGGGTCATTGCAATCAATCATAATTATTTACTTTTAACGTAATTAAGGCATATTAGGTTAATAAAAAGATTTATTGAATTATTTACACTAGTTATGTCTTTAATTAACTGGAATTGACTGTCTTATTATTCCTGATTATTCTGTAATACAAATTTTTGAAGTTATACTTCTTTAAGCGCCTTATGAAAAATTGATGAGAGTGAAATTTTACGATGCGCGCACCGTGACACAAAATTAACAGAATGAAGTTGCCCACTAACGAATTCTTTTTGAACCAGCCGGGCGCCGAGCGTGCGCGAGCGAGATGGGATTAAGACAATCTACAAGTAAAAAGAAATAGAATATGAAGTTAGCAGCTATGCCAAGAATTTTGAATGACCATAATGACCTTTTAAACAAATAAAGGAGTTTTAATTATTTTTTCAAAGAAATTTAGCAATGCTTTTTCACAAAGACCTATTGTTACTTAGTTAAAAGGTTATGAAACATACCTAGTTATTAAAATGAATGAATAATATAATAAAATAATAAATTATTATTATTATTAGTATTAATTAATAATTGAATAATATACTAAATATTATTAAATTATTAACGTTAAATGTTTATTATTAATTATTTAATATTTAAAAAAAATAAAGAAAGCCAAAGAAGTATAACTTCTTACGCGCGTACATAATAAGTACACGCACCCTTTTTTTTTTAATATAATTACAATTATTATATATTTAACTTTTGATACATTGTGATCTTTTTTGATTTTATTCTGTAAAGTTTTTTAATATAGCAACCCTACATAGCACTTGAAAATTTCAGATTAAATTACTTTTAACGGCTGAATTAAAGTATAATTCAAAAGATAATACAGCTATTGTTCTGCTTCTAATTTGAAGTCTTCATAAATAATTAATTTATCACCCCTTTTGTGTATCAGAATGACGCACTAGAACTTTTTAAATATCAACGCACCACAATCATTTTTCATACAAAAATGAACAGATTTTTCGCCATCACACCTGTTAATGCCTCGACCGGTCAAGATCTGGACAGGTCCAGGTGGTATTTAGCCACCGCTTATATATTATTTTTTTATAGATTATAGACATAACATTTATTACAAACAAAAACACACACACATAAACACACAAAATAACAATACTTAAAGAAAAAAGGAGCAAAAAGTTCCACAGCGCTGGTCATTCTGCCAGAGACCACAGCAGCTAGTTTGCGCCTCTAATAAAATAAAATAAATAATTATAATACCAAGTAGAAAAATAATAATAATAATATTAAAGATAAATATTAAAGAAGTGTGAGTAAATCGTGTGTAACGGTGTATATTGTATAATAAATAGAATTAAATTAAAAGTTAAAAATAAGAATAAACGTAAATAAGTAGATATTTGTTTGTTTTATGGGTAAAAACTAAATTTTGTGGGACTTTTGTTGAATAAGTAGAAGTGTCTTATAAGTGCGACTAAAATTCGACTTTAATTGAAGACACTTCAGCGGAGGAGGGATATTGTTCCAGCACTTCGTCGCGCTATATTTAAAACTCCCACGAAATGAAGCCGTCCGATGCTGGGAAATGGCCAGCTCCTGAGTACAACTCCTGACTTTGTGCTTGTTGGCATTACTACGCCAGAGGAGCTTTTTGTATAGATATTCCGGTTGTTTAGTACATACCACGACAAATAATAAACAAGCCAAATACAATTTTTGTCGACCTTAACGAAAACTTATTTTTCCTACAGAACTTTCAAAACAGATATATCTACTGCATTGTTTTTTATGCGTGCGCCTATTTTATTTTAGTATAATTGCTTTTTTTGTTCTACCTACATTCAGATATATTTATATATATAAAGGAATATATTTTAACATATAGTGTCCAATAACAGCAATAACACTACTTACAGTCTCTATTAAAGGGAAGACACTGTTCCTTTTAGCTTTGATTAATTGGATATTTACAAAAATATTGAACCCTTAATTTATTAGTGGTTTACACACAAATACATACTTATACATTCACACATATTGTAACTGTATAAGTATGTATTACCCACAACACATACACATGGGTTCGTGTGGGGACTAGCGATGAATTTTGTCACAACCATATTTCTGTCATGATAGACTAATATGCTGAAATCTTGCCTTGGTTCACAGAGAAATATAGTAATGAAAGAATAGTTTTAGTGATGAGGGTTAGTGGCTTCAGTGTTCGACTCTCATTCCCGAGTTCGTCGTTGCACCAAAAGACTTTCTTTCTAAATGCGCATTTAACATTCGCTCGAACGGTGAAGGAAAACATCGTGAGGAAACCGGCCTTAGACCCAAAAAGTCGGCGGCGTGTGCAGAGAAGGGGTTGGATTTAGAAATAAGTTGCCTGATTTTAATTATAATGATTACGTAGTCTCGGGGGACCTTGATTAGAACCCCTTCAAGTTATTTTGACTGCCGGAGTTGCGTCCAAGTATAAACAATAATATAGTTTAAAAAAACTATAAAACACGCTTATAACGCACATCAAACTAAAAAGTGAAAAATAATTCCTAATTTAGGATGAAAATGGTAATGAACAAAAAATACTGGTTTTATTGTGAAAAAGCGTGGGTTGCTCGATAGACGAAAAATAATAAACTATATTTATTTTCCACTTTTTAGTCCTAGCAGCAATACGTGTTGTCTCAATTTAATCGTATTGCTTTGTGGACTTAAAAAAAATGTCATTGTTTTTTCGAGATAAACCTATGAAATTATTATATTGTCGCTGATTCTTTATAAGTGTACAAAGTTTGAATTAAATCTGTCCGTTTAAAGTGGGTCAAAATCGAGTCCGAAGGAGTCGTTTACATACATACATACATACAGGTGAAGCTAATATAAAGCGTGTAAAAATATAATTTTGTGTATTGTATTGAAATTCATAAACGAAACGTACACATAGAAGGCATATTAGATTGACAAAATATCATAAAACACAGCAATCGTAGGCCCAGACTTAAACAGGTTGTAGGGCCACTGTTTTTCTTTTTAAATTTATTTTAGCTTTCGATTGTTTATTTATAGAATGAGGTTCATAGATTTCAACTATGCCGTCATCTAAAAAGCTTGTATATGAGTGGAACAAAGGACCACAAAATGAAGTCCAACAACAGTTCAGACACCGGCTGACCGAAGAGACACCTTACGGGTCTTTATCCAGAACATTCTATCATTGAAAGAACTTAACATTTCAAATTACTTACGATAAGACACATTCAATATAAACTTATTTTCATAGCTTACACAATCACAAGTCAACGTAAATACACACTTCGATAACTGCGCGTAAACTCCACTCCGTGGTAGAGAGACGACTGACGGAGCGAGGCAATGCGGGGCGCGGGGAGCGGGGGACTAGGACATGCCCCCCCAGACACCCCCCTATAATTAGGCGATCGTATATTGCCCCACGAACTGTTAATGAATAGTGTAAAGCCTTCGTCGATACATAAATTAATAATAAAACACCGTTTAGTTTCCAATCATTATACAGATTCGATTTTTTACATATTCTTGTTATCCTAATATTAGCTTCGTTTCTTTCGTGATTCCAGAAAAGAGGAAGGAGGTATTTAGAAATAGATGTAGGAGGCCCTTACCCGTGAACGGGTTCCGAACCATACATTAATTATCAAAAAGTTGTTTTTTGGGCGTTCAACCAATAACTGTTCGAAGTTATTAGCCCACCCAGAGCTGGTGATTTCCTCGCTCAACGAATAAGTATCGCAATATAGTGAGAAAATGCTAGTATTAAAGGTACACTGCCCCAGTAACCACGATTTTTAAATTTGTTTTAATTATCTATTAATAATTTTAATTATTATTATTATCACTGAGGTTAAAGATATTGTAAGTACTGTATGTTTTATGAATTATTATACTAAGATACCTCCTTATTATTTATTTATCTATTTCTTATAGTACATTGAGTAACAATTACTTATTCTTATTTTTAATTTTTTAAATTACTGTATATTTTTACACTCAAATCTGGCAAGACTTACTTTACTGACACTGTGAAATTTTTACTATTATTATTATTACATTCTTTTTCTTTTTTGTGTCTGAGGCGCAAACTAGCTGCTGTGGTCTCTGGCAGAATGACCAGCGCTGTGGAACACGTCTGCTCCACAGCATAATGCTAAGGGCCAATTACAACCACAACACACACACACTTAAAATGTACCTCATTCCTTATTCTTTTTTGATTATTATTATTATTTTGTGTTAGTAATAAATGTTATGTTATTTTGATTATGTCAAACGATGTTGTAAACACGTGTACGTGCGCTAAAATAACTGACGCATTTGTTTTTTTTTAAAGAACGGGGGGCAAACGGGCAGGAGGCTCACCTGATTTTAAGTGATACCGCCGCCCTTGGACACTCTCAATGCCAGAGGGCTCGCGAGTGCGTTGCCGGCCTTTTAAGGATTGGTACACTCTTTTCTTGAAGGGCCCTAAGTCGAATTGGTTCAGCAGCTGCAGCTGGTTCCACATAGTGGTGGTGCGCGTCAAAAACTGCCTTAGAAAACGCTCAGTTGTGGAACGGCGGACGTCGAGGTGATACGGGTTGTATGCGATAATCAAAAGCATACCGTTTCACTTTTACATTTGCAAAGTGAAACGGGAGCGACAAGGACAAACCAATGCCAATGCAATCGACATAATTCGCATACGTTTAACGAATTAATAAATATTGGAAGACTAATTGCTAGAGTCGTGCACACGCGTTAGAAGTTACACTTCTTTGGCGTAACAAGACAAAAATCTTATCAAAAATGTTATTCTACTTTTGTAGAAAAACTGAGGCATTTGAAATTGAAACTTAAACAGATTCAGAAATCTGAGGCCCAGACCGAAAGGTTGTAGCGCCACTGATTTTCTTTTTTTTCGGAAACTGTTTAAATTTTATGAATATCGGTATAGTTGTTTTGAGATATGGGGATATGTTTAATATAGATAAAGATAAATAATCGATGTAGCGGAAGTTGAATGAATTTTGTTTTCTTTAATTTTTAACATACACAACTCACGAGGGGATACAAAGAGTATCAAATAAGTCTCATGGGTAAATATACAATAATATAAAATAAAAATATAGTATAAAAAAACTATAAAACACGCTTTTAAAGCACATGAAACTAAAAAGTTAAAAATAATTCCTAATTTAGGCTGAAAATGGTAATGAACAAAAAATACTGGTATGGTGGCACAGAGCGCCCCACGCTTTTTCACAATAATGTGAAAAAGCGCTGTGTGTAGTGCTTTAAAAGCGTGTTTTATAGTTTTTTTTAACTATATTTATTTTCCACTTTTTAGTCCTAGCAGCAATACGTGTTGTCTCAATTTAATCGATTGTCCATTGGTTTAGTACGAATAACCTTCTACTTAATGCAAAAAAAACAAAATGCCTTAAATTTTCTGCAAAAAATGCAAGGGTTATGGATACTAGACCAATTATAAACGATGAGGAATTGAATCTGGATGATACAACTGTATTTCTCGGAATCACCATGGATTCAAAACTTCAGTGGTCCCCTCATATTAACGGATTGGCGAAGAGACTTAGTTCTGCAGCCTACGCGGTTAAAAAAATTCGCTCACTAACTGATGTCGATACAGCTAGACTTGTTTATTTTAGTTACTTTCATAGCTTAATGACTTATGGCTTATTATTATGGGGTCATGCTGCTGATGTCGAAACTATTTTCATCCTGCAGAAGAGGGCTATTCGTGCAATCTATAATTTAAAATGTAGGGAATCTCTTAGAGATAAATTCAAGGAAATTAATATACTTACCTTTCCCTCGCAATATATTTATGAAAATATTATGTATGTATACAAAAATAGTGATAAGTTGACTAGAATAGAACATACGCACAATGTTAATACACGGAACAAACGCAGGCTGCAATTTCCCCGTACTAGACTATCCAAAGTTAGTAATTCTTTTTTGGGGAAAGGGATACTCTTCTTTAATAAAATCCCAGAGGCTCTTTTATCTCTGCCTTTCAATAAATTTAAGAAATGTATTAAAGAAAAGCTGTGTAAAAAGGCTTACTATAAAGTCAACGATTATCTAGTTGATAAAAGGGCCTGGGGCTAGTGCTAGACAGGCTACTTCTAGAATTTGCGATATTTGTTTTAAAATAAGTGTTATTTGATGATTTGATATTTTAAAAGAGTACCGAGAGTTTTTTACGCCGGCTTTTTCTCTCGGCCTACACCCTCTGTCTTCTTTGCCGATGAGTAGGGATGCCTACAAATTGAAATTTAATGACGTGGAATAAGTGATACATGTATCTTATGTTCCATAATAAACATATTTTATTTTATTTAATCGTATTGCTTTGTGGACTTAAAAAAATTTCATTGTTTTTTCGAGATAAACCTATGAAATTATTATATTGTAGCTGATTCTTTATAAGTGTTCAAAGTTTGAATAAAATCTGTCCGTTTAAAGTGGGTCAAAATCGATTCCGAAGGAGTCGGTTACATACAAACATACATACAGGTGACGCTAATATAAAGCGTGTAAAAAAATAGCCTCTAATAGGCAAGTAGGTGATCAGCCTCCTGTGCCTGATGCACGCCGTCGTCTTTTTGGGTCTAAGACATGTAGGTTTCCTCACAATGTTTTCCTTCACCGTTCGAGCAAATTTTAAATGCCCACATAGAAATAAAGTCCATTGGTGCACAGCCGGGGATCGAACCTACCACTGAAGCCACTAGGCTAACACTGCTCAACTGTTTCCGAAACGAGGATAAATATACATTTATAAAATGTAGCGCACGAATTTGGTAGCTTATGACATTAACGCATTATTACTATAAATGAAAGTCATACTAATAACTCTTCTGAAGTCGGTTACAAATAAAAAAAAACTGACCATAAATAGTCTAAATTATTATTGTTCAATTATTTTAATAACAGTTACGGTTTTTCTTCAATTAGTCTATCGATTTAACCTTAAATTGTATTTAGGTCAAGTTCACTATTGAACAGTCATTTATATATGTAGGCGACATATTATACAAATGTTTTAATGGAGTTTTGGGTATATATTATCATCAAATTGTAATTATAATAAAACAAATGTTAAATATATAGTTTGGATTAGTTAGTCGACATTACCAGGAGACCAAAGACAAAGAATTAGTCTAGCTATTAAAAAGAAAATGTTTATCATGAAATGTATGATTCCGGTATCACTTATTCCACGTTATTTAATTTGAATCGGTAGAAAGAAAATCGGTTTAAAGGGGGAACGCTGCCCGAATTTGCGGAACCTTCTCTAAAGGGACTCCTTTTATACAATAACTAAAATATATCATATATTTTAATTATTGTATTATATTTTTAAGGTTTTTAGTTTAAGAATTTTGTTATCTCGTAGGTACTCGTATACATTTTCTTTTCTTGGTTTCCTAACATCGCAACTTCCTTCAGTAGGTACCATTGATCGCAACCTAATCCAGCTTTATCCAAATATCCATGGCTTTCTTTCTCCATTCTCTTCCTGCTAACGCTTTTATATCTTTTATCCACCTTTAGGGCGGCCTCTTCTTCTTGCCCTAGGACCTTTCCAAACAGTTTTCCTTAAACTCCACCTTTTATCATATTATATGCCACGTCCATTGCCACGAATATTTTATATATTAAAATATTTTACACAATTATTTTATATTAATTTATTCCAGTTCCATTATAATAACGTAATGCTTTTTAAGCGAATATCTCGCTGCTCCGTGAGTCGAACCTTGGTATCCCCTAAGGCAATAACACCCACTCATTGTGCCAACGGAATGTGGTATTAGTATGGACTTCGTGGGAGGCAGGGGTCGTGTATTGTAAGGTGTGCGATACAAATGCTTTCTTTGTGTGCAAAACTCCTACAAACAAAACCCTACATACTCTGTATATCATAGTCACTTACACTTACAACACAATACATAAAAATTATAAGAGATGCAATGGGCGGCCTTATCGCTAATAAGCGATCTCTTCCAGGCAACCCTAGTTAAAGACTAAAACTAAAAAAGAAACATGATGAGTGCGAGAAGTGCAGAACCAAATGTTATATAAAAAAAATTTTTTACACAATACTTAATTATTTACACTGCTAACTTTTATTAATATTTTTTTCTACTAAGAATTATTATTATTACATTCTTTTTCTTTTTTTGCGATTGAGGTGCAAGCTGCTGTGGTCTCTGGCAGAATGTGTTTGCGTGTTGTTCTCATGAGAATGTAAGTGCGTGCTCCTATTTCACCATGCCTCCTGCTGATAGAGGACAAGTTTTTAATTTATTATTAATTACTTAAGATGTCAAGTGGAACATGGTGTAATGGTTGCAGCTGCTTACCTACGTTGTGTAAAAAAAAGGCGATTAAAAAGAGTGGCGGAGAGTTTATTGCCAGATCTTCTCTTCCGTTCTACGCCCTTGATTTGAGAACTGGCACTAAATGTAAAGTTAGAAGCATTTCATTTACATCTTTCAGCTACTCATTAAATGATGTTTGACTTTGGCAATTTCCTCCTCTTTCAGAATCTTTTTTTGAAATTTCTTAAATATTAATAGTTTGTTAAATATTTGCAAAAAACGAAATGCCATTTGTTTTTCATCTTTAATTGTTTATAACTTTTGCAATTTTTTATGTGGTAATTCATGCTTTTGGCACATTTTTCTAGACGTCATTCCGGATCCAATGAGCTATCGCACATAATTTTAAGAGCAGTATCTCCATTTTGTACTATTTTCAACTTGTCGACTAGCCTACTACCTCAGGGGTCAGACTCACACTATACTATCTAATATATTTAGATAATAAACATAATTCATTTTCCATTTGTTATATTTCCTACTATACTCAAAGAAGTATCTACGATAAAAAGTCTACTCAAAAACCAACTTTTAAACGCTGGACACAGGTGGGGCTCAAATGTTTACAGACGTCAAATAATAAAAAAATATTGTAACGAGACAGCTGGTAGGGGCAGATAAAATCTATTGTCTGCGAATTCAACTGGGGTCGGTGACCGAACATTTCGTCCAAAGGTTTTACGCAAAATGAAAATTAAAAAAGAAATGGGATAGCGCTCAAACGAGCAGGTGAGTTGCCGGCCTTTAATTGAAGGTACTGACGCCCTAGTTTGATATATTCAAAAAATTCAGATATCATTTAATCATATTGGTAACACTTTGTACACTTATGACTTGTCTGTAAAGAAATACATATATAAATGCTTCTAATTGTACATTTAGTGCCAGTTCTCAAATCAAGGGCGTAGAACGGAAGAGAAGAACTGGCAATAAACTCTCCGCCACTCTTTTTAATCGTCATGTTTTTTTTTACACAACGTTTGTAAGGAGCTGCAACCATTTAACCATGTTCCACATGACATATACTGTTAGCTGATGATTTGACACATCAAGTAAATGATTTACTTATTATTATAGGTTAGGTTAGCCAAGCCTACAGGGCACCCAAAAAGGGCAGTCATTGCAGCCCATGGACACCCATATTAGTGGGTGAGTTGCCATCCTTTGAAGAAGGAAGTTTCCTACCCCCAAAGACGATCCCCACTGAAAGTGGATTCCAGAGCTCTCTAGTTCACAATTTTTCGAAAATTTGAGAAGCGGACGCTGGAAGAGTTCCAAGCCATCAAGGTGATGCTGATGAAATTTTGAATGATTGGGAGAGGAAAGGGATGAGCTACCGGGAATACACACTAAACGAAACCCGACACATGTCCTGCGTGGGCAGTGGCGTAATACGATCTGAGGCCCGTGGCAAATTCTTTTTTTTTTTTTAATGTAATAGGAGGCAAACGGGCAGGAGGCTCACCTGATGTTAAGGCCGATTTACATTATCTTAGTGTTTAGGAGAGTGCTTTAGGATAGTACTTTAGTTGAAACATGTAAACGCTACTTGCTTTAGTAAACGCTACGCTAAAGAACTTGCCTTTCAAGTTGTACTAAAGCACTCTCCTAAACACTAAGATAATGTAAATCGGCCATTAAGTGATACCGCCGCCCATGGACACTCACAATGCCAGAAGGCTCGCAAGTGCGTTGCCGGCCTTTCAAGAATTGGTACGCTCTTTTTTTGATGGGGCCCTCTCAAAAAAGGTATAAAAGTTTTATTATAACGCATTATCTATTTCTATAGCTAACCTCAGGGTGTCGGTTTTTCGTGACGGTGTGCGCATCGTAAAAATTTACTCTCGTCGTTTCGAATTGAATTAATTAACAAAATGTTTTAGTTAAATTTTACTTGTGTGAAACTTTGAATAGTCAATCAACATGAGCGACATATATATTGCATATCAAGGTGATGCAACATATTGAGTAAAGATGCGCTGCCATGGTTCACTGCGTTGTGTGGCCACGACACGAGCGAACGACGTTTTCAACTGCATAATATATATTGGGCACAAACACACGAACCACTTGAGCCTGTTGCATTTTATAAATTGGACGATGTTGGCGTCGTCAAGGATTTTATAAGTTCCTCATAGGCCAAACACCGTCGTCGCAAACAGGGCCATAGATTCTTCGAATCCTCCGTTCTAAAATGAGGAGACCAAGTTCGTCTTTCTTCCTAAGGTGCCAGATTTCAGAACCACTGGTCACAGCAGAGTGTAACCGAAAAAGCTTCGTATTACTTAGAGAAGTCGCGATCGGAAATATTTACTAAGTTCAAAGTTGCAGCTATTATTTTCTCTGAATTTTTTTCTTAGACATAGATACGTAGTTCAATCGCAAATATATTATATGAATCATATATGTCTATTACTCTATAAATATTTACATTTTAACTTTGAACAAATAATACAAATACAACACTATATGGGACTTAGCCTAAGATTGCATTAGTCCTTGATTAGTCCGGTCAATTTAGACATCCAAGGTTACAGTAATTCGCACTTGGCTGAATATTGGTAGGATTGCTCAATACACTATTATAAAGGAAATGTGAAAAGTCCTCATCGATCCGGCACGTGCAAAAAAATTTACTCCGGGTCAAAGATCACAAAAATAGGTTTTTCGCGATTTTCAGCAAAATGGTAAGTTCTATCATAAAATTAGTTTAGACAAAAATTGTAGATCAGATAACTATCTATAAAATATGTGCAATTACTTTTTTCCTAAGAGCCACCGTTTTTGAGATATAACGATTCAAAAAGTTGAAAGGGTTGTAATCGTCATAATATGCGTTTCCACGCCACCTTTGAGGTAGTGTACTTAGCGCTTTTTTTTAATGTGGTTTCCCCGGTAGGCCTATTCCACTGATCTTTTATGATTCTGTTTAATTTGAAACTATTGAATAACTGTAGATATTGACAAAATGATGAAAGGGGTGTAAATTACAAAAAATAAGAAAATTTATCCGTCTGAATCTAAATCATCATTAACTTCTGCTTTCTCTTGTTCTTGTTCTTCTTCTCTTCCTTCTCCTTCTTCTCCTTCTTCTTCTTTATCTTCTTCATTCTGGGTGTTAATAAATTATCCCAATAATGACACATCGCATGTCTCTCCGTCAACATCAAATGAATCTTCAATTGTTGGCAATTCAACATTGGAGCATGACCGGCCTTGACAGTTAGTACATGCTACAGAACAAAACAGTCCAACTTTTTTTGCAACCACATTTAGCACTACATCCCTTTTTACAGTTGCAAAAAATGGTGTCTAGTAGTTTTTCTGGTGCAGGTGGAAGTAAAGTCTGAACTGGCTCTAATGAATTGTCGACCAACTTCCAACCCCAGTCTTTTCCAACAGCACGAAATAGGTTAGAAAAAATAGGTTACAATAAACACGTGTTTTCACTCCAGAGCGATGCTGCTGAAGGTTACACTGGCGTAGAAAATAAAGGACTGGGTTTTTTTTTACCCGAAATTTTCATATTTTACACTGACCGATAGACCGATATTTTTGCTTGTATTACGGCTTCAGTGATGTATATACGTGGTGTACTTATGCATATTATGACGATTACAACTCTTTTAACTTTTTGAATCGTGATATCTCAAAAACGGTGGCTCTTAGGAAAAAAAGTATTTAGACATTTTTTATAGATAATTATCTGATCTACAATTTTTGTTTTTAACTAATTTTATGATAAAACTTACCATTTTGCTGAAAATCGCGAAAAACCCATTTTTGTGATCTTTGAACCGGAGTAATTTTTTTTGCACGTGCCGGATCGATGAGGACTTTTCACATTTCCTTTATAATAGTGTATTGAGCAATCCTACCAATATTCAGCCAAGTGCGAATTAATGTAACCTTACCCCTATTTTTTAGTGAAATTATGATCATTTCTATTTCATAAACAAGTAGTGATCAGCCATCTGTGCCTGATACATACATGTCTAAGACGTGCCCACATAGAACGTCCATCGGTGCTCAGCCGCGGATTGAACGACCTTAGAGTGAGTAGCACGCAAATAATTAAACAGAATATTTATCAAAATATTCCATCATCAGACGTCGAGTCAATATGCAAAGTTGTTTTTTTTTTTTTTAAAGACAATTCACACCATTGACCTAGTCCCATGCTAAGCTGGTAAAGCTTGTGTTATGGATACTAGGTAACGGATATACATACATATTATAGATAGATAGACATATAAATACATATTTAAACACCCAAGACCTAAGCACAACTCCAAATGCTCATCACATCGATGTTCGTCTCAGCCGGGGATCGAACCCGGGACCCATGGATTCGCAGTCAGTGGTACTAACCACTAGACCAATGAGTCGTCAAATTCGTTGCCTGGAAGAAATCGCTTGTTAGCGGTAAGGCCGCCCGTTGCCTTATAGCTTTGGTAACCCGCTTTTTTATTTTTGTTATGTGTATGTTTTTGAATAAGGTAATAAAGTATAAATAAATAAAGTTTTCCTTCTCTCCCAAGCAAAAGAATGATAGTATCGCTGTTCTCGTGGCCGCTTGCCCTACATACAGTTCACGTACTAGAAAAGCGAAATAAAAACTGGTTTTGAACCTTTAATAGCTATAATTGTAGAACAATGCTATCGCTCTATTGTTTGCTAATAATGTGTTTTGTTTATATTAAATGAAATAAATCAGTGGCACTACAACCTATTTAGGTCTGGGCCTCAGATTTCTGCAAGTAGATGATCAGCCTCCTATGCCTGACACACTAGGCTAACATTGCTTTTAATATTATCAAAAAGTATTTAGGGTGTCTCAAAAGGAAGTTCATATTTAGTTGATTGATTAAAAAAAGTCGTGTATCAAAAAAGTCTTTATTCATTAAAGTATACATTTTAGGAATTTATTTCTTAATAATTCCTAATTTAGGCTGAAAATGGTAATGAACAAAAAATACTGGTTTTATTGTGAAAAAGCGTGGGTTGCTCGATAGACGAAAAATATGGCACAGAGCGCCCCACGCTTTTTCACAATAATACCAGTATTTTTTGTTCATTACCATTTTCAGCCTAAATTAGGAATTATTTTTCACTTTTTAGTTTGATGTGCTTTAAAAGCGTGTTTTATAGTTTTTTTTAAACTATATTTATTTTCTACTTTTTAGTCCTAGCAGCAATACGTGTTGTCTCAATTTAATCGTATTGCTTTGTGGACTTAAAAAAATTTCATTGTTTTTTTCGAGATAAACCTATGAAATTATTATATTGTCGCTGATTCTTTATAAGTGTACAAAGTTTGAATTAAATCTGTCCGTTTAAAGTGGGTCAAAATCGAGTCCGAAGGAGTCGGTTACATATATACATTCATACAGGTGAAGCTAATATAAAGCGTGTAAAAATAAATGAAGACCCTCGCGTTCGCGGCACTCATTTAATCGAACAATAAAATTACTTATGACGGCTCGGCAGGTGGACTCAGTGATGGCTGCCATTTTGTGACGGATATTTTCTTTCAATTGCGCCAGAGTCGGCTTATTGGCGTAAACTTTAGATGTAAGATAACCCCATAAGAAAAAATCCATAGGTTTAATCAGGACTGCGTGCAGGCCAATTTATGATCTCCTGGAGATCAATTTGCCTGAGAAAATTTCACGAACTCGTGGCAGAGACGTATTGGACGTGTGTGATGTTGCTTCGTCCTGCTGATACCATGTTCTTTGGTTATAGCCAGGAAGGTTTTGAAGGCACCAAGTCGTCTAACATTTTCACATAACGCTAAATAAATAAATTTAAACTTTTGAAGTGAAAACTTCTTTAGTGTACACTTTTTTTGGAATGGGTAAAAATGTTAAACTCGCGTCAGAACACGTGACCTGATCGAAAATTCGTAAGACGGATGGAGAGTAGAAGCTGGCGCGGCGTATTTAATGTAATATAAATTGTCATGTTTGTGTACGATAGCGCAATAAATAAATATTGTATTCTGCCACATAAATTATAGTACTTTTATACTAATAATTAAAGCAATTCGCGCAAAATTATTCCCTAACCATTTCAAAACATCAAAAATGCACATTAATACACGTTAATATTCTATTTTTCACTTCTGCCGGCACTCCCGGAGTGCAAACCCGTAGTTTTTTTTAATAAGAGATTGATTTTGTTATCATATCATTTCTCTCCATAAGCAATTAATATCTTGACATAATGATTAATGAGATTAAATATTGGTTAATCATTCATTTTGTATCGAAATAACTCGGATTCTAATCGAAAATCAATACCGCCGCTTAATTAATAATTCTGTCAGAGTTCTATATGTGTAACTGGTTGTTGTTAACCATTAAATACACTGAATTATTATTGTTGTGAGTATGAAATTCATATTGAAGTTATTTGTTTGTATACTGGCTGAGTTCACAAGAGTTGCTTCCTATATTATTAGTTATAAGATTTAGGTATATAAATATATATTTTTTTAATGTTTTTTATCTAGGTTAATTGGTGTGGGTATAAATATTGTGTCATTCTATAGAATTAGTAATTACTGTAAAGATAGAATAATGATATGGAATAAAATAAAATAAATAAAAATAATTGAGGTTATGCTTCGTACAATTAAATATGTTTAATTAAGCGTCTAATGGATGTGCCTAAGTTTAATTTATTTAAGAACAACGTACCAGGAGATAAAATATGTCAATTTTGAAAACATCCCCTGCTATATTTATTTATATCTACTTGCTTTGTTCCACGGCAGTAAATGGGGTTAATATTACATAATGTAGACTGAAATTAGGGGAATATTGATTTATTCCTTAAACTCTAAATAATAAAACAATCTTTTTTATATAGTATAGGGGGCAAACGAGCCAACAGGACGCTAAAAGGGGGCAGCCATAGCAGCCCAATGCCCATAGACACCCATTTTTAAAGGATGCGTATATGTACTCTTTAAATATCGCTTTTAAATGTTTTTCTTTTCTAGCAACGTTGCCGTTCTTGACTGTCGGGTTAGTTACTATATCTCACAAAGTAATAGTTAAATAGTATGACAATAATTGTTTTATTGTTGTTAAATTTATACACGTGTTTTTTGAAGGTTAGGGCTAACTAATCAAATTAATTTAATACTAGTAGCGCCATCTATGTGTCAGCCTACGAAATTTTCAGCCCACCTAATAGTGAATTTGCAATGGTGTTTAATTTAGTCACCAAAATGTTCTCTAGTTGTTTATATGATATTTGTTTTACACAAGGGTTTTGCAATATATAAATACAAACATAATATACTAAAGTTTCTAAAAGTTTCTACATTCAGATTGATTGAAAAAAACACCGCAAAATCAGCCACATAAAAATAAGCATGAAATCATATTAATTATCATAATATCAAGAACAGTTAATTATAATTGTCAAAACCTATGGTCTAAATATCTCTATAAAGGCCTGCCTTGAAAAATGTAATCTTCCCCTTGAATAACAGTCACCCACAGAAACATAGTCTAATTAATACTACTATAACTTACTTAAAATAATCCTGAAAACGTTGAAAAACCCCACAAAGACGCACATTGCACATGAAATGATCAACTCCAAGTAACACTACCAACTCTATACCTTATACGTGAGTCATAAAGTCGAAATCAGCGTGACAAGTGTATCGGGAAAACCGAATGACTCATCTACAAATGAAAACGGGTTTGTATGCCATATGAAAACTGCAGGCGTTTCCTAGAATACAGCTTTTCAAGGAAAATTCATCCTTCGTTCCTCAATATGTTTACTGAATGCTGTCTCCGAGTATCGACATCTTTATATGTTTGCAGAGTTCAGAGGAGCGTTATTATGTCTTTAATATTATATATTAGTACTAGCTGACCCGGCAAACGTTGTTTTGCCATGTATTTTATTTCATGTTCGCAGAGTGAGTCCACAGTATTTTAGATGTCAAATTCTACTTAATTCCAACACACAAATATGTACTGTAATAATTTTCTAATAATAATTTAAAATGAATAAATAGAAAATTAAAACAAATTTAAAAAGTTTGGTTCCAGTGGCAGTGTACCCTTAAATTTTGGGTAGTATCTGTTCAGGTAGGTTTTTATTATACATATTATCATTTGTTAGACATTTGTAGTAGTTGCTACTCAATAGTATTCAGGCGCTATGCACCAACAATATTATATTTATATATATTTACGGTTGTTATTTAACGGCTTTCACGTTATTTGAGAGCTCATGGTCAAGAATATATTATATCTTCAATTTAATGGCGTGTATTTCCAGTTATTTATAAAAGCTTGTTAACGCTCGGCGCACTCATATATAGGAAAAATAAAATACAATTTTGAATATGACACGCACTTATAGTCAAACGTTTAGTTTTTTTTCTATTGTATACGATTTTAACAGATACAGAAATCTGAGGGCCAGACCTAAAAAGGTTGTAGCGATATTGATTTTTTATATTATACAAAGGAGCTTATAGGACGCCCAAAAACGGCAGTCCTCGCAGCCCATGGACACCCATTTTAGTGGTTGCGTTACTGGCCTTTAAAGACCGTACCGTAGCTGTTAAAACCGCGTCCACAATGTAAGACTTAACTGGAGATCATCGCTTAATAGTAACATAGTGGATTACCTAATTAATTAGTTACTGCATACCCAATGAAACGGTAATTGTATTTCCATCAACACAAACTAGATTCAAAACCGCGCATTGCGGCTGAGTAATGGAAATAGGTTTTTATGCCATGATTGCAACCTCTTTTCTCGCTCTGATAGCAAAAATATTCGCATTTTTACTACAATAGAAAATGTTGAAAGAATTCTTCTTGACTCAGCTTTAAAAGCTTTTTCATTAAAGCAAGGAGATTTGAGATTTGGAGTTATCGTCTCATGCTGCGCATAGGCTGGATCCAGAAGATCTCTACACAACACCGAGGGATCAAGGGATACTTTTAACAAAATTTAAATTTCGTGTACCCAGTAGATATCCCAGACATCCCATCATTCCATTTGTCCCTCCTTTCCGGAGAACGCGTTTTGGCCAAAATTCACCGATGTCCAGATTGAGCATTCTGTTAAACGAGCCGGATCTGGATATCCATAGTTGCTCCCCACACACTTTAAGAGCGATTTTCGTCTAATGTTTATTTAAATTATATTATTGTTTTGCTTCATTTCTTTTTATTATTTCTTATATGCTATGTTTGCCATTGTATTTTAATTTTCTTTTATCCATGTATCAGTATGCCGAGCGTTGGCAAGCTTTTATAAATAAATAAATCAATCAAGCCACTCGGAATACGGTCAAGTGGAAGGAGCTGGTACTGGGGAGCTCCCGGCGCGGGATTGGCCCAGAGTGAGGTACCGTCTTACCTTGCTAAGCACACCAAGCTTCTTGGACGCTAATTTCTCCTTTCCCTCTAAATGACCGCGAAACTTTCGTTCGATATATCATCGCCAAATATTCCGCTGGCTGTGGCATTAAGAAGAGTGTCTTCGAAAAAAGGAGTAGTGGCTAAAAACACGCAGGCAAGTGTCTTTTTGTGATTAAATTGTATTAGATTTAGTGAACCCCAGTCTGAGACTCCACGTAGCAGAGTCTCTTCTGTTTCAAGTCAGTTTTGCTACTGATCGGCAACTGCCCAAGAAATACCTGCATGGCAGTGTAAAGAGCACAGTGCTGTCGTGCTGCGTAGCCTACGCAGTGTGGGCAGTAGTCCTTCTTCGCGGTGTAGGCTAGCGAGTCATCCTCCATATACAGGGGTGGATCGGAGAGCTGGCAGAAATTCTCTTGCAGCTTTGGCGAGGTTTTAACCAGGGCTGTGACTTGCCACCGATCGGCTCCATAGAAAATGGAATAAACATTCATTCATTCAAACACTCCTTGCACTGCAGAACAACTACAGCAACGGTATCTGGAGCATCTGACGATAAGCATATAGGTCCCCAAGGGTAGGAAAAGAAAGACCGGATCTAAAAACTTCAGGATTCGTGATAATCCCCCAACCTTCTCAATGTCGGCACAGATTGGACACTACTGCTAAAAGAGTTTAATAAATTAAGATTACAGTATGTCCATTTATGCGTCATGAAACTTTGGAAACAACCCGACGTCTGCACGAACTTTAAATAACTATAAAAGAATATCTCGATAAGCTAACTTAAACGATATAACTCCAAATATTTAACATAAGTTTTGTAACTCGTGAAACGTGAACATAGGTATACGACCTAACAGTCTGTGAGGGCTAGACATTTTTTGATTTTTTTATATAACAATACAGACATACAATCTGCGCTTGTAAATCATATATCATCGCAGTGAATTGTATATTTCCACATTTCCCTGAAACTCGCTAAAATGAAGTATTTCCAACTAAGAATACCCACAACATCTAGACCTTAGCCTCACAACCCCGGTGCTCTTGCTCAATCTCGGGAAAAAATTCGCCTCTAAAAAGAGGGCAATGCATCCCGTGGCAAGAGTCCGTCAAATATCTAGGAGTCACGCTCCATATATGTACGTTAGCACATTGCCTTTTGTCCTCTGTCTCCTCTTTTCCTCCTGAATAAAAGGAGTCATATGTCACAGTTTTACAACAAACTCCCAAGCGAAATTAGAGAATTATCACTAAATAAATTCAAAGCCCTCGTTAAACGAAAATTAATCAACAAAGCTTTTTATAAATTTGAGGACTACTTAAATGATACTAATCCTTGGGATTGAATTGCTTCAGTTCAAACAATTTGTATGACACTACTTGGCGATTAAAAAGAGTGGCGGAAAGTTTCTTGCCAGTTCTTCTTACCAGCTCTACGCCCTTGACTTGCGAACTGGTAGCAAATGTAAATTTACGATTAATTTAACTTGACGATTCAAAAGTGTACTTGGTTACCCACTTGAATAAAGATATTTTGAGTTTTAGTATACAAGGCCTGCATCCGACCATGCACGTCCTAGCGTAGCCTTCGCGCATTATGCCCCCTCCCATATCCACCGGCTACAGGTGATCCGGGCGCGCCATTCTAAGTGAGGAACGTCGAACTCCACCACGACCTGGAGCTGCCTACCATAGCCCAATGGATGAAGTTGGCGACTACTTCGACAAGGTTAAACATCATCCCAACACATTGGACAAAAAAGACCCGTCACCGTCATATCGAATCCGGATGATCTAATCACCGTAGCCAAAAACAGATTAAAGCGTAGCAAATAATAATTCAACACGTTGATAAAATTCAGGAACTTGGCAATTTACAGTTACAAGCTTATTCGTCAAAATACACGCAAAATTATTTATACCAACCCCTTACGGCGTTTGTCGTAAAGTTTTTATATGAAACACTAAATAGTATACCAAACAATATTTCTTATAATAGTTATAATCGCTATTTTTGCAGGTCAATCAACCCAGGAACTGCGAAGATATGCGCGGTTAATACAACAAAATATGCGTCAAAATACAAACTCCTTATATATCCTATATATTTTTACTAACAATTGATATAATAGGGAAAATGCTCATTCATATTTCTTTGCATAGTGAATATATAAGAACGCAAAGAAAATTGTTTGAAATTACCCAAAACAATATGCAGGCCGGCGCGGCGTCAAGATGGCTGCGATAACATTGCGTGACTAAGTTGATACAACGTTTGCTATAGATCGATATGAGCTATTTAGGATTACTTTATAGCTATCATTTGACTAAAAAAATGTTCTACAAAATGTACAATTTTTGTTGGCTATACTCATGTCACATTTACATTGTATTATTGTTTAAGGGTTATTACAAAAAATTACATACACGACACAAATTGAGATTTATCGGATAGTCCAAAGCTCCATTATTTTGACCATAGCGACAGAATTATTTTAAGTGTAATATCAATGCTATCAAAAACAAAGTTCCGCAATGCTTCTACCGTAAGAACTTGTGAGATCCATGTCGGTTAATTCAGTCCCTAGTTAAGGAACTTTTTGTCTTAAGTTATTACGTAATTATCTAACCTAACATCTTATACTGACCATATAAATAATACAAATCTAAGAGTTTGTTGTATAATTGTTTTTCTTTTATTGAAGTGAAAACTTCTTCTTTTTTTGGAATGGGTAAAAATGTTAAACTCGCGTCAGAACAAATTCGTAAGACGGATGTTTTTTTAAAAGATTATGAACCTTCGATCTATATAGTTACGGTTTTAATTCATTTGTCTCTTTCCTCAGATACATTGATGCCGGCACTCCCGAAGTGCAACCAGTCGTTTTTTTATACACTAAACACTAATTGTATTCTAAATGAAGCCTGCTAGAAGTGCCTTAGATTTTGATGATCAGTCAGTGAGTAAGTAACAATATTAAGAAACTTTGACTAGTAATACCTCTTAAACTACTATTTCAAATTGAATGAAATTTGAAATATACAATGCCTGAAAATTCAGGCTTCTAATTTTTCAGAACGAAGTTGTTGAGGCTTGAATATGGCCTAAACTGCTTCGAGAAATACAACAGATTACAACAGGTACAGAACATTTTATAATCAAAGTCCCAGACACATGGAAACTTAAAAAGCTTTGACGATTAATATTGCGTAGTTATGGGTACTATCTTGTACCATTTTAACCTCGCCAGTCCGTTGCCGACCTTTTCAGAATAAGTATACGTTAGAACTTTTTTCGGAAATTGACGGGTTCGTGATGGTGGTACCGAAAATGCCTTAAAAGCAGTTCACTTACCTAAAAAGCTGGTGTCGTCATCATGCAGAGCTTGCATGACGAGCGCGAGCAGCGGTGGCCGCGCAGCGGGCAACCCCGGCGCGAGCGGGCGCAGGCTCACGGGCGCGGCGGACCAGATGGCGCCGCTGAGCATCACCTACCCGCCTAGCTCCATGCCGCGTCTGCTGTATTAATAAATGAAATAAATCAGTGGCGCTACAACCTCTTTAGGGAGCGTTCAAGTATTACGTAACGAATTTTGGAAGGGGGGGGGTCCTTTTGTAAAACGTCACGATGCGGGGCGGGGATTAAATTACGCGTTATTGTTAATATTATTTTCTACTTACACCACATAATAGTAACTAAAGAGTCACTAGGTGGTCACGAAACGTTTTACTAGACTTGGGTACAGTACTGTACTTGGGTACTGAAAAACGTTACGGCGAGTTACATGGGGGGGGGGGGCAATAATCTCCAATAATCTCCTGGCCTCAGATTTCTGATTCTGTTTCATAATAATTTTTAAATCTAATAGGCAAGTAAGTGATCAGCCTGTACCTGACACACGCTGTCGACTTTTTGGGTCTAAGACATGTCGGTTTTCTCACGATGTTTTCCTTCACCGTTCGAGCTAATGTTAGACGCACATAGAAAGAAAGCCCATTGGTGCACAGCCGGTGATCGAACCTACGACCTCAGGTATGAGAGTCGCACGCTGAAGCCACTAGGCCAACACTGCTCACTGTTGCTGTATTAATAAAGCGATTAAAACGATTGTGAATTTTAAAATTCAGTTGCCCTACATCATAGGTAATAATTGTGTAAGTAGTAGATGTTGTTATTGGAGAATCGTAGAACATTTATTGATAAATCGTTAGCGTTTAAGATAATATTTGTCCCTCCTTTTGGAACAACGCGTTTTGACCATAACTAACCAATGTCCTGATTGAGCATTCTAATGAACGAGCTAGTTTTGTTCTCATGTTTGTTTGCCTATAAGTGCTTGTCACATTAAATCGTGTATTTGATATGAAATATCCTGTGTGTATAGTATGTGTGTAAGAATCGTTCAATAAAGGTATTCTCGTGTTCCAAATGGCCTGATATAATTAATTCTAACAACTCATTCACAATTTCCTACAATTTTAATAGTTCAAGGTTTCTAGTTCGTGATTCATACTGAGAAAGTTACTATATTAAATTAACTCACAAATTTCAAGAACAAATGTTTGGATTTGTTTCTGTCGTCTAGAGACTGGTAAATATAAAACAAAAAAAAATAAAACAATATTTTGAAGTTACGCTTCTTTAGGTGCGTTATGAAAAATTGATGAGAGTGAAATTTTACGATTCGCGTGCACCGTGACACAAAATTAACAGAATGAAGTTGCCCACGGAAGATGCTACGGCATTGGACATAATTTAAAAACAAGATTCGAATAATTATAGAATTTATGTTACACTTAATGTAAGAGAATAATTATAAATATTTATTTATTTAATTTTTCAAATGTAAACTGAACTTTATTGACTATAATGACTCCTTTTCTAGTCTTTGATTATTTAATTGTAATTAATTATTTGCATGCAATCAAAAACTATTTTTAATAATGCCAAAGAAGTATATATAACTTCTTACGCGCGTACACAAGTACACGCACCCTTCTTGTTAACATTAAGAATGATAAAAATAAATCAATGGCGCTGCAGTCTTTTCAGATTTCGGTATCGTTATTTGTTTTTTCTAATACACAAGTAGGCGATCAGCTCCCTTCATTTGTTTTATCATCGGACCTCGTGGCAGAATAAGAAATTCCACCCGTATCACCTCGGTGTCCGTTCCACGACCGTATTCAACGAAGAGCGGTTCGAATCCCTTGTCGTTGCGTAGAGATATGGGGTCATTCACTTCTCCTGCATTTACCATGGAGAGTGTTCAGAAGAATTGTACGGATTGATACCGGCAAGTGAGTTACATCATCGGACGTCGAGGCAGAATACGAAATTCCACCTGTATCACCTCGACGTCCGTCGTTCCACAACTTGGTTTCTGAGAAAGGTTCCTATTCAGCTTTATAATACAGATACGAAAATTTAAACGTGTATTTTTCTCTACTCTTAACAGTAAACCGATATATTTGCCGAAAAACAGGGCAATTACCGATTCCCACCCCTCACATTAACTGGAAATCGTCGACAAGCGGAATATAGGTGCGAGGTTTTTGCGATCTATTTACTATAATTACTGCTGCATGTTTTTAACCGAACTCGATATTAAGGCCCTATCCCAGCACGAATAGCTGTGTCAGTGTCTCGGGGTGGATTGCGGGGCGCAGTGGAGTAATCATACTAAGCTGTTCAGCTAACCCTACCGGAATATATAAACCGACTCAAAAGTCAAAGAACCCTGGAGCTCAGCAGCATTGACTAAGCTAATATTATTATGGTAGATATTCCTAATGAGGAATACCTCCACCCGCAAATCATCCTACAACTCATCTGCTCATAGTCAGAAGACTGATTGCACGATGCGCTCTATAAAAAAATTGTATAGTTAAAAAAAACTATAAAACACGCTTTTAAAGCACATCAAACTAAAAAGTGAAAAATAATTCCTAATTTAGGCTGAAAATGGTAATGAACAAAAAATACTGGTATTATTGTGAAAAAGCGTGGGTTGCTCGATAGACGAAACATATGGCACAGAGAGAGATTTATTTTCCACTTTTTAGTCCTAGCAGCAGTACGTGTTGTCTCAATTTAATCGTATTGCTTTGTGGACTTAAAAAAAAATTCATTGTTTTTTCGAGATTACCCTATGAAATTATTATATTGTCGCTGATTCTTTATAAGTGTACAAAGTTTGAATTAAATCTGTCCGTTTAAAGTGGGTCAAAATCGAGTCCGAAGGAGTCGGTTACATACATACATACAGGTGAAGCTAATATAAAGCGTGTAATAAAAAAAATTACAGAAAGACATTATCCTTACATCCTATGCCAATACGATAATGTCGAGGAAAAATAAAATAATGTATATTATACTAAACACATACACAATATCGCTACTGTGAATCTGCGAACATATAAATATGTCGATAGTGTCGGAGACAGCAACTGTGCAACGTACTAATTTGAGACCTGACTATCAGTTATCAGTATATAGTAGACCATCCCCAAGAGAATGTTAGGTACATTAAGGGATAGTTCTCTACTATCCCTTAAGGCCGATTTACATTAGCTTAGTGTTTAGGAGAGTGCTTTAGTACAACTTGAAAGGCAAGTTCTTTAGCGTGGCGTTTACTAAAGCAAGTAGCGTTTACATGTTTCAACTAAAGTACTATCCTAAAGCACTCTCCTAAACACTAATGATAATGTAAATCGGCCTTTAGACGCCATACAGTCTGTTAAAAAGGTATCGTGTAATTGATTCTGTATGCGCTCCAACATACGACAGTATTTAGTTTAGGAGCCCAAACAAACGAGTTACAAACACACTTCTAACCAATGCGTTGTACAGTCGTGAGGCCTTGAGATGGCGTGAATATTAGTGAACGTATTTTTATGTATATTATAGCTACTCCGTCCGTGGACCGTAATTCATAAAATTCGTGCCATAAAAATTGTTTTGTAACGATAGTTTTCAGGATATTAGATGAAATGTCGCTTATATGTCGGTTTATTAACGAAATAAATGAAACAGCGTTTAGATCGATAAAAAAGCCGTACAGTGGTATAACACTATTTATAGTTTCAGCGATTTAGAGGAAGTATATAAAATGGTACTATTTATCATTATTTTTTTTACTTTGTTTTACATAAAACACTTTTAATTCTTAAGATTAATCAATAGAAATAAAAAATTTAAGAAGTTTGTACTTGACCATTTATTAATTGAAGTTTACCACATCATACATATAGTATTATGTACATTTACAGTCCGTTACAAGCTATATTTTTCTAAAATATATGTCAATTTTGGTAAACATAAATGTGACACAAAATACATACAGCAAAACAGCGGGTTAGGTATGAGATAGGCACTTAATGCCTATAAAATTGATCCCACTACCGAATATAAGTTGTAATACATTATAATAAACTCTCGTTTATTTTTCACGCGTAAATTCCAATTAGCTAAAGAAAACCTTTTATTCATGAACTTCACTGAAACACGGCTCGAACAGGCTGTGGTCTGACCCAACATATCTCAGAGAGAGTGATTACGCGGTTTTCACCGGTTAAGTAATGATTTTAATTGTAAACTTCCATCTTGTACTCTAGTTAACACACACTAAAGCGAAATCAGTAGCGTTACTATACCATCTGGGGCTCGTGGCAATTCTTTTTATCAGTAAAAATCGTCCCTACTCAGTTCAATTTAAATAAACTTCGACATTATCAGCGTACTCAATTACACGTTGTATATGTTCCAATAATGGCCATAGGCCTCCTCTCTTACCCCCGAACCCAATAATAAATCCACAATCTAATATTGAAAACTATCTGAGATCTGTTCGTGACAGTCGAACGATCTCCTATCTGCATCCCAATAACCAAACCCTACGAAGACAATCCATTTTTGGCGACGGATAAAATGCTCTTTGTCGTTCCATTTTACCGAGTTTTCACTCATATTTGATAATCAATGTAAACCAAATAAAGAAAATAAAACCGTACAAATAACATTAATCTATATATATATAAAAATAAAACCCGTTTTCCATTGTCACAACATAACATGAAAACGGCTTGACCCGATTTGTTTGATTCTTTTTTTTATAATATTCCTTGAAGTACGAGGATGGTTCTTACGGAGAGAAAAATTTAAAAAAATTGAGTGAAAAAGTCTAAAAACAAAACTTTTCTATATTCCCATACAAAATATTCGTAATAATATTTAAAGGCAATTTGAACTTTGATACCATATCATAAAGTTCAAGTGTTAGTGGAGGGGTTCCGGGAAGGTACATTTTTATTTTTTGACATAATGTATTTATTGTATTATCAACTTTGTGTCCCGAATAGAAGAATAAGTATTAAAAAAAATAAAGAATCGACTGTTAGGCGGTACGATGATCGCCAGGCCAGCTAGTATAATATATATATCAAAACAAACAGTTTTTTTAATTATTTAAAAAACTGGTGTAAGTTAAAATCTGTTAAAATAATAATTAACTGTTGAAACTGGGCAAACCTAAGATAAGATTAATTACGATTTTTTTGTTTTTGCAAAGGAGTGTCAATAAAGATTGAAAGTTTAAACTTATTAAAAACCAAAATTACTGATCGTAAAATTGAGAGATAATATAAATTTGGGACGCAGGTGACTATAAGCTGTTTTGCATTTTATTAAAATATGCTTGAGGAAAATTAAAAAAATTAATATTGAACATAGTTCAAGAGGCATATTAAGTTTTATTGCATACATAACACTGATCATCGTAACATCAAATGGTCCTACAACTCTTTATAATGATTCAGAACCTACCTATGACTGTCAAAATATGTATAATACAACTAGCAGACCGGCCAAGCGTTGCTGTGGCTAAGTTTTTTTTTATATTACATAGTAGTAAACTATTCAAGGGAAACGGTAGGAGAACTTATGTGAAATGTAGATAGCTTATGTGAAATGTTGGAACGTTTAACACAGCGCCATCTGTTAGAATTGTATCAAATAATAAACAAATATTTGCAATAAAATAATATTTCGGGTATAAAAGGAGATGTAAGCTATCCTATCTTTTAAGTTAGATCAAACTGCACACGGTGTGCAAATTTGATTGATATCGGTTCGGTAGTTTAGGAGTCCATAGCGGACAAACAACGTGACACGTAATTTATATATATTAAAATAATAAAAGACTCAAGTATTTTCTCCAACTTCGATTTCGTTCCCTTTGGAGTAGAGACTCTGAGGCCATGGAGTTCAAGTGCACAGGCGCTAATTAAAGAATTAAGTTGGCGTCTGACTTTACAGGCGACCCCAGAGCTGGTGCTTTCCTCAACGGATAAGTATTGCAATACAGCGAGAAAATGCTGTCATTAAAGGTACACTGCCACAGGGACCAAACTTTTTATATATCTTAATGTTCTTCTTAATTATTATTATTTTTAATATTAGATAAAGGTGTAATTATGTCTACGTATCGTGATTTCGTAATTCCACTTGTCATGTGGATCAGGCAGCCGTGCTAAAACCGCCATGTAATACAGTGCTGACAATAAAGACAGTGAATACTATTTTCGGTTTTCATTTGTGTATCTCTAACACTAAAATGTGTAGGTTAAGAAAATTGTAAATAGTGTATATTTGACTATCATGATTCGGTTTAATACACTTTTGACATACGAGAGTAGACTTTTGACAGACATAGCACTAAGTCGTGCTTTACAGCCTTGCGATTCTGTAACTCACTTTTCGAACTCGCACAGCGGTATTCGCAGCGGTTGTCGCGCTTAAAATTAGTCGTGAAGCAGTCATTTTACGATTTGGCAGTCTGATAAGGAGGGAGCTTGTAGTTTATTGTTTATGTGAAAAGTGAGTTACAGAATCGCAAGGCAGAAAGCATGTATCGATCAGTTTAAATTGAAAATAATTGTATGATGTGGTTTGGAACGAGTTTAATTCCTAAAGATTGAAATATTATTTCCATGAGACCTTGGTTATACAGTTAACATATCAAGGTTATCTGATAACAGAGAGCTTTCACGAAATGCTATACTTTATGATGGCACAGATTAAAGGAGATATAACATTTGACATATTTATAAGACAATCGCAATATTCATTTATTTTTTAAAGTCATCATAATATATATGTCACCGTAAAATTGTAAACACCGTTAGATTGTAATCTATCTCGCGAGATTATAAACTGTCGAAAGATTGTGAACCTCAACGAACTGCTTACAATTTAACGTATTATTATTCGACATATGCCCACAAAAACATCATCGTGATGGGTGACTTCAATGGTCAAATTGGCGAACGCCAACGGGACGAGGATGCAATTATAGGGCCCTATACATACAGCTCAAAACCTAGAAGCAGGAATGGAAAAATGCTCATAGACTTTGCAATGGAAAATAACTTGACCATATTAAACACCGTCTTCAAGAAAAAGAAAAACAGAATGTGGACCTGGTTGTCACCCGATGGAAAATCAAAAAACCAAATTGACTTTATACTGACCAACAAACATAAATTCTTTCCAAGCATAAATGTCATCAATAACCTAAATTTTAACACCAACCACCGCATGGTCAGAGCTGAGTTAAACTCATCCCAACCCAAGAACCCCAGACCAAAAATAAGTCGAGAAAATATAAAAATTAACAAACATCTGATAGGAGAAATAGCCAACTCACTAAACTCGAAACTTAAAGACTACAAATATGAAACAAAAGACGCCGACACACAGGAGAAATACAATTGGTTGGAAAATAAAATTGTAACCACTACTAAAGAACATAGCAAAAGGAAAGAGAACCTATACAACAGGATGACAGAAAAAACCGTCAACCTCCTTAACCAAAGAGCAGTGCTAATAAGTGCGAAAAATACTGGTAAAAATAGAAAAGAAATTGCAAGAATTAGTAAAGAAATAAAAGAAAACAGGAAAGACAGGAGACAACATCGTATGGAAACAATAGAGAGACATATTAGACAGACAGGAGGAATAAAGAAGGCGTACAAAGAATTAACTAACAAGAAAGAATGGATTGTTAAGATGGAAGATAGAAGAGGAGCGAAGAAAATTGGTAGACAAGAAATACTCAAAATCGCTACTGACTACTACACCGAACTATACAAAAATAACACAAATAAAAGAGAAATAGACTTACCAGAGTACGAAACGGTACCTTACATCATGCAGGAAGAAACTGAAAAAGCTATTGACACACAGAAAAATTATAAAACTCCAGGGCCAGATGGCATAACCAATGAAATACTAAAGCAAACGAAGGTAGCAGTGGCACCGATACTTACAGAAATTTTCAACTACGTGATAAACACAGAAATCATCCCAAAACAGTGGACTGAATCCATCATAATCCTTATATTCAAGAAAGGGAATCACTGCGATATTGGAAACTATAGACCCATCAGTCTAATGTCTAACATTTACAAGATTTTTGCAAAGATTATTTTGGAAAGAATAGGAAGGAAATTAGATGAGCAACAACCCATTGAACAGGCAGGATTCCGTAAAGATTTCTCGGTGTTAGACCACATCCACACTGTAAGACAAATTATAGAAAAATACAATGAGTACCAGCTTGTATACTACATAGCTTTTATTGATTACAGTAAGGCTTTTGATTCTTTGATACACTTAAAAATCTGGGAAGCCTTAAAGGAACTGGGTATAGAGCACAAATATATAAGAATTATAAAAAACATTTATAAACACAGTTCGGCTTGTATCCGCCTAGAAAAAGAAGGAATTTCAAATACAAAAAGGCGTGAGACAGGGTGACCCCCTTTCACCAACACTCTTTCTGGCCGTAATAGAAATGATCTTCAGGAATCTGGAATGGAGGGACATGGGTATAACTATTAATGGCCGCGCGCTAACGCACCTACGATTCGCTGATGATATCGTATTATTTGCAAAAACACCAGCTGATCTAAACAAGATGATAAATGATCTAGCATCGGAAAGTGCAAAGGCCGGATTGAAGCTAAACCCGGAAAAAACAAAAATCATGACCAATGGCAACAAAGACCCTGTAATAGTGGAGCAGAACCAAATCTCCTACGTGGAAGAATATTTATACCTCGGTCAACTGATGTCTCCACACGATAACGGAAACAAAGAAGTCGAAAGAAGAGTTGCAAACAGCTGGAAAAAATATTGGAGCCTAAAAGAAGTGATGAAAGACAAGACCCTACACAATTCAACGAAAAGCAAATTATTTAACACATGCATCCTGCCAGTGCTGGCTTACGGGAGCGAAACATGGGCTTTAACAAAAAACGTAACAAATAAACTCTCCGTATGTCAACATGCCATGGAAAGGAGCATGACTGGGATCAAAAGAAAAGACAAAGTAAGGAGTAGCAACATCTGAGGAAAGACTAAGCTACAGGACATAACTTTGAAAATAAGAAGACAAAAGTGGAAATGGGCAGGCCACATGATCAGGGGAAAGGACAAATGGAGTAAAATAATCACACAATGGTACCCAAGAGATGGAAAGAGAAAGAGAGGTAGACCACAAAAAAGGTGGGACGACGACATTATACAAGTCGCGGGAACAACATGGGGTAGAGTGGCCATAGAAAGGCCAGAATGGAGAAGGTTGGAGGAGGCCTTTGCCATTTGGCAAACGGACACCCAAAAGTGGAAGAAAAGTACAATATACGAAAAATAAAGAAAAATTACTGGCATGTCCGAATAGAGGCTATAATAATAATAATAATAATGTAACAAGCTAATCTAAAATATATGACAATAATGGAGTTACAAAAAATATTAAATATTACACTTTCAATTTTACTGCAAATCAGCGGATTAGGTATGAGATAGGCACTTAACATTTTAATTGATCAGCCCACTACCGAATATGTCAAATGAGAGGTTAATATAACAGCTATTAAATAGCACTTAAGTTATGTGTTAAGTAAATTATTCAATTAAGTAAATCAACTTTAATAAATATAAAGGCTGTATTGGTTTATTTACTAACCTCAAATAAAATCTTCGCATAAGAATCACGATTTCCTAGACTAATACGCGAGGCAATTGAAATTTAAAAACACTTATTATCACTATTTAATATCCCAGGATTTCATTGTAATAATAAGTGGCGCTACAACCTTTTTAAGTCTGGGCCTCAGATTTCTGAATCTGTTTCATGGTCATTTTTAATCTAATACGCAAGTAGGTGATCAGCCACCAGTGCCTGACACACGCCGTCGACTTTTTGGGTCTAAGACATGTCGGTTTCCTCACGACGTTTTCCTACACTGTTCGAGCAAATGTTAAATGCGCGCATAGAAAGAAAGTCCATTGGTGCACAGCCGGGTATCGAACCTACGAACTCAGGGATGTGAGTCGCACGCTGAAGCCACTAGGCCAACAGTGCTCAGGATTTCATTGTAACTGAATTTAATCACCAGATAGAATTAAAAACTGTGGGCAGTTGGTAAAAATGCAGCGTTATATTCCAAGTAACGACTTTCCGTCAATAGATGGCGTTGTCGTTAATACCAAATAATTATATGTCACTTTGAAACATCAAATATATTATGTTATATAGTAACATTAGTTATACTATATAAAAAGTTACATTAGTATCATAATCAATTTCACTTTTCGGTTATCCAAAATTACTTTGTGGAAGATTTTGATATTTTTGTAGCAGCCTCTTTGGGACATCCAATGCGCGCGTGTATCGTCCTTTAAACGCGTTTATATGCGTTTAAATGTAGCAAACCACTTCTTAACGATTGATTTTCCTGGTGCACAGTACGAATAATATTTATCAAGCCGAGCCTTGGATTCAATAGTATTTTGTTTCGCCTAAAAGCAATGCTTTATTACGAAATTCGTTTTTATTCATTTTTTTAAACAAACTAAAGTTTCTTCGCTCAATATCTGACGGTTCTTAAATGAATACACGTGTCTTGAAGGTAAGCGCTGACTATAATTTTTTTTTTAAATCATATTAATTAAATACTAGTGGCGCCATCTATGTGTCAGCTTACAAACTTTTCAGCGCACCTTATTTCAGAAAAGCATTCCTTTTATTGCATTATTTAGATATACTTCTTAATTGATTTACCTTGAAGTATTTAAAAGATTGTTTAATGTTTTTTATTGTATTTAAAAACCTAGAATTAATAGTGATTCATGTACCTTTACATTTCAGTATTTGTACAATTATATATTTATAATTTTTATGTTAATTTACTTTCGATCTTGTTTATGTCCTTTTCTTTCCTACTAGAGAAAGAGATCGCTTATCGGCCTACCTAATTACAAGTCATCTGATTTTTTATGTGTTCTTAATACAGTGTAAATAAAGAAACGAGACTATGTCTTCGTCAAGCGATATTTATTTTCTATACTAGAATTTTAATGTTAGAATATTTAGGGTAAGTTTAAGATTTTTCCTGTGCGTCAAAATAAATACATTAATAATAATAGCGTAATTATAAGCGTTTGTACCTTGACTGCTGTTTCATTAAAATTTTTACCAATGAAAGAAAAACTTCCCTCTCTAGCGAGATGTTTGATTTTTAATAGAATGTTTTAGATTGGCCCCAAGACTATTTGTGCCTACCAACGAGCATACGGGATCGGGAGCCTATGGGATACTGTCCATTAAAATGGGTGACATTTTAGTGCGTTGCCAGGCTTTGAAGTAGAAGTATACTCTTTCTTTAAACAATCTGAATTCGTATTTCCAAGGGAAGTCCTCCACCAGGAGTCGATTCCACAGTTAGCTAGATCGCGAAAGAAAGTGACTTATCTTAAAACAATGCAATAAAATAGTGGTCTTATGTTAAAAAAATGTTTGTCCAAGATAGTGAAACTACGCACAAAAATTCATATAGGTAACTATTAAACACTTTAGTGTCAAATAGTATATTTTCCAAATGACACAATAATTGGATTGTCATCTCACAGCAAGGGAACAAACAAGAACAATGGTCATACAATACCCGTTTTAACCAATTTAAATTTTTTGGAAACTAAATCCAGATGATCCCTGTTTTGAACTAGGGATCCAAGTTTTATTATGATCTGATTTTAATGGGTACCCATGTCTGGACAGAACATGTACAACTCATAACAATTCTATAAATTATTTTTATTAATTGCTTTCAATCGGCTGTATGGCTGTATTTACATATTAAATCAATGATAATAAAAGATTACTTTAACAAACATCTTCGTGGTTGTTTCTAATATAAAGCGTATATAACTATCGTGTCTGGAAATTACCTAAACAATTCTAAATTGTTAATAACAATTGTACATTTGATAGTCGAAGACTCGTGTAAGAAATCAGCGATTTAATATCTTAAAAACTTATTAAGAAAATTCCTGTCTCTGTATAAAGAAAAATGTTAGGAATGCCGGCATATCTAAGATCCTAAAATCGATTGTGTGTTACGCGATGTGTTCGCTCACTTATTACTAATTTACCAACGAAATCATTTCACTGCCTTAGCTTAGAGTTTGACTGTATTAAAAGAAGTGCTTTGCATATGAAAATGTATTGCTATTACGTGAATAAAACATTCGTAAATCGCTGTATTTTAATGTTACCTAACAAAACCTAAACCCACATCTTTGATAATTTAATTACCGTAAATATGTTGTATAGAAATAATATTATACACACGAACGTAAATCAATGTTTTCTTATGACGTTTGTATTATATAAACTCAAAAATCTCACCTTGATATTGAAAAACCTTCGTAGATCTTGAATGCGAATAACTTGATTGGAAATTATTATCACAACACAGCAAGTCCCGATATTTTAAATAGATTTTATCGAAATGAGTGTTAGGAAAAGAATATGGCGCAGTGTGATGCCACTAAATTGGGGTTGAACGCGCATGCGCGGATTGCCCTACGTTCGGAAAATAAGGGGTGAAAATACCCCAACAAAAGCAATATCAGATTTTACAGTTTTAATTTAAAAATAATTAATATTTGCCTACCCAATAAGTTCCTACTAAACGGCCTTTTCCAACTGATAGAAAACTTTTATTCGAGTCAACCGATGTCTCAGAAGCCCTACAGTGCCACAAGAGTCCCTAGCTATCGTAAATATATATATGTTAAGTGATGATAGCCGAGTCCCGATTCATTCGTACTGTTTGCAGCCTTTCTCTATAAAATATATACAATGCAGAATTTCTTCAGTTGAAACCAATGGTTCCTGAAGAAACCAAACAAACATATTTTTCAAATATATCTGTCTCTAAATGGTAATATATCTCTATTAAAATAACAGTTAGTTAATAATTGCAGTAATTTTTTAGTGTTTTTTAATCACGTATTGACTGTAAACCGAAGAAAATATTATTTTGTCAAAATAGGTAAAGGAATTGGTTATATACAATGCTAAATAATTTAACACTTAGTAATTTGGTAAAAAAACATTTTTATTTCGCAATTTAAAAATATTGTATAATATAGTGTTTACTGAAAGAGGGACGAACTAAAATATTTTACATAATATAATATTGCAAATCTACTTTAAAGTCTGGTAAACTAACTATCGAATAGTTCTATTGTATTCACAAATTACTGTTACATTTGCTTTAATTTTAAAATACGAGATATTTTTAATATAGACATTTAATACTTAGATTCATATTTCCCGCCCTTTGAGTTTCCGATGTATAAAGTTGTTGTTTGTTCTCTATGTCATCACTGAACCTGTCATTTATAGGTAGATCTGTGGTTCTAAGTCCATAGATGTTTTATTGATTGTAATGACACTCTTTAAGGGTCTGTTTCACAATGTACGGATAAGTTCTACATATGTTCCAAATTAGCTATTTATTACTAATTGGTAGGATAAACACAATTGCTGCGTTTCACGACTGTCAGATAGCGCTATTCGTCACATTAAGTCCATCATAAGTTTGAGTCCGATGAAGTGTCAAATAGCACAATTTATCTTCCAAATAATTTATGTGTTGCATAGCTATTTGGTACTTTATCCATACATTGTGAAACAGACCCTTAGTCTAGACAAAACATTGCATTCTATGTAATGCAGAAAATTAAGTACCTAATATAGGTTATATTAGGTTAGTTATTTTCTGCAACATATATAGTAATACATAGTAATGTGTTTCTCATGTTACCTTCTTGATAAATAAATATACCTATACAAGATTGGAAAATATTACAGTTTAACATAAAGATAATATAAAATATTCCTTGTTTTCTTTTACACTGTATAGATGGCGTGTTATCAGATTAGTCGATGTTAGACATAAAAAAAAAATCAGTGCGACAACCTTTTTAAGTCTGGTCCTCAGATTTCTGTATCTGTTTCATGATCATTTGCCAATCTAATAGGCAAGTAGGTGATCGGCTTCCTGTGTTTGACACACGCCGTCGTCTTTTTAAGTCTAAGGCAAGCCGGTTTCCTTACGATGTGTTCCTTCACCGTTCGAGCGAATGTTAGATGCGCATATATATAGTCCATTGGTGCACAGCCGGGGCTTGAACCTATGACCTCAGATATGAGTCACTCGCTGAAGACACCAGGTTGTCTGTAATATGGTCTAGATAGCGCGGTATCAGTATTGATAATTAAATAGACCTATTTTTCAATTCCTTTTTGATTGCTTTAAGAAAGTCAGCGCAGATCTATTGATCACCTCATTGGATCTGTGGTAATGATGATGATGTCTTAAGGAATCGTTATACATGCAAAGATTGTTTGAATTAAAGTTACTGTAGTTTTTCATACCGTGATGTGATTTAGAATTGTGTTCAGCATCTGACATGTCACAAACATTGGATTTGACATAAGGGAGTCCTACTTATGGCTAAGTTTCGATTTTAAATTTTACTTTAAGAAGCAGGCGTTTATTACGGATAAATGATTTTTATAAGTGGGTAGGTAAATAAAACAACCGAAAACTATAGGAATAAAATTTGTATTTCACAATTCAGAAATGTTCGATACATATTGTAGTCTTTAATAAAATATAACTATACTATGCAATAACACTCAAAAATATATCTTAGACGTACGTAGGGTATTTCATTAAAATAACGATAATTGTATACGAGTACCCTTCGATCCTAACACAAAACATATGTATATGAGAAATAATTTCCGAAAAGGCTGTTAATCATTGGCCTAAACATTAGATCGTTATATAAAAATAATCAGAAACATTTACAATAAATGAGATATTAACCGATGAGGGTAGACGCAAATTTTTAACCCAAAAAACAGTTTACACGAGTGTACGTCTGTGTGTGTAATTTAAAGCCAAGTAAGCACTATAGGAATTGCACCTGGCTCCGTCGCAGGTAACCATTCAAAATAAATGCTCCTACCACAATCCTACACGAACATATCAACAATCGCATTGCGAGAATATCCTAACACTTAGCACCTTTATTTGGTCATTCCCTGTTTAGCTCGCTTCTCCCATTCGGCCCTCATCTGCAGGATGCCCTTGAACTGGGGCGCGGCGTCCGACTCCTCCCTCTCCCTCCCACTCTCCTCCTTCTCCTTGTCCGCGTCCTTGTCTATCACGGCGTTCGTGTCCTCCGCGGAGAGTCTGAACTCGTCTTTCCTCTGCCAGGGCCGTCTCAGCGTGTCCGCTTTGTACGATTCGCTCTTGGTGATGTTTTTGATCTCCTCTCTGTCGTTGGAGGGGTCCGGGAACGTTCTGTTCCTGAGTCTCTTCTCGGGCGTCGAATCGGAGACTTCTTTCTTGTACTTGTTCACCTCGTTCCTGTACGTGGGGGTGGTCTCTCGTTTCGTGGAGACGCTGTGGATGCTGACGCTTCTCTGATAGTGCGGGACTCCGAATTGGCTGACTCTCGCCGCTATGTCCACGAGTTTATTCTCGATTCTTTCTTTTTCCTCGTTCTCTTTATCGCTGTCTCTAGATTTAATTGAAGCGTTGAATTCGTTTTTGAGAGATTTAGTTCGCGTCGTGTCTTCTATTTTGTTGCCGTTGGCGTCACTCTTCTCGGCTATTTCCTGAGCTATGCAGTCGGCCTCGCAATCCTTGAGCTTCAACGACCGCCTGGCGAACACTTTCATGAGCTCGGGTTCATCGTCATTCCTGTGCCGCGAGTCCCTGTTCAGGACAGTTTTCTTCCGATAGATCACGGTCTCCTCGTGCCTGTCGGGAATTTTGTTCTCGTTGCTGTCCGTGCTCTGGATGGAGCTTTTGCTTCCGAAGCTGGAGTGCGATTTTCTATCCATCGATATGTTGTCGTCGATTTTTTCCGAACTCCCGTCGGTGCTCACGGAGTTGGCTCGAGGTTTCTCGGGCCTGTCGTGTTCGACGGATTGCCTCTTGAAGAACATCTTGGGGGTAGTGGGAGTCTGCGGCGTGGTCGACGTCGCCGCGTTTGGTTTCGGGGCCTTTTCTTCGAACACAATCGGTGCGCTGTCAACGCTCTGGATGGAATCTCGTTTGGTCTGAGAAACCATCTTCGTCTCTGGGAAGAAACTTTCACTCTCTTGTTCTTTATCCGTCTGGATCTCCGTCTTCTTAGGCGTGACGTTCGCCGTCAGAACTACATTTGGAACCGGCTTGGTGTCCACTCTGTTCAATTGTATATGCAGAAACTCGGGAACACCTTTCGCGCCCGTTTTATTAAGCTTTTCATCGCTTCTAACGATTTTGGGCAATTCGGCTTCTCTGACCGGCGGTTCTTTGTTGATATGAGTGACGGAAATAAAGTTTTCCACGTCAGGTCTAGATTCTCTCTGACCGGAAGGCTTTCCGCTATGGCTGAGTGCGCTCTCGACCGAGCCGGTCTTCCTCTTGTCGGTTTGTTTGTCCATCGGTTTCTCAGGGCTACTTTTGATGCTATCTAAAGAATTCGACTTCAGCATCGGGGCGATGATGGGCTTGGGCGAACTGATGATGTCGTCGATTTTGGCCTCTATCTGAGAGATGTCGCTGTCGCGTTTGTGAGCATCCATCGCGGGGCGAAGGCCCTCGGAGAAGAGTTTCCCGTCCTCGTCGGCGTCGGGTTTGAGGCTGTCCAAGTAGCTGCTATCGGTACTCGGCAGGCTGTCGTAGTGGTCGCCGTTCCCTTGAACGTTAAAGTTTCTGGCCGAAACTCTCTTAGAGAAGTCGTGTCTTTCTACGTTTCGCCTGTAGTTGACTTCCCAACTCTCGAGGAGAGGTTCCGGGAAGCCCACGATAGTCGGGAGACTCGGCATCTGGTTCTCCTGGGATCCGATGGACGGAGACTCGGACGCGTATCGGAAACTGTGAGACTTTCCGACGCTGTTCCTGGTCTCGACGTACTCGTCTCCGAGAGACCTCAGCCCCGACGCGACGTACGAATCCTCCGCTCTCCTCGCGTGGAAGCTGTCTCGCTTGAACTCCTTTTCGCGGAACTCGACCTCCGGCCTCATCTTAACGTTTTCGGAGCTGTGTGACGGTTTCTGCGAACTGGATATCGCGATGCTGGGGTTAAAGTAAGGCAAGTTCTTGGGCATGCTGCCGCTGTGGAAGACGTTGTCGCTTTTGACGTTTCTGATTCGCATTCCCCGAGTCGGTTCGTCGTCCGCCGCGGTCGAGAGAGTCTCCTCGTGAGATCTGGACATTATTTCGTTGGAAATGAACGCTTTGGAGGAGAACGGGTCCATCAGCCGCTGGACCGAGGCCGGCCTTTTGGATTTGTCGTGATGCAGACTGAACGACTCCCTTCTGTCTTCTATCTCTTTGGATCGTCGTTTCTCTTCGTCGCGTCGACTGCATCGCTTCATTTCCAAGTTGAGCAGTTTATCGGTTTCCTCGGCGACCTTGAGATCGATGTTGTACTCGAGTCCAGGGACTTTGGCCGCGCTGTACACGTCCCTGTAGGCCCCGTCGTGCACGTAGGCCCCCTTGTGGTCGAGGCGTTTGTGCATCTGGTTGGCGAAGGCTTTCTGTCCGGCAGACTTGTACCGTTCGACCTGCTTGTACTCGCTTCTCTCGTCCGTCGTTCTGTACTGAGTCTTCTTCTTCTCGGGGCTGTCGCCGTCCGTCTGGTCTTTCTTCTTCTTGCCGCTCTTGCGCAGCAGGAGTCTACTGAAGAACGACTCTTCCCTTTTCGAAGAGCGCGTGGCTTCGTCTTTCTTTTCCGGTTTCGTCTTCTTTTCGAGGCAAGATTCTTCGGCGTATTTCTTTTCGGAGCGGTATTTGGTCCTCTCCTCGTAGACTTCGACTCTTTTCGGTGAACTTTCCCGGTCCTGAGTGCTGGACTTGCTTCTCTTGATGGAGGACCTCGGGGTGTGGGTCTCGGCGATGCTCAGCTTCGCCGGGGACGGTCCCACGACTTGGCTCAGCGCGAGACCCGGGGGCAAAGAGGAAGACTTGAGTTTGGTGTCGCTCGGTGTTTCGAGGACTCTGTTGAGTTCTCGCGTCAGTTGTTGATGCTGCTCTTTCATCAGATGATGCTTCGTGGTGGTCGATGAAGAGAATGATTCTGAAAGTTTAAAATTATTTTTGTTAAATAAGCAATTCACGTAGTTATATATATTTTGAACATATTAAAATAAATAATCAATTTCACAGAGAAAAATAAACAATAATGCAATACAATACAATTACCAATGGCGCTACAAGCTTTTAGGTCTAGGGTTCAGATTTCTATATATGTTCCGTGATAATTTCTCATAGGCAAGTAGGTGATCACTTCTGTGCCTGACACATGCCTCGCCGGTTTGATTACGAGCGAGTGTTATATGTGAAAATAGACAGAGAGTCCATTGGTGCACAGCCGGGAATCGAACCTACGACCTCAGGGAGTCGGACGTTGAAACCACAACACTGCTATATATTTATTATTTATACAATACATTTAAGATAGAAAAACTATGACCAAAAAAAACAGGAGGCCCATCTGATGTTAAGTGATACCGCCGACCATGGACACTCACTGCCGGAAGGCTTGCAAGTGCGTTGCCGGCCTTTTAAGAATTGGTACGCTGTTTACTTGAAGGACCCTAAGTCGAATAGATTCGGAAATACATCGATGTGCAGTATCACATAGTGGTAGTGCGAGGTGATACGGATGGTATTTTGTAATCTGTCAGATGATGATCACTCTCCATGGCAAATGCGGTAGAAGATGCAGAGTGACCCCACATCTCTACGCAACGCCAAAGGATCAAGCCGCTCGGAGAGGGATTGGTCGTCATCATTCGATATGATGAAGAGCACACAAAGAAATCCCAATAACGCAGAATACAATCTGTGGAATAATGTGTCAAAGAGTAGAAGATACGCACCAGTAACAACTTCTGAGCTCTTGATGGTGACTTCAGGAGTGGTGCTTCGGATCACTTCTTCGTTCAGTTCGGGAGTTATCGGCAAGGCTGAGGCGGCAATCTGGAATTAATAACGATTCTTAGTGGAATATAGTGAGGTAGGTTTTGAATGATATTAATATAATAGTTTTAATGTACGCCAGAATTTTCGTGCAGAAATCCTCGAAACAGTGAGGTCGCTCTGTGAAGCCTGCGAAGTGAGACTTCTGTGCTTCTGGAAGGAGTTAGGCTGGCTTAGTTAGCTAGGACTTTACGTACAACGGACCTATTGAGTAAGTGCGGAAACTGACTCCACAAACCAATAACCAAGGCTGTACATTTTGCTCTCATACTTAGTTTTATAATCGTAAAATAAAAATATGTTTATTATGGAACATAAGATACACGTACCACGTCATTAAATTTGAATCGGTAGACATCCCTACTCATCGGCAAGGAAGACAGAGGGTGTGGGCCGAGAGAAAAAGCCGGCGTAAAAAACTCTCGGTACCCTTTTAAAATAGCAAATCATCAAACAACACTTATTTTAAAACAAATACCGCAAATTAATTAGAAGTATCTTGTCTAGCACTAGTCCCAGGCCCTTTTATCAACTAGATAATCGTTAACTTTATAGTCAGCCTTTTTACACCGCCATTCTTTAATACATATATTAAAAGGCAGTGATAAAAGAGCCTCTGGGATTTTATTAAAGAAAAACTTTTCCCAAAAAAGAATTACTAACTTTAGATAGTCTAGTACGGGGAAATTGCAGCCTGCGTTTGTTCCGAGTATTAACATATGTGCGTATATTCTATTCTAGTAAACTTTAAATTTTTGTATAGATACATAATATTTTCATAAATATATTGCGAGGGAAAGGTAAGTATTGAATTTATCTCTAAGAGAATCCCTACATTTTGAATTATAAATTGCACGAATAGCCCTGTTCTGCAGGATGAAAATAGTTTCGATATCAGCAGCATGACCCCATAATAATAAACCGTTACATAGCAATTAACATTTAATTTAAACTCAAACTCAAAATAACTTTATTCATATAGTTTCTCTGCTGTATCTTACCGGCGTAGCTCTCTTCCGTCGTGTGGCGGGATGCGTGCGTCGTGGGCGCACGGCCATCTTGTGTCGGGCTGCGGAATGGGACAACGGCGCCACTCCCGGTGGAGGCTCCGATGTGTCTGAAATAATGAATAGGTTGTGACAAAATTCATCTCTAGTCCACACTTAGGGAGTGCCTGTTGTGGGTAACTAGGCAAACATAATTCCGTGGCAAAAAATAGGTTTAGTGTTACAACTAATCAAACATAAGTCTTATAAGACATTAAGTATGCGTGAATGTGTGAGTGTGTGAATAAGTGTGTGTGCGCATCTGTTGAGTGTAGCTGAGAGATATTTAAGACTAGCTGACCTGGCAAACGTTTTGCCATGTATATTATTTCTAGGGAAAATTTTTTTTAGTTCGTTAAGGGTTGTATGTATTTTTGTATGCTGTATCATAAGAAAATAAAAACAAAAAGTTGTGTCTAAAAAATATATTTTTTAGTGGTGGACTCCTTATAACTTAGGGTTTGAAAGAAGAAAGCGTTGTTTTGTTTTTTCGACCTAGAAAGAAATTAGAGCCACTCATGGCCATGTATAATACCTTTTCAAAATCCCTATTAAATGCGCCAAAACTTGTAATACAGGGTCACTTTTCGGTACAGTATATTTTTTCACAGTGGTGTCCGAAGTAAACAACAAGTTTTAGAAATTTTTAAGAAGATAAATTTTTATATCGTATAATTTAAAATTATTTTCAATACTGAGTGTATTTAACGACTTATTAACGACTATAAATAGCATGTCTAGCGCAAGGACTCGTCAGTACCAATCTAGTGGATATTATGAAAAAGATAAAGGTGTAGATTTTTATGAATTTGAATTAGAATTAGTAAAAAAAGTCAATTATTTATAAAAATGCAAAATAAATTATAACTCTGCAGGGGTTGAGCTTAGAGACCTCCCGTAGAACAATTTTTTGTAGCTGATGACCTCATCTATCCCCTATTTGCGTTTGATCCACGACTTTTTGCCCACCCTGTATACTGTATAGACTGCACACGTGCATGGAAGTTTAAATTAAAATTAGTACAGCTTAAACTAATCTCCTTCCAAGACAAAATATTACCCTAAAATAAAATATGTTTATTATGGAATATAAGATACAGATGACTTATTCCACGTCAATTAATTTCAATCGGTAGACATCCCTACTCCTCGGCAAAGACAGAGGGTGTAGGCCGAAAGAGCCGGCGTAATAAACTCTCGGTACTATTGTAATATATACCTTGGGGCCGCTAGTGGTTGGAGGCTCCATTACTCAATGTACTTACTGTATATATCAGAATGGTCGCTCCTAACGGAGGTGTCGTGTTGATGTCCGCTGCTGGTGTCCTCATCCATCTCAGAGGAGCCGACGCTGAGGAGAGAGCCATCGCTGCACGAGGACTGAGATATACCAGCATGGTGCCGCTGAAATGTTCCAATTGAGGCTATCAATGATCTAGAAAGATCGAATATACCAAGGTATTTTGTCATTATTTTTAATATATTGCGTAACAGTTTCATCATTTCTTGAAGTGAAACTTCTTTGGGCTCATGAGGTTAAAATTTTTACGAAACGTCACGAAGATGTACAGCGTTTTTGTAGAAGAAAAGGGACAGAGTAAGAGGGTGAACCTTACAGAAATTCTATTTTTAAAATTAAAATTTCGTAAAGAGAATTTATAAATGAGTATTTTATATTTTATGCGAAATAATTTAGTGAAATTTCAAATGACGAATTGTAAATAAAATGCCACGTGTTTTTATTATCCAAGAAATAAAAGTAAAAAATTAAATTTATTATTTGTATTCATTTTCGACACTTAATATTTTAATGACAATTTTTATTATTTATTTATTTATTTTTTATTTAAATTCCTAACATATCTTCCCTTTTCCCTCCCTCTAAGTCTCGGAAATCTAAAGTTCTAGATTTGTATAATTATGAACAAGAGTTAAAGATTAGTTTGCCAAAGAAGTTTCACTTCTGTCATGTGGACTTTGTACGCACGCACTTTTTTACGTCTAATCCATATTTTAATAGGTATTTTAACAATACTTGTGCTCTAATATCGATATGAAGGTAGCGTAGATAGTTTCGTGAGCGTATTCGGTTAGTTAGTTATTATATAACTAAACGTATCGTATTCAAACTAATAACAAATAGTATCCAAAATCAAGCAGTGTTGGCTTCAGCGTGATTCTCATCCTTGAGGTCGTAGGTTCGTTCCCCAGCACCAACGGACTTTCCATGTGCGCATTTAGAACTCGATCGGTGAAGGAAAACATCGTGAGGAATATCATGCTATCAGACCCAAGAAGTCGACGGCGTGTGTCAGGCACAGGCTGATCACCTACTTGCCTATTAGATTGACAAATGATCATGTAAGACTAGGCGGTATGGTCGAAAGACTATAGTCTGCGCCGTGGGCGAAAAAAAAGGCAGATAATTTGGAATACATTTTTATACGTTGTCTCTTCACTGAGACATCGTAGATTATCATCTAGCAAAACCAGTGGCGGATTTACAAATTTTCTAATAGGCTGTGAAGTTTGTGCCGCTCTCGCCTCTACAGTTGTTAACTCGTAGATATTTTAACAATCCCAAATTGTACGTAAAATAGACTCTAATTGAGCACAAAATTATACACAAACCATCCAGTTTGCAGCCTCCAACCAGTAGTAAGACAAACATGTATACGTTGATAGGGAAAGAGAGAAGAGGGAAATACATTTTAAGCAATTTCGCTCTTCTCACTTATAAAGCTGAGATGAGGGCGCAGAGGTGGAGTACTGGTTGGGGGCTGCGAACTACCAGTTTTATTCTAGAATATGGATATTTTCTAAACCAAATGTAAAATGACAAATGAGAGGTGAAAGATTGTTGCAGACTCCTGTAAAACATCAGAAAACAAAATCTGTTTGATTTCTAAGAGGTAGCAATTCACTCCCCAAATTTGCCGCCCCAAAATCTGCCACCCTAGGCTCCACTCTACTCAGCCTGGTAAATCCCCCACTGGACCAAACTTAAGACTAATAAGTAACTTAACTACTTTACTAAGTGTCCAATATCACTTACAGTCTCTATTAAGAGACACTCTGTTCTTGTGTTCTATACGTTAATATACATTTAAATTTCAATTCTAAAGGAAAATTAACTGCCAGTTCTTGGCGTAGAACGTACGAAAAGAACCAGTGTTTTTCAGTTAGTTTATTGCCAGTTATTCTCTTCCGTTCTACGCCCTTTGAGAACTGGCAGTAAATGTAAAATAAGAAGCATTTAATGTATATTTTTTGACGTTCATAAGTGTACATTGTGTTACCTATATATAAATAAATGATTTTTGACTTGTGACTTTTTTTTTAAATAATTATAATAATTATTACTTAAAAAGTTACCTTTATATTAGCACTAATGAATCTCCGTCGCGGCGGGCGTCTAACTCCAACATCACTTGTATTAGTCACATATAACATCATTTTTATGTCTTTAAAACAAAACTCAGTACATCACATATAGGTATTTAAATCTACTATAACATATGTTTGCATGGCGCGATGTTACGCGCTCTGCTCTATGGCGTAGAATCTTGGACGCTGTCAGAGACAATGTCCAAAAAACTGGAAGCGTTCTAGATCTGGGTTTACCGACGTAAGCTTAAAATATCTTGGACAGACTGCATACGAAATACAGCTGCTGGACAGAATGCAGAAGAACAAAGTGCTTATGACGGTTTAGAAGAGAAAACGATGAAACATACGAGCTCCTTCAACTAATCATACAAGGCAAAGAGGCAGGTAGAAGGAGACCTGGCCGCAGCGCAGATCTTGGTTGAAATTAAGACAATAGTTTGGTCAAAGCACCAAGTCATTGTTTAGAAGGGGCATCCAAAACTAAACTAGCCATGATGATCGCCAACCTTCGCAAAGAGATGGCACTTTGAGAAGATAACATTCGCCTCTACGATCAACCCCTATTTTTTATTTGTTAATTAAAATCTTATGACTTGAACTCTAAGGTTTATATAGAGTAAAATTCACAGAAAAACCTAAAAAGTGTTCATTCCAGAAAACCGAACAGTCTATTGGGTAGCATAGCAAAATGTTCCATGTTAATGTATACTAAAAAGGCTAGGCTAAAGGTTCGCGGGGGCAACTAGTTTTTGTATATAATTTCCGTAGTACTGTTAACACCCGTAGCACTGATGTGGCGACCTTGTATTGTAAGTTACTTGGTACCGAGACTAGAACTTTGGCAATATTGCCAGGAGAGTACCAAATAGTCTCGACAAGTTGGTAATGATAGGGACGAGTGATGGCAGGAGAAGTAGGGGTCGATCGCCTACCTGTTGGTGTACCAAAGACAACCCAAGCTGAGGATGGAGTGGTATGGAGGCAGCAAGTCGACGTGTATAGAAGTTTTCAAGACAGGCACGACTTTCAGTAATGAAGTTTGAGAAGCAGAAGAAGAGTACCAAGGCGGGTCTAATGTTTTATAAGTAATAGTCATAATTAAAAATTGATAAATAGAAAATTAAAACAAGTTTGGTCCTTATGGCAGTGTACCTTTAACGCTGGCATTTCCTCGTATTGCGATACTTATTCGTTGAGCGAGGAAAGACCCAGTTCTGAGTCGGAACTGTCATGCACCTACTTAAAATATTAAGCTGTGCACTTGAACCCACACAAATAAAAACTAACTAAAAACTTTGCACTTAAAATTCGTACACGAACGAAAAACTACAAAGATCTCTATGGTTAGAGAAAATAAATTTGACTGCAGCGCTCGAATGCAAAGTGATATTTCAGATAATTTGATTTTTATCGCAATGATAAGATTACCAAGTGTCATAAAACATCAAGATAAATCTACTTTGTGTATGAGAGAAATGTTTTAAGAATATCATAGTTATTAAGTTATTGTCAAATATACACATGAAAGGGCATTTAAATAGCCAATTAAAGGTAATCATTTCATAAAAGAAGATAGAGGAACTCACTCCAACACCATAGGCGAACACAAGCCCCGTCGATTTGAGGGGGTGGCACCATATGCAAGAGTAAAGAAAGAGAAATATCTCTGTTGTTAATAAATTATGGATTATTTATCTAAACAAATGCGTAAAAAATAATTACTACAAACCTACCAAAACTTATTTATTTGACCATATAGGTGGTACGTCTTATTTGAGGGCGTTTCCCAAAACCTTTAGAAACTTAAAATCCAAAATTGAATATAATTTAACAAGAAAACAATTTATAATCCACAAAATCAAACAACTTTATTCATACAGGTAAACAAGTGCACTTGTGAACGTTGACAGAAGAAATTAAATTGATTCTAAATTTACATTTACTACCAGTTCGCAAGACAAGGGCGTAGTGCGGGCAACAAGAACTGGCACAACGTATACACGGCAATCACCATCCCTATTATAAGCAGTCCAAGTATAGGGCCGGCCAAGATACCGTTGGATCAACAGAATAAAGTAGGACCTGCTACAACTGGAAGACAGCACAGCAGTGAGTATGACAGAGTTTTGGAAGATGCAAGAACGTGGCAGAACCAGAAGAGTCTCAACCTTCAAAAATCAGGCGGTATGTGCCTGCCAAAGTCTAACACATAGGTCTTCTGGTATAATGGTTGCAGCTATTTTCAAACATTGTGTAAAATAAAAAACTTGGCGATTAAAAAGAGTGGCGGAGAGTTTATTGCCAGTTCTTCTCTCCCGTTCTACGCCCTTGATTTGAGAACTGGCAGTAAATGTAAAATTAAAAGCATTTCCTTTTTTTTACTTTCATAAGTGTACATTGTGTTACCTATATGAATAAATGATTTTTACTTTGACTTAGAAGTACTGGTGAATCTATTGTGAAAACTAAACGTTTATATGTAAATCGAAGATAGTAAATACGTCATTGTATGTCATGATAACATATAATCTGCTGATTATTATTATCACTATTAATGCAGGTCTTAAAGTATTGCAATTTATCTAAAATATTAGGTCCTTACATATGAAATTGGCGTTTTGTATGGGAGGAATAAAAAAGTAGACTTTTTTAAATAGAATATATTAAATAAATCAAATTCGGAGTCATTTTCGCTTGGGGCGCGATATTTCATGTATTCCATTTTATAAATAGTGACGCAAAGAAAATTAAATGAATGATGGTTTTCGAAAAACAAATGCACAAGTATTATTATAGCTAGTATTATAGCTGTAAAAAATTGAATCTGGAATTCCTAACTAAAGAGGAGATATAATTTCATATGTAAGGACCTTATTTTATCAAAACGAATTATGTATACATAAATAATGGAGCCCAGCCGTAAGTAGGCGAAAATTAATAAAACTAAATTAAACTCGATATAACTCAGTCAATGAAATAATAGCACGTCACCTTGAAATTCGATATTTCACTCGGATACTATGTCGAAATGTAACACATACTATCAGCAAATTCAACTATACATTAAATTTATTTTAATCAACTTTTAACCATTTGTCAAGTTTGAAAGAAGAGGACTGGACGCCATCAGCAGGCAGTACTGTGAAATGTTCGTCACATAAATAAATAAAAAGTGTGTGTGTACAAAGTACACATGTCAGTAGTGAAACTTCAGTGGCAAACTAATCTTGAAGTGTTGTTCATATTTATACAAATCAAAAAGTTTAGATTTCCGATACATAGAGGGACGGAAAAAGAAAGATATGTTAGGAATGTAATGAATTTAATAAATAATAAATATTAATATAATAAATAATAAATAATAATATAATAAATAATATAATATAAAATAATAAATAATAAATAATAAATAATAATGTGACGGTAAATTTTTTTCCAACGCCGATAAAGAAGTTTGACTTCAAAAAGGAACATGGCGCGTAACCGAAAAACGTGACGCGTACGGCGTAACGAAAAAATGTTACACTAAATTTTTTCCAACCTCGATAAAGAAGTTTCACTTCAATAAACAGTTTTCCTATAGGTTATATCCGCCAGAGTCCACGGCGTATTTCCAGCTGTTCCTGAACCTGATTCTAAGTGGGCCAAGGCTCACTTTGGGTCAGCTCGGAGTAGCTTTTTGAAGTTATACTTCTTTTGGCTCGTTAGGGAAAAATGATGAGAGTAAATTTTTACGATGCGCGCGCACACCCTCACAAAAAACCGACACCCTGAAGTTAGCATAGTCAACATTTTATTATATGTCCATTTCTTTAGTTATGTAGAAATATTTTTTGTGATATTTAAATAAACTTTATTTAACTAGATAATGCGTTATAATAAAACTTTCAATGTATTAAATATACCTTTTTTCAATTGTTAGTGTCGTTTTTTCAACAAACTTAGAATACAATTTTTGAAAAGATTTTTATCTTGTTACGCCAAAGAAGTATAACTTCTAACGCGAATACATAAGTATACACACAATTTTTTATGTTACATCCAGGAAGGTGTAGAAAGACCTATTGAATTTTATTCGGGATTATGGTCGTCGGGTTATGTTTTTTGAATCTAGATAATTATAATATTGTTCTAGCATGGTTCAGAGAAGATACTAATATCCGAACTCACAATTATCTTTTTAACTATCGTTTGCTGATGGTACGTTTCGCGTGACGGATGCAATAAATCAAAATATTTTGATTAAAATTTTTGTTGTTAATTATAATTCGTACGAAAATAGGACGATTAGAAAATTCTTAAGAGGAATGTCGACACAAAACAGAAAACAATATGTTATGATTTTATTACCAAAGCGATTCCGGCTTGGGACGGCTGGGTATTTCATTAATTTCGGAAATAAATCCACTTTTTATCATATTTGGATACTACATTGACTAAATATTACGGCTACACTAAAAAACAAATTCCATATGTTTTAAATTTCAAATTAATCAGTCGGTAACATGTGATGTTTCTAGAAAACTGTGTAATTTAATGTTTTTATTTTTATTTGTTTCAAAACAAACCCTTTTGTTTGCTTGTATGCCAATTTTCATAATAACAGAATATGAATTAAAATAGTTATGACAAAAACTAACATGATTGTATTATTTTGAAATGGCTGTCCTGTAAGGTTTACTATTTGTCAGATCCGTCACTATTCTACGATTATGACGAAATATAGCTCATGTTCACGGATAATGGTGGATTTTTTTGATCATTATAAAACATACAAATCTTTCCTCTATAATATTAGTATAAACTTTTATTTCGGACCCAAAATCCATGGAACTGTGGTGGTCTCAGCGTGCGACGCTCATCAGTGAGGTTGTAGGTACGATCCCCGGCTGTGCACCAATGAACTTTCTTTCAATGTGCAAAATTATTTGAACGGCGAAAGCTTGCTCAAAACTCCTTAAAAAACCAAACCCAACAACTGCGTGTGACACAGTAGGCTGATCTTACTTCGGTTCAAAGATACTTTATATCTCTAAGAATTATACATTCACTTAGCGAGAAAATTTAGAGTAAGTTAGTTATGTACACATCTGTGTGAAACTAAACCATATAAAAAGAAAATTTTAGTTTCTAACAATATGTACTATATTTTTTACAAAAGTGCAGGAAGGTAGCATCGATGTTACAACAGGCATTATGTGACTAATGAATAGTAATAATTTCTTAAACTCTCGATATCTTACTTGCCTATTAGATTGACAAATATGTATGATACTGAAATCTGAGGCCCAGACCTAAAAGGTTGTAGCGCCGCTGATTTATTAAACCCTAGGCACACTGGTTGAACTTTCTACTTTCTACGCTTCAATTGTTGTGCGTAATTATCGGTTATCTGATAGTCTTTTCTTTCGTTGTTTTACTTTTACATTTTCTTTAAATGGAAAACTTTCGAAAATTTATTTAGTAAAGGACTTACTCAGAACAATTAGGGTGTAACACTAGACTCTACCTATAAACAATCTTTTAAAATGGTTCAATTCACGTAATTTAGATTTTTTGAGATCAAGGTTTTTCACAAGTGTGTATGATCTCGTACACGTTATATTACTGGTCGTAGGTTCGATCTCCGGTTGTGCACCAATGGACTTTCTAAGCGCCCATTTGTGAGGAATGTCATGTATGTCAGGCAGAAACCTTTTAGATTGATAAAATATATAACAGATACAGAAATGAAAGGCCCAAAAACAGGTTGTATCGCCACTGATTTATTTTATATTTTACTAGCCCGTTTCGCGCCCGCTTTGCTGGACGAATTAAAATAAATTTTATGTTTCATTATTTTATTTTTTTTTCATATTTTTATTATTCTTCATTTTAACTTCCCGCTAAGAAAATTGAAATATTTCGAAAATCGAGTTTTTAACAGATGTTGACGTTTAGAGGTTCTAGGAAGCTTCCCCGAATGTTTCCGCGGTGAAGTCCGTATGGATAAATTTTCATAAAAGTAAAACAGCAATAAAAAAACGTTGGAATTTAATAAATAAATAAAACGGAAAGTTGGAATTTAATAAATAAATAGCCATAAACCATCTAGGAAAAAATTCGCATCGAATGGTGGTAGTTTCATGTCGATACGATCAGTGGTTTAGGCGTGATTGAGCCTCAAACGAAGACCATTTTCATTATATATACTAGCTGGCCTGGCGAACATCGTACCGCCTAACAGTCTATTCTTTATTTGTTTAAAATACTTAGTAAGATAAAAAAAGAAAGTTGATAAGACAACAAATACATTATGTCAAAAATAAAAATTTAGCTTCCCGGAACCCCTCCACTAACACTTGAACTCTATGATATGGTATTAAAGTTCAAATTGACTTTTAAGTATTATTACGAATATTTTGTATGGGAATATAGAAAAGTTGTTTTTAGACTTTTTCACTCATTTTTTTTTAATTTTTCTCTCCGTAAGAACCATCCTCATACTTCAAGGAATATTATAAAAAAAAATCAGACAAATCGGTCAAGCCGTTTTCATGTTATGTCGTGACAACGGAAATCGGGTTTCATTTTTATATATATAGATATATAGATTTATAGAATAGATAGTGAAAAGATAGCACTATAAAATAAATGCTAAACCGAGATTGTGTTGAACTGTTTATTGAAAAAGCAGTCAATTGTGAACCGGAAGTAGGGTGTTGTGATTTTGTATAATAAACAGTGAGGATTCTGTTATATTGTTTATGTACAGGAAAGTTTTAAAGGTATCTTTATAATAATAAAAAATACGTGTGGCACTCGGGGACTGCCGTGGTAAAGCTATTGCATAGCATTTTTTACAAACTTATGCAATATAATTATTTATTTATTTTTTGCAGTATTTTTTTTCTTTGATATTAATTCAATCTACCACTCTACCAGACTCAGACTAACACGCCTATCCGATCACGCTAAACCGATGTGAGACAAAAATAGAAAAAGCTGTATCAAGGAAGAATGATTTATCGAGCTACCATGGGCCTATAGCGAAATTATATTAAATTCCATGTTAAAACCCTTCTTTTTCTACGTAAGCCTTAACCTTTTTATATATAAAAATATATGTTTACCCTCATATTCATAAAAACTTAACGTTTTTATAGAATACAAGCAAACAGGCAGAAGGCTCACCTGATGATCGAGGCTCGCAAGCGCGTTGCCGGCCTTTTTAAACTATCACTAAGTACTCTTTCTACTAGAGGCCTAAAAATACTCTTATATAATGAAGCATTATACCAAAGGTTCAAAATCAACAACGAAACATTTTAGTTTGTTCACCTTTAATTTTGCAAGTGTACGCATCACTGCGCATGTGCACACATGACAGTACACGATAAATTGAATGCCATCAAAAACATATGTAGACCAATTCACGCAATATTCTTCTACTGTAAAAAGTTGTGAGATCCATGTACCTAGTACCATTTATTTCTTAGGGGCTTTCAAGGATTAGGATCATTTAAATAATCGACTAATTTATAAAAAAAACTGAATTTATTCAGTGCTAATTCTCTAACTTCGCTTGGGAGTTTGTTGTAAAAACGAATACAATTTCCATATAAGGAGAGGTTTATCTTCTGGAGCCTGGTTGGTTGTACCTTCTGTTTCGACTGGTGAAAGTCACCATTTGTTTTAAAATCGTTAAAAAAATTTTGTACATACAACAAGGCTTCAAGAATATTTACGAGGCTGACTGTTCTCCAGTGATGGAGAGGCAACAATAGAAGAAGAAGTTGGAAGTAGCGTCTCTTAGGGTGAGATCTATAGTCCGCACTTGGACTTTGCTCAGACTTACCTTACGAAAAACTTTGCCTAGTGTACACTAAGGTTAAACTATGATTTCGTATTTATAGACATTTTAACGGTGAGATTAAGCTAAGCCCAAGCTAAGACAGCAAATGTCAAAATACAAATTGATGTTTCAGTTCATGCAATACTTTGTTTATTATCCTTTAAAAAAGTAAACAATAACAAATATTTAAACATCTAAAACGGTACACATATATCTTCAATTTATTGTTATTTATGTATTCATTTATTTTATTATTGCAATAACTAGAAATTTACGAGTAACCTTTAGAAAATGTATTAATTATTTAAAGATGACAATAATTTTGTTACGTAGAACGGATCGCATTGTTTTGACAACAGCAACAGAGCACTTGTATCAAATATCAACAATTGAAAATTTTGCCTAAAGTGTTGTATATGTTCGGAACGAATACAACCAAAATCTTTCCATCCTGTACGGTGAGAATGAATTCAAAAGAAGGAACCGTATTTTGAAACACACGGTATTAAATGTGATCCTGCCACTGATCATTACAAACTTGCAACCTTATAACAACAGAGGATCGCCAAACCTACCGCAATTGCAAATACTTTTTGCATTAAGGCATAAAAATGCAACTGGATGTTTTCAGGTAATATTGTGTTCATAAATATGTATGGTTTTTCGATTTGAATATTATAGGTACCTATGTATTCTCAAATGATTTTAAATACATTATATGTTGAAGACATTTGTCTTCTGACTTTCAGAAACATAACATATATGTAACTAATAATAATTCATTGACATTACAGATGGTGTGTGGTGATCTGAACAGAATAAGCCAATCTACAGTCTGTTTAATTATAAATAAAGTCTCTGCAGAGTTGAGTAAATTACTTCCTAGATTTGTAAATTTTCCAAGAAATATGAACACAGCCAAAAGGAAGTTTGAAGAATTAATAAGATCTAATACTCACCATGACCTAAACAGTATAATCAGAGCTATTGACTGCACCCATATAAAAATTAATAGACCCAAAGGTATCGCTCACTCTGAAGCATACAGAAATAAAAAAGGGTAATTTTCTGTAAATGTGCAAGCAATAATAGGGCCTGATATGGAAATATTTGATATAGTGACCAGGTGGCCTGGTAGTTCACACGACAGCAGGATATTTAGAAACTGCCAGGCGTATGCAAGGCTGCTAAATGGTGAACTAGAAGGAGTTTTAGTAGGTGACAGCGGTTATCCGGCACTTAACTTCATGTTAACAACACTTTTATATCCAACGACAAGAGCTGACAATAATTATAATTATTCTCAAATAAGAACTAGGCATATTGTTGAAAGGGTTTTCGGAGTGTAGAAAAGGAAATTTCCATGTTTACAGCTAGGACTACAGTCAAAATTGACAAAATATACTAGTTATATATAATTATAGCTTGTGCTGTATTGCATAATATAGGTATATAGAGTCATAAGCATCCCCTATGCTTATGATGATGGTGATCTTGCTGACAGCAGAAGTTGAGTAACACAGAAACAATGAAAGATCTCCTACAGGTCTAGCATTCCGGCAATCTGTGATTGCACAATTTAACTAGGTAATTTGTTCGGTAATAAAGAATATCAAAACAAAACTTGTTTCATTTTAAACATTTATTTTCTGATTCTTTTTTTGAGTGTAATACATATTTCTAATACTAATTTATATTTTTGTTGAAGAAATTCTATTTCTAACAGATTTTTTAATTTTATATGTTCCACTCCTATCTCAAATTTTTTAGGGTAGTCAGGTAATAAATGGTAGAAGATTCAGGGAAACGAAAATAACAGATGTGAAGCGAGAGTCATCGGTTAGGTTATAGTTTGAATTTCGTTGTCACTATAATATGCCAGGGCTGCCAGGTGACAGATACGATATCACACCAGTTATTTATAAGATCTCTCAAAAATGGGGTTGAACACTTATATAAATAATGTAAATAAACAACAATAGATACCATAATAATGTATAATTATTTTATTTCATGCATTTCATAGGTATTTATCAAGATCATTTAAAATTTCTTTGAATTCAAATTCTATTTTTCCCAAAGTCTATGGAACTCTGATACCAAATGGCAACACCGTTCATTAAAAACCGACAAAAATAAAAAGTCCAGTAAAAGATATGATGGTAGAGCAAATTTTAGGCCATTATTTTTGTTAGGCTTATAGTCAAAGTTTTTGGTAAGTCGTCGATTTCGTGGACTTGAGATTAAGCTAAGCCAACACTAGGGAGGGATTCGCAGTTTGCTCTATAAATACCGACTGTGTCTTAGCTCGATAGTTAAGTCAGAGTAAAGTCCAAGTGCGGACTATAGATCTCACCCTGAATCTTATCAGTAATAAGTTTGAACAAACTTTCGTTTATAATGCGTTAGAAATAAAACCTTTGCGGTATGAAATTATAGATTTTCTCCAGGAATGTGGTTGACAGCTGATTCTATTTTTACAACCTGATCTTGAGATATTAATTACGTTCTATGATTATTAATTGTAATCTAGTTACAACACAGGGGCCCTAGTGTGGCCTAGCGTTATATGAATTTTGTGTCAACCATATTTCTGTCATTATAATTATTTAAATTTACTAAATTTTTGGAGTATTTATGTAATGTATTGAATCACAATACCACAGGAATAGGCCCAGGTCTTCCTTGGGAGATACTACCTCCAAGTACATATTATAAATTATATTTTTTGTCGTCATTATTGTAGTGTAAGGATAATGAATATATTCTTGTAAATGAATAAATAAATTCAAATTCAAAAATCATTTATTCACGTAGGTAACACAATGTACACTTGTGATTCGTCATTAAAGAAATAAATATTAATGCTTCTAATTTTACATTTACTGCCAGTTCTCAAATCAAGGGCGTAGAACGGAAGAGAAGAACTGGCAATAACTCTCCGCCACTCTTTTTAATCGCCATGTTTTTTTTTTTTTTTTTTTTACACAACGTTTGTAAGGAGTAAATAATAATAATCAAAATCTATAATTACATATTTAAAATTAAAAATCTATTTATACAGGCTTTAAAATATTGAAGTTATGCTAATTATTGAAAGACACTACAATAAAATAATCATAAGCGGACTTCTATACGCAAAGATGTACTTGTTAGTACCGTGGTCACCATATATGTATTAAAAAAGTCTTAAGAAAGCACGGTTGCCGTGGTAACTTTCTACACGTTCTAACAAGTTTACAGAAGATTTGATTGTGTATTCCCGTTTTTTTTATTTTTATTTTATACGGGACGGCCAAAAAGGGCAGTCATCACATGCCCATAGACAACCACTTTTAGTGGGTGCGTTGCCGGCCTTTGAGGGAGGAGTACACCCGAATTTTCAAGTCTGTCCCAGTTATAATTATTTAAACAAATCATTGGCACTACAACCTTTTTAGGTCTGGGCCTCAGATTTCTGTATCTGTTTCATGATCATGTCAATCTAATAGTCAAGTAGGTGACTTTTCGAGTCTAAGGTCATTCCTCACGATGTTTTCCTTCACCGTTCGAGCGAATGTTAAATGCGCACATAGAAAGAAAGTACATTGGTGCACAGCCGGGGATCGAACCTACGACTTCAGGGATGAGAGTCGCACACTGAAGTTACCCAACACTGCTCAGTTATACTTGTTAATCCTGTACAATGTAAATTTATTCGAAGTGCTGGAGTTAACACGAACCAATTTCATTATAATTCCTTATTGGATTACATCAAAACCATTGGATAATCGTTGTTTAGAATTAATCCATTTTTGGTCATTCGTTACGTTATTATTGCATAAATAATAAACATTTACTTCCGAATAGAAATGGATTGCCACTTCCCCAACCATGGTCAGCATAAGGTAGATAGAAATACATAATAATTTCATTTGACTGATGAATCCATCATTTTAACAATTTTTCCAGCATATTTGAGCAGTGTTGGCCTAGTGGCTTCAGTGTGGGACTCTCATACCTTACGTCGTAGGTTCGATCCCCGGCTGAGCACCAATGGACTTTCTTTCTTTCTATTTGGGGTCAGTTATTAGGGAGCGTTAAAGTTTTACGTCACGCCATTTTTGGATATTAATGACCCCCAGTTAATTAACTGTCATTGATAAAATAAATATTTGAATGTTAGTATAATTATACTGATTCAATCATTATTGATGAGTAATTACAAATACTAATTAAGATTATCTGGCACGTGGGTTTGAGGAAACAAATATTTTAGTTTTCAACAGTCTTTTGGTAATTAAGAATAAAATAATAAAGAATACAAACAACCACAGCACACGCATTACAAACTTGAAACGAACCGAAAGGGAAAAGGGTTATATTTTTTTCTTCTTTGATGTGTTTTTGTTAGTAATAAATGTTGTCTTTGTCTAAATTTTGACACAGATATTTCTATGGGACAAGGGCAAACAATAATAAAGAGCTAAATGCCGCCCATCGACACCTACGCGGCTTTACGGATGAGTGGTCGACCTTTGAGGGAATGGAATAATGAAACCTTTTTTTTTTTCGAAGGCTTTATTAGAATCAAGGAATATTTGTATCTTTGGAACGAATACACTAAAAAACTACTAGTCTGAATGCAAACTTTAACCGTTAGCTACTACATAATCTTAGAGGATATAAGGTATATTATGGCGGAGATCCTAAATGAATTGCCGAAAAAGGATGAGCTTTGAAATGAAGTTTCCAATAAGCATCTATTAGAGGAGCGTAACATAGTTATAAGGACCTGAGAATTTGAAACCATTTTTAAGATAGGAGGGAGTTTTGGTATTGAAAACAATTGAGTAAAGAATTAAATAATATAGGAAATTATAAACTGTTTGCAACCTGTCAACCTGATCAGGGAGAAGCAGCATTCCCGTGGAGACTTAGACTGAAGGTCTTTAATAAATCGGTACGTTGTCGAAGGATCCAGATCGAATCGGTTCGGAAATATTTAATAATCGCGTTTAAAACAAGTTCTATGTAGTTGCGAAAGTTTTTATAATCCAATTAAAAGTCACCAAGAACTTTGACCCATTACAAATAATTACAAAATTGATAAGCATAGGCGTATTGAATTGTTTTCTCCAAATTTGTTATTATGAAATGGAGATTTACAACGAACTTAGTAGACTGAATGTCACAAATTTGTTTAGCTAATTTTGAGTTCAACCATAAATTCAGAAGCAAGAACTCATGTAAGCCATCGCGGAATACGCTAAACCTACATCATCAGCACACCCCCCACTTCCACTTTCACACCAACACACAACACAACCGAATTAGGTATTACTTTTAAAATCTATATACATATATAAAAATGAATCCCTATTTTCCTTGGTCACGGCATCACGCGTGAACGGCTGGACCGATTTCGCTAATTCTTTCTTTGTTGTGTTTGTTATTGTCAGGAGAAGGTTCTTATAAAGAAAAATTAAGAAAATCGCTCGGAAAATTAGAAAATTTAAGAATACTTAACTATACAATTCAAACTTTTTTGATGTAACCTTATGGCGTTTGACATAACTTGGAAGAATGCGTGCTGCAAATATCAAAAGTATAAAGAGTGACTCTTTGACGTAAGAATGAATTTTTGTAAGAAGAATTGAATTGATGTAAGAAAAATGAATATCGTTTAAAACAAATGCTTCGATCGGAGTTATTATGTTGATAAAATACACATAAAATAATTATATACGAGCCAGAAAAACAAACAAAGAATGTTGTATATCATTAAGCATTAGAATAATAAACACTTTGTTTCTGAAATATTTTTTAATTAATTTTACCAATTCGAAATCAATATTCATAGTTAATATTCAACGTCTGACGGGTCCGCTAGTGTATTGAACATTTGTTCCTTCTGTAAATCTTTGAACCTTTTTGTATATTATGTATTCCATCTTTTCTATATGTTTAGCATAATTGTTTTTTATATATAACTAGCTGACCTGGCAAATGTCGTTTCGCCATGTATATAATTTATAATAAAAAATAGGGGTTGATCGTAGAGGTGTGAAAATTAGGGGTTGTATGTATTTTTTAATGCTGTATCATAAAAAAAAATAGGGGTGGACTACCCTTAACATTTAGGGGGATGAAAAATAGATGTTGTCCGATTCTCAGACATACTCAATATGCACACAAAATTTCATGAGAATCGGTCGAGCCGTTTCGGAGGAGTTTAACCACAAACACCGCGACACGAGAATTTTATATATTAGACTAGCTGATCTGGCAAACGTCGTTATGCCATGTTTATCATATACTATGTAATCTGTAGGATGACGAAATAAATAAGCGTATTGACCAGTGTTAAGCCTAGACGTAACTTTCTATATAATTCTTGCTTGGTGAAGGAAAACATCGTGAGGAATTAATAATACGCATTCGATTTGATGGCATAGTTCACAGAAGGCTCATCCAGGTCTATCTTTATTTGGGAAACAATCAGATACATCTCTATACAATAAAAGAGTTAACAAATAAACACATTGGATATATCCACAAAAAGTTTCACTGATAAAACATAAGATAGAAAGCAGCTGCATGACAGCACAAAATTAATAAATCCGGATAACGACAAACATACTAGTAGCTATAATATAGAAAAAAGATAACTTTGCTCAAGGCACTGCTCATGAGCTACCTTTTGGAAGGGGCAACTAGAATCTTTTTTTTTAATGGCTCTGGCACGATTTATGCCAGCGTCAAGTATAGGATTTTTTATAATTCGTTCTTGTCTTTAGAAATTCGACCGTGTCCTCCATGTACGGTTTAAGCACTCGCCCGGTACCGCACAACCCACCCAAAGGCCGAGAACAAATTTAAATTAAATTAAAACTTGCCCTCGAACCGGGAATCGAACCCGGTACCCCTCACCTAGCTGCCACTTAATAAGACCGCTAGGCTATGAGGCCCCTAAACTAGAATCTTTTTATATTTTATTTGACGTTCAAAGATGCCATTTTAGGTGGTCTAATTGAAGTAATTTATTTGAGTTTTTGACTTTGACGTAACTCCACACGGGCAGGGGTTGTTCAAAGATACTGTTTTACAACGCAATAAATTCCATTACTAAGGAGATTACAGGCTGTAAGGTATGACGTCATAAACCTATCGATTCCACCTTAAAGGCTTCGTACGCCCACGAGAGCAAAGGTCAGTTGTGTAAACCTACTAAGCGTGGTAATAGATTGAGCGCATTGTATAAAAATAAACCTCGAAAACCTCTAGGCCACAGATTTCGTTATCATTCGTTCTTTAACCTTCCGACTCCCAGAACCAACATTAGGAGCCTCATCATCAGCATCAGAGGATGTCTTCTGCCTTGGATTCTGCCACTAACATTGACCGTTTTTCGCACTCCTCTACTGCTTCATTTAAAAATAACTTAAAACAACTATTTACCTATGCCTTTTTACACGCTTTATATTAGCTTCACCTGTATGTATGTATGTATGTATGTAACTGACTCCTTCGGACTCGATTTTGACCCACTTTTAACGGACAGATTTAATTCAAACTTTGCGCACCTGTCAAAGATCGATGACAATGCAATAATCCGAAAAAAAAATGAAAAAAAAAAAATTAACTAAAAAAATAAATAATAGTTAAAAAAAACTAAAAAACACGCTTTTAAAGTTAAAATACTGGTTTTATTGTGTTTCATTACCATTTTCAGCCTAAATTAGGAATTATTTTTCACTTTTTAGTTTGATGTGCTTTAAAAGCGTGTTTTTTAGTTTTTTTTAACTATTATTTTTTATGTAATAGGAGGCAAACGGAGAGAGAGCAGTGTTGGCCTAGTGGCTTCAGCGACTCTTATACCTGAGGTCGTAGGTTCGATCCCCGGCTGTGCACTAATGGAATTTCTTTCTATGTGCGCATTTAACATTCGCTGGAATGGTGAAGGAAAACATCGTTAGGAAACCGACATGTCTTAGACCCAAAAAGTCGACGGCGTGTGAGGCACTGGAGGCTGATCACCTACTTACCTATTAGATTTAAAAATGATCATGAAACAGATTCAGAAATCTGAGGCCAAGACCTGAAGAGGTTGTAGCGCCACTGATTTATTTTTATTTTTCTAGGAGGATTTTTTTTAGGAAACGGGCAGGAGGCTCATCTGATGTTAAGTGATACCGCTGCCCATGGGCACTCACATTGCCAGAAGGCTCGCAAGTGCGTTGCCGGCCTTTTGGAATTGGTACGCTCTTTTGAAGGACCCGTCTCGCACATGCTAATCGTTGTCAGCATATGGTAGACAGGCGGGTCCATGGACAGTCATTGCCAGAGAGTTCGCGAGTACGTTACCGGCGTTTAGGAATTGGTGCGCTCTTTTCTTGAAAGACACGTCTACCATCGCCGATAGTTAACTCGGCATTGGTAGACAGGACAGTCCATGGACACTCAATACCAGAGAGCTCGCGAGTGCGTTGCTGACCTTAAGGAATTGGTAAGGTCTTTTCTGGAAGGACCTGTTTAGCATACGAGTCCATAGACACCCTTATTGTCAGAAAGCTCGCGAGTGCGTTGCCGGCCTTTTACAATTGGTATTGAGTCAATATCTAATGGTGCCCTACGCCATCTTTAATGTACTTTTATTCATATTTTAACCTCAAATGGATTTTAACAGCGCTTGAAATATTAGTCAACAGTTAACAAGTAACAGTGAATGAATAACGGAATGACGTGAGAATTCGATATTGATTACAAGTCATCGTGTTGAGAATTTCTTTACAAATGAATAATGACGGTAAATACGTTGCTTTGCACATTGATATTTTGTATGGTATAAGTACTGTCTTTTTTTAGGCCAAACGGGTCAGAGATTCATGATGTTAAGTTTAAAAATGTCCATGGGCGGCTTAGCATCAGATAAGTAAGCCCGTATGTATGTTTTATATATGTATATAAAAAAGAGTGGCGGAGAGTTCATTGCCAGTTCTCTTCCGTTCTACGCCCTTGATTTGGGAACGGCAGTAAATGTAAAATAAGTATGATATTTCTTTTTGACGTTCATAAGTGTACCTAAATAAATAAATGATTTTGATTTGATTTGATACACAAAAAAGGGGCACCCATGGATACGGCCGGTAGTCTCCAAGTGCAGGACGCGAAGTCGAATTGGATTTTACTGGAGGCTGGGGGCCGGCCCCGAGTTTTTAATGAGTTAAATCTCTCAACAATAAAAGGGTCACGGAAGCACTCTCTGGAGTGGAGTTCACGAACTGCCCTTCACCAGAAATCGACGAATTATTAAGTATAGCTTAATGTTAATTTTTGGAGTCTTTCCTCCAACTTCCATTTTGTTCCCTTTGGAGTAGACACTCTTGGGCTGTGGGGTTCAAGTGCACAGGCGCTAATTAATGATTTTAGTTAGTACTGGTGACTTCTGGTGGTGCTTTCCTCGCTCAACGAATAAGTATCGCAATACAGCGAGGAAATAGTGCCAGCGTTGATGGTACACTGCCACAGGGACCAAACTTTAATTTTAAATTATTTTTATTATTATTACTATGTACATTAAATTGTAAATACTTTATATTTAATTAATTGCTCGATTATAGTTGATTATTTATTATTATTAAGCCCAATACTATTAATCTAGTCAGATTCTTCAAAACAAATAGAGCTGTTTTGTGCAGAACAGGAGTCGCGGATGTGTACCAATGGACTGTTCTGAATAAAAAAGGATGGAGAAGGTTAGCTAGTCAAGGCCTATATTTGAAGACAGCCTGTTGTTAAACTAGTTGCCCAAGAAAAATGGTTTTTCAATTTGTAACTGTTTAAACAACTATCAGTAAGTTCTCAAGAAGTGCCAGACAGGTGGTACCATAAAAACAATAACTGGTATCCATTCATTATTCTCGTACGTTCATAATTAAAACCCGTTTCCCAGCATTATGTTTAAGGACAACATCCAAAAAACGCAATTTAATTGTTTTTGTACGCTCCTTAGCTTGTCTACGAACGTTGTCATAGTATTTTTAACTTCTAATGAGTGGGATTCTCCAAATTGGTTGCTAGTAAAATTATTATTTGGCTACGATACTACTGTTTTATAAGAATAGCATGTAAGTTAAAAAGATAAGCGAATAAGGCTTTTATTATTATTATTACGACATCCCACTGAAGTATTTCAGAACCAATTCGACTTGGGTTTCTTCAGGAAAAGAGAGTACCAATTGTTAAAAGGCCAGCAACGTATTTGCGAGCCCTCTGGCATTGAGAGTTCATGGGCGGCGGATCACGTAACATCAAGCGAGCCTGCTGCCGGTTTGCCCCTATTATTTGTATTTGGATTGTTTACTCCATATATGGGAGCGTTCAAGTATTACGTAACACACTTTTTAGAGATTATTGCCCCCCCCCCCATGTAACTCGCCGTAACGTTTTTCAGTACCCAATTTCAGTACTGTACCCACGTATAGTAAATTAATAAGTAAGTAATTATACCCCGCCCCGCATCGTAACTTCCAAAAGACCCCCCCCCCCCCCAAATTCGTTACGTAATACTTGAACGCTCCCTATCGAGGAAGACAGCAGCCTACAACCGAATTACGTTGATGGCACAGCTTGAATGAAATATACAGTCCTTTGTTAAATGTTAATAGAAGCATAACGAGGCCAGATTGTACGATATTTAACAAAATAATTACGCGCAGGAAATATGCCGCAATTATTGCTATCTAATGTTTATTTATTTCTAGGTCAATATACGCGTTCTAACATTTAACATCCATTAATATTTAAAAAAATATTTCGTATTCCCCTCACCCATTTATTCATTCTTGATAATGTATATTTCTGCATTATCTCAGATTTTTTAAAGTATTTACACTATGCTTTAGAGTTGGAGTTTCTTGCCAATACTTCTCCATATGAAACTACCTTTTGGAAGTGGCAACCAGTAAATTTTTTAATATCTTTGACGTGTAATTTTGAGTTCCAAAAGTGACTTTTTAATAGGCCTAATTGAAATAAATGATTTAACTTTGAGTGATTGGTTCAAAGGCCTAACTTAAGTCTAAAATAATACATTTTATCGGCGGAAAGCAAACGAAAAAAGTCACTTTGAATACACACCATGGCTAAGGAATGCAACGGGCTTACTTGATGTTACCGGCCTTTGAGAGAGTTGGAAGATTTAAGAAAATTTGTTAGCTTCGCATAATGATAAGCATCAAAACAATAAATATTAAAATTTAATAAAATTAATCTATCTATTATTATAGACACAGAAATATGTCTGTTTTATTATCTACGAGATACAATAACACTTTCCATTGGCATTTTTCACTGTTTCCGAACTTTTGTCATCGCTAACGTGCGAAATTATTTCTTGTTATGTGAAACTCGCCTGTGTTTTAATTTCTTTTTGAACAACCTGCATCTTAAAAGATTTTTTATTTGAATAAGTCTTTTGAGACACTATTTTTCATTGCATTTTACCCCAGCCCCGGAAAATGCGACAGCTACCCCGGATACTTTCTATTGCGGCCTTGTAGGAACTAAAACTATATCCCCCCCCCCAGAGCCCAGAGCTGGTGCTTTCCTCGCTCAACCAATAAGTATCGCAATACAGCGAGGAAATGCTGCCAGCGTTAAAGGTACACTGCCACAGGGACCAAACTTTTTAAATTTGTTTTGATTTTATTTATAATAATTTTTGATACCTACTTGATTGTAAATAATATTTTTTTTTTGTATAATTGTTTTTTGTTATATATAATTTATGTCAGCTGCAGGACGAAATAAATATTACCGGATGTTTTAGTGGGTATTGTGGACCCATAATAGCAGATTCTGGGGTCTGTTGAGCCCTACATACACATTAACGTGACAACCCCTTACGGGGGCAAATGCACAAATGCATTTCCATTTCGTTTAAAATAAAACTGACTTAGAAACCATTTCTCGAGGCCTTTCAAGAGCAAGATTTATAATAAAAATTTAATTTTAAGGAATAATCCTGAAATCCCAACGAGCAAATCTGGGAGCGTTGCCAAGAAACCCCGATTAACCAACAGATCAAGCGACGCCAGTGAATACGCCATACACTACAAAGAGATTCCAATGGTGAAGCATGAGCTAGATTGGCCGTCACATACCCTGGCGATTTAGTTGTAAGAGAGGCAAAGAGAGCCGAAAAGACTTAGAGCGAGTTCAAATCCGATATGGGAGCCGAACGCGATGGAGGCTCACTGTGGACTCTGCCCCATCCAGGGTCATAGGACATTAAGTCAGGTAAGCCTGTAAACTAGTGGAAAGCTATATGGAAATTTAGAAAATATGGGTTTCCAGAAACTCACTACTGATTCAATGACATTATTTCGATATGACCGAACCGACAAATTTGTGGACTCATAAAATTTAGATCATATTATTTCCAATAAATACAGATCAAATTGTTTTAGAAGAAATTAAAAAAACATCGGAAGTTTTGACTGGTCACGTTGGATTTTTAATTTGTCAAATATAATTCCAACAAAGAAGAAATAAAGATTTTATAGTTATTATACGCGCATTTTCAACCACTTACTTACAAATTATTGATTACTATTATCTATTAATCCAAATCACTATAACTAAAATCTAAAACTATTTTCACTTATCACGAAACAAAAAACGCGCGTAAATTTATCATTCGCGTGCATCGTTAGCAAAGGTCGCGGCAAGACTAATCTATAGTCTATGCGTTAGTACACAGATAATGCAATAATAGTGCGTGCAACAATAACAATTTATTGACTCCAGATAATACAGTAGATTTTTTTTCGTAACATTTCTGTATATCATAATTGACATGTATTTTAGAAAATATATCCTGTAACATATACTGTTGATATAGCTCATTAAAAATGATTAAATATGTGATAATTCTGTTTTAACTCAAGTTCATACTAAACACTATCTGTCTTATTAACTCGGAAATATATAAAATAATAAAGATTTCTATTGAGCTTTTTATTTAGTTATTTTAACGGGCAGGAAGCTGATCTGATGTTAACTGCCCATGGATATTGCCAGAAGACTATTTATTTATATATATTATTTGTCCACTTATAACAATCTTTGGATCTTCAGAAGTACCCATAACCGACGAGCATGTCATGAAAGTGGATGAAGCGAGATCTCTGCCAACCCCTTCGGGACAAAGGCGTGATAAATTAAATGACATTGACATTTAATAGTTTGACAGTTAAATTCAGTAGATCTACTGTTATTACAGTTAATGTCACAGAGTAAGATCCACATAACACTTTACCTTGTACATAGTTTTACATAAGTGTCTATTTTAAAATGGTATGAAAACAATATGATTATATAAAATAGATTAGGTATAACGGCTTAGTATTGCGTAAAGAAGAATCACTACCGCGTATCTTCTATACTAGATAAATCCCACGGCTTTGTTCGTGGATGTCCAGAAATACAGCGACGGAACACAGTTGTTTATTATTTTTTAAATGTCTGATAGCCCAACCCGGGATACCCACCCTCATGTCAGTCTCTAGCTCCAGATCGTCCCTGGCTCTTTCGAACAGTCAACAAGTAAATTACCTTTGGTCGGTTCTTTCGCCAGTGACCAGCGCTGTGGAACATTCTGCTCCTCAGCCTGCTAAACCATGGCCAATTGCAACCACAGCATACACGCATTACACACTTGAAACGAACCGAATGGGATTTTTTTTCGATTTTTCCCATTATATGTTTTATTTTATTTTTTTCTTTGAATATTGTTATTTTGTGTGTTTTTGTTAGTAATAAATGTTATATCTATGTCTACAGTCGCACGCGGGGCTTGTCTTAAGTTTGAAACTGTGTAAATAGTGTCCAAAAGCCCTGTGGCCAGTCCGGATCTAGGCCATTTCAGGTGCGAATCGCCTTGTCTTGACTTACAATAATCATTACTTTGCTTATATGCAGCGAAAATCTAATTTAAAAAAAAAAGTTTTATTATTAAGGCTTTAAAATTGTACGAGGCCATTTAAATAATACGTGTTATTAAATACTCTAACCAAATATACTTGCATTTGAAATTCAATCACAGACCTTTACGCTAGAATAACTGTGTCACATTTTGAACCAAATTTCGTACCTCAATACGACCTTGGCGTGGTGTATTTATTTGTATACACTCTACTGGCTGTGTGTCTTAAACATAAACGTACTATATCGCTTCATAAATATTAAACGTGATAGGCTGCTGAAACTTAGAATAATTCTTAGCAAAACGTTTGATTTTGACATTGAGTTAAGCGCCATCTATACGAGCGTCAGCGTACCACTGTAATCGCATAGATAAGTTCCCTAATCGACACTAGATGGCGCTTATTAAAAGTGATTGACATTCCGTTAGCCTATTAAAGGCCTATTCAAACCTGAGCGATATTCGCTGCCACTGTGGGTAGAGGTACATACCGCGCGGGTTTCGCTCAGGTATTTAGTATCAAGTACCGCGGCTAGAGCGACCTGAGCGATATTCGCTGCCGCTGTGGGTAGAGGTACATACCTATGTACATACATATGGGTAGCAAATACCGCTTAGGTCTGAACAGTAATATTACCGCATACCCACTGGGTTTTCGCTGCCGCAGACGGTAGCGAATACCGCTTAGGTCTGAACAGGCCTTAAAACTTATTAATAAAACCTGTAATTTAAACGGACTTAATACAAATTATAAATCTATTTTTTATTTAATTTATTTCTTCACGTGGCATTTTTGAGATTTCAATAAATTATTTTGCATAAATTAAATAAATAAATTAATAATTAATAAAATTAATTTCTATAATCGCCCTTCAGACTTAACATCAGGTGAGCCTCCTGCCCGTTTGCCCCCCGTTCTATAAAAAAAAAAAAACTCTCTCTCTCAATCGGTCTCAATCGCTCTGACCCTTTTCTTCGACAAAAACGCTGCACATCTTCGTGACGTTCCGTAAAATTTTTACCCTCATGCTCATAAAGAAGCTTCACTTCAAAAAATCCAGGTTTAACGATAGCCTAATAAACCTATGTTCCCTGGAATTACCGCCAGGAGCTTAATAAAAATAGCTAAGGAACTGGCTGTCATTGACGTCGGACTGTTTTTTTTTTTTAATTCTCCATTTTGGACCATAATTACAAACCTTATCAGCCTTATCAGTTGGTGGTGATGCAGGCGGACTCCGTGGTAGACCCAGGTCCTCATCATCATCGCTGTCACCTCTTCCGCGCCGACGAACTGCTGCTACTAGCTCCGCCTGGAGAACACACCAACATTTAGCAACAGAACTATTTGAGGGGTAATTGGCATGCTGAGAGTCGTTTATAAGTAATCACAAAGACGAACGGAAATGATAACTTATCAACGCGTGCGCAGCTGTTTCCTCTCGCCGTGACATTTTAAACATTTTTGCGTGGACTTTTTTATTATACATCTGAGGTAAATTTTTTAACAAAAGGCTTTTATTATCATAGACATGAACACAAATACAATTATTTCATTTTACCTTATTACTACTAAGATTATTACAGAATTTCATTAATTGTAATAGAATTATTACTATCATTGTTATCGTTATTATATATTTTTGTTATCAATGGCTTCGAATCTCTTCGGATCAAGCGTGGTAGGGACAAGAAAAAGATAGCGCGTAACTGAAAAATGTGACGGTAATTTTTACTACAGTTATTAACTACTTAATAGTCCTATAATAAAGACAAAGGTACCCATAATCTCGCGAGCTTTCCTTCTGTGATCCAAGTGAATCTTCTTTTCCATGCCTGCGTCATCACCATTAGACACTTAACACTTGCTACACTTTCATTGTTTCTCAGAGTCACTCATTAAGTTATTCCGATCAGAATTCACTACTATTTACATCTCTTCTTTCGTCTCTTTCTGGCAAATTAGTTTACACTGTGATAAAAAAGAGATGAGCTACTGTAGCTGTGCGTTTAAAGTGCTTTAATTGAATTAGGGTAAATAAATGTTCAAGAACAAGTCAAGAAATTAGACCGAATTTAAATGAAGCTTGCAATTATATATGTTTTAATTGTTTAATTCTGTAACAATTATTTATCTGTAGATATGTTAATTCTTTATATCTGTTTTAATTATTTAATTCTATTTTGATTGTTTTATTCTATTTTATTTAATTATTTATTTCTGTTTTTATTGTTTATTTCTGTGTTCATTCTTTATACCTGTTTTAATCGTTCAATTCTGTTTTAATTATTTATTTATATTTTAATTATTAATTTCTGTTTTAATTATTTATACGTATATGTTAATTCTTTATATCTGTTTTAATTATTTAATTATATTTTGATTGTTTTATTCATTTATTTCTATTTCAATTATTTATTTGTTTTAGGTATTGTTTATTTCTGTGTTAATTCTTTAAATCTGTTTTAATCGTTCAATTCTGTTTAACATTGTTTATTTCGGTTTTAATTATTTATTATTTATTTAATTGTAATTGTAAAATTGTTATATATTATTTATTTAATATCCGAATTATAATAGTATTATTTTCTGGTATTAGCAATAGCTTGATGCTATATTTTATATGCTATATACGTCAAAACCACAACGGGATTTCATGTAAACAGATTATTATCCTTATTATTCTTGGAAATATTGAATCCTCGAACAATACAATTATTACATTAATATTGTATTCACATTTGACTAAGCGACGTACCTATATGAAACCTGATTTATATATGTACTAGCGACGCGCCCCGGCTTCGCACGGATGCAATGCCGATACTAAATTCAAAGTGTAGAGTTTAGGGAGAACCGCGGCCTCCGACGCGATGCGTCCCGCGATTTTTAAATTTGTCATATCTTCGAAAATATTCATTTAAATCATATGCTGTAAAGGGTAATATAGATACTATATTAAATCAACATAGGGACAGAGAAAGCGTTTTTTTTTTAAATAATAGGAGGCAAACGGGCAGGAGGCTCACCTATTGTTAAGTGATACCGCCGCCCATGGACACTCACAATGCCGGAAGGCTCGCAAGTGCGTTGTCGGCCTTTCAAGAATTGGTACGCTCTTACGCGTTTATACTATGTAGTGATATATAACGAATATGTCTATTAAAGCGATTTAAAAGTCCTATATTTATTCCAAAAAAATTATAAAGCCTAAGCAAATTTTGTTAATAAAGCCATGAGCGAAGTTAGCAATATTATACGTTTAAGAAAATTCCGATAGGATTTGCAATAGTAATTTACATGTTAATATGTATCTTGCGAAACCTGGCTTGGTCTGCCTTATACAATATACGGAATAAAGAGGAGAGATTGGGTAACGGAGAAATCAATCGTAAAATATAAATACAGTGGTACCTCGATATTAGAGTGCCCTAATTTTTTTAACTTAATTGATGTTAAGTACCGCCGTCCATGGATACTCTCAGAGGGCTCGAAAGTGCGTTGGCGGCCTTTTAAGAATTGGTACGCTTTTTTCGTGAAGGACCCTAAGTCGAATTGGTTCGGAAATACTTCAGTGGGCAGCTGGTTCCACATAGTGGTGGCGACAAAAACTGCCTTAAAAAACGCGTCGAGGTGATACGGGTGGAATTTCGTATTCTGCCTCGACGACTGATGAAACTCAGCTGCTGGTATTAATCCGAACAACTCTGAACACCCTCCATGGTAAGTGGTAAATGTTTTGATATACGAGGCAGGCGAACGAGCGATATTTTGCTTTGTGATGAGTGCAAGGTTTGAGATATGAGGAATCACTACACACTAATAGTTCCACCTACCTCAGTATACCGACGTTTGCTCGTTTCGAAGCATTTTATTGGTTCGCATTTTTTTCTTTTTGTATATATAAAACGTTATCACATTTATTGTTATAACCATAGAAGATGTCTATTGAATTGTGAAATCATTTTCTTATTCAAAAACAAGTGAGGTGGTTGTTTGGGTACTGGAACGGAGTAATAGCATTTCAATTAATATCAATGGGGAAATTGCTTTGACATTCGTATGTGACAGAACAAGAGTGTGCAAGGTGATGGAACGAATTAAACTAAACGAGGTACCACTGTGCGTTATAAAGAGGAAAGATTTAGTAAAGGAATTCATTTGCCTCTACATAGGAATTTAGGAATAAATATTAGGTCCTTACATTAGCGTTGTGTATGGGAGGCATATATAGGCCAAAAGCAGAGTTTTTTAAAATCTTAATACATATAAATTACGTGTTATGTTGTTTGTCCGCTGTGGAACCTACCGAAACGATTTCAATCAAATTTGCACACCGTGTGTAGTTTGATCCAACTTAAAAGATAGGATAGCTTACATCTCAATTTATACCCGCTATATTATTTTATTGCAAAATATTTGTTAATTATTTGATAGTCACAATTCTAACAGATGGCGCTGTGTTAAAAGTACCAACGTTTCAAATAAGCTACAATTTAATGGCATTACCACCAAAACAGCATGGTCCCCATGACTGGTGTTCTCCTACCGTTTCCCTTGAATAGGTTACTACTATGTAATATAACTAAAACCTTAGCCGCTTGGCCGGTCTGCTAGTATAATATATATTTAATTAGTCAAAGTATGTACCATTGCTATGCAATTTTGCCATCGTATAGATAGTTCAATGATCCCTTGACTAAAAAAGCATTTGGCCGGGAATCAATAAAATCTTTGAAGGTGGTTTTGACAGCCCCATCAGAGTTGAATTTTTTACCTTACAAAAAGTTATCCAATTTTAAAGAAGTTGTAATCTGTTGGAGCAAGGTCCGGGAGATGTATTTAGACATTCCAATTGAATTGAAATAAAAAATTGAATTTGGAATTCCTAAAGAGGAGATATCTGAGGTCAAAGTGGCCAGTATGACCAAACATCAATTCAGGGGGCCTCATAGCCTAGCGGTCTTATTAAGTGGCAGCTAGGTGAGAGGTACCGGGTTCGATTCCCGGTTCGAGGGCAAGATTTAATTTAAATTTGTTCTCGGCCTTTGGGAGGGTTGTGCGGTACCGGGCGAGTGCTTAAACCGTACATGGAGGACACGGTCGAATTTCTAAAGACAAGCACGAATTATAAAAAAATCCTATACTTGACGCTGGCTAATGCACAAATCGTGCCAGAGCCATAAAAAAAAAAAAAAAAACACGCTTTTCAAGCACATCAAACTAAAAAGTGAAAAATAATTCCTAATTTACGCTGAAAATGGTAATGAACAAAAAATACTGGTATTATTGTGAAAAAGCGTGGGTTGCTCGATAGACGACAAATATGGCACAGAGCGCCCCACGCTTTTTCACTATTATTATTTATTTTTTAGTTAATTTTTTTTCGGATTATTGCATTGTCATTGATCTTTGACAGGTGCGCAAAATTTGAATAAAATCTGTCCGTTTAAAGTGGGTCAAAATCGAGTCCGAAGGAGTCGGTTACATACATACATACAGGTGAAGCTAATATAAAGCGTGGAAAAACATAAATTCAATTGTATCTAAACTGAAAGAAGTAGTGAAAAATCGTAATAAAGACATATTTACCAAAAATATTTTCGTAGTAAACAACCACGTGATGTTCCACAATTTTCGAAATGTTTCTTTAAGAGATCGCGCCATTATCTCTGGTTAATTTATAATCTGTATTGCCTTGGCGCCAAAATGATAAAGACTAAAGGTGCGTCAGAGAAATTTTTGAAAGTCTAACTCAAGAGGCGAGACGATACAGTATATTTTTACTTTCTAGTGTTATTTGATACGCACTCATTATTATCTAAATTTTTAATTTGCCATAAGTGGAATTAACTGTTTATGTAACTAAGTAATAATAACGTAATCTGTGGAAATGGAACAGATAGTAATCTCTCTCGCTCTATAGACGAAAAATATGGCACAGAGCGCCATATTTTTCGTCTATAGAGCAACCCACGCCTTTTCACAATAATACCAGTATTTTTTGTTCATTACCATTTTCCGCCTAAATTAGGAATTATTTTTCACTTTTTAGTTTGATGTGCTTTAAAAGCGTGTTTTTTTATTTTTTAGTTAATTTTTTTTCGGATTATTGCATTGTCATCGATCTTTGACAGGTGCGCAAAATTTGAATAAAATCTGTCCGTTTAAAGTGGGTCAAACTCGAGTCCGAAGGAGTCGGTTACATACATACATACATAATTACATACCTACAAACAGGTGAAGCTAATATAAAGCGTGTAAAAACCCAGTGGGACAACCTTTTAGGTATAAGATTACAGTTTGTTTCGTGATTCGATTTTTTTAAATTCTGTGCCGTGCCTTTACGTATGCGCGAATGTTAAATGTAAAGGATCAAACCCTAGGGATGAGGGTCGCACGCTGAAGCCACTAGCGCCCGAACCCAATAACCTATCTCAATCCATAATCCACCATCTGAGATAGTCTCTTAATCCAAATGTTGTAACAAGTGTGCCAATAAGTAATAACCAATCAACGGATTGTAATAGCCATCTGTCGATACAAGCTATCCATGGGAGGTTGTATCGGTGTCTGTGGAATAGAGCTTTGTATGAAAATGACAGTTGACGAAAGCTCGATTTCAACAGTTAATTATTTTAACTGATTTTAACTTACACCAGTTTTATAAATAATTAAAAAAACTTTTTGTTATGTTTTAAACATAGACATGTATATTTTAATGGTATTTGTACGGTTTTATTTACTTTATTTGGTTTACATTGATTATCAAATATGAGAGAAAGTTCGGTAAAATGGAACGACAAAGAGCATTTAATCCGTCGCCAAAAATGGGTTGTCTTCGTAGGGTTTGGTTATTGGGATGCAGATAGGAGATCGATCGACTGTCACGGTCTGATCTCAGATTGTTTTCAATCTTAGATTGTTGGGTTCGAGCGTAGGCCAACACTGTTCATATACACACGGATATGCGATATTGTTTGGGAGCTCGATTGGTGACTGGTCATTAGATAAACGAATTCAAAAGAGGGTTATGTTTTTAAACAGATAACCTTAGTTTTATTGGCATTGAAAGACAGATAACAGTGTGACTTTAATTTTGTTGGAATTGAATAAATTTGAGCAAAATTGTCTATCTAGACTTCCAAGTAATATGCTAATTGCGTAAGTGTATGTATTTTTATAGGAGGAAGCAAAGAACAAATCCAAATGGAAATATCAGGAGGATTTTTACCCAAAAGGGAAAATAACTGCAGACACGAAGTAATGGAAATAACAAAACTAATTCTAAAACTAATTTGGTTTGTTTTATAGTATGGAATTGAAGTGGCTTATTATTATTATGTTTGGTAACTTTAGCTCAAGAACGATTCATGAGCCTGGTAAACTGTTGCAACAGGCCTTAGAACACATTTTGATTATTATTCTTCTTCTTCTTGAAGTGCCTCTCCACTACTGGAGGTTGGCGGCCTCAGCATTATAATTATTATAGGTATATAATTTTTTCGGAAGCTAAAACATATCGAGGTGATTTTATGATTTGAATTAAGTACATTTTAGAAAACTGTCTATATTCATCAAAATGGGTCCTTTTTTAAGATATATATATATTTCTGGATATATAATGTTTATAAATATTTGAAGATGATTTCAATTAAATTTATTGACAGCAACTGCAAACACCACACATTTCACAACAGACTGCTACTAAATTAGAGGAGCTGGGAGAATAGGAGGAGAGTGAGAATTGGACCTTGCTCCACCAGATTACCATTTTTTTTTCAAAATTTGGATAGCTTCTTGCAAGGTAAAAACAGCAGGGCAGTCGAAACCAACTTCAAAGATTTTATTGATTCCCAACCTAATGGTCTTTTTAGTAAAGGGATCAATGAACTACATATAAGTTGGAAACAGTGCATAGATACCAATGGTACATACTTTGATTAATTAAATATATTATATTAAAAAAACTACTTTTTGTTCCTCCCATACAAAACGCCAATTTCATATGTAACCGAATGTTTTAACCTTTTTGTATATGTATACCTTCGGCTATATCTTTAGTATAGTTTTTTGTTATATAAAGTATGTTAGCTGTAGGATTACGATATAAAGAAACTCTAAATCATATTTCGTTTAAAGGCCGATTTACATTATCTTAGTGTTTAGGAGAGTGCTTTAGTACAACTTGAAAGGCAAGTTCTTTAGTGCTTTAGTGCGTTGCGAGTGAACGTTTACATTTCTTCCAGTAGAGTATCATTACAGCGCCACAATGAACGCGCAACGACGTCGGCAAATACGCTCTATTCTACGCAAAATACTAACTGTAGTTATGGAACAAATAGAAGACGAGATTTTATTCGAAATAAATAAACTAAATATAAATAATAAACAAAATAGCTTCTTTTAAGGCAGTGTATGCCGAATGCCTAGCCGGTTTGTTTTTGTATAAATTGTTTTTAACGTTCCACAAACATTCGTGAACAACATATTCAGACACAAATTTGATAGTTGTATCTTCCGACCATTTAGCCATCTTTAAAAATCAAAAAACACGCACGCGTTTCACGGCACTTATGCACTCTCCTAAAGATTTTACTAAATTACGTGTTTACACACAACGAGGGAAGATCTCGGGGGGTGCGCGGGCGCGGGAGCGGTATCACTTGAAACAAAAATAAAAAGCGATTCTATTTTGATTCAACTTGAAATTCAAGTAGAACCGTCCAACACACAACCGCTCCGTTCGGGTGTCGGTTTACGACTGACAGTCTGACAAGTGACGTAGGCGCATGAGACAACCAAGCAACACTTTATTTAGTCAATACACTAAACTTAGCAAACGTAAATCTCGCTGGTGCCATAAATTTAATAGTTCGGATTGCAAACGATCAATCTTTGCGCCAATTAATTTTGAAACTGGTTCGGAAACTCGTTCATATTTAGTGTTCGGAATTGAATTTTTATTAACATGTTTTCTACTAACAGTGCCACTGCCAATCGGTGGAATGTTATACCTGACTGCAGACTTTTATTTATTAAAACTTTATATTAAACTAGCTGACCTGGCTAACTTCGTTCCGCCCTACAACCTTATAATATCGTTGTTACTTTAATTTAACTTATTTTAGGATTTCATTAATGTTAAGTATTACATTAATACAACTTTTTTGCAAATACAGAAATGTTTTATTGCTTGCCATTGCGAAAGAAGAATGGCAGTTTTACACATTAAGCCGGGTCCACATTTGTAGCATGTTGACGTATCACGATCAGTCGTATCGTATCTAGTATCTGTATCATAAATATGGACGCTCATTTTGTCCATGTCGTATATTTAAGGCGTATCTTGTAAAAAACGCGTCCATACTTATCAAATGCTGTATCATGTCAGTGTATCGGTTTTAACTTTACAAATATAGACGCTTCACTTTTCTTCCGATGTATCATGATGCGCGTGTCTTTCAGTGCACCTTTCCTTTCTCGTAATGTTCAGTCATGTCTTCGTTCCCAAACGGTTTAGCCATGTCAGCAATTGCTCACAGTTTGGCGGTGACTAGCGCCTGTTATAGTATTATCATTAATAGTATTAAAAAAAAAAGTTAAATCTAGACGTAGACAGCGCTGGAAGTGTTTAGAAACCGAAACAAACAGGGTGGAATACCATTGATGCGAGATTTAAAATTTCAGCATACTAGCGGAAAATACAAAAATTTCACTCGCATGTCACCCATTGATGGTGTGTATTCCCTTTGATGATCGCGAAAAAACCGACACAGGATGGTTCGCGGTGTATCAAGTATCGTATCGCGATACAGTATCGTGATACAGTATCAAAATACGTCCATACCACCGATCGTGATACGCGTATCGGATACGAGGTGTATCAAGATACGCGCTTAGTGCGGATCGGGCCGTATCCGATACGGCATGTATCATGAACGGGTATCATTTTGCGTCCAAACTAACGATCATGATACGCGCCGAAGCCACGCAACGGAGATACGATACACCGAAATGCTACAAATGTGGACCCGGCTTTAGGCATCTTCTCTCTAGCGTCAATATGGCGATACTGCATGTTAAGCCGGGTCCACATTTGTAGCATGTTGACGTATCACGATCAGTCGTATCGTATCTAGTATCTGTATCATAAATATGGACGCTCATTTTGTCCATGTCGTATATTTAAGGCGTATCTTGTAAAAAACGCGTCCATACTTATCAAATGCTGTATCATGTCAGTGTATCGGTTTTAACTTTACAAATATAGACGCTTCACTTTTCTTCCGATGTATCATGATGCGCGTGTCTTTCAGTGCACCTTTCCTTTCTCGTAATGTTCAGTCATGTCTTCGTTCCCAAACGGTTTAGCCATGTCAGCAATTGCTCACAGTTTGGCGGTGACTAGCGCCTGTTATAGTATTATCATTAATAGTATTAAAAAAAAAAGTTAAATCTAGACGTAGACAGCGCTGGAAGTGTTTAGAAACCGAAACAAACAGGGTGGAATACCATTGATGCGAGATTTAAAATTTCAGCATACTAGCGGAAAATACAAAAATTTCACTCGCATGTCACCCATTGATGGTGTGTATTCCCTTTGATGATCGCGAAAAAACCGACACAGGATGGTTCGCGGTGTATCAAGTATCGTATCGCGATACAGTATCGTGATACAGTATCAAAATACGTCCATACCACCGATCGTGATACGCGTATCGGATACGAGGTGTATCAAGATACGCGCTTAGTGCGGATCGGGCCGTATCCGATACGGCATGTATCATGAACGGGTATCATTTTGCGTCCAAACTAACGATCATGATACGCGCCGAAGCCACGCAACGGAGATACGATACACCGAAATGCTACAAATGTGGACCCGGCTTTAAGCACTTTCTGATATCCAACATCTTTTGATCAGGATCAAAGCATGGTTATGCATCTCCTCATTCACCTCAAGATCGGAATTTCTTGAACTGACACGAATTCGACGTAAAATGATGCGTAATGATGCGATGTTTTTGCATTCGTAAAATTAATTAATTAATTTATTGTTATTCGATAACTTATCCGATATTTTATTGCTTATTCTGCTATTCGGGACGGAAACAAATCCAACAAATCAAAAACCATGGCAATCGGTCCAGCCGTTCTCGAGTTATAAGTGTTGTAACAAACACGACTTTCTTTTATATATATAGATGTACTACTTATGTACACGCGTTAGAAGTTATATTTTGGCGTAGGATAAAAATCTTTTCAAACATTTTATACTACACAAGTCACTAACAATAGAAAACACTAAAATGTTGACTATAGCTGACTTCAGGGTGTCGGTTTTTTGTGACGGTGTGCGTAAAAAATTACTCTCATAATTTTTCCCTAACACCGCAAAAGACCTATAAGACCTATCACTTCAAAAAAAAACAAATAAACAGGTATATGTCCTAACAAGCGATCTCTTCGGGAAAAATAAAAAAAATAATCTGTGGCGCTACAACCTCTTAAGGACTTGGCCTCAGATTTCTGAATCTTTTTCATGATCAAGTAGGTGATCAGCCTCCAGTGCCTGACACACGCCGTCGACTTTTTGGGTCATGTCGGTTTCCTAACGATGTTTTCCTTCACCGTTCGGGCAAATGTTAAACACATAGAAAGAAAGTCCATTGGTGCACAGCCGGGGATCGAACCTACGTCCTCAAGTATGAGAGTCGCACGCTGAAGCCACTAGGCCAACACTGCTCAGGCAAACCTAGTAGGGAAAATACCTAAGAAAACTAGTATGTTTGTTATGAATTAACTAAAAACTACTAGACTGATTTGATTTAAATTCATATTCACTATTATAATACTACATTATCCCTGAGTATATTATATGTTCCGCACAGCCACTATACAACTTATCAATGTACACATTTTATGTATTTTGTGTGTGATAACATTCTTTTCACATTTCGTATTGGAATGAAACAAAGGCTTGTTGTTTGACTTATTCTGATGACTTTTATTATTATTGAAAATAATCACGTCTGAAAATAAAACAGAATCAAATTTTGATTGGTTAGATTTATATTTGAGATTCGTAAACATTTAAACTATTTGTTTGGATAAATCTAATATATAAAATTCTCGTGTCGCGGTGTTTGTGGTTAAACTCCTCCTAAACGGCTCGATTCTCATGAAATGTTGTGTGCATATTAGGTGTGTCTGAGAATCGGACAACATCTATCAACATTTTCCATCCCCCTAAATGTTAAGGGTAGTCCACCGCTAAATTTTATTTTTTTATTTTTAAATATTTTTTTCTGCTTTTTTATGATACAGCATTAAAAAATACATACAACCCCTAACTTTCACCCCTCTACGATCAACCCCTATTTTTTTATTATAAATTATATACATGGCAAAACGACGTTTGCCCGGTCAGCTAGTGTATATTATAAAATCGTCATAGTCGTAGAATGGTGACGGATCTGACAAATAGTAAACTTTACAGGGCAGCCATTTCAAAATAATAAAATCATGTTAGTTTTTGTCATAACTATTTTATTTCATATTCTGTTATTATGAAAATTGGCATACAAGCAAACAAAAGGGTTTGTTTTGAAACAAATTAAAAATTATAACATTGAATTACACAGTTGTCTTGAAAAAACACTTTTCTATCAAATCCGTCACTTTACCGACTGATTAATTTTTTATGTAGCCCTAATATTTAGTCAATGTAGTACCTAAATATGATAAAAAGTGGATTTTGATTTTTTTTCAAATCCGAAATTGTTTGTTCATGACGAAATATCACTATGTCATTCTTTCAATTTAGTTACTTATTCTGTTTAAATCAGTTCCCTTTCTAAACCACACATCACAAATTCAATACGATATATTAATTCGTAAGTAGAGTTTAAACCTTGTATGTAAACTATTGGTAAACTTTAAATATTAATTATACTCGAGGAGCTTTTAAGCACTTATAATTTTGTATTTTTGTTTCTTTAAGACCTTGAAGTATGTTTAAAACATACATAAAGATCCTTAGTAGACTTTTTTTGTCGCAATCCATTTTAATAAACTCCAATGCCGTATAGCTATTGATTTGACGCGAATGAGTCATATAAAGCTCATTGCCTTATACGAATCTTGCTTGATCAATGCCATCACTTGACATCACTATAATATAAAAATCACGAAAATACGTTACGGCACAAGTGTTTAGAAAACGTTCGAAATTTAAAAACAACTTTTAAGTAACAAATCACATTCGAAATTTAAACACTCAAAAATACGCGAATGAAATTCGAAATTCAAAAAGCAATAAAACCTCTTTGGACCTCGCGTAAAACTGTCACGATTTAATTTCGAAATTCGAACACCGGCGGCCCACGGCGCGGGAGGCTGGCGACTGCATGAGTCAGAGAAAACAAGTACATTCGCGCATCTAATGGGATCTCGTCTCAACATACTGTTTGCTATTTTGATCCTTCTACACATATATTAAGGTTGAAAATAGCGTAACGACATTGGTGTTTGGGTATGCAAAATTATTTGACGTCACATGAACCTATGACAACAGGAAAATAAAACGCATATTAGCTAATCAGTTATTAATACTATTTAACTTCTAAAAGCTCAAATACAATCAAGGACCAGACTAAATCAATTGCTAATAAACAAAAGAAAATCTATTTCTGTCCATGTTTTGAGTGGTTGCAAGACATTTGATTGATTCCAGACGGTTAAGTTGGAATCCTTTAGATTCCATTCCATGTTTAATTCCAGTATTAACAGATATCTGAGTATCATTGATTTAATATTCGGCCTTTTGACCTGCCTTTAATTAACGGAACAATCAAACACTTAAAAATATGTTATACAAAGGATATACACGTGTGAAGATGAGAGACCTTAAGGCCCTATCCCAGCACGAATTGCTGTGTCAGTGTCTCGGGGTGGACTGCGGGCCGCAGTGGAGAGCTGGAGCACTGAGGCGCGCCGGCCCGTAATAACAATTAGTTATGTTAAACATTAAATTAATGTAATTTTATCTATTTTTTTCTGCAATGGATTACTTGGCTTGCGATAAAGTATATCGTGTAAATTTCAAAATCATTTCCGTCATAAAATGAATTCAAAGTGTCAAAAATTGGCTGTTTGGATTTTTATTCTAACAAGCGAAGTTATTTAAATGTAGGTTTCTAAAACGCCTTGGCCAGGTCTCCATGGAGTTGCTGAAAATCTCCACCGAGTAATTTTTTATCACAGTTTTTTTGTTAATCTGTCAACAGGACAATTAATGAGGACAAACTTGAGACAGACGTGTAATAGGGATATTTGTTTCTAGTCAACCGTGTACTGTAGTGGATAGGGATTTAAGCAAGCAAAAGCAAGCAAGTTCTACCCTCATATAGAAACTCAAAATTCAAAAATCATTTATTCAAATAGGTAAGAAAATGGACACTTATGAACGTCAAAAAATAAATATATATGAAATGCTTCTAAAACATTTACTGCTAGTTCTCAAATCAAGGGCGTAGAACGGAAGAGAAGAACTGGCAATAAACTCTTCGCCACTCTTTAATCCCCAAGTTTTATGTTTTACACAATGTTTGTAAGGAGCTGCAACCATATTCCACATGACATCTTAAGTAATTAATAATAATAACATAAATAAAAACAAAGACTTGTCCCCTATCAGCAGGAGGCATGGTGAAATAGGAGCACGCACTTACATTCTCGTGGGAACAACACGAAAATACATAGTCGAAATAATTAACATCACCGCATACACGAATTCAAGTCCGACCAGTCACCACAAGCAGCAAGCGTTCACAAGTATGAGGTACAGCAAACGAAAAAGAGGAAGACAGAGAACTTAGAAGGTGAATACATCAAATTAAAGAAACAGCAGGTGGTCCATGGCAGTGAGTGGCACAGTGCAAAGAGGAATGGTACGTATGTCAAAAATATGACAAGTCAGTGACAATTGACAAGACATGCCGCTAACTTTCGACCCTTTATGTCAGTTCCCTTCTAGTAAGCAAGTGTTTATTGTCCGGATTGAATCCACGAACCCAAAGGTGAGACGTATAACCAAATCTGTGATTGGTACCAACTTTATTGTATTGCAGATATTTGTGTTGATTTCACTTAGTTTTTGTGTATTTTCTATCGTGACATGTGCTTTTGGAGACTTTCTATTTAGTGTCGTTAATAAATCATTTTTAAACGCGATATTACATTCTAGAATGCTTCTGTTATCATCTCATTATTTCCTAGGTATAAAATGGTTTATATAAGAATGGTCTTTGGTAAATGCCACATTTATATGATATATCCCATTTTTGTCTGCTCTGCCACTCTCTGCTATGTGCTGTTTTTTTAAAGTGAAATTTCTTTAGGCGCTTGAGGGTAAAATTTTTACGGATGAATAATAATATTAGCGTCACGATACACGTGCAGCGTTTTTGTCAAAGAAAAGGGAGAGAGAGTGTAACATGCCATTGAGGTCCGGAGCCTCTGTCACGCGGCTTTGTAGGAACTACTCGAGGTGGTTTTAGTGGGTATTTCTCACCCAGTCTCTGAATAGCAGAGATTTTGGCGTGGGTCGAGTCCCACATACCCCTGCAACTTTTAAGGGCAGGAGATGCGCTAATGCATTTCCCTCGGATATAAAAAAATGGTCAATCTATTTTCTTAATTGTTTTTTGTCTTTTGCCTTTATTATACCAGTAAAATACTTTGTTGTTCCACTTTTCTGTTCCTCTTACCTCGCCCATTATTACTTAAGTTTTTTTATTTTAATTGTGACATCTGCTGCCTTTATTATTCTTAATGTTGTATTCTTTATTTTATCTATTCTTCTCTTCCCTATCATCGACAAGCTTTTTTCAAATTTTGTATGCGGCTGTAGGAAACAGTTATGCGTAAAGGAAAGCAACAATATAAACATAATAAGATATTAAAATAATTACAATTAATACCTTAAGGTGGCGCTAATATTAAATTTTATTTTAATTCTTTCGATGACCACGATTGACGAGTTGTAATAATGTAATGAATTCGCTTACAGTATAGGGGTCACTTGAGCCTACGAGAAGCCAAAAAAGGGCAGTTTTCGCAGCCCATGGACACTCATTTTAGTGGGTGCGTTGCCGGCCTTTGAGGAAGAGTATACTCTACTTCTACTCTCTTTTCTCTATTAAAGAGATTATTTATATCTAGCAGTCGTTTACACCAAAAAACAATTGTTTTTATATTCCCCACCATAATTTCTACTATTCCGTAAACTGTTTACAATTTGATTCAGAATTTTGACAGAAATACGAAAATAATACTATTTTTAAAACTTGGCTCTTTCGAATGAAATACATCTAGGCATACATACATTCCGTTGAATTGTTTAACTCCTTTGAAAAGTTGCAGCGTACTGCATTATCTGGCGCTCTTCTTTAATAAATTGCCAATTTATATATATATATAAATATATATGTATATAGTATAGACATAACAAAAGTTTTATGAGCTTGTTAAATAATAATTAAGATTGTATACACAAAATTCTTATAAATCTATAAACTTAATATAGCGCCATCTGTCTCTAATACCAGGAACTACGTTGTACTTAAAATATGTATTCACTATTTACTATCATTTTTATTCAGTTTACGAATTTCTCCGATTTCAATATTATATTTAAAGACTTTTATATTATATTTAGCTATATATATTTAAATTAATTTATTATTATGTCAATTTACGTAATATGTTACATATTATTAAAAATAGATGGCGCGATTTTTAATTTTTTAAATAAAAACGATTTCATTCGATTTCAAAAATTATACTAAAGACATAGCCAAAGATAGAATACATAATATATGTAAATAAAATATATAATTATTTGTCAAGTCCATAATTAGTTTTGCGTACCTTTGCACCTGTTTTTAGTGATATAAAATTAAACTAAATAACTTTATTAAATTCGTGTTCCATTTAATTAAGTTATTGAATTGTTCAAAAAACGGTTTAACGAGAATACTCCTATAACGCGATTTTCTATAACGCGGTAGACCCGAACTGATTCAACATACGGGTTCATATGATGCTTTCTTGTTTCAGAATCTCACCATAACGTTCATAGTTGGTAAAAGGTTTTAATAATAATAATAAACGATTTCGACTTAACTTTGACATATTCAATATTTTTCTAAATTGATTTATTACTTTAAATATTAGCCTAACTTGAGACTAATAAGTAATTTAAGTCTAACCTAATTAACTAAAAACGATATTTAACATAAAGTGTCCAATAACACTACTTACACTATTAAAGGGAAGACACTCTGTTCTTCTGTTCTATGTTTCTTACCACGGTTAAGCACTTAAGATTAACGTGCACTAATTCAAATTTGTCCTTTTCAATCTTATAATATAATTGAACAGATTAATTAATAATTAACATTACATACCCTGTGTGAGGTGGCGACGGCCAAAGGATGCGCAGGAGTCGGTCTTTCGTCGCTCGATTCGTCGCCGGATCGCTCGCCAGTGAACACCGAGTCGTGAGACACTGACAGACCACTGCTGTAGATGCCCTCTCTGAAAGAATAACATATTAACATTACTCGCGAGTAGTAATAAAAAAAATATTTTCATCTTTATTAGAGTTTTTTTTCTATTTATTAATATTAAGCCATTATTGCTTATACCCATTATCTAATATATAAAATTTTCGTGTCACAATATTCGATGGGAGAAAAAAAAGGGGCCGTGAAATAAAGAGATGGGAAGACGAGCTGCCGAAAGGAGAAGATCAGCTCGTGAAAGAGACGAGTGGTTACAACAATGGGAGACCTAAGACCTAAGAAATTTAAGTAAAAATGGTGTTTATAAGTTCTAGACCATTAGCCACACAACTAAAATTCAACCTGCGTATTTAATGCGATCTGTCTAGCAAATAAATATTTTTAAAGACAATCCTGGGAAACTCCAATTGGATTAAAATATTTTTGTACCTCGTGGTGATTAATAATCATGGTTTTCTCTCATTTTTGAAAAGTTTATTAGTTGTTTTTATCGCTTTTTATTTGCTTATCAGTATTCCTACAGCTACTTAGTGCTAGATCTTAACAATAATATATACACGAAAGCCAAAAACGGAATACACATTCAAACATAAACACAAAACAGTTAACTATTACATACTTATACAAAAAAAACATATATAATTAATTGTAAGATTCATTGATATAATGATTTATGATGATTGATTTAATGTCCTATAACCCCTAGTTGGGGCAGAGGGCGTCCACAGTGAGCCTCCATCGCGTTCTGTCTTGAGCCTCGTATTTTACCTCACTCCAAGTCTTTCCGGCTCTCTTTGCCTCGTCTGCGACTGTACGGCGCCAGGTTTGCTTGGGACGGCCACGTTTCCGCTTTCCTTGCGGGTTCCAATCAAGCGCCTGCTTGGGAATATGATTGGGATCCCTTCGGAGTGTATGGCCTATCCAATTCCATTTGCGTCGTTTGATCTGCTGGCTGATCGGGGTTTCTCGGCAGCGCTCCCAAAGTTGCTCGTTAGAGATTTTTTCAGGCCAGTAGATGCCCAGAATACGGCGAAGACAGCGGTTGACGAAGACTTGGAGTCGGTGCGAGATGTCTTTGGTGACCTTCCACGTTTCACACCCATAGAGCAGCACAGACTTGACGTTGGATCCGAATATTTTAAACTTGATTCGACGCGTCAACATCCGTGACTGCCATACAGGCCGAAGTTGTGCAAAGGTTGCTCGGGCCTTGGCAATGCGTGAAGTGATGTCCTCTTCTGTACCTCCAGTTTCAGACACGACGCTTCCGAGGTAAACAAACTTTTGAACGCTTTCTACGTCCTCTACACCCATCCGCAATGGGGTGCGGTTCTCAACTCCAACACGCATTTCTTTCGTTTTCCGGGTGTTGATTTTGAGTCCCGCAATTCCCGCCTCGCGTTCCAGGTCGTCCAACTTAGATTGCATGTCGCGGTGCGTGTGACTTAACAGACATAGGTCATCGGCATAATCCAAATCTTCCAAGATGTTGGTTAATCCCCACTCTATTCCGCGGCGCTTGTTCTGATGTGTGCGATGCATAATCCCGTCGAGAACAACCAGGAAAAGTAGTGGCGAGAGTAAGCAGCCTTGACGGACGCCCGCATGCACTTGAATATCGTCTGAAACGAGGCCGTCGTGAGTCACTCTACAAGAATAGTTCCGATAGCTGGCCTTTATTAGGTTAATTATCTTTGGCGGGACACCAATGTTAGAGAGTCGCGACCATATGCTGCTCCATCTCAGCGTATCGAAAGCTTTTTCGAAATCAACAAAGGTAAGATAAATCTCCCTCTGCCATTCTGATGCCTGTTCGAGAATGATACGAAGAGTATTAATTTGGTCAGTACACGAGCGATTAGGCCGGAAGCCAGCTTGTTCTATGCGAAGGAGAGGCTCGACGGCTCCAGACAACCTGTCCAAGATAATTCTGCAGAAAACCTTGGAAGGGGCAGAGAGCAAGGTGATACCTCTCCAATTGCTGCATTGGCTTAGATCACCTTTTTTGGGCACAGTTATAAGAAGGCCCCTGTTCCAGTCCTCCGGAAGCTTCTCGCTGGTCCAGATTTTGCCAATCAAAGGTGTTAGCGTGTCGACTGTGGTAGCCAAGTCCGCTTTTAACATTTCTGCAGCTATTAAGTCGAGACCTGGTGCTTTACCAGTCTTAAGACCCATGACCGCTCTCGCTACCTCATCACGTGTGGGTGGTTCGACGTCGATGTCAAGTAGCCTGGGTGGTGGAGAAGTATATTGCGGGGCATCTGACGTAGACAAAGCTGTGGGCCGAAAGGTTTCCTCAAAGTGCTCACGCCAGCGTCGTAGTTGCCCTTCTGAAGTTACGATAAGCTGACCATCTTTTGATTTTAGAGGCTTCTTACGCTGACTTCTCTTCCCTGCCAAGATATTAGTAGCTTTATAAAGTTCTCTCATGTTGCCGGTGTTAGCGGCAGTTTGAGCGTGGTCAGCAATACCGTCAACCCACAACCTTCTGTCATTACGCGAGCTGCGATAGATTTTCTTACGAATCTGTCGATACTGCTGCCTGAGGTCGGCTTGTAGTAGCTCGTCGTTGGTTCCTAGCAGTTTTAGGTGGAGTTCCCTACGGTCGTTTATCAACTGCCAAGTGGTTTGTGACATCCAATCCTCGCGCGGGTGCTTAGTGTGACCTAAGACGAATGAGCTGGTCTCTGTGTAGGCCACTTTGATGCGTTTCCACTCTTCGTCTATTGAGTCATCGTCAGCATGCAGTCCTGTGAAGCGGTTACGAAGTTCAAGCCTGAACTTATTCATAGTTTCAGGGTCTCGCAGTTTAGTGACGTCAAACCTTCTTCCAGCCCTACCAGGAACACCGGCTGGTCGCGCAACCGCAACCTTAAGTCGCATTTCGGCAACAACCAGATGGTGGTCGCTGTCAATATCAGCGCCTCTTCGGTTTCGGACATCAAGGAGCGACGAGCGCCAGTTCGAACTGATAGCAAGGTGGTCAATTTGGTTTTTCGTTAAGCCATCAGGGGAGTTCCATGTGTACTTATGTACATCTCTATGAATGAAAAGTGTCCCACCGATGGTCAGGTCATGGTGTTGGCAAAACTCTATAAACCGTTCACCATTCTCGTTTCGCGCACCAAGTCCGTGTTTTCCCATGTTACGCTCACAGTTGCTGTTTTCGCTTCCAACCTTTGCGTTAAGATCCCCCATGACGATCACAATGTCTTGTTTCTTAATACCTTTAAGTGTGGCATTTAGAGTGTTATAAAAGTCATCCTTGGTGTCTTCCGCAGACGTGTTGGTGGGAGCGTAACACTGCACAATGGAGATCTTCCGGGCTCTTGAGTTGAAACGGGCCCAAATGATTCGGTCTGAGATCGGTTTCCAGTCTAAAAGGCTTTTCTTTGCGGAGTTAGAGAGGAGGAAAGCGACACCATATTCAAGGTCGTCATCCTCATTTTCCTTCCCGGAGTATAGAAGAGTTAGGCCTTTGGACGTTCTCAGTTCGCCAAAACCATTTCTACGCACTTCGCTTAAGCCCAGTATTTGCAGATTGTATCTAAGCATTTCTGCTTCTGCTTGTGCTAGTCGAGTGTCGTTGCTAAGCGTTTTTACATTCCAAAAAGCAATTCGTGTCCGTGATTTAATGCCAAAGGTCGTCGGTAAAAGATCGGTCCGGTTTCTCACTGTTTCGGTTTCTTGAATCATTGATGGTTTTTCAGGCAAGCAGGAGATTAGCCCACTGTGCCCTAGTCTGATAGTGGGGCTGCCACTTTAGAGCTTCCAGACAAGCTCGGTTTTATGCGGGTTACCTCCCTAGTGAGTAGATTCTGTTTTAAGGCGCAGAATATTCGCCTTTTGCCCTGCATCCTCAGCTCAACTGCAGCTCTAGGTAGTGGGCACGCGAAAGCGTGGCTGCAGTAGGTCCCAGGGTGGACGACTAGGACGTGGATGACTCGGACTGGCCGGGGTTCTGCTTAAACTAGTGTTCCACTACAAAACACAGCAGCTGGTCTTATTTGGCTTTTTCTAGGCAATGCTGACCTCACTCCATCAGCGATTCCCACCAACACCATCCCCAACTTCCCACCCCGATATAATGATCAATATAAAATAGAAATAACACAGCCATTATATCTAATAAAGGATAAGTAGGTACCAGAGATTTTTTTAATTTTTTTTTAACATTTCTAAAATAAGTTTTGGAATACTTTAAAAACCTATCCACTATTCTCTTTAACTTGGGTTCGTCGTTCAAATGTATAGAAAATTAAAATAAATTTTTCAATAAATATATAAAACTTACTTTCTCCTGGTCTGCCGTTCAGCATCAAGTAGTTCGCTGGTAGAACTGCTTTTAGGGTCCGGAGAGCTGTCCACGCGTCGCCGCTTGAACATACGGCGCAAGCCGCGCAGAAACCGACCAGTGCGACCTTCGCCTGGAAAAATACAGGTCTCATTTAATTTACACCTGGCCGAGTTATGCTATATTGATAAAATTTGGGTTGATACAACCAGGCTCCAGAAGATAAACCACTCCTTATATGGAAATTATATTCGTTTTTACAACAAACTCCCAAGCGAAATTATAGAATTATCGTTAAACGTATATTAATCAATAAAGATTTTTATAAATTTGACGAATATTTATGATCCTAATCCTTGGGATTGATTTGCTCTAGTTCAAAAAATTTGACTCAAAACTTAGCGATTTAAAAGAGTGGCGGAAAGTTTCTTTCCAGTTCTTCTTGCCCGCTCTACGCACTACTTGCGAACAGTAGGTAAATGTTCAGTAAATGTTAATTGAGAATTAAGTTTAATTAAGCTTTTTATAAATTTGACGTAACTTAAATGATCCTAATCCTTGGGATTGATTTGCTCCAGTTCAAACAATTTGACTCAAAACTTGGCGATTTATAAAGAGTGCGGAGAGTTTCTTGCCAGTTCTTCTTGCCCGCTCTACGCCCTAGTTGCGAACAGGTAGTAAACGTAAATTGAGAATTAATTTCTTTTTTATAGACAGCCTTCTGTCTGAATTAGATGTTAAGTGAAACCACCGCCAGACGCTCACATTTCCAGAGGGCTCGCAATTACGTTGCCGGCCTTTTAAAATTGGTACGCCCTTTTGAAGGAGGTCTTGAAGATTAGTTTTGTACAGACTTACGCCCGAACCAATAATCAATCCACAATCTCAGATTGTTTTCAAGACCGTAACAATCGATCGATCTCCTATCTGCATCCCAATAACCAAGCCCTACGAAGACAATCCATTTTTGGCGACGGATAAAATGCTCTTTTTCGTTCCATTTTAAATAAAACCGTACAAATAACATTATAATATACATGTGTATGTTTAAAACATAACAAACAGTTTTTTTAATTATTTAAAACACTGGTGTAAGTTAAAATCTGTTAAAATAATTAAAGTGTTGAAATCGAGCTTTCGTCAACTGTCATTTTCATACAAAGGTCTATCCAACCACCGATCCGACCTCCCATGTATAGCTTGTATCGACAGATAGCTATTACAATCCGTCGATTGGTTATTGGCACACATGTTACAACATTTGGATTAAGATTACTATCTCAGATGGTGGATTATGGATTGAGATAGGTTATTGGGTTCGGGTATTAATAAACCACCAAGACCACCGAGGTCAGCAATCTACCACGGTCCAATTGCTTTCGTATAAGTAACGTAATATTCTTGCGTTTTACTAAAATGTTCTGTTATAATTTATTTTATTAAAATTTAATGTATTTTTTTGCGTGTTGTTCCCACGAGAATGTAAGCGCGTGCTCCTATTTCACCATGCCTCCTGCTTATAGAGGACAAATCTTTGTTTTTAATTTATTATTATTAATTTCTTAAGACGTCATGTGGAACATGGTATAATGGTTGCAGCTTTTTACAAACATTGTGTAAAACAAAAAACTTGGCGATTAAAAAGAGCGGCGGAGAGTTTATTGCCAGTTCTTCTCTTCCGTTCTACGCCCTTGATATGAGAACTGGCAGTAAATGTAAAATTAGAAGCATTTAATATTTTTAGATTTTATGTATGAGACATTAAGGTTTTTTTTTATATAATAGGGGGGCAAACGAACTTGCGGGACGACCAAAAAGGGCAGTCTGCGCAGCCCATAGACACCCACTTTTAGTGGGTGCGTTGCCGGCCTTTGAGGAAGGAGTAGACTCGCTTTTTAAACATTTGGAGGTCGTATCTCTGAGGGAAGACCCCCTCCCCCCCCGGGAGCCGATTCCACAGTTCGCTAGTTTGCAAAAGAAAATGCCTTGTGAAACGGACTGTGGAAGACCTCCAACCATCAAGATGATGCTGGTGAAATAATGTCCAGTTAAATCTTTATCTGGTACACCTACCATGTGTGTGGTTGTCGGCGTGCGGCGGTCGGTAAGGCGGCTCCAGCGAGCCCTCACGCACGCACGACATCAGCCCCGCGCCGCCGCCGCCCGACATCCGCACTGCCCTGAAACACAAATAATTAGTATTGGCTCTTTAATTAATCCATCTTTTTAATTGTTGAAGTTATACTTCTTTTTCCGCGTTATGGAAAAATTATGAGAGTAAATTTTTACGATGCGCGCGCACACCGTCACGAAAAACCGACACTCTGAAGTTAGCTATCAACATTTTAGTTTAATGTGATATTTAAATAAACTTTATTTAAGATAATGCGTTATAAAAAAACTTTCAATGTATTATATACCTTTTTTCTATTGTTAGTGTCGTTTTTTCTACAAACGTAAAATAAGTCGAAAGATAAAAATTTTGAAATGATTTTTATCTTCAAGTAAAACTTCTAACGCGTGTTCATAAGTACACACACATATCGAGTCACTTAAAAATTAAAAAGCACCTATATATACACGACTATATATTTTATTGATATTCACTTAGTTTCATTTATAGTAAAACAAATAATACATAAAAATTATAAGAAGCAGCGGGCGGCCTTATCGCTAACAAGCGGTATCTTCCAGGCAACCCTTGTAAGGAAAAAACTAAAAAAATAAGTGATGGGTAAAGTGCAAGAAGTGTATATACAAATCTTAAAAAAATAAGTAAACAACCACTAACATAATCCTACTAATATTTCAAACGCGAAAATTTGAATGTTTGCTACCCTTTCCCGTACAAATTACTGAATGGATTTGAATGAGACTTTACAATAATATAGCTTATAGATCAGAATAAAACATAGGCTACAATTTATAATTAAATAGTGAAAAAAAATCTACCATCTGCGAACTATTTTGTCGTGCGCTTCCAAAACCGCTAGAGTTACACATATTATGTAATGAATGAAAGAAATGTTTATCTTAAATAGTCATTATCTTTGGCCATTATTTCTACGCAACGCTAATATAAGCTACTCGAAATACTAATCGCAGACGAAGTCGCTAGTCCAACCAGCTGGTCTAAAATATTAAAAAAAAAAAACTGTAAAAAGCTAATCTCACGGATTCATGAATTGCGATGAAGAAAAAGAATGGAAAATACAAGAATTACAAAAGTCACGATTGAGTAGGATAGGATATGGTTAATTAATGTTTATGAAGAAGAGTTTCAAGATATGTTAGGGTGGTGGTAGCCAATCGTATGGAATCAGAGTCGTATCGCGTTTGTTTGTTAAAATATAAAATAAAATAAAAATTTATTAATTCATTATTACAATGAATTACAATGGGTAAGATTTGGGAAAGGAAAAGGTGTTTAACCTATACCAATTCAGATTAATTTTTGGCATAGCCAATTTCTCCCCATGTCTACTTCCACAGTCCATTCCCTTGACTTAAAAATATTTATGTTTTTGTGAACGAATATGAACATTTCTAAAATATATATACAGGGAAGTGATGCAATATTAAGCTTCTAAAACAAAGCTAGTATATGGTTGGTTATTTCGACTATGTGTTTTCCCACGAGAATGTAAGTGCGTGCTCCTATTTCACCATTCCTCCTGCTGAAAGAGGACAAATCTTTGTTTTTAATTTAGGTTATTATTATTATTAATTACTTAAAATGTCACATGGGACATGGTGTAATGGTTGCAGCTCCTTACAAACATTTTGTAAAACAAAAAAATGGCGATTAAAAAGAGTGGCGGAGAGTTTATAGCCAGTACGACGGCTCATTGGTCTAGTGGTTAGTACCCCTGACTGCGAATCCATGGGTCGTCCCGGGTTCGATCCCCGGCTGAGACACACATCGAGCTGAGCATTTGGTGTTGTGCTTAGGTCTTGGGTGTTTAAATATGTATTTATATGTGTATCTATAATATGTATGTATATTTGTTGCCTAGTACCCATAACACAAGCTTCACCAGCTTACCATGGGACTAGGTCAATTGGTGTGAATTGTCCAATCATAAAAAAAAAAGTTCTTCTCTCCCGTTCTACGCCCTTGATTTGAGAACTGGCAGTAAATGTAAAATTAGAAGCATTAATATGTATTTCTTTACTGACAAGTCATAAGTGTATATTATGTTACCTATGTGATTAAATGATTTTTTACTTTACTTTATGAAAGTGACATTTGACATATTTTGACACTGACGCGTGACCGATGAGCACATTATAATTCCTTTGCGATTTTACGTTAATCTCACTTCTATGGTTTCTGGTTAAATTGTATCCAGGGAAGCCATTTTGGAATTTCGTTAATTTATTAACTATACGCAACTCGGGTTGCGGTTATGTAATACTATCGTTTAATTAATAAAATAAATAAATCAGTGGCGTTACAACCTCTTTAGGTCTTGGCCTCAGATGTCTGAATCTGTTTCGTGATCATTTTCAAATCTAATAGGCAAGTAGGTGATCAGCCTCCAGTGCACACGCGGTCGACGTTTTGGGTCTAAGACATGTCGGTTTTCCTTCACCATTCGTACAAATGTTAAATGCGCACGTAGAAAGAAAGTCCATTGGAGCACAGCCGGGGATCGAACCTACCACCTCAGGAATGAGAGTCGCACGCTGAAGCCAGAAATCTAAGAACCAGAATCCATGTAGGTGATCAGCCTCCAGTGCCTGACACACGCGGTCGACTTTTTGGGTCCAAGACATGTCGGTTTTCCTTCACCATTCGTACGAATGTTAAATGCGCACAGAAAGAAAGTCCATTGGTGCACAGCCGGGGATCGAACCTACGACCTCAGGAATGAGAGTCGCACGCTGAAGCTGCCAACTCTGCTCTATACTATCGTTTACGTGAATTAAATAAAATATTTTTTATATAACGCTACAAACGGATAGGCGGCTCTTCTGATGTTAAATTAAAACGAGTCCCAAAGGCTTGCTACGTTGCTTTGTCAAGAATAGGTACGTTTGAAGGACCCTGACCCTAAGTCGAATTGGTTCAGAAATACTTCAGTGGGCAGCTGGTTCCTTATTGTGGGGCGCGGCAAATTAATTAATAATAGCTTAACATTTATTATAAACTAGCTGGCCTGGCGAACATCGTACCGCCTAAGAGTCGATTCTTGATTTTTTTTAAATACTTATTCTGCTATTCGGGACACCGGTCTAGCTAGTAAGATAAAAAAAAGAAAGTTGATAAGACAACAAATACATTATGTCAAAAAATAAAAATTTACCTTCCCGGAACCCCTCCACTAACATTTGAACTTTATGATATGGTATTAAAGTTCAAATTGACTTTTAAGTATTATTACGAATATTTTGTATCTATAAGTGTTGTTCTTAGACTTTTTCACTCAATTTTTTCAATTTTTCTCTCCGTTAGAACCATCCTCGTACTTCAAGGAATATTATAAAAAAAGAATTAGCAAAATCGGTTCTGCTGCTCTCGAGATTTGCGCTTAGCAACACATTCCGCAATTCATTTTTATATTATAGATATTATTACAATGTACGGCCCTAAATCAAAACCAAAACCACAGCACACACGCATTACCCCTTGGCCACAGTCACCTTCGGCGCGGTTTGCGGCGCGATTTGCGGCGCGCAAAGCGGCGAGCGGCAAAAACAAATTGAGCAAATTGTATGAAGTATGCCACAGCTATCGGCGACGCGCATTGCGGTGCGACCTGCGGCGCGGTGGCTACCCGCGCGTCGGCGGTGGCGACGGCCTGCGCGGCGTGCGAGTGAAACAAATGCACTCGGGAGTATCGAGGCGGCCACAGCTCAGAGCGGCGCGCGCAGCGGCAGAGGTGGACGCATTTAGCATCGCGCGACCAAAACAAATAATTTTGTTTTTATCGCGCATTGAGCTCATATAAAATAATTGATACAGAACAATTTATTAGTGAAATACTGAGTAGACCAGCAATATGGATGTCAAACATCCACATCATAAATATAGGCATGTTATAAAAAAATTGTGGGACGAAATAAAACTAACTAATATCTCTAAATACGTCCACCGCTGATGCCGCCGCGGTCGCAGCTGGTCGAGCTGTGGCATATCACCGCAAACCGCGCCTCTCACAGACCCTCTCGCCGCGCCGCGCTCCACACCTCCAGAAACTGTGGCCAAGCTCTTACACTTGAAACGAACCGAATGGGAAAAGGGAAAAAACTTTTTTTAATTTCACTCCTTATATTTTTTTTCTTTGATTATTGTTATTTTGTGCGTTCATGTGTGTGTGCTTTTGTTAGTAATAAATGTAATGTCGATGTCTAAAAAGCCTAAGGGACGCCCACAAGGCAGTCATCACAATCCATGGTCATCCATTTTTTAAGGCTTTTGAGGGGACAAAACAATTGGAGGTCGTCTTCGAGGAGGAAATCTTCCAGGGAGACCCCCACCAGAAGTGAAAAAAGTCAAAAGTCAAAAATCATTTAATCATCACAATGTACACTTATGAACGTCAAAAAAGAAATGTATATGAAATACTTCTAACTTTACATTTAGTGCCAGTTCTCAAATAAGGGGCGGAGAACGGAAGAGAAGAACTGGCAATAAACTATCCGCCACTCTTTTCAATCGCCATGTTTTTTTTACACAACGTTTGTAAGGAGCTGCAACCATAACACCATGTCGCTACAGTTGGCTTCAAAGAAACTGTCTTGTGAAGTGGACCGAACTAAAATGGAAAGCTTCCAGCATCCCTGACCTGCTACCTCCCGCCAATTACTGGCTTGCAGCTGCAGTAGCTCCTCTCTGTCGATCCAGCAGTACCTAGGCAACCCATGCCCCTATACCCCAGCCAATGTATTCCATGGGAATTATGTTGGGCTTGGCAGAAAGTCTTTATAATAAGAGAAATGCACAAAATCCTTGGTTCAAACGACTCAAAGTTCGAGAATTCCCTTCGAGCAAGGTCAGGATGCTGTTTATCCACAGGGTCAAGGCCACATGCGCGATCGATAGGAGGCTGCGAGCGAGATAAATATATGACTTTTTAACTGTTAGAACGGGACACTAATAGATTTTCTCGTTTCCCTTATCGTAAAGAGTTAGTATATCGATCATATTTTACTCTAACCAATGTTATGAAACCTAAGTTAAGTAACATATTAATTAGGGGCTGTTCAAGTATTACGTAAGCAGATTTACTGCAATTTATTCTTAACCTTTGCTGATGAATTAATTCAATATTTTAAATCCAATTAAGGTAGTAAGTCAACAACAGGTATTATATTAATACCAATACATAATAATATTATACAGGTATTATATTAATACCAATACATAATAATATAATACAGGTATGGTATTATATATTTAAGAAATGTATTAAAGAAAAGCTGTGTAAAAAGGCTTACTATAAAGTTAACGATTATCTAGTTGATAGAAGGGGCTGGGACTAGTGCTAGGCGACTTCTAATTAATTTGCGATATTTGTTTTAAAATAAGTGTCGTTTGATGATTTGCTATTTTAAATGAGTAAAATTTTAAAATGTTGACTATGCTAACTTCAGGGTGTCGGTTTTCGGTTACGGTGTACGCGCGCATCGTAAAAATTTACTCTCATCATTTTTTCCTAACGCGCCAAAAGTAATAATAAAGTTGGACCTCAAGTAGATTTGTCAAGCGTGACCAATAATAATAATAGCCTTTATAGCTTTAAAATACTTATGCTACTGAACAAATGTGAAGTAGTATAAACACTAATAATTAATCAGCAAGCCGGTTAATTTCTGTTTTAGCTTGTCCTTGGACATAGGCCTCCTCTAAGAGCATCTCGGTGTCTAGCTTTACGTAGGTTATCATACTAGAGCGACTTTATAATATCATCTTCCCATCTCTTTATTTGTTTTCCTCGTTTTCTTTTGTGAGGAACCCATTCTATCGCTTTTTTCCTCCATTTATCTTTGTCTTCTCTCATAATATGTCCTGTCAAATAAGCGTGACAAATAATGATGAACAAAACCAGAGACACCTTAAATGGTCCGCAATTTAATTATCGAGAAGACGTTTTTCTCTCTTAATTAATTCAACGAAGATTTCTATCGAGAGAAACTTGATATTTTAACACGATTTGGATTTCAATTAGGCGTTCTACTAAGTGTAACAGTTGTAACTCTGGGGCTGTTCGATTTCCGGTCTATTCGGATTTACTTTAAGTCTTTAAAAATTAATAGAATACCTTTCACTAGGAACTAGGTATCCAGAATCGTCATAGATTAACCAATTTTGATAAAACTTGGATTGCTCCTACGTATAGCTGATTTAATCTGCCCCGGTCTGTTTTGTATCGATAAATTGTTGATGCCGCCTTCTTGCTCGGTGGAGCTAAGCTAAGGAAACTTGGTGGAGAGGATTGGGAGAAAAATGCTGAAAACAGAGAAAGATGGAGTCAATTGGAGGAAGCCTATACTCATTAAGAGGTTTTTGGGTGAAATTTTATAAATACAGTCAAAACCTGGTTTACAGAAACACACACATATTTGGTCGTAAAAACCGATAGTCGTAACAGCTGATATCGTTGTTATTAAGTACCAAATACAATAGAACTCAATTGATCCCAACGGCCCAAGAGTCTCTACTCCAAAGGGAACAAAATTGGAGGAAAGACTCTTTATATTTGAGCCATTTATAAAAGTTATTAAATACATTTAACTAAGAAATATCTAACTTGGCTGTTGTGTGTGATGTGTGTAGGTACGTGAGAGTGTGTGGGTGTGCTCCATGCAGGTGATCATATTATAAGCCGAAATATCAATCTTTTAAATGTTATACATACCCCTTAACTTATGGATTTGTTACGACGCCGGTTGCCATGGTGACCGGCGGCCAATACACGACCTGAAATGGAAAATTATTTGTTAATTCACACTTCGAAAGAACTCTAAAGGATATCGTTCTGAAGCTATATATAGAGTAGCGTTATTAGTTTTTTTATAAAGTATAATGTATCTATAGATGCAATATTTGTGAATATGTGACCACCATGTATCTTATAATAATATAGTTATTTTATTTTAGTATAGTAGTTTTGTGTTCTAGATACATGGTCTTCACGTATTAATTATCCTAATTATCAAATCAATGTATACAAAATATTTTAAAAACTATTTTAAAAGAGTAAGTATGGAGTTTGTTGCCCATTCTTCTGCATATTAAACTACCTTTTGGAAGGGGCTAATAATCATTATTTTTTTATATAATTTTTAACTTGAAATTTTGACTGTAAAAAGTGCATTTTTAATAGGCTTAATAATTGACTTGACACAATAGGGCTCGCGAGTGCGTTGCCGGCCTTTTAAGTTTACGCTCTTCCGAAGAACCCTAAGTCGAATGAATTTAGTAATTTTTTTAATTGGAAACGATTCGACTTAGGGTCCTTCAAGAAAAGAGCGTACCAATTCTTAAAAGGCCGGCAACGCACTTGCGAGCATTCTGGCAATGTGAGTGTTCATGGGCGGCGGTATCACTTAATACGTGAGTCTCCTGCCTATTTCCCTCCTATTATATAAAAAAACGGTATTTAAATTCAAACCACAAATTTCAATTTCGTATTTAAATTCAGGTTTTCTGGGTTTCAATAGATTTTCATGAGAGGCTTCAGAGGGGTCGCGGTCAAGTTGAACAACTCTTTTGTTCCAGAACAATCTAATAATAATATGTTAAATTCGCCAGTACGTATAGATATAGTAGACAACTACTAAGTGGTCAACACATTTTTAACATACCATAGCTAATTAATATACTCAGTGTTTCCCAACCATTTTTGTGCCCTGCCCCACCTTAGTTGATTTATAGGATATATAGGGAATTGATCACTGTTTAAATGACAGTACAAAATAAAATATCTAGAGGACTCTTTAATTTTCATCAAAATTATATGTACATACATAAGTAACACCTTTTCAATGTTATAAATAGATTTGGGTATGGTTAAGGACAAATTGTCATTGTAAACATCTTAATTTAGACTTTATTTTTTTTAGCAACTCATGGAAGAAAGATTGAATGAAGAATCAAGTGGATACATTGAAATTACTGATGAAAACTATGCAGTTATTGAAATTTTAAAAGATATCTCTATTGTTACTAAAAGTCCTTATAATACAAATCAAGTTAAATTAGCTTACCAATGATATAAACATTAGCATGAATTGTAAAAAAGTTTTGTATAAAGTATAATATTATGTAATTTGTTTAATAAAAACTAGCTGACCCGGCGAACTTCGTACCGCCTAACAGTCTAGCTGAACTAATTTAGGCTTTGATGAACGTAAAACAATGATACAAAATAATATATTTATATAGATAGAAACAAAAAAGTATTTTATTATGATCAATGATGATGAAAACAAACATACAGAATGAGAATAAAAATAAAAAAAAATAAAAATAATAATTAAGTAGGGGAGCGTGGGGCTAGTTGTAACAGTTTTACCAAATAATTGAATATCATGAAGTGTATTGGCTAAATTACTACTAAATAAACTTTAATCGATACTCTAACTATTTATCTATGAAGTCTAATCGAAATATTATCAAATCTACAGGCAACTATCTCACAATTATTATTTTTTTGAAAAAAGGGAAGTGTTACAACTTACCCCGTGGTTGGGGCTAGTTGTAACATCTGCTGGGGCAAGTAGTAACAACAAAAATGACACCTTCAATTGTTTAATTTTTTCACATCTTGGATCATTTTGCTTTGTATATAACAAAAACTAACTAGATATTTCTATAATGTGTTTTTTATGAAATAGTTAACTAGAAAAAAAATATAATCAACAAATTAAAGATTTAAGATTTTAACTATCTTTCTTATTCTGTACTGAAGTATAAAGTGCCATGTTGACATGATATAAGGACATGCAGTCTGTGCTCTGTTCACGTAGTTTTTAAAAGGGCCGTAGACTCCTACATCTCCTACAGGTTGCAAATTGTGGGAGCAATGGGAGGGAAACTATAACATGAAAACATTGTTTTCTTTGGCTTTTTCGACAACTGCAATATTCACATGTGAGCCATGATTATCAAGCAGTAACAGAACTTGCTCTTTCTTGGTAGGTTTCGCGTCTGTGATAAAATGATCTACAAAAATCAAAAATTCTTAATCAGTCATCCACTCTGAAGAATTACCAGCTCCAATGCAATCTTGAGGTCCACCGCGAATGAACATTTCTGAGTATTTAAGCCGGGGAAAAATTAACATCGGCCGTCAGTAACTTACAGCAATCTGGGGGCAAATTGTAACACGTTACAACAAATCCTAAGGTTTTGTGACAACTAGCCCCTTGATGTAGTTCTTAATATTTATCACGATAACTATTAAATCAACTTAGTAATCTTGAAAACTGTTATACATCATCATAAATAGTTATATCTTAGCATAAAATAAAATACATAAAACTTCAAAGCTACGAAAATAGTGAAACTAACCAAAAATTTACGTTAGTATAATTATAGGTTACCTGTCAACAATAATAGTCCAAGAGGTAGTGAACCCTGGGAGTAACGGTCTCCCTGTAAGGTTAGAAATTTGTATACTTACGATTTATGACATGCTAAGAGCAATAGCCATGACCTGGCAGGCGTCAGCCCTGCACGTCATCAGCCCCTTTATTTTTTGGACTGTTAAGTAAATTGAGTTTCAAAACTTGTTTCTGTAAATTTGAAAATTTAATAGGATAAAGTTTATTTATTGTACATCTTAAAAAAAAATTGACAGGCGATTACAATAAGCAGAAGTATATGACAGATCAATTAGAAAACGTACAGTTGATGAGGTAAAATAAACTTTATCCTGTATACTTAAAATTTTTATATGTTTTCAAGTAAACGTCTCAGAGTAAATATGTACAATGCCAGGCGGTTTTGAACAGCATAAGACCTTGACAGGCGAGGGGACAGCTGCTAAGGGCGTGCAAATAATAAATGTTACATGAACGCATACAGTAAATGCAATGTATTTTATTGGGTTTTATGCAATCTACATTATTTTTAACATTTATTTTCTTCAGCATCATCCGAAATTTCGCTATCACTGTTTTCATCATCATCTGATTCTTTAACAATGTTTTCCTCATCTGAAAATAGTAAAAAAAAAAAATATTTTAATGAATTAATAAGGTTGTTAAGAATTAAATATCAAGCTCAATTACATAGGACTGCGTATTAAATGTTACGGAATAAAATAGTTGTATGTTACCTGAAATGCATTCCTCAGTTTCAGTCGATTGTGCTGTGACTTTATCAGCAGGTCCTTGTAAAAGTATGTCGTATATAGAAGATGGAACCGTATTCCCCTCAAACCAATTAAATTCGTAACGACTATCAATTAAGTTCCAACCGTTATTTTCAGGTGTAAGAATTGTTTGTTCTTTTAAATTACAATTTCGCCATATATTTGTAATGTAGGTAGTTCTCAATAATTGTTGATGTAGTTCACGTTTGCAGGGTGGTAAATTCGATGAATCATAGCTTACTACTTTGATTTACTTTTATTCAACGTAGTCTCTGTAAATCGTACAGTTTTTTCGTCAGTGTCTTCGTTACAAATCACACAAACCACGTGTTCCAATTTCATCTTGCACTGAAATGTTAATATTAAGTACAACAATACACAATATCACTGCACAATTGATATTTAATTAATATTTATAATTATATATATAAAAATTCGAAATCACTCAACATAAGAAATGTTATAGCTCAAAGCATCTTCACAAGTAAAAATCATTGGCACAACTGACGAAATTCTTCTCTGTACATTTTTGCTCGAGAGCAGGTATACGTCCCTTCGTATTAGATAAACGGTCTCACTCGCACTATAGGCATTCACGCAACACCTCTCACTCGCACGTCCTTAACGCCTGACGCCTGTCAAGGTCTTATGCTGTTCAAAACCGCCTGGCATTGTACATATTTACTCTGAGACGTTTACTTGAAAACATATAAAAATTTTAAGTATACAGGATAAAGTTTATTTTACCTCATCAACTGTACGTTTTCTAATTGATCTGTCATATACTTCTGCTTATTGTAATCGCCTGTCAATTTTTTTTTAAGATGTACAATAAATAAACTTTATCCTATTAAATTTTCAAATTTACAGAAACAAGTTTTGAAACTCAATTTACTTAACAGTCCAAAAAATAAAGGGGCTGATGACGTGCAGGGCTGACGCCTGCCAGGTCATGGCTATTGCTCTTAGCATGTCATAAATCGTAAGTATACAAATTTCTAACCTTACAGGGAGACCGTTACTCCCAGGGTTCACTAGCTCTCCAGCTATAAAGCGTTTGCACACACCCACTCACTGAGCGAGCCGCCGGGCGGGACCCTGGCTGTGGTAAAGTGGTGTGGCACGTTATAAGTTTAAGATTAGGTAAAAAAAAAACGTGAATAAAATTCAAATTCCTATTGAAAAAGGTCTGTTACTATTTACCCCTGTTACAACAAGCCCCATGCTCCCCTACTTAAATTAAGTACCCTATACATAATTTATAATATTAAAAATTCACCTAAGAACCTTAAATAATATGTTTTTTTAGTGATTATATGGCATTAAGCCAATAAGTACATGTTTTTACTAAGACATGGATACGATCTGGCCTAACAAAAGAATAATACGTAATTTCCAAAACTCCTTATCTTAAAAATCATTTTAAATTCTCAGGTCCTTATAACTATATGTTACGCTCCTCCAATGAATGTTCATAATCTCTTCCTTCATAGGCAACTCAATTAGCATCTCCGCCATTAAGTGTAGGATGCCCAACTCCATATTATTGGCTACCTCCCAAAATCCTAACATCTCATTTATTCTGCATAAACATTTCTTAAACTTATCCTATCCTAATTAATCGTGACTTGTGTAATTCTTGGAATTCCTTTTCTTTTGTATTGCATCGCCATACATGAATCCGTGTGATAAGAGTTTTAGTTTGTATTATTATTTGTATTAGTTTAGATTAAGGTTCTATTTTTGTGTTATTCATATATCATTTAGTTTTCCACTTATTGCACTTTGCTCATCATATTTATTTTTTTAGTATTTCTCTTACTAGGGTTGCCTGGAAGAGATCGCTTGTTAGCGATAAGGCCGCCCGTTGCAAGTCTTATAATTTTTATGTTTTGTGTTGTTTGTGTTTATTTCTTTAATGCAACGAATTGTGAATAAATAAATAATTTAAGTCTAACTTGATATACTAAAAAGGATATTTATTAAGTAAGTGTCCACTATTACGGGTAGACACACTCTGTTCTAGAGTTCTATTTTACACTTACCACTGTTTAGCACTTAAGACTAACAATTTAACACTACTTCACTAATTCAAATGATCTTCTCACTAGGCCCGTGGTGTCAAGAAGTTATTCGGACTAATATCTGCTAAGATTCATCGTCAGACGTCAAGGCAGATTACAAAATACCATCCGTATCACCTATCCGTTCCACAACTGAGAGTTTCTTATAGGCAATTTTAGCCGCGCACTATGAGGAACAAGCTGCCCACTGATGGATTTCCGAAACTATTCGACTTGAGTTAGGGTCCTTCAAGAAAAGAGCGTACCAATTCTTAAAAGGCCGAGCGTCCTGGTAATGTGAGTGCCCATGGGCATCACTTAACATCAGATGAGCCTCCTGCCCGTTTGCCTCCTGTTACAAATAAAAGTTGAATAGCCGCGACATTCACGTGATGGTGGAGCATTCGTGGGCTCCAGGAGTTTTTTTATTAATGTGGCGACGTCATCAACATAAAGGTCCAGGAGGTAGTTATTGCGAATGTACCAGAGAGAATATATAATGAAAAAGTGTTTATATGTACTACTGTAAATTATAAATAGCAGTCGATCTTCGAAGCCGGAGATCGGAATGTTTAATATCCTGATGTTCCTCAAAATAGCATTTCCAACGAGAGATCGATAAGGATGCTTTAGTGAGCTGACCCAGCAAACCATAATCTGCTATATAATATCGATATAGGTGAAAATGGACGTGGTAGGATTATAAATAAAAAATATTAAATTAAATTAACCTATTATACATACATACATACATACATACACTAGAATTTTACATACATACATATTATATAATAACGGTTTTGTCTTAAGTTTTAATAACATATAGCCCTTCAGGTACTGAGGTTAAATTACGCAGTGGTTTTTTGGTGTATTCTGTACTTTAAGTTTTAAAAAACAAAAAAATATTTTTTCTAAAATATTAGTAATTTTCAACATTCAAAGTACTCTTATGTCTCTTTCTGTCTAATTGTGTTCACGCTTTGATAAAGAGAGATAGATGAGTTGCGTTAAAACGGTGTAATTAAAGAGTTTTCTTTTATTCATCAGACCCTATTTCCCGAAAGGCAGAGACCACGATTACGATTCACCAACTTTCATAACATTCACCAAGTTCGGTTGGGAACTTGGGCACCGTTTTATGAATGGGTTAATATAGCTAAACGGACATAGTAGAGAATTTTCATCTTTAATTGTAAAAGCAAAATCAATTGTACGGGATTCGAACTCACCACCTCAGGGTTAAGTTTTAAATCACATTAGGCCAGGTCCTAGTGGGAAAATTTAATTAAAACGCATTCCACAATATTTTCATCAGATTCTTCAATGATTATTTGCTTCTGTTTGCTGTACAGAATCCAGGGTTACGTTTAGAACATAAAAAATAAATCAGTGGCGCTACAACTCTTTAGGTCCTGAGATTTTTGAATTTGTTTCATGATCATTTTTCAATGTAATAGGCAAGTAGGTAATCAGCCTCCTGGGACTTACACCGTCGACTTTTTGGGTCTAAGACATGTCAGTTTCCACAAGATGTTTTCCTTCGTTCGAGCGAATGTTAAATGCGCACGTAGAAAATCCATTGGTGCACAGCCGGGGATCGAACATACGTCCTCAGGGATGAGAGTCGCACGCTGAAGCCACTAGGCCAACACTGCTCTTTAGAATATATATTTATATATTACAAAAGGCAACCTTGTAGCGGCCGAAATATATACTCGACAATACCTTGCAACACAATAACCTCAACGTGGGAATTGGAGCAAGAATATGTTGTATCTTTATATCGATAAATGAAAGTAACTGTTATAAGGTGGTAATGTTTGATGCGTATCACGCACTCGCACGTACAACCAGGGGCACTACCATTTAGTTCCGGGCCTCAGATTTCTGTATTCTGTTTCATTCTTTATTTCTGTTTCATGATCATTTGTGAAACTAATTGGCAAGTAGATCAGCCTCCTGTGACATACGTCGTCGACTTTTTGGGTCAAAAGCCGAATTCCTCATAATGTTTACCTACCCGGTACGAGCGAGTGTTATATGCGCACATTGAAAGTCCATTGGTGCACAGCCGGCTCGCTCCAGTTTAATACTATACTACCCACATTTTCTATACATATATATTATCTCTTAAGCCCTTCCTCAGGAATCAATATAGATACTGGTACTGGTTCATCAAAAAGAGACAGACGCGATGCCAGTCTCACTCAATCACTTCACGGGCCACCGCTTGCATCATAGACCCCACTATACTCCTCTGAGTACCGTCTCGCCTTACTAAGCACACCAAGCTATGCTTGCTGAGGCTTTAAGGAGAGTTTTTTCAGATGTAGCAACGAAAAATATGTTTTTAACAGATAAACTTGTGTCTTTTTATGGTTAAATTGGACTAGATTTAGAGATTCCACGTAGTAGAGTTTCGACAGTTTATTCCGGTGATCGACAACTGCCCGAGAACTACCAGCATGGCCAGTATAAAGAGTATCCCCTGCTATCGGCTACATATCATTTATGTGCCGAACAAGCAAGGTCGGGCATAGGACACAGCCTTGTGGGACCCCAGCGTTCACGAGTTTAAGGTTAGTCTGCTCCATCGATAACGACCTTGATGTTCAGCGAGAAAGCTGGAAAACAGTTGCATAATTACTAGGGGAACATAAGCTGGAAGCTTCATAAGAAGTGCTCTGTTCTACATTTTACTTACATATGTATTTTAATGTACAAATTGTATGAAGAGTCTCAGTAAAAAACTAAAATTCACGTGCACTTTTTCTTTTTCATGTGTTCTTGTATATTGTCCTAATCACTATTTACATATGTTTTAATTGCTTTGTTTTGTTCCATTACTTTTGTCTAAATAACTATGTATTACAGTTCTTGCTTACCTTATCTAATTTAAAGTGATAAGGCCGCTAGATCATTTGTATTTAGTTATGTCAATCTATACTAATATTATAAAGAGGAAAGGTTTGATTTTTTTGGTTGTTTGAAATGAATAGGCTCCGAAATTACTGGACCGATTTCAAAAATTCTTTCACCGTTGGCAAGCTACACTATTCCCGAGTGACATAGGCTATGTTTCATTTTCAAAAAAATTAGGGATTCTTACTAAAACTTGAATAATCTAACCCAAGGTGTAAAAAATAAACAAAAAACTTCCTTCAATCGTGTGCGCCTAATAGTTTTCGATTAATGATAGAACAAAATGATGTATTACAATTTTTCAGGACACATCACTATCTATAAAAAATGTCGAGACAGCATGTCTCTATCTTTTATAGTTATGTCACAATAAGCGTCCTTTTATTATTATTTTTTTATTACAAGACCACCGCTAGAAAAGGCTCTTTATTCGTACCTAGGTATTGATCCTTATCAAAATAATTACCAACGTTTCACATAAGCTACAATTTAATGGCATAACCACCAAAAAAGCATGGTGGATTGGTGTTCTCCTGCCTTTTCTCTTGAATAGTTTACTACTATGTAATATAGCAAAAATCTTAGCCACAGCAACGCTTGACCGAGTCTACTAGTTGTATTATATTTCTGTATGTAACGAAGTTTTAATAAATAAATAAAATATAACCGACTGAGACGACACGAAATAGAGTCTTAAAATAGACATTCCTTTATACTCTTTGGACACATCTATTTTTGGGTTAAGTGCGCGACGTCGGTTTAAGTGTTTTATACGTGTTCGTTATATTCTCATTCAACAGGTTTATTCTATACCGCCGAAAGCCTTTTAAAATACATATTGTCAAAAATATGAGGGTAGTTGGTAAATCACGTACTTCTTCAGTCTTATTTTTCATTTGAATTGCAGAACATCCTCTGTCGGGTCCGCTTGTTAATATAAAACGTTTTAATAGTATCAACAAAAAACTTTTAAACTTAGGAGGGTAGAATATAAAATGCAAAAATAACGCGTTTCGTTTGATTCTAATTGGTCAAAACGAATCATGTCACGTGTGGTATTGGGCTGTTGTGGACTAATTACGTGACTATTCGTTCCACAACGGAACGTTTTAAGGCAGTTTATACCGCGCAACACTACTATGAATTTCCACACCAATTTGACTGCAGGTCCTTTAGGAAAAGAGCGCACCAATTCTTAAAAATCCGGCAAACTTGCGAGCCCTCTGGCAATATGACTATGGTATCGCTTAACATCAGATGAGCCTCCGTCCGTCCGTCCGTCCCCCTGCTAAATAAAAAAAATCACTTTGATACGAAACGCTCAATTCGTCTTTTACATTTTCACAAGGGAGTGTATAAAGACTTTTCAACGTCCCAGTTTTCACGATATTGGCAAATTACAATTTCAAATTCATCGTATTTTCGGACTTCATTGAATTTTTAGCGCCTTTGTGATACCAAAATCTAAATTTTTATAAGAATTTAGGTCACAAACTTTTGAAAGTTTTAAACCTATATAAACTCTAGTTATGTAACCTAAGATTAGTTTACGTATAGTTACATATATATATATTTGAGTGAATATTTAAAAGCGTAAACAAAATCGCATACTTGAAGCCAATACGAGCCCTTTAGTTTTTAACACACTTATAAATTGTAATATAACATTCTCGTTTCCAATAATATTCAATTACATAAGTGTCACTTAGATTTATATTAGATAGTATTTCCGAACCCATTCGACTTAGGGTCCATCGAGAGAAGAGCGTACCAATTCTTAAAGGGTCGGCAACGCACTTGCGAGCCTTCTGGCAGTGTGAGTGTCCATGGGCGGCGGTATCCCTTAACATCAGATGAGCCTCCTGCCAGTTTGCCTCCTATTACATTAAAAAAAATTACGAACTCTTTAATGTCTTGTTTTTTGTTAATCCAATGTTATGTTAGTTATAAGCTCATATTTTAAATGATTAAAGCCAGTTGTTATCCAGCTTCAAACAAAGTGTTTTATTTAACATGTATCTGAACACACAATAACCGCCACCGTACTTAATTCTCTATAAGATTTTTTGACGTGATAACGTCTTTAAAATCGTTTTAGTCGGGTGACATGTTCAGAAACTTGTGTCACACCAAAACCTCACGAGCGCGATCGCAGGTATAACGAGAGAGAGACGGACCGATCTCCCGTCTCATCTCGAGCGCTGCCAGTCATTCCGTGAATGTATGAAGAAAAATGTATATCATAGTCGAATAAGTAAACTTGTCATTTTACATCCGAAATTTATCATCAAAAGTGTGAATAAAACGATAGATGTAATTTAAAATTTGAAAAAATTGTTATCTTCATTAATTCCTTACTTCCCAAAAACTTATATCACCAATAAGACGTTATCACGTAAACATCTCGATCGTAAACCTACTTTACAAACAACCAATATTTTTTTTGAAGTGAAACTTCTTTAAGCGCATTAAGGTAGAATTTTTACGGATGAAATGTCACAAAGATGTGCAGCGTTTTTGTCGAAGTAAAGGGAGAGAGCGATTGAGAGAGAGTGAGAAGGGCGAATTATCTTATAGAAATTATTTTTCAAATTAAAATTTCGTTAAGAGAATTTATGAAATATTTATATTTTATGCAAAATAATTTAATGAAATCTAATAAAATACCACGTGTTTTTATTATCGAAAAAAATCAATTTAAAAAAATAAATATTATTTGTATTAACATTGTCAATATTTTAATGACAATTAAATTTATTTCCTAACATATCTTCCTTTTTCTCTCCCTCTAAGTCTCGGAATTTTTTAGAGTTGTATAAATATGAACAAGACTTAAAAATTAGTTTGCCAAAGAAGTTTCACTTCCGACATGTGTACTTTGTAGGCACGCACTTTTTTTGCATCAGAGACTACCAATCTCCTGCTACTGTCAAAAAAATATAAATTTCTAACATTGATTAAAGCTAGTCACGTATGTGTAGCGCCCCTTGAACACATCCGTGCGCTCTCTAAATCAATAATGAAGTTCTACTCGAGTCGTGTGTCGACGAACTTTTGTAATTTGATCCTAAGTCTAGATTTACACTGCTATATATACTTTAAGGGGCTCGTATTGATCAAGGTTAAGCAATACTTGGCGCGGTCAGATGTATGATGGGTCATCGTAATAAATGGATATTATAGTGAATAAAATGAATATTGGCAGCAGTGTTGGCCCCTACTTGATTCAGAGAGCGTTTTTCCCTTTCGTAAATCTTTGAGCGTCTTTGTAAATAATATGTATTCCATATTTGGCTATATTTTAAGTGTAGGTATATAGTGTATACATTTAGTTAAAACTTGTATGTTATTGTGTTAACTATTTAAAATGTTGTTCCAAGATAACCTATATTTTTAGTATTGTGTTTTATTGACATAACTTTTACACATTTAATAAAACAATTTTTAACCGGATTGAAGTTATGTATTTACAATTATTTTACATACCGGACACCGTGAGCCATTTCTGCCAAAACCCTCCATCTTTTAGTCGATACCAACTCCGGGAAAATAAAAACAGATACAACTTTTTCTACAACTGTGATACTTTTTGACATTCAACACATTTCTCTTCAGTCACCGTGACCACGCACGCTGTAAAGCACGCGAAACGTCGGTTAAATTTAAAATTATGTAAAATAATTGTAAATTTGTAATAATACATTACTTCAATCCGGTTAAAAATTGTTTTATTCAACCTACCTTTTATCTTTCTTCTCTTTAATAACAATCTCTTCTCTCAATGCCAGAAGGCTACTCGCAAGTTGTCGGCCTTTTAAAAATTAGTTTTTAATCTAAGTCGGAATTGCTTCGGAAATATTTCGGTGGACAATATTCCACATTAGTTGCACGCAGGGCCTAAAAAAACATCGGTGGAACATCGATCTAGGTGATGATGAAACTCAACTGCAGATATTACAACTCCTCTGAACTCTGGCTCTACGGTAGAAGATGGAGAGAGACCCCACATTTCTACGCAACGCCAAGGGATGAAGCCGCACAGCCGTGAGATTCTGTTAATCCGTGAGTTCGCGTCGCACTAACGACGCCCCCTTCCATTTTTGTAATCTCATGCTATTCTTTTTTATTTTATTTTATATAATAGGGGGGCAAACGAGCTTGCGGGACGACCAAAAAGGGCAGTCTACGCAGCCCATAGACACCCATTTTTAGTGGATGCGTTGCCGGCCTTTGAGGGATTCTGTTAATCAATTTCTTTATTGTTTATCAGAATGCCATATCGTAAAATGACTGCTTCACGACTGATTTGAGCGCGACCGCCGCTGCGAAAACCGCTGTGTGAGTTCTAAAAGTGAGTTACAAAATCGCAAGGCAGAACTCACTCAGTTGTGGAACGACGGACGTCGAGGTGATACGGTTTGGATTTCGTATTCTTCCTTTGCGCTGACTCTTGGAACTTTCACTCTAAGTACGTTATTATTCTTACTAGGTTTATGGTATTTCGAAATGTGCCATAAAAGCCTCTCAAATTAGCGGCAACGCCTACACACACTTTGCGTGGGTTTTGACGAGTTACATACATTTGCATTTAGGTTAAGTTCACGTGTTACTGACAGACCGTATAATCCGGAAATCTAATTGGTACCAAGAACAAGAGAAACAAAAACTAATAGAGACTCTTGGGCCGTGAGGTTCAAGTGCACAGGCGCTAATTAAAGTTTTAAGTTGGCGCCTAATGCCAAATCTTAAAATGACTGATTTGAGCGCGACCGCCGCTGCGAAAGCCGCTGTGAGAGTTTGAAAAGTGAGTTACAGAATCGCAAGGCAGAGCTGGTGCTCTCCTAGCTCAATGAAAAAGTATCGCAATACTGCGAGGAAATGCTGCCATTAAAGGTACACTGCCACAGGGACCAAAATTTTTAAATTTATTTTGTTTTTACATTTTTTAATTATTATTAATCTTACGTATTAGTGTTAATTACTAACCAGTCTAGTCCATTCCTGACTTTGATATTTTTAGTTTTAAAACCCAATCTAATACATGTACCTATTATACATTGAATTAAACAGTGTATGTAAAACAAAAAACTTGGCAATTAAAAAGAGCGGCGGAGAGTTTATTGCCAGTTCTTCTCTTCCGTTCTACGCCCTAAATATGTATTTCTTTACTGACGAGTCATAAAAATACATTGTGTTACCTATATGAATAAATGCTCTTGAATAGGAAAACCGAAGAAACCTAGCAATATTAGAAAACTATGAAATGTACAGTCGGACATCGTTGAAACACCTGAATTGTCACATTACCAGTGACAAATGAATCATGAGTATTGTCTTTGTTATTTGAATGACTGCACGTTATCTGTAATAGGAAGTATTTAACATTGCTAAGTTAAATAGTCCGTTAATATAACTGTTAACAATGAAATACTTCTATAGGCGCATGAGGGTAAATTTTTTTACGGAACGTCATGGAGATGTGCAGCGTTTTTGTTGCAGAAAAGGGAGAGAGCGATTGAGAGAGAGTGAGAAGGGCGAATTACCTTACAGAAATTATATTTTTAAAATTAAAATTTCGTAAAGAGAATTTATGAAATATTAGTATTTTATATTTTATGCAATATCTCAAATGACGAATTGCAAAATAAAATGCCACGTGTTTTTATTATCGGAGAAATAAATTTAACAAATTAAATTTATAATTTGTATTAATTTTCGACACTTTTAATATTTTATTGACCATTAAATTCTTAACATATCTTCTTCTTAAGTCTCGGAAATCTAAAGTTTTAGATTTGTATAAATATGAACAAGACTTAAAAATTTGTTTGCCAACGAAGTTTCACTTTTTACATATTCAAGAATTTTTATTGAAATTATAATAATTCTGTGACCCAGTGCTATCTTGACCTGTGCTGACTCAGTCTGACACAAAAGAATCTACTTATCTCTGAAATAAAAGCGATCTAGAGGTCCATGTTTGTGTCAAAAGAAGTGCCTCATGTCAAGCCACAAATAGGAACGAAACCAGATTCAACCATAAGAATAACAACTGACTGATTTACAAATAAATTCAAGACAATATTAAATATTTATATACAACTAGCTGACCCGGCAAACGTGTTTTTGCCATGTATATTATTTCTAGGAAACATTTTTAGTTTAATAAAAATAACTATCTACAATAATAAAAAATAGGGGTTGATCGTAGAGGGGTGAAAATTAAGGACCTAACCGATATGCGCAAAAATTTCACTAAAAACGGTCGAGCTATTTCGGAGGGGTTTAATTACAAACACCGTGACACGAGAAGTTTATAATATAATAGATTCTACTATACGTGTGTACACTGAACTCATCTTAAACGGCTGGACAGATTTGATTGAATTTTGTATGCGTTTAGATTCACAAATCAGCCCGGCAGATTGCGCTGCAGTACATTCATACTTTGTTTAATATCCTAATCGCTTGACATGCAAGACATCGTCTATCGGGTCCGATAGTATCCGATAGTACTAACACAATATCAACATTACTAATATAGGAAGTAAAACTTATGTTACCTAGGACAGAACCTTGTAGAACGCCAGAGTAAAACTAATATAAACCGGCCAAGGACGCCAGGATGGGCAGGAAATGGGAGCAGCCAACTAGTTATATCTATTGTTAATCTATGACATTCGTAACAATATAGATTATGTAATACCAACGGAATTACCAGAGACAAATGTCCTCTAAACTACAATAGGCTAACGGATTCCAAAGCAACACATTTATTTTATTGGGTATTAGGTGGGGGAAAAAGGGAGCTTCTTAGAAAAAAACCTACCAATGAATCTTCCGCATCTTGAAAACTTATTTGCCAAATTGAAACGTAAGACAATAAATAATAGTTAAAAAAAACTAAAAAACACGCTTTTAAAGCTCATCAAACTAAAAACTCTGTGCCATATTTTTCGTCTATCGAGCAACCCACGCTGTTTCACAATAATACCAGTATTTTTTGTTCATTACCATTTTCAGCCTAAATTAGGGATTATTTTTCACTTTTTAGTTTGATGTGCTTTAAAAGCGTGTTTTTTAGTTTTTTTAAACTATTATTTATTTTTATTTTTTAGTTAGTTTTTTTGTTCGGATTATTGCATTGTCATCGATCTTTGACAGGTGTGAATTAAATCTGTCCGTTAAAAGTGGGTCAAAATCGAGTCCGAAGGAGTCAGTTACATACATACGTACATACAGGTGAAGCTAATATAAAGCGTGTAATAAAAAATGTATACCGTCTTCTTCCGTTTCATTGGGATTGGTCTGTTGACACCCATTTGACCCGTCACAATCGTCCGCAACGTTGCGTCTTGTGCAGCCCCCACAGTACCACCACGCAATTAATTCGAATAAGATTTAATATAATATCAACAAGCAATAAACTGGGATTTTTAACAATAAACGAATTGCTTAAGAGATTGAGAGAGAGTTTAAAACTTTTACTTGGTTTAGATTGTATAAATTAGTTTGCAAAAGAAGTGTACTTTGTACGCATGCACTTTTTTCTTCTCTATCTCGCTGTTGGAGTGAAGGACCTTGACAACTCAGCCAGAGCTGAGCTCGGCCGGAAAGGGATTCACCGCAACTAGCGCAAGGGTGTCTCCTGCTAGAATCGGACGTCTGCTTGGGCCCTCATGGGGCGGTCAATCGCTGGAAGGGCATTGTGGAAGCTCACTAGAGTGAGAGAAGTATGTAAGAAAGGACCCGGTGAAGGCGGTTTATTACCCTAGTCTGCATTAACTTTGCCGTGAGGGCGCCCCAGAAGAGATGCGGTCAGCTTCACATGTTATCCGAGGCACTGGCAAAACTCATATTTTGAAAACCACTAAACAAATATGACGGTTAACATATAAGTCGACATGTGACGTCATCACACGCGTCCCCTTTCGCGAGGGGTCTGAGTTCTGAGAGGATTTCCGTGTTACAGTTAATTTATCTGTCACCAGTCAAGGTTATACCTGTATTACAATTTAAATTAAGTTTATTATGATTTATCATATTAATATTTTTTTTTACTATCATAATAACGTGCTTTAATATGTGCTAGCAAAAGGTTAAAAAAATGTCTGTCGAAAAAAGTCGGTTTACGGACGATAGTTTAACGTGACAACGTTATAACAAAAGATTGATGAAATGATTGCATACATTTATGAATAAAATTGAATCACTATTTCGTATGGTTACAAGGAGTGAATCCTAGGACGCATAGGCCAATCGAGTGCTAGGGAGCTAGATGCAGCGCAAGCGTACTATGAGCGTTATGGGACAGTGAGCGTACCGGGACAATGAGTGATTCTTTTTTTGTGCGTGCATCCGACTTTAACAGATTTATGAGACATCGATAATTTAAAGGAGTGACGAAAGGTTCGTTACATTACTGGTAAAAGTAAAACAAAAAATTAGATATACAACATACAACGGGCGGCAAAAGAGCAAGTAGTGAACTATATAAACCAAAATAAAATTACAAGTAAAAAGTAAAAAAAGTTTATTGCCAGATCTCGTTCTACACTCTTTATAGCAGTTGTTAAAGCTGAATTAGTCACATGTTGATATGTTATCTATTAAATTGGCCTTAGTCTCGTCCCTTAGAAACACCTGTCCATGACACAACTAAAAATTTACAAGAAACATTCCCATAATGACATCGTGTTAGCGTTAAGTGGGCCTAGCAAAGGAGCCTAGTAGGTTAAGGGTGTACTTCAGGGTACGTCGTCATATCCAACTTTATTCCTAGGTGCAATTTTATTCCTTCACATATGAATATATTTATAATAGCTAATAGTGAAGTTTTGTATGAAACGTTTCAAAGTTATTGTAATGAATGAACAATTTATATATGTCGCAGCCAACTAGTTTAATCAGCTGTTCAATCAACAGCCTAGCCTTTTAACTAAACGGCGCCGTTTAACTAGCGGCGTGAATGATGTTCAGCCAGGTCATCTAACAGCTAGGCAAATTACTTGGATCTGTCGCAGCCAACTAGCTTAATTAGCTGTTCAATTAACAGCCTAGCCGTTTAACTAGCGGCCTGAAAGATGTTCAGCCAGTTGATCTAACAGCTAGGCAAATGACTTGGATCGATGACGTTCATTACTAGCCTAGTTGACTGTTAATTTAAATTTAATTCCACTTTCTGCCACTCTCAAACTCGAAACGAATCTCTTTAAACTGTCAATATGGCGTCGGCAAACCACAACATTGATGGTGTTATCCTAAGTTTCATGAAAAACAATAAGTGCAATGGAAAAGTGTAGTGACAATAATAATGTGAATTTGACTCAAGCAATTTAATTTTAAAAGAAATCTTTATGTCATATGTTTATCTTTTTTCTTACTGCCAAATAATGACTCTATCGTACGAATGGCCTAAGCATCTAGCCAGTTTATCAAATGTTATAACAAACGCTACGGCAGAATATCATTCAGGCCGCTAGTTAAAGCTGTTTAAGTTAAAAGGCTAGGCGGTTAATTGAACGACTATTTAAGCTAGTTGGCTGCGACATACACGTAAAGATAAATAATGGAGCTTAACACTAAGTGATAACATGAACAACAAAGAACGGATGGTCGATGGGCAAAAGTCCTGGAATGAAGGCCGAGGACCAGCCAGGGTTGGAGAGGACGAGGTGGATAGATGACGCGTTTGTCTCTCGAGTGGCTCTGAACCACAGGTCGTGAATGAGCTCTCTATGTCGGATATAAGCCCATCTCCAATCCCTTGGGTAGAATGCCTGGCGAACCCCGAGGGACCATTTTAAGGGCATGTGAAGGGCTGGTCTAGTGGGTAGGGTCTAGCATCTTTGAGTGTAGACCCAGCTTCACAGTCCCCGTGTAAAGCTTGACATTCATGGCGCGGGCCTGCGTAAGCGCATTTTCACCTCAGTTAAACAGATGACACTTTACAGTAAAAACTTTAAGTGTTTTTATTTATATTTTACACTTTACGATATTTTTATATGCCTGGTCGGGATCGTTTCTTAATCTTCTTCTATACATATAAGTTCTGGTAAGTCCGGGTTCAAACGACTGTATCAGAGACTGTTCACTTATGAACGTCAAAAAAAGGGCGTAGAACGAAAGAGAAGAACTGGCAATAAAATCTCCGACACTCTTTTTCATCGCCAAGTCTTTTACAACATTTGTAAGGAGCTGCAACCATTTCACCATGTTCCACATGACATCTTAAGTAAGTAATAATAATAAAATAAATTAAAAACAAAGATTTTTCCTCTATCAGCAGGAGGCATAGTGAAATAGGAGCACGCACTTTCTCGTGGGAACAACACGCAACTGAACAATAGGTGCGACGATATTCTTAACTGTCTTAGAAGGAGTACTTCACCGGTTATTTCACAAGTGGAGTTTGATTCAGAGTGCATCGCTCACTCAACTTGTAATGTTACGTGGGATGGAAAAAAAGAACTGAATGATAACTAAGTTAAGACACTTTGTTAGCAACGCATCCTGATATTTTTGGACATGTAACGAGACCCAGAAAGTCTAGAAAAAAACATCATGACTAGCAGAGTGAAGCCATACCTCGAAGCCGATCCCCGATAAATAATATATATCACCGTAAAATTGTAAAAACCGTTAGATTGTAATCTATCTCGCGAGATTGTAAACTGTCGAAAGATTGTCAACTCAACATACTGCTTGCAATTTAACGTATTATTATTCGGTAGTTATATGAAATTGTTGGGAAGTAAAATTAATCTGTAATTGACCAAAGAAGTTTGAATGATAACTAAGTTAGTGTAGTACAATCTACCGAATACCGATAACCGATAACCGATAGATTACAATCTAACGGTTTTTACAATTTTACGCTAACATATACAACAACAATAATAAACATATAGCCAAAAATTAAATATATTATACGTATATACAAAAATATATATTTACGGGCTGCGTCCCGTAGGCTTATAAGCCACCCTATACTTTAATATTTAAGGCAAAATATCAAATTAAGAACTTAATTAGAATTTACTGTTTAATACAATTTTAAATTAAATTTTTACAAGATTAACGAAGATGGCCGAGTTTTATTGGGAGAGGATATAAGAATTCTTTATTTGGTACAAACGATGGGATTTAGAATTCGACAATATTGTAGACACAAAAAGACACCTTGAAGCTTTTGAGATGTGGTATTACCACATGCTTCGCATCAACTGGATCCAGAGAATGACGAATGAAGAAGTCCTTCAACAGAACGACACGGAAATTTATGCAGACTGTAACAATACACACACATTTTGAACGCATTTTGCTTCATCATTCTTTGACTTGCAACTTATAATGGATGGGCAAAATTCAAGGCAAGTGACGCTGATAGAAGAAAGAAGTCTTGGTTGCGGAATGTACGGGAGTGGAGCGGCATTACCACCGAGAACCTTTTTAGACTAGCACAAGGTACCAATTCAAGTTGTTAACAGCCAACTATTAGTGGCACCAGAAGAAGATAAATAAAAGGCTCAGTCAGAGGAGAGCACAAGGCCTAGGCTTTAACCAGAAATCTTCTATATAAGCACCTCTTGTTCATCCTGGCTCCAAACAATTGTATGACTCAAAACTTGGAGATTAAACAATGGCGGAGAGTTTCTTGCTAGTTCTTCTTGCCCGCTCTACGCCATTGACTAGCGAACTGGTAGTAAATGTAAATTTGAAACGGCTCAAATATAGAGTATTTCCTCCTGATTTTGTTGTTAAAGAGACTCTTGGGCCGTGGGGTTCAAGTGCATAGCTTATTAAAGATTTAAGTTGGCACCTGACAGTACCGGTGATCTCAGAGCTGGTGCTTTCCTCGCTCAACGAATAAGTATCGCAATACAGCGAGGAAATGCTGCTTTAAAGGTACACTGCCACAGGGACCAAACTTTAATTTTTGATATTACTATGTAGGTTAAGAAAAATGTTAATACTGTATATTTGTTTATGTTTAGCTACATTAATAAAATTTAAAATCTTTTCTATTGCCGTTCATACTACTACCTATATGAATAAAGTTGAGTTTGAGTTTGGGCCCAGCCCTGCCCTGCGATTCTGTAACTCACTTCACGAATTCACACAGCGGTTTTCACCTGAAAAGGTGGGAGCTTGTACTTTATTGTTTATCAGAATGCCAAATCATAAAATGACTGCTTCACGACTGATTTGAGAAAGACCGCCGATGCGAAAACCGCTGTGTGAGTTCGTGAAGTGAGTTACAGAATCACAGGGCTGCGATTCTGTAACTCACTTTTCGAACTCACACAGCGGTTTTCGCATCGGCGCGCCGATAAACAATAAACTACAAGCTCCCACCTTTTCAGAATGCCAAATCATAAAATGACTGCTTAACGACTGATTTAAGAGCGACCGCCGATGCAAAAACCGCTGTGTGAGTTCGAAAAGTGAGTTACAGAATCGCAGGGCTGGTCTGAAAGGTTGTAGCGCCACTGGTATTAGTATTTATATTGTAAATAAATAAGATCCATGGCCTCAATAAATGAATACAGTTTTATGAAGTCCGGGGGCCAATTATAGCTTGCATTGTTCAAGCCCATTCATCTGAATGTTTTCAGAACGGTCACGTTTTGGTTTCAAAACGTTTAAACAATGGTTATATTTATCTACACACATTTGATTTATTGAATTTGCCTTGTACTGCAGTTTAAGTGACTTCAGCGTGCTACTCTCATCCTTGAGGTCGTAGGTTCGATCCCCGGCTGTACACCAATAGACTTGGTCTATATGCGCTTAACTTTCGCTCGAAACAAACTTAGACGCAAAGAATCCAGTAAACTTTTAGATTGACCCACGAGAATGTAAGTGTGTGCTCCTATTTCACCATGCCTCCTGCTGATAGAGGACAAGTCTTTGTTTTTAATTTATTTTATTATTAATTTATTAATAAGATGTCTAACTTGTCCCTTCTCTAATACTTCCTGGATTTGGTATATCAAATCAAATCAAAACCATTTATTCATATAGGTAACACAATGTACACGTATGAACGTCAAAAAAGAAACGCATTAAATGCTTCTAATTTTACATTTACTGCCAGTTCTCAAATCAAGGGCGTAGCACGGAAGAGAAGAACTGGCAATAAACTCTCCGCCACTCTTTTTAATCGCCAAGTTTTTTGCTGTACACAATGTTTGTAAGGAGCTGCAACCATTACACCAAGTTCCTCATGGCAAGGCCTGCCCAACCCGACCTCACCAACTCTTCTCTTTCATCCGGATATGGCCAAACCACCTAAGCATTCCCTTTCAGATCCTTGTCTCCCTGCTCCACACTGCTTTAAATGGTATACCACACATATTTCTTTACGCTCTGATTCGACGCCATTTTCTACTTTCATTCTTTTTTGAAAGGAAAATAGTCTGTTTATGTATTTATCTTCTATAGGTTACTTAATACAACGGGGTCGACAGTTAAATCTTTTATTTGTTCATCGAAACCCTGGGACCGGCTCTTTCATTGTTCCATTGTTGAATAACCGAAATCTGGACCGAAACTTATTGCGTATTCTAGATTTGTTAATTGTTTTTTAAACTGGGGCATGTTATTCTTGATAGAGTCTATATAGACCGAAATCTCTTCAGATATGTGTAGTATACCAGAAGAGCTGGCAGCTATCTTGGTCGGGGATTTAGTCTAGCTATTCAAAGGGGGAACGCTGCCAGTATCTTCGGAACCTTGCCTAAAGGGACTGCTTTTAACAAAATTTAGTTATGATATTTTAAAGTAAGTTATTGTTTTTTTTATTTATCATCTATATATGTATATAAAAATGTTATGTTGGTTTGTGTACGCTTCAAAAACGCAAAAAGTTCACATCAATGCTTGTTTTTATCAATTTTTTTTGTTTGTTTTTTTATTTTTTTTCCACAAGTATTGCAAAATTAAACTTATATGAAATGTTTTCTTTGTTTTGTTTCTCATTTCTCAACCATTCAATCACAATGTGCCACAGCGAAGCGTGGCAGGGAACAGATAGTTTGTTTAATATATTACTATAACTCTATATGTGGATGTGAGGAAATATTGGAAGATTGGAAGAGGCGGGAAGACTGACTTTATGTAGCAGTAACAATTTTGTAAAATTATGTATGAATTATCGTTTGTTTAATGTTAAATTTCAATTTAATACACTATATACGTATAATGATTTCTATAAAATTTTCTTCCACGTTAATACGTGATTGATTTTCTTTATTTAAAAGATTTATAAGAGCAAAAAGTTATCTAACCACAACCACGATTGTAAAGTTATTCTAAAATCCGCTTCAATATTCGTGAAGAACTATTATTTTCATTAGAAAAACGCTGGCACCCAACCATAAGAATTGTAATTCCCATATATAGACATCACGCATTTACATATAACATTAATCGTTATATTTCAGTCAATTTACATAAAAACCTAGAAAATTATATACCTAAACCTTCATCAGAAATCACACTATCAATTAGTGAAAACCGTACCAAAATCCATACAGCCCTGCGATTCTGTAACTCACTTTTAGAACTCACACAGCGGTTTTCGCATCGGTGGTCGCTCTGAAATCAGTCGCGCTTCTGAAAAGGTGGGAGCTTGTAGTTTATTGTTTATCAGAATGCCAAATCATAAAATGATTGCTTCACGACTGATTAGAGAGCGACTGCCGATGCGAAAACCGCTGTGTGAGTTCGTGAAGTGAGTTACAGAATCGCAGGGCTGTTGTTTTAGAGTTTATCGCGTATATATGTCACCGTAAAATTGTAATCTATCTCGCGAGATTGTGAACCTCAATGCACTGCTTACAGCCGACCAATCAGGGATAGCCTTCGGACAGTTAACAATTTGACTATTTTAAGATTGTAATTTGAAGGTTTCACTACGATAGATTACAATCTACCGAATAATAATACGTTAAATTGTAAGCAGTGCGTTGAGGTTCACAATCTTTCGACAGTTCACAATCTCGCGAGATAGATTACAATCTAACGGTGTTTACAATTTTACGGTGACATATACACACACGGCCGGGGAATTTAAATATCGTAAGGCGATGAAGCGGCAAATTATCAGTTCAGTGAACACACCACGTGTACTTAGGTTATTACAGATCTCTCTATAGAAAGGCATACAGAGATTTTAACACCACTGGCGCTACGTTTTTAGGTCTGGGCCTCAGATTTCTGTATCGGTTTCATGATCTATTACCAAGGGAGCGTTCAAGTATTACGTAACGAATTTTAAAGAGGGGGTCCTTTTGTAAAACGGAACGATGCGGGGCGGGGATTAGACAAGAAGACACAGTTTGCGCGTCGCTACTCCTCTTTTCGAAAACACTCTTCTTAAAGCCACAGCCAGTATTGAAATACTCTTATCCATTATTTAATTCAAATTAAACATTCATAATTACAAAACCCGCCAAAACGCTTGCAAGTTGGCGTCGCACTGTCATCGTGGCGCGTAAACAAACGTCATGTTTTTTACGTGATTTCTAAATTACACGAATACACATATTTTATTCATATAACTGACCACTTTTCATACACAAAAACCCTATGTGTTCTTGAATCGTAGGCTATTGAAACATGACGCATGAATTCTTTGTTAACTAATTAGCTCAAGATAACTTGAACAAACATTACCGAACTGATAAGTTTATTATCTTAATTCTGTGGTTCTTATAGATGTTACAAAATATTCTTATTGAAGTGAAACTTCTTTAGGCGCGTGGTAATTTTTTTACGGATACGTCACGAAAATGTGCAGCGTTTTTGCCGAAGAAAAGGAAGAGAGCGATTGAGACCGATTGAGACAGAGTGAGATGAAATTCCTTAAAAATCACAAGTGACGAATTGTAAATTAAAATGCCACGTGTTTTTACGAAGAAAATATAAATACATTAAAAAAAAAAATTTACTAAATTCCTAACATATCTTCCTTTTTCCCTCCCTCTAAGTCTCGGAAATCTAAAGTTTTAGATTTGTATAAATATGAACACGACTTAAAAATTAGTTTGCCCAAGAAGTTTCACTTCTGACATGTGTACTTTGTACGCACGCACATTTTTTTATAGAACAGGGGGCAAACGAGCAGCTCATCTGATGTTAAGTGAATAAAGATTAAATATACTTACTAAATACATATAATACAATCAGGAACGTGTAACCCATCCCTCGAGATTGATTATTTAAAATATTCATAGGCTTTTTGTTTGTACTTACTTTTTTTTTTTTTATAATTCGTGATTGTCTTTAGAAATTCGACCATGTCCTCCATGTACGGTTTAAGCACTCGCTCGGTACCGCACAACCCTCCCAAAGGCCGAGAACAAATTTAAATTAAATTAAAACTTGCCCCCAAACCGGGAATCGAACCCGCTACCCCTCACCTAGCTGCCACTTAATAAGACCGCTAGGCTATGAGGTCTCTTTGTACTTACTTCAGAACTAAAACGGTCTGAAATACGTCATACTCGTTTTTGACATTTATGCGTGTTAATACATATACCGTTGACATACATACCGAGCCACGCCATTATATGGAAAGTTCATATAGAAAATTACCTGCAAAAAAGGAGAAAATTAATTAGTTTCATCTTTCTCTAAAACACAAATTATCAGAAAAACCAAGAGTACCAGAGACTCACCACAGATGATACCGCCCATATTAAAAAAAGTGCGTGCGTACAAAGTACACATGTCAGAAGTGAAACTTCTTTGTAAATAAATTATTACTAAGGTAAAAGCCTCAATAGATGATCATGTACCAGTATATGATCACTCCATGTATTTGTATATCTATATTCACACTGTATACGTGCTAATCTTATCTTAATATATATAAATTACGTGTCACGTTGTTTGTCCGCTATGGACTCCTAAACTACCGAACCGATTTTAATCAAATTTGCACATCATGTCTAGCTTACATCTCAATTTATACTCGCAATATTATTTTATTGCAAAATATTTGTTTATTATTTGATAGTCACAATTCTAAGAGATGGTGGTCCCCATGACTGGTGTTCTCCTACCGTTTCCCTTGAATAGTTTGCTACTATGTAATATAACAAAAACCTTAGTCACAGCAACGCTTGGCCGGTCTGCTAATCTACAGGGTGTCCCGTGGCAGATTTAGGATTTGAAATTCGAATATTTTTCTAACGGTTGCGCGGGGGACCAGGGAGAGGTTACAGTTTGGCGCTGCAATTGTGCGGATTGTTTAATAACGATGTCGCAGTGGACTGGCGCGCACCACGCTTTCGCAGTTGAAGCGTATTTTGAAGCTAATAAATCGAGCACTGTTGGTCGCCGAAGATTTTGTTCTCACTACAATATTCGTCGCTTAAGTGAAGCACCGAGGGAAATTTTGATTAGGACGTGGGTCCAGAATTTCCGTGCAACAGGTTCAATAGTTAACGAGCCAAGCCCAGGTCCTAGCCGAACGTCAAGGACTGCACAAAACATTGAACGCGTTGCAAACAGTGTGCAAGAAAATCCCCGCCACTCAGTGCGTAAGAGAGCGTCAAGTTTGCGCCTTCCAAAAACCACGGTGCACCGTATTTTAAGCTTGGACATTAAATTCCATCCGTTCAAGATCCAATTGGTACAGGCACTTAAACCAAATGACTTCAGAGAACGCAAAGAGTTCTGTGATAACATGTTAAGTCGATTCCGAGCTGTTAACACCATTTCGTTTAGTGATGAAGCTCATTTCCATTTGAATGGCTTTGTCAATAAACAAAACTGTCGCTATTGGGCGCCAAGAGGACAAAACCCGCGATTGAAACACCAAAAAGCATTGCATAGCCCAAAAGTAACTGTTTGGGCAGCTCTTTTGTCAATGGAATAATTGAATTGGTTTTCTTTGAAAATTCTCGTGGAGCAACCGTAACTGTTGATGGTGATGTCTATTACCCCCATGCTTAGTGAGTATTTTATACCGAAACATAGAGAACGTCCATCGAACAGCTCTCATACGTGGTTTCAACAAGATGGTGTCACGCCTCACACATCAAGAGCCACCGCGAAGGAGTCGCGAGGAATTCCCCGGAAAATTGATAAGCCGATTTCGGGACATCGCATGGCCACCCAGATCGCCAGATCTCACCCCATTAGATTTTTTTTATGGGGTTACTTAAAGGGAAAAGTGTACGACAGTAACCCGACAGATCTATCGGATTTAAAAGAAAATATCGTGCGAGAAGTGAATGCTATTCCTCGGTCAGTTTTGCAGCACGTCACTGAGAATACTCTCGAAAGATTCTGCGAGTGTGTACGTCGCGATGGAAAACATTTGGACGGAGTGATTTTCAAAAAATAAAATCCGCATGTCTCGTCTATCTTTTTATGACAAATATATATATATTCTAAAATAATAACATTCTTTAATTTAATTAAGAAATCCTTAATCTGCCACGGGACACCCTGTATATATATAAAATGAAAATGGTGTTCGTTTGAGGCTCTTTCACGCTTAAACCACTGATCGTATCGACATGATACCACCATTCGATGCGAAATTTTTCCTAGATGGTTTATGGCTATTTTTTCATTTCTGTTTTACTTTTATGAAAATTTTTCCCGCTAATAAAAACAAAAGAGGCTTCCTAGAACCGCAAAACGTCAACATCTGTTAAAAACTCGATTTTCGAAATATTTCAATTTTCTTAGCGGGAAGTTAAAAAGAAGAATAATAAAAATATGAAAAAAAATAAAATAATGAAACATAAAATTTATTTTAATTCGTCCAGCAAAGCGGGCGCGAAACGGCTAGTAATAATATAAAGAAATAAAAAATCTGCGTTTACTGCACAAGACGTTATGCGACAGAATTGCCATCTAAAGTTCTAATATGTAACTACTAAACGAATACATCAACCAATAGCGTGTATTTTTTCTCGATCTCCCTCACTCTCTCTCTCAATCTTTCCCACTATAGCTCTCTCCCTTTTCTTCGATAAAAACGCTGCACATCTTCGTGACGTTTCTTGCGAATTTTACCCTCATGCGCCGAAAGAAAAAAAAAATAGACACATAGGTCGCTGACACGAAGTTTTGTGAGAATCTAAAAGAAGATTTCGATTGCCCCACTTAACAATTGTCCCCCTGTGGGGAGTGGGCACACGTTGGGAAACACTGATCCAAACGGTTATGCATCTGTCGGCTTCCGTACTCGTAATTAATGTATGCAAATCATATTTCCATACGATATATGCAACCTTGTTACTTCACGTGAGCAATGAAACGTATCTCATTTCAGTGTCCTATTTGGCAGACTTTCGTATCAAATATTTATTAATTTTCTACTTATAAAAATTATATGGCATATTTCAAAAAAAAATTATAAACGGTGGCAAACGGGCAGTATTCTCTGATGTTAAGTGATACTTAATTCGAATTACGGTACTTCAAGAAAGAGCGTACCAATTCTTAAAAGGCCGGCAACGCACTCGCGAGTCTTCTGGTATTGAAGGTGTCCTGCCCAGTTTTTATATACGTAGGCCAACGGGCAGAATTCTCTGATGTTAAGTGATACTTAATTCGAATTAGGGTCCTTAAAAAAATGTACCAATTCTTAAAAGGCCGGCAACGCACTCGCGAGCCCTCTGGCACTGAGTCTCCTGCCCAGTTGCGATATGTTATATATTAAAAACCTGCCGCCCATGGACACACACATTGCCAAAAGGACTCTTAAGTCGAATTGGTTCGGAAACTGCCTTAAACGCTGTTGTAGAACGACGGACGTCATTAATAAATGGCGCGCACAGAAAGAATACGTGCAGTAGTGCGCATACATGATTTATTTTATATACATAATTAAATAACAGCGAGATAATGCCGCTGCCATAAAAGGCGTCACAGGGACTTTTAATGTAGTATTTAATTAATTTCTATAATTATGTACAGCTCTGGTTAGTTTAGCGGTTTACGATAGTAATACACAAACATTTCCTCAACGGAATAAAACGTGATTTTAATAATTAAATACGTAGAATATATTAAATATTGTAATGTATGAGTTATGTAACCTACCATAAGTTAAGTTACATATGATAAATATATATAAGTTTAAAAAAATTAACCCATAGCCCATAGTTTTTGACACACTCATAAATTGTGATATTTAAATAATAAATAAAAATCTGTTTATCCATTTTAAGTAGATATGCATTACAATGTGTAAGATTTGGAAACCCTTTTAAGTAAGAAATACCTGTGTCAGGGTTCCCAGAATATAACAATCTCGTTTCCGATAATGTCCAATAGATAGACTTACATTCTTTATAGGTAACAGAAGTTACTTAGTTTTAAGAACCCATATATATATGTTAAAGTTTTTGTTAATCTAGCAACGCAACCCCACTAGCCCTGTTATGTTATAAGCCCTTGTTTTAAACGATTAAAGACAGTTGACACATAGCTTCAATCATAGTGTTTCATTTCTTTGATCTTCCCTCCAACAACCACCGAACTCAACTCATATTAAAATAAAATAAAATATGTTTATTATGGAACAAAACATACAGGTATCACTTGTTCCACGTCATTAAATTTGAATTTGTAGGCATCCCTACTCATCGGCAAAGAAGACAGAGGGTGTAGGTCGAGAGAAAAGGCCGGCGAAGAAAACTCTCGGTACTCTTTTAAAATAGCAAATCATCAAACGACACTTATTTTAAAACAAACATCGCAAATCAATTAGAAGTAGCCTGTCTAGCACTAGTCCCAGGCCCTTTTATCAACTAGATAATCGTTAACTTTATAGTAAGCCTTTTTACACAGCTTTTCTTTAATATATTTTTTAAATTTATTAAAAGGCAGAGATAAAAGAGCCTCTGGGTTTTTATTAAAGAGAATCCCTTTTCCCAAAAAAAGTTAAGGAATTTTTATAAGTTCCTTTAAGCCATGTGACTTATCCAGATCAGTCCACGGAGGGAGGAACTAAGCTTAAACACACAACACGTCGAAATTAACCTCCTTTATTTTTATAAGTCGGTTAAACATTTTTTGCTAATTAGGACAACTTTTTACTATGTAAGAGCTATCACGATACACTCTCATAACTTTTTGTTAAACAATGCTATTATTATTGATTATGAATATTCAATTAATCCCATTATTAACTACATAACTTGCAGTAGCAATAGCCATCGCGGCGATAAAATTCCGATATAGTTTTATCTCTATATAAAATTCTCGTGTCACAATGTTCGTTCGTTTCCATACGACTCAGAAACGGCTCGACCGAATCTTATGAAATTTTTTATGCATATTCAGTAAGTCTGAGAATCGGCTACTATCTATTTTTCAAACCACTAAGTGATGAGGGGTGTCCACCCCAAAGAAAAAACTTTTTGTTTTTATTTTTTCATGATACAACATACAAAAATACATACAACCCCTAATTTTCGCTCTGCGATCAACCCCTATTTTTTAGTATAGTAGATAGTTATTTTTATTCAACTAAAAAAATGTTTCCTAGAAATAATATACATGGCAAAACAGCGTTTGCAGGGTCAGCTATATTGTACTATATAAATATGTCGCAGCAAATTAGCCTATGTAAATACTGTATATGTGATTGTAATAATAAATAAAAACGACAACTTAATGTTCAAAAAAATAACCAAATTACTGTAGGTCCATTGGTGCACAGCCGGGGATCGAACCAACGACCTCAGGGATGAGAGTCGCAAGCTGAAGCCAACTAGGCCATCTTATCAAATATAGGTAGGTAATATTTGTTAACTATGTTTATGTTTGAATGTGTATTTGGCTTTTGTGTAAACAATTTTTTTTAAATAAATAAATGTTCAACGTTTACAAGAAATAGCTTCGAATGAAATTTTTGATAGTTCTAACACACAGCAATCTAAACCCGTACTCCATTAAAACTCGGTTAAAACCAATCTATGTGTGGTCGGGACCAAATTGAATTTCAGCGAGTTGATAGGAACCAGTCACCACTAGTAGCACCCGTTCACGAGTATTACGCATGGCCAGCCATCGGCCCCCATTTTTACACGCTTTATATTAGCTTCACCTGTATGTATGTATGTAACCGACTCCTTCGGACTCGATTTTGACCCACTTTTAACGGACAGATTTAATTCAAACTTTGCGCACCTGTCAAAGATCAATGACAATGCAATAATCCGAAAAAAAATGAAAAAAATAAATAAAAAATTAACGAAAAAATTAATAATAGTTTAAAAAAACTAGAACACACGCTTTTAAAGCACATCAAACTAAAAAGTGAAAACTTATTCCTAATTGAGGCTGTAAATGGTAATGAACAAAAAATACTGGTATTATTGTGAAAAAGCGTGGATTGCTCGATAGACGAAAAATATGGCCCAGAGAGATAGAGATAATGAGAAAGAGATATTTAGGGAGAGAGACAACCCGTATACTATAAGAGGTATTATGAACGAGTGGTCAATATCTGTAGTATTATCTAACACAACCTTTCATTTCCTTGATGGTGAGTTACTTCCCTAACCTCTGCTTGTAATGAGATTACATAAAATCCTCTTTCCTATATAATGTTACAAATATCAAAGCTATAGTAATAATAATACAGCGGTAATCTCTATACCCATTTGCACAGGTTACATCTTTGATAAGTTTTATTTTTTTTGTGACGGAGTTTTACAAGCCAGTTCGTTTTAACAACAAATTTGAATTTAAATGTTTTTTTTTTTTTTTGGAGTTTATGGCCTGGTATCTAGACCTTTAGGCCATAAATGATTTATTCTTCATGGTTTCCACAGATTGTCATCTTTGATTTATTTTTTTTGGTAACTGAGTGTTTTGTGCCAGTGTTTCGCATTGAAACGAACTTTGAAGTTAATTAATTTATTATTCATGGGTATTTTACATTTCAGTGAACAAATTTGAAGTTTTTGACTTTGACAAGTGTAAAATAAGTTACCTGCAAATATATGTTGCTTTTAGATATACATATTTACAGAGCATTCTATAAGGCATACAAAAAGTAAAAAAAAAAAATAATAATTTTTATATGTTGGACTTTTAGAATTTCCACTTTATTCTCCGAAGTTATTAAAAATGTAATACAATATCTTTCGACTTTTCGCTATGAATATTGCGAAATTAAAAATATCTAAGCTTAGGGAATGTTATCAGGATAAAATATAACGACAGGAATGAGTCACTGGAGACCAGACGATGACGCATGTCTCGAAATTCTCAGAAACAGGACAATACTTGATTGGGAATAGGGCTTCTTTGTATTTATAGCAATATTACGCTTATGCATAGCCAAGTTTCTGAAAATTGTTGTTGTAAAAGGAAGAATTAATAATGAAAATGGTAATTAATCAGGCATCTAAAGCATGAGTCAAGTTCGCCATTTTGGATTTAGACTTCTACTGAGCCTTGAAGTTCTAACCAATAACCGACCGTTCTATTTTTAAATATTCTATGTAAACGGAAAACATTCGAAATTCAAATTCTTATTTTCGCGCCGGTTTAGACTTCTCCATGAAAGGTGCAATTAAAAAAAGGTCTAAAACAATCGACCGTTCTATTTTCAAACATCCACATCTATAAATATTCGAAATTCAAATTCTTCATTTCCGCTTCACACTTCGTATTTCGCGCTATTTTAGACTTCTACTTAGCCATGAAGGGTGCAATAAAATTTCTATACAAGGTCTAAACCTCAACCGACCGTTCTATTTTCAAATATTCTATGTAAACAGAAAACATTCAAAATTCAAATTCATTTCCGCTTAACAATTCTTAACTTCGCACCAGTTTAGACTTCTACTTACCATGAAGGGTGCAATAAAAACGTCTAAAACAATCAACCGTTCTATTTTCAAACATCCACATTTCCTTTAAATATTCGTAATTCAAATTCATAATTTCCGCTTTACAATTCTTATTTTGCAAAACAAAAAACTTTCGCCATTATCTCACCATCAAATGCAATATTACAATGCACTAAAAGGTTTGCGAAACTTAGCATGGGCGGTTATGGTATGTCATTGTTTAAAGCATTACTACGGGTTCTCGAAAGAGACGATATTCGAAAAATACGTATTTTTTGGAAAAAGATTTTTCTTTTATTCATTTAATTAAAGAAAAAAATTAATATTTCCATAACGTGAAAAAATATGGTATAAATTAATATTACTTATTACTCAAATTTCTCTTTTATAATTACCAAAATCCAACTTTTTTCAAATGCAATGTCATTTTCTTAACCTATATATATATAATAATTATAAAAATAATTAAAAATTAATAAATATAAAATTAAAACAAAATTTAAAAGTTTGTCAGAGTACCTTTAATGGAAGCATTTCCTCGCTGTATTGCGATATTCGTTGAGCGAGGAAAGCACCAGCTCTGGGGTCACCGGTACTATCTACTAGGCGCCAATTTTAATCTTTAATTAGCACCTTTAAACTTGAACCTCACGGCCCAAGAGTCTCTACTCCAAAGGGAACAAAATCAAAGTTGCCAGAAAGACTCTTATATATATTTGAGCCGTTTATTATCTGAAATTATAGTTGTAAAGAAATAATTGCTATAGATGATCTGTTATTGCTAGAACTGAAGTTTTATTAAATTGTAAGATTGAGAGTTTGTTTCATTTGAATATAAGGTACACTGCCACAGGCACCAAACTTTTAAAACTTCTTTTAATTTCCTATTTATCCATTTATAAATACTGTCTTTTTGTTGTAATACAATTCCACTTCAATTATTTTTCACCTCGATTCATATTCGAACACTCGTAAACACATGGTAGAGTCCTCGGTCGTTGCTTCTTACGGCTCAGTGCCTTTGCCAAGTTCTGACCGACTAAGATACATTAACATTTGAATTTTCTTTTTAATTCATAACTGTGCGTTCCAGCTTTTATTAAAAAATGGTTTTCATATGTGTCCTTTAAACCCAATTTCCAATTGTTTTTATATATAAAGAATGGCTCTATAAGTATGCTCTTTGAAGGACCTTAAGTCGAATTGGTTCGGAAATACTTCAGTGGGCAGCTGGTTAGACATAGTAGAACGCTGCAAGAACTGTCTGAAGACGCTCAGTTGTGGAAGAGACGTCGAGGTGATAAGAAACTCAGGGTCAGGTGTATCCGAATAACTCTGAACACTCTCCATTGTAAATGTGGTAGAAGATCCAGAGAAGAAAGGAAGAAATTGTAACTAATAGTCGTTTAAAGCTAGCGATAGACATGGAGATTAGCTTTTTAAAATATTTTGAAAATTTGTGAAAATATAGTGGGTTTTTTCATCAGCTTATTCAAACAAACAAAACTATGTATAACGTTGATTTTAAATAGGTGTTAAAATATATTTAATATCAGTTTAACATGTGGTCACCCCCGGCTGTGGCATAGAATTTCGGACACGATGATATTTTTTGTAATTTAAAAAGTGGACTTTTAAACTAATTTATAATTTGTTGTATATAAAAATTATCTTTCGATAAAACTGCCCCATTGCTGTGTTTATATTAAATAATAAAATAAGAAAAATTTAAAAAAAAAATCATTAAATTCCAAACATATCTTCCTTTTCCCTCCCTCTATGTCTCGGAAATCTAAAGTTTTAGATTTGTATACATATGAACAAGACTTAAAAAATAGTTTGCCAAAGAAGTTTCACTTCTGACATGAGTACTATGTACGCACGCACTTTTTTTGTTAGTCCAGCGACGCAACTCCACTACCCCAATGTTATAAGCCCTTGTTTTAAACAATTAAAGACAGTTGACACTTAGCTTCAAACAAAGAAATTCATTTATTTGAACAACCACCGAACTTAACTCGTGTGATACATTTTATTCCTCAGTACTTGAGTTTAAAACAGGTTAGTGTTATAAGTCGGCTAAGCAAACATTTGCTTCACGTAGAGATAGCAAACAAAATTATCTTTTATTTTATTTTTGCTCTTAAACATCACACGTTAAAATGAGGATATTCTTATGAAAATATGTTGGAAAAAGTATATATATGTTAACGTAAAATTGTAAATACAGTTAGATTGTAATCTATCTCGCGAGATTATAAATTGTCGAAAGATTGTGAACCTCAGCGTACTGCTTACAATTTAACGGATTATTATACGTTAGATTGTAATCTATCGAAGTGTATATACGTTACGTATATACGTATTTAACAGTACGTTGAGGTTCACAATCTTTCGACAGTTTACAATCTCGCGAGATAGATTACAATGTATCGGTGTTTACAATTTTACGGTGACATATACACGTGTGAATATGATATGAGAACTTAAGAAGGTGCCACCAGATTCATGCAACTTCCTCACAATCGAGTAGCTCGCAATATCTCAGCACAACCCACGAGGGGATTCTTTGTATTGAAGTCGCAAGAAACACCAAGCATCTACGAATATACACTGTAAATACATACAACAAAAACACACACACATAATAACAATAATCAAAGAAAAAAAAATGAATATCTCAAAAATGTTTCCCTTTCGGTTCTTTTCAAGTGTGTAATGCGTGTGTGCTGTGGTTGTAATTGGCCCTGGCTCAGCATTATGCTGAGGAGCAGACTGTTCCAGCATACTACATCGAACTTTTTTGACCCTAAGTCGAATTGGTTGGAAAAACTTCAGTGGGCAGCTAGTTCCACATAGTGGCGGCGCACGGCAAAAACGGTCTTAAGAAACGACATTAAGTACAGCCACCGAACATAGATAATATATAAATAAAAAAATAAAAGTCTTTATCTGTTGACGGTACGCAAAATAATAAACGATAGCCATCAATGAATGTTACCAATCATGGCATTACACGGTCTCTCAATAACGATTTTTCCGCATTAGGAATATCGCTATTTCTTGGGAAAGAAAAAATATATCGCGTCCGCATTCACGATTCAATATTTTATTCATATCTTTGCTAATTGCATTAATTAAGCGATATGAGCTAAATAGGCAATTAAGGTTTATAAAAGAATAAACAAGAAGCAGAAAAAAAGACTAAAAATTTAATATTATGAAAAAATATATTTTTCTATGATTATTTGTGTGATACAAAAAACAACCAAAAGGAGGAATGAAAAATGACTTAATTAATATGATTATTTTGATTAAAAAGGGAAATACAAAAAAATCAAAGAAGAACAAAAACATTTAAAGATCCTCATACTAATGTACTATTTTTGGAAAAAGTGCCTCTATTAATGATTATTTGGGTGAAACATAATTAATATTAATTTGATAACGTAATCATATATTTTAATAATGTGATGATGTAGTGATAAAATAATATAAGAATTGACTGTAATGATAAGATTCTAACTTATATTCTACTTAAGACAAATTTGCACGCCATTATATGTGGCAGAATATGCGAACTTTAGATTGTACTACCATATGTTTGCAAATAAATTATTAATATTACAACTTTTATGAGACTTCAAGTGATGAGCAGCTAGACCTACCCCGAAGAACGCAAAGCGACGACTAGGTGATATTTGTGGCTATAGCTCTGAGTAGCAGAGTAAGTGATACTTTTAGCGTGGGATACGTTGTTAAAAAAAATGGCGCAGAGAGAGAACTTGAAGAAACTGATCGTTGTTGGCAATACAGAAGGCAAAAGATCACATGGCCGTTCACCAACCAGATGGATCTTGTAGAAATTGATTATTATTATTATCGTACAAAATAGTGGATAATAATAGGGTTCAAGTATTAACGTAAGCACTATAGGGGGAGTCTTTGATTTTCTTAATTGTAATTATTTACTTTTTTACACATATTACCCACACATTGTCTATGCTTGAAAGCGAAATGCTTTTTCGAGGATTCCTACAAATAATTCATAGGTTTATGTACTATTATATTTGAGTGCTTCGCTTACTTTTGCTGACAAGACGAAGGGGGGGAGATAAATCTGCTAACGTAATACTTGAACGGCCCCATAATAGTAACTTGGTGGTATCGCCATTTCTTTCTCTCTCTCTCTCTCTCTTTCAAGCAAGGAACATCTTCAGCGGAAAATCTGTTTCCAACGGTTTCTGTCCCGTGCCTCTCTTATTACACTTTTGAGGACGAAGAGTCTTTTGATCGTTCCTGATTCGTGACAGACCACGTGATCTTTTGCCTTTTGTGTCCACCGTCAGTTTCTACAAGTCACATCGCCTCTGCACATTAAAAAATCAAATGTTTATTATGGAACATAAGATACAGGTGTCACTTATTCCACGTAATTAAATTTCAATCGGTAGACATCCCTACTCATCGGCAAAGAAGACAGAGGGTGTAGGCCGAGAGAAAAAGCCAGCGTAAAAAACTCTCGGTACTCTTTTAAAATAGCAAATCATCAAACAACACTTCTTTTTAAACAAATTAATTAGAAGTATCCTGTCTAGCACTAGTCCCAGGCCCTTTTATCACCTAGATAATCGTTAACTATATAGTAAGCCGTTTTACAGCTTTTCTTTAATACATTTCTTAAATTTATTAAAAGGCAAAGATAATAGAGCCTCTCGGATTTTATTAAAGAAGTGTATCCGAAAGAAATGTATGGCCGAAATATCATACAAGTCGCTGTCAGCATATGATAATCAGGCGACTGGTTGGATCAGGCTGGATGTATTGGTGCGCAGTCCACTTTTTTTTGTACAATTGGCCAATTCCAGCTGTAAGGCGTGGGTTATTGATACTGATTTTTATTTATGCTTTGTGAGGAAGTCCCATACATTTGACCTTTCGCACTACGTAATAGAATTAATGTTAATACCTTCGTGGACACGGAAGTAACAGGATTACACTTTTAAAACCTTTTACAGATTTATCATTGCCTAGTACAATGATGGTAATTGTGATATTTTTTTTAATGCATCAGAGCATAGAGATTCTTTGTTTATGCAATCACTTAAGGTCAAAAAAGAGTCTCAGACCCAGAGATCGATAAAGATTAAAAATATACTTTTATAATAATAATAAAAATTGATTTAAAAAAATTATAAAATTTGGTCCATGTGGCAGAGTGAGTTGTATTTAAATTTTAACAAAAACAAGTCGTGGGAAGATGAGACATTTTTTAAAAATATGAGCCTGTTATGAATCAGTTAATTCTAAATGTTAATAATAAGACAACATTTATTACTAACGAAACACACACAAAATAACATAAAAAAATTAGAGGTATTTTTTTTTCTTTTAAAGAATAAGGTACGTTTTAAGAGTGTAATGCGTGTAATGGTTGTAATTGTCCCTGGCTCAGCATTATGCTGAGGAGCAGACTGTTCCACAGCGCTGGTCATTCTGCCAGAGACCACAGCAGCTAGTTTGCGCCTCGGTCGCAAAAAAATTTAACAATACTTAGTTGAAAAAAATTATAATATTCGTAAAAGTTAGCGGTGTCATGAAGTCTTGTGTAAAAGTGTATTGTAAATAATTTTATTTACCATACACTTTTACACAAACTTAAAAATTATATAAATAAATATTGTTGGGCGGATTAAAAACTAGATTTCGTGAGATTTTTGTTTAGTAAGTTGTTTTTATAACTGCGACTAATATTTTATTATAGTTTTAGATTAATAGAATTGGTTTTGAAGGAAATTGGTTCAGAAATACTTCAACGGGCAGCTGGTTCAACATTAATGGGGCGCGGCAAAAACCTTGCCTTAAACGCACAGTTGCAGAACAACTGATGAAAATAAAAGGAGAGTTTATTGCCAGTTCTTTTCCGTTCTGCACCCTTAATTTGAGAATCTGGCCCTGGGAGTAAATGTAAAATTAGAAGTTTATAATATGTAACTATTTCTTTTTCGACTTTTTTTTTTATAGAACGGGGGGCAAACGGGCAGGAGGCTCACATGATGTTAAGTGATACCGCCGCCCATGGACACTCTCAATGCCAGAAGGCTCGCGAGTGCGTTGCCGGCCTTTTAGGAATTGGTACGCTCTTTTCTTGAAGGACCCTAAGTCGGATTGGTTCGGAAATACTTCAGTGGGCAGCTGATTCCACAAAGTGGTGGTGCGCGGCAGAAACTGCCTTGAAAAACTCTCAGTTGTGGTACGATGATCGTCGAGGTGATACGGGTGGAATTTCGTATTCTGCCTCGACGTCCGATGATGAAACTCAGCTGCAGGTATTAATCCGAACAACTCCTCTGAACACTCTCCATGGTAAATGCGGTAGAAGATGCAGAGTGACCCCACATCTCTACGCAACGCCAAGGGATCAAGCCACTCGGAGAGGTCGTCGACGATTCGAATTGCTTTTCGTAATGTATAGATTTCCTTCGCGAATACCTCACCAACAATGTAAACAAATACATAACGTGTCGGCACAGAATTCTTACTCAGAAAGTGTATAGTAATCAATCGTGCGTCGGAGTTTTTCTAGCGATATCTAAAAATACAGTTTCAACGCACGCATTAGCATACACTATGACAAAGATTTCCCTTTATAGAGGTTGTTTACACTTCAATTATGACACATATACATAGTCAATCAACAACAAATTCAAGGAAATCAATTACTTACATTTCCCTCGCAATATATTTATGAAAGTATTTTTTCTTAAAGAAAATTCACACCAATTGACCTAGTCCCATGCTAAGCTGGTGAAGCTTGTGTTATGGGTACTAGGCAACGGATATACATAGATATTATGATAGATAGACATATAAATACATATTTAAACACCCAAGACTTAAACACAACACCAAATGCTCATCACATCGATGTTCGTCTCAGCCGGGGATTGAACCCGGGACCCATGGATTCGCAGTCAGGGGTACTAACCACTAGACCAATGAGTCGTCAAGTCGTATTGTGTATGCATAATAAAAAAAGAGATAAGTTTACTAGAATAGAATATACGCACAATGTTAATACTCGGAACAAACGCAGGCTGCAATTTCCCCGTACTAGACTATCTAAAGTTAGTAATTCTTTTTTGGGAAAAGGGATACTTTTATTTAATAAAATCCCAGAGGCTCTATTATCTCTGCCTTTTAATAAATTTAGGAAATGTATTTAAAAAAAAGCTGTGTAAAAAGGCTCACTATAAAGTTAACGATTATCTAGTTGATAAAAGGGCTTGGGACTAGTACTAGACGGGCTACTTCTAATTAATTTGCGATATTTGTTTTAAAATAAGTGTTGTTTGATGATTTCCAAGAGTCTCTACTCTTCCTTTATAAACTAGTCTACGTAAAAAATAGTAGGTACAGTGTAAAAAAAGTGTGTGTATAAAGTCATTCGTAATAAGTTATAACCCATACATTAATTCAGTCTTTATAACGCAACAGCCATTCTCTGTTACGAGGAAATATTTCCATATTTACCTAAGTGTAATTGTTTTTATAATCAACTTACAAAACTAACCTATTGAGGTGCCAAAATTTCTAAGAAAGACGCCTGAGGTCATAAACAGCCTTCTTGCCTTTGTTTATAGTTATAGTATAAGATCCCGATATACAACGACCTTCACCGAGATGCTTATTTAATTAAACGTATTTTATATTTAATTTAATATGTCAATAAATATAATCCATATGGGTTGCCTAGCAAATTTCAGTCCAGAGTATGTTTAATTAATATTTAAAAATTTTTTTTTTTTTTAAATTTGCATGTAGTAAATTTTTTTAAATTTTTTCAATCAATATTTTTAATCAGGCTAGAATTATATATGTATCACTATAACTTTCTTGTTTACTAAAGATGTATATATATATATACTTTAGTGTCAAATAAAAAATATACACATAAATAATTAATTGATTAAAAAAACAACCTAACGTTTGCATATTCTATTGGCTTCATACTTTCGATTGGTGAAATGTTTAACAAATATTTTTTTTTTTAAATATTAATTAAACATACTCTGGACTGAACTTTGCTAGGCAACCCATATGGATTATATTTATTGACATATTAAATTACATATAAAATACGTTTTATTAAATAAGCATCTCGGTGAAGGTCGTTGTATATCGGGATCTTAGACCATTAATTACATTAACAGGAGTGCCATTATTCTTAGATAACATTGCCTGTATGAAATTTTGGTGTCGATTACTAAACCCACCATCGTTCCCTCCATAAAAAAAAATCCTCGGTCCCTTGAAAATCGTTATGAGTACACTGTATAGAAAAACCATCGGAAAAAGCAGGAACAATATATGAAATCGAATACATAGTTTATGAAACACTACATAATGTATAGAAAACATTTGTTTGGCCTAAAAAGCGATGTTTACCTCGGCACGGTTAAACAAAGGTAGATTATAATGTGGAAAAATTCGCCATACACGGTAAGCGATCAGACATTCCGATGACTGACGTGTTTCATTGTTACTGACGTGTTCACAGAACTTGACGAGGAAGAACATGTACACGATCTAAATCATCTAATTCTTTAAGAAATATATATTTAATAAATATATTAATGCATGTTTCATTATTTATATTTACTGAAAAAAAAGGGTGCGTGTACTTATGTACGCGCGTAAGAAGTTATACTTCTTTGGCATTATTAAAAATAGTTTTTGATTGCATGCAAATAAATAATTACAATTAAATAATCGAAGACTGGAAAAGGAGTCATTATAGTCAATAAAGTTCAGTTTACAATTGAAAAATTAAATAAATAAATATTTATTATTATTCTCTTACATTAAGTGTAATATAAATTATATTATTATTCGAATGTTGTTTTTAAATTATGTCCAATGCCGTAGCATCTTCCGTGGGCAACTTCATTCTGTTAATTTTGTGTAACGGTAATATTTTACTCTCATCAATTTTTCATAACGCGCCTAAAGAAGTATAACTTCAAAAAATCACTAGTGTAGTGACAACCTTTTCAGTTCTGGGTCTCAGATTTCTGTATCTGTATCATAATTTGTCAATCTAATAGGCAAGTATGATCAGCCTCCTGTGCCTGACACACGCCCTCGACTTTTTGGGTCTAAGGCAAGAAATTCCTTACGGTTTCCTTCACCGTTCGAGCCAATGTTAAATGCGTATAGAAAGTCCATAAGTGCACAGCCAGGGATCAAACCTACGACCTCAGGGATGAGAGCACGCTGAAGCCAAGCTAACACATATATACATCTCTCTATCTCTATCTATTTATATCAATTAAAGTAAGTAAATAATGAGTTGCCTTATCGCATTCAAGCGATCTTTTTTAGGCTGTACTGTAACGAAAAAAATAAAATACATAAGATATACAATTACTGAGGAACAGGAAGTGAATTCCTTGGCCTCATTGCAGCGACCGTGAGTATTTGTCGAGAAAGGAAGAGTCATGGGATTTCAGGGATAGTTTAAGAAAGAGCGTAGCTATGAACTCCCATCGTTCTTGAGATAGAGTTTTAAAGAGGATAAAATAGAGATCACGCCTCTGATGAATAGGTAACCAGCAGCTTACAGAACGCAGAGATGTGGTTATAGACCAAATATAAAACGGATGTAGATGTTTTTGAGACCATCCACTTTAATAAGCTCATTTAGATCAGAAGAGCAAGAATGTAGTCAAGTAATGGCAGAAGGAGAGATTGTGGTTTTCGTGTCAACAGTAGTGACCCGAGAATAACTAAACTAGATACATAATAATAAATCTAAATACATAATAAGAACCCTAAATTATTTATTTATTTTATTTATGCTCTCAAAGACAAAAGATATATGCATGAGAATTTTGGAAGCAGATCGATCCTGGAGAATCGGCTAACAAATCCCCAGGAAACGAAGTCGTATGGGTCTGCCAACCATCCGCGAATATACAGTAACTTCATAAAGAGGAATGAAGGAACAAAAAGCGAAAAATAAGTAAGGTTGCCAAATATCGGCGAAATGTCTTAATGAAGTTGCTGAAAATATCCAGCGAGAATTCACACTCAAAATAACTTTATTCATATTGGTAACCAAGTATTTATGAACGTCAACAGAAAAGATGTTTAATTGATTCTAAATTTACATTTACTACCTGTTCGCAAGGGCGTAGAGCGGGCAAGAAGAACTGGTAAGAAACTCTACGCCACTCTTTTTAATCGCCAAGTTTTGGGTCATACAAATTGTTTCAACTGGAGCAAATCAAACCCAAGGATCATTTAAATAATCGTCAAATTAATAAAAAGCTTTATTGATTAATTTGTTTATCGAGAGTTTTGAATTTATTCAGTGATAATTCTCTAATTTCGTTTGGGTGTTTGTTGTAAAAAGAATACAATTATATATAAGGAGTGGTTTATTCTGAAGTCTGATGTGTCGTACTACGTATATAATGTGTATCTAACATATATTACGAATCGTTACGAAATAAGAAGCGTTAAAAGTTACGCAACATATCCTTTATACAAACGTTAAGTCGTGTCCCTGTGATGTTTATTAATACAATATAAGGAGAGAAAATTTTATTAACTGAACGCGCAATATACAATATGTTCTTATCACTTGATAGTGACAAGAATCTCATATGTCATATGAGAACGAACAGCTGCTTAAAAGCTTATTGACACAAAATAGACGGGATGCGGGATACTTATAGTCTAGTGCTTCAAGAGGCTGTGTATTATGTACTATCAGTATATAATATAGCTTATGTATTTGTCACCCAACAAGCTTTTTAGCAAAGAACTGTTTTATTCCTACTACACGAAGGAGGTTATCACAAGTATTCAATTTAGGGTATTTCAAGAGCGTACCAATTCTTTAAGCGCCGGCAACGCGCTCGCGAACACATTTTTTTTTAATTTTGATTTTTGAATCTCAAAACTGAAGCGATATTAATAAACCCTGGACTTTTCCTTGAAATATACCTGATCAAATATATATTTATTCAGAAACTAGGCTTAGCAACTAGACTTCCATCAAAATCAAATACATTTTAGACGTACAGAAGATAGTCACATGGGACATGGTGTAATGGTTGCAGCTCCTTACAAACATTTTGTAAAACAAAAAAATGGCGATTAAAAAAAATGGCGGAGAGATTATTGCCAGTTCTTCTCTCCCGTTCTACGCCCTTGATTTGAGAACTAGCAGTAAATGTAAAATTAGAAGCATTAATATGTATTTCTTTACTGACAAGTCATAAGTGTACATTATGTTACCTATATGATTAAATGGTTTTTTTACTTTTTACTTTACTTTAGACTTATCACAGAGGAAGTCCTAAAATACTCTCTCTCTCTTTAGTCGGTAGCTATATCTGAGCAAGGAAGTATCTGGAGCGGACTACCTGCTTCCACCAGTTGTCCAGCGCCTCTCTTATGACAGTACATAGTTTTGATGATGAGTCTTTCATGGATCCTGGTTGGTGAACGGCCACGTGATCTTTTGCCTTCTGTGTCCAACCACGATCAGTTTCTTCAAATTCTCATCGCCTCTGGGCATTGTGTGACCGAAATATTTTGAATTTTCCAACTGTATTTAAGCACACAAATAACGGTAACACAATTACAATTTATTCTTTATACAAATTCCAAATTTCATTCAATTCAACAAGTGTGAGTGAACGAAACTGTAAACAAGTTAAACCGAAAACTGTTCCAAGGACATATATAACCGAGTTAGTATAAATTATTATGTAACATTAAATAAATAAACTTAGTTTTTGTAGGTATATATATAGATTTATTTATATTTTATATGTACCTACTTCTTTTGGCGCGTTAGGGAAAAATGGTGAGAGTAATTTTTTACGATGCGCGCTCACAAAGTCACAAAAAGCCGACACTCTTAAGATAGCTATAGTCAACATTTTAGTTTTTTCTATTAGTGTCGCTTTTTCTACAAACGTAGAATAAATTTTTTGAAAATATTTTTATCTTGTTACGCCAAAGAAGTATAACTTCTAACGCGTGTACATAAGTACATAGGTACACGTTTTTTTAATGTAACAGGAGGCAAACGAGCAGGAGGTTCACCTGATGTGTGATACCGCCGCCTATGGACACTCAATGCCCGTGTGCGTTGCCGGCCTTTTAAGAATTGGTACGTTCTTTCCTTTTTTATACCTCTTCAGGCACCAAGGTAAAACCCCTTGGTGTTTTCTGTACTTTTAGTTTACATATTTAAAAAAATGTGCAGTGTTGGCCTAGTGGCTTCAGCGTGCGACTCTCATCCCCCAGGTCGTAGCTTCGATTCCGATGTGCGCATTAAACTTTCGCTCGAACGATGAAGGAAAACATCGTGAGGAAACAGACATGTCGACCCAAAAAGTCGACGGCGTGTGTAAAGGCCGATTTACATTATCTTAGTGTTTAGGAGAGTGCTTTAGGATAGTACTTTAGTTGAAACATGTAAACGCTACTTGCTTTAGTAGACGCTACGCTAAAGAACTTGCCTTTCAAGTTGTACTAAAGCACTCTCCTAAACACTAAGATAATGTAAATCGGCCTTAAGGCACAGGAAGGCCGATCACCTACTTGCCTATTAGGCCCACTGATTTATTTATTTTTTATACAAAAAAATTATATGTGAGGAATTTTAAAATTAAACTACTTTCCCATTATCTTATCTTCGGTTATCATAACAATAACATCGTTAAATATAACGGTAGATAATTGCGTAATTAACTAACTGTGAATCTGTCAAAATTGCGTTATAATTATAGGTTAATGTAAATAAAACTGCAGTAAGCTGTTAAAATTAAATAATTATTTAAATGTACTGTTTTAAACCACAGACTATTAAACGTACGTAATCAAAAAAGAAATCGCTTGTTAGCGATAAGGCCGCCCGTTGCCTAATTACTTATGTAACCTGATTTATATATGTATGTTCTTGTATAAGGTAACGTAGTGTAAATAAATTTAAAAAAAACAAAAAACTTCGTTAATTTTGTCGAATCACGGCTCCACTTTAAAACAGTTCCAAATATGTTTCTACATTATTTTTATCACTCGACAATGGTGTACCATGCAATAATGTGGTGATGCATGATCTTTAATCCCATAGTAATTAATTAAAACATCATGATTTGTGAAATGAATGGAAGAAGGTACAAATTTTTGGTTTTACCCTAACCCAACCTTTTTTCTATCATTCTTTACGATGCATGTATTATCAGTAATCTGTTAAGTCTGAGTTCTGTATGTTTGTCAGTCAGTTTCAGTGCCTGAAACACGCCGTCGCCTTTTGACAAGGCATGCCCTGATGCATGCTTGCTTTGATTTTCCCCGATCTATATTATATGTTATATTTCCGTCATAACCTTTCTTAAAAGGCCGGCAACGCACTTGCGAGCCTTCTGGTGAGTTTCCAAGGGCGGCGGTATCACTTACTTCAGGTGAGTCCTGCCAGTTTGCTCCTATTACCCAAAAAACAAACGCGTGTGTACTTAAGTACAACACGTTAAAGTTATACTTCTTTGGCGTAACAAGATAAAAATCAAATCAATCAAAACAATTTTAACTTTCGCCTTATTCTACGTTTCTAGAAAAAACGACACTAACAATAGAAAAAATGTTGACTATAGCTAACTTCAGGATGTCGGTTTTTTGTGACGGTGTGCACGCGCATCGTAAAAATTTACTCTCATCATTTTTCCCTGACGCGCCAAAAGAAGTATAACTTAATAAAAATTAAAAAAAAAACTTTTTGAGAAATATGTTGCGAGTGAAATGCGCCCGTGGTGATTTGTATTGGGAAAAGCACGGTTTTCTGGACATTTAAATAACTGAATTTCATTCCAGGTCATGTGACAAGAGTCTGCTTGCAAACGCTTTGTAACACAAAAAAATTGGCCGGCTAAAATATACTTGATTTCGATACTGACCACACGAACAGAAACGGCATACACTTTATGATTAGTTAAGTATGTATTTGACAGCTCCACGATACAATATGTATTTAGTATTTACATATAATAATTTCATACATGTTCCATTTGTTACACATACACCCGTTGAACATGTTTTTCAAAAATATCGTATCTATGTTATTCTACTATTGTTTCTTCTAACCCCTCTGAGAATAGACGACTCAGGTAGAATTTTTTTCGACTGTTTGCAAGCTTCTACTACGTAAACAAACTATTAATACTTATTATTGGAGACGCAAAAGGCTGAATTAAAGTCCCGTAATGGGTCCAATACAGGGTGTATTCTATTATGGAGCACATTCTTAAAAGTCCGGCAACGCACTTGCGACTTGCGAGCCGTCTGGCAATGTCGCTTAAAAACTACACATATCCCAACCACAATGAAACATTGTTTAAGAGTCGAGACGTACGGAAATAATCTGTGGACGATAAATACATAACCTCTACGTCTATGGTTTAAACAATATCTTCACCCCGATCTCTAATAAAAAGCCCGACATATTTTTGTGTTAGACGTCGTGAGAACCGGCTTGACTGGGAACCGCAAAGCAACAGGTATAGGGCACTGACCCACAGTCGACATGAATGGCAACACAGTTCAGCTGATAGAAATAACCATAATATGTAGGAGAATCCAAGTTTAGCTTATAAGCTTAAAGATGAAACACTCAAGTGCCATTGAAATTCAAAGTGGTTGAGATTTTTTCTTATTAAATTACTAATATGTTTTTATCTGTGTTATTTTCATAGCATTGTTAAACGATAATATTGTACACATAGGCTGCTATAAGTGTAAAAATTTCCAGGATTTTAACAAGTCTTTTCACAACAAATTATAGTTAATATAGACGTAACTGATACTTAATAAAACATTAATTTATTTACCGACCTTGTCTATGGATTGTTGTTGTTATGGAAGCTTGTGCTTCTCAGTGTAATTCTTAATTTAAAAGTTCTTTGATCGAGCACAAACGAAATCACGATAAATTTATATTAACTGTTATTCGAAAAGTAAATAAGTAGGTAAAGCCACTCACCTCGCAACTGAACGCGAAACGCGTTGTTTCGAGTTGTTGCCAGCCGTGTCCTTTTGAACCTTAAGGTCTACTTTCGCCGATGCACGCAAGAATCCACCATATACGGCCCCTCTCTCGTTACTCGAACTTATTACGCGTTCAACAAAACAGTAACGTACAATGGAACGGTAAATTACGTTGTAAAAAAATATAATACACTTCACACACACTGAACTAGTGACTCACACAGCACCGCACTATAATTTGAGGTTATAAAGAAGTTTTTACAACTCTAGGCCACGGGAGAAAAGTTCCAAACTTTTGGTGTCGGAATAATTTAAAAACATCGACACTCCTCCAAGGGGCAACGACGCCGCGCGAATGGCGATTGGTAAGCGCCGAGCACGGTGTGGCCAACTTAAATTTTTAAAAAGATATTAATTTTAAATTATTTTTTTTCCATTAACTGAATATAAGTTGAACATTTAAATTATGATTTTTATTTTAATTAAAATAAAATTACAATAACAAAACATAATAGGACTATTTCTAAGCCGACTATTTTGAAACAAATGTTCAAATCGTCCTATGTTATTTTTTAAGAGCATTAATTAAAACACATTTGACGAAACCATTCATGAAATCTTACCAAGCCATCGTATTATATTACAGCCTAAAGAACAGTAAAGACAATTCGGGTCGCAAAGGCAGCGGAGTGAATGTGTAAAATATATTTTTTCATAAATTTTCGTAGCCGTAGCCGTAAATGTAACATAAATATAGTAATTAATAAATCTAGAGAACCTTACCCTCAGTACTACATCATAACTGGATATATTTGGGACAATAGTATTAAACGAAGTTATAGATAGGCAGGTATGCAATTTAATGTATATGATATTTTTCGTTGTGAATAAATAAATGAAAAACAATACACAACAACTCTTCCTAGTAAATTGAATAGAAATTGTCATTAAAAAAAGAACATTTAGCGTTTAGTCCACCTATTTATATCACTTTCTTTATTTTAATACAGTTCGTAAAGATACTAAAAATCCTAAAAAGTACCAAAATCTATGCAGCAATTCACAATGTTGGCAACCCAGACAGAATGCCCGCTATGACTCGTGAGGCGAGTCGAGACGCAATTCGCTTTTGTCTCATTTCAGCATGTCAGTCGAGCGTTGAGAGAAATGCGCGAAGAGGACCACCTTATAGTAATTTTAGTTAAATAGAGAAGGTAGGAGATATACACCGTTTACGATACTAACAATCTGCCCCCTTTTCCTTCACAATAAAAACTTTTAAACAATTGGTAATAAATTTAAAAAGTCTATATATCGGAATTAAGTAAAAAAAAAACAAGTTGTAAAATTGTAGAGAATATATTTTCAATTGTATTGTTTAATAAATATCAATAATAAAATATAAAATTACTGTACATTTAATTGCAATAATATGACAAAATACCTAACTATAAGAATTGAATCCAAATTTATCAATATATAGCTTTGTATTACATTACTTATAAAAAAAATATTGGTTGTTTGTAAAGTAGATTTACGATCGAGATGTTTACGTGATAACGTCTTATTGGTGATATAAGTTTTTGGGAAGTAAGGAATTAATGAAGATAACAATTTTTTCAAATTTTAAATCACATCTATCGTTTTATTCACACTTTTGATGATAAATTTCGGGTGTAAAATGACAAGTTTACTTATTCGACTATGATATACATTTTTCTTCATACATTCACGGAATGACTGGCAGCGCTCGAGATGAGACGGGAGATCGGTCCGTCTCTCTCTCGTTATACCTGCGATCGCGCTCGTGAGGTTTTGGTGTGACACAAGTTTCTGAACATGTCACCCGACTAAAACGATTTTAAAGACGTTATCACGTCAATAAATAAATGTCAAAATAATACATCACAAGATCTATATACAACAATTCATTTTATGCTTACTCGAATAACACTAATTATTTATCATTGTCTTATCAGATCTGGTCCATCGGGTACCAATAAATTTGTTGGAACTAATAAAGGATGGACTTTAGGTGGTTTTTCACTTAACCTATCTAAAACATCCGGTGCTACTTTATTAACGAATGCTGTCCGTAATGTTAAAACTATGCTATTCAAAAAACGAAATATAACATAAATGCCACCAATAATAGAAAACAGTCTTAACATGAATTGAAGTAAGTTTTCTCTTTCTTGGTATACTTTAATTTTGATTGCTCCCATATCATATTTTAAAAAAATTCCTGGCACACCGTGAGATCCATGCGTATGACTTATTGGTCGCTCCAACTCTTTAACAGAATATTGGAATGTTTTTATCGATTCAAACGTTGTATCTACATCTGTAGGAACAACTTCAATAAAATATTGGTACAACATGCTCTCATCTGTTGTTATTTTTTCATCACCTTCTAGAGGATAAATCATTCCATTTGCAGGACTCCCAAAACTGAGCCTGTGGATTCTATGGCTAAAGTTTTGTGGTGTATCGTCAAATAGCATATTAAGATGGATATGACCTCGAGGTAAATGAAGGCTTTTGCCCGCTGTAATATGGAAATTACCAGCAACTTTATTTAATGTTAGTACTCCATGGAGTCGGCATGCATCTGGTCTTCTATTTGGTTTATTTTTCCGCGGCGGGATCGTTGCCCTGACAGAACCATGACCTTTCTTCCATAATAACTGCCATAGCGAATGATATTCTTCTCTTAAGTATGAGTTTAAATACTTCACAGCATCAAAAGAATCCTGTTGCTCCTGTGTTAATTCAAACCACGTATCCTCCTCCTGCAATTCACCAAATCCAAACACGCTTTGTGAAGTAGAGTCTAAGATATCAGCACCTAAGTTAGAGCATGGCATAGCGACTGTTATATCGATATTTATGCGTAGCTTTTCATCCATGTCGGTGTCTGGCATGAATTTAAATACTAAATTGCTATCTAGAAAGTATGTCACTTCACTGTATATAAGGCACACAATGATAAAAAGCGTTATGATAGAGAACGTCCCGCCCACCGGCGTACTATCCACGTATTCTTCGGGAACTTTTGTAAATGCATCAAACTCTTTTACTTTATCTATAACGTTTTTCTTTCCTCGATATCTTATCATTATTCCTTATTAATACCCAGGTTTTATGATAAGTAATAACAACAAATTTCAAATTAGAAAGCACAAGAAAAACAAAATGTTTCAACAGTTTGTGCATGGAAGCAGTGTTGCCAACTTAATTTTAACGAACCCACCAATTTTGCCGTCGCAACCCACCAGAAAACCACTAAAATCCACACTAACTAATAAAATAAATGTAAGTGTGTTTGTTTAATTATCCTTTTTTCACGCCGAAAGGAAATATAGGATCGATGTGATTTTTATGTCCGCAGATAGGAGGAGGTTAGGCAAGCAGCCGGCGAGCACTATTTTTTTTGTTTTAACCGCGGGAATCACATGTTTTACTGAAGTAAACAGTAGTCTATGGACTATGGGCCGAAACACATAACGCAAACTGCTTATTTTTGCGGCGCCGCAACGCCAAAATCGGCAGTTGCGTTGCCGCGTTGCGGCGTCGCGAAACAGGGCATTATGGTAGGGCAACCATTTTCTCGTGATTTTTGAGTGTGGATAGACGTCTCTCTGCGATGGATCGTAATAAACTTATTGCTTATTTGTTATTAAGAAGACATTATTCTATCTTAAAAATACGGCAAAGAAGATACTGGATACATCCATTAAGTAAGGGTATGAATCCAAATGGCGAGTTCTTTTCTAAAAAATACGAAGCATTAAAGATAGACGAAAAAAAATTTGTTGCCTACTTTAGAATGAGTATATCATCATTTGAAGAGCTATTAAGCGAGTTATCAAAATATATACAGAAGAAAAAAAATAAAGGAAGAAAACCAGTTACTGCTTTGGAAATGCTGGGCTTAACTTTAAGGTAAAACAACGTCAGACATTTTAATTTTAAAACTGCTTCTCGGTTGACACGTGTTGTTTGCAAGAGTGTTAGAAACAAACTGCATCCTTGTCAACAAGTATGACGTCATAACGCTGGAATTCACGTCGTGCGTTGCGGCGCCGCACCGCTATAGCGCACTGCCGATTTCAGCGGCGCGGCGCCGCAACGCGCTTATGTGTTTCGGCCCTATGTCACTCTTTACTTTAGATGGATAGCATACAGCTAGGATATATTTTTTGACAATAAAAGAACAATATTGTAAATTGAATTATAAAATTCGTTTATTTTCATTACAAAAAAACTTATAGAAGACATACAAAATCGTTAAAAATCATCTTCAGCAGAGCATTCCTCTGCACCTTCTGATTTTAAGTACACTTCTTTCGTTCCTATTTTCTGGACTACATAATTTGGCAAGATGTAATTATTGCAACACTTTCCTTCGCGTTTAAAACCTGCGCGGATTGTCATAATAGATGACAGTAGATCTAGCTTCATTCGGTTTCTGTGTTTTGTCTTCACGATATTCATAATGCTGAATAATCGCTCTACTTCAGCATTAGAGTGCGGTAAAACTAATAAAGATATAGCAAACGTGGCTAAATCTTCAAATCGGTTTTCTCCTGCAATGTCTTCGAAATCCAGCACCTCGTACCAAAATTCCAGCCGCCTCCAGCTGTACTTTCCACCACTTCCAGCCAGTCCTTTAATTGGGAGTCCCGTAACCAACAATCACGGAACTTTTGCGTATATTGCGGTTTTGGCATTTTGTTTTAAAAATAAACTAAACATTTGCAAACAAACAAGGTCGCTCCGATGCATAGCATAACCAAAACTACTAAGTATCTGTGTTGTGTATTTCTATTTTTGTGCATGCATACGAAACGAACACATACAAATCTCATTAATTCAAATCAAATTTGACCCATTAGATATACGAATAAAGTCCATAATCAAAATAATTTAAGAAATTGATAAACTTGTTTCGGGAAATTCCCGAAAATAACGAACGTAATTTTACAGAGTTGCCTACATAATGACAAAATATTCCTTTATAAGGTAAACGTTTTCGTCTTTTCCTGTAAAGATATCAATCGTGCTAGTGGTTAAATGTCGTAGCATTCCACCGAATGAAACAAACTAAACCACTAGAAAAATCCACTAGCCACTAAAACCAAAATTCGCCCGCTAAAACGTATATCTAAACCACCAGATCTAGTGGAATATCCACTAAGTTGGCAACACTGCATGGAAGACAATTGTCAAATATTATTACAATTGATAACTGATAGTTGAAAGGCAAATGACATCCACGACACGTCGTCGAGTATTATAGTTATAGTCTATTGTCATGTCATTTGTTATTGTTAATGTCAAAAGGTGAAAATTGAAATTGAAACTGATTGATGATTCTTGCTGTAAAATTTAATTTACGCTATTTTCAATTTTCTATTTATATCCTCAAACTAACAAAACATTTATGCAGTCAGACGATGAAAACTGTACGTTGCATACATGCTTCGACTTCCTGAAAACCGCAGTCATGGGGTGCTGCTATAGTATATGCCACAATGATTCAGATCCTCAGGTAAATATCACCTCAAGGTATTTGTGAATTATAAATATAAAATTATAATAACATCAACAACACCTGAACATGTGACGCACAAATTATTCATCATATTCAATGTTAATAATAATTACGATTACAAACACAACAGTGTAAAGCGAAATGTCTACTGTTATCATAACTTCCCAGTTTATTGTCTTTTTATCTTTCTACATTACTATTGAACCTGGAAATAGATTTAATGGCATATTTTCATTTCTGTATCTCGTCATATATAATGACAACTTTGATATATTGTAGAATTTATTTAAAAGAATTTTAGAAACTTTACGTTGCTAACTATTTACCAAATAAAGCCATTGTAGGCATGCTAATGTTTTATTTGACAGAAAATCTTACCAATAAGAAGATTACCTCCATTCATTTACATACTCCATTTTATGAGATACCTTCAATAAAACCTGAAAGGTATTTTAATTATGTTGTTAATCTGCTTAATAAGTAGGTAACCTAGCTATTCTTATAAAGAAGTATTATCACTGTTTTAATTAAATTGATTAGACCTAGATATTTTGCTGCAAACCAGTATTTAATGTACTGTTTTATTATAAACATGTAATGAGTCACATGAATGAATACAACTTTTATTTTACAGTATTATCAATAGTAGTGCGTTGATAATTTATTTCCCTTTACAGAATTGTGTGTTTTATCAGAAGGTAGATATAGTTATATATATATTATAATTTTTATAAATTTACAATTATTTACATAATTTCCGACGTTTCGCGGCTTTACAGCGTGCGTGGTCAAGTACATTTTACACAAAATACTTTGTTTTTATAACTAAAATCAAATACATTCTTAAAAACCATCATACCAATTCTTGAGGATATATTTATAACTAGGGTGACAAATTAACACCTATACCATGAGAGCAAACCGAATGGTATTCATAAATGGTGATAATTATAATGACGCCTGAGAAATCTTTGCATAACTTTGGCCAGTATGGCATTCGTGGACGTTGATGCAATGACACTAAATAAAAATATTTGTATCCATAGAAAAATGTGTGTTTATAGGTTATTCTTCATAGGTTATTTAATATAAATATAATTTGTTAAATGGCATTCCAGGATAATGTCCCTAACGAAAGGACGCATCTTCTTGAGGTCCCTGAACAGCAGCAGGAATCACCATCCCCAACCATGTGTGCTTCTACACCTCCTCGAAAACCAGACGAGCAGAGTGCTCTAAATAGGATACTACATGAGACTGCTACGTGAGTATCAATCTAATGATTGAACATTTAATAGAATTATAATAAATTTACATTTCTAGCTTAAAAAAAGGGTGCGTGTACTTATTGTACGCGCGTAAGAAGTTATGCTTCTTTGGCATTATTAAAAATAGTTTTTGATTGCATGCAAATAATTAATTACAATTAAATAATCAAAGACTGAAAAAGGAGTCATTATAGTCAATAAAGTTCAGTTTACATTTGAAAAATGAAATAAATAAATATTTATTATTATTCTCTTACATTAAGTGTAACATAAATTCTATTATTATTCGAATGTTGTTTTTAAATTATGTCCAATGCCGTAGCATCTTCCGTGGGCAACTTCATTCTGTTAATTTTGTGTCACGGTGCGCGCGCATCGTAAAATTCACTCATCAATTTTTCATAACGCGCCTAAAGAAGTATAACTTCAAAAATCAAATATTATATAACATTTGAAAAATATCTTTATATATATAAAACTTATGTGTGTGTTTGTAATTGCACTACTTAACGGCTGGACAAAAAATAATAAAAATAATGGTTGATGAAATATTTTGTGAGTTCGAGTGGATTCGAGAATGGTTTAAATTTACAATAAGATCTGTCTTATGTTTAGTAGTTATGCCTAAAGTATAAAATTAATTATTTTGGCAAAGAACAAATATAGAAAACCGATACTGAAAGACAAGATTTTTTAATCTAATCAATGTAACCTGTTTTAATGATATTTAGTAATGAGACATTTAATACTATTTCAGTAATGTAATAGATGTGGGGGCTCTAGGCCCATACTCGCTAGAAGCTAATGCATATAGTGAAAGAGTGAGAGCTTACACAGCCCGAGCAGCTTCAGCAGCACTAACTCCACCGGTAAGGCTGTTGTGACTGACTTCTTTTGTGTATGTATAGCGTCTCCGTCAAGTCTGATCAAATGGTGGAAAAGTTATCAAAAAATTCGTGTTCTATGCCTTTTATGAAATCTTGTTGGATCATTTTTACAGATTTTTTTAATGAAAAATATCCAGTATTCCTGTATTGGATGTACTAATATCCAGCCTTTTAAACTCTGGCCCTAAGATTTCTGATTCGTGATTATTTGCTTTTTCTAATACAATTGAACTACTACTAAGGTCAAAACAGCTCGCTCGAAGAATTTTACTTTAAAGTCAGTCTGAAGTTTTGCCTGTAAAGAAATTAATACTTTTTTAAATTATTAGTCTCAAGCATCGAGACTGATTTGTAATTAGTATTTTCATGTCTGTTTAATTAAATAATTATTTATTTAATACAAACCCATGAGTTTGTATAGGAAATTTCATTAAACCAGTATTATATATATTTGAAAGTACTGTCAAATCTCAGTTTATGACATAGAAATTTCTTATGTCATTGTCGACGATATATGACAGCTGACAGCACTCACAGAGCTTCACCATAAATTTGATTTTCTTTAATTCAAATCACGGCTGTACCAATGGACTGTTCTTTATACCCACCAAATGGTTGAAATGGAAAAATATGGATTGCGATGATTGCCCCTTATGGGCGTCCGATAGGCTCGTTCCTATAAAAAAAAAAAAACACTTGCCCGTATAAAATCTTTAGGATCATCTGGAATACCTTAGACTCAACTAACCTAACACAGAAGGCTGATCATCTACTTGCCTAATAATTTAATTTCACTATATTAATGTTAAATTACTTTTAGATACCTGTAAAATTATTAGCTGACGTTCCACCGACCCTCTCCAAAGTGATTCTCAATGGTCCACCACCGGATTGTGCAGATAAGGATCTGGTAAGTCAATTTTTGGAGATTCTTGACCCCCCCCCATGTAACGCGCCGTAACGTTTATCTGTACCCCATACCACCACCGAGTCACTCTTTATACCTAAAACTTACCATTATGCGGTGTAAAGTACTGGAAAGTCGAAAATAATATTAACAATAACGCGTAATTCAATCCCCGCCTCGCATCGTAACGTTTTACTCCAACTTCCCTTCCCTTCCCTTCACTTCGTTATATAAGACATCTTTTTCTATTATGTGTCGTACAGTGAAGGAAACCATCGTAGGTCTAGTGGCACGGACGTAAGCAGATTTACTGCAATTTATCCCCCCCCCCCCATCCCCTTGTCAGCAAAAGTAAGGACAGCTCGCAACAATAATAGTACATAAACGTATTAATTTTTAGTAGGAATCCTCGAAAATGCATTTCGTTTTCAAGCATAGACAATGTGTGGGTGATATGTGTAAAAAAGTAAATAATTACTGTTGACGTAATCACCAAAAAAGAAAATCAAAGACTCCCCCCTGCCCCCTATAGTGCTTACGTAATACTTGAACGGCCCCCATTAGGTAAAAACTATACAGTTTTGACGACTCATTGGTCTAGTGGTTAGTACCCCTGACTGCGAATCCATGGGTCCCGCTTTCGATCCCCGGCTGAGACGAACATCGATGTGATGAGCATTTGGTGTTGTGCTTAGTTCTTGGGTGTTTAAATATGTATTTATTTATTTATTTATTTATTTATTTGTAAACCTACAGCTAACATAAATTATATACAATTACAAACAGTTACATTAAAAATATAGCCAAATATGGAATACATAATAATACAATTAACTACAAAATGGTTCAAGAATTTATAAAAGGAAACAAACAAATAAAAACTATTCAATACGTTTATCTAAGTGGTACCTAATGTACCTAATTATATGTCTATCTATCTATAAAATGTATATATATCCGTTGCCTTGTACCCATAACACAAGCTTCACCAGCTTAGCATGGGACTAGGTCAATTGGTGTGAATTGTCTTTAAAAAAAAAAAAAATAAGTGAACAAAATATGTTATCTTTAAATTGAAATTACAGATAACGAATGCAGTGAAGAAAGCCGCGGCAGCCATCTCCGAGCTCAGGGTGGAGCATCACGAAGACCTGGTGGTGCCCTTCAGGGTGCCATAGCGCAGGAGTGGGGCCTCGATGTCTGACGACGCCCCTGACGTGTAGACTGATGTCTGATGATTAACGTACTATAAGCTTCAAATAACGAATTAATTCTTATATGTAAAGAAACAATTTTTTTTAGTTTAAAAAGAAATAAACTTATTTTAATTATATTTTACAAAGATTTTAAAAAAATGTTTGAATAACCTATAAAGTAGATTTGTATTTCTGTAATTAGGGAGCGTTCAAGTATTACGTAACGAATTTGGGGGGGGGGGGGGAATAAAACGTTACGATGCGGGGCAGGGATTAAATTACGTTAATATAATTGGCGACTTTCCAGTACTTTACAGCACATAATTGTAACGTTGAGGTATAAAGTCATTAGGTGGTAACGAAACGTTTTACAATACTTGGGTACGTTACGGCGCGTTACATGGGGGGGGGGGGGGGTTTGTCAATAATCTCCAAAAATTGCGTAACGTAATACTTGAACGCTCCCTTAACTCCAAACCTACTGGACCGATTTTAATATTAGAACTGCTCTGGCTAACTTTTTTTACAGTTTATTCCAAAATTATGTATTAACTAATTAATGCTTATAGTATGTAATATACACAGTTAAGAGCTTAAAGCTTAAATGGTCGCTATCTTTGTTAAAAGTATTATACAGGGTGTAACTCATTGCTGAGAAAACTTTTTTCTAACGGATATAAATTTGAATTTATTTAACTCAAAATTTGTTGACAAATACAAGAGTCTATTATATGTTATAGCGCCATCTATCGGCGCAAAGTTGGTACTGGATGTGTTATGTAGTGTAAAACGTTTATATCCGTTTTAAAGTTAATACATTTGCACTACTTTGCAGGAGTTTCAATAATCTAAGACTGAAATTAAACATTTAATTGCACAATTTTAAAGCCATTTCCAAAATAAATATAATAAAGAGGTATGTACCTACTTTAAAAAAATCTTAGAATCTTAACGGTTAACTAAAAGGATTCTAATTAAAAAAATACACATACAGACATATACACATTATTACAACAAAATTAAAGAAGAAAATCAAAGACAATTATTTTTTCCTTAAAAAAGTGTAGTTTAGTACAATTTTCATTTAAAAACGTGGATTTTTAAAAGTACTGTGTTACCATGGTTACCACTTATTTAGCAAATCAGTGTTATAGCTAATAATTTTCCCAACTTCGACATTTATGTCCAATTTCTCTTTTGAAATTGCGTGATAGCAAAACTATATCACTTAGAAATTACAGAATATCAATGTTTATGAGTTGTACATCCTGTGTAATAGATATAATGTTGCCAGTTTAATATTTTCTACAAATGCTTCCAGTTTAAATAACAAATTACTTTGCTCTGTATTGCATTGATTTGTGTATTACCTAATACAGATTGTGTTTCATTCATGTCACAGAAAATATTTGAAATCTAAAACAGGGCGTAAAGATGATGTATTTAATAAATGGCAAAATGGACATTGATTTGGTTGAATAATATAAATTAAAGATGTGCCGATAGCTGTAATCGGTAAACCGGTAACAGGGCAGTGTTAAACTATCGAATCAGTCGATTAATGAACAGACCGCAAATCCAGATGTTTTAGAAAATTTCTGTTATATGAAAAGTTATGTGCCTGTATTTCTGGTGTTGTTTTACCGTGTTTATATATATAATACTATTACTTTCAATAATTATATTGACATTTGATAATTAAAAAATAGCTAGACTACTTATAAATGTAACTCTGCCAAGTAAGGGAGCGTTCAAGTATTACGTAACGCAATTTTTGGAGATTATTGACCCCCCCCCCATGTAACTCGCCGTAACGTTTTTCAGTACCCAAGTACAGTACTGTACTCAAGTATAGTAAAACGTTTTTTGACCACCTAGTGACTCTTTAGTTACTATTATTCGGTGTAAGTCGAAATAATATTAACAATAACGCGTTATTTAATCCCCGCCCCGCATCGTAACGTTTTACAAAAGGGACCCCCCCCTCCCTAAATACGTGGCAAAATGGACATTGATTTGGTTGAATAATATAAATTAAAGATGTGCCGATAATTGTTATCGGTAAACCGGTAACAGGGCAGTGTTAAACTATCGAATCAGTCGATTAATGAACAGACCGTTAATCCAGATATTTCAGAAAATTTCTGTTATCTGAAAAGTTATGTGCCTATATTCCTGATGTTGTTTTAACGGGTTTATATATAATTACTTTCAATAATTATATCGACATTTGATAATTAAAAAATAGCTAGACTACTTATAAATGTAACTCGTCCAAGTAAGGGAGCGTTCAAGTATTACGTAACGCAATTTTTGGAGATTATTGACCCCCCCCCCCCATGTAACTCGCCGTAACGTTTTTCAGTACCCAAGTATAGTAAAACGTTTTTTGACCACCTAGTGACTCTTTAGTTACTATTATTTGATGTAAGTCGATTTTTTTTTTAACAATAACGCGTTATTTAATCCCCGCCCCGCATCGTAACGTTTTACAAAAGGACACCCCCCCACCCCAAAATACGTTACGTAATACTTGAACGCTCCCTAAGAGTGTTGAACGCTCCCTGAGAAAGAGTCAGTAAATCTTTAATTTATATTGCCTTAACTATGCTAGATAAGAAATATTGTATATACATAATATAAATGAATATAGCAATTTGTATAAATAAATTTGTAATTCTTTTGTCATTAAGATTGTCAAATTCATATTTAATAAAAATTTATTCCTGTGGTTATTTATTCCCTATTACCATCTATCAACAAAGTATGCAAATTCATACAGCTGAGTTTCATCACCGGACTTCTAAGCAGAATACGAAATTCCACCCATATCACCTCGACGTCCGTTCCACAACTGAGCGTTTTTGCCCCACACCACCACTATGTAGAACCAGCTATCTTGGGGTAAAATATCCATCATAACAATCCATTCTTTTAGGTCCATCTATGAAAGGGTTCCTCCATTTTTCTCCAACTCCACCGACATAGCGCCTTTTGCATTAAGGTCGGTTAAAGGACTAGCATTTTTTACGCGCGTACGCAACTCGTACGAGCGTTGACGCGCTTCTAGGCTCGAATAAGTTATAGGGATGTGACATTCTGCATAATTAATCGATTTTTTTATTAATCTATTGTTTTTATAGCATGAAAAATTGATTAAAAAGTATTCGATTTTGTAACGGACGTGACGTCGCCAGTCACATCCTGCCAAGCCAAGCCAAAGCTAAGCTAAAGCCAAGCCAAAGCCAAGCTAAAGCCAAGCCAAAGCCAAGCTAAAGCCAAGCCAAAGCCAAGCTAAAGCCAAGCCAAAGCCAAGCTAAAGCCAAGCCAAAGCCAAGCTAAAGCCAAGCCAAAGCCAAGCTAAAGCCAAGCCAAAGCCAAGCCAAAGCCAAGCCAAAGCCAAGCTAAAGCCAAAGCCATAGCCAAAGCCATAGCCAATGCCATAGCCAATGCCAAAGTCAAAGCCAAGCCATGCCATGTTGACCAACCCTCCAGCCAACCGCCATGCCTGCCAACCGCAAATGCCAGCCACTTGGAGGGGATGAGTCTATATAAGCCAAAGCCAGCCATATTAAAACTTACTTTTTGGAAGACGTAACAAATAAAGAACAAGTGTGCTGTCACTCTGCCATTTTATTTTCACTGTCAATTATAATAAATTAAAATACAATTATCAATAAAAGAATAGGTCAATTATACTCAGAAGTGGGATAAAACGACCTCGACCACAAGTTTTTCGACCTTCTGACGAATCAATGTCGGAGGAAGATCCTTCACCGCCGGCACTGAAGCTGCTCAAGAATCTGCTAATAAAAAGAAGTAATAAAGGCTCTACGCGATCTTCAAGATGACTGTGTTGATGAAGCTCCAAATAAGTCACAAGTACATCGTGCTGCATTTTTGACTCCGGAATTCGACCTTGACATTGAGGAATATACGATAAACTACGAGGTCAAGCGAAGAAGAGGTACAAGCGCCTGTAGGACTACGATTATACGTGGGAGCAATGGAAAAAGCATCTCTAGCATCAAGATGGCCGACGTTAATCTTTTCATCTGACCGATGTCCTATCCATAGCGAAGAGATAGATAGATAACCTATCAACAGCGAAGTCAACAAAGACAAACTTCCATCTGGCTCTTCTTTCCATCAAGTGCGCGTTCTGGAGAATAAGGTCGGCAACGATGTGGTAACGCCACCTCGACACTACGAGTTTGGTGGTCTACTCTTATCCCTCTACCCTGCTCCGTGGCGAAGATGGTTACATCAAAGTCGTCAACACCGGGTGCGAGGTTATCGTGTGGTCGCCGGAAGAGGTCCTAACATGGGCTGAAAGCTGCCAGGAATCTCCGTTACAGCCGTATAGTCACTAGTCAGGTAATTTCCTTTGCTGCTTGCCATACTTTTGCCAATAATATAGGTGAACCCGTAACTACTGATTTATGACTGACGCGTGTAAATTGGGAATAGCCGGTATACTTCTATAAAAGCAGACTGACGGTACGTTGCGCCCCGTTATATATTTTACTAGAGCATGTATCATAGTTATGAGTTTGAGACTCTGGCAGTCGGTGGAATCTTTGCGTCGTTTTCGCGTATACATTGTCGGGAAAAAGGTTAAGATTGTGCAGCAGTCCGCGCTACGCTTACTAAACGCGACATTATACCACATATCGCGAAGGTGGTGGCTTTCTAAACAAGATTACGATATAAGTGTCGAGTATAGGCCGGGAGAACATATGAAACATGTAGATGCGCTTAGTAGACATCCGGTTGATGCTATGAACATGAATCGTCTAGAAGTGGCGGATTAATTTTATACGGTGCAATGTCAGGACGATAGTTGAGCGCAATCGTTAGTCAATTAAAAGATAATACCGGCGGATATAAAATAATTTCGAAATTATTGATGATAGGCTCTATCGTAAAACCTTGAACGACAATAGGTTAAACTATTCGAGTACTACAAAGGATATTTCGTTTATTTTCCTTCTCTGATCACATAGTCACCGATCACGGAAAGGCGTTCACGAGTAACTTTAAGAAGTTTTCGAACGATAAACAATTAAGACATACTCTCGCTTGTCCGCGTTCTATCGGTCAAGTGGAACGTACAAATAAGACAATATTGGATGCATTACGAGCCACAGACCCCAGTGAAGCCTCTAGCAATTGGGCTAACTCTTTCCCCGACATAATTTGGGGAATTAACAACACAATTGATAACACCACCATTTACAAACCTTACGATTTGATGTTTGCTCGGGCCGGTAGATCAGTATGTGATGTTGCGGTTCCCGGTCGTGTTTCTGAACCAGTAGAGTCGCGTCGAAAGAAAGCATCTGATAGGATACTAAAAGCGAGTACTACAATGAAACGTTACTTGACAAAAAAACGAGAATCTGCTCACATCTATAAGCAGGGTGATTTCTAGGATAGGGTCCTATGGCGACAAACACCGACTTGTAGCGCATCCAAAGTTAACACTAAACTTGACGACATGTATTCCGGTCCTTATGTCGTAACTAAGGTAGTGGGCAATGATAGATACCAAATGAGAAGTACAAGGGTTTACGTGGATATAAGAGTTTTACTGGATTACTATCTGCCGATTCGTTAAGACCCTATAAAAGCATTAATACTGTATCTGATAGTGCCAGCAGTTCAGATGAGCAACTTGAAACCGAAGATCTGATTGATTTATTAGAGAGCTAATTGTAGTTGTTGTTCCCACGGGAACAACTGTTTCAGGATGGCCGAGTGTAACGGACGTGACGTCGCCAGTCACATCCTGCCAAGCCAAGCCAAAGCCAAGCTAAAGCCAAGCTAAAGCCAAGCTAAAGCCAAGCTAAAGCCAAGCTAAAGCCAAGCTAAAGCCAAGCTAAAGCCAAGCTAAAGCCAAGCCAAAGCCAAGCTAAAGCCAAGCCAAAGCCAAGCCAAAGCCAAGCTAAAGCCAAGCTAAAGCCAAGCTAAAGCCAAGCCAAAGCCAAGCCAAAGCCAAGCCAAAGCCAAGCCAAAGCCAAGCTAAAGCCAAGCTAAAGCCAAGCCAAAGCCAAGCCAAAGCCAAGCTAAAGCCAAGCTAAAGCCAAGCCAAAGCCAAGCTAAAGCCAAGCCAAAGCCAAGCCAAAGCCAAGCCAAAGCCAAGCCAAAGCCAAGCTAAAGCCAAGCCAAAGCCAAGCCAAAGCCAAGCCAAAGCCAAGCTAAAGCCAAGCTAAAGCCAAGCTAAAGCCAAGCTAAAGCCAAGCCAAAGCCAAGCTAAAGCCAAGCTAAAGCCAAGCCAAAGCCAAGCTAAAGCCAAGCCAAAGCCAAGCCAAAGCCAAGCCAAAGCCAAGCCAAAGCCAAGCCAAAGCCAAGCCAAAGCCAAGCTAAAGCCAATGCCATAGCCAATGCCATAGCCAATGCCATAGCCAATGCCAAAGTCAAAGCCAAGCCATGCCATGTTGACCAACCCTCCAGCCAACCGCCATGCCTGCCAACCGCAAATGCCAGCCACTTGGAGGGGATGAGTCTATATAAGCCAAAGCCAGCCATATTAAAACTTACTTTTTGGAAGACGTAACAAATAAAGAACAAGTGTGCTGTCACTCTGCCATTTTATTTTCACTGTCAATTATAATAAATTAAAATACAATTATCAATAAAAGAATAGGTCAATTATAATTTTTATTTGAACGTTTTTTCCTAATTTTTGTATTAACTGAAAAATAAACGCCTTAAATATTTTATTTATCATGGTTTTATTAATTAAAAATAAACAATTGACATTATATACACAAATCAATGATTTTTTCCATAATCCATTTGTTCATTCTTTAGGCCAAGGCTTTAGTCAAATACAAAGAGAAGTGATGGCGCACGTCACCCCTTACAATTATAATTTGAAAATGCGCGTGATGAACTTGCGCAATGACGCAACACGATTATTTGATCACATCCCTAAAGTCGGCCACTGACGATACGTCCATTTAGTAGACTTCCTTTTGGATGCACTCCAAATGGAAATTTATCGAGATACGGTACCATTCACGATACTTCCATTTGGATGCATGGCGTCACTTCGAACTTTGCAATCGTACGGAACACAAATAAATAACTATGGATAACAATACTTTACTGGTGGCAGCAGTTGTGTGTATTTTATTAAAAAGACAAAAAAAAACTAAGAGAAGGTGGATGAAGGATTGATTGAAACAAAGAAATACTTTTATTTATTTAATAATATAAATATATTTATTTAAATAGAAATACTTTTATTTTTTTCTATTACTTCCAACACAAAGTCACGCGCGGACAAAGACATAATAAAAATAAAATTATAACGCTTGACAAATACACAGCACATGCACCACCATCGACATCAAAACATAAACTGAAACAAAAACCTCAAAAAAATGGACGCCGTTTCGCCCATTCACGGACAATTCGGACTGCTTCCATATGGCGTGGCGCACGTTTCTGCCATTGACGGACGGCCACGGATGACGTCCATTTGGCCTGGACGCATGGATTTCAATCCTTTTGGAAATCCAGAGCTGGCTGACGTCCATCCAAATGGAATACGTTTTTACCATTCATGGGACGATTTTGGACGACGACTACTCCATTCGGATTAATGGACGTATCGTCAGTGGCCGCTTATAAGTTCCAATTATTATCCTCTATTGAAATGACTTTATAGACATTTCTGATTCATAAATCAGAAACGTCAAACAGATTGACTTATAAAGTCAGCAACGTCAAATTATTTTGTAAAATAATTTTTTAACAAAATGTCGGTTTTCGATGGTGAAATTGAATTTCAATCAGTGTATATGGTAGATTTTGCTAAGAAAAATAAACCGTAAGTTTTTTAAAGGATGTCACGGCTTGCCTTAATAATCGTATGACCGGCGTAATATCCTGATCGCTTATTGAAAATTTAAATCGATTAATTATAAAAATCCGCCATATAAAATAGACATGCAAAATATGTTGTGTTCATTTTCATAATGTCATAATAATTAGTTAGTTATTTAGTTTGATGTCAAACTTATGGTCTAAGTAGTCTCCCAAGCTATATAGGCTCCTTGCCTTTAAAAATTTAATCACCTTCTCGTGAAAGCATGACATGGCACAGATAACTTCCAGGAAGGCGATTAAATAGTTTGAAAGCCATGGCGTAACAATATTTTTGACACATCGTGGCGCAACCACACCCGTGTTGGTTCCCTCGGTTCAAGCAAGGAAATATAATCTTAATATATATAAATTACGTGTCACGTTGTTTGTCCGCGATGGACTCCTAAACTACCGAATCGATATCAATAAAATTTGCACACCGTGTGTAGTTTGATCCAACTTAAAAGATAGGATAGCTAACATCTCAATTTCTCAACTCTAACAGATGGCGCTGTGTTGAAAGTACCAACGTTTCACATAAGTTACAATTTAATGGCATTACCACCAAAAAAGCATGGTGGTCCCCATGACTGGTGTTCTCCTACCGTTTCCCTTGAATATTTTGCTACTATGTAATATAACGAAAACCTTAGCCACAGCAACGCTCGGCCGGTCTGCTAGTTTACTATATTTTTAGGAAAAGTCCACGTCGCAAAGCAATAGACGACGATTGTCTTATCGTCGGCCTTAGTCGTGATTCCCTGAAAGCCAGAGACCAGCCGCGCAAAAGTCCGGATGTATTATGCCCTATTAACTTCGAATACTACAAGGAGGCTGTTGAACGGGTAACTCGTAGATCTGTGATTGATATTAAAACGTTCAATGACGCATTGATAGCCCGGTTGTGTGTAAATACCGCACTTCACGTAAAATCACAATTTAGTTTTGTTTATTTATTTACAAAAAATATATCAATTATAAGCTAATACGGCAATGACGAAAAAAACTAAATTTATTTAATATAGATAAACAATACCGCTACTGTGAATTCACTGCGAACATATAGATGTCGATAGTCCACTATCACTTATCTATATTAGTCTAGTCGACAAGCTGAAAATGGAACAAAATAGAGATACTACTCTTAAAATTATGTGCGATAGCTCATTGGATCCGGAATGACGTCTAGAAAAATGTGCTAAAAGCGTGTATTAGCACATAAAAAATTGCAAAAGTTATAGACCATTAAAGATGAAAAAATAATGGCATTTAGTTTTTTGCCAATATTTAATAAACTATTAATATTTAAGAAATTTCAAATAAAGATTCTGAAAGAGGAGGAAATTTCTAATAAAAAACTCCCGACTCTCAGAACTCTATCTCCATTATTTATAATGTTAATTTAACGCTGAAAATAGGTCTGCGGGTGACATTTTTTAGGATTCGCGCGTGGCGTCAAAAGCGACTACGGCACATTAATTAATTTATTTAAGGTATTGAATATTTTTTTTTAAATTTGAAAAAATTATGGTGTGTTCTGAACACTATAATTAATTTATTCCCGTTGAAAAATTTACTTTTTATTTTATTTTTTAGTTAATTTTTCAACAAGTTAAATAATTGTTAACTAACGAAATTTTCTCGAACGACCGTCTTAATTGTAAGTGAAAAAAAATGTTTAAATAATGGTCGTAAAAATATTTCGCTTCGTAGAGCCTTTCTTACATACATACTTAACAAGATCGTGCCATAAAAGTTAAAAAAATATTTATACTTTGTTTATAACAATTTTTTTACTTAAACAAAAACTTAAAAATCCATGTAATGATATTAAAAAAAAATTTTTTTTTCTAAATCATCATATTATAATCGTTTTTTTATTAATACAAGATATTTATTGATTTGCAAAAACAAAAATTCCCGCCATTTGTTGATAATTTTTTTTTAAACAAATTGATTAAATCAATATTTTAAAAAAAAAATTTAACACAACTTTATTACATTAAAAATTTTATGATTTTTAAAAAAAAATTTTTTCCTTAATAACAATTTTTAATTGTTTATAATCGTTTTTTTTTAATTTTCTATTGTTTAAATAATTAGTTAAGAATTTTTTTTTTCCTAAAAATCATAATTGACAGTCTTCTATAAAGTAACAGAAAAAAAATTTTTTTTGTAAATTTTTTGACTATCATGAATATTACTTTTATTTAAAATTAAAATTTTTTTTCTATACTTTGTTATATATATTTTAATGTTTCTGTTAATTTTAGAAGTTTTAGAAAAAAAATAAACAAAGGTTGAATATTTGTTTTTAACAAATTGGTAAGTTAATAAACAATAGAATTGTTGATTAAAAAAAATTTTTTTTCTGTTACTTTATAGAAGACTCAATTATGATTTTTAGGAAAAAAAAAATTTCTTAACTAATTATTTAAACAATAGAAAATTTAAAAAAACGATTATAAACAATCAAAAATTGTTATTAAGGAAACATTTTTTTTTAAAAATCATAAAATTTTTAATGTAATAAAGTTGTGTTAAATTTTTTTTTTAAATATTGATTTAATCAATTTGTTTAAAAAAAAATTATCAACAAATGGCGGGAATTTTTGTTTTTGCAAATCAATAAATATCTTGTATTAATAAAAAAACGATTATATCATGATTTAGAAAAAAAAAAAAATTTTTAACATCATTACATGGATTTTTAAGTTTTTGTTTAAGTAAAAAAATTGTTATAAACAAAGTATAAATATTTTTTTAACTTTTATGGCACGATCTTGTTAAGTATGTATGTAAGAAAGGCTCTACGAAGCGAAATATTTTTACGACCATTATTTAAACATTTTTTTTCACTTACAATTAAGACGGTCGTTCGAGAAAATTTCGTTAGTTAACAATTATTTAACTTGTTGAAAAATTAACTAAAAAATAAAATAAAAAGTAAAATTTTCAACGGGAATAAATTAATTATAGTGTTCAGAACACACCATAATTTTTTCAAATTTAAAAAAAAATATTCAATACCTTAAATAAATTAATTAATGTGCCGTAGTCGCTTTTGACGCCACGCGCGAATCCTAAAAATGTCACCCGCAGACCTATTTTCAGCGTTAAATTAACATTATAAATAATGGAGATAGAGTTCTGAGAGTCAGGTGTTTTTTATTAGAAATTTCCTCCTCTTTCAGAATCTTTATTTGAAATTTCTTAAATATTAATAGTTTATTAAATATTGGCAAAAAACTAAATGCCATTATTTTTTCATCTTTAATGGTCTATAACTTTTGCAATTTTTTATGTGCTAATACACGCTTTTAGCACATTTTTCTAGACGTCATTCCGGATCCAATGAGCTATCGCACATAATTTTAAGAGTAGTATCTCTATTTTGTTCCATTTTCAACTTGTCGACTAGACTATATATATAAAAATGAAACCCGTTTTCCGTTGTCACGACATAACATGAAAACGGCTTGACCGATTTGACCGATTTGGCCAATTCTTTTTTTATAATATTCTTTGAAGTACGAGGATGGTTCTTATGGAGAGAAAAATTAAAAAAATTGAGTGAAAAAGTCTAAAAACAACACTTTTCTATATTCCCATACATAATATTCGCATAATAATACTTAAAAGTCAATTTGAACTTTAATACCATAGCATAAAGTTCAAGTGTTTAGTGGAAGGGTTCCGGGAAGGTAAATTTTTATTTTTTGACATAATGTATTTGTTGTCTTATCATCTTTCTTTTTTTTATCTTAGCTAGACCGGTGTCCCGAATAGCAGAATACATATTAAAAAAAAATAAAGAATCGACTGTTAGGCGGTACGATGTTCGCCAGGCCAGCTAGTATATTATATAAATCAAGGCCGTGCTAATGCCGCGTCAGCATTAAATTTAGATTCAAATATAATATTTATTACAGTTTGATAAAATATTTATATGGATGACATTTTTATTGAAATGTTTATAACTTCCACTGAAAGTTTTATTTATCTCATATTAATTAATAAACATAGTTTAACAGTTTTTAATAGTTTTAACAGGTGGACTGAAAAGTACGTAGGCTAACATAGAAAGTCTTTTTTTGTTAGAATTTTGTTTGATTATAGTCTTCGATACAACGATTATAGCGGTCATACATAATTCGATACCATTTTCATAGTACGTTTTGTGTTTAGTCTCAAAATAGGCTTCAGTTCCGATTACCTCTTCATCAGCGCAAAATTTCTGTCCAGCGAGCATTCTCTTGAGGTCTGTTTTTTTTTAAACAAACAAAAGTTCCTTCACTCAAAATACTATATCTCACAAACTAATAGTACGACAGCTGTCAATTTTCTACACTTGTTTTTTGAAGGTTAGGGCAAACTTATTTTATTAGCAGCTTACGAACTTTTCAGCCCATCCAATATTTAAAGTAGACGATTGATTCAATTTGCTATATTTTAAAAGCTCGAAATTTTCGGCGACTCGTATTTAGTAAAACAATATTTTTACTCAGTTTGGTGAAGACCATCCAAGAGTCACTAAAAGATACATGACGAAGGATGTCGATCCAACGCCAGTGGACCACGAGATCCAGGACCTAAAGAGGACTGAGTATTTAACCAAATATTGTTCCAGGGGTTCGTATACATTTACATCGTTCAATAGCTTCGGAATGTAGGGTTCGAAAGGAAATGATCATAGAAGACAATGATACAAAATTCAAACCAGGCCTTTTTTTTTAGCTGTATCCGTGGTCTTGTGGTTAGCAGATCTTAAGCTCGATTCCGAAGTAGAATTGTTTTCTATTTATAGGCAAATTTACACATATTCTTTATTCATTGATATCGATAGACAATTTAATATAGTTCACTAAATACCCGTCGCAATCTTGGGACTACAAAATCTCAACACTCTGATATAAGCATATCATAGCTGATATTATAGCTATTGTAATATAAAATATGTTCAGAACTGCCGTTCATGTCTGTGAATCTGGCGAGGCGTGCGCGTGCGCTCCAAACTCTGCGGCTACCGGACGACATCTACATACCAGACACGAGCCAAAAGGGCTCATACCGCCCGCCCAAGCCGGAGAAATACGCGGAACCGCCCTCCGCTATGTCTATGAGACCTAAGTTTGATCCATCATTGACAAGTATGTTGAAAATGATTTTAAAAGTAACAAAAAGTGTAACCAAGCATTAAACAAACTACAACTTAATATATAAAAGAAAAAATACATTATTACTACTGCTATACAAATTCAAAGTCGTTCTGCCTTGCGATTCTGTAACTCGCTTTGGCATTCTGATAAAAAATAAACTACAAGCTCCCTCCTTATCAGAATGCCAAATCATAAAATGACTGCTTCACGACTGATTTAAGCGCGACCGCCGCTGTGAAAACCGCTGTGTAAGTTCGAAAAGTGAGTTACAGAATCGCAAGGCTGCTTATAAATATTTCCTTACACCCTCTTTGGTAAGAAAATGTCTACACATAGTAATTGTAGTTAGCCAAAACCCGAAAAATTTGCCACTTACGCAGATAAGTCGTGTTCGTACGAACATGGAACAATTGTGAATATGTAGTCGCATGCAGAGGGATTCTTAAAGTACCTAATTAACGACAGCAAATAGGGGCTATCTATCCGCCCATTATGAATAGCGTGCAAAAATAATAAACCAGCTGTCTCCGCCGACATTCCATTAGTCTAAATTAAAATATTTCTAAGAATCTGTATTACTATCGAAATATTGGTACTGTAACAGTAAGGAATATCACAAAGTTTTTTCTTGTATATAGATATGTATAAATTACTTTCTTGCATAACTGTATTTTACACTTATGTTTAATTACAGAGGAGCTACGACGCATCTTGCGTGTGCGCACAGGCGATACAAGTTATGGCGTGACTCACGATCTATTAGCTAAAGTGGTACTTGAGAAGAATCCCTTTGGACCACCCCGCGAAGAGCCCAAATTTGGTCGTTGGAAGAACAGATACTTTTACACTTATAGAATTTAATTTATTATGTTTATTATTCGTCCGGTCAATATAGACATTTGAAATAACAAAAGTTCTCGGAGGAGAGTCAAATATTGGAGGAGAGATGGGGTTTACCATTACAAATAAAGTATTAAAAATCCCCATCGATCCTATGTGTGCTACAAAAGTTTGCATTTTTATGTCTAAATTGACCGGACTATACATGTGTGTGAGCGTTTTGAAAAGCTTTAGTAAATAAAAATATTATCGTCTGTCATGTATAGCCATTTCCGAAATATATCCTTCCTATCCTATCCTAAAATAAAAAAAATAAAATGTTTATTATGGAACATAAGATACAGATATCACTTATTCCACGTCATTAAATTTGAATAGGTAGACATCCCTACTCATCGGCAAAGAAGACAGAGGGTGTAAGCCGAGAGAAAAAGCCGGCGTAAAAAACTCTCGGTACTCTTTTAAAGTAGCAAATCATCAAACAACACTTATTTAAAAACAAATATCGTAAATTCATTAGAAGTAGCCTGACTAGCACTAGTCCCAGATCCTTTTATCCTGGTAGCAGCATTAGCATTTTGATTTCTATGAAGTAGCAAAATAAATTTGGTACCCAAATGCCGCTATAGGCTCCAGCCTACACAGCCTGCTGGTAAATCCGCCACTTGATAAACCACCTGCACGACTTCAATGCTACGTCATCTGTTCATTCAGTTACAGTCTAAATATCAAGTTAGATATTTCTTTAACAATATCTGTCAAGTATATAATAATAATTTATTCATTAAAGCAGACAATTATTAGTCCATATACAATTTTGTCTTGAATTTTATATTAAAGTATATTTAAAAAATAAAATTAAAAAGGGCAGAGCAGTGTTGGCTTCAGTGTGCGACTCTCATCCCTGAGGTCATAGGTTCGATCCCTGCTGTGCACCAGTGAACTTTCTACATGCGCATAACATTTGCTCGAACGGTGAAGGAAAACATCGCTAGGCTTGCCTTAGACCCAAAAAGTTAAAGGCGTGTGTTAGGCACAGGAGGCTGACCTACTTGCCTATTAGATTGACAAATTGTCATGAAACATACAGAAATCTGAGGCCCAGACCTAAATATCTTGACTTGACCCATGTAAGGGGCAAACCAGCCTTCCCGCTGTTACCGCCAGAATGCTTTAATAGGTACAGTTCTTTTAATATACATAATTAAAACATATCTAATTAATGATTAAATGGCAACAAAATGCCACATTATTTCATGGTATCATCGGAGATAGTAATTAAAAAATAAATGTGTGTGTGAAATTCGCCGTGTCTATGGTAATAACATAAAACCTTATATACTAAAGCGAATAAAAAAATAAAAAGCTGTCTAGATCAAACTCACAATGACATCAACAACACGATGAAACAGTTATAAACAATTTTAGCTGAAATGCAGTAAAATTACAGTGAAATGGAAAATCATTAAATCATGGACCATTATTTGACGACATACCGAAAGGACTACCTCTGGCCTAATCTACCCGGTTCCGGAAGTGGGGGTGGCATTGTTGAGTAAGTATCTATCTATAAACGAAGGCGATTTCACTGTAGTGTTTTTGTACATGTTCTAAGTTTGGGATATACCTACCGGGATATTTTTCTACTTATAACAGAAGAATAATGCTTTATAGAGAGGTTTTAAAAGACAACTTCGCTTAAAAAGTGTTCTATTACTCCCAATAGGTGAGTTTTTGTACCACGTGATTAGTTTATGGATCACAATTTTTCTAGATCAAAGTTAAAATATCTTTTAATAACTAAATTAGGAGTTCTGCGGTCATGAACTTCGTTGTATAAGGAACATATGAATTATCTCCTGGGAAAATACATCCACAGTTTTAGACCATAACTGACATATTATCCAAACGGGTACTTTGTACTGTAAGGTATAGCTACAGACTCTACTGGCTCTCAAAGTATGCGCTTAAAAAGCCATATTAAGTCCTTACGTGTACCCGTCACCGACAGAATCTCAGCACCCGAACCTTGAATATGCGAGTCTGTCAAGAGATAACGTGAACTAGCTCTAGGGGGGACCGTTCAATTGTTACATAAGCAGATTTACTTCAAGTCATCCCCCCCTCCCTCTTGTCAGCAAAAGTAAGCGAAGCTCTCAAAAATAATAGTACATAAAGGTATTAATTTTTTGAAGGAATCCTCAAAAAGCATTTCGTTTTCAAGCATAGACAATGTTTGGGTAATATGTGTTAATAAGTAACATTACTGTTGATGTAATCACTGAATAATAAAATCTACCCCCCCCCCCTTTAGTAGGTAGTAGGTCCATAGGTACTAAACTAAGTTTCCCAAGATGCTAGCATAAACATAATTTGTATATTATTAGAACCCCGAAGCTATCAGGTCAAGAATTAGCATTCTACCAAGCATGTATGCAACATACAAGACCGCCAGATTGCCGCTGCCCGCAGTATTCTGGAGAGGAAGTACAGCTACCACCAGGGAAAGAGGGCGGATGGAGTAGAAATGAGGTTTGTTGTCAATATATAGTCCGTTGAACTAACTCGCTTAATTTACAATCGCTACAATGAACAATTTTTTGTTTGGGCTGCGCTACTCTGACTTTATCTTATTTTATCTTCTTAATGGTATTAGCGTATAGGTCGGTTATCGAAAGCTGGCGCCGTTCACAGTACTCACACTAATGCAATTTCACTATACAGTATGTTTAAAAATATGACTTTCTTGCCAAGTTATATATTTTAGTCTACTCTGGTTTTCGTAAGGTTGGGTGGGTTGTAAATAAATAAAAATTTGTCAAATACATATAAATATTAGGTGCATACAAGGGTGGATCCAAAAGTTCTAAGCCAGACCAAGAACGTGAAAGAGTAGTTCGTGTAAATAATTTTTCATTTTTCGACATAAGCTCCATCTAGCTCAACACACTTCACTTTTACTTCACTAACTATTCTTTCAATACTCCTCTTAGAAACCCCAGTCGCATCTGATGTCAAATTAAATATAAATTTTTTTCATTAAACTGTTTTTATTAAGATGCTTAAAATAATTAAAAATATTGTGCACCATTTCACGAGATAGCCCTGGTAATGTTTGAAAAAAGATCAACATGTATAAAATAATAATAATATAAAACAGTAAAGATCAACATAATCAGTAGCAAAAGAAAAACAATAACTGTCTCTTTCATACTCATAAGCTTGACCGAGCGCGAGAGAGACGTACAGTCTTTTCATGATGTATTTGTGATTGTATTTCAGTTTGACATCACGCCTCGCGCTTATTCGCAGACACTACACAAGCACAAAGTGTAAATGTGTTGAAGCCGCCAGCTTTAGATAACATACCTATACCACTATTTTTAAGGCCGGCAACGCACTTGCAATCCTCCTGGTGTTGGTCCGTGTGCGTGGGCCTGCTAGTTTGCCTCCTGTCCCGTAGAAGGCTACTGTACTTTATTTTTATGTACGCGTATTAAAATTGTTTTACGTCTATGAAATAAAAATCCAATTGAAATCAGTGTATTCTATGTACAAGAGTAAAGTCAAAGTCAAAATAATTTATTTATTCATTTAACACAATGTCCACTTATAAAATTTAATAAAGAAATACATATTAAATGCTTACTACTTACTATACTTCTCAAATCAAGGGCGTAGGACGAAAAGAACTGGCATTAAACTATCCGCCATTCCAAGTTTGTTTTATACAATGTTTGTAAGGAGCTGCAACTATTAAACCATGTTTCACATGACATCTTAAGTAATCAATAATAACAAAAAATAACGAAGATTTGTCCTCTATCAGCAGTAGGAATGATGAAACAGGCGCACGCAAAGAAAGAAAATAAATACCTTATTTACTGCAAAATTCGAATATACCTCAGTTCACCATGCAAAGTTTCAAAACTTTTGCTTTACCCTTCGAAAAATTGATCTCTTTGCGCCTGGTACGACTTAAACAGTCGCGTTTTAGATTTCGCGACGGTTTCAGTAATGCGCATAACATATTTATATTTTAATTTCCATAAGTAATACTATTAAGGTAATATTTGCAAATGGTTACAATGAAAGATGTGGAGGAAGAGTACATCTTTCAACCCAAAAAGAGAATCACTTGAAGATTTTGACAGCAGCCGCTGGGGTCTTCAGTGTGGCTTGTCAGTCTCTTCTTGATTAGTCAAAGATCCTCTCTTTAGGTTGACGGAAAATGATTGAGTGCTACCCGTCCACATCCAATACTATCAACTGACCTGGCAATCACGGCTCATGCCATCTATTATTCCCTCTTGTACATAGGAAGACATGGGTATTTCAGATAATGGGACCAATGTTGGATCCTAAACTGTACCCAGTTCGAGTTGGAGCCAGCCCCGAGACCGCGTCATCGCGATATGACCAACCCAACGCATTTTTGGACAAAGTATGTATATATTTTGGCATAAAATTTAAGTCCCAACTTTCTTTTAACAATCCCAGTTAAGAAGCATGCGAACTAAACAAAATAGTTTTCATAAAATTTCTAGAGGAAAAGTTTGCTTTGACAAAAGGTATGCAATCATTTTGACTTAAATTTAGTTCGATAATGAATTTCGGCTAGTTGAGTTTCCTTCCTCAAATTCGTCATTATTGTATAGTGAGTATTAGTTGTATAATTTGTGTGTATTCTATGATGAATTAAGTCGTGTGTGCCATAATAACTTTATTAATAATAGTTTAGCTTAATTGTAGGTAAGTACGTTCTATTTCAATTAGATTTTAATACTCTTGGGCCGTGGGGTTCAAGTGCACAGGCGCTAATTAAAGATTAAAGTTGGCGTCTGACAGTACCGGTGACCCCAGAGCTGGTGCTATCCTCGCTCAATAAGTATCGCAATACAGCTGCTGAAATGCTGCACGCGAGAAGTACACTACCACAGGGACCGAACTTTTTAAATTTGTTTTAATTTTCTATTTATTAGTTTTAATTATAATTATTACTATGTAAGGTTAAGAATATTGTAAATTCTGTATATATATATATTTTTTTATTTTTTTAAAGACAATTCACACCAATTGACCTAGTCCCATGCTAAGCTGGTGAAGCTTGTGTTATGGGTACTAGGCAACGGATATATATACATATTATAGATAGATATACATATTTCAAGAGTATTTTAATTACAGTTGCAGTCAAAATACCCGATGCTGTATAGCATCTTACAAAACGAGGCATCACCAGAGCTGAAACAGAGGATAGATAGAGATAGAAATAAATCCACGTATCAAGTTGATTACTGCGAATCAGGTGGGTTACATTTGAGTATGAGTTTTTGCTCTCTACATGTTTTAAACCCAAACGGTCGGAATAAGCTTGCCGGTGTACCTAGATTAAGGTTTTTTGATACTTGGTCCATTGGGTTACAATCTGGATGGAAGAAAAGCTACCAAGGGTAAGGCCGTCTTAAACTAGGCTGGGCCATTGGGCACACAAGAATTTGGAGCGCTTTTGGAAAGTAAAAAAAGCTAATTTTAATAAAAAAAAATACTAAGTAGGTCATGAAATACAGTATGAAATATTATGTCATTAATGATATTAGAATGCTGCTGGTTTTTTGGTTACGATTACGATAACGGTTTCTTTCGAGATTTCTTTTGAGTCTTCTATTATATCCTTATTAATTAGTACAGTAGGAATAGGCGCAGTTATCGATATAATGGCGTAGTATATGCCTTGTAAATACCTTCTGATAAGATGACTGATTTGTGAAAAAAGTGTAATGTGCCCGACAAAAATGTTTTGAGAATAAATGTGGGAGAGAACTTGTCGGTCCTTCGGGGCCCCCTGAGAATGGGGGGCCCTGGGCACGGGCCCCGTGTACCCTTATGGTGAAGACGGTATTGACCAAGGGCGTTCCCTTCATCCATCGTCGCAGTCAATGATTTACGTATAAAAATATGGTTAGAAAACAGGTAGAATGTTTCTTATACTACTTTCGACGTTCTAGGCCCGGGTGCGAAGTTCGAAGGACTCCAACGCGCCTCTGATGAAAGCGGTACCGGACCTTGTGCGCAGCCTATGAGGCTTCCAGGAGACCCTTGTCGAGTGGGTCCAAAGCCGAGGATGACCACACCAAAGACCATCTCCAAACAGGGTGGAGCAGGCGCCGATCCTAGAGCTAAATGCGGTAAGTTTGAAATGATTACCTCCCCAGTATTTTATGTGAAATGGCTTTCCTCAAAAAGCTAAAACATCATAAAATTTATCTTAAATAAGGATGGATAGCTAGGAGCGCGACTCTCAACTCTGGTCTAGGCCAATAAGTTTTCCTTTCAAACATCGCGAGGAAACCTACACAGAAATTAAGTTAGACATATAAAAAAAGTAGATATTCATTACAATGTGTAAGATTTGGGAACCGTTTTAATTAAACAATACCTATGTCAGTGTTTCCATCTATTCCGTAACAAAAATAATTATATAAACCCATAATATAACAATAATTACAATTTTGATAACATGCGTGAGTGTGTGGGTGCATGTGAGCAATGTGTCACATGTCAGGTCTCAGTGTTATTAGTTGGTACTTGTGGTTACTGGTCGGACTTGAATTCGTGTATGCGGTAATGTTAGTTATTTCGACTATGAATTTGCGTGTTGTTCCCACGAGAATGTAAGTGTGTGCTCCTATTTCACCGTGCCTTCTGCTGATAGAGGACAACTCTTTGTTTTTAATTTATGTTATTATTATTAATTACTTAAGATGTCATGTGGAACATGGTGTAATGGTTGCAGCTCCTTACAAACGTTGAGTAAAACATAAAACTTGGCGATTAAAAAGAGTAGCGGAGAGTTTATTTTCAGTTCTTCTCTTCGGTTCTACGCCCTTGATTTTAGAACTGGCAGTAAATGTAAATTTAGAAGCATTTCATATATATTTATCATTTAGACCCTTTCTATAGCTTTACAAAAAGTGCTTTCGCTTCGTATATAACATATAGGAGTTTGGGTTTGACCGCTTCATCGTTGTTAGACAAACTGATTCAATTGTTTGGAAAGGAATTCTTTTATCTATATATATAAAAATGAAACCCGTTTTCCGTTGTCACGACATAACATGAAAACGGCTTGACCGATTTGTCTGTTTTTTTTTAATAATATAGCTTGAAGTACGAGGATGGTTCTTACGGAGAAAAATAAAAAAAAAATTGAGTGAAAAAGTCTAAAAACAACACTTTTCTATATTCCCATACAAAATATTCGTAATAATACTTAAAAGTCAATTTGAACTTTAATACCATAGCATAAAGTTCAAGTTTTAGTGGAGGGGTTCCGGGAAGGTAAATTTTTATTTTTTGACATAATGTATTTGTTGTCTTATCAACTTTCTTTTTTTTATCTTAGCTAGACCGGTGTCCCGAATAGCAGAATAAGTATTTTAAACAAATAAAGAATCGACTGTTAGGCGGTACGATGTTCGCCAGGCCAGCTAGTTCTGGAATATATTGGCTATCAGGAAGACTATTATAGATAGTATGCCTTGTTTAAATTGAGTATATTAATGTATTTTAAACATATTTAATTCTTTCAGAAACAACGTCTGCCGTCCCGCCCCTCGGCAAGACAGAATATCAAGACAATGTATCCAAGTTGGGCGGGATCATAATGAGAGATAAATTACACAGAAAATAAATTATAAAAACTTTTTGCATTTTTTATAAAACATATATCTTGGCAGAGGAGGGTTAGACCCTCCTGTTTATATAGATTATAGGTACATTGTTTCCAACAGGGCATGGGGTATGCCCCATGGTATACCACCATCTCATTTGCCCCTTCCTGAAGAACGCGCGCGGCCAAAACTCACCGATCTGATAAAGGAGATAGGCCTGGATATCTTAAGTCGGGGGGACCACACTAAGTCAATTCAACGCATCTAGCATGTGTGTCCATGGGCGGTGGTATCACTTAACAGGTGAGCCTCCTGCCCGTTTGCCCACTTAAAAAAAACATAGTTTGTTTAATTCTTTTCTTTTCGTGTTTGTTATGCCTATAAGTGCTTGTTACAGTAAATATCGTATTAATATTGTTCTTGTACCAATGTATCAATGTAGGTTGGGGTTGGCTTTTTTTTTATGGCTCTGGCACGATTTGTGCATTAGCCAGCGTCAAGTATGAGATTTTTATCATTCGTGCTTTTTGCCTTAGAAATTCGACCATGTCCTCCATGTACGGTTTAAGCACTCGCCCGGTACCGCACAACCCTCCCAAAGGCCGAGAACAAATTTAAATGAAATTAAAACTTGCCCTCGAACCGGGAATCGAACCCGGTACCCCTCACCTAGCTGCCACTTAATAAGACCGCTAGGCTATGAGGCCCCTATGCGTTGGCTTTTATAAATAAATAAATAACTTTTTAGGGTCTAATAATAACACACATGATAAATAGTCGTTTATGTATAAAATCAAAGTATACAGTATGTCATGCGGGCCGAGTCTGTGCACTCGATATTAATTCTCCCCGCTTGTAAAGCATTGTCCCCTCTCTCCTCTCGTCTTTGACTAGATCTCTCCTGATCTGTTCATCTCTTCTGACTAGATCGTTTTTCACTTGTTCTTCTTTTTTTATGGTCTGATCGTTCCGGACGACTTCTTCCCGCCGTATTTCACGAGATATTCTCGTGGCTCGAGAGACTGTTGTCTCATCGTGTTGTCTCACTATGACTGCGCGCGCGTCTGATGTGTTTCGTTCCCTGAAATCAGAATAGTTTATAAAACAAGATATAATATGTGATAATCTTTATAGTTTGTTCTCAATATGTTTTAATAAGTTCTCCAATCTTCTTTAGATCATGTACATCCTGATACACGTGTTCACTTGTACATAATGATACTTGTAATTATTGTTTACATTATGATACATGTGTTCAACTGCACATCATGGTACATGTAATTATCATGTACATCATGATACATGTAATTATCATGTACATAATGATACATGTGTTCACCTGTACATCCTGATACTTGTAATTATCATGTACATCCTGATACATGTAATTATGTACATAATGATACATGTGTTCACCTGTACATAATGATACATGTAATTATCATGTACATAATGATACATGTGTTCACCTGTACATCATGAAACATGTAATTATCGTGTGCATTCTGATACATGTGATCACATTTGATGAAACTTTGAAACGGTTTCATCAGTAAGCTTAAGCAAAAACTTGGTGTGTTCTTACCGTCCAAGAGTTACGAGTCTCTCGATATCATTTCTTCGTTCGGGCGCGCGTGGGGGCGGACTGGCCGGCGGTGATGAGGCATTCGATGCCGAAGCGGGTGAGGCCGGTGATGAACCGACTGCGGAGTCCCGTTTCGCTGATGACGACGACCCAGAGGTGGACCTGCGGCGCGGACGCATGGCCGGGATGTGGAGTGATGCTGTGATCACACATTCGTCCTCTGAACACGCGCCAGTCTGGAATTAAAAAAAAAAAACTGTACAGCGTACGCGAGTAAGTTCCAGAGATGCTCAGTGCTAAGTGTGACTCCCGTATGTCAAATGTCATGTTTTGACATTTGTAAAAATTCATTCAAGACAAATTTAGGAATTTAAAAGTACTCCCAACTGAGCATAATTAAAATAAAAAAAATGCGTGCGTACAAAGTACACATGTCAGAATGTCTTTGGTAAACTAATTTTTAAATCTAAAATCAATACTTTAGATTCGAGACTTAAAGGGATAAGATAAAAGTGTCGAAAATTAATACAAATTACATTTTTTTTTAAATTTATTTCTTCTAAAACAAAAATACGTGGCATTTTAATTTACAATTCATCATTTGAGATTTCAACAAATTATTTTGCATAAAATATAAAATACTAATATTTCATGAATATTTAGCGCAATTTTAATTTTAAGAATTTCTATATGGCAATTCGCTCTTCTCACTCTCTATCTCAATCGGTCTTAATCGCTCCCTTTTCTTCGACAATAACGCTGCACATCTTCGTGACGTTTTTAAAAAAAATATACCCTCATGCGCCTAAAGAAGTTTCACTTCAAAAAAATAAAAAGAGATCTACCTCATTATAATCACTGGCCGAGTCGTTGGAGTCCGGAGCTGAATCTCTTAAAGGTGGAGAACAGATCACTCCGCTACTCGTGCATTCCTCACTGCTTCGGACCCTGTTAGAAACGAATATTACCATATTGACCGAGTACATCATTTAGAACTAGAAAATTAAGTTAGACTTAAATTACTTAGACTGAAGTTAGATTAGGTCAGGGTTTCCTTTTCCCAAAAATTATGCCCCCCCCCCTTATGGGACGTGCATAACTTTTAATATTAAAAAGTCAACAATCGACTTAACAATAATAAAAGCCCGATTAATTTCCAATAATTACAAAAAAACAGCTAAGATTTTTACATTTTATATATTTTTGTCTTGCCAATAACAATTCACTTAAGAAACTTAAATGAAAGGACAAAATTTTAAAAACAAAAAAAACATACTTTTATGTTTTTGACTCAAGAAGTCAAAATCATTTATTCATATAGGTAACACAATGTACACTTATAACTCGTCAGTAAAGAAACACATATTAATGCTTCTAATTTTACATTTACTGCCAGTTCTCAACGTAGAACGGAAGAGAAGAACTGGCAATAAACTAAAACTAAATACCCAATTATTAATAGTTTGTAAAATAAATTAGCCCTTATACATAATTTGTATACGTAAGTAGAAATGCATACCGTGTAACAATCGTCATAGCAGAAGAAAGAGAACCAGACGACGCGTCCGAGGCCGCGTCTCTTGTTCGCGTCCGTCGAGCTGGAACGTTGTTCCTGAGAAAATCAACAGATATTATTGTCTGGTAACTGTTTACTGTAGTGGATAAATTACATAGAGAAAGAGAGCCATAGACATAGTCAGTTGGAAAAAGCTGGAGGAGGCCTTTACCCGTGAAGGGGTTCCGATGGAACTGAAGCTAGAATATAGAATAACAAGCAAAAGAAAAAAAAGGGTGCGTGTACTTATGTACGCGCGTAAGAAGTTATACTTCTTTGGCTTTCTTTATTTTTTTTAAATATTAAATAATTAATAACAAATATTTAACGTTAATAATTTAATAATATTTAATATTTAGTATATTATTCAATTATTAATTAATATTAATAGTAATCATTATTATTTATTACTTTATTATATTATTCATTCAATTTAATAACTACGTATGTTTCATAACCTTTTAACTAAGTAACAATAGGTCTTTATGAAAAAGCATTGCTAAATTTCTTTGAAAAAATAATTAAAAGGTAAATGTCATTATGTTCATCCTTGGCATAGCTGCTAACTTCACGCATATTCTATTTCTTTTTACTTGTAGATTGTCTTATTCCCATCTCGCTCGCGCACGCTATAATCACACTGACAACTTTGTGTCTCAGGTGCGCGCGCATCGTAAAATTTCACTCTCATCAATTTTTCATAACGCGCCTAAAGAAGTATAACTTCAAAAAATATGTATAAAAATGTAAAATAATCTAAGCTGTGTATTATAATTTGTTTTTTTTTGTCATGATTGGATATAAAACGGGCTTTATTATTATTATTATTAACTGTTTACTTTAGGACAGGATCGATTCATGGTACACCCACCACACACGGCCCTAAGCCAACTGAACACAGTATTTATGGGAACTCATACAATTTTTTATTATTATCTGATGTTTAGACATATTGCCGTACTCTCATACCAGAGGGCTCACAAGTACCGACCTTTTAAGAATTGGTACGCTCTTTTTTTGAAGGACCTTAAGAATTGGTTCGGAAATACTTCAGTGGGCAGCTGGTTCCACATCGTGGTGGTATGCACCAGAAACAACCTTAAAAAACGCTCAGTTGCGGACGTCGAGGTGATACGTATGGTATTTTATATTCTGCCTCGACGTAGTTGTGAGTTATTCTTGCCATATTTAGTACTGCTTTGAAGGATGATATAAATGGATTTTAGGAGTTCTAACAATTTGATAGTTTCGTGCGTTGGGATTATTTTGGTGGTAGACAAAGTATTAATAATACAGTATAACACTCCTCTTTTCCACCGCCTCTGTAATTTTACCGTGTATAACACGGGCGTGGTGGGCGGTGCCAAATTATGCGCGCAATAACAAATTTATTTCTCTTATTATTTATTCTTTGTTTTCTTTACGCAAAGTTAATATCAGTATGTTTTGAGATTTGGACATTTCAATGCAACTTGTCGATAATACAGAGCTAGCGGCCCAGACTGTTTTACCGTCGCTTGAACAGATATACAGGTGTCGGTTTTTTGTGACGGCGTGCGGGTTTTTGTGACGGCGTGCGGGTTTTTGTGATGGTGTTCGGGTGTCGGTTTTTTGTGACGGTGTGCGGGTGTCGGTTTTTGTGACGGCGTGCGGGTTTTTAAGACGGTGTGCGGTTGTCGGTTTTTTGTGACGGCGTGCAGGTTTATCTGACGGCGTGAGGGTTTTTGTGATGGTGTGCGGGTGTCGGTTTTTGTGACGGTGTGCGGGTGTCGGTTTTTTGTGACGGTGTGCGGGTGTCGGTTTTTTGTGACGGCGTGCGGGTTTTTAAGACGGTGTGCGGGTTTTTGTGATGGTGTTCGGGTGTCGGTTTTAGTGACGGTGTGCGGGTGTCGGTTTTTTGTGACGGCGTGCGGGTTTTTCTGACGGCGTGCGGGTTTTTGTGATGGTGTGCGGGTGTCGGTTTTTGTGACGGTGTGCGGGTGTCGGTTTTTGTGACGGTGTGCGGGTGTCGGTTTTTTGTGACGGTGTGCGGATGTCGGTTTTTTGTGACTGCGTGCGGGTTTTTGTGATGGTGTGCGGGTGTCGGTTTTTCTGACGGTGTGCGGGTGTCGGTTTTTAGTGACGGTGTGCGCTCGCATCGTAAGAATTTACTCTCATCATTTTTCGCTAACGCGCCAAAAGAAGTATAACTTCAAAAATTGGGATCAATAAGAAGATTGCTTACATATTACTAGAAGGCACAGGCTGTGTGGTAGCAGTCGCTGTAGCAGCGTGCAAGAAGTGGTCTCGAGCCCACACTCGCCGCACACCACTCTCCGAATTCGCGTTGGCCTCCGCTGTTCTGTGGACATCCACTCTTATACAATTCTCATCACCATGCACATGCCATCACAAAGAACTTGTAAAAAAAACGTGTGGCACTCGGCGACTGCGGCGGTAAAGCTATTGCATAGCATTTTTTGTCAACATGCAATTATAATTATTTATTTATTCAGGATTTTTTTTCTTTGATGTTATTTCAATCCACAACCACTCTCAGAATAACACGCCTATATAGTCTGTCTCACTCTAACGCGTACCGGCTGCACCGGCCGCGCTCACGATACGACACTTAATGCCTGGCGAGTGCGTTGCCGGCCTTTTAAGAATTTGTACGCTCTTTGAAGGACGTAGAGTTGATATGGCCCGGAAATACCTAACGCCCACGGACACTAAATTCAGGGGGGCTCGCGAGTGCGTTGCCGGCCTTTTAAGAATTTGTACGTTCTTTGAAGGACCTAGAGTCGATATCGCCCGGAAATACCTAACGCCCATGGACACTAAATGCAGGGGGGCTCTCGAGTGCGTTGCCAGTCTTTTAAGAATTTGTACGCTCTTTGAAGGACCTAGAGTCGATATGGCCCGGAAATACCTAACGCCCATGGACATTAAATGTAGGGGGCTCGCGAGTGCGTTGCCGGCCTTTTAAGAATTTGCACGCTCTTTGAAGGACCTAAAGTCGATATAGCCCGGAAATACCTAACGCCCATGGACATTAAATGTAGGGGGGCTCGCGAGTGCGTTGCCGGCGTTTCGGAGATAATTAACATTACTTATACCGTTAAAATTGCATTAGGCTTACAACAGATGGCGCTGTTTCACATTTTAAATTAAAACATTTTAAATTATGTAATTTTTATTATTATTTATAATTATATTAATATAAATAGTGGAAAAGATACTAACTCGGCTCTCCGAAGCAATAAGGAATCAAGGTGGGCAGGCTGCGTATGCGCAAGGTGAATGTAAGCTTCGTGAAGGAGCTCAGCCGGAAGAGTCCACAGTTCTGTCTGCCGCTCAACTAGCTGTCGGACCACGTTGATCACATCTGTTCTCTCCGCTAGCTCTTCCGCGCTGGAATATTTAAAGTCTTATTTAATATTTAGTTTCAATTCAAAGTTTCAAAAACCTAAAGAGTTTAATTAGTAAAAAATCATTCGTATTAACTTAAAAAAAGTTAAAGGTCGACAACGCGCTTGGCAATGTGTCTATGGGCGACGGTAACGTTATATAATAGCCCCGTTATATCATAAAAAACGAAATCAATGTATTTGCACTCTAGTCTTGTCTCTTTCTGGCAAATTGTGTTAACAATGTGCTAAAACGAAACAGATGATTGCTTTAAAAATAATGTGTACTAAAGAAATTCTGTCGCGAACAAAATCTGTAAGGGATTAACAGCAGGGCTACTCTATAAAGTCAATACAAACAATAAAGAATAATGGGCTGGAAAATGCCGAATCATTAAATGATGTGTCTAAAAGCATTTACATATTATATTGTAAATTTCGGTTGCCATGGTAACGCATACTTGGAGTATGAAAACTCAAAATTACAACAGTAAAGATGAAAAAAACTAAATCACTTTAAATTATCATTAGAAGGGTTATAAGTCTCTACAAATTTTAATACGGTGACTAAAAACACTAAGGACTTTTAAAATAAAATAATAATCCTATCATTACCCGCAGACTGCATCATTTTATTAGCATTTCTTTTAGAACCTATTTACTTATATTTTATAATAACCAAAATTAATTAGAAACGTGGAAAGACGGCATCTTTCGGGTTTCAGAAGAGAATTCGATGGAGGAAACAAAGACCAGATCCAATTAGGAAGTTCAGGAGGAGACCATTACCCGAAAGGGTTCTTGCAGAACATGAAGAAATGAGAATAATGTGAAATAAAAATGTATATGTTAACGTAAAATTGTAAATACCGTTAGATTGTAATCTATCTCGCGAGATTATAAACTGAAAGATTGTGAACATCAGCGTACTGCTTACAATTTAACGTATTATTATTCGGTAGATTGTAATCTATCGAAGTGAAACCGTCAAATTACAATCTTAAAAATGTCAATTGTCCAAGGGTTGTCCCTGATTTGTAGGCTTTATATGTCCATAGAGTTAGGAATAAAACAAGGGTATCGGTCAAATAAAATGAATGCACTTCCAAAATGAGTATTTATTACTTGTTAGGATTCGATTAGGATCAACAAATGAGGAAATAATCGATTCGATTAATTTACCGAGAATGTCACATCACTTATAACCAATAGAAAACGAGAATGTCAAATCTCTTATAACCAATAGAAAAGTAGAAAATGGCCGTTTCACAATTTGACGGTATCACTTCGATAGATTACAATCTACCGAATAATAATACGTTAAATTGTAAGCAGTTCGTTGAGGTTCACAATCTTTCGACAGTTTACAATCTCGCGAGATAGATTACAATCTAACGGTGTTTACAATTTTACCGTGGCATATACACCTATATTTGCTGTCAATGGACATACATAGACTAATATCCATTTTATTTGTAAATTATATTTATTATTATTATTATAATATATTATATTGTGTGTACCTCGCGCATTCATTTGGCTTATTTTTATGTAGAATATTGGGTGCGAAAATAGTGGCAATGTTTGCAGCATCCATCTTGTTCCCCGGCTGGTGATCATCCACAGAGTGTGATGCCAATTGTGACAGAAAGGAGAGGAGAGCATTCAATGTATCCCTGTGAGCTGCTGGTAATAGCTGGACTATGTACCTTAGCGCTTCCCATTGCAAGGACCTATTGTGTATTTCTGAAAATAAACAGTGTTTTCTATATAACTTCAATAATGAAATGTGTTTTTTGTTCTCATTAAGGGTGTTGTCAGCCAATCAAGGGGGTCAGAGAGCCAGTAGAAGTACAGAGGATAGGAAAAGAATGAGTTGTATAATACAAGTAAAAACTTCAACCACAATGACTGTTAAATTAATAAAATATATAGATGTATTTACTAGTATAGGTCGGTTATCGAAAGCTGGCGCGTTCACAGTACTCACACTAATGCAATTTCACTATAACAATATGACTTTTTTGCCAAGCTATATATTTTAGTCTACTCTGGTTTTAGTAAGGTTGGGTGGGTTGTAAATAAATAAAAATGTGTCAAATACATTTAAATATTATGTGCATACGAGGGTGGATCCAAAAGTTCTAAGCCCGACCAAGAACGTATAAGAGTAGTTTGTGTAAATAATTTTTCATTTTTCGACATAAGCTCCATCTAGCTCAACACACTTAATTTTTACTTCACTAACTATTCTTTCAATACTCCTCTTAGAAACCCCAGTCGCATCTGATGTCAAATTAAATATAATTTTTTTTCATTAAACTGTATTTATTAAGATCCTTAAAATAATTAAAAACATTGTGCACCATTTCACGAGATTGCCCTGGTAATGTTTGAAAAAAGATCAACATGTATAAAATAATAATAATATCAAACAGTAAAGATCAACATAAACAGTAGCAAAAGAAAAACAATAACTGTCTCTTTTATACTCATAAGCTTGACCGAGCGCGAGAGAGACGGACAGTCTTTTCATGATGTATTTGTGATTGTATTTCAGTTTGACATCACGTCTCGCGCTTATTCACAGACACTACACAAGCACAAAATTTTAAATGTGTTGAAGCCGCCAGCTTTAGATAACATACCTATAACAGATAAAAAGAAGCTTTGTGAAATAGTTACTTAGTTTTCACAAAGCTTTCTTTTATCTATCTGTGTATTTTTTTTTTGTTTATGAGAATTCTAACAGTTTTGTTAATTTGTGTATTATACTTAATTTCTTTATCATATATCCCAATTCTATTTATGTCTATACCTTAATATTGTAAAAGTAAAAGAAGAGATAGAGAAAGTAACCTTCACTCACTCTGAGTCTGCAAGAACGCACAGTAGAGATCTCTACATAGCAATGGATCTGGCAGGTCTCTTAGGAACTCTTTAAGTAGTGTTGCCACATCATGAGGTAGGGCATCGTCGAGGGCACATTCCTGGCCCCTCTCCCACTCTTCCCGTAACTGAAACATCATTTACTAAATTATTATAACAATAACTGTGAATATGATGACTTAATTTTGTTAGAAATTTAAAGACAAATTGCCTTGGGATCATTGATATACAAAAAACCCAAGGTGCACACTCAACGTCAAAAAAACGTCCTCAAAAAATGAGCGCAACATTCTAAATTGTGCGCTCATTTCAAATAGTCTCGCGTCTAATAAGTGGAGTCGATGTTATTTATTTGTGTTTTTTTATATAAATAAATTTATGTACTTTTGAACTTTTTTGTGTGTAGTTTTTGACAAATATATTTACGCTATATAAAGTGTAGGTCAGGAGGTAGCCAATTTAACATTTTTTTTAATTTAAAGAAAAACTTTTTAACCGGATTAAAGTTATGTATTATTATAAATTTACAACTATTTAACATCCAACACCTTTTGTCTTCAGTCACCGTGACTACGCAAGCTGTAAAGCATCCGAAAAGTCGGATAAATTTAAAATTAAGTTAAATAGATAGTTGTAAATAAAAAAGTCATGTTCGACTCCACTCAATACCTTGTCCTACCGACCACGGTCGGTCGTAAAATTTTATTGCTTTAAGTACGTATACACTGCGTTGTAATAATAACTTTAAGCAATTCGCGTAAGGTTGATTTTGCAATGATATATGCTTGTAACATATACTGTTATAGACATACTGTTATAGAAAGGGACAGAAATATTGTTTCGGGACACTTTCGAGCGTTACTTTTATTCGAGACTGTGCATCTTGGGTTTTTTGTATATCAATGCTTAGGATCTAAAAAATTTCAAATGATCTAGAATGTTTTTAGTTGCGAAGTATATTTTTTATTAAGATATTCATTATTCATACACTTTCTAGATAATATTTAAATAAATCTAGTATATATATGTAGAACTATTTACTACAAGAAATCTTATTTAGGCAATTCATTCTCTTAAAAAATTTAACAAAAATTACAAATATTTAGATTGTCACTAAACGTTCATTGTTTTCTAACACATAAGGGTCATACACAAAACGAGTCAGAATTTTGTGAAAAAAAAACATAGTCAGAACTTTTACGAAATCAGTCTTATTTATTACCTTATAATCATAGCATTTAAATGACAATATAAAACAAGATCGTTTTTCAGTTTTGACTGAAATATTAAACTTTTAATTTTTTTTGTGACCACTGAAGGGACATACTTCCACAGAATAGAACAAAAACAAAAGCAATCGTTACGTTAGTCTTAAAAAGTTATTCATATAAACATTACAAAGTAAAAAAAGGATTTTAAAAGATATCATCATCACTCGAATCAAAAAATGAACGGCCTTTACATTTCTTTTGTGGTGCATTTGAGTCGTCAGAGTCACTGTATTCTGGGAATGCACGGACTCTGGATTTTTTGGGTGTTACTTTTGGTGGCGTAATTGAGTTTTCCAAGTCACTTACATCAAGGGTTGGACAGAACCTGAATTTATTAGCAGTTACTGAGTCATCAGTGTGTATTAATTAAATTTGGCTTTTGTGGGGTTAATGGTTGACGGGTTGGGCTTGGTGATGATTCCAATGATGGTGTATTAAACAAGGGTTCAAGCAGAGTTGGGGTTGTCGGTCCAGTGGCTGTAGAGGCTGATGTAGTGTTATTAGTGGTTGCTGGACTGGGGGTTGAAGAAGATGTAAAATTCTGTAGAAGTTGTGTTTCTATAAAATTACACGAAATGCCCTCAACCTCTATTTGTCCAATTTCAAAATGGGTACATTCAATATGGGCTGCACATAATAAGCAGCTTAATCGTCTGCAACGTATAATGTTAGGTGCTTTTGCACTCCATGCAACCTGATGAATCTTGAAGGTCCCTTTAAAAGGACGAAGTTTGACGTTTGCAATTTCTTGTATATTAGATACTTCATTATCAATACGAATAATTTCAATGCCTTTACAGTTACCTTTTAAACATGAAATAAAACTATCAATGTTCGATATATCTTGGCCATTTGTAACTGCATTATCGCATGTCCGTTTTATGCATCCACCTACCTCATCAGGAGCACCTTTGCCATGTTCTGCCTCGCTGAAATGCCAGTTAATGATTTCTGCTTTTGAAATTTTGCTAAGATAGTTTGCTATTAAATGAAACATTGTTTTATTACGATACTGGGTAGTAGGCCCATCACTGAGTACATGCAGCTGCTTCAAATCTGGTGTAAGTAACTTTATTCTTTGAATAACAGGTTTTAAATGTGCACAAATGAACACGGGATCGTGTCTTAAGTTTTCTGATACAGTGCAAAGACATGTGGTTTGTGTAAGGTTTGTTGGTGGCTGATTATTTGACGAGTAGTACACACATGTATGAAGTGAAAGTTGTGCTTTAGATCCGCCAAACTGGGCTGATTGAATTTCTGATCCATATTTGCAGCAATCATTTTCTGAAAAATCAATATGAAGTAAGCCATCTGTTGGCGTTAAGTTTTGTTAGATTGATCGAATAACTCTGTGGTGGTTTTATTTGCAAGATGTTGAAAATATGTAGGTAATTTTTGTCTTAAAAATATTAACGAGTAATTGATGAGTAGTTTTAACGGATTCTTTAATAGTATTTTGGCTTAGCTTTTCTTTTCCTTTAATGACTTCTAACACTTTTTAGTGATCCATCTTTGGAAAATAATTGTATCATTGCCATTGATCACATTAAAATTTACTGTATTCTCAGAGCATTGCAAACACGTCCTTTCCAGGCAAGAAACACTGAGAGTGTTGTTACAGCAGAAAGCCCTGGCAACATCAGTAGCGGTAGAATAACGTATTATCTTAGCTTGGCTTAAAGCACGAGCAATAAAATCATTATTTTACAAATTAAGAATACACTATCGTTACTTTCCAAATAAATATTGCTCTTTTCTGTGGACAATGTCTCTCGTGTGGACTTCTCAGTCCACAGAAAAGATGTCCACAGGAAGGACTTTTATTAAAAAAGTAAGCATTGCTCGATCAGTTTTGACGTTATACAAACAATTTAAAACATTTCGAAACCACTCCTAATAAGAAACGATGGCTGCATGCTAATCGGTAAATTCATTAATTACTTACTAATATACACCAGGAACAGGAAAGACTCACTGATCTTTGATGAAAACTCAGTAAAATTTATAAAAACTGTTGAAATAAACTACGAGCGCTCAGTCACTCAATCCAAACTGGCAAACGCCAGCCGTGTATTGTGGCCAGTACAAAAAAATAATTGTGGAATAGTATTTTGAGTTAGCTCGATAAAATCGATTGAATTTTAGGTCTACAGAAAAGACGTGATTTTGCATAACCAACTGTTTATTGCTAATTGTGTAGGTTTAGCTAGATATATATTTAATAACTTGGTAACATTTTAACATTCAGTATACATATTATCGATAATTAATATTTATTATGAGATAACACTTGTTAATTAAGAACAGAATTTGTCAAAATGTGCTTACCACGTTCACGAACAGTCCACAGAAGGGGACATTTTAATACTTTTCTTTTTTTTTCAACAAATTAGTAACTAAATAATTCCATATTTAGCAAACGTAAATGAAGGAATATTTGTGAATAATATATCAAAATATATATCAGCATAAAAAAAGTATTATTTTTAAACAATGCTCAACCTGAACAAGCCCATGAGTTTGACCCATAAACAACACAAACATATCTAAAATCTTTGGCAGATATTTTGATTAATTATTGTTTAAAATGGTTCGACGAATTACTTAATGTCAAGACGACGCCGCCCTGAAGATAAAGTTATAAAATATGATAAATCAATTATCAAGTATGCCAATTACAAAAGACACCTTTTTTAGACATACATCGGAAAAACATTGTGGAAACTCTAACCTCACTGCCACCTATTCTATGTAGTTTATCATTGCCAAGTGCCAACCTTGAATTAGGGTTTTACAATAAAAAAGATGTGAGATGACACTGATGTATCATGTTACCACTAAGCATAGATGGCGTTTGTTCATTATTATTATTATTTTTTATGGCTCTGGCACGATTTGTGCAAATCGAAATTCGACCGTGTCCTCCATGCACGGTTTAGGCACTCGCCCGGTACCGCACAACCCTCCCAAAGGCCGAGAACAAATTTAAAACTTGCCCTCGAACCGGGAATCGAACCCGGTACCCCTCACCTAGCTGTTATTTAATAAGACCGCTAGGTTTGTTCATTATTATCCGGTTTAGCAGTACAGACTATATTTTATCTATTTTTAATTTTTGTTTTTAGATTTCATATCAGGATGTTTTATTCACTCTTGTTAATTATTCAGTCATTAAATATTACTTTATTTTTTATATTCGTTTTTTCCTTACTAGGGTTGCCTGCAAGAGAACGCTTGTTAGCGATAAGACAGCCCGTTGCATCCGTAATAATTTATGTTATGTTATTTATTTTTCTATTAATGAAGCTTAAATAAATACGTTCTTACATACAATGGCGCGCTTCGTTTGTGATTGGTCATCTATATGTAATCATAGACCCGCTAGACTTAGTCTCGTTCTTGTTAGCAAGAATGTTGCTACTTTGAATTTCCCTGACATCTTAAGGGTGCGTCCACATCTGGCAAACGGCTCGCGAGCTGCACATTCTCGGCATATTCGCCAGATGTGGACGCACCCTAACAGAGTTAAATTTAGATTACGTATATTTCTGTTAAGTCATATTTACAATTACTTAAATTACATTAAATAAGTATTATTTTAATGTTTCGTGAATTATCAAATAAGTAAACCAGTGGCACTGCTTCTTATAGTCTTATGTGCCTGGTTTTCTTACTACCTTTTCTTTCACTGAACGAGAATTTATTCAAAGACAATTGCAGAGGAAGGAAGGTGCTGCCCTTCCTCCAACCTAAAAGAAGGGCCTCAAGTCTGACCTCTAATTGGCCTGAAGGCCCCAGTTAGCTAAGCCAGTAGCTAAAATTGATAAGTTGTATATTGCCTCAGCGATCTGAATATTTCTTGCCAGTTCTTCTTGCTCTACGCTCTAAATTTACAATTAATTTAACTTCTTCTTTGACGTTCATAAGTGTACTTGTTTACCTATATGATTAAAGTTATTTTGAGAATATCTCGTAGTCATAGAATAGATTATAGTCGTAGGAATAGATTATACCTATACTGTAGGAACTTTTTTAACAGTTACTGCTTTTGTAGTTTAATATACGGATTTTCGCATCGCGGATTGCAGTGCGGTCACACACTATGCGCTGGGCAAGTGCCAGGCGTAAGATGGAGTGTCTGCCCACACTGAACAGTCATCGCTTTAATATTACCATATTTCTTACATACTCGAATCACGTTCTTGGCTTCTGCATGGCTTATATTATGGATGGAGGTGACTTAATATATTTTTTTTTATATTAAGATCTTTTGTAATAAAGTAATTGGCCTTGCGCTTTTGAAACTCACTTTTCCAACTCTCACAGCGGATTCAGATCTCAAATCACTCGTGAAGGTGACATTTAAGATAGTTAATATTACTACACGACGAAAATTTAAACAATTCACTCGTGGTGGAATTGAAACCTTCAAAAATTTTCACAATTTTCATAATTTTCAATAATTGTTAATTTTGATAAAAAACTACAATGAAGTAAAAATTGAATTAAATTAATCTATTTTTAAATTTTTTTGCACATCTATGTTTATTAATTCAGCCTTGCGATTCTGTAACTCACTTTTCGAACTCACACAGCGGTTTTCGTATTTGAGGGCGACCGCCGCTGCGAAAACCGCTGTGTCAGTTCGAAAAGTGAGTTACAGAATCGCAAGGCTGAATACACGTTAATTTAAAGTTTATGATCTGTATAATACTACGTATTATTAATTAATTCTCATGAATGTATAAGTCTGTCGCTTTTTTGTTTAATCGACTTTCAAATCACACCCATGCAAAAGAAGTTTACACTAAAAGGTGTATTTTTTGTTTTTTCTTTGATACTTGTCCAAACAAAGGTCTTTTAAAGATAGCAAATTTACAATTTTCTTAACCTACAAAGAATAATTAAAATTATTAAAAAGAAAATCAAAACAAATTTAAAAAGTTTGGTCCCTGTGGCAGTGTACTTTTAACGCTGGCAGCATTTCCTCGCTGTATTGCGATACTTATTCGTTGAGCCAGGAAAGCACCAGCTCTGGGCTCACCAGTACTATCTACCAGACACCAACTTAAATCTTTAATAAGCGCCTGTGCACTTGAACTCCATGGCCCAAGAGTCTACTCCAAAGGGAACAAAATCGAAGTTGGAGGAAAGACTCTTACCTATATTTGTGCCGATTATTTTTTTCTGCCTTCTCTGCGGCTTTTTGCTAAGATTAGATTTTAAATTTTTAATATTATTAAGTTTTTGAATTACATATTTAAGTTTAGTTTCTAGTACACGTAATTTAGATTTTTGTTATTTTTTGCACTTGTACTTTACCCTCATTTTGTGTTTTTTTTTTTTTTTGCACACTAGGTTTGTCTATGAGTAATCTAATAATTTACGTAACTTTCTTTCATATCTAACGAAGTTTAAATAAATAAATTTGTAATTTTTAATATTAGTAAATTAATCTAATATATAAAATTCTCGTGTCGCGGTGTTTGTGGTTAAACTCCTACGAAACGGCTTGACCGATTCTCATAAAATTTTGTGTGCATATTGGGTATCACTGAGAATCGGACAACATCTATTTTTCATCCCCCTAAATGTCAAGTCCACCCCTAATTTTTTTTTTAATTTTAAGATTATTTTTTTTATTTTTTTGTGATGCAGCATTAAAATATACATACAACCCCTAATGTTTAACCCTCTACGATCAACCCCTATTTTTTATTATAAATGATTAGCATGGCAAAACGACGTTTGCCGGATCAGCTAGTATTATATATTTTTTATCAAAACGTCTACATTTGACCCAGTTCAAAATTATTTATACACATCTCTCGTGTAGTGTTTGTAATCTAAACGAGGCAATAATCCACAATTTGCTCAGATCAATTCAATTAATATACAATCAATCTTACATATTGTATGGCCAATTCAATATACATATATCTGTCTGCGTGTTGGGATGTAAATGGACTTATGTATATGCAAAATCAAATTAATTTCTAATACTGAGAGTGAGAAGACAAAATAGAAAACAACATAATATTACCTTAAGGCCCTATCCCAGCACGAATTGCTGTGTCAGTGTCTCGGGGTGGACTGTGGAGCGCAGTGAAGAGCTGGAGCACTACCCTGCGATTCTGTAACTCACTTTTCGAATCGGCGGTCGCTCTCAAATCAGTCGTGAAGCAGTCATTTTATGATTTGGCATTCTAATAAACAATAAACTACAAGCTCCCACCTTTTCAGAATGCCAAATCATAAAATGACTGCTTCACGACTGATTTGAGAGCGACCGCCGATGCGAAAACCGCTGTGTGAGTTCGAAAAGTGAGTTACAGAATCGCAGGGCAGCTCTCCACTGCGCCCCGAGACACTGACACAGCAATTCGTGCTGGGATAGGGCCTTAAGGACTCCAGTCGAGGGTTTGCTTGGTAATGTGACTCCGGGGCGTATGGCCCACCCATTTCCGCTTTCGGCGTTTTATAGAATTGTCACTTGGCTCCTCATTTGTTAAATCAATCTAGTTATTGTAGATGCTATAGTAAAGAATGTTGTGCTCTTCGAACCTAAATAAACCTTGACTAGTCAAATTGGATAAGATCGGACCTTATTATTCATGTTATATACCGAGTTCAAAACACATATTTTTTGTTTTATAAAATTTGATCAGGATGATCCATAATATTTAAACTGGGCCGATCGTCACTTACTTTTTTGTTTCGCTTGGGTTATCCTAGACACATTTTGAATTTCATTAAATTTTTGCCAATTCTATTTACGCCCTCAATTTTATAATTACTTAGTGAGTATTGTGAACTATTTTAATAAATAAATCAGTGGCACTACAACCTCTATAGGTCTCGGCCTCACATTTCTGAATCTGTTTCATGATCATTTTTAAATCTAATAGGCAAGTAGGTGATCAGCCTCCAGTGCCTGTCACACGCCGTTGACTTTTTGGGTCTAAGACATGTCGGTTTCCACACGATGTTTTCCTTCACCGTTCGAGCAAATGTTAAATGCGCACATAGAAAGAAAGTCTGGGTGCACGGCCCGGGATCGAACCTACGACCTCAGGGATGAGAGTCCTTAAAGCACCTTAAAGCCACTAGGCCAACACTGCTCTTGAACTATTTTAAAGAACTCAGAGCTTATTATTAAAAGTTAAAATCAAGTTAACAGCCGCCGAAACGTTCCTTGTGGTACGTATACCGAAAATTGTAGCCGCTACTACAAAGATTATATATTTCCAAACAACCTATTTTCTGTCGTAGCAACGGCCTTGAAATGTTACAACATTGTTGAACAGTTGCGTTAATTGGTGTTTTGGTTAGTGTTTGACGTTAAATTTGGTTAAATTTAGTTTTGTTTGCTTTGAAAGTTACACGTTCATGTTTCGCAATTAACTAATCAACATTGTTGGGTTTTATTGTGACATTAAATACAATGTTATTAAAAAGGAAGCACAATTCTTAGTTGTTAAAACAAAAATGTGTGTTCTTATATTATTATTTTGCTGGAAATGCACTTCGCATCACGTTAAAAAGACGAAGGGCGCGTTAGGGAAAAATTATGCGCGCGCACACCGTCACAAAAAACCGACACCCTGAAGTCAGCTATAGTCAAAATTTTAGTGTTTTTGTGATATTTAAATAAACTTTATTTAACTAGATAATGCGTTATAATAAAACTTTCAATGTATTAAATATATTTTTCTATTGTTAGTGTCGTTTTTTATACAAACCTAGAATACAATTTTTGAAAAGATTTTTATCTTGTTACGTCAAAGAAGTATAACTTCTAACGCGTGTATATAAGTGTGTACACACGTTTTTTTAGTAGAATTAATAAACGGATGAAAACGCAAATATATGTGGAGCAGTTAACCAAGAGTAAAGGACATTTCGTTGAAGTTATAAAACGCGATTTTCAGAAAAAAGATTAAATTTTCGGCAAATTTGGATTTTATATTTCGTCTCCTTGTAGCTTGATATATTAGTCCACCGTTTTTCTAAGTTTTAAATACTTACAAATAATAGGATTTCTCAAGGCCCTCAATAGTTATACATTCCAAGGATTAGGCCCTAATGCTCTTAATATGGGGGTTTGTTTCAGTGATGACGACTTTTCGACCCGAATTTTACATTTATTTTATCAAATTTGCCTACAAGAAATAGTGGCAGGGGGCTAAATCGAAAGGTACAACCACAGTATAACTCAGTTAACCAACTTTTTAACCATTGAAACTGATAGTTCAGTCCCGATAATAATTATCAAGAATTTCTTTGGTTTGTGATGCTTTTTTTACGCAAAAAAATTTCGTTAAAATAGATGATGATTGTCTGCTTTCAATGGAAGTTAAACGAAAACTAAATGGCGCAGTTTGTCCAAAACTTTGCAGTACTCTTAATAGATTTCAAATTTCTGTCTGGGTAATGAAAAAGTCACTGAATAATCAAACGTCCGTAATTCAACTTACTTGTCTCACTCTCTTCTTTGAAGCGGAGACCCGGAAGAGGCCCATGGTATGAAGACCATGTCGGCGAAGGTGGGCCAAGCAGGCGGAGACTAGTGCTGGAATTCTGGGTCTACCACCACCTGCCTCTTCTAGACCTGCCCAGCCCCAATCCCCCGAATCACAGGATTCACTCTGAAATTTTTTTCGCTTTACTTTAGTTTTTTCCGAAAGGACATGGTATGTTGTTAGATAGTGGTACGGTTTAACAGATAAAACAGGAAATAGAAGCAAACAGAGAAGAAGGAGAAGAAGAGAAAGAAAACGAAAGATTTAACTTTGTAAAATACATAATATTTTTTATATCTTAATATATATAAATTACGTGTCACGTTGTTTGTCCGCGATGGACTCCTAAACTACCGAACCGATATCAATCAAATTTGCACATCGTGTGCAGTTTGATCTAACTTACCTACTAAGATAGGATAGCTTACATCTCAATTTATACCCGCAATATTATTTTATTGCAAAATATTCGTTTATTATTTGATAGTCACAATTCTAACAGATGGCGCTGTGTTAAAAGTACCAACGTTTCACATAAGCCACAATTTAATGGCATAACCACCAAAAAAGCATGGTGGATTGGTGTTCTCCTGCCGTTTCTCTTGAATAGTTTACTACTATGTAATATAACAAAAATCTTAGCCACAGCAACGCTTGGCCGGTCTGCTAGTACTAATACATAATTAACATAACATAGTTTAGGTCTAGGCCTCAGATTTCTGTATCTGTTTAGATCATTTATCAAACTAATAGGAGAGTGGGTGATCATTCTCCTGTGGCTGACGCACGCCGTCAACTTTTTGGGTGTGAGGCAGTTTCCTGACGATGTTTTCCGTCGTACGAGCGAATCTTGAATGCGCTCCAAGAAAGTCCATTGGTGCACAGCCGGGGATCGAACCTACGACCTCAGGGATGAGAGTCGCACGCTGAAGCCACTAATCCAACACAGCTCTCAAGGCAGGTACATAATCAACTCTGAATCACCTGTCTTGTTATTTGAAACATAGAAACCAACTCATTATATACATAGAAAAATGTTCACCCGTTAGAAACGAATTGCTCTATTTCTGTACATAGCGTCATAGTATAAAATTATCATGGCCTTTTATTAAGGCCAGGTAACCAGATACGTGACGTCACGCTGACGTCATGTGACGTCAATTTTAGCCTATTCTATTATGTCTTAATTACACTAGCGGGTTAATTATTTAGTGAGCTTTATCCTTGGATTTAAATTTTATCTGCAGTGAGCAGTGTTAGCCTAATGGCTTCAAGATGCGCTCTCATCCCTGAGGTCGTAGGTTCGATCCCCGGCTGTGCACCAATGGATTTTCTTTCTATGTGCGCATTTAACATTCGCTCGAACGGTGAAGGATTCGTGTGGAAACCGACATGTCTTAGACCCAAAAAGTCGACGGCGTGTGTCGGGCACTGGAGGCTGATCACCTACTTGCTTATTATATTAAAAAATCGTCATGAAACAGATTTAGACATCTGAGGCCCAGACCTAAAGAGGTTGTAGCGCTACAGTTTTGTTTAATTTTATCAAAATATATAAAAAATGTATATATAACAAAATTAAACTGTAAATTGTTAACATTTACAAATTATTGTATGACTGACGACTCATCCGTCTAGTGGTTAGTACCCCTGACTGCGAAATCCATGGGTCCCGGGTTCGATCCTCGGCTGAGACGAACATCGATGTGATGAGCATTTGGTGTTGTCCTTGGTCTTGGGTGTTGAAATATGTATTTATATGTCTATCTATTTATAATATGTATGTATATCCGTTGCCTAGTACCCATAACACAAGCTTCACCAGCTTAGCATGGGACTAGGTCAATTGGTGTGAATTGTCTTTATAGAATTAAAAAATATATATATATATTTCACGTATTATTAAACATTCCAAATCAAGGGCGTAAATCAAGAACTGGCATCAAAATGCTCACAAAAATTGTGTCACGTCCATAACATTTGTACACGAGTGTACCTCGAACAGCTGGGTAGCTTGATAGCTTTTTTATGGACTTCCGTAAAGCGTTTCGTTATAACAAAAGTTTATGCAAACAATTCATCTTTCGTCAATAGTATATTTTAGTATCGAATCTTACAAGCCATTAGAATTACCAGGTCGCCTTCAAAAAACGTTATTTTTTTATCGAACGAGTAAAACGAGCCTACGTCTAAAGGCCGATTTACATTATCTTAGTGTTTAGGAGAGTGCTTTAGTACAACTTGAAAGGCAAGTTCTTTAGCGTAGCGTTTACTAAAGCAAGTAGCGTTTACATGTTTCAACTAAAGTACTATCCTAAAGCACTCTCCTAAACACTAAGATAATGTAAATCGGCCTTACTAGCTAGCTACTAGCTGATGTGGTCTCTGACAGAATGACCAGCGCTATGGAAAATTCTGCTCCTCCTGAGCCAGGGCCAATTACAGCCACAGCACACACGTATTACATTTGGAATAAACCGAATGGGGTTTTACAATTTTATTTTAAATATATATCTCTCATATTTTTTTATTTTTTTTATTTAACAAAAACTTGGCGATTAAAAAGAGTAGCGGAGAGTTTATTGCCAGTTCTTCTCTTCCGTTCTACGCCCTTGATTTGAGAACTGGCAGTAAATGTAAAATTAGAAGCATTTAATATGATTTTCTTTTCGACGTTTTTTTAATATATTTTATTATTAAGTACTTAAATGTCAACATTTCTTTAAGTCAGTTATAAGCTGTAATTCTTTCTTAATAAATAAATAAAGAAATGTATTATTATTATTATTTATATCCCCTTTATTAGATTACTTAATATCTATTGGACCCAGATTTAAGTAAGAGAAATTAAAACGTCAATAGGTTGTATAACAAATGTCTTTCCATCCATCACCAAACATGCAGATATATTGGAATTGGCTTGTGTCATATGACGCCCACTGGTCGTCTGTGATCGTGTCTGCCATCTCCAATACGTCTTTATGGATTGTTGATTGGTCTATTTCCGTCTCAAATGCAAATGTTTCCCTGTTCGTGTGTTTAGCCACTTGCTGTTTACGCACGGAATATTTAAAATTAGATTCGAATTTTGAAATAGGTAAAATAGCGCCGGGAAATTTACTTTAAAAGGTGTTCTAAATTTAAAATACATACCGCGAACTTCGTTTCATCTGAATATGATTTTTACTTATTTTATATTATGCCCTACTTTTTCAGTACATATTAATATATGAAACATTTTGCTATGTTACCCCATAGAGATAGGCTTGTCCGGAATATATCCAGCCTTAAATCCTTAGTATTAAATCAAACTCCAATTTTTCTTTACATAACAACCTTCATTAGAGTTTAAAGAATAAATAAATAAATACTCGATACAGTGTAGCCGTCTTCGAGTTTTGCGCTTAGCATTTGCGACTCTTTATTTGCGATAGTCAACTTTATAGTAAGCCTTTTTACACAGCTTTTATTACATTTCTTAAATTTATTAAAAGGCAGAGATAAAAGAGCCTCTGGGATTTTATTAAATAAAAGAATCCCTTTTCCCAAAAAAGAATTACTAACTTTATGCACTACGTGCGTATGTTGTATTCTAGTGAACTTATCACTATTTAGTAGTGATAAGTTTAGTAGTGATAAGTTTAGTAGTGATTAGTTTATGAAAATAAATATATTGTTCTTACAAACATCAATCACAATCACATTAATTAAACAGATTTTGAATATTACAAAGATGTTTTTAACTCGTAGAAAAGCTTTCAAACAGTATACAATATGTTTAATTCAGTCTTTGGATATTTGAAATAGACCCAGATTGATTATATTTTGTTTCACACTGTTGTTGTTAAAGCTCTTTTATCTAGAGCCAATGACCGCAATTTATATAAACTTTCAGTGCAGTAGTACCTAGTGGCTTCAGCGACCTTTCTCTGTAGGTTCGAACCCCGGCTGTGCACCAATGGACTTTTCTGTGTGCGCATTTAACACTCCCTCGTACGGTGAAGAAAAGCAAAGCAAAGCGGCCCAAAAACCGGAGTTTCAGACACAAAGTCTAGTAAAAACAAATGATCACGAAAGAGATATAAAAATCTGAGGCTTCGATCTAATAAAGTTCTAGCGCCACTGGACTGTTATATAAACGTTATTTAAAAAAATGAAAATGCGTTATAAAAACGATATAATTAAGTTAAAGCTCCAGATCCATGCAACTTCCTCACAATCGAGAGCCCGTGATATCGCAGCACAACCCACGAGGGGACTCTTTGTATTGAAGTCCAATGGGTCCGCCAAGCATCCTCGAATATACAATGCGATTACATGATTATGTAGGAATATGCAGATAACAGCAAGGTTACTAAAACAACTCAGCGAAAGGTATCCATAGAGTTGCTGAAAATGTTCACCGAGTCATCATCACAGTTTTATAAGTACGACACAATTAAAACTGAACTTTCTATAACTTTGTTGACTGTTTTACTTCGCGATTCACATGCATATATTCCATCCTTTGAGACTGATTAAAATTGGGGAGAATTTGTGATTTTCATAAGTGAATTTCATGAATAGATATTTGATAATTTGCTGACGCCAATTTCAATTCCTGGTGCAATTTAGTTTGGCGTCATTTTCGTATACTTTGCTGAAAACATGCTAAATATATGAAAAGTGACACAATTTACGAAAAACAGATGTTGCATGTGACCTACTTCGAAAGTATTGCAATACTGAGAGAATGCTTTGTTAATATAAAAAGATCTTTACTAATATATTTAACTGAGGCTGGAACAACCCGGACTACAGCCCCGGATCCTCGACAATAGAAAATATTTTAAATTACGACTACGTACGTACGTATATTTGATTGGTATAATCTCTAATATATAAAATTCTCGTGTCACAGTTTTCGTTGCCATACTCCTCCGAAACGGCTCGACCGATTCTGATGAAATTTTGTGTGCATATTGGTTATGTCTGAGAATCGGACAACATCTATTTTTCATCACCCTAAATGTTAAGGGTAGTCCACCCCCAAAAAATTTTTTTTTTAATTTTTGTTAAATTTTTTATTCTTTATTTTTTTATGATCTTATTTAAATAAAAAATGAATTAAAAAATACATAAGACCCCTTATTTTCACCCCTCTACGATGAACCCCTATTTTTTATTATAAATGATATAGATGGCAAAAGGACGTTTGCCGGATCAGCTAGTATATATATATATATATATATATATAATCACAATATAGGAAAGTGACACTATACTATGTAAATATTGAAATATGCAATTTGTAAAAAAAATCAATGGCGCTACAACCTTTTTAGGTCCGGGCCTCAAAACTCTGTATCTGTTTCACGATCATTTTGTAATCTTATAGGCAAGTCAATCAGCCTCCTGTAACTGACACAAGCCGTCTACTTTTGGGTCTAAGGCAAGCCGGTTTCCTTACGATGTTTTCCTTCACCTTTCGAACGTTAAATGCGCACATAGACAGAAAGTCCATTGGTGCACAGCCGGAGATCGAACCTACGACCTCAGGGATGAGAGTCACACGCTTATGCCACTAGGCCAACACTGCTCAATAATGCATTAATCTTTTCTTTGGATAAATACGAGTAGGTATTTTTCCAACAACGCTTTAATTCTGTTATGATTACTATTAAAATTACAACGTTTTGTTCGGGTAAACGTGTGTTTTTATATTAATCTTCAGTTGGATAGGCCCAGGTGCACTTTACGTGTCTTGGCTCACTCGCGCCAACTATTTCTGAACTTACAAATAGCAAATGCCAAACACCTATTTACTATTTAAATATCCATTTAATATTGTGAATTTTCTGTAATAGAACAAGTATATGCCAAAGTTTTAGTTTTATAAGCGTGACGATTACCTAAATAGTTTGAAAAATCCAAAAGTGCACGCCTCATAGCGGTCATTCACATTAAAACTCAAGTTAAAAAAAAAAACAAATAAATTATTATCTTTAAGTCTCACGCTACGAAGAATATTTAAACATACATATTTAGTGGCGCCATAACTCTAAGGTGAGGAACAGTCGTATTTTAGTTTTTTACAAATTATAATTAAACGACAGTACTTAGAACGCTAATATTAACTAGGAATCAGCCCAGGGTATAACTTTATATAATAAGGAAAAAGTATTCTAGTACGATAAATTTTTCGACCAATTTCTCTGCCAAATACATGGATCCATAAACACAGACTGACGGATGTCCAAGAATGATTGATTTTAATGTTATTATTTACTATGTTAAACAAAATAATTGTAAGAACTACCATAAAAAATACCATATGTGCTTGATAGATTATTTAACTCGATTTTAATGCACTCATATTATCCTGTAAGTGTTATATTAGTGAGAAAAAAGTCATTCAAGTTTCGAAAGACTGGGTTTTTTGACGTGTCGAGAGTAGAGCACTGCGAGGCGTGCAATAGGAGATATGCCCCGAGAGTAGCAGACACTTCAGCATAATAAGGACTTTTATGATCATCATGATTCAACTTGATACAAGTTTGAGAGTTGTTCCCACAGTAAAATAAAATATGTTTATTATGGAACATAAGATACAGGTATCACTTATTCCACGTCATTAAATTTGATTCTGTAGGCAACCGTTACAACGAGTTATAATTTCCAAAAAAAAATTATACATAGAAACACACGTACTGGAAAGCCTTAAGTTATGTTAAATTCTTGAAAGTCTCTGAAAAATTAGCCTAAACAAACAGTGGAAAAGTGCAACGCAAGGTGAAGAACAGTACAAAATTTTAGTGTAGATTGAAGTGTTCCGCGCATACTCCTACGGAAATCTAATTAAAGCTAAAACTTACATCATCTCCTTTCTCAAGTGTATTGAGAGAGGCGAGTGAAGCGCGTGATCCTGTGTGTTGTTGTCTTCTTAAGGCGCGTTCTGTCTCCACACATTGCGCCAGAGGGACTCCAAAAACGCTCCCAGTTGGTTCTGCGGAACGGAACTTTCATTTATTTTCTCTTCCACTATCAACATACACACACACTCACCTACACATACACAACACTCACATACACACACTCACACATACACACACACACCCTCACATACACACACTCACACATACACACACACACTCTCATACGCCCATACAACTTTACTTGTGCTATTTTGTACTAACTTCTAATTAGTTGACTGTTTTGTTTTTCTCTCTTTAATTAAAATGTTAATTTGTTTGCCTACCCATATATGTATGTACTTTTTGTGAACACTCAATATGACTTTGCTGTGGAGTGGAAGCCTGGTTATCCATATCACAGGTTCTTGCCTAGTTTGGAAAAGTCTCCCAATGCTTTTTCAATTGTTATCTTATTGTTGTTGTAAATGTTATATGGGAGAAAATAAAAATTATTCTTATTCTTAACTTATAATCAAGGCGTGGAGTTCATTGTTAAAGATTTAAGTTGGCGTCTGTCAGTGCTGGTGACCCTAGAGCTGGTGCTTTCTTCGTTCAACGAATTACTATCGCAATTCAGCGAGGAAATGCTGCCATTAAAGGTACACTGCCACAGGGATCATTATTAGTAGATATTGTTTTAATTTTCTATTAATGAATTATTATTATTTCTATGTTGGTTAAGAATCACTAAGTAGATAAACTAAAAGTAAAAAATAATATATTTTCCTTAGTAAGATTTGTGAGCTGCTACCTACCTCAATAAATAATTATATATAAACATCTCTTAACTGAAGGTCTGGTAATGTCTAAATAATGTTTAAACATTTTCCCACATTTAATGTTCTCGCCTATTTCATTAGAAAACGCATGGATAAAAATTACAAGAAATATATAAACTTAAAACCGTGTTATTCCAATACACAAATATACAGTTTTTACAATATACTTAAAATAGTAATAATAATAATTAAACTGCGCCAGATTTTGTGCTTTTCCGAGAGTGGTGAGACGTGGCTAACGTGAAGTACTGAGTACTATCAAGCGACCACAGCCACAGCCACGCATTCCAGGATTACGTGGGTGACTGATTCCTCTGCGCTGAAACAGTGTCTGCACATACTGCCTGTCGCGTCTAGGACAAACAGATGTTAATAAAGATGACAGTAGCCCTAATAAAATTCACGAATTTATCTCATTGCTTTGAGGATTTCAGTTCGTTGGAAAGCCACAGCCTTGCAATCCAGGACTACGAGGGTGACTGATTCCTCTGCGCTGAAACAGCCTCTGCACATACTGTCTGTCGCGTCAAGAAATAGAGTTTATTAAGAAGACAGAAGCCCTAATAAAACTCTGCGCTGAAACAGCCTCTGCACATACTGTCTGTCGCGTCAAGAGATAGAGTTTATTAAGAAGACAGAAGCCCTAATAAAACTTCACGGTGATATCTCACTGCTTCGAGGATTTCTGTTCGTTGGGAAGCCGCAGCCACGCATTCCAGGACTACGTGGGTGAATGATTCCTCTGCGCTGAAACAGCCTCTGGACATACAGTCTGTCGGGTCAAGAAAATAGAGCTTATTAAGAAGACAGTAACCCTAATAAAACTTTGCGCTAAAACAGCCTCTGCACATATTGTCCGTCGCGTCTAGCACAAACAGATGTTTATAAAGAAGATAATATATAGCCCTAATAAAACTTCACTGAGTCTGTCGCGCCAAGGACATAGAGTTTGTTAAGGAGACAGTGGCCCGTAATAAAATATAATCGCCCCATAACCCATTGGTCCAATTTCACGGAAGAGGTATCGCACGATCTAAAAGCGCGCTCGGCATTGTGCAAATTTAGCGCGCTCATAATAGTTCGACGCGAATAGACGGTGAGTATCACCTAGAAACTGTTATTACCCGTGAAAATATGTGATTACCGATTACAATAGCTATTTATTTAAACGGCAGGCCACACTGTAGGTCAAACTCTTCAGTAGAAACTAAAACTAAAAATACAATTCTACGTAAAATTTTGATGGTCCTTTAAACTTAAAAATTTTGGTGGTGACTTCTTAGACATAATATTTATTAGTAACTAAATACACACAGACAAACACACAAAATAATAATAGAAAAAAAAGGAATAAGGTACATTTTAAGTGTGTAATGTGTGTGTGTGTTGTAACTGGTCCTGGCTAAGCATTATCCTGTGGTGCAGACGTGTTCACAGGCGCTGATCATTCTGCCAGAGACCACAATAGTTAGTTTGCGGATTGACAGAAGAATGTTAGTGGATTTTGTTACCATTTTTGGTTTGAACCAGATGGAACGATCAAGTGAAAGACGCATCGCGACGCTGGACAGAAACCGGTGGAAACAGATAGTCCGCTCCAGGTGCTTCATTGCTGACCATTGAAGAGAGAGATAACACAAATGCATTTTAGTTAGTAAGTACAGCTGAAACGCTATTTTTAATACCAACATCGAAATCAAATAAAACAAAAAATGGTGCGTATACTTATGTATGCGCGTAAGAAGTTATACTTTTTTGGCTTTCTTTTTTTTTTAATATTAAATAATAAATATTTAGCGTTAATAATTTAACAATATTTAATATTTAGTATATTATTCAATTATTAATTAATATTAATAATAATAATTATTTATTATTTTATTATATTATTAATTCAATTTAATAACTTGGTATGTTTCATAACCTTTTAACTAAGTAACAATAGGTCTTTGTGAAAAAGCATTGCTAAATTTCTTTGAAAAAATAATTAAAACTCCTTTATTTGATTAAAAGGTACTACAAATGTCATTATGGTCATTCAAAATTCTTGGCATAGCTGCTAACGTCACGCATATTCTATTTCTTTTTACTCGTAGATTGTCTTATTCCCATCTCGCTCGCGCACGCTCGGCGCCCATACTGATAATTTTGTGTCACGGTGCGCGCGCATCGTAAAATTTCACTTTCATAAATTTTTCATAACGCGCCTAAAGAAGTATAACTTCAAAAAATATATTAAAAAAATACGCGTACCCTTGTCCCCCAGGACCGAAAAGCGTAGGCAAACTGCCTTACAATTTGCACGTGACTACCGTCATCTATTGTACTTAGATTACGGTTTGGTACACTACACTGCTACAGCTACTGCCTCGCAATTAGCGTTAGCGTGATCGTTCAGAAGTTATCAGTATGAGCCTGGAGAAACATGTCCAAACTGCAAAGCGACAAACCAACAGCAACCTTAAGGGGTTGTTATATTGAACGCGCGACTTAGCGGCCTGGCGGTACAGCTAACTCATAGAGCGTTTGTGTATAAATTTATATGCTTAAAAAAGGTGTTTTTTTATTGTAGCATTCGTCCGCAGTATCGCGTGGATTTCGTGTATTTTATTAAGATTTTTCCAACGTCTATAATCGTAGTTAATATTGAATTAAACTAAACCTTCAGTATTTGCTCTATTTATTAGTGAAAATTATTTGTATTTTAAGTATAATATATCTATGTAATATTTTTTTTAAATCAATCAGAAATGTTCATACAGTGACTATTTATTTGCTTTTTAACTAAAGAAAATAAAATAAAAGTAATCCTACATGGAAATCACATTTATATGTACAATATTTTTTTAATCAACAAGAAATCTTCTAACAGTAACTATTTATTTGCGCCCTAAACGAAAATTACGTTTATAAACACAAATTAATTTTATTAGGAACTCTAAAACTCTTTTGTTATTCTTTGCCAACATTCACGATATATTTTTATACTGTTTACTTGTATCACGGCCATTATATTAATACATTGATTATGGAAAAAGTAACTAAGTAGGTCAGGCTGTCAAGAATTTTGGGTCGTACCCGCACAATATCACTCGCCATCTCATTCTTTCACTTAACGTTTAATGTTTGTTTCTCTTTCGATCATTAACACAAATTATTTTCTGGAATTCAGCATTGTAAAATTCGTAACGATTTCGTGTGTCAGGTTTAATCGTCGAATCGTCGACAAACAGTCACTTTTCCGCTAAAACAGCCTTTAACTCTCTTCTTAAACACTCTCTTTAAAGATTCTAATATAGTCTTCACATATAATTATTTAACAAATGTAACAAAATATTGGAAACCTATTTTAAAAGAGTAAGTGTGTCTTACCCATTCTTCTCCACACGAAACTACCTTTTGGAAGGGGCAACTAGAATCTTCTTTGTATTTTTTTTGACGTTCAAAAGTGCCATTTTAAATGGTCTAATTGAAATAAATGATTTGACTTTGAAAGCATCAGCTACTGAATACTGGGCGTTGACATATCGAGTGACGATCAGTTTCGCGGTCATTTGGAAGAAAAGGCCATGTTTATCTCTAAGGGGCCATTCAAGTATTACGTAAGTACTACTTGAATGGCCCCTTAGAGATAAACAGGGGGTTCTTTGACTTTCTTATTTGGTGATTACGTCAAAAGTAATTATTTACTTGTATACACATTGTCTATGTTTGAAAATGAAATGCATTTTCGAAGATTCTTACAAAAAATTAATACGTTTATGTACTATTACTTTTGAGAGCTGTGATTACTTTTGCTGACAAGAGGAGGAGAAGGGGGGGGGGGGTCAAATTGCAGTAAATCTGCGTAGCAAGGGGAGACGGTACTTCACTCCGGGCCACCATAAAGCGCAAATTCGGCCCCACATGGAGTACTGTTCTCACCTCTTGGCGGGAGCTCCCCAGTAACAGCTCCTTTCTCCTTTCCTTCCAAAGACTCGCTGGCTTTTATCGTTTTAAATTGCAATAAGACACGATAAGGAAAACTGTCTACGGATTTTCCTATTTGTTGGCGAAAGTATGTATGACTAGAAACCAAAGAATTTGTCGATAATGTTAGGCGCCACGTACACACGCTATTATTAGACACACTTTGTATGTGAGCAGTGTCAGTCATCACATCTTGATATATGAAACAGTTCGAACGCACGTTTGTTGTAAAATTAGCTTTATTGTGCTATAAATAGAGTCGAAATTATAGAAATATGAAATTGGCGTTTTGTATGGGAGGAACAAAAATTAGATATTTTTAAATATTATATTTTTAATTAATAGTATGTACCATTGCTATCTGCACTTTTACCATATTATGGTAGTTCATTGATCCCTTAACTAAAAAAAACAAATGGGACGGGAATCAATAAAATCTTTGAAGGTGGTTTCGACTGCTACAGTTAAATTTTTTAGCGTAATTGTTTATTTATTTCGTAATCCTACAGCTAACATAAATTATATCTTAATATATATAAATTACGTGTCACGTTTTTTGTCCGATATGGACTCCTAAACTACCAAATTTGCAGACCGTGTGCAGTTTGATCTAACTTAAAAAATAGGATAGCTTAAATCTCAATTTATACTCGCAATATTATTTTATTGTAAAGTATTTGTTTATTATTTGATGGTCACAATTCTAACAGATGGCGTTGTGTTGAAAGTACCAACGTTTCACATAAGCTACAATTTAATGGCATAACCACCAAAAAAGAATGGTGGTCCCCATGACTGGTGTTCTCCTACCGTTTCCCTTGAATAGTTTGCTACTATGTAATATAACAAAAACCTTAGCCACAGCAACGCTTGGCCGGTCTGCTAGTATTCTTATAAAAAAAATATCAGATAAGTCCGCCCGTTTGCAACATGTATGTATTATTCAATTAGTGAATATTTGTGTTAGAAATCTGTTTTTATTAGAAAACCTTGGTTATAAAAATCGGACATAAGTTACGAGGTGGTAGTCGTTTAATAAATCAAAATGATCTATTAATTTAACCGAGCGACTGTACAGTGTTCGGATTTTATTGGTTTTCAAACGATATACGACTGTTTTAGTGGAAAATTTACAATTGTTTATTGTAAGAGGAAAATTTATGTCAATTTTCACTTATTGTGTTTCACTTCCAAATTGTGTTACGCTATAATAAAAAGACATTTATTTATAAAACAGAAGGAAAACAGGCTGTAGGCTCACCTGTTGTTAAGTCATACCGGCGCCCATGGACACTCAATGCCGGACGGCTCGAAAGTGCGTTGTCGGCCTATTAAGAATTGGTACGCTCTTTTCTTGAAAAGTCAAAAGTCAAAAATCATTTATTCATAACAACACAATGTACACTTATGAACTACAAAAAAGAAATATACATTAAATGCTTCTAATTATACATTTACTGCTAGTTCTCAAATAGGTGTAGAACGGAAGAGAAGAACTGGCAATAAACTCTCCGCCACTCTTTTTAATCGCCAAGTTTTTTGGTTTATACAACGTTTGTAAGGAGCTGCAACCATTTAACCATGTTCCACATGCCATCTTAAGTAATTAATAATAATAACATAAATTAAAAACAAAGAGTTGTCCTCTATCAGCAGGAGGCATGGTGAAATAGGAGCACGCACTTACATTCTCGTGGGAACAACACGCAAACACATAGTCGAAAGTTTTTTGGTTTATACAACGTTTGTAAGGAGCTGCAACCATTGGTTTGTAAATACTTCAGTGCGCAGCTGGTTTCAATAGTCAAAAGTCGAAAATCATTTATTCATATAGGTAACACAATGTACAATTATGAACACACTTCCACATAGTGTTGGTGCGGCAAAAACTTTTAAAAACGCTCAGTTGTGGAACGACGGACGGAACACTTAACAATGCTTTCTTTAAAATAGATCAGCCCACTTTGATGTGTTTAAATCGAATTCACCTCAGATGAAAAGTGGATCCTGTACTATAATCGGAAGCACCCATCGCAATGGCTGAAATCAGCTGAACCAGCCAAATCCTGCCCCAAGCGATAATTGACTCCGGAAACGTTACTTGTGAGTTGTGAGCGTTTGGTGGACTAGTGCCGGGGTACACTGCTTTAAGGCCTCCGAGGCGCAGTGGAGAGCTGGAGCATTGAGGTGCGCCGGCCCGTATTAGCAATTAGTATTAGCAATGCGTCATACTCGTGAACGTGTGCTACTTGTGGTGACTGGTCGTACTTGAATTCGTGTATGCGGTGATGTTAATTATTTCGAATTTCTGTGTTTGCGTGTTGTTCCCACGAGAATGTAAGTGCGTGCTCCTATTTCACCATGCCTCCTGCTGATAGAGGACAACTCTTTGTTTTTAATTTATGTTATTTTTATTAATTACTTAAGATGGCATGTGGAACATGGTTTAATTGTTGCAGCTCCTTACAAACGTTGTGTAAAAAAAAACATGGCGATTAAAAAGAGTGGCGGAGAGTTTATTGCCAGTTCTTCTCTTCCGTTCTACGCCCTTGATTTGAGAACTGGCACTAAATGTAAAATTAGAAGCATTTATATGTATTTCTTTACAGACAAGTCATAAGTGTACAAAGTGTTACCAATATGATTAAATGATTTTTGAATTTGAATTTGAATTTATGTAAAACATTGAATTAATGTAAGTATATCAATTTTTTTTCTGAAATGGATTACTTGTGATAAAATATACCTTGTAAATTTCAAAATCATGCTCTATATACATTTTCGTCATAAAAAGTGTCAAAAATGGCTATGTTTGGATTTATTTTCTATCGAGCGAAGTTATTTAAATCGTGTTTAATCTTTCAAAATGGATGCATAAACTACTCAACTCCACCATTTTATATGTATTCCTTTCGCCCCGCCCTACTTTAAGAAACGAAGACGAAAAATGGAAAGAAACAATGTACTTTTTTGGAGTTTGGCGACCAGATCTTCATTTATATGAAAAAGTATATTATATTTTACGTGGTAAAGGTACCTTTTTCCTTGTCAGCATCCTTCCGGCTCTGGTCAAAGAAGCCAGTGGTGAGGGCTTTCCTCTTGAGAAGGTACGCTCTCCGCTTCGGTTTTGTAGTCACTGCTGACGCGTTATCTGTGGATAATTTATATATTGTTAAATTACCGCTATCTGTTTACCAAAAACTGTCTGGAAACCGCAACTTCTCCCGCGTAATTTTTGACAAGATTTTCGGAGCTCAGATAGTACACTTTAAATCGTAAATCTACTCTTTATGGGTTTTGATTTGATAATTATGTGTGGCGCATCACATATAATTATCAAATCAATGTATACAAGATATTGTAAAAACTATTTTAAGAGTAAGTATGGAGTTTCTTGCCCATTATTCTCCACACGAAACTACCTTTTGGAAGAGACAACTAGAATCTTCTTTATATTTTATTTGACGTTCAAAGGTGCCATTTTAGGTGGTCTAATTGAAATAAATGACTTTGACTTGACTTGAATATTTAAGTAAAAATTAAGTAAAATAAATTTAATGATAACAAAAGTATATCTATAGTCCGATTGGACTTTCCACTACCAAGAGAGAGAAACCGCGGGGCATTGCTAGTATTTTATACATATAACCAGTCTATAATACATGTCAGATATCGGATTATCAAGAAATGTTCTGATTGAGTCAATAAACCACTGATTTATTGTTCCTTTGGTTAATCATTGTCCTCCTATTACTTTTAAGAATCATAATTTAATTTGATTCGATTTGTTTCGTTATTATTTAATTGTTTCATTGTTTGGAATTGTTACTTAGCGAATAAAAGTACCTATGCAAGCAGTGCAACTACCTCGAGTGACAGTATTTCTACGTCGTACATATTTACGATACAATAAGAGACACAAGAAAAATACTAATAACTTTTATTTAAATGTTAAATCTCGCGCCAAGTGTACGAGTAACTCATTAAACAAAAATTCGCAATTCGATATTTGTTTTGAACGAGTTTTATGACAAACTATTTTGGTACTTGATTTTTTTTCGAGGCCACGTGCAAATCGTAAACAATATCCACAACACCTGTAGGATACACGTACTTTTGATGAATCAATATATATATATATAATAATAATAGCGACCAATAACATTTGGTTATATAGACACATAAAACTAATAATAAAATAATATACATTGAAATAAATGACTAAACTTAACATAAACTAAAATATATCATTAAAAGGAGTCCCTTTAGGCAAGGTTCCGAAGATACTGGCAGCGTTCCCCCTTTGAATAGCTAGACTAATTCTTTGTCCGAGGTAGCTGCCAGATCTTCGGTCTCCTGTAATGTCGACTAACCTTTTTGAAATTTCTTTAAAAAGCCTTAAAGCGCTAGGACCCCACGGACCAAGGGTCTCGACACCGAATGGATATACATATATATGTATATACTGTGGTGTATCACTGCAGTACTTTTAATGATACTTCCATTAATTTTAGGTTGGCCGAACAGATAAATATACAATATATACAATATTCTTTATCTACATAATAATAATTTATTTTTAAAAAGAAAAAGGTGTACACACCCATACATACAATTATTTCATTTTACCTTATTACTACTAAGATTATTACAGAATTTCATTAATTGTAATATAATTATTTTTATCATTGTTATCGTTATTATATATTTTTGTTACTAATGGCTTCGAATCTCTTCGGATTAACCGTGGTAGGGACAAGAAAAAGATGGCGCGAACCGAAAAACGTGACGATTTGCTACAAAATTTCTCCCATACGTCGATAAAAAATTCATTCTAACGCCGATAAAGAAGTTTGACTTCAAAAAGCAACATGGCGCGTAACGGAAAAATGTGACGCGTAACGAAAAAATGTTACACTAAATTTTTTTCCAACCCCGATAAAGAAGTTTCACTTCACTTTCACTTTCACAGATGACAGTGGGACAGACAGACCGGTACTATCTATCATGCGCCTACTAACTAAAATGTTCTTTGATTAGTTGTGTATATTGCACCGCACTCCTACTTGTTGGAAGAAAGGTCACGTGATAGAAAATAATTACACATGCATCGCGACGTGTCACGAAGATAATGCAGAGGGGATAGATTATATTTAGAAAAGCGAATTCCGACATTCCTGCTGTTAAATGATACCTGTATAACCTGTAAATGTTTGTTTGGATTTCAAATGTTCTTGGCTATTTCAATTAGGGCAATTCTTGGAGATTTTAAGGGCTTCTTGGCTAAGAAATAGTTATTAATGATACTTTTTTATATACATAGGACCTCGTAGCCTATTAGACACTCGATCAGGCAGATGTCGCCAAGAAGCTACGCTGCAGGGGAGTGTCAAATCTCCTCTTTCCTAAGTAGGGACTTCTAGATGCTTGGCGTCTCCTGCCGGGCCCGAGAGACAATTACTCCGGAAATATCCTCATGATATTTATTGGCGAGTCGGAGCCCGCTGCCCGGCGGATCCACGTCACCTCTTATGCTGCAATTCTATGGCAGAACTTCTCCAGCTGCTATCTATGCTCGAGCAAGTCGGGATACCATCATGCCAGTCTCGAGCTCCAGATCGCACCTGACTCATTCGAAAGTGGGACAGTCACCAAGTAAAAGAACCACCGTTTGGTCGGTTCTTTGGTTCCAATCGCACGCGGGGCAAGTCTTCAGTTTGTGTATTGTCCAAAAGCCGAGCAGCTTGACAACTTGGCTTTTCGTAGAGATGTGGGGTAACTTCTACAGCATTTACCATGGAGGATGTTCAGAGAAGTTGTTCGGATTAATACCTGCAGCTGAGTTTCATCATCGGACGTTGAGGCAGAATACGAAATTCCACCCGTATCACCTCGGTGTCGTTGCACTACCTTTTTATGTCTGGGCCTCAGATTTATCTATCTGTTTCATTATCAATCAATCTAATAGGCAAGTAGGTGATCAGCTTTTGCCTGACACACGTCGTCGGGTCTAAGGCAAGCCGGTTTTCTCACGATGTTTTCCTTCACCATTCGAGCGAATGTTAAAGCGCGCATCGAACGAATTAATAACTAATAACTAATTCAATAAAAAATAGTATTTAACAGTTCTTAGAGTTATATTTTTTAATAGATTTTATTAGCAAAGCTACTGACATATTTTATTTGAAATAAAGGCGTCTAAAGACACATTATCAATCCATATTTCAGTGGTTATCATAACATTTCGACTTCACGCGCTTCAAACATATTTGATGGACATTCGTTAAATCATGTTGCCAACTCGATAAATGGTTACCGTACACAAGCAATTTTAATTTTATGTTTATACAATATTATCAGAACTTTATTTCGTTTTATTGTCACGATAAAATCTGCCGCTGGGCAGATTTGATTTATTACCTATTGGCCGTCATATTTAAAGGCCGGCAACGCGAGTCCTCTGACATTGAGAGTGTCAATTACGTAATATCAGATGAGCCTCCTGCCCGTTTGCCCTCTGTTCTATAAAAAAAATGGGCCGTGGGGTTCACGTACACATGTGCTGATTTATGTTGGAACCTGAGTACCAGTGACACCAGATCTGGCGTGTTCCTAGCTCAACGAATAACTATTGCAATACCATCCCTCTGCTAGAGGGAAATTTTGTGTTGTATTTATTTATGTTTTATTATAAATATTAATAGTACTTATAACCTAAGCTAATAAGATAGCTTAAATAAGATTCTATTACTATTTTATATTTATAAAACTACACTTTTTGTTTTACATCCATACTTTAGTAGGTATTTAAGACGTCTTTTAAACTACATATAATAATAAAAGTTGCAACTCATGATTTTATTTAAAAGTTGGTGATCAGCCTTCTGTGCCTGACATCAAATTTAAGCGGTCAATTTGCGATCCTATCCTCTCCTTACTAATGAAGATCTAAACTTAATTTCTTTATGTTCTTTGGACTTCGCTACTTAGTTTAATAAATAAAAACTCTAAATTGTAATCTTTAGCTGGTAGATAGTAAAAGTGACCCCAGAGCTGGGGGCTTTCCTCGCTCGTCAAGTATCGCAATAAAAATAAAATAAATCAGTGGCGATCCCGCCTTTTTTTAGGTCTAGATTCCTGTATCTGCATCATTATCATTTGGCAATCTAATAGGCAAGGTAATCAGCCTCCTGTTTCTGACACACGCCGTCGACTTATTGGGTCTAAGACAAGCCGGTTTCCACACGATGTTTTATCTTCATATTTCGAGCGAATGTTATAGAAGTTCATTGGTGCACAGCCGAAGATCGAACTTACGACCTCAGGGATGAGAGTCACACGCTAAAGCCTGAACTGCTGTAAAGTATCGCAATACAGCGAGGAAATTCTGTCATTAAAGGTACACTGCCACAAGGACTAAACTTTTTAAATTTGTTTAAATTTTCTATTTCTCAATTTTTAGTTATTATAACTATGTAGGCTAAATATTTTTTTTTTATAGAACCGGGGGCAAATCGGCAGGACGCTCACCTGATGTTAAGTGAAACCGCCGACCATGGACACTCTCAATGCCAGAGGGCTCGCGAGTGCGTTGCCGGCCTTTTAAGAATTGGTACGCTCTTTTCTTGAAGGACCCTAAGTCGAATTGGTTCGGAAATACATTAGTGGGCAGCTGGCAAATGTTAATACTGTATTTATTTGTGTTGGAATTTTATATGATTATTATTATAAAAAAGTTTTTTTTGTCTGATCGTCATGGTCAGCCCTTGCTGATGTATCCTTAAACATGTGGAGCGGACAGTCTGTCCACCGGCTTCTGTCCAGCGCCTCTCTTATAGCAGTATTGAGGACGAGTTTTTCAATTGATCGGTCCATAAAAAAAAAATCTTAATCATTTATTCATATAGGTAACACAATATACACTTATGAACGTCAAAAAAGAAATATTAAATAATGCTTCAAATTTTACAATTACTGCCAGTTCTCAAATCAAGGGCGTAGAACGGAAGAGAAGAACTGGCAATAAACTCTTCGCTACTCTTTTTAATGGCCAAGTTTTTGGTTTTACACAAAGTTTGTAAGGAGCTGCAACCATTACACCATGTTCCACATGACATCTTAAGAAATAAATAATAATAAAATTAATTAAAAACAAAGACTTGTCCTCTATCAGCAGGAGGCTTGGTGAAATAGGAGCACGCACTTACATTCTCGTGGGAACAACACACAATTTGTGTTACCAACCACAAACAGTTGGTCTTGCTAATTGACAATGTACTTTAATCTGATCTAATCATATCGTATATGCGTTGTACGCAATTCCACAAACGATTATTATGCCGTACTATGAACTGTTTATGCATTCCTTGTCTGATAAACATCATACGACGATAGCCAGACAAAAAATCATCCAAATTTATCACATTATTGTTGAGTCTGTTAGATTTTACATTATCTTCATTAGAGTACGCAGTTATATTGAATACGATAGGATTATATGCGATAGTCATTGTATAATCGGAGATCGTTAGCCGGTGTTACGTTCTTAGTATTATTATATAGCCAAGTTCACATTTCAAGGATCGTCATGCTCGCTTAAATGGCATTGCTTGTGTCCATGCGTCGGGTTGTCTCCCTCCCTAAAATATGGCGAGAGGCCGATGGATGGCCATGCGTCATACTCGTGAACGGGTGCTACTTGTGGTGACTTGACGGACGTGACGCTCTTTTCTTGAAGGACCCTAAGTCGAATTGGTTCGGAAATACTTCTATGGGCAGCTGGTTCCACATTGTGGTGGTGCGCGGCAAAAACTGCCTTAGAAATATGCTCAGTTGTGGAACGACGGACGTCGAGGTGATACGGATGGTATTTTGTATTCTTGACGTCCGATGATGAAACTCAGCTGCAGGTATTAGACCGAAGAACTCTTCTGAACACTCTCCATGGTAAATGCGGTAGAAGATGCAGAGAGATCCCACATCTCTACGCAACGCCAAGGGATCAAGCCGCACGGAAAGTGACTGGTCGTCGAAGATTCGAACCGCTCTTCGTTGAATACGGTCAAGTGGAATGAGCTGGTACTGGGGAGGTCCCGCCCAGAGGTGAGAACAGAATTCCAATCTGTATGCGGATTATTAATTTGGGAGTACTGTACTGTAGATATAGCATTATATATGATGTGGTGACTTAATATAAATTAATTAGTGTTTAGCATTTGTATACGTGAGTGAGTCAAATATTATATTATCAATTGCTTCTAAGTAACGTACCTACGGTCCGTCTACGCTCGTAGCTTGAACAAAGCGTAGCGCTTCGTAGCACGTGTATTAAATTTAAAAATACAAATACAAATTCAAAGTTTATCTTATGGTCTAAGATCCCGATATACAACGACCTTCACCGAGATGCTTATTTAATAAAACGTATTTTATATTTAATTTAATATGTCAATAAATATAATTCATATGGGTTGCCTAGCAAATTTCAGTCCAGAGTATTTTAATTAATATTTAAAAAAAATATTTTTTTAAACATTTCACCGGTATGATTATTAGATAAATTCTATACCAATCGTAAGTATGAAGCCCATAGAATATGCAAACGTTAGGTTGTTTTTAATCAATTAATTATTTATGTGTATATTTTTTATGTGACACTAAAGTATATATACATCTTTAGTAAAAAAGAAACTTATAGTGATACATATATAATACTACCCTGATTAAAAATATTGATTGAAAAAAAATTAAGAAAATTTACTACATGCAAATTATAAAAAAATTTTTTTTTAATATTAATTAAACATACTCTGGACTGAAATTTGCTAGGCAACCCATATGGATTATATTTATTGACATATTAAATTAAATATAAAATACGTTTCATCAAAAAAGCATCTCGGTGAAGGTCGTTGTATATTAATATATATATAAATTACGTGTCACGTTGTTTGTCCGCTATGGACTACTAAACTACCGAATCGATATCAATCAAATTTGCACACCGTGTGTAGTTTGATCCAAAAAGTTGGAGTCTGTTACAAGTGTCGGTGAAGGTGAAGTCTGGAACTTCAAATCGGGAACATAACTAACTATATGTTACGCTCTTCTAATAGATGTTTATTGGAAATTCCATCCCACACTTCATCCTTCTTAGGCAATTCATTTACGATCTCCGCCATTAAGTTGTGGAATACGCTGCCTGACTCCGTACGATTGGCATCCTCTCTGTCATCTTTTAAAACTCTTCTGTATAATCATTTCTTAACCTTATCCTATCCTCATCAATTGTTGACTTGTATAATTCTTATGTTTCCTTTTACATCACTATTTGCTGTTCATGTATTTGTAAGATTACCTTTTAAGTTTTTAGTTTGTTATTAATTTTTCTTTTTGTATTACTTTAGATTAAGGATTCTGCACTTCTCGCACGCATGTTTCTTTTTTTTTTTTTTAGTTTTTATCTTAACTAGGGTTGCCTGGAAGAGATCGCTTATTAGCGATAAGCCCGTTGCATCCCTTATAATTTTTATGTATTGTGTTTCTTTTATTTGCAACGAAGTGTAAAAAAATAAAAAATAAATAAATAAATAACATCCTAGGACTAGACCAACTAGAGTGGCATTATTATCTGAACGTAATGTTTGGTTTGAGACCTACATTACCAGTGGGCTCTTCGAGTGCCAACTCAAAGCTAAATCCTCCTACAATCAAATTCTTAATCGAAAATAATCTCTTAAAATCAAAACATCACGCGACCTCACAATGTTGCCAACTATTAAATATTTACGTAAATAGCTTATAAATTAGCTAAATCTTTCGATGCCGACAACATTTGTTCTTGAAGAACTTCCGAACAATCAGGCAATTGCCCAGGATACCTGCAGCTGAGTTTCATCATCGGACGTCACGGCACAATACAAAATTCCATCCGTATCACATTGACGTCCGTCGTTAAACTGAGCGTTTCTTAAGGCAATTTCTGTCGCGCATCACCTCTATGTGGAACCAGCTGCAAACTGAAATATTTCCGAACCAATTCGACTTAGAGTTCTTCAGGAAAAGAGCGTACCAACTCTTAAAAGGCCGACAGCGCGCACGAGCCTTTTGGCCGTGCGAGTGTCTATGACACAAGAGCGACTCGTCCTAGAAAGATATTAGAGTGACTCATGGCCATTTGTAATACCTTTTCAGAATCCCTATTAAATACCCCAAAACTTGTAATACAGGGTCACTTTTCGGTAGAGTATTTTTTTTTTCACAGTGGGGTCCGAAGTTAACAAGTTTTGATTTGAAAAAAAATTATATCGTATAACTTAATATTATCTTTATTACACTCAATAAACAACTATAAATAGTATGTCTAACGCAAGAACTCATCAGTACCAATCTAGTGGATAATATGAAAACGATACAGGTTATAGATTTTTTCAAATTGTAATAAGAATTAGTAAAAAAAAGTCAATTTTCTTATGAAAACGCAAAATAAATTATAACTCTGCAAGGGTTGAGCTTAGAGACCTTCCGTAGAACAATTTTTTGCAGCTGATGACCTCATCTATCCCTTATTTGCGTTTGATCCACGACTTTTTGACCACCCAGTATACTTTGTTATATTTTTTGTATATACTGTGCTTTGTTTATGTTTGAATGTGTATTCCGTTTTTGGCTTTTGTGTACAATGTAAATTTTTGGATATTGTTTAGTGAGTAGCTGGAATACTGTTGAGCAAATAAATAAAATAATTAAAATGATTTAATTATTATTGTTATCTGACGTCATGCCTTGTCACAAGATGTCGCGTGACGTTTGCATGCGTCATGTGTGCTTATTTTAAGCGTCGTGTAAATAGCATGTGTCGCTCGTCAACATTTTATGTTTAAACCCAAAAGTTACTGGGTCATCTGTATATCGAAACTATGAGTTTATTTACTTAAAGGAAGCTGTTATATATTTTATGTTTCAAAATTACATTAACGCACTTATATTTTATTGTATGTTGTGTCGTGTTTTGTTATATGTTGATAAATCCCGTAAGCAAATTGCAGACATATTTGTGTGTTGTATATATAATTCTTTGTTTTTAATTTATTTTATTATTATTGATAAACTTTGGATTACTTAATAAGTCATGTGTGGAGTAATGGTTGCAGCTCCATACAAACATTGGGTAAAACAAAAAACTGGGCGATTAAAAAGAGTGGCGGAGAGTTTATTGCCAGTTCTTCTCTTCCGTTCTACGCCCTTGATTTGTCCAGTAAATGTAAAATTAGAAGCACCCTATTGTGTTACCTATTGAATAAACGATTTTAACTATGACTTTATCAAATAATTATTAGCCTTTCAGTGTCAGTCAAACGCCTCAGCGTGCGACTCTCATCCCTGAGATTGTAGGTTCGAACCCCAGCAGTGCATGTCAGGCACAAAAGGTTTTAAAAACCAATCACTAAACAGATAGATACATAAAATACTGTAGTGCTCTTTGCCTGGCACAAGTCGCCTACTATAGTAATTTTCACTATATTTTCCACCGTACAAGCAGGTGCTACATTTGCATATTCGTTTGTTTGTGAGCTCAGACTTATTAAGGTCATTGCACTTAGAGAATTTAGCAAACGTAGAGCCTAAATAGATTAGTTATCTAATTCTATCAATATCACATGAAACCTGCTTTTTTAAAGTCGGCTGAAAACATCAGACCACCTGTTTCAAGAATATTCGTTGCGGATATTTCTGGCGCGGTATCTCCTTCGCTATAAATGAAAGTACCTGCCGTGTTCATGCATCGTCGAGTAGTTGTTTCCCTGGGATATTTCTATACAATACTTTTTTAAACAAAATTTTTTTTTTTATTACGTTGTAAAAGGTGTGGAGATAGGATTATCGCCTTGGTTATAAATCTATTGGATAGAAGAAAAGAAAAGAGAGAAATAAAAAGGAGAAAAAAAGAAAAAAAGAAGAATAGAAAGGAACTAAGATTTTAAACAAACATAAATATTGATAACTAAGAAACAGGATAACATTATTCCCATGATCTACACAATAGCACAAGATTGGGAGGAGATAGGGACATTTCTACGAGAAATAGGGATATGGAAAGATGGCGAAGAAAAAACAACAGGATTTTTTTTCCAAAAAAGAATTACTAAAAAATGCACTTGGATTTCTCCCGGACAGTACATAAACAAAATAGATTTGTATATTACCGTGCCTGATAAATGCATGTCAAACCTGGTCACACTCTGATAAACAAGAAAACAAAACAAGAGTATGTCAAAATAGTACCATACCATACCATACCATACGAACTAGAAGAAATCAATGACATGATAAAGTTAAGAAATGCTGTATTATTATATTTACTATACATAGTACATACAGTGGGGAGTATAAGTTTTATCCAGTAGGTACCGGTACTGTATAAATCCCAATCGCGACATCTCACACAATTGATCATCGAAATGTTAACAAGTCAGGATTTTTGTCTAATTTACAGAATACCAGTGCTGGAATGCCTCAGGAAGGTTTCTTTATCGCATCTTATCTCTCACCGAGTATTAATAGGCAGAAAGAAAAGTTATTTTAGAATATTAACAAAAAATATACAATAGAGGATTTCTGTATTGATAGTAAACGTAATAGGATAGGAGCCAGGATCTTACGACACGCCCAGAGGACATTTATTGCAGCCCATGGGCACCAATTTTATAATTCCCTTCCTTAAATGTTTGATGAACTGTATATCATTTTCTAGTAAAAGCTTAGACGGTTAAAAAGCAATCTCCGGGTAGCGTAGACCTTACCTTCAGGTATCTTGATAGGTGTGCCAATATTCAGCTGTTGAAGCCTCGCCAGCGCAGCCTGCTGCAACGCTCTCCTCTCCACCTCGCTGAGGGTCAGAAGGCTTGTATCCGTAAGCCTCACGCAGCGCCCGGCGCCATCTGTCCAGCAACAGCTGCCCTGCACAACGCGTCACGTCATCAAACTGAACAGGCCACACATCTTTATTTTCTATTACGATTTCTACTATGTTATGGCCTCAGGATGAGACAAATATTATAGATAACTAGTGGACCCCACAGACGTTGTCCTGCATGATATTTCAAGCGATTAGGTTATTAAACAAAGTATGAAAGTACCGACTGCAGCGCCATCTGCCGGGCTGATTTGTGAATCTAAACCATTCCCAGATCCCCTTGAACACACACAAAAAATTTCATCAAAATCGGTCCAGTCGTTTGAGAGAAGTTCAGTGACATACACACTCACAGAAGAATTATATATATAAAGACTAGTGGACCCGACAGACGTTGTCCTGCATGATATTTCAAGCAATTAGTAAAGCAAAGTATGAAAGTACCGACTGCAGCGCCATCTGGCGGGCTGATTTGTGAATCTAAACCATTCCCAGATCCCCTTGAACACACACAAAAAATTTCATCAAAATCGGTCCAGTCGTTTGAGAGAAGTTCAGTGACATACACACTCACAGAAGAATTATATATATAAAGACTAGTGGACCCGACAGACGTTGTCCTGCATGATATTTCAAGCAATTAGTAAAGCAAAGTATGAAAGTACCGACTGCAGCGCCATCTGGCGGGCTGATTTGTGAATCTAAACCATTCCCAGATCCCCTTGAACACACACAAAAAATTTCATCAAAATCGGTCCAGTCGTTTGAGAGAAGTTCAGTGACATACACACTCACAGAAGAATTATATATATAAAGACTAGTGGACCCGACAGACGTTGTCCTGCATGATATTTCAAGCAATTAGTAAAGCAAAGTATGAAAGTACCGACTGCAGCGCCATCTGGCGGGCTGATTTGTGAATCTAAACCATTCCCAGATCCCCTTGAACACACACAAAAAATTTCATCAAAATCGGTCCAGTCGTTTGAGAGAAGTTCAGTGACATCACACTCACAGAAGAATTATATATATAAAGATAATCCCCGGCAGTACAGTTTTTTGACGTTCATAAGTGTCAATGTGTTTCCTATATGAATAAATGATTTTGACATTTGTATACAACACTTAAAATAATAAACGGCTCAAGTATTTCCTCCAACTTCGATTTTGTTCCCTTTGAAGAGACTCTTCAATGACTGTCACTGCCGGTGACCATAGAGCAGCCCTGCGATTCTGATAAACAATAAACTACAAGCTCCCACCTTTTCAGAATGCCAAATCATAAAATGACTGCTTCACGACTGATTTTAGAGCGACCGCCGATGCGAAAACCGCTGTGTGAGTTCGAAAAGTGAGTTACAGAATCGCAGGGCTGGTGCTTTCCTGGCTCAACGAATAAGTATCGCAATACAGCGAGGAAATGCTGCCAGCGTTAAAGGTACTCTGCCACAGGGACCAAACTTTTGAAATTTGTTTTAGTTTTGTTTATATTCATTTTTATTATTGAAGTTATACTTCTTTAGGCGCGTTATGAAAAATTGATGAGAGTGAAATTTTACAATGCGCGCGCACAACACAAAATTAACACAATGAAGTTGCCCACGGAAGATGCTACGGGCATTGGACATAATTTGAAAACAACATTCGAATAATAATAGAATTTATGTTACACTTAATGTAAGAGAATAATAATAAATATTTATTTAATTTTTCAAATGTAAACTGAACTTTATTGACTATAATTTCCTTTTCCAGTCTTTGATTATTTAATTGTAATTAATTATTTGCAAATTCAAAAACTATTTTTAATAACGCCAAAGAAGTATAACTTCTTACGCGCGTACATAAGTACACGCACCCATTTTTTACTATGTAGGTTAAGAAAATATTAAATACTATATATTTGATTGTTATGATTACTTATAAATAAACGTATACAGCAGTTTATTCAAGACATAATGATTAAATTGACAGTAACTTATGAGGATTACAACGATCGTTACTTTTTAATATAGTGATTTTGTTCTTTGATCTCGAGCGATAGACACGTGGGTGAGACATCCTGTCTGGACAAATTAATACTAATGCATACGCTGTATTTAGTGGCCCTTGTCACGTTGAATGTAGTAGCGAGTTTGACATCCGAAAAAAAAGTAGGAAATATATTAAACTAGCAGACCGGCCAAGCGTTGCTGTGGCTAAGGTTTTTGTTATATTACATAGAAGTAAACTATTCAAGGGAAACAGTAGGAGAACACCAGTCATGGGTACCACCATGCTTTATTGGTGGTTATGCCATTAAACTGTAGCTTATGTGAGGCGTTGGTACTTTCAACATAGCGCCGTCTGTTAGAATTGTGACTATTAAATAATAAACAAATATTTTGCAATAAAATAATATTGCGGGTATAAATTGAGATACAAAGCATCCTATCTTTTAAGTTGGATCAAACTACACACGGTGTGCAAATTTGATTGATATCGGTTCGGTAGTTTAGGAGTAGCGGACAAACAACGTGACACGTAATTTATATATATTAAGATATATATTGTATTTAAGATGTCATGTGGAACATGGTGTAATGGTTGCAGCCTTACAAACGTTGTGTAAAACAAAAAACTTGGCGATTAAAAAGAGCGGCGGAGAGTTTATTGCCAGATCTTTAATAAAAATTTAGGGGTGGACCACCATTAACATTTAAGGGTTTGAAAGATATTAGCCGTTTCTCAGACTTACTGAATATGCTTAAAATTTTTTATAAGAATCGGTCGAGCCGTTTCGGAGGAGTATGGGAACAAACATTGTGACCCGAGAATTTTATATTTGGCAGTTTGTGTAATAGTTGACACTAATCAATATTTTATGACAAAAATTAATATTATTATTAAGTATTTTTTTATTTGATGGAAAATAAAATTATAGTTTAGGTGCAATAAAACTCAAGTGTGTAACTTTGGATATTCGACACGGCTAGATTATTTCTTATATTTTGAATCAATAACATCTTTATTTTATAAACAAGTTCGGCCTTCTGTCTGATATAGGTATATGTCATATTTGGATATGAGATCATGCTGTTTTCTTCACGATGTTTCACCGTACGAGGTTTAGATTCGCACATAGAAAGTTCATTAGTGCACTGCCGGTAATCGAATCTACGACCACGGGGATGAGGCGCTGAGGCCAGTAGATCAACTCTGCTTTTGGTATTGGAAAATTTGTACCGAATGAATTCTTTTAATTACTTGTGTATAAGGAAATAGAAAATTTCACACAAAGAAAATATACCTACTTTTAGTGAAAGACATTTTCAAGAATCGAAGCGGCAAAAATTCGACAAATCACGTGTTCATTGTGTTAATTATAAAACTCTCTCTTAGTAGCATTACAATTATTTAAAACTATTATAAGAGAAAAAGGTGATTCAGATAAAATATATTTGTCTTCAACCTACGCATTATAATTTTAATCTATACTTTTTTATTCGCTCGGTGTTGCCAAAATTTAATTGAATGTCAAATACACCAAAATAATGTTAAAAGCACAATTCACGGAATTTAGTTTTTGGTTTAAGCAATTATGTGTTATTTATTTAATATTTCATGGTATTTTTGATAAATGAAACGTGCTTCGGATAGATCCTTCCAAGCTGTCCGTGATAAAATTTAATTCTACATATCGGGCTTATGTGCTCAACAATCTTTAATTAGAATCTCTACATACCTCTGTTCACACATAAAATAAGTACTATATTTTATTTATTGAATAACATTATATTGTCGGTTTTTTTTTTTTTTTTCATTTTTTTATGTAATAGGAGGCAAACGGGCAGGAGGCTCACCTGATGTTAAGTGATACCGCCGCCCATTGACACTCACAATGCCAAAAGGCTCGCAAGTGCGTTGCCGGCCTTTCAAGAATTGGTACGCTCTTTTTTTGAAGGACCCTAAGTCGAATTGGTTCGGAAATACTTCAGTGGGCAGCTGGTTCCACATAGTGGTGGTGCGCGGCAAAAACTGCCTTAGAAAACGCTCAGTTGTGGAACGACGGACGTCGAGGTGATACGGATGGTATTTTTTTTTTGTTTTGACGTCCGATGATGAAACTCAGCTGCAGGTATTAATCCCAATAACTCCTTTGAACACTCTCCGTAGTAAATGCGGTAGAAGATGCAGATACACCCCACATCTCTACTCAAGGCTTATCAAGCCGCACGGAATATTTTCCCAGAGAATACGATGCTTAATAGACAATCTGTGTCGTCACCAGTCCCGTAAATCGTAACAATGACGTCATCGAGCACGTCACGTCAAAGTGTCAATAGGATATGTCATCACCAGAGTTCATACGACATGTATTAGTATAACGCGTTTTTATCGTCAAAACACAATATTTTTGTTTTAGCTACAGTCATCAGCAGTGTTGGCTTAGTGGTTTCACCGTGCGACTCTGCAGCTTGCTTACAACATTTGGAACTAGGTTCCAATAAATCTAAAAACAAGACACCATCAAAAATTAACAATATATAAGGCAGTTTTACTGCACTCGCGAGCCCAATGGCATTGGGAGTGTCCATGGGCGGCATCACTTATCACCAGATGAGCCTGTTCCATAAAAAAGTACCGTCTAGCTCAATTATTGCTTTTATAGCGTGAGCGAGTATTTAGACCATAAGTTTAACAATTATAAATGACTTAACTTCTTTTTTGACATTATGTTAATGTTCTTAATATATGACATTGCAAAAAATTTATATGACATTTGCATGCCTATGGCTGATTGTGCGGATTTTTCTTGTTGTTCGATCTAATTGTACCACTATCTTGGCAAATAAACGATGTATTATTACCTATGGAGGGTACTCAGGGTTACTCTACGCGATCGAATTAAAACTGATGAGATCCGTAGAAAGGAAAGTCACCGACATGGCTAAAACTGGATGGGGCAGATTGCCCCAAGAACCGATTGGGCTTGAAAGTCCTGGAATGGAGGCTGAGTACCAGTGGGCGAAGCGTTGAACAGCCTCCCACTAGGTGGACATATGACCTGATGAAGGTGGAGCGAAGGCGTTGGATGAAGAGTGCAGGGAACCAGTCGTGGAAGCTTAAGGAAGAGGCTATTGTCCAACAGTGAACGTCAACAGACTGAATAGTTGTACAATCGTAAGTTCGCATATTCTGCCACACACAATGGCGCGCAAATTTGTCTTAAGGAATTATACATTATTAGTCATATGAATTGGTCAGTTCTTATATTATTTGTATCGTACATATCATATCATACTTTATTAAATTTATATCAACTACAGCGTCTCACGCAAATAATCATTTATTGAATAGTACATTTTGTTCAAAAGTAATACACCAAGTCGCTTTTTAAAGATCGGAAGATCTTTTAATTCTTTTGGTAAATTATTGTAAACCTTAATTGCCATACAAAAGGTGTTTTTCTGAAACAGTTCCAGATAAAAAACGAATGAACCCGCTACTTATGCGTCGCTATATTTGATACAAATTTCTAATGGAGACACGCCCACATCTCGAGCTCTTAATAATAAATAAAATCATTATAACAAGCTAAAACTTATGATGTTTTCAAATAGCAGTAACTAATAGGCCCGGCGTCGACAAATGTGTCAATAAGCATATTTCCGGGAACCATAACAGTCAGACGATATAATATTTTGCTGATAGAAATGTTGTTTGGCACACGTTATGACCGGAAGCGATTTTTAGTCTTCGTTATGTTCACGTACGAGAAATATGTTTTTTTGGATTTTACGTTTTTTAGTTAAAATCTAAAAAACTAAACAAGCAAATAAATATACAGTAATTACAATTGTATATTTATTATTTATTTCCTTATGAACATAAAATGCTTCTAATTTTACATTTACCGACAGTTATCAAGGGCGTAGAACGGAAGAGAAGAACTAGCAATAAACTGTCCGCCACTCTTTTTAATCGCCAAGTTTTTTGTTTTACACAACGTTTGTAAGGAGCCGCAACCATTACACCATGTTCCACATGACATCTTAAGTAATAAAAATTTAAAAAGTTTGGTTCTTGTGGCGGTGTACCTTTAAATCCTAATATATAGGAGGCCTTTACCCGACAAAGGGTTCCGATTAATAGTACTGAAGCAAGCAAGGATATTAGGATAACATGAAAAAAAATGTATCTAACCAATCGAAGCTGCATAATCTACTTTTGTAATGATTGGAACTCTAACGGGCATTTATTATTATTATAACTGTACGAACCAAGGTATTTTGCTTACTTAGGCTTTCTTAGTTTTGTAAGCACAGTATCACTAACACTTAACCCCATGCGGTATGGGTTCTAGTGTTAGTGATAGTGCGGTGATTAAACGGTATTCGCATTTCTGAAATTAGAGTCTTTTAAGCATAGAATGAAATCATTTTTTTAAGCACTATATATTCTTGCACTTTTGCCTGCCTATGTACGAGTCAAGGCTATAAATTTTGTTCACTCAGGCTTTCTTACTTTTACAAGCGTGGCGATTACCTAAATATATTATGGGTCGACGAAGCCAGACTCGAATTGGTTGAGTCTGGCGTACCAATTCATAAAAGGCAACGCACTCGCGAGCCCGCTGACAATGAGAGTGTCCATGGGCAGAGGATAAGTGAAAGATGAGCCTCCTGCCCGTATACCCCCTGTTCTATAAAAAAAGACTCTTCAACATTTACTTGACATTCGGTTCATAGCAGTTGTCATTTAATTATTGCATATTTATTGATGTACAAGTGGTTAATTATAGAGTAAAACTAAAAGTCTCTAATATTTAAAGCACCCCGATGACTCAGAAACAGTACAATAACCACCAAGAATCACCAAGTAACAGCTCAGTATTATATTTTTCCAGTATATATTATATTCGCTTGTCTCTTAAACCATAGAGCGAGCGGTCAGGAACGTAGCATCGTTATTCGCGGATTTATAGGTGTGAGAAATTATTTGCCCATTTGTTCAAAACTAATGTGGAATGCGGCTTAAAATCGATTGTATACGTATGGTTTTGTTTATAACAATATTTAAAAAATATGTTATATATATGTTCTATAAATATATTAAACGAAAAAAAATCAGTGGCGCTACCTTTTTACGTCTGGGATATCTGAATCATGATCATTTGTCAAGCTAACGCCCGAACCCAATAATTAATCCACAATCTCAGATTGTTTTCAATCCGTATTACAGACCGTGACAGTCAATCGATCTCCTATCTGCATCCCAATAACCAAACCCAACGAAGACAATCCATTTTTGGCGACGGATAAAATGCTCTTTGTCGTTCCATTTTACCGATTTTTTACTCATATTTGATAATCAACATAAACTAAATAAAGTAAATAAAACCGTACAAATAACATTAAAATATACATGTGTATGTTTAAAACATAACAAACAGTTTTTTTAATTATTTAAAAAACTGGTGTAAGTTAAAATTTGTTAAAATAATTAATTTGTCATTTTCATACAAAGGTCTATCCACAGACACCGATACGACCTCCCATGGATAGCGTGTATCGACAGATGGCTATTACAGTCCGTCGATTGGTTATTGGCACACTTGTTACAACATTTGGATTATGATTACTATCGCAGATGGTGGATTATGGATTGAGATAGGTTATTGGGTTCGGGCGAAAGGCAAGTAGGTGATCAGTCTCCTGTTCGACACGCGCCACGAGAATTCAGGTATAAACAAAGTCAAAGTCAAAATAACTTCATTGATATAAGTTTGTTTACCTACACTTATGAACGTCAGAAAAGAAGTTAAATTAATTCTAAATTTATATTTACTACCAATTCGGAAGGGCGTAGAGCGGGCAAGAAGAACAGGCAAGAAACTTTCCGCCACTCTTTTGAATCGCTAAGTTTTGAGCCATACAAATTGTTTGAACTGGAGCAAATCAATCCCAAGGAATAGGATCATTTAAATAATCGTCAGATTTATAAAAAGCTTTATTGATTAATTTACGTTTAAGGTTTATGGTTTTTTTATCGTTATAGGACATTGGACGGCAGCGCAGCCTCACTGTAGAATGTCATTTATTGTTTTACGTAATTTTTTTATTTCAGCTATTCTTCTTGAATTCTATAGTCGTATTTTTAATTAGACGAAGCCAACTGACAGTAGCTAATGTCACTTTGTAAAATAACGTCGCCATATTTAAAGTAATAGTGATACGTTCAGTTCGTGTTCAATCAGATGAATGATCAATTTATTTTATTTATTTTAATAGTTAATCATTTTCAAACTATAAAATAATATTTTTTCTATTTTAAAATTGTATAAAAGTGCTCTGATATAAGTTAGGTACTAGTACTATGTCACTACAATCAGTTTTTTGACGGCTTATTACAAAGCGGGGCGTGGTGACTAGTGCCATCACCAACCATTAATTCAGGAGTTTCTTCAATCATTCACTTTGTCACAACACTATTTTTATTTCATTAAAAACTAACAACACCGTAAACGTCAGTTGACTCCGTCTAATTAAAAATACGACTATATTTTAAATTGAGCTTTAATCAAATCGTAGCAGGAAGTTGAATCCGTAGTAACTTGCTACGATCATGCTACGTCGTAGGGGTACATACGTAAGTATTGTAACTATGTAGCGATCGTGTGTTTTTTATTAAATATTTGAAAATTGTTCTTTAGAAGTAAAATAAATGACTGATTAGAGACCTATTTTAAATAATATTATTTGAAGACATTTAATTCAAATTTAATTAAAATATATCATTGAAAATTATATAAATAGAAAATTAAAACAAATTTCAAAAGTTTGGTCCCTGTGGAGTATCTTTAACGCTAACAGTATTTCCTCGCTGTATTATACTCATTCGTGGAGCGAGGAAAGCTCTGACCAGCTCTGGGGTCACCGGTACTATCTACCAGGCACCATCTTAAATCTTTAATTAGCGCGTGCACATTAGAACAACATTTAGAGTTTTTTATTTTATTTATGAACAATCACTTTTATCCAATTTGTTTCATAATCTAAAATGTTTAAAAAAATCTTTGAATTAAAATTTAAATGACGGGCCAAAACTAATATAGTCGAAGGTTTTCATTTATAAAAAATTAATAAATCAGTGGTGCTACAACCTTTTTAGGTCTGGGCCTCAGATTCTGTATTCTGTATGTGTTTCATGATCATTTGTCAATCTAATAGGCAAGAGCAGCCTCCTGTGCCTGACACACGCCGTCGACTTTTTGGGTCTAAGGCAAGTCGATTTCCTCACGATGTTATCCTTTACCGTTTGAGCGAATGTTAAATGCGCACATAGACCATCCATTGGTGCACAGCCGGGGTTCGAATCTACGAACTCAGGGAAGAGAGTAGCACCCAATATTAGTAGATTCGAGCCCAATGGACTTTCTTTTTAAGTGCGCATTTAACATTCGCTCGAACGGTGAAGGAAAACATCGTGAGGCAATCGGCTTGCCTTAGACCCAAAAAGTCGACGGCGTGTGTCAGGCACAGGAGGCAGATCACCTAGTTGCCTATTAGATTGACAAATAATCATTAAAAAGATACAGAAATCTCAGGTCCAGACCTAATTATACAGGTATACTTCGCAAAGAAAATATTCTAGATTTATTTTTACTACTTTTAAAAATCAAGCAATAAACTTTCAATTCTTTTAAATAACCAAGCTTTTTGTATTGCAAGATAATGCACGTTTGAATGAATTTAATCATTATTAAAAAGCTTAGCCTCTATGAGCAAGGTATTGTAAAATACGACCACACTCATAGCGGGAAAACCCCATGCGTTATATGTTACGATTAACGATATTTATGATCTATACCAAGATATACAATTTACTACAGAATAATACTTCTTTATGACTTTTATATTAATAAATATTCTTACGAACAGTATTTTATTTATTTATAAAAGCTTGCGCACACACATTGCTACAAGAAAAATAAAATACGATATTTAACGTGACAAGCCTATAATGGCAAACGTTAATACACGAAGAGATATTAAAAATTTTTTTATGAAAACTAAACGAAAATCGATTTCAATGTGTGAGAGAAGCAACTATAGATAACCAGACCTAGATCGTTTATCAGAATGCTCAATCTGGATATCGGTGAGTTTTAGCAAAACGCGTTCTTCTGAAAAAGGGCATCTAATGGGTACGCGAAATTTAGTTTAAATTGTTAAATATCTTAAATGCAAACGATGTATCAATTAATTTTATACGATTCTCTAATGACAACATCTTAAAGTACGCTAGCCTAGTTTCGAATGTTGGCAGCTCTTTTTATAAAGACTGGAGAAAACTAGATGCATGATTTGTAATATCGTAATTTTATTACAATGTTCTGAGTGTATGACCTATTTCTAATTTGATTTGATCCTTTAATAATATATTATACTAGCCGATCCGGCAAACGTCGTTTTGCCATGTATATCATTTATAATAAAAAAATAGGGGTTGATCGTAGAGGGTTGAAAATTAGGGGTTGTATGTATTTTTTAATTCTGTAACATAAAAAAAATAAAAAATAAAATTTTATCCATAAATAAAAAATAAAAATTAGGGGTGGACTACCCTTAACATCTGGCGGGCTGATTTGTGAATCTAAACCATTCCCAGATCCCCTTGAACACACACAAAAAATGTCATCAAAATCGGTCCAGTCGTTTAGGAGGAGTTCAGTCACATACACACGCACACAAGAAATATATATATTAAGATTCGGAAACAACAAATATACAATAAAACAAATAACGACTGACCTGAGGTGTCCAGGCAGCGGCGGCACGGCTGGAAGACCGACTCCTCGTCCTCCACAGCCGCTTGCTGACAGTCTGTACCACGCTGCTGGAAGACCGTGACTTCTGCATGCCACCTGCGGAAGTCGTTGATGTACTTCTACCCAAAAGCGATGAAAACAACGAGTGCGATTGAGATGGAGATGTCGGGGTAGTTGCCACGGACGCGAATTGTAACTCCTTATACGTAAGGATCCACGCTTCATCGGTCTGGACGCCTTTGTTCAGTCCATCATCATCTACATCACTGGGCACACGCGGTTTTATATTACGAAGGTTTTGATCATAGTTAATACGCTTAAAACGATCCGTTTTATCCGAGTCAACGCTTTTTTTCCGCGCCATTTTCAAGTATAGTTTTATTTTGTCACTCACGGATTGTGACACGTCGTCGTGGTCGACGCTAGAGCGGCGTCGCGGTCGCCTCTCTGGCGGAGGGCTAGTCGGACTAGTTGGGGATGTGGGAGCTTCTAATTTCTCACGGTAAGCTTTTTCTAAATCTTGTAACACTTCTTCCGGTATTGGATCGGTTTGCGTGCCGATATCAGAAGATGCTCTCTCCTCCTGCGACTCACTAACAACTTCGATGAGAGGCGGTGGTGACATTGGAGGTGGATAATCCTCATCACCGTAAGGATCGTACACATTTCTACCCCTAAAATGACTCCGCGAACTGGATGCACTGAACACGCACGCACCACTAAATCCTCCCCCACTGCTTCCGTTTCCTCCACTTCGTCCTCCTCTGTATGCTTTCGTTTTCCGAAGATCATGGTACAAGTTTCTTAAGAGATTCCTATCGCTTAACAAATCTTGAACAGAATGGTTACTGTTCGACTCTCGACTATAATATCGACTTAGATGTTCTTTGAGAACTCTTTGGGCGGGATCTGTGTCTGAGTCAGCCGGGGCGGTTTCTGACTGCCTTTTAAGGTAGCTTCGTAGCGCTCTTACAAGCTCTTCGTGTTCATTCCTTGGAGTCGGACTTTTATCCTCCTCTAATCTCAGGTACTTTTGTAATAAATCTACTAGAACTCCTTCATCATTGTCTCTAGGTGCAACTTGTGGACTAGCTTTCTTTGTATTGGCATTAAATGCCCCATTGGACGGAGTAAAGCTTGTTGAGGGCGGTGGCGCAGCGAAGAAATCCCGCCTTAATTTGGCGATATCAAACCGGCCACCTGATGTGTGTGGAATAAAAAGCTCTGTCGGCCTTATGGGGGCCGGCACATCGTCAGACGGTGACCTCGCTCGCACAGATCCACCTCGAGGACGTTTCTTGCGTCGAGGTCGAGCTACAACTCCAGGGTATGAGCTCTTCCTCCACAACAAGAACCTCGGCTCTTTCTGACACATCTCTTGGAAGTAGGCCTCTATACGCGGGATGTCCTCCTGCCTGTTTTGGGCTCCTTCGGGGATGAGCCGGCGGCCGGCATCGGCCATGTACTTCCAGGTCTTGCGCGTGAGGAGCCATCGTTCGCGCGGCTTCTCGCGGCGTCGCACGGTCTTGGCCATGAAGTCGGCGTCGATGCGCGCGGGACGGCGCTCCATGCCGGCGGTCAGCGCGCGTGGTCCATGCGCCGCATTTCTCCTCGGCGTGCGCACCTGCCCGCCCGAAACTGAGCGTTCCACAGCACTACAGAATATTATGCCCGGAATAGACGTCCGGTAATAGAGCGGCCGTGAACTGAATATAGGGTGGTCTCGCGCGGTGCTCGGCGCGCACTGCGAGCAGCGTAAACAAATGTGCGCCCACGCAGCGGCCGGCGCGCGTCGCCCGCCCCCCATCCCCTTTCCTTGACCTATGGTGACAACTTTCCTCACCTGTCGTTACAACTAGTCAGGGCTAGCCCTTGGCGTAAAGATGCCATAAATAATTCGAGTCGTCTACACGTTTTAGATCTTCAGCCAACTTCCTTGGACAATTTTCGATTATTAGAACCGATAGGTTACGAATATGAGCTGTGATGTAAGCCAAGAATTTCATAATATTATTTATTAGTTAATGTTACATCTTGTGTAATTATATCGTTTAAATTTAAACTGAGTTTGATAGAAAACTGTGTTTCTTTAAGTGTAAATCGACGACTATTTTCTTAATTTTCTTGGAGGTTGATGCTAAAATTCTATCACAATAACTCAGAGCATGAAATTCCTTGGACGAAAACCAAATTCCGATTAAATTTAGGAAGACAATAGCAACAGTGGGCTAATTAAAATTGTCGTTTGCTTTATATTTAGCTCAGTAAAATATATCATTTAATAAATAGATATTACAACTTTAAAATTTAAACCATCGCAATAGCCGTTCTTATACAATCTATTCAGATTTATGTCTTAATAAGCTGTTTTTACACGCTTTATATTAGCTTCACCTGTATGTATGTATGTAACCGACTCCTTCGGACTCGATTTTGGCCCATTTTAAACGGACAGATTTTATTCAAATATTGCGCACCTGTCAAAGATCGATGACAATGCAATAAAAAAAAATTAACTAAAAAATAAATAATAGTTTAAAAAAACTAAAAAACACGCTTTTAAAGCATATCAAACTAAAAAGTGAAAAATAATTCCTAATTTAGGCTGAAAATGGTAATGAACAAAAAATACTGGTATTATTGTGAAAAAGCGTGGGGCGCTCTGTGCCATATTCTATAGATTAACCCACGCTTTTTAGTTTGATGTGCTTTAAAAGCGTGTTTTTTTGTTTTTTTAAACTATTATTTATTACTATACTAAGACGGTGTAATCGTCTTTCAACCCTATGTTACCAACGCATCCATATCTGCGTGTTACATTTTTGGACATGTAAGACCCAGAAAGTCTAGAAAATCTCATCGTGACTGACAGATTGGAGGGCAACAGACCTCGATGCCGATCCAGCCGAGGCCAAGATAAGATCAAGTAAAGGTTCTTACAGGTCTTACCAGGCGCAGAGGCTTGCCGAAGACAGGGCAGAGTGGAAGTGCGGTGCCACTAACACTACTTTCAGAAGTGCGACTGAAGAAAAAGAATCTGTTATTCATAATTTAACGCTCATTGGTCTAGTAGTTAGTACCCCTGACTGCGAATCCATGGGTCCCGGGTTCGATCCCCGGCTGAGACGAACATCGATGTGATGAGTATTTGGTGTTGTGCTTAGGTCTTGGGTGTTTAAATATTTATTTATATGTCTATCTAACTATAATATGTATGTATATCCGTTGCCTAGTACCCATAACACAAGCTTCACCAGATTAACATGGGACTAGGTCAATTGGTGTGAATTGTGCAATTAAAAAAATTAAAAAAAAAAAATTACATACGTCAGAAAGTCCGCCATTACTTCATGTGCCCACAGCTAGAACTGACCTTCTGAAAAGGGCTCATATGATTCGGTGTATTAAATTAGCTAACGAATTACATAGGTTAACGGACCTTTTTCATAGTCTGTTGAGTGAACTGGCAAAAGTTCTATTATTTGTTAGTGCCTATAGTAGTAATTAAATGTTGTATTTTTTATTATATAATTTTCTTTTTCCTAATTAAATTCGTATGTTTGTTTGTCTGTTTCGTAAGAATTGGTACGCTCTTTTCTTGAAGTCCCAAAGTTGAATTTGTTCGGAAATACTTCAGTGAGCAGCTGGTTCCACATAGTGGTGGTGTGCTAAAACTGCCTTAAAAACGCTCAGTTGTGGAACGACAAAAGCGGCGACGGCTATTGCATCACTCCAGGTGCTTTTAACGCTTCAGTAAACCTCAATGCAAGGTGTAATACCACTAGTGTGGAATTTAGGGAATATGTTAGGTTGTATTCAAATAATTTCAAAAAAGATTGCAAAACTGCAAAGTCTCAATATTTAAGTTCAAAAATAAAAAATAGCATGGATAAAGTAAAAGCTACCTGGAAAATAATAAATGAAGAATCAGGTAAAACGTCTGACAAACGAACTGATTATATGTTAAAAGTTAAAGGGAAGTTAATAAAATCTGACCCAGAGGTAGCTTCTTCTTTTGAAGAGTTCTTTACAAATGTACCACTAAATACGACCAAGTCCCTAGATTCTTCACCTGCTGCTGCGATCTCATTGCTAGAAAAATGTGTACCTGAATGTAATATTAAATTTCAGTTTAAACATATAACTTGTAATGATATCGTTAAAACTTTTAAGCTTATTAATTTAAAAAAAAGTAAAGATATATGGGGTATGTCAACAGTCATTTTAAATTCCGTTATTAATGTAATAAGCTCTGAATTGTCTATAATTTTTAACAGCTGTATCGATTGTGGAGTCTTTCCGGACGAAATGAAATTAAGTAAGATTACACCGTTGTTCAAGGCAGGTAGTGAGTCTGATCCGTCAAACTTCAGACCTGTTTCCGTGCTCCCTGCGTTGAGCAAAGTTTTTGAAAAGATAATGCTAGACCAGCTTTCTTTACATTTTAATAAAAATAAACTCTTACATAATAAACAGTATGGTTTCACTAAGGGTCGCTCCACAATCGATGCCGGTGTGAAGTTGATTTCGGACATATTTAACGCCTGGGAAGAATCATATGATGGAGTCGGCGTCTTTTGTGACCTGTCAAAGGCCTTTGACTGTGTTCATCCTGATATACTCGTTGGAAAGCTTCAACACTATGGCGTTGATGGCAAAGCTTCCAGCCTGATGAATTCATATTTAAAGGGAAGGATCCAAAGAGTTCATGTCAATGGAGTCACCTCTCCGGGTTCGCAGGTATCAATGGGCGTCCCCCAAGGATCGATTCTCGGGCCTTTCTTATTTCTGATTTACATAAATGACCTCCCATTCTTTGTCAACGAAGTTCATGAGATGGTATTGTTTGCTGATGACACTTCACTTCTATTTAAAGTGAATAGGAATAACGTATTATTGGACGATGTAAACAATTCTATCTCTCGTATAGTTAACTGGTTTAATGTAAATAACTTATTGCTTAATGAGAATAAAACAAAATGTATTAGATTTACAACTACTAGCGTAAAGCGAGATATTGGTAACCTGAAAATTAAGGACAGTGAACTAAACTTTGTTGACAAAACTGTTTTTCTAGGCATAACAATAGATAGTAAACTCCAATGGGGCCCACACATAGAGACTCTTTCGAATAGGCTGAGCTCTGCAGCATATGCAGTAAAGAAAATCCGACAGTTTACTGATGAGGACACGGCTAAAATTGTGTATCATAGCTACTTTCATAGCGTTATGTCGTACGGCATTTTATTGTGGGGTGCTGCTGCAGAGGTTCAATCCATATTTGTGCTGCAGAAGCGGGCTGTTCGGGGTATTTGTTGTGTTTCTCCGAGGGAGTCGGTACGGAATAAGTTTAAGGAATTAAATATTATGACACTATCTGGTCAATATATTCTTGAAGCCTTGTTGTATGTCCAAAAAAATATAAACGATTTTAAAACAAATGGTGACTTTCACCAGTATAATACGCGAAATAGAACTAATTTGAGTTTACGACCAACCAGGCTCCAAAAGATAAATCACTCCTTATATGGAAATTGTATTCGTTTTTACAACAAACTCCCAAGCGCAATTAGAGAATTATCACTAAATAAATTCAAAGTCCTCGTTAAACGAAAATTAATCAACAAAGCTTTTTATAAATTTGAGGACTACTTAAATGATCCTAATCCTTGGGATTGAATTGCTCCAGTTCAAAAAATTTGTATGACAATACTTGGCGATTAAAAAGAGTGGCGGAAAGTTTCTTGCCAGTTCTTCTTACCCGCTCTACGCCCTTGACTTGCGAACTGGTAGTAAATGTAAATTTACGATTAATTTAACTTGACTATTCAAAAGTGTACTTAGTTACCTACTTGAATAAAGATATTTTGAGTTTGAGTTTGAGTTAATGCGCGCATCGGGATAAAGTCCCAAAATTTGAGATATAAATTACTTTTACGCTAACTGAATATTATAAGACGTGGTCTACACGACTAATACTATAATCTATTGATGTATTAATATAGTTTACGGAATCATATATTATTAATTTACATAGCTTTTATTGTGTATCACAACTTAAATTAAATTAACCTTGAGTTGGTAATGAAATGTCGTAGAAATTATTCTACCTTAATGATCCATTTGCTATGTATTTTTATTTTACTAAGCTGAATGTACTGTGCTTTCATGACTAATAAAATGATTGATGTTTTGTAGATCAGTATTGTACCAACACTCATTAAATAGACGTACCTATATATGTTAACATGGTAACGATGTTAATGCGTTTTTTCATCTGATACAATATAATGTTACTTATATAACTTAAAAAAGTAAAAGAGGAAGACAGAGCAAGAGATGGGCAGACGATATAAAGATAATAGGGAGCACAACTTGGACAAGAAGAGCTAACATTAGAACAGAATGGAAGCAGCTAGAACAGGCCTATGATTCACAGGACACGCTGATTACCTAAAACGGGTCAAGATTGTATTAGAAATAAGTTTTCTCTCTCTATCTCTTCCTAAATGCGAACGCAAACGTATTTACTTATCTTATACGTATAACATCGTCCTAATATTCACCATACTTTTCATTCAGGTGCTTTTGATGGTTAAGAACATTCTGAATCCTGGTCTGGTAACATACGAGCTGTCCCAGCCCCATCACCCACCATGTTCATCAGATAAGAATCTAAATTCTTGGCCACATTTAGGTACCTACTTTATCGTTATCACCACATCCTAATGTCCATGGGCACATTGCCAGAAGGCTCGCAAGTGTATTGCCGGCGTTTTAAGAATTGGTACGCTCTTTTCTTGAAGGGCCCTTAGTTTTATTGGTTTGGCGAGCTTTCTGAAATGTGAGTGTCCATGGGCGGCGGTGTCACATAACATCAGATGAGCCTCCTGCCCGTTTGCCTCCTATTACAAAAAAAAACCATCATATTCAGGGAAGCAGCAATTAATCATAATATTAAAAATAACATACATTTTATTTATAGCCTCTGTTCAAAACATAGATCTCTAAACATAGAGAAGGAAATCTAAGTAGGTTAGAGTTGAGTAGAGAGTTAGGTTAGGCTACACATCAGGTTTGTCTAAGGTAGTGCTAGACTAAAAGTAGACTATCAAACACAATTGTAAAACAGCGCCATCTAGTAGATGAGAGTGAAACCAATGTTTACTTTGGCAAAATTTCAGCAAATCGAATTTTAACTTCAGACGTTGTTCTGCTTTGTAATGGTGCCACTAGATGGCGATAGTTGTATTACAAATTGAGATAAAAACTTTTATCCTTCAGAATAAATTTTTATATATACATAATGTTAATAGACCTTTCAATAATTTTGTAAATATGTGAGCACCATGTATCTACATAATAATATCGTTGCTGCATTGTATTTTATAACACCATGCGCCTGTTTTATTTTAGTATAATTGTTTTGGTTTGGTTATGTTTTTGTTTTTGGTTTTGTTTTTGTTTTGTTTTGTATGGAACATAAGATACATGTATCACTTATTTCACGTCATTAAATTTGAATTTGTAGACATTCCTACGCATCGACAAAGAAGACAGAGGGCCGAGAGAAATGGCCGGCGTAAAAAACTCTCGGTACTCTTTTAAATAGCAAATCATCAAACAACACTTATTTTAAAACAAATATCGCAAATTAATGTAAAATAATTTTGTATACAAAATACTGTAAATACTATTTTAAAATAGTAAGTACCGAGTTTCTTGTCCATTCTTCTACATATGAAACTACCTATTGGAAGGGGCAACTAGACATTTTTTTAAATGTTTTGAACTTGTAATTTTGACTTTAAAAAGTGCCTTTTTAATAGTGCATTGAAATAAATGATTTGATTCGATAGAAAAAAAATCCAAACATAGACCATTTTTTACACTTTCAATTCATTTTATGACGAAAATGTATATACACGATATTTTATCGAAAGCCAAGTACTTAATCCATTTCAGAAAAAAAACGTGTGGCACGCGGGGACTGCCGCGGTAAAGCTATTGTATAATTTTTTTTTCAACTTGCTTATAATTATTTATTTATGCAGTATTTTTTTTTTCTTTGATATTAATTCAAGTTTTTTCTTTGATAAATTAATTCAATCTACCACTCTACCAGACTCAGACTAACTCGCCTATACAGTCTGTCTAACTCTAACGCGCACCGGCTGCATCGATCTCGTCAGAGAGATGTGAATACGCAGTATGCGTTCTGTCCCGCTCTAACGCGTAAGGTTTTTTTCGTTACGGAATTTCTGGATTCGGTCTCCACGCTCGAGGCCCGCGATAGAAGCTATGCAATAGCTTAAAAATGATAAAATTACATTAATTTAATGTTTTACATAACTAATTGTTATTACGGGCCGGCGCGCCTCAGTACTCCAGCTCTCCACTGCGCCCCGCAGTCCATCACGAGACACTGACACAGCAATTCGTGCTGGGATAGGGCCTTAAGTTCTTCTATTTTCTCACGTGTATATCCTTTGTATAACATATTTTCATAATTTGACTATACTCATTTCGATATGTGTGATGTTTGAGAGCATTATATAAAAAGCTTTCCCTTTTATTCAGCATTCCCGTGACGTCACAAGACTTATTGATAAGGATTGCCGACCCACTTGTTGACGTCAAGTAACCATTACAGGAACTCAATGCCAAAATCGCTATAAACATATAAATTTGCAATTATAATTGCATTGTTGGCCTGCGTATGCGCATTGTATCACGAATCCTAAATATGAGTGTGTCGCATTCATTAATAGTTGGTGTTAAAAAGGATAACCAAAGAACATATAATAAATACTTGGAACAAAATGAATGAAGTGACTTTTTTTTTTTACACGAATATCCAACTGATTGTACTTTAAAAAACGTGCAGGACAATGCCGTGTGAACCCGGCCTTAGGTTTTTAAGCGTGGCGATTACCTAATCCAAGAAACTGCGCTACCACATTGTTGCATGGTACAAAATGTCAAGTGATGAAAATATGTAGGAAAAAAAATATTTGGAGCTGTTTTAAGGTGTGATTCGACAAGTTTAGCAAATGTTTTTTATGAGAATGAACTCTTTAAACCTAACCGATTGGTATTTCTTCTAATCGGTATATAAAAATCTCGTGTCACAATGTTCGTTCCAATACTCCTCCGAAACGGCTCGACCGATTCATATGAATTTTTTATGCATATTGAGTAAATCTGAGAATCGGCTACTATCTTTCAAACCCCTAAGTGATAAGGAGTGTCCACCCCAAAATTTTATTTTTATTATTTGGAGATGTTTTTATTTTTATTTTTTTATGGTACAGCATGCAAAAATACATATAACCCCTGATTTTCACCCCTCTACGATCAATCCCTAATTTTTAATTAGTGTAGATAGTTTTTTTTTTAATTAAAAAAATATTTCCTAGAAATAATATACGTGGGAAAACGTTTGTCGGGACAGCTAGTAAACATATATATTAATGGATTCGTTCAATCTCCAAGATACATACAAAAATACAATTGTACACGACCGACAAAGTTCATTAATCGTGCGGCCAATGACATTATGATATAGATATATAGAATAAGAAGTATTTTTGTATGTAACGAATAAACTATTGGGTCGATTAAATTCACCGAAAAATGCTGTATTATCAAGAGATAATAATACATAATAAATTTAAATTCCTTACTTTTATGTGAAACATCTATAGCCGCACGTAAAACCGATTTATGGCGTGGCGACACGTCGCCACGCTATGTGATGGTATATATATATCGACCAATTGTCACAGTAATACCGTCCTCAGAGACAACATCTAATATATCTATTACCGAAGTCACTGATTAAACTAATTAAGTAGTCACGATTTGAAATAAATTCGTAAATTTTTGTATTTAATGAAAATAAATGTTTATTGAATAAATAGTCATCGTTATCTGGAAAAAATCGTAATATTTTATTTTATCATTATGAGATATTTAGTTCCTATCACAATCTGTTCTTTTCTGCATATTACTTTTACAAAATAATGTCGATGTTTCACATCTGCCAGGCGTCTCGTGAAAGCTCACATTTTTATAAGTATTATTTTTTATTATTTTTATTTTGTGTGTTTCTGTGTGTGTTTTGTTAGTAATATGTAATATGTAATGTTATGTCTAAGTATGTCTATTTATATCATCACGCCTTTTTACCGAAGAGGCAGGCAGAGACCACGGATCTCGCATACCAGACATACTTTTATAGAGGTGTAATTATGTCTACGTATCGTAATTTCGTAATTTCACTATCACGTGGATCTGGCAGTGGCGCCATGTAATACAGCCTTGTGATTCTGTAACTCACTTTTCGAACTCTCACAGCGGTTTTCGCAGCGGCGGTCGCGCTCAAATCAGTCGCGAAGCACTCATTTTACGATTTGGCATTCTGATAAACAATAAATTACAAGTCTATCAGAATGCCAAATCGTAAAATGACTATCGTTTTTTTTATAGAATTGGGGGGCAAACGAGACTACGTCCAAACAGGGCGGGCAGTTCCTATGAGGAAGGGGTATGCTGTTAAACAATTGGAGGTCGTATCTCCCACGAAGATACACCGGGATTGGACACCACAGTTCGCAAAAGAAGCTAGTGAAGCGGAACGTGGAAGACATCCAGCCATCAAGGTGATACGGATGAAATTTTAAGTTAATACGGCTCGTACGGTGTTGAAATATTTTTTCTTTGTGAAACTAATACTTGGAAATAATCTCGGGAGGGACACCTCCAATGTGTGTATAATAGGACGCTTAAAAATATGCACCTATTGTACACACATTGAACAACACACACAGAGGGAACAGCTTTATGGTTAGGGCGGCGAGTAAGTTTAACAGTCTAACTTGTGATATTGACTTATTTGCTTCAAGTGTGGTGTCGGCAAGGAGAGCTATGACATCTGAGCTCCTCAGTGGAATTAATGGTGAATCATATGTTTTTATAAGAATACTAGCAGACCGGCCAAGCGTTGCTGTGGCTAAGGTTTTTGTTATATTACATAGTAGTAAGCTATTCAAAGAAAACGGCAGAAAAACACCAGTCATGGGGACCACCATGCTTTTTTGGTGGCTATGCCATTAAATTGTAGCTTATGTGAAACGTTGGTACTTTCAACACAGCGCCATCTGTTAGAATTGTGACTATTAAATAAGAAACAAATATTTTGCAATAAAATAATATTGCGGGTATAAATTGAGATGTAAGCTATCCTAACTTTTAAGTTGGATCAAACTACACACGGTGTGCAAGTTCGATTGATATCGGTTCGGTAGTTTAGGAGTCCATAGCGGACAAACAACGTGACACGTAATTTATATATATTAAGATAAGTTACACTAAACTGTTAAGTGTTACTTAACCAATTTTCACTTAGTTTATTACTTTCTTTGATATATATTTATATAGTTGAATAAAATCATTTTATTGTTACCAATTCAGTTAATATTAATAGTACTTAACTATTTGTAAAGATTTAATTAATGACGTAAAACAATATTGTATTTAGTAAGTTAGTAATAAGCTGTAAATTTTTCTCAATAAATAAATTAAGAAAAATAAAAAAATATCTTAAAAAATCAGTATCCTCCCTCCCAAAGGTCGACAACGCACCCACTAACATGGGTATACTGCCATACCTTTTTAGGGCATGTTAGCCTATCCTATAAAACTATCTCCACTGGTAAATTCAAACGAAATTACGTTTATAAATCGCCAGCTACCACACTTCTCAATAAAGTAAATGAAATATCGTTCTAATTCCTAAGATCAGTGTATTTGCGTGGTCCGTGGCAGAAATTATTAGCGGCGACTCGTCTGCGTCGCCCTCGATATTTCTAGGTCATTTAAACGACATTGAACTTTTAAAATACTTTAAAATAACGCATATCTAATACAGCGCAAACCTTAGTATTGTACTGCGATACTAGAAAAATATTGAACAGTGGTCCCCTGTTCTCATCGGCCCCTATCATTATAGGTATTATTTGTATTCCGCTATTCTGCTAATTATAACGATTCTAAAAGCTTGAATTTTTAAAATACTTTGCAAGATTCTTAACGCTTTTCTAATGAAAATGCTCTGTGTACAGATAAAATCAATTTAATACTGTGATACTAGGAAAAATATTGAACAGTGGTCCCCTGTTGCTATCGGCCCCTATAGGGATTATTTCTATTCCGCTATTCAGCTAATTATAATGATTGTAAAAGCTTGAACTTTTAAAATACTTTTCAAGATTATTAACGCATTTCTAATACAGCGCAAATCTTAGTTTTGATACTGTGATACTAGGAAAAAATATTGAACAGTGGTCTCCTGTTGCTATCGGCCCCTATAGGGATTATTTGTATTCCGCTTTTCAGCTAATTATAATGATAGTAAAATTTTTAAATACTTTGCAAGATTTTTAACGGTTTTCTAATGAAAATGCTCTGTGTACAGATCAAATCAAATAATATCGAGTCACTTCAAACATTTTATCGCACCTGAACAGCATGGATTCGTTAAGTCACGTTCCACGTCGACTAATTTGGTTTCCTTCGTGGAGGATCTTGCTGAGGGGGTTGATCGTGGGCAATCATATGATGCAATATACACCGATTTCAGCAAGGCCTTCGACAGGGTGAGCCATGTTATGTTGATACACAAACTCTCCTCTATTGGAATTGATGGCATATTTTTAAATTGGTGCAGATCATACCTGTCAAATAGGCAGTCAGTAGTTGTAGTTGGTGGGTACAAATCCAAAGAATTCACTGCCATATCTGGAGTGCCTCAAGGGTCACACTTAGGTCCATTATTCTTTAATATCTTCATCAACGACATCGGAAACTGCGTTCAAGGGTCTAAATTCTTGATGTTCGCTGATGATTTAAAATTATATAGGACTGTGAACTCACCCGAGGAAGCAATGTCACTGCAAAATGATCTGGACAATTTGATAATGTGGTGTAGTTTAAACGGAATGAATTTGAATCCTGAAAAATGTCATGTTGTTCGATTCAGCAGGAAAAAACGCTCGCCAACCAGAGTCTATCATATTAATCAGGCATTACTTAAGGAAGTCAGCCATATTCGGGATTTAGGTGTGATTCTGGATGGTAAATTGCGTTTTAACTTGCATGTTGATGATATTATAAATAGGGCTTTTAGGATGTTGGGCTTCGTCCTGCGTAATTGTAAGGAATTTAGGAATCCCAGCACTAAAGTTACAATTGACACATGTCTCGTACGTAGTATTCTCGAATATTGCAGTCCTGTGTGGAATCCGCATTACGGTATGTATATCAAGCGCTTAGAGAATGTACAGAATCGATTTTTATGGCACCTATCCTATGGTTGCAACATGGCTAGGAAACTTCCTAGTTACAACGATCGTCTATTACATTTTCACCTTAAATCACTTCGTCATCGTAGAGAGCTGCTTGATATCATGTTTCTGTATAAACTTATAAATGGAATTTTGGATACCCCTGATATCTTGTCCAGAGTAAACATTTATGTTCCTAAAAAGCTGCAACGATTTGCAAAGCCTCCTTTCAGAATTAAGTTTGCAAAATCAAATCTGGGTCAGAATGCTCCATTAAATAGATCTTTAAGGAGTTATAATTTAATTCATAGCGTTGAAATTGATGGTGGTATTGGATCGCAATGGGGGGGTCGTGAATTCCCCCAAATAGATATGTTTTCAAACACCCCATCAATTTTCAAAAAGTTAGCGGCTCAGCTGATTACTCATTAAGATTTTATCGGGGTTATTCAATTAACTCAATTAATTTTGTAATGTTTTTATTTTGGTTTATCTTAACTTAATTTTTTCTTCTTTTAATGTACTTATAAAAATTTAGAATGTGGTATGCGCCTATAATTGGGGTAGCACTTGGCTTGTGTTGTGATCGGCCGGCGGGATGATGTTGACATCGGCCCCTAACCAATTCTAAAATCTATTTTCATCACAGCGTAAGGAAGTAAAATACGAAATAGTACTTTATACTACTCTAAATAAGCCGCCCTAATTTTTTTAGAGCGCAATTATTAAAAAGCAGGCAGCGCACTCGAAAGCCCTCTAGCATTGAGAGTCCATGCGAGGTGGTATTACTTAACATCAGATGCGCAGCTCATTTGCCGCCTGTTTTATAAAATATAGATTTATGGATATATAAATCAATATAAAAAAATAATACATTTCGGTGATAAAAAAATTAAATTACGCAAAATAGACAACCATCTCTTCGGCTATCTATATTGTGATTTTCCTCACTAGAGTTGTCCAGTAGAGATATTTAGACTTGCACAATTTCCTGCATTCCTGATTTTATGCAAGCTATTTAATGAAGCACGACATCGCTATTCAATATTTAGGGTACAGAGTCAAGAATTAGCGCTAAGTGATACTCCTGTGTGTCACCTTTTTGTCATATAGAGACGGACTTGGAAGGACTGGACATAACTAATCAACCATTATAAGTAAAGTATTTAAATAGCCTATACTTACATGTATTATTATAATTAACACTATTTTCAATCTGAATTCCCATTTTTATTAGCTAATATCACATAATTAACTTGTCACTAAACGCGCGAAGCGTTGAAATCACTTCATTTTACATTTCACTATATCACTTGTATCACTTCACTTCAATGTCAATTGTCAAAGTTTAAACGGGCATACTTTAAGAACGAAATGTCAAGCCTATGTTTCCCGCGTTACGCTCCCATGTACAACACGTGCGTAATTCTGTCCAGTCGCCATGACACTGCGCATCTGAAAAGAGAGATGATCAATGTTACCAACTTCGTAAATCTCTAAAGTTTAATATTAGGTACGAAAATTTACGTCTGTCAAGAAGATCTTATAAAAAACAGCGCCATAAAAACAGAATTTTTTGTGTCGTAAAACTGAAAAAAACTATATCTTTCTTACATATATTATATAGATATAGTTTAAGCGTTAGTAACAAACTAATATTGGATTACATATTTAGATAATTTTTTAACTAATTTGAGCGTAAGTCTCTGACCGATTACAACATTCTAATATTAATAATAAATCGTTAATCTGCCAAGAAAGTGTACAGATTGATTAATTATATAAAAACACACACAATCAGCCATATAAAAAATGTCATATTAATTATCATAATGGCATAATACGAACAGTTAAGTTATATATAATTTTTGTCAAAAATTATGGTCTAAATACTCTCTCGAAAACCTAGAAAATCTAATTACCTTTCCCTAGAAAGCTATAACTATATATATATCTATAACTTCTAGGAAGGTGATTAAATAGTTCGGTAGTCATCGCGTAACAAATTTTCAAATACATCGTTGTGTAAAATTAATTATGTAAATTAATTATTTATATATTTACAATAATCTTCCAACTTACCGTAAGTTTTAGTTATTAGTTTATTTTGTGGTTACTTGTTTAATTTTTTCCCTTGCTAGCTTGCTTATGTTCTAATATAATTGATGTGTATGTGAATTTGTAATCTAATATTTTCTCGTATAATTTTATGCATTCACGTTGTTTTAGAACTTAAAAAAATTAATTCCAAAAACAAATATCTTGTTATTAAAGGAAAAAAAATAATTTATTTATAATTTTTAACCTAAATATAAGGAGCCGCAAATTGCCAGATTAAAATCGTGGTCATATTTAAATGTCACGCGAACGAGAATATAGATTTATCATATTTCTTGAATAATAGCTTTCATATTTCATAAATTTATCTAGCAAAACAAATAAGCTTAAAAATATATTTTAATATTTAATGCTACTTTTGTGGACACGTAATCTCTCGAGCAAGCACATAAGGGAGCGTTCAAGTAATACGTAACGCAATTTTTGGAGATTATTGACCCCCCCTCCCCCATGTAACTCGCCGTAACGTTTTTCAGCACCCAAGTATAGTAAAACGTTTCGTGACCACCTAGTGACTCTTCAGTTACTATTATATGGTGTAAGTCGAAAATAATATTAACAATAACGTGTAATTCAATCCCCGCCCCGCATCGTAACGTTTTACAAAATGACCCCCCCCCCCCTCTCCCAAAATTCGTTACGTAATACTTGAACGCTCCCTAAGCTGGCCCCGCCGCAGAGCACGTGGAAAATGATAAATGGCTGCCTGACAGTAGTGGTGACCCCAGAGCTGGTGCTTTCCTCGCTCAACGAATAAGTATCGCAATACAGAGAGGAAATGTTTTTTTTATTAGTTTTAATTTTTAATTATTATTATTACTATTTAGGTTAAAAACATTGTAAATACTGTATATTTCTGTGTTCGAAATAAATATTAAACATAGTCTTCACTTCTTCACTGGTCTAATGGTACATGAGATTTCCTGTATGTGATAAATGTTTTGGACTTTGATAAACAGGAGACAGATCGCGCTAATATATATAAATCTCATTTCTGAGTCTACCTTTATTTATTTACAGCTTATATTTGGCCAAACTTTATCTTTATTATGAAACTATTTCGTATACAGTTACTGCCTTGCGATTCTATAACTCACTTTTCGAACTCTCACAGCGGTTTTCACAGCAGCCAAATCGTAAAATGACTGCTTTACGACTGATTAGAGTGCGACCGTCGCTGCGAAAACCGCTGTGAGAGTTCGAAAAGTGAGTTACAGAATCGCTAGGCTGATATAAAATAACAAGAAAATATGCTTTCCAATTATCTTTTCCAAGTACAATAAATCAAGGTATTCCATATGCTTCACAAATAGGTCGCGAAGAGTCGAGAAAACTATTCAGCTGCGAGAGTGGGGAATGGAAGCTTGCTGACGCTGGACAGAGACTAAAGCAAAATGTTCCCACCAGCAGCACGTAGAAAGTATGAGCTTTCCTCTCCGTTCATTATCTTTAATCGTCCATTATCATTCCCAGAATTTTCCAAATTCCGTCTGCAAAACCAACCTAGGGGGCCTCATAGCCTAGTGGTCTTAGTGGCAGCTAGGTGAGGGGTACCGGGTTCGATTCCCGGTTCGAGGGCAAGTTTTAATTTAATTTAAATTTGTTCTCGGCCTTTGGGAGGGTTGTGCGGTACCGGGCGAGTGCCTAAACCGTACATGGAGGACATGATCGAATTTCTAAGGCAAAAAAAAAGCACGAATGATAAAAATCTCATACTTGACGCTGGCTAATGCACAAACCGTGCCAGAGCCATAAAAAAAAACAACCTAGGAGTTCAGGCTCTCATTCGACTTCTTTGTGTGTGTAACAGAATTAACACTACTTATATTAGTGGTAGTGGGTTGATCAATTTAAAAAAAAGGAAGTTAAGCGCTAACTTGGTAACTAAAGGAATAAAACAAAGTTGCAGGAAAGATATTTGACCCGTTTTCCGCCGCCAGCTTTTGTGCTCGATTATATAAATTTATGTAACATCGTTAATACGAGATTTTGACATAAATCGTGACAAAAATATATCAGTTCCAACCTATTAACGCGCGACACAATTTTCTAACGATTTTATCAATGAGATTATATTAGAAATGTTGTATTTTTGTGTTTTGCTCGAAGTATTTGGGTCAAGATACGCTACAAATTCTTATTTTATTGTCGGCCACTCATCACCTGCGCCAGCGCCGGTCCCCTGAACTTCTAACCTTTATCCCAATCTCTTTTCTATATAGCGGAGATATAGGGAACTTTCGTGATGCTCGGGTCTTGTCGACATCCAGCCTTGCGATTCTGTAACTAACTTTTCGAACTCTCACAGCGGTTTTCACAGCGGCGGTCGCGCTCAAATCAGTCGTTTTACGATTTGGCATTCTGATAAACAATAAACTACAAGCTCCCTCCGCTTGTCAAGACGTAATGTGAAATTGCTTAACAGAATAACATGAGATTCCAAAAATGACGTGAGTGACGAAGGGATCGTTGTTAGTGCGAGGTGAACTCACGGATTAACAGAATCGCACGGCAGGTCCGATGTCATGTATGAGATTTATAGAATTGTACTAGTCTACTTGTACACACACAGCTGGGCGGTGTGTGAAACAAAAGATGGTATATTAAATGTGGCTGAGTGGTCAACGGACGTACTATTATGTATCACGACAACGTGTTCGGAACTAGAGAAGATAGAACAATCAGAATCAAACGAACAATCCGTTTGTCTTTCGTTTTATATTGTCATTTCCTGCGCACATCTCAATAGATATTCCTTACATATGAAATAGGGGTTTTGAGGAACATAAGTAGATTTTATTTAAATAGAATATATTTTATTAATCAAACTCAAACTCAAAATATCTTTATTCAAGTGGGTAACCAAGTACACTTTTGAATTGTCAAGTTAAATTAATTGTAAATTTACATTTACTACCAGTTCGCAAGTCAAGGGCCAGGGCAATCAAACTATATACCATTGCTATCTATGCACTTTTGCCATCGAATAGGAAGTTCATTGATCCATATCCATCCGTTCATGAGCATATTCTAAAAAAAAACATTCGGATGGGAATCAATAAAATCTTTGAAGGCGGTTTCGACTTCCAATGTGTCCCCTTGCTTGTTAAGGGTTTCACCCAGGAATAATGAATTTATTATTCTCACGTTGTGTTGGACGAGGCGCAATGTCGTTGCCTCGGCTAATAATATCGCGTCTGAACTTGGCTTAATTTGTCTTTTATTTTTACTCTAAGGATTGAACCCTTTTATCGTGTTTATTTGTGTTAAATTTATGTGTGTATATGTTTCAAATGTTTATTCTTGTATCATTTAAATCAAACATGGAAATGATTTAGTTTGCGAGTTTTGTACACAAAAGTCTAATAACCTTTTTTTTCGTCGGAATAAAGATTATCAGTTATCGTAATAGCTTAGACATTTAGAAGAGCAGTGTTGGCTTAGGCTAAGTGGGTCACCCCTGAGGCCGTAGGTTCGAACTCCGTACACCAATGGACTACCTATGTGCGCTACATTCGCTCGAACGGTGAAGAAAAACATCGTAAGGAATGTCATGTCTAGACTCGATAAGTTGATACTTGCTAAAATCGTCATAGTCGTAGAATAGTGACGGATCTGACAAATAGTAAACTTTACAGGGCAGCCATTTCAAAATAATATAATCATGTTAGTTTTTGTTATAACTAGTTTAATTCATATTCTGTTATTATGACGAGAATGTAAGTTTGTGCTCCTATTTCACCATGCCTCCTGCTGATAGGGGACAAGTCTTTGTTTTTAATTTATGTTATTATTATTAATTACTTAAAATGTCATGTGGAACATGGTGTAATGGTTGCAGCTCCTTACAAACGTTGTGTAAAAAAAAAAACATGGCGATTAAAAAGAGTGGCGGAGAGTATATTGCCAGTTCTTCTCTTCCGTTCTACGCCCTTGATTTGAGAACTGGCAGTAAATGTAAAATTAGAAGCATTAATATTTATTTATTTAATGACGAATCACAAGTGTACATTGTGTTACCTACGTTAATAAATGATTTTTGAATTTTGAATTTTTTTGAATATGAAAATTGGCATACGAGCAAACGAAAGCGTTTTTTTTGAAACTAAACTAAAATAATAAAATAAATTTACTCAGTTTTCTAGAAAAATCCCATGTTTCCATCAAATCCGTCACTTTACCGACTGATTAATTTGAAATTTAAAACACATGGATTTTTTTTAATGTAGCCGTAATATTTAGTCAATGTAGTATCCAAATATGATATTTTAAGAAACTATTCACGCCAGTTTCTTACAATATTAGACTAGTTTATTATCAGGTAACAGAAATGTATTAAAAAAGCAATCGATACATGTGCTGCACCTGTTCATATCAGCCGCACTTAATATCAAATTCTTTTCAAATTATGACTAATAAATATCTTGAGGTATTGCGTAAACACTTTGCAGACTTGCACAACCGTGCGAATTTTATATTTAGAACGTTATGTAAATTGGCGAATCTAGGTATGTATTACTTCCGGCCGACACTAAATAGATTAACGATAGTGTTATTTCGAATTTCGAATCATTTTTAAAAACATTTGTATAAATAGACGATCTGTACTACGTCCAGACAGCTTGTACTTAAAAACAAAAGACATTATTTTTGAATTTGGAACTTCATGTAAATTGGCGAATCTAGATATGTATTGCTTCCGGCCGACGCTGAATAGATTAAGGATAGTGTTATTTTAAATTTCGAATCATTTTTAAAAATATACAATCTGTGCTACGTCCAGCCAGCTTGAACTTAAAAACAAAAGACATTATTTTTGAATTTGGAACTTCATGTAAATTGGCGAATCTAGATATGTATTGCTTCCGGCCGACGCTGAATAGATTAAGGATAGTGTTATTTTGAATTTCGAATCATTTTTAAAAATATACAATCTGTGCTACGTCCAGCCAGCTTGAACTTAAAAACAAAAGACATTATTTTTAAATTTGGAACCTTATGCAAATTGGCGAATTTAGATATGTATTGCTTCCGGCCGACGCTGAATAGATTAAAGATAGTGTTATTTTGAATTTCGAATCATTTTTAAAAATAAACAATCTGTGCTACGTCCAGCCAGCTTGTACATAAAAACAAAAGACATTATTCTTAAATTTGGATTTGTATGGCAATCATTTGGAACTTCATGTAAATTAGTGAATCTAAGTATGTATTGCTTCCGGCCGATGCTGAATAGATAAAGATGTTGTCATTAAATCTTATTGTTATTTCGAATTTGGAATGAACTAATAATGGTTGGTGGAGGTGAGCCTCCTGCCAACCTCCTCCTGCCTCCTGTTTCGTAAACAACACCAGTCAGTCACGACAGCAGTCACATGCTGTCTGGGTGGAGCCCATGACGCTCCGACAGCAGTCACTTGATGTCTGCGTGGAGCCCATGACGCTCCGACAGCAGTCACCTGCTGTCTGGGCGGAGCCCATGACGCTTCGACAGCAGTCACCGATTCCGAATTCGACTTAGGGTCCTTCAAGGTCAACGGACTCGCGAGCCTACCCGCAGGGTTCATCGGCGAGACACTGAACATCAGGTGTCTCCTGCCCATTTGCCTATTCTATAAAATAAATATTATAAGCGTCTGTCTTGACTCACGGAAAGAAAAAATGGCCTAGTAAACGGTATGCTTACAACTGCCAGGGAATGTTGGCACAAACGTGTCACCGTACAAAAATAATATTTACAACAGATTCCGCGTTCAATTAAAAATATTGTGTGTCAACGTTCATCACTTCCTGGTGGAATCATGTTCGAATATGTTAAATAAGTGGAGCAAGAAAGTAATAAACTGATGCCCAACAATGCGTGTCAGTCATCAATTACGGTCTAAGTAGCTACGGTAGAACTTATCCAACGTATCTCAGCCGAATACATAACCTCCAAATGCGAATCCTCAAACACGTTGTCTCGAGAAATGTGCTCGACTCATATAAAAAAGAAGAAATAGGAGTTTTCAAACACTGTAAAATATTTCCCATATCAGAAAAAGTTAACAAATGTCTTCTAGTCGAGCACTTTTTTCGAGGTGACATAAAAAAAAACGAGTGGAGCATAACGTACAGACCCGAGCGGTAACGCAAGTTCGGCTTTGTACATCGAGAGCAAACAACGTATACGGCGAGAGAACGTTGAGGTATTTGCTACCGCGGCTAATAAATGGTCTACCAAATCACATATTAGATTGCCTAACGCCAACCAATATAAACAGCAAATTAAAAAACTACTTTTATATGCATTTGTCGCGCTCCTAAATAAGACTGTTATGGTTACATCAATATAAACCACAGCGGTTTGCTAATGTAACTTATTATGATTGTATTATATTTTTTGTAAAATAAAGAAATTAAAAAAAAAATAAAGGAAATGTGGAAGACAAGAAGGTGTAGACCAAATTAAGGAAACAGCAGGTACATGGAGAGTGGCAGAGTGCAGACAGGAATGGCGGGATTTGGAGGAGACCTTTGACAAAAAAGGGCACACAGAAAAGAAGGAGATAGAAATATAAATTTGTTGAAGTGTGAATGTGTAGAAGAGTAGTGTTGGCCTAGTGGCTTCGTCGTGCGACCGCGACTCACAATTGGAGCGTGGCATAGTGCCGACAGGAATGGCGGGATTTGGAGGAGGCCTTTGAGAAAAAAGGGCACACAGAAAAGAAGGAGATAGAAATATAAATTTGTTGAAGTGTGAATGTGTAGAAGAGTAGTGTTGGCCTAGTGGCTTCGTCGTGCGACCGCGACTCACAATTGGAGCGTGGCATAGTGCCGACAGGAATGGCGGGATTTGGAGGAGGCCTTTGAGAAAAAAGGGCACACAGAAAAGAAGGAGATAGAAATATAAATTTGTTGAAGTGTGAATGTGTAGAAGAGTAGTGTTGGCCTAGTGGCTTCGTCGTGCGACCGCGACTCACAATTGGAGCGTGGCATAGTGCCGACAGGAATGGCGGGATTTGGAGGAGGCCTTTGAGAAAAAAGGGCACACAGAAAAGAAGGAGATAGAAATATAAATTTGTTTAAGTGTGAATGTGTAAAGTAGTGTTGGCCTAGTGGCTTCAGCGTGCGACCGCGACACACAATTGCGTGAAACCTTTGCGAATTCTTGAATTTATATCAAATTCTCGCCAAGACTAATAAACAGATAATGACGCAAGTTTGAATAGTAAATTATGTCTCAGATTAGGAATAGTATAATGTAAATAAATAAACTTCCGAAGTTTAATAAACAATTTTGGGATGACAGAGTTTTTTAGGGAATTTCCTCAAGATGAGGAAGTTTTGAGTTTAGTTTAGCCTTTTAAGAATTGGTAGCGCAGTTTTTAACCCCCTTATATATTAAGGTGTTTTATTTAATAAAAAATATTGTTCTTTTGACAGTTCGTCACTTTTCTACGAAAGAAAAAGTAAAAGAAGCTTTTATACATTGCCGAGATTCGATGACATATCTATAAAATAAATTATACTCTGTGCAGCTGTCACAAAACTAGCCAAGCGTCATAAAATCTGATTTTTAAGTATGTATCTGTTGTAAACACAGTCTTGTAGGCGCCAGCTATTCGAGATATTATGTTTATGCTTTAATCATATATATTTTAGCTTAAACTTCTGCCCTAGTTAAAATTTAATTAGTCACCTCGAATGGGCTATTTGACAAGATTTATAAAACCATTTCAAATTAGAGACTATGGAACAATTACATAGTGCTTTTAAAATATAATTAAATAATCATAATTTTAAAAACCCGCCAAAACGCTTATCTATGCAAGATGGCGTCGCACCACTTCCTTAATGTACTGTGCTTGCACACACATAGACAAACGTCAGGTTTATAGTGCGTCAATTGTTATTCTGACATATTTACATGCTACGTCGATTCGGCTAATCTGTGTTTATTTAAATTTACTCTCAAATATCACACATGTTAACAATGAGAACTTAAGAACCCCAACAGAGCCATATAACATCCTCACAACGGAGTTGCCCGTGATATCGCAGCACAACTCACGAGGGGTCTCTTTGTATTGAAGTCGCATGGGTCCGCCAAGCATTCGCGAATCCATAAATAGCTATTATGTAGGAATATGACGTCACATGTCAATTTTGTGACAATTATTAAATGGAGATGGGCAGGGCACCTGGCCTATAGGATATGACAGATGGTCTAAAACAGTAATTGGATGTACTAGCCCAAAACGAAAAAGGAAAAGGGTAGTTGGAACAAATTGGATGACGATGGAAAAAAATAAAATTGGGTGGAAAAAGTTGGAGGAGTCCTTCTCCCGGATAGGGGCCGCCCAAAAGGAAAAAGGAAAAGGGTAGTTGGAACAAATTGGATGACGATGGAAAAAAATAAAATTGGGTGGAAAAAGTTGGACGAGTCCTACTCCCGGATAGGGGCCGCCCAAAAGGAAAAAGGAAAAGGGTAGTTGGAACAAATTGGATGACGATGGAAAAAAATAAAATTGGGCGGAAAAAGTTGGAGGAGTCCTTCTCCCGGATAGGGGCCGCCCATAAGGAAAAAGGAAAAGGGTAGTTGGAACAAATTGGATGACGATGGAAAAAAATAAAATTGTGTGGAAAAAGTTGGAGGAGTCCTTCTCTCGGATAGGGGCCGCCCAAAAGGAAAAAGGAAAAGGGTAGTTGGAACAAATTCGATGACGATGGAAAAAAATAAAATTGGGTGGAAAAAGTTGGAGGAGTCCTTCTCCCGGATAGGGGCCGCCCAAAAGGAAAAAGGAAAAGGGTAGTTGGAACAAATTGGATGACGATGGAAAAAAATAAAATTGGGTGGAAAAAGTTGGACGAGTCCTACTCCCGGATAGGGGCCGCCCAAAAGGAAAAAGGAAAAGGGTAGTTGGAACAAATTGGATGACGATGGAAAAAAATAAAATTGGGCGGAAAAAGTTGGAGGAGGCCCTTTCCTGGCCAGGGGCCGCATCAGTAGTAAAATTATATTTATATATATTTTTGTAAAATGTATGTCAATAAGATGTGGATGATTAAAGGCTTATTATTATTATACACATATAAAGGGGCGTGAGACACTCCAGACTAAATAGCCAATGACGCAACCACTGAGTCACTGTAATAAATAGCTTCCGTCTGTCACGATTTCTGCATAAAGAACTTGAAATTTCTTAATCTATTCGCCACAACTAACTATATTTTAGATAATGGACGAAAAAAGAAACGGAATAGCTTCCTCGACGGAAGACAAATAAAAAGATGGGAAGATGATATAAGTAGAGCAGCTGGCCCTATGTGGCTACGTAAAGCTGAGAAGAGGCAAGCTTTTAGAAGAAGCCTATGTCCAAGGTCAAGCTGTAAAACAGAAATTAACTGGCTTGCTTGCTTATTAGTGTTTATAGTACTTCACAGATTTACAAGGATAAGTATTTTACAGTAATTAAGGCTTAATAATAATTATTTTTTAGAGAAATATTATTGTTTATTTATTAAAACTTCGTTACATTACAAATAAAAAACAAGTACATAACATTATTTACAAGAAACTTATTTTAAGGTTAATGAATCACAATTCAAAATGCTATACAAAAGAATAAGAAAATAAATTAATTACAAAAGTCAAGATTGAGCAGGATAGGATATGGTTAAGAGGTATAAGTAGAAGATTTTTAAAAGAGGTCAGAGGTAGCCAATTGTATTGAGTCAGGGAGTGTACTTCACTTAATGGCGGTGATCCTACAGAATGTATAAACAGTAGAGTAACACAGCATCAGAGAGAGAGAGAGACAGAGTGTTTAGAGAAGTCATCTTCGGACATCTAGGCAGAATATGAAAACTGTGAAGTCTGTCCTTCCAAAACTGAGCGTCTTAAGAGACATTTTTCCGCGCACCATCACTATGTGGAAACAGCTACCCACCGATGTATTTCCCAACCGATTCGACTTAGGGTCCTTCAAAGAAGAGCATAACAATTCTTAAAAGGCTGGCAACGCAAATGCGATCCCTCTGGCAATGTGATAAAATTAAAAGGGAGAAACGTACGCTCACCTGATGTTAAGTGAAGCCGACGGACACGCACATTGCCAGAAGGCTCACAAGTACGTTGCCGGCCCGTTTAAACTATATAAGTTTGTATAACTACCACGCCTCCTTTATCATCATCATCTCACAATAATGCTTAAAGTTTGTTTATACTACGACGACGACGACGCTAATTCCTAAGATCTTTCTTTCTTTTTGACGTGACAACGTCTAATAAATCGATGTACGCCGGTTGCACGCACGAAAAACCATGACTCACTGTCCCGTTACGCTCACTGTCGCGTTACGCTCACTGTCCCGTCACGCTTATTGGACGATTGCGCCGAATCTATCTTTCTTCCACTCGATTAGCCTATACGTCCACTCTTCATTTGTTTTTATCCATAAAATAGTGATAATTCAATAAAAAATATAAAATTTGTTCATAAAAGTATGCAATCATTTCATCAATGTTTTGTTATGACGTTGTCACGTTAAACTATCGTCCGTAAAGTACAGAAAACCATTTTTTTAAGAAGAAATTTCAAAAATAGCACTTAGGGGCCGTCCATAAATTACGTGAGGTGTTTTTTTCAATTTCCTGTACCTCCCTCCCCCCCTGGTAAGATGTCGTGAGATTTTATTCAACCCCCTCCCCCAACCCCCAATCTCACGTGAGATTTTTCAAAATGTGGGTTTCTTACGTAAACGCGTTGGATTGTTATTCAAAAAAGAAAAAAAAATTGCTTCGTGCTTTTATATATGACTAAAACAAAAAAAGTGAAATGTTGACCGTTTAGATATGGAGTTAGCGGGAAGTTGCAGAGATGGCCTTTAGGGTCAACCGTTTTCCTATAATTTTTTTTTTTCAGCAAATTGCGTGATATTTGCCGCGACCCCCCTCTCTCCAACGTAAGATTAAATGAGATTTGACTCGACCCCCTCCCCCCTTAAACACCTCACGTAATTTATGGACGCCCCCTTAATAGCAATGGACCCGATGAATGAAGCCAACATCTGGAAAAGCCAATAGCTGAAGGTCTCGTTTAATGTCGACTGTAAATTATACGTTTAACGGTTTGCCAGTTCTAGTTTATTTATGACATAAACGTCTAAAATCGATCTATTTATCAAATGCAATTGTGGAATTCAATTAGAGTTTTCGTGTATTGAAATCAAGATGTAATAATAATTAATTCCAATTATATAACACATATCCATTTTAGTAAGTACAACTGAAAGACTAATTTTAATACATACATCAACAATAAATAAAATGAAAAGCGTAAATGATGTTGATTTCCCAACAATAAAAAAAAAGTGCGTGCGTAGAAAGTTGAAGTCAGAAGTGAAACTTCTTTGACAAACTAATTTTTAGCTCTTATTCACTCATTGATACAAATCCAAAACCTTAGATTTCCGAGACTTAGAGGGAGGGAAAAAGGAACATATGTTAGGAATTAAATGAATTTAAATGTCCTTAAAATATTAAGAATCGATATTTAATACAAATAATAAATTTAATTTTTTTAATTTACAATAAAATCCGTCATTTGAGATTTCAATCAATTATTTTGCATAAAATACTAATATTTCATAAATTCATGAAATTTTAATTTTAAAAATATAATTTCTATAAGGTAATTCACCCTTCTCAATCGCTCTCTCTCTTTTCTTCGACAAAAACGCTGCACATCTTCGTGACGTTCCGTGAAACTTTTACCCTAATGCGCCTAAAGAAGTTTCACTTCCAAAATTATGAAAAACTAGATCTAGAGTCTAGACACTTGATCTGAGCTATAAAGGGTGAAACCGTATGCGCATGCGTCGCTCATAGTATGACTGAACAACTCTTTGTATACATAACCATAATGTAAATGGTGAAAAGATCACTCAGTAGTAGACATTAACAGTCAGACTCTTGTCTGTTATCGATTACTTGTTTATATGTTAAGGGATTCAGAACGATATATAATTGCTATATATAACATTGAACCTCAGTTACACGAGTTATTTTTAAATATGTATTTATTAATTAGATAGCAGTGTTGGCCTAGTGGCTTCAGCGTGCGACTCTCATCCCTGAGGTTGTAGGTTCGATCCCCGGCTGGTGCACCAATGGAATTTCTTTCTATATGCGCATTTAACATTCGTTCAAACAGAGAAGGAAAACATCGTGAGGAATCCGGCCTGCCTTGGACACAAAAAGTCAACGGCGTGTATCACAGGAGTCTGATCACCTACTTGCTCATTATATTGACAAATGATCATGAACACATGTCAGTGATCTGAGGCCCAGACCTAAAAAAGGTTGAAGCGTAAATAAACTGATTTATTAATTAATTTTGATGTGAAACATCTATAGCCGCACGTAAAACCGATTTCTGGCGTGGCGACGCATGCCGTGGCGACGCGTTGCCACGCTATATGTTGGTGGTATATACACTACTGCATATAGACTGTATGTCTATATGCAGTAGTGTGTACGGTATGTGTATTTCGAAGTCACTGATTAAACGAATTAAGTAGTCGCGATTTGAAATAAATTCGTAAATTTTTGTATTTAATGAAAATAAATGTTTATTCAATAAATAGTCATCGTTATCTGGAAAAACTCTTAATATTTTATTTTATCATTATGACATATTTAGTTCCTATCAAAATCTGTTCTTTTCTGCACATTACTTTTACAAAATAATGTCGATGTTTCACATCTGCCAGGCGTCCCGTGACGGCTCACATTTTTTAACACAAAAGCAAACTTTCTTTTTATTTTTTTACATAAATTACTGAAAAATGATAAATTTCAACTTCAGGACAAACGTTTTTTACCAGTCTTGATATAGGCACTGAGGTCGTTTTGTGATCGGATCTATATATATTAAAAACAGCTTGCGAAATAATTTTTAGTCAAAACTCAGCCAAATTGTTAAAACCAATTTTACTCATACATAAATCTATTTTAAATTCTGGCTAAACTTCAACATTACTATGTTTATAAAATAAAACATGAATCACTTGATTATCTGTTAATGATTCATAGATTTGATATAGTAACTCTATCATATTTATTTACAAAAATACACACATTTTAACAGGACTAAGGCGATAAAAATATAATATTAAATACATAATACTGTGAATTCACTATGCGAACATATAAGGATATATATATATATATATATATATATATATATATATATCCGTTCTATGTAAATGTTGATCTAGTAAGATATTAAAAGAAATGTTGATCCACCTTCTTGCAGTGTATAATTGGCTCTTTACAAATATAACTGATATACTTTGATCCGAATTAGAAATGGAAGGCTTGTTTGGGGATCTGCATCGGTCGCTTTGCAACATACTTGCCATCAAAAAATACATTAACATAATGTTTTTGTAGATCCGTAACGGTCGCAAATATTATACCGACGAGTCAAATGTGCATCCGTTTTATATGCGAAATCTTACTAACTAACGTTGATCCGAGGGCTTTTGACCTTGACCTTTTAGTCTTTTAACGATGAATATAATGACGACCCAGTCGTTCAGTTGAAAAAAATTGCAATAGAAAAGTAAAACAGTTACAAGAAAGAAACACACAAGTCAATAGTGGGGAAAGTAGCCAGAACTTATCGACTAATGAGGGCGTAAGTGTACTCATAGAAGGAATTACGGATTTTGGAGGAGGTAAAGTTGAAAAAAGCGTTAATAATACGGCGAGAAAACGTAAGTGGTACCGAAGAAATGCATGTTTCTACTGTCAAGCAATTGTAACTATACGTAATTATTCTAGACATCTTTTACGTAACCACGCAGATGAAATCGAAGTTCTTCAGTATAAAGCTATTAATGATACAGACCCTAAAATACAAAAGCTAAAACGACAAAAAATTACAGATAAATTGAGAAACAAGGGAATTTTTTTACACAATTCTAATAGCTTTGATCGGGACGCTCATTTAACCTTATTACCATCAAAACGAAGCAACCAGGGTACCTCTAGTCCGTCAACTTACGCTACTTGTAAAACATGCTTGGGTACATTTAAAAGATCTTCATTTTTCAGACATTTAAGAAATTGTAAAGCTTCTGAACATGTTCTTCCGTCACTTAAAAGAAAAGCATTGTTTAATCACAGCTTAACAATCGTTCCCAATACGGCGAACGCTTCGATTGAGCTAAAAGAAAAAAATACTGTCGCATCTTCGTTCTGATGAAATTTCATTAGTAGTTAAAAATGATCTATTAATCATAGCATACGGTGCTCGTCTCTTGAAGAAGAAAAAAGAACGACGAAGTCGTAAAGCGATTTTCTCCAAAATGAGAGATTTAGCTACTCTTTTAATTTTATTGCGGAAAAAAGACACAACTATTGAAAATCTCACTGACGCAATTGATCCTGAAAACAATTAAACATTTGTAAGTGCCATAAAAGAAATGTGTGGCTTTAATGAACAAACAGGCATGGTCAAAGTAACTAAACTAACAAAAATAATGCGAGAAAACATAGATTTAAAAATAGCTTGCCGTGAAGATTTAAAAATGCCAAGCTCCAACCAATATTTATTTCCAAGACCTGGTACACAAGAACCTTTTGCGGGCGGTAAGTGTTTAGATATGATAAAAAAACAGTGTAATTTGAAACGCCCCGAGATGATTACATCAACCGGAATGAGACATCATATTGCTACAATGTCCCAAATTCATTCTAAACAAAATGATCATTATACTGAGCAATTGGCAGGATTTCTAGGGCATAATATATCAGTTCATGCACAAAATTATAGATTGCCTATGCAGGTATTCCAAAAAGCTGTTGTAGGATCTCAACTCTTAGAATATGAAAATACATTAATGGAGAAGAAGAGTAACATAATAGAAACGATTAGGTCTCAATCATACCAAGAAACTAAAAACTTTGAGGAAGAGACGCCATCTTCAAAAAATTCGGCAATAGAAAGCGACCAATCTAACATCTTACTTACAAACCCCAAAATATCTATCGAAACACCAGAAACTACAGTCAATAAGAACATGGACGATATAGAAATTGGAGACTATAATGAAGTAAACGATAAAAAACAAGACAATCATTACAACCAAGACCCTAAAAATAAAGACCCCAAAATTAAGCCAAACAGAAGCAACACAAAAAGAAAATGGTCAAGTAGTACAAGTGAAAGCGATGTTGATGATGATAAACAGATTCAGAAACGAAGTAAAACTAGACGAGCCAAAGAAAATAATATATATCATAAAGATTCTAAAAATAAAAATATCAATATTAAACCAAATAACAGAAAGACAAAAATAAAATGCCCAAGTTTAAGCGATAGTGATAGTGATAATCCAATTCAGAAACGAAAAAAAACAGTCATAGAAAGTGGTCGGATGAAGAGATACAATTAGTCAAAAAATATTTCCAATCATACATAAATAAAAAGATAAATCCAGGCAAAAACAAATGTATGGAAGTTTTAAATAAAGAACCTATTCTTCAAAATAGGACTTGGATGCAACTTAACACGTATGTTAACAATATTTATAAAAAAAGTAAATATATTTTAATGAAGATTCTGTGTGATACGTCAATTTATATAAGACTATATCGAGTATTGGTAGGACTGTTGCGAAGGCCAGTCTGAGGAAAGGCCAGACCTTTGTCAGTTAATCAACGGCCAAGCGGTAGCTAAACAACGCTACGGTGTCCCGGGATGAAGGGCATTATTTGCGGAGTAATAACAGGGCTTCGAGACTCTAGATCTTATATCTCAGGGTTACTGAGTGCAATACAATATCACATACTCTGTATGACATAAAGCTGCTGGCATGCATGAAGCTAGCCACGAAGCTTAACATCGGGTAAGCGACAAGCGCGTGTCGTCATAAATTTCCTTACCATAAATATATATCATACCTATAAACATAAAAACTGAATAAATAAAGAAAAGTTACTGATTAGGTGGTCTTGCAATAAATTATAGGAATTAAACCATCCAAATACCTTAGGTAAGTCCAATAGGAGGACTTGCTGACTTCTGATTGGCCCATTTGAATCGGATCAACAACTATCGGAGTGGATTCGTATATTGGATCAACATTTCGGTTGCGTTTCCTAAACTTCAACGGAGTAAATCGTTGATCCGGTCGGAACCACATTTGTATGAAAAATATTATATTGGATCAACAAAAACCACCCGGATCAACATAGGTTTTCGGATCAACAAAGTGCTCGCGATATAGCACGCATGATCAACAATTGACGGATTGATATAACTATATATATATATATATATATATATATATATATACTGCTCAAAACAATTAGCGGAACAAGATTTTTCTCCTTTCTATTGCTTAAACTAAAATTAGATTTAAATTAACTTGTACGCTATTTTTTACCTTGTTAATTTGTAAATTACTACAATTAATAAAAAAATTCAATTTGTATTTTTTTTATTAAAAAAAAATTAAAATGTGCAATGTAGACGAAAAACTAATTGGTGATAAAAAAGGTCCATCAAAGAATTAATATTCTTATATCGTTTGAATATTCGTCTTTAGTGACTTTCAGTAACGTGTGTGGCCTCCATGAGCCCTAGTCACGGCTTGACAACGACGTGGCATGCTTCGTATGATCCTCCGAATATCTTCTTGTGGAATTCGCTCCCATTCTTCAATCAACGCTTCAGTGAGCTGCTGCAGTGTTTGAGGTGCGACCGAGTCCTATGCTAAGCTGGTGAAGCTTGTGTTATGGGTACTAGGCAACGGATATATATCATATTATAGATAGATATACTTATAAATACATATTTTAACACCCAAGACCTAAGCACAACACCAAATGCTCATCACATCGATGTTCGTCTCAGCCGGGGATCGAACCCGGGACCCATGGATTTGCAGTCAGGGGTACTAACCACTAGACCAATCAGTCGTCGGATGTTGTGCTGGAGACAGTATTCAGTAGCAACGTCTTTGACCTTTGTTAATGGGAACCTCTAACAGACTGGTTCTGGCTCTTGCTATCGCTACCAACCTTGGCCTTGGTCGCCGCACACATCCCATAGGTACAAATAAACCGAGTTCTTCGAGAACACTTGGGTTGCTCACCACCCCCGCGAGACTACTAGTAAGAGATGATGGTAGTGGTCGGCCTGGATACGGCTGGATCGAGGGAGTGCAGAACCCCAGCAATTGGTGGGTGGCACAGTACAGCCCTGCGATTCTGTAACTCGATTCTGAAATCAGTCTTGAAGCAGTCATTTTATGATTTGGCATTCTAATAAACAATAAACTACAAGCTCCCACCTTTTCAGAATGACAAATCATAAAATGACTGCTTCAAAACTGATTTCAGAGCGACCGCCGATGCGAAAACCGCTGTGTGAGTTCGAAAAGTGAGTTACAGAATCGCAGGGCAGAGAACGCTTCTCATTTCAGAGGCCGAAATACTTTTTGGGTCACAAAGCCGGCGGAGTGAATAGAATGAGAAATAATGATTGATGAATGAACTGAAGTAAACATTCGTTCAAAATTTGACCACCACCAATCACCACGTGGTCAAATTGTGTTCAAAATCAATTAAAATTGATTGTTAATATTCGGTATAAATTTATATCAAATGCAGATTTAGTAGTAATAAATGTATTTTTAAATGAAAATAGATACTTTTATCATATCTGGTATTTAAAGTACAGAAATGTCTTTCACTGTACATCATTTGGACAAATATTATTTTAATAAAAAAAAGAATTCTGAAGAAATTTTAAGAAAAAAAAATGTTATTTCGGTGTTAATAACATCATCCAAATTACCAACGATATAGTTAAGTCGTGGTTTAACCGTTGGTAAATGAGTTTTCTTTAATGTACCATACCTGAATGTAATGAAACCTACTATTATAAAAAAAAAAAAGTACTAAATAATAAACTACCTATTGCGAGCCAATTGTACCTAAACTTATCTGACTGTCATGAAGATCAAAATATCATTTACGTAACACTTATAAACATGAGTAAAAGTGCTTTTAAAATTACATTTACTGCCAATTCACAAATCAAGAACGTAGAACGAGAAGAAATGGCAAGACACTCTGTCAAATCGTCAGATTTTTTACAAAATGTTTGGATTCATTTCATTACACTGCTTACTTTTACTAATATTATTATTATGATTTTCTAAGTATTATTACATTCCTTTTCTTTCTTTTTTTGCGACTGAGGTGCAAACAAGCTGCTGTGGTCTCTGGCAGAATGACCAGCGCTGTTGAACATTCTGCTCCTCAGCATAATGCTGAGCCAGGGCCAATTACAACCACAGCACACACCCCTTACACACTTGAAACGAACCGAATGGGAAAAGGGATTTTTTTTTGTTATCTCTCATTTTGTTTTTTCTTTTATTTTTTTTATTTTATTATTATTTTGTGTGTGTATGTTTTTGTTAGTAATAAATGTTATGTATATGTCTATGACAACACGGTACAAATTGCGATTCAGTATAGGAACCTAAACTGAGTGACTACTAGGCTGTTTTAAACTTAACCCTTAACAACTCCTTATGTTGCGTATTTCAGTAAAAGCCTTAATTATAATAATCGTAGCGATTTGCGTAGCATGCTACGACAGTGCCTCGTCGCCAAAGGTCTACGTTCGTTCCGCCTAAAACCAATTAATAAAAAAATATGTTATAAATAGCAATTACTATGATTATGTATCTGATCGTAACTGGACATTGTATCTTGCCAAATCGCATATGTTAGCGCGATCAATTATTGGCAAGAAAATCGTCATCAAACGCCATACAATCGAAAACCAACCCTAACACTAGGTAATTAAGTCCAATGTACAGTGAACATATTAATCTCAGTCGTGCAATGTAAAACATTGTCTATTACCAAAGCTTAGAGTTTATATTTTTCGGACACATGACGTCACTGTTGCATATAAAATCTATTTTTACGCAAATATAAATAGTGATCCGATTTCGTTGAAGATGTCTTATAAATAAATAATTTAAATGTAGAAACATTTTGATATACGCCTATATTACCGCGACTTTTATTAAGTGTCATAATGGTAATGGTTTGTAGATTGCGTCATTACGTCATGTGTCTTACGGTCTTCTTGGTATTCTAAATAAATAATAATAAATCATTTATTTCCAAAGAAAGTGATACATTCAGATTCATTGATCAATTATAATAAAAACGCACAATCAGCGATATAAAAATAGGCATATAAATGTCAAATTAATTATTATGTCATAATAATATGAAAAGTTAAGTTATTTATATATTACTAGCTGACCCGGAAACTGTTGTTTTGCCATGTATATTATTTGTAGGAAACATTTTTTTAGTTCAATAAAAAAAAATTAGGGGGTTGTATGTATTTTTGTATGCTGTATCATAAAAATACTTGTCTCAAAAATTAAAAATAAATTTTAGGATGGACAACCCTAATTACTTAGAGGTTTGAAAGATAGATAGTAGCCGATTCTCAGACTTACTGAATAAGCATAAACAATTTATAGGAATCAGTCGAGCCGTTTCGGAGGATTATGGGAACGAACATTGTGACACGAGAATTTTATATATTAGATTTATAAAGCCTAGTAGCTTTAGCGTGCGACTCTCATCCCTGAGTTCGAAGGTTCGATCCTCGGCTGTGCAATGGACCTTCTAAGTGATCATTTAACATTCGCTTGAACGGTGAAGGAAAACATCAGGAAACCACTTGCCTTTGACCTAAAAAGTCGACGGCGTGCGTCCGGCACAGGAGACTACTTGCCTATTAGATTAACAAATGATCATGATTTTTCTAATAAGCAAGTAGTGATCATTCATTCATTTTCTAATAAGCGTACTGTGTCTGATATTTCGGGTCTGGTTTTCTCACAATGATTACCTTCACCCTACGTCAGAAAGATCAAGGGTTTAGCTGGAATTCAGGGATAAGAGTGGAACGGTGATGCCTCTAGCCAACACTGCTCTTAATGGAAAACATTAGAAATTAGCCAAATCAATTAGCTCTTCTAATTCTCTCAGCCTTGTTCTTTATTAATTCTCAGTTCTTAAATTTCTAGTTCTCTGTAGAGTTGTTATTGTTTTTAGTATCACTACAAACGCAATAAAAACGTTCTCAAAATGTACTTTAATTTCTGTTTTGATAATATGTAATGATATTTTGATAGCAACGAACGAAACTGTTTTATAACAAAAAGTAAGTTAATATCGCAGACTGCGAAAAAAACATAACTATACTGCGTGTATGCAAGTTTATTAATTATTAATCTTTATATATATAAATTACGTGTCACGTTGTTTGTCCGCTATGGACTTCTAAACTACCGAACCGATATCAATCAAATTTGCACACCGTGTGTAGTTTGATCCAACTTAAAAGATAGTATACCTTACATCTCAATTTATACCCGCAATGTAATTTTATTGCAAATTATTTGTTTATTATTTGACAGAATTTTAACAGATGACGCTGTGTTGAAAGTACCAACGTTTCATATAAGCTACAATTTAATGGCATAGCCACCAAAGCATGGTGATCCCCATGACTGTTGTTCTCCTGCCGTTTCCTTTGAATAGTTTACTACTATGTAATATAACAAAAACCTTAGCCACAGCAACGCTTGGCCGAGTCTGCTAGTATTGATATATAATATCATAAAATGTATATTTAATACAATTGAAACGCGAGGTTCTATCATTAAAATTGTTCGCACTGCAGGGAAATTAAACTTTCATTTTCCGACTTTATCATATATTATATATATATATATATATATTACATGACACTATTCAAGAGTCAGCAAATGTCAGGCGTGCTTCACCTTAGCCTTCAAGAAAGGTCAAACGCCTGTCTGGAGGTGAGGTGTGAAAAACGAACATTGTTTGTATGTACATATAAACTGACATAGTTATATAATACGCAGAACAATGCTTTACGTCTCGCGTGGCACATTGACATTATATCATCCAACAGAAAATCACTACATTTGTAAAGATTTGTTCACAGTATAGTCTGCGGATTAGTTTGATGTGCGATTGTTTTGTAATATAGATTAGTTTGTCATGTGGAACATGTAATGGTTGCAGCTCCTTACAAACGTTGTGTAAAACAAAAAACTTGGCGATGAAAAAAGAGTGGCGGAGAGTTTATTGCCAGTTCTTCTCTGCCGTTCTACGCCCTTGATTTGAGAACTGGCAGTAAATGTAAAATTAGAAGCATTTAATGTATATTTCTTTTTTGACGTTCATAAGTATACATTGTGTTACCTATATGAATAAATGATTATTGACTTGTGACTTGTAGCTATCGCGGAATATGCTTAAGAATATCCACAGCGCTAAATCACCTGCATCATGAGCACACCCAACATACACACACTTACATTCACACCATCACACAACACAGCCGAATTTGGTATTACTTAGTTTTTGTTATTATTAAGCCTTCATTGCTGACAGCCAGTATAATATATTAACACTTATTTAAGTTACATAAATAAATGTGCCGATTAGCGTGACACATAGGCCTCTTCCAGCTGCTTCCATTATTTTCTGATGTTAGCTCTTCTTGTCCAATTGTGCCCCCTATTCTATTTATATCGTCTGCCCATCTCTTGCTCTGTCTTCCTCTTTTCCTTTTTCCATCGCGTGGTTGCCATTCTGTAATAAGTTTTTTCCATTTCAACCTGCTATCTCTCGTCATGTGCCCGGTCCAGCGCCATTTCAATACTTAGTAAGTATTTAATAATTTTTATGGATTATCTTTTCGTAAATGTTTGAACCTTATTGTACGAGTATATTTATATATATAATTCTACTGTACGTCTGAACTCACTGAACTCCTCTTTGATTTGAATGATTTTTTGTATGCGTTTGGGTGGCGCCCTGGATGGTTTAGATTCACAAATCAGCCCGGCAGATGGCGCTGCAGTCGGTAATAAGGCAAAATCCTAATAGCTTGAAATATAATGCAGGACAACGTCTGTTCCGCTAGTATATATATATATTCAATCAAATCTACGGCCAAAACTACGACCTCGGGGATGAGATTCCCACTGTTAGTATGGAAGCTATATAATTATCTAACCATTACTAATATACTAGGTAACAAGGTAAAATCGAAGGGATATGCCAAGCAACCAGAGGCTATAGATTCTCGAGGCTCACCTCTGTTGGAACGAAGTTCCTTATCGCGCGTTGTGAAAGGGGGCTAGACGGAAAAAATTCTCACGAAAAGTTGTCACGACACTTTTTTGCTATTTGCTATTGTAATACACCGGTTCTCGTCTGATCGCCGAAGTTAAGCAACGTCGGGCGAGGTCAGTACTTGGATGGGTGACCGCCTGAGAACACCTCGTGATGTTGTTTTTTTTTTTTCGTCGTAAGATTGGTGTCGAGAAAATCTATCATACTGTTATGATACCAATTAACATATAAATTAATCGAAAGGAATTTCGTTCCATCCGGGTGTCCTTTGACACCTTTAAAGTTTTTTTTTATTTATTTCTAAATCTTTATTATTATGATAAAGATTAATTTAATTATTTATTATTTTATTTTTTTATTAATGTTTTCTAGATAATTCCCCGACTATGTAGTCGTCGGAGGTATTAAATAGCTTACGTAAATGGTATTGGTAACCCGAATGATTAAACACTACCTATTTCTTTTAACAACTTTTTGTATGACCCTTACAGCAAATCCTAAAAAGATGCCCCCCCAACATTGAACATTATTTCCTTTAAATTCGTCTCTGTTACTTTTGTGCCCGTAGCTAAATTATACTTTACTAATGCCGGCCATACACACTACGGTCTACCGGAGAGGTAATCTGTGCAGGTATGCCTGCGCAGGTCAACCGAACAATGGTAGCTTGTATGGGGACGTTCCGGTGTATCGGAGCGGTCTTCAGTTCTCTTTGCGATGGCATCGAATGTGGACGATGACATGCTGGCGTTGCTAGGTCTTGCTTTAATTTTGAATAAAAAAGATACGAAATACAAGCGAAGAAAGTGTTGTAAGCATTTGTTATTGAAAAGGAAAACATATAGTCATATTAATTTATTAAATGAATTGAAATTTGAATCAGAAGATTTTAAAAACCATCTTAAATTACTTAAAATGGTACTTGCCGATCACACACTCACTGTGTGATCACTGTGTCACTCGAAAGAATCGATTTTCGATCTTGCGCCGGTCGCCTGCGCAGGTTCAAAAACCTGCACAGGTCTATTCCCATACACATTCCGCCTGCGCAGGCATACCTGCACAGGTGGACCTCCGGTAAACCGTAGTGTGTATGGCCGGCATTATGATACAGAATTTGAACTGTAACAAAACAAAAGGAAGGACAAAGGAAGAAGTGCAACAAAAAGGAAAGCTACATGAGAAATGTGCAATTCCCCTAAGCGCGGGCGCATAGCCAAGTACTATGCACCGCTAATTGCGAATTGTGTTCGCGTTGGGGCGTAAAGTAACTATTAATAGACGTTTCTAGAAGACGAACTTGCACGTGAATGTTATAGCTTTTACAACATACAAAGTTGATGAAATCGTGTTAAGTAGACGACAGATGCATTATAAAAATACAATTAAAACACAAATAAAATCTGTACGATAAACGCAACCACTGTAAGGAAAACAATTTTCAACAACATATGAACATAAAGGTAAAACAAATGACGATAATTTCTAATTCATATAAGGGACACGATGTGGACAGGTAATTTTGTATCCTCACTGAGGAGACCCTGTATCAAAGAATAAGTCATTTTATAGAACAGGGGAAAACGGGCAGGTAGCTCACCTGATGTTAAGTGATAACATAGACACTGGCAGAAGGCTCGCAAGTGTGTTTTTGCCATTTTAGGAGTTGGTACGCAAATAGAAAGAAGAAGAAAAGATTATTGTATGACCCTAAGTCGAATCGCCTGTGTAAAAAGGCTTACTATAAAGTTAACGATTGTCTAGTTGAAAAAAGGGCCTGGGAGTTGGAACTAGTACTAGACAGGCTACCTTTAATTAATTTGCAACATTTGTTTTAAAATAAGTGTTGTTTGATTTGTACCGAGAGTTTTTTACGCCGGCTTTTTCTCTCGGCCTACACCCTCTGTCTTCTTTGCCGATGAGTGATACCTGTATCTTATGTTCCATAATAAACGTATTTTATTTTATAAATAAATAAATCTATAATGTTGACAGGTTTTCGTTAGATTACTTTGAAATTAGCGTTGTATTAGAGCGTCATTCGTTTAAAACTGTTATTACGCGCGTATCATAATATACCACTTGTATCTGTAAGCTATGAATCGATGACCACAGCCCATTGTATTGTATTGTTTAGATTTCTGACACCTTTGTGCGATGGCAATATGAGAAATAGGTGCGGATGGTAGGTTGGTAATTTAAACTGCCTTAATAATTTAAAAGCAACAATATTTTTATTAAAAACGTAATTTTAACATTTATCTTCTAATATATAAAATTCACGTGTCACAATGTTCGTTCCCATCTCCTCCGCTACGGCTGGACCGATTCTTATGAAATTGTTAATGCATATTCAGTAAGTCTGAGAATCGGAAAACATCTATTTTTCATCCCCCTAAATTTTTAGTTTTTTGACAATTAATTTTTTTTTATGATACAGCGTACAAAAATACATACAACCCTTAATTGTTACCGCTTTACAATCAACCCCTATTTTTTATTATAGTAGATAGTTATTTTTATTGAACTAAAAATTTTTTTCCTAGAAAACATACATACATGGCAAAACGACGTATGTCGGATATTTATAATTTTTTCTACTATTATTAATATTTATATTATTTTATTTTTTTGCGTCTAAGGCGCAAACTAACTGCTGTGGTCTCTGGCAGAATGACCAGCGCTGTGGAACAGTCTGCTCCTCAGCATAATGCCAGGGCCAGTTACAACCACAGCACTACCTTGCAACCCCACTATTTATTTTATGTTAGTTACAACCTCAAGTTTTAATCGATTAAAGCCAGTTGTTACCCAGCTTCAAACAAGGTGACAAGGTGACAAAAAAAGGACAAAATTTATCTTAGAGTGAAGAATCAATTCTAAATAAATTTACACTACTCCGCCTCAATATATTGAGGATATTCTGTTGTTAATACATTTTGTGATAACAACGATCGGATATCCGGTCTACATTGGCAACAAAAACAAACAAAAACAAAACTTTCAGAACCGTCTTTAGCTCACCCGGATATTGTATCCGGGTAGGATCCGGTTTTAAGGGCAATTCAACATTAGTTGACACTGAGATCGTGATGATTCAAGGTGTATTTTCTTTTCAAGGGTAATTGCAATTGCATGCAATGAATTCTTATAAAATCTAATAGGAATTTTTTGCGCACACCACTACGTGGAACCGGCTGACCACTGATGTATGTCCGAACCATCCTTACTTAGCTTCAAGAAAAGAGCGTACCAATGCTTAAAAGGCAGGCAACGCACTTGCGAGCCCTCTGGCAAAGTGAGTCTATGAACGGCGATATTGCTTAACATCAGGTGAGCCTCCTGTCCGTTTGCCTTCTATTACATAATAATATATCCCAGAAACGATTCTAGAAAGTAGTGTTTATGGTACAGGTAGAATTTCTCTCTTTAATCGGCAGCTCATGTCTGAGCGTCGTGGTCAGCAAGAAAGCGTCTATAGCGGACTATCTGCTTCCACCGGTTTCTGTCCAGCGCTTCTCTTATGACAGTGTACAGTTTTGAGGATGATGAATCTTTCACCTGATCGGTCCATCTGGTTGGTGTACGGCCACGTGATCCAGTGGTGTAACAATAGGGTGGTAGGGCTGGCAAAATGCCACGGGCCCCCGACCAAAGAGGGCCCCTGCCCAAGAGATATTATGTTCTACAGATGAATGTGAAGACTATGTGCACTACCATTCCCTCTCGCCATTAGTGGGACATATACAACGTGTAATTGAGTACGCTGAAAATCTCTAAGTTTAGATAATAACATTAAACTGAGGACACCGTGACGATTTTTACTGATCAAAAGAATTTGCCACGGGATGGTATAGTTACGCCTCTGACGTGATCATTTGCCTTCTTTGTTACCAACCACGATCAGTTTCTCCAAGTTCTCATTGCCTCTGCTTTGTAATTAAAAAATTAAAAGCAAAAAACGCGTACCTAACTTATCTGAAATGAGAACGAGGAAAACCAGCAAACAACTGATTCCTCGTATCTCAAATCTTGCTCTCATGTCAAAGCAAAATATCGCTCGCTCTGCTGCTTCGTAACTTAAAACAACCGTATATTAACTGGAATATTGAAGTAATAATATTACTATTATTATCTAGTCTCAGTCTAGTCTAGTAAAGTTTTATTCCAAAGCAGTGCTGTGACAATTGACAAACGATAATGCTTACTGAAACGTACATACAGTAACTGAATACTCTTGTTGTGTAAACAGACGACTGGACTTTGCTACACAATGGATTTAGCGCAAACGTTTAATGTAAGACATTTCTTAAACGAAATAGATGCGACACCAAAATGCACTAAAAACTATTAAATAACAATATTTGTGTGTATTGATGCTTTGTATTGGCAAGATAATGAAGTGTATTAAACGATAATTCTTTATTTTATAATAAATATTTTTAGTACCTAATCATAACAATCGAATATACAGTTACACAGTAATAATACACATAATTAAAAATTAATAAAAAGAAAATTAAAACAAATTAAAAAAGTTAGGTTACTGTGGCACCTTTAATTACAGCATTTCCTCGCTGTATTGCGATACTCAGCATTAATTTCTTATTTGTATTGTATGGAGCAAGCAAGTGAGAAAGACCGAGAGAGAGAATGAGATAGCGCGAACGTCGCATCACGCACAGTGCTATGAAGCGAGAGGTGGGAGAGAGTTATAGTGATAAAGATTGAGAGAGAGAGTGAGGGAGATCGAGAAAAAATACACGCTATTGGTTGATGTATTCGTTTAGTAGTTACATATTAGAACTTTAGATGGCAATTCTGTCGCATAACGTCTTATGCAGTAAACGTAGATTTTTTATTTATTTATATTATCATTAGCACGTATACAGTGTGAATATAGATTAACAACTACATGGAATGATCATATACTGGTATATGATCATCCATTAGGGCTTTTACCTTAGTAATCATTAATTTACAAAGTTTCACTTGTGACATGTGTACTTTGTACGCACGCATTTTTTTTTGTATGACGTGTGTACAGGACAACGTCTGTCGGATCCACTACATATATATTTATTAAAGTTCACCACATCATACATAATGCTATATCTACAGTATATGTTACAAGCTGTTCTTAAATATATGACTCTTATGGTAAAATTATAATAAAAATTACCAACAAAACAGCGGATTAGGTATATTAGATAGGAACTTAACAATGCTTTTAAATAGATCAGCCCACTATCAAATCAAGCTCTGAATAAGAATTTAGTAGTGTTTATCCGTTATAATCGCGAAGAATTCCAATGAGAGGTGCCTGAACTCCTAGGTTGGTTTATGCAGACGGAATTTGGATAATACTGCTGATTACACCTTGAGAATTAATAAGGGATGACAATGGTAGTGGTCTGTATTACACCAAGTCCTCTGCTGATAGAGGACAAAACTTTGTTTTTAATTTATTTTGTCACTAGCGGACCCGACAGACGTCGTCCTGTCTTAACTATGAATATTGATTTCAAATTGGTATAATTAATTAAAAAATATTTCAGAAACAAAGTATTTATTATTATAATGCTTTATGTTATACAACATTCTTTGTTTGTTTTTCTGGCTCGCATATTATTATATTATCAATATAATAACTCCGATTGAAGCATTTATTTTGAACGATATTCATTTTTCTTACATCCTCTGACGATATTTGCAGCACGCATTCTGTCAATGTTACGTCAAACGCCATAAGGTTACATCAAAAAGTTCGAATTATATGGTGTAATTTTCTAATTTTCCGCGCAATTTTTTTTTCTTTTATAAGAACCTTCTCCTGACAATTACAAACACAGCAAAAAAAATCAGACAAATCGGTCAAGCCGTTTTCATGTTATGTCGTGACAACGGAAAACGGGTTTAATTTTTATATATATATAGATAATTTATTACTTAAGAAGTCATGTGGAACATGGTGTAATGGTTGCAGCTCCTTACAAACGTTGTGTAAAAAAAAACATGGCGATTAAAAAGAGTGGCGGAGAGTTTATTGCCAGTTCTTCTCTTCCGTTCTACGCCCTTGATTTAAGAACTGGCAGTAAATGTAAAATTAGAAGCATTAATATGTATTTCTTTAATGACGAATCACAAGTGTACATTGTGTTACCTACGTGAATAAATGATTTTTGAATTTTGAATTTGAATTTGGCATGTGTACTTTGTACGCACGCACTTTTTTTTTCTCACAGTAGCCAGGAAGAGATCACTCGAAAGCGATAAAGCCCTCATTTTTATATATAATACAATTAAAATAAATATATGTACTACTTCTGTACTACTGAAACATAAGGCGGGCATTGGTTGCAAAATCTAGATGGCGCTACAACATTTCCGAGTTCATTATTCCCTGAATCAAATGTGACGTCACTCATACATCTGGCACTCAAAAATACGCACAAAACATCCACAATACAGACGTAATAAATCTTCCCATCGAGATCAAACAGAACATGTTCTGACATCAAAAGATGTCCTAGTTTCGAAGATTATTTAACGCCGATAAACTGATTGTTTAGGCGTGATGTCACATTTTGTTTTATGAATCATATTGATAATATGTCAAATCCTCCAGGTTTTTCTTTACACATTGCCATCCCAATAAAAAATATATAACAGGCTACCAGACAACAAAAGACAAAAGGAAATTATACATTTGTGTTATTCGTTAAGTTAAGTAGTTTCTTTGACCGAGGGGAAGAAGGAGAGAGGTGGATAGAACTTAGCACTTAGCAGGAAGCGAATGGAGAAAGAAAATGGATATTTGTGAAAAAGCTAATAATAATAATAATAAGTCATTTAATCATTTAGGTACAATTTGTACTCTTATGCATGTCAACTCCCCATCTTACAGCGGCACTAGTGCCCACACATTGTCATCGTCTATAAATTCCCGAACAGTGTAATATCCTCCCTTTGTTAGGGTTTTCTTGATGCAAAGCTTAAACTCATGTATCGGAAGTTTGGTTACACGGTCCGAAATCTTGTTAAATATCTGTATACATTTCCCCATAAATGAGTGAGCAGTGTTATGAAGTCTGGGAAAGGGCATCATTTACCTCGTCAAAATTTATTGCGTTCCTACTGATTTTAAAAATAAGAGATGTATCATCTGCAAATAATACCGTTTCACATAAGTTATTTATATAAAATGGCAGGTCATTTATGTAGATAAGAAAGAGCAACGGCCCCAATATCGACCCCTGAGGCACACCCATGAGAATAGGAGCTCCTAAAGACTCTGCTTTATTTATAACCACTTTTTGTAATCGGTCACTCAAGTATGAATTTATTATTTTTATTGAGTTTGCTGAGACGCCATAATACTGTAATTTTCCCAATAATGTTTTATGCTCTACACAGTCAAAAGCCTTGGACAGGTCACAGAAGACAGCTAAAGCATCCTGTTTATTTTCCCAGGCATCGAATATTTGCTTCATGAGCTCCACACCCGCATCCGTACTACATCTACCCTTAGTAAAACCGAATTGTCTATCATGAAATAGTTTATTTAATCTAAAATGTGAAAGCAATTGATTATGAATAATTTTTTCAAATATTTTACTTAGAGTTGGTAAAATTGATATAGGGCGGAAATTCGTGGGGTCCGATTTGTCTCCAGACTTAAATAAAGGAATAATTTTACTATATTTCATGAGATTGGGAAAAACCCCATCATCGATACATCTATTAAAAATAATCGTTAGATAAGGAGAAATATTTCCAATTATTGGTGCTATTACAGCTACTGATATTCCCCATAGATCTTCTGTTTTCTTCTTATTCAACGATCTAAATGCCTTTACAATAGAATCCGTGTTAATTTTATGAAAATCGAATGCACTACTATTTTTATTTGTGCTAGACGTTAAAAGTGAAAGCGCGAATTGCGTAGATGAATTCAGTTTACTAGTGATTCTTGCAGGGATTTCAGAGAAAAAGGACTCCATAGCATTTGCGACCGCTGCATCTTTTTTTATAATTTTGCCATTAATATTAATTTCAAAAGAGCTATCTTTAAATGAAGTTTTACCAGTTTCTTGATTAATAATGTTCCAAGTGGTCTTACTTTTATTGTCCGATTCTTTTATTTTATTACTCAAATAATTTGCCTTTGCTATATTACAAACTTTTTTAAATATTTTTGAATAATTTCTGACATAGTTTATAAGCGACTGCTCAGTAGAAATAGACTTTTCATAATATAGATCATACAATTTTCTTCTACTAACGTAAATACCTGGTGTGGCCCAGTCACAGAATTTCATTTTAGAGTTTAAAGAAACAGTTTTTTGTTTAAATATGCTAGCAAATTCTATGCTTATTTGTTGACATAAATATTCGTATTGCTCATTAGCATCATTTGAATTTTTAAGAAACCTAAGTTTATTCTTAATATTATTTTCAAAAACCTTTAAGCGTTTGTCCGTTATTGGCCTAAAAGTAATTTTTATGTCTTGTTTAACCCTATGGCGCTCAACAATGATTTTTTGTCCACTATGATCTGAATCCACCCAGTTAACAATACATTTTTCATATAAAACGCAATCAGAAAAAATGTTATCCAAGCAGGTAGCTGATAGGGGGGTAATCCTAGTTGGTTCAAAGAAAGAATATTGTAGATTGAACGACCCAAATAAATTAGTAAATCTACTTGTATATGTACTAGAAACTAAAATATTTAAATTGTAATCCCCACAGACAACCATCTTTTTGTTATTTTTACTTATAATATTAAGAACATTTTCCATAGAAGACTCAAACAGATCATAGCTTCCAGAAGGGGGTCTGTATACACACACAATTATAAATTGTTCAAATTCCACACAAGAAATTTCTATCGTTTGTTCAATGGAATGTTTTATTATGTCTAATCTTTCTTTATATTTGATATTGTTTTGTAACATTATTAATGACCCACCTCTAATTGCACATTCCCTAGTAAATGCACTAACAATTTTATAATTTTCAAGCTGGAGGAGGAACCCGTGAATGGGTCCCGATTAATGGAAGGAAGTCAGCACTTATTATTTATTATAGTTATTTTACATTACCCTTAAATTTTACGTTATGCAGTTACGTACTTTTAAATTTTGCTTGAGATAACGAGGACTTTGCTTGCATTTTTGGATTTACATAACTATTCAGGGCCTGAGAGGTCTGGAGGCCTCGGGGCAACATAAGTGTGGAGGCCCCAAATTATTTTCCAATGGAAATGAAAAAAAAACAGAATTTTTTAAACAATCATTTTTGTAATTATGTAACAACAAAAATATATAAAAAAGTTGTTAGTATATTCGACAATTGTAAAGATGGGAAATTAAAAGGCTTTATTGTTCTTATAATTCGAGATTAGATTAGATAAATTCATGTATGAACACAAAGTACGGTTACAAATATTAATTCCTTATATAGATCTTTGTTCCATTCGTTTTTATATAGTTTTATGTTTATTAAAATTAAATATATATTTAAATACTTTATATATTAGATACTTATTTGAGTTAGGTACTAAGATAATTCAAAGTATTAATATCTATTAATACTATAATTGAATACAATACCAATATAGGATCCACTGGCAAACATCCGTCTTGAACACACATACGAAAATTTAAAAAGTCATTATTTTAATTGTTCTTACATTAAAAAAAATCTAATCTTTTTTTTTGTGTGATCGGTTTTTTTATTGTCTGTGGTATACACGTATATATACGTATATATATATATATACTTAAACTAAACATTCATTTGAATCTAATTCCAAATATCTCTGGCTCATGACTTCTAGAAAACGTAAATAATCTTCATATGCGCTATTCGCTTGGTTACAATAAGTTGTCGCTAGATGGCGTTAGAGTAGCTTCTATAAATTCTATTTTTATCACCACGTCTGTGCGTTAAACAACTAATTGTCATGTTACTTTAATGCGATAAAATTGTGGTCAATTTTGTTTCTATTTTACATAATACAAATATTTTTTACTAATCTACTTCTTCTAAAAAGGTTTAAAATCAAATTATTGCAAAAAACCACCAGTTGCTTTCAAGGGAAGGTAATAAAAAATTTAAAAGCCTTGTATTTAATGAGACAGTATGTAGACCATAAGTTTTGACAACAACTATAAATAACTTAACTGTTATGACATTATGATAATTACCTAATGACTATTATTAGTACGGTTTTTTTTAATAATCTAAATGTACTTTCCTCGCAAATAAACGTTTTATTATCAATATTATTATTGGGCAACTACGATTTGTATAACAGTATTGCGTCACTTCCTAGTTCCGTTTCTATTTCGGGCGATGGAAACGTATCTAGTAACCTTTGCATTGTAAGACTACTATATATCTTTAATATATATAAATTACGTGTCACGTTGTTTGTCCGCTATGGACTCCTAAACTACCGAACCGATATCAATCAAATTTGCACACCGTGTGTAGTTTGATCCAACTTAAAAGATAGGATAGCTTACATCTCAGTTTATACCTGCAATATTATATTATTGCAAAATATTTGTTTATTACATATTTGATAGTCGCAATTCTAACAGATGGCGCTGTGTTGAAAGTACCAACGTTTCACATAAGCTACAATTTAATGGCATAACCACCAAAATAGCATGGTCCCCATGACTGGTGTTCTACCGTTTCCCTTGAATAGTTTACTACTATGTAATATAACAAAAACCTTAGCCACAGAAACGCTTGGCCGGTCTGCTAGTAAATAAATAAAGAGACTTCAGTCACATATACAGTCAGTGATTAGTCTAGTAATATATGTATACGGTTGAAGATAATCATATTTTTTAAATGTTGAGAATCAAATTAACCATTTGATAAAATAGCTGTCAGAATGAATAATAGATTACTATGTTTTTTTACAATTATAATCATTCATTTGTTCCCATATTTTTTGTGTGTACTAAATTATTTTGCAGTCACAATGGCGTGCAATTCTGTCTCTACTCAATCTGGTAATGAATTGAATTAAATTACTTTGAGAGGAAGAATTATGAGTCCAATGTAATGAGTAAATTATTAGTTCGGCTGTCAGGAAATGTAGTCATCGAATCGAATTTCATAATAAAATCCTTCGATATTTGACCAGTTTCACAAATATATCACAATTCTAAATGTTATCCCGATGTATGGTGCAGAAGGAAGTTAGGATATCGATTTAAAAAAATATAACAAATCTAAACTGTATATATTGAAAATAAACTTGCTTTATTAATTATTATTATATATTATAATTTATAAGTATAGACCAACATCACTCCCTCATCTATACTGATAAGTGTGCATTAACGTGACTAAACCATATTTTAAATGCGTAGTTATTATTTGCGTTAGTCGAGCAGTGGCTTCATCATGTGACTCTCATTCCCGAGGTTTGCTACTCTGTCCACCAATGTATCTATGTGCGCATTTAAAGCTAAATAAATGAAAGCATCGTGAGGAAACTAGCATCCCTTCAGATCCAAAATGTTGACGGCGTATGTCAGGAACAGAAGAAACAAAACACGAAACATACAGAGATCTAAAACCCAGACTTAAACGGTTCCAGCTTAAGGCAGTTGGTGGAGAAGATTGGGAGGAAATGCTCAAGATAGAGAGAGATAGAGTCAATTTTAGAAGGCCTATAGTCTATAAGAGATCCTTGAAAAAAAATGTATTTATAATAAATATTAAAATTTTAAGTGTATATGTCACCGTAAAATTGTAAACACCGTTAGATTGTAATCTATCTCGGGAGATTGTGAACTGTCGAAAGATTGTAAACTCAACGTACTGCTTACAATTTAACGTATTATTATTCGGTAGATTGTAATCTATCGGGTGGGTGTATTATAAAGGCTTAATAATTATTGTTATTATTATTCCCAAAATTTGTAAAAGCTTAGTTTTGCACGTTCATATAGATGACGCAGTTTAACGTTGAATATTATGAGTTAATGAAATGATTTAATACTGTAGATTTCGCACACCTATAAAAACTTTTGTTTAGTTTAAACTTCCTGTTAACAAGGTTTAGAACGTCCTTGATCTATTTTGTTAAATAAATCAACATATTATGACGTCCCAACATATTTCAGCGTCTATATGCAATACCACCTTCACCATAAGGGCACACGGGGCCCGTGCCCAGGGCCCCCATTCTCAGGGGGCCCCGAAGGACCGACAATTTCTCTCCCACATTTATTCTTAAAACATTTTTGTCGGGCACATTACACTTTTTTCACAAATCAGTTATCTTATCAAGGATCTTTACGAGGCATATACTACGCCATTTTATCGATAACTGCGTCTATTCCTACTGTACTAATTAATAAGGATATAATAGAAGACTATACAGAAATCTCGAAAGAAACCGTTATTGTAATCGTAACCAAAAAACCAGCAGCATTCTAATATCATACTGTATTTGATGATAAATGGTCATACTTAGTAAAAATAAATTATTATAAGCTTTTTTTACTTTCAAAAAGGGCCCCTAATTCTTGTGTGCCCAGCCTAGTTTAAGACGGCGCTTTTTTTATATGATTAAGTGGCAACAGTGTTATGCTTATTTTTTTAATTAACAGGGTGAAAGCCACACGGCTCAAAAGCGCGTTGTCGGCCTTTAAAGAATTGGTACACTCTTGAAGGACCCTAAGTCGAATTCGGAATAGTGGTGGTGCGCGGAAAACTGCCTTAAAAAACGCTCAGTTGTGGAACGACTGACGTCGAGGTGATACGGATGGTTTTTTGGCTTGTTAAAACAATTATTGTTTTAAATTGAAATACTCGGAAACTCAGGCACGGAAGTCAACAGCAAGACAGTTCATAAATTCACTATGGTAGCTGTATTTAAAAAAAAAATAATATTGATAGAATATTTCCTATGATAAAATTCAAAATTCAAAAAACATTTATTATTATACGTAACAAAATGTACACTTATGAACGTCAATAAATAAATATATATGAAATGAATAATTTAGTATTCTAATGGTAAAATGAAATTTGAAAACTTTTGAGTTTAAGACAATTTAATTCAACTCACGTCACCTATGTTATTATTTAATAAAACCTAAACATAACAATCAAACAATATTTAAAATTTTCGTAACATAGCAATAATAAAAATAATTAAAAAATTATAAAAAGAAAATTAAAACAAATTTAAAAAGTTTGGTCCCTGTACCTTTAATGACAGCATTTCCTCGCTGTATTGCGATACATATGGGTTGAGGAATTCAGCTCTGGGGTCACCTATGTTATATATTATTTAATTATATAATTACTTACATTAATATAACATCCTCAAAAAACACAAACACAAATCACAAGAATATCACTCGCGGACGTGTGCAAGGAACGACGCGCGACCATCAACTGAGTTATTGCAACGTTAGTCGTTACTGAAACGTTGTGTCGTCTGTTTCAGACTTGAATTTGATTTACATTATAGTGTTGGCCTAGTGGCTCACTCTCATCCCTGAGTTCGTAGGTTCAATCCCCGGCTACACCAATGGACTGTCTATGTGCGCATTTAACATTCGCTCGAACGGTGCAGGTAAACATCTTAGATCCAAAAAGTCGAGGGCGTGTGTGAGGAGGCTTATCACCTATTTCCCTATTAGAAGCCCAGTGACTACAGCGTGACTCTTATAACCATAGTAGGATTGATCCGACTATGCACCTAGTGGCGTCACTATACCATATGGGGCCCAAGGCAAATTCTTTTAATGGGGCCCTATCAGTAAAAATCGTCCCTACTCAGTTTAATTTTAATAAACTTCGAGATTTATGATTTTTTATATGATTTTATATGTCCCACGAATGGCCATAGGCCTGGAGACTTCACATTCATCCATAGAACATAATATCTCTTGGGCAGAGGCCCTCGTGGGTCGGGGCCCCGTGGCATTTAGCCAGCCCTGGCACCCTATTGTTACGCCACTGTATGCACCGATGTCCTTTCAGTTAAATAACAGTCGCTCGTACGGTGAAGGAAACCATCGAGAAGAAACCAGCATGGTTTAAATCCAAAAAGTCGACGGCGTGTCACAGGAGGCTGATCACTGTTACACCGGTTAGATTGACCATGAAACAGATACAGAAATCTGAGGCCCAGACCTAAAAGGTTGTAGCGCCACTGATTAATTTTTTTATTTTACATTATAGAACACTGTGGTTTACTGAAAGTTCTGGACCTGAAACTGTGGAACTGCGGTTTTTCAGTCAAAGCCTCTTGTTAAAGGAGTATGGTCTTTGCAAGACGTTTGAAGCTTTTAGGGGCACGGGCAGAAGAAATTCAAGAAAAGAGCGTACCAATTCTTAAAAGGTCGGCAACATACTCGCGAGCCCTCTGGCATTGAGAGTATCATTGGTCGGAGGTATCACTTACCATCAGATGAGCCTCCTGCCCGTTTGCTTTTCTTTCTCTTTCTATTCTTTTCTGGTAGTTTTAACTCTGGAAGTTACGGAGTATCACAGGTTCCAGTACGTCAATAAACGATACGTACTAAATAGTTTAAAAAAAATTATAAACCAGTGTTGTTACTATCAGGTATTGGACTAATCTTGCATATCTTTCTTTGATCTCTTAGTAAGTCTCATTTTAAGTCATGGCAGATGAGACACGAAAGGGGAGGACCCTTAGTTAAGTGTTTGGGGAAAGCAAAATCAATTTGTGCGCTGCTGAGTTTAAACACACGACGTCAGAGTTGAGAATTTCGCTTCTCTAGACCAACTCTCCACAAAATATTTATATATATAATAAATATTTCACATAATTATTACCGCTTAATAGCTCCCATTCTCTGCTTGCAACTTAATACTTCGACTCTTCACCAGAGTGCGAACTATTTGTGAAGAGGGGTGGTATCCTGTGATATAAAGACAATCTTAAATATGTCAGTGGCTGTACAACCTTTTTAGTTCTGGGTCTCAGATTTCTGAATCTGTTTCATGGTCAATCTAACAGGCAAGTAGGTGATTAGCCTACTGTGCCTGACACACGCCGTCGTCTATTTGGATCTAAGCCGGCTACCTAACGATGTTTAGCTTCGTACGAGCGGATGCTAAATACGCACATAGAAAGTTCATTGGTGCACAGCCGGGGATCGAACCTACGTCGTCAGGGATGAAAGTCGCACGCTGAAGTCACTATGCCAACACTGGCTAAGACATACTTAGGGAAACTTAAAGCAAAAAGGTTTTTTCTTATTTACGAATTTCTTTAATAGAATTTATCTTTGTCGTGTTTAAATTTGGCATAAATAAATAAACTTTATATATATAATAAGACAAAATTTTCCTGTATTTAAAGAGTCATGAATTTTCACAGAAAAGTATAATAATTTAAGCGTGTCCCAGAAGAAATATCGCGTTGAAAACTCGAAGAAAATCGAAATGGTTCTGAGTAATTCTACGTCTTTGGATTATTTATAAATATGTGTATTTTATTTATTTATAAACGTTACAGGAGATCACTCTAATACAATATAAAGGAAATCGTGTTAATTTGTTACTTTAGCCCAACGCTTTTTCTGTTTTACAGTTTCTTAAACCAACTATCGATTCAAAACTTTATAAATTCACTAACAATATTCAACATCTTCTAAATCTGTCCTATGCTGAAACAGAAAGTATTCTTCTTGTGAAACAGTTTAGTTATAAAATTGTAAGTGTTATGTAGAAATTATTAAAATCTTTATTATGTCAAATGGAAGAAACGTCACAAAGTCATTATTTTCACTTTTTTCTTAAATAACGACTAAAGCTACGTTCAGATTGTGTTTTGTTTCTAACTTTCAAATATGTACCTCGAACGTGTTATGGTGTATTGAAAATAATTTGAGAATAGCTATTCACTAAATATTAAAGATTCCTTATAACATATAAACAACAAAATCAAATGGAAAAGATCCTGATCAATCGTAACTTTTCTAATTCTTGTATTTCTTATTCTTTTGTTATTCATCACAATTCACGAATCCGTGGAATAGCTTTTTAGTTTTAAGTGTGTTTTTTTTTATTTTATTAATAACTAATAGACTTGGCCAAGCGTTGCTGTGGCTAAGATTTTTGTTATATTACATAGTAGTAAACTATTCAAGAGAAAAGGCTGGAGAACACCAATCCACCATGCTTTTTTGGTGGTAATGCCATTAAATTGTAGCTTATGTGAAACGGTGGTAATTATTTTGATAAGGATCAATACCTAGGTACGAATAAAGGGCCTTTTCTAGCGCTGGTATTTAAATAAAACAAAATTAATAAAAGGACGCTTATTGTGACGTAACTATAAAAGATAGAGACTGCATGCTGTCGCGACAATTTTTATAGATAGTGATGTGTCCATAAAAATTGTAATCTATCATTAATAGTTTTCGTTGCGCACACGATCGAAGGAAGTTTTTTGTTTATTTTTTTACACCTTGGGTTAGATTATTCAAGTTTTAGTAAGCATCCCTATTTTTTTTTAAATGAAACATAGCCTATGTCACTCGGGAATAGTGTAGCTTGCCAAAGATGAAACAATTTTTGAAATCGGTCCAGTAGTTTCGGAGCCTATTCATTTCAAACAGACAAAAAATCAAACCTTTCCTCTTTATAATAATAGTATAGATTATTTGTATAAATATAACGAAGTGTGAATAAAAAATAAAATACTTTCTTGTATTCTTAGTGTTTTTAAAATAAATTGCCAGTAGTTTAAGTCAGTTTTACTTGTGAATTGTGATTTTAATTTTTGTATTGATATTGCTATAAAAGTTTTGTCAATAAAGTGATTAAAAAAAGTTGTAGCACTTTCTAATCATTTTCTTTATAGGCCTGTCACACGCCGGCACTAAGACATGCCAGCCCTGCGATTCTGTAACTCACTTTTCGAACTCACACAGCGGTTTTCGCATCGGCGGTCGCTCTCAAATCAGTCGTGAAGCAGTCATTTTGTGATCTGGCACTCTGATAAACAATAAACTACAAGTTCCTACATTTTCAGAATGTCAAATCACAAAAAGACTGCTTCACGACTGATTTGAAAGCGACCGCCGATGCGAAAACCGCTGTGTGAGTTCAAAAAGTGAGTTACAGAATCGCAGGGCAGTTGTGCGATGTGTTCCTTCACCGTACCAGCGTGTTAAATGCACATACACCGCGGGACATACATCCTCGTACAGTTAAGCTTTTTGTGTTCAAACATAATGGGGTGTATTAATGAGTTAGGAGGACAATGTCTTTGTGGTAAACTGGAGAATTGCCAACGCATTGTTGTCATGCGTGATACATGTTTTATTATTGGATTTATGTGCGTAGAGGTTTAGCGTGAATTTAGTTGGTTATATTATAACTAAAGGACATCAATTGGCCGAGTGGCTTCAGCGTGCGACTCTCATCCCTGAGGTCGTAGGTTCGATCCCCGGCTGTGCATGGACTTTCTTTCTATGTGCGCATTTAACAGTTGCTCGAACGAAGGAAAACATCGTGAAGAAACCGACATGTCTTAGACCCAAAAAGTCGACGGCGTGTGTCAGGCACTGGAGGCTGATCACCTACTTGCCTATTAGATTTAAAAATGATCATGATACAGATTCAGAAATCTGAGGCCAAGACCTAAAGAGGTGGTAGCGCCACTGATTGATAGCAACTCTCTAGAAAGACTAGTATGAAGACTTGGCTGGTCCAATAGTGGGACATGAAACGGACCATTCGTCCGGTACGAAGTAACTTTGTTTTTGCCGCGAATCACCGCTATGTGGCGCTGCCCGCTGTAGTATTTCCGTACCAATTCGACTCAGGGTTCTTTTAGAAAGGAGCGTACCAATCTTAAAAGACCGGCAACGCACTCGCGAGCCCTCTGGCATCTGGCTCTGTAGTAAAATAATCTAGTCTTAGAAACTCCAATCCTTAATTTTAAATTTGTCGTATGTATGACAATAGTTACTTAGAAATTATGTTATCATTTATTATGGGATGATATGATTGAAAGTGACTTAAGGTATAACCTATCGCTAAAACAGCTTAGAAAAAAACAAAAAAATATATAGCAGAGCGTGGTTTCGATCCACGGACCTCTGGGTTATGGGCCCAGCACGCTTCCACTGCGCCACTCTGCTCTTTGATATTTCTTTGAAAAAGCGCTTTATTTACTTTATTAAGCTATAAATATTATTAAACCTAGTTATTATTACACTTGACACAATTTAACTACTTTTGTTAGCATTACGATAACACATTTCGCCATAAATTGAACTCAATTCCTACGAAGAAGGTTTCTTAATTATAATTAACTACATATTATATGTATATGTTTTAAACCTTTCAAGATATAAATATTTTTTCAAGTAAATGAATGGTTAACAAGATGTCTCGTTCCATTAAAGTTTTTGTCAATTTCACGTCATATTTGAGTGAAGCTCATGAAGGGTGACAAGTCAAAACTTTTTTGCAATCGTAGCGTTATATTTTGCTATGGATTTGGATTTAGAAGAGGCGGTCGTTGTCTGTGAACTCATCAGAGAAAATAAAAACGCGAAAATAATACTGGGTACACCCCGTTTGTGTTTGTGCCAAAATATTATTAGTAGGTTAGCTTTAAAGCATATTTATTTATTAAATTATTAATTTATATCTATATATATATAAAAATGAAACCCGTTTTCCGTTGTCACGACATAACATAAAAACGGCTTGACCGATTTGTCTAAATTTTTTTTGTTGTGTTTGTAATTGTCAGGAGAAGGTTCTTATAAAAGAAAAAAAGAAAAAAATTGAGTGGAAAATTAGAAAATTTAAGAATACTTAACCACCATACAATTCGAACTTTTTGATGTAACCATAAGGCGTTTGACATAACATTGACAGAATGCGTGCTGCAAATATCGTCAAAGAGGATGTAAGAAAAATGAATATTGTTTAAAATAAGTGCTTCGATCGGAGTTATTATAGTGATAATATAATAATATGCGAGCCAGAAAAACAAACAAAGAATGTTGTATAACATAAAGCATTAGAATAATAAATACTTTGTTTCTGAAATATTTTTTTATTAATTATACCAATTTGAAATCAATATTCATAGTTAAGACAGGACAACGTCTGTCGGGTCCGCTAGTTGTATATAAATTAATAATTTAATAAATTATTGTATATAAATTATATTTCACTATACTTTGGCTAATGAAAGAAGATAATTGAATTATTTTAAAACTTACGGATGGCAATACAGAATGTCATTGAATTTTTTGGGTTAGTATGATTTATTGTATTGATACTTCATGCAATTACTCATTTTTATTTCTATTATATATTACTTCCAAATACTTAACAGGTATAATAGCCTACACTTTGTTTTATTTGATAGAATATTTCGTTTCTTTCGCAGGTAATCTGGAGGATGTAGGAGTCGATACAATAGTGAGAACTATTGGTAAGCTCACTGATTTAGAGCATAAAGAACCAGTACTTTAAAGAAATCGCAAATTTTTTGAATTCTGATTTTGATTATTCCGATAAAATTGTGTTTTATAATAAACATAGTTTTAGTTTTCCATGCAATGCTAGCCATTTTAAGTATCAATAGTAAAAGACTAAATACGTATAGTATTTAATTTTATAGAAATACAGTTACTATCAATGTAAAAAAACATAAAATAAAATCAAGTAAGTTTAATCCACAAAATATATCAAACTTTTAGGGACAAGTCTTTGTTTTTAATTTGTTATTATTATTAATTACTTAAGATGTCATGTGGAACATGGTGTAATGGTTGCAGCTCCTTACAAACGTTGTGTAAAAAAAAAACACATGGCGATTAAAAAGAGTGTTCCGTTCTACGCCCTTGATTTGAGAACTGGCACTAAATGTAAAATTAGAAGCATTAATATGTATTGCTTTACTGACAAGTCATAAGTGTACAATTTTTTTGTATCATTAAATATAGTGTTACCTATATGATTAAATTATTTTTGATTGATTAATTGATTGTTTCCCTGGCTAGCTTGCTTATGTTCTAATATAATATATGTGTAAAATTTGTGATGTCATATTGTTTTGTATAAACACGTTGTTTTAAAACTTATTAATAAATAAACACAGCTGGAACATATATATTTATTATATGTAAAAACAGAAGTTTATATTTACAGAAGTTAACAATGGTCGTCTGGTTGTAAATAATTCACATTTATTTCCGTTAAATTTAAATTTAATTAAGAAATCTATTTGTAATATTGTAAAGTAAAATTGAATGATATATTATAGATATTGCTAAATCCAAATTGGGGTTTATTTAACAATCGTACTCAGAGTCGCTCATTAAGTGATTAATTCACTGCCTTAAGTCATAAAAGTTATTAATTGGGGCATTAAATCTTGCATCGATTATATATTAATCTACAATTAAATATAATGAACAAATCTGAGTACGCTATAAGTACATTAGGTAGTTTTTTAGACCGTTTATTATCACCAAATTACTTTAAATTTCCGATACATTTTTGGACAATCATACATAAACAATTTAGAAAAGTGCTTCCAAGCTTCTTAGAAGCTACGAGGAAATAACATTATTCGATTTCAAAAATAACTCATAGACAGGTTAAATCCTCCTAAAAGCCGTTTCAAAGCCAAAGAATTAATACAATCGTTCCCCATCAAAAGGAGCTCCATCCAACTCTGGCTGTCTGGTACCTTCTGGTGGGAGACCCCATCTAGGGCGACACCCATTATGGGCGTGGTACCGTGGTATCCTGTCATCCCTAATCATTTCATAGGCAACTCTTGCTGTACTATTCTGGTATTCTGATATACCGGTCTTGTAAAGGCATGGACGCACGTACCCAAGAACTGTAAAATTAAATATAGTAATTTATCAGGGGATAATCACCAGAATGTAAATTACGGCTGGACATATCGAAAAATAGCTGGGCGCAGCGAGTTTGAATAAAGCAAGTGAACTGGACAGATTGGCCATAATCCCACCTGCCTTGCGATTCTGTAACTCACTTTTCGCACTCTCACAGCGGTTTTCGCATCGGCGGTCGCTATGCCAGGAGATGCCTATACACAATAGTATAGACTTATGATCGTAGATATGCTTGAATAAATAAAATGGGTGCGTGTACTTATGTACGCGCGTAAGAAGTTATACTTCTTTGGCATTATTAAAAATTGTTTTTGATTGCATGCAAATAATTAATTACAATTAAATAATCAAAAACTGGAAAAGGAGTCATTATAGTCAATAAAGTTCAGTTTACATTTGAAAAATTAAATAAATAAATATTTATTATATTAAGTGTAACATAAATTCTACTATTATTCGAATGTTGTTTTTAAATTATGTCCAATGCCGTGGCATCTTCCGTGGGCAACTTCATTCTATTATTTTGTGTCACGGTGCGCGCGCATCGTAAAATTTCACTCTCATAAATTTTCATAACGCGCCTAAAGCATTATAAGTAAGTATCAAAAAGATAAAGATTTAAGTTTGCGCCTGGTAGATAGGTAGTACCGGTGACTTCTGGTGGTGCTTTCCTCGCTCAACGTATAAAGCGGGCCATAGACGGACCGCATGATGCAGTCAAGACCGACTGCAACATGCGGTCGCCGCACGGCGATCTGCAGTTTCCATACTAAATTCATATTCGCAATACACGGACCGCTCGAGCAGCTCCTGAGCAAACCGCATATTGCAGTCGGTCTTGACTGCAACATGCGGTCCGTCTAAGTATCGCAATACAGCGAGGTAATGCTTCCAGTGTCTAAGGTGCACTGCCACAGGGACCTAACTTTTTTTTTTTTAATTTTCTTTTTAATAATTTTTATTATTACTATGTTGGTTAACAAAATTGTAAATACTGTATATTTGATTGTTATGTTTAGGTATTTTTAAATGAATAATATGTTAAATAATAAAGAAAATATTATTAATATAGACGTGATATCAACAATTTAGCAGTATAATTTTGTGATCATATGCAATCGCTACATTGCCAACATAGCGACAAAAACACATACTTACTATTCTTGCGTCCGCGCACACAGAATGCATAACAAAACATACATTATTACGACTCATCATAAAATCATTTACATACTGCTAGACCAAACCAGCATTGGTACTCTGTAATTTCAAGAAGTTATACTGACGTTTGAGAACGTTTGATTTATTTCTGCGTAGCGTTGATGTTCCAATACAAAATCACGATTGGAATTGGGAGGTTGCTTTTGGAAGTTACAGAGTCCAGATGCAGATCTGTCAACCACAAATCAATGTGATTTTGAAAGATAAATTGATTATATGACTGGCTAGTTTTTCTCAAATTGTAGTCGGTACCTTATCCATAAATACTTACAATTCTATATTAAATTTAATAGAAATTAAATTACAGAATGATTGGTAATTCGACGTATTACCGTTAGGAGGTCATAGGGCCAATTGTGTTTATTTTAACCAATAACAACAATTTTTTATCATTATGTTTTTAGGGTTTAGAAGATAAGTCAAAAATGCAACTTTAAATTTTTTTACAAAACGTAACAATTCAAATCTCATCAATAAAACGATTAAACGCTGATTATTGACCATAATTTAAAAATACGATACGAAAAACTATATTATTTCAATGTTTTTTGAGATTTTTTTCACTAAAATACCTTAAAAAAACGTTATGAAATTTTGTTTGCGAATTAAAAATATAACCCTTTTGGCCTTTATGTATTATGATTTTTGTGCACTTTTCAGTGTTGCATCGAATTACTTATAACCCTGTATAGCAAAATAAATAAAGTTATTATTAAACCTACTTTCATACACCTAAATTGTTCCTTATTTTTAAGACACTTATAATAGATGCAGATACAAGTACGGGATACAGCTTGAGCTAAAGACGGCACCACATCCTAGCTATTGGGAATCTGGTCACAGACCTGCGTCTGGAGACACGGTTTATGACCGGTGGAAGCTGACAATGACGGAATGCCTTCCCTGGGATGCCTTCAAGACCTTCCAGCAGAAAGGCAAAAGACGACCGGGGCAGTGACGCCGTGCTTTCACACATCTGCTCTAAGAAAAAGTTTTGAAGGCGTGGGAGGAGTCACGCGTTTGGTGGGGGGAGGGCTCAGCTGTTGTCCATTGGGGAGCTGAAGGCATCCGTCAGGTTTAGTGGGTATGGTTGTAAGTTTGAGTCCCACATAATCTCTGCTTGAGCAAAATGCCGCATCGATATGCGTCACTGAACGTTAAATAAATCAAGGTTTATACACCCAGGTGGTGGTACACCCACCATGAAGACCTCATGCTAATGCCCACGAAATAATCAACAAATAATGTTACAAGCATTTGGAATAAACAGAAAAAATTACGCTAGATTTTTTTTTTTTTTTTTAAATAGGGGGGCAAACGAGCTTGCGGGACGACCAAAAAGGGCAGTCTACGCAGCCCATAGACACCCATTTTTAGTGGGTGCGTTGCCGGCCTTTGAGGGAGGAGTAGACTCGCTTCTTCTTCTTATTTCTGGATTCCAATTACAGATTCTTAAATACTAACTTCTGAAATTTGTCCTTAAAGGTTCGAGGGTGGGTTTGTTCATATCCCTCTCATATAATTCCTTGGCAACCTTCATCAGCTCCGTGTCTTTGATGTTGAGCTTTGGAGCCGGCGGTGGTGGAGCCTCTTCAACTTTCTCTTCTGTCTTGCGTGGGCGCTTTTTCTCGCGTGGTTTGAATGGGCGTGTTTTGAATTCTATAAAAATAAATTATCAATAACTTATTAAGCGTATAGAGTATTGGTCTAGTGACTTCAGCGTGCGTCTCTCGAGGTCGTAGGATCGATCCCCGGCTGTGCAACAATGGATTTTCTTTCTGTGTGCGCTGAATGATAAATACATTCGCTCGAACGGTGAAGGAAAATATAATGAGGAAATAGTCTTGTCTTAAGACCCAAAAAGTCCGCGAGTGTCAAGCACAGGAGGCTGATCAGTAGGAGATTAGATGCGCACACGCATAGATAGTCCGTTGGTGCAAAACCAGGGATCGAACCTACGACCCCATGGATGAGAGTCGCACGCTGAAGCCACTAGACCAACACTGTTAATCCTTGTACTATATAATTATTAATTCTGGAGACAAAGACCAAATCGTATTATTAGTACAAAGCAATTATTCATGAGAACAAAGCTGGAAAACAATAAATGTTGTATGCGGATGTTTGTCATAACGTTGACCGAATTAAGCCAAATGGGAGATCAAAAATAGTATTGCATATACGAGACATACATTGTGTAGAAGAGGTATTGATTACAGGAGAAATCGTTTATTGAATAGTAAACAAATTACTTAAGTCATAGTAATAGTTCAGGACGCTCACCTGATGTTAATGCCCTCGATAAATGCACTATTTGTTTATTTCGTACTCTTAGGCCGTTTCCACTGCTCCGGTCCGGCAAACGTTAATTACCGATCCGATTTAGAAACTCACAACAGTACTTAAGTACTTCTCCACTACTCCGGCATCCGGTTTTTAACGATCCGATAACTTGCTAGATCGAAACGCGGTGTTTTACCGGTCCAAGTATATCCTACTTGGATACTTCCAAGACGTTATAAATTATTATTCACAGGTTTATTTATAGATAGTTTGTTTAATTTGAAAGAATCTGGATAACCTGGACCAAACCAAATTATATTGCTATTTATTTATATTTTTATACCATAGTATTATTTATTGTGAACTATTTATTATACAAAACTATTATATAAAAAAAAGTAATAAACTTGCCAGGGCAATAAAATATTCAGAATTTAGAAAGTTTTATTAATAAAATAAAGTATATGGGTTTTAGTTAATATAGGTGTTGCAAGATAAATATACAAGTATCGATTATTGTGGAGAAGCACAATCCGGCCTTCCGATATTTGTCTCATGACTCTTTCCGGTATCCGATGCCGGACCGGAGCAGTGGAGTAAGGGTCTTACAGGTAACATAAATTATATATAATAAAAAACAATTATAGTAAACATATAGCCAAAGATGGAACACATAATAAACAAAAATGTTCATACTTTTACAAAAGGAAAAAATCAATAAAATTTAATACTATCTAAGTAATCCTTAATTCGGCTGTGTTGTGTGATGGTGTGTATGTGGGGTGTTCTCATGATGCAGGTGATTTAGCGCTATGGATAATCTTAATACTCCCTTAATCATATTCCGCTTCAATGGTTGTCGTTGTATCAGCAATATCAAGCTAATATCTCAGCTAAAAGGCCGGCAACGCACCCACGAGCCCTCTGGCTTTTAGCTTTAAAAGTATATATACTTATACCTTGTGAAAGATGTGCGCAATAGTCGTTGAAGTATGTCGATTGGCCGCGAAGACTCCTCATAGTGTCCTTTATGAATTTCTCTATCTCTTCTTCGGACCATGCTTTCTAAAAAATAAAAAAGGGCGCGTGTACTTATGAACGCGCGTAAGAAGTTATACTTCTTTGGCATTATTAAAAATAGTTTTTGATTGCATGCAAATAATTAATTACAATTAAATAATCAAAGACTGGACAAGGAGTCATAGTCAATAAAGTTCAGTTTACATTTGAAAAATTAAATAAATAAATATTTATTATTATTCTTTACATTAAGTGTAACATAAATTCTATTGTCCAATGCCGTAGCATCTTCCGTGGGCAACTTCATTCTGTTAATTTGCGCGCGCATCGTAAATTTCACTCTCATCAATTTTTCATAACGCGCCTAAAGAAGTATAACTTCAAAAATATTTAAATAAGAGTTATTCTTACATCTTCTGATCCTACTTTAGGGTCCAACCACTTGCCTTCGAGTTGTGCCCAACGGTTTTCCGGACGACACCTGCAAATTATTTGTATCATTATTTATTTCGCGATAACTCCAACTGATATAACCACCAAAGAGATCAAAATAAGAATAGAAAACACTGAGGGAGATCATAAAAACAACAGACAAAAGAGCAAAGTCTTTAACACCTGTATTCTCTGCTTTACCTATGGCTGCGAAACTTGGGCATTCTCTTACCAGCACAGGGACATGCTAGCATACTGCCTTGGAAAGAAGCATGCTGAGAATAAGAAAGTTAGACAAGCAAAAAAACACAGACAGAGCTAATACAGGTGTGACAGACATTCTCACTAAGATAGACAAAATTACATGGAGATGGACGGGTCATATACTACGGAGCCCCCATGAAAAATGGAGCAAAATATTGACGGAATGGTACCCTAGAGACGGAAAACAAAAGAAGGTGGATAACGCAAAAGATGGAGGACGAACTCAAATTACCAGTAGGCAACAACTGGAGAAGAGTCGCAAAAGATAGAGAACAGTGGAAAGGGTTAGAGGAGGCGTTTGCTAAGAAGCACACCGAACTCCGAGATATACTGTAGTGAAAATATATTACAGATCACAGAGTTTCTGAATATATTATTAATATATCTAATATATAAAATTCTCGTGTCGCGGTGTTTGTCATTAAACTCCTCCAAAATGGCTCGACCGGTTTTCGTAAAATCGGACAACATTTATTTTTCATCCCCCTAAATGTTAAGGGTGGTCCCTAATTTTTTTTATTGACAAAATTTTTTGTTTTTATTTTTTTATACAAAAAAACATACAACCCTTAATTTTCACCCCTCTACGATCAACCCCTATTTTTTATTTGTAAATTAAAATCTTACAATGGAAAACCGAACAGTCTCTGGGGTAGCATAGCAAAATGTTTCATGTTGGTACTGATAAGGTAGGCTAAGTAAAATCACATTAAGGAGAAACGAAGTTCGCAGCAGCAGCAAGTAGCAGCTAGGGCGCTATAAAATCCAGCGGTAACAACTTTTGACAACTGTCCAAAGCAAATTGGATTTTGACATACGGGACTCACTACCTTACTTTAGTCAAATCCAAGAAAGTGTACTTTTACGCGAGTAGGTGGCGGCATGACACTGCCGCCTCTTATTTTTTATAGACTATTGGAAAATACTAGAATTTTGTGGAACAAATCGTTTGACACACTAATTAATATGACGAGTTCGACTAACGCCCACGCGACTGAGCAGCCGGTTCCAGCGCTATGACCATAATTATTCTTTTTTACATTGCGTAATAAGACCCCTGAAGAACCGCCATACTGGTACAAATGACCCACTATTTTGTGCCACTATCTCCCGGCCTATCTTCTGTGCTTCTGTTAGCATTAATTTGTTGACAAAGACAATATAGAATCATAGCTCAAAGGGCTGCCCACGACACAGAAAATCCTAGTTCACTTAATTTTACATAAAAATCCTTTTTATTGTGTATATTAAAGTATTTTCTTTCTATCAGCGAAAAAGCATGTGCCACTAGTTATCAGATACTAACATATATTCACTATATATGCAAATTGCGTGACATCTGAAACCTTTCCACCAGCAGTATAAGTTTTTAACTTCATTTAATTTGCTTTCAGTTAATGAAATTTTCTAAATCAATTCAATAGCTCAAATATATATGATATGTGACCATTGCCCACTCCACTTTATTCAAATAGAAACGGTTATATCACAAATATATTATATATATATATATTATTCTCCTTGCGGAAGTTACGAACATACTTACGTTATGTATATAGCACATCCCGTGAGACAAAACGTTAAATAATTACACATATATAAAATAATATATCATCGACTCAGTAGTACACGAGAGTTCTACAAACTTTACTTGTAATAGTATATGTTACTTACATTTGTGTCTTCCTTATAGGATGTTGTCGATATTCATCGAAATATTCTGTTAAAAAGGACATTTCTTACTCAGTAATTTAATATTTTCACATAAAAATCTAAACGCGTGGAAATAAAAACGATTACAAAATATCAAAACGTCTCATTAAATTTTGTAACAGATTATAAAATAGTTATGGTTTTTTAGAATCGAAAAAGTTCTTATTGAAAACAAAATGGCGTATTGCACTTTTAATAAAATTTAGATTACGATTCTATACGGAAACGTTCCATGTTCCCATTGGAAGAACATTATCAACTGATGTTTTGTCTAATTTCGATTCTTTCATAAAGTCGTGCTTTCATGGCATTGCATGTTTTGCGATTTGCAGGTGTGTACAACGTTTTAATTTTCAAAGAATGTGGACTGATGACTTGATAGAAATAGCAGGTAACGACCAGTATTGTCAAAGAGATCCGGAAAGGGTTGAAGAAGGCCTTCATTCAAGAAGGGTACACATGTGACTTACATACAATTGATATAATTAAATAAAAAGGAGGATACTTGGCTATCGCTTTCGAGCGATCTCTTCGAGGCAACCACTGTGAGAAAATAATTAGATAAGGTAGACAAGAAGGTCAAAAATACATAATACATATAGTTATTTAGACAAAACTAAAACAGTAACAAAAACTAAACTAAAAACACAAGAAAAAGAAAAAGAGCATATGAATCACGATAATTTAAGATCAGTCTCACATCAATACGAAAGTTAGGGACACGAGGTGGGCAGGTAATGTTTATTTATTTATTTATTTACACTTCGTAACCTTATACAAAATCATACAATAAAAAAAAAGGTTACATAAGTTATTAGGTTATAATGTTTGTACAGTAGAGATTAAAAAGAAGATAGCGAGGATATTACTACAAACATTTAGCTATAAGTAAATACTAACACATTTGAAATGGAACTTTATATGGATATGGGAATAAAAAATGCTTTATTATCCCTGCAATTACGAAAAAGATTTGACGAATGAAAATAGTTGACGAACCCTGCCGTATAAAACTCATAATAACCAAGTCGTACGTACAATTTTTATCGTCGGCCGCAGACTGCGGCAGCAATGCCGCGGCCGTACGACGTAAATCGAAATGATATTTTTGGATAGCACTAATTTGTCGTGCATTGAAGGTCATTACACGGTTCACATGACATCTGATTGATTTAGTAGTAGGTAATCATTTTTTAATTTATCGCTGGAATATAGCTCACGCAAACATAAAATTATGATTAAAATATTGAATATTTTCACAATAATAACAGTGGCGTAACTATAACATCTGGGGCCCGTGGCAAATTTATTTGATGGGGCCCTATGAGTAAAAATCAATGTACTCAGTTTAATTTTAATAAACTTCGAGATGTTCAGCGTACTCAATTACACGTTGTATATGTCCCACTAATGGCCATAGGCCTCCTCTCTTAGGCGAGAGGGAATGGTCTATAGTCCCCACGCTAGCAGTGTTGGCCTCTGCGTGCGACTCTCATACCTACCTGAGGTCGTAGGTTCGATCCCCGGCTGTGCACCAATGGACTTTCTCTCTATGTGCCCATTTAACATTTGCTCGAACGGTGAAGGAAAACATCCTGAGGAAACCGACATGTCTTAGAACCAAAAAGTTGACGGCGTGTGTCAGGCACTGGAGGCTGGTCACCTACTTGCCTATTAGATTTAAAAATGATCATGAAACAGATTCAGAAATCTGAGGCCAAGACCTAAAGAGGTTGTAGCGCCACTGATTTATTTATTTTAATGGACATAGGCCTCCTCTTTTAGGCGAGAGGGAATGGTCTGTTGTCCCCACGCTAGCCCAATGCGTATTGGAGACTTCACATTCATTCATAGAACATAATATCTCTTGGGCAGGGGCCCTCTTGGGTCGGGGGCCCCTGGCATTTTGCCAGCCTTGCCACCCTATTGTTACGCTACTGAATAATAATGATTATAAGTATCTTGGGTGCGTTGCCGGCCTTTGAGGTAGGAGTATGCTCTCTTTTTAATTAAGTGGAAGTCGTATACCCCAGCCGATTAGTTATTTGCGTTTTATGTGCCTAACAGTCGTTGATTCTTACAACTTACTATTCAAGAGTATTTAGAGAAAAAAATCTGAGTTTCAAGGAAGAATAAGGCCTGCCACACACCAGTTTGTTGGAATCGAACTGCTGGCATTGAAAACCCGCAATGCGGAATAGAAGGCTATTAGGTCCCTGAATCATCGAGCGAGAAGACGCAAAGAGAGAGCAATGGACACATTGGGATTCTTTACAGCCGTTGCGTGATCCCAAGGTTTTGATATAGCTCCATAAGACAGGAAGAATGCAAGAATGAGCAAACCATCACCGAGATTTACCACGAATGGAAACCACTGCAGGGTATGACATATAGCATTCCATTGCTTGTAGCACGACGGCGATAGACTCGGAGCTGGCATCAGGAGTACTATGTAGCAGACTAGTTTTTATTATTATTATTATAGCCTCTATTCGGACATGCCAGTATTTTCCTTTATTTTTCGTATATTGTACTTTTCTTCCACTTTTGCGTGTCCGTTTGCCAGATGGCAAAGGCCTCCTCCAACCTTCTCCATTCTGGCCTTTCTATGGCCACTCTACCCCATGTTGTTCCTGCGACTTGTATAATGTCGTCGTCCCACCTTTTTTGTGGTCTACCTCTCTTTCTCTTTCCATCTCTTGGGTACCATTGTGTGATTATTTTACTCCATTTGTCCTTTCCCCTGATTGAGCAGACTAGTAGTTATCCCCAATTAGCCGATTAGTAGAGCCAGACACTAAGGCATGCTGAGAACTGCAGGCGCGATCAACGCTTTATTGGGACTACGGTATGCACCAGGTAGTGGTCGGAGGATCCAAGTAAACTTATATACTCGTACATATCTAATATTTGCTATTTATGAAACTTTTAGAGAATTTATGAAATGTTAGTATTTTATATTTTGTGCAAAATAATTTGTTGAAATCTCAAATGACGAATTATAAATAAAAATGCCACGTGTTTTTATTATCGAAGAAATTTTAAAAAAAATAATTTATAATTTTTATTAATTTTCAACAATTTTAATGACAATTAAATTCCTAACATAGATTCCCTTTTCCCTCCCTCTAAGTCTCAGAAATCTAAAGTTTTAGATTTGTATAAATATGAACAAGACATAATAATTAGTTTGCCAAAGAAGTTTCACTTCTGTCATGTGTACTTTGTACGCACGTACTTTTTTTTATATTTTATGACTTGAACTCTGAGGTTTATATGGAGACAAAAACAGAAAAACATAAAAAGATATCCTTCCGAAAAATTTAAGTCTCAATAGGGTAGCATAGCAAAATGTTTCACTGAAAGGTAGACTATAGTATAAAAATCATATTAAGGCGATACGAAGTTCGCGATGGCAGCTAGTTTTTATATGAAGACTTGTCTTGATAAAGCATAGATATATCGCAGCCAACTAGCTTAATTAGCCGTTCAATTAACAGCTTAGCCTTTTAACTAAACGGCGTCGTTTAACTAGCGGCCTGAAATATATTCAGCCAGTTGATCTAACAGCAAGACAAATGACTTGGATCGATAACGTTTCATTACTTGCCTAGCCTTTATATTTAGTTCCATTTTCTGCCATCTAGCGGCAAGAATTTAAACTCTTCAAACTGTCAATATGGCGTCGGCAAACCACAACTTTGATGGTGTATTCCAAAGTTCAGAACAAGTATGAGAGTCTAATAATAACTTGACTGTGACTGACTCAAGCAATTTAATTTTTGAAGTTATACTTCTTTAGGCGCGTTATGAAAAATTGATGAGAGTGAAATTTTACGATGCGCGCGCACCGTTACACAAAATTAACAGAATGAAGTTACTTCTAGGTGGCATGAAAATTGATAATAACTATGATCAAGTTGTATTATTCTAGTATTTTTATATTTAGAACACGTGTTTCGTAACAGTACAATCAAACAGTGTGAATAAATAAATATTATTTTGGTGTTTTTATTAAATCAATTTCATATATGACGGTGATAGTATTTAGTGATAATAATTTTATTGATTAATTTTAATATTTATCGTTAATCACTACTACATTTTAGTTATTTTTTTCCATACGCCAAAGAAGTATAACTTCTAACGCGTGTACATAAGTACACACACTCTTTTTTTTATGTCAGATGTTCCATCTTCTATATTTCTGCCACATAATCACTCTATCATACGAATGGCCTAAGCATTAGCCAGCCAGTTTATTAAATGTCTTACAGGCCGCTAGTTAAACGGCTCTGTTTAGTTGAAAGGCTAGGCTGTTATTTGAAAGGCTGATTAAGCTAGTTGGCTGCGATATATCTATGATTTATCAAGATATTAGCTTCATATAAAAAATAGCTAGTTGGCTGCGACAGATACATCTTTGTTCCAGTTGTAACGGTGAATTCGAACTCCATAAAATAATGTTAAGTCAGGCACAAAACCCATTAGACTCTTCAAAGATAAATAAAACAATGAATATTAAAATTAATTTATTTTTAAACATATTCGACTTTTACATTAATAAATGAACAATATGGGTATATATCTAAGATTTTAGCGATGGTTTCATAACCAATCGTAATAGGTACGAATCGTTCTTAAATGTGTATGCCTCATCGTTCGTGTATGCCACACGCACTATAAACAATTTTAAAGGCTTTTGGCCTTTTGGCCTCAAACAGTAACAGTTAATAGACCGCCCGGTGGATTTTTTTTGTTTAATAATCTCAAAATTACTGAATCGGATGGATGTTTGTATGTTAAGGCTTATTTTATATAACAGGACGCAAACGAGCAAGAGGCTCACCTGTTGTTAAGTGATACCGCCGCCTATGGGCACTTGAGAAGGCTCGCAAGTACGTTGGCGGCCTTTAAAATTACTTTCATATAAATGGTTTAATCGCAAAAAATTAACACAAAATTAACTAGTTTTCAACACTTTTGAAAACTCTGTGATTAACTGTAATTAACGCATTTAATTTTAAAACGTCAGTTGTCAAATTTGCCGCCATTTTTGTTTTCTAGAGAAAGATATTTATAGCATAAATATAGTAAAAAAATATAGTGAATTTATTAGATCAGAATCTTAACTGACGTCAAATAAGGGGGGTTTTCTTCAAATATTTAACTGAAATAATTAATACAAAATATTTGTATTTACATATTTTATTGTACTTTAAATGCAAATGAAAATGTCGAACTTATTTATCTATTATAACTAACTTATAATTAAATACGACCGATTTTATAACTACCCTCATTGTGAATTTTGAGACTACCCTCATTTTTGAAAAATCGATCGTCAAATCCAACACCTAACAGAACGCAACATTTGAAACGCTACTTATAAAGCCTTCTAACTTTGAGATTTATATTTGTTATTAACGTGTATTAATTGCGTTCTGTTAGCTATAACTTAATTTTTGGTCAGCGGGCTTGATTAAGTCATTTAAATACTAATTGTATGTAACATACAACAATAACAAACAAAAGTCCTTTATTTCTTAACATTAATGATTTAAGGCTCTTAAAATATTATAGCGATCTCCTAATTAAAGAAATTGTATATCTACGTAATATGTAATAAGGCTTTCATTTCCATTCATTTGCCAAATACGAAATAATAATCATAATTTTACTTTGTCAAGCCCAACCAATAACTGAGATGGATATAGGAAGAGAGCTCGTAGGCAATCGAAGCATCTGTCCCTCTCTCTCACTCAACTCACAGATAGAAAGAGACAGACATATGCTGATGACGGAAACACTAGTTTCTATAACGCTGGACGTTTGATAATTAAAAGTGATAATAGATTTCTTAAATCCCAGCGTTATATCATTCATAAAGGCCAACGCGTCGTTAGTCAAAAGGCCAACGTGTCGATATTCAAAAGGCCAATGCGTCGATAGTCAAAATGCCAACGCGTCGATAGTCAAAAGGCCAACACGTCGATAGTGAAAAGGTCGACGTATCTATATGCAAAAGGCCAACGCGTCGATATTCAAAAGGCCAACGCGTCGATAATCAAAAGGCCAACGCGTCGAAAGTCAAAAAACTAGTAATTCCAAAAGCCACCAGCATACCTCAAACGGTATTCCGCCTACACCCCCTTCCTTTTAACCGGGATTAGAACCTAGCACGGATGTACACAGCTGCCACGTCGTGGTTGGCGTAACCGAGTCTCTTCGCGTGTTTGAATATCTCATTAGTAGTAGCGGTGAGGGGCAGCGATTGTTCCAACGCGTCTCCGAGACCCAGCGCCAGCTTCAGGTCCTTCTGCATGTGGCTGAGGGGCTGGTGCGTGGAGTATGAAGACTCTATCATTGCTGAAAGTAAATGCTACTTTTATTTACCTAATAAATTTATATTAATTGAAATCTCACATTTTGCAAGGAGACGATTCTTACTGGATAATCGTCTCCTTGGAAAGCTCTTTTAAGAAATATTAAAAATTATTATTTTTTATTTAAACATAATATACTTTATTCATTTTTGTTTCTTGATCTTGATAGATCCTGATAGGTATTAATATAAAAAAATCCAAATATAATATACTCTGACTTTTAATTCCGTAGAATTCTGACATTTCTTAAGTGTTGCTACTAAAAAAGTTTTCCACCGAAAAAGGGACAAATTTGACCCATTTGAGGGCAATATAAAATTAAATATTATATATTAGTCAATACAAAAATAACAAATATTTCGAATAATATCACGAACAATATATCGAATTAACTTTAATTACTTTATTTTATTATTTACCTGGCATCACTGCCTACTAATTCCAGGTTTAGTTAACCTTTTAAAAGAAATAAAATGTTATCTTTGATTGAGCGTTTTTTTTCTCTTTGTGAGGAAAAGGGACGTAATTATCACTCGCCGTTAAAACATCCACTAACAAATAAAATGTATGAATAGACAGAAGTTCAGACTCTTATTGAAATTGAAAAATGTGCCTGGTCAAAAGGTTTGTAATCTCTGACATGCCAAAAAATGATAGCTATCAGAGTTTTATGGAATTAAAAATCAGAAAATAGAGAGTATTACAAGTCCCCTTCAGGGTACTCGCGTATTTCTAAAGGGGACTTGTAATACTTTCTATACTCTGATTTTGAATTCCGTAGAATTCTGACAGCTATCATTTTGAGAACCAAGTACGGTTTACCAAACCTACTGAACCAATTTCAATGAAAATTTGACTTTTAATATTTATTTGCAATTTGTAGTAAGTATCAAAAATTATCCAATCCCCTCCTTTTGAAATAGGTTTCAAACAATTCTTACCTCGTCCCTTGAGTATCAAATGAGGGGAAGCCAGCGGTGTGAGCGCTAGAACATCCAACAAATCGGCCTGGTTGAGCCCCGCCCTGTCCGCAAGAGCCAGGCCCTCAGCCAACGCCGCTAAGGAGACCCCACCCACCACTTGCAGGACGGAATTCATTTTTGACGCGTTTCCTATATCGCCTATAACAATTATATAGAGACTTATTAATAATAATTTATTTATTTATTGCAAGAATATGGTACAAAAATGTGTAAGGTGGTACAATCGTAACGAGTTTTTGGGGGCGGTCCTTTTGTAAAACGTTACGATGCGGGGCGGGGATTGAATTACGCGTTATTGTTAATATTATTTTCGACTTACGCCACATAATAGTAACTAAAGAGTCACTAGGTGGTCACGAAACGTTTTACTATACTTGGGTACAGTACTGTACTTGGGTACTGAAAACGTCACGGCGAGTTACATGGGGGGGGACAATAATCTGCAAAAATTGCGTTACGTAATACTTGAACGCTCCCTGAAGGAATTTTAATTTTTTTTTTTATAGAACCGGGGGCAAACGGGCAGGATGCTCATCTGATGTTAAGTGATACCACCGCCCATGGACACTCAATGCCAGAGGGCTCACGATCGCGTTGCCAGCCTTTTGAGGATTAGACGCTCTTTTTTAATTAATAAATTGACGACCTTAATACAACTGACACAGAACTCACACAATTATTCACGATTACACAGAGACAATTTTTTTTTTTTAAAGCTAAAAATAAAATCAACTGTAAATAAAAAAACACAGATGGCGCTGTTGAGTATTTCGTAATATTTTATATAATTTAGTGAAGTTAATAATTTGATCTTTAAGAGGGACCTCCAAAAAAAAGATGGATAGAAGAAAAAGAAGCGGTAGAAGAAAGCTAATGGAGAAAGAAAGCCATAGATAGAGTCAGTTGGAGAAAGCTGGAGGAGACCTTTACCCGTTAAGGGATTCCTATCGACGATACTGAAGGTAGGTAGCATATAGGATAACCAGAAAAAATCTTTTCAAAAATGTTATTCTAGAAAGAAAAAACGACACTAACAATAGAAAAAAAGGTACTTAATAAATTGAAAGTTTTATTATAACGCATTATCTAGTTAAATAATTTATTTAAATATCACAAAAAATTCTTTCTACGTAATTAAAGAAATGGATATTTACTATTTAATTAACTGTCAAAGAAGTATAACTTCTAACGCGTGTACTTATGGAGCGATCAAGTATTACGTAACGAATTTGGGGGGGGGGGGGGGGGGGGGAATGTAAAACGTTACGATGCGGGGCGGGGATTGAATTACGCGTTATTGTTAATATTATTTTCGACTTACACCACATAATAATAACTAAAGGGTCAAGAGGTGGTCACGAAACGTTTTACTGTACTAGGGTACTGAAAAACGTTACGGCGAGTTACATGGGGGGGGGGGGGGTTCAATAATCTTCAAAAATTGCGTTACGTAATACTTGAACGCTCCCTTATCACACAACTGATCAGCGCCACCTTTTGAACATCAATGTAAAGCAAAAAATAAATAAACAAAAAGCGGACTACTAACTACCAAGATAAAAGGAATTCTTGCTCATGGCCTTGAAGCAGGATTGGCAGTCGTCGAAGAGGGAGCGGTCTCCCGCTGCCAGGATTATCAGGGTCCCTTCTTCCGCCTGCGTTTTCGATCCTTGGATCTGGAAAATTTAAATACCCCATTCATAAAAGTAAAAAATGGCGCTACTTTTTAGGTCTCAGATTTTTGAAGTGAAACTTCTTTATCGACGTATGGGAGAAATTTTGTAGCAAATCGTCACGTTTTTCGGTTACGCGCCATGTTGCTTTTTGAAGTGAAACTTCTTTATCGACGTATGGAAGAAATTTTGTAGCAAATCGTCAGGTTTTTCGGTTACGCGCCATGTTGCTTTTTGAAGTGAAACTTCTTTATCGACGTATGGAAGAAATTTTGTAGCAAATCGTCACGTTTTTCGGTTACGCGCCATGTTGCTTTTTGAAGTCAAACTTCTTTATCGACGTATGGAAGAAATTTTGTAGCAAATCGTCACGTTTGCCGGTTACGCGCCATGTTGCTTTTTGAAGTGAAACTTCTTTATCGACGTATGGAAGAAATTTTGTAGCAAATCGTCACGTTTTTCGCTTACGCGCCATGTTGCTTTTTGAAGTCAAACTTCCTTATCGGCGTTGGAAAGAAATTTACCGTCACATTTTTTCGGTTACGCGCCATCTTTTTCTTGTCCCTACCACGTTTGATCCGAAGAGATTCGAAGCCATTAATAACAAAAATATATAATAACGTTAACAATGATAGTAATCATTCCATTACAATTAATGAAATTCTGTAATAATCTTAGTAGTAATAAGGTAAAATGAAATAATTGTATTTGTATTCATATCTATGATAATAAAAGCCTTTTGTTAAACTCAACTAATTTAACTTTATTTAACCAATTTCGTTAAGTTGCATATAGTAGATCATTTTTCTAAAAATAAGATCATAAAGAAGTTTCACTTCTTACGTGTGCACACTAGTACACGCATACATTTTTTTATATATATATATATAAGTATTTATATACAATAATAAGGGGCAAACATGTTAGAGGATGTTAAGTGCGTTGCCGGCGAAGAATTTGCGTGAGAAGTTACCTGAGCTTCGAGATACCGCCCCCCCTTCCCGCTGATGGCTTCTACGATATCGTGTGATGTGTCAGAGTCAATGGATGTCATCTCCACGTACCCCTTACCCTCCAATGTGGGGCAGTGGAGCACACCACAGTTTCCGAATACCATCTGAAATTGTAATCATTTTATTAATATATTAGTGGACCCCACAGACGTTGTCCTGCATGATATTTCAAGCTATTAGGATATTAAAGTATGAAAGTACCGACTGCAGCGCCACCTGCCGGGCTGATTTGTGAATCTAAACCATTCCCAGATCCCCTTGAACACACACAAAAAATTTCATCAAAATCGGTCCAGTCGTTTGAGAGAAGTTCAGTGACATACACACTTACAGAAGAATTATATATGTAAAGACTAGCTGATCCGGCAAACGTCGTTTTGCCATGTATATGATTTATAATAAAAAATAGGGGTTGATCGTAGAGGGGTGAAAATTAGGGGTTGTATGTATTTTGTAATGCTCGTTCATAAAAAAAAGAAAAAAATATCTTAAAATTAAAAAAATAATAATTTACCCTTAAAATTTAGGGGGATGAAAAATAGATGTTGTCCTATTCTCAGACATACCCAATATGCACACAAAATTTCATGAGAATCGGTCGAGCCGTTTCGGAGGAGTTTAACTACAAACACCGCGACACGAGAATTTTATATATTAGATAAAGCAACTTAAATGCAATAAAATAACGTTTTTACTGCATATGTATGTTGCTTTTTAACGTTTTATTATCAAATATTTAACCTTCTTTGTGTGTGTATTATTGCCATTTTTTCAGTATTATATCTTTATACATATAATTCTACTGTACGTGTGTATATGACCGATTTGATTGAATTTTTTTGTATGCGTTTGGGTGGCGCCCTGGATGGTTTAGATTCACAAATCAGCCCACCAGATGGCGCTACAGTCGGTATCTAGGTTAGTTATCTATATAGCAAATAAACAGTTGGTATATATTATATAAATCTTCTGTGCATTCGTGATTAGACTCCTTAACTGCTGGACAAATTTCGATGATATTTTTTGTGTGTTCAAGTGGAGTCGAGAATGATTTACATAATTAGATATTTTTTGTATGTAAGCTATACAGGACAACGTCTGTCGGATCCGCTAGTGCCTAGTATAAATACATAATTTATATTAGCTTAATTGTATAAATAAAACAAAGCAAACCAGTGCAGACTTTTCGAGAGTTCAGTTCGGAGGTTGGAGGGATGTTCAAATAAATGAAACTCTTACTTCTCTACTAATATATGTAACTTGGACAATCACTTAAATGCAAACCAGGCAACTGAAGACATGCCAGACGGCGATGGAAAGAATCATGCTAAATATCAGGGAAGTCCGATAGAATCAATTATGAAATCATAAGAAACACGAAAATTGAAGACGTCACAACGAGGATACGAAGATTGAAATGGAAATGGGCTGGTCACGTAATAAGAGGTATAGAAAAGTGGAACAAAAAGATCATATATTGGTACCCAAGAAATAAGAAACGAAAACGAGGTAGACAGTTTCGAAGGTGGGAAGACGAAAAAAAATCCGTAACTGGGAAAATTTGGACCAGGAAAGCTCAGAACAGAGCAGAGTGGAAAGAAATGGAGGAGGCCTTTGCCAAAGGTGGGCAAACAGATGGGTTGTCGGTGTCTCCGACTCACTAGTGATAATAGTTTATGTTTAAAATTATGTAAAATTTTCTGTCTGAATAAAGGCTTTTATTATTATTAAAGTTATACTTCTTTAGGCGCGTTATGAAAAATTGATGAGAGTGAAATTTTACGATGCGCGCGCACCTGAGACACAAAGTTGTCAGTGTGATTATAGCGTGCGCCAGCGAGATGGGAATAAGACAATCTACAAGTAAAAAGAAATAGAATATGCGTGAAGTTAACAGCTATGCCAAGAATTTTGAATGACCATAATGATGTCATTATGGTCATTCAAAATTACCTTTTAAACAAATAAAGGAGTTTTAACTATTTTTCAAAGAAATTTAGCAATGTTTTTTCACAAAGACCTATTGTTACTTAGTTAAAAGGTTATGAAACATACCAAGTTATTAAATTGAATTAATAATATAATAAAATAATAAATTTTAATAATAATTGTTATTAATATTAATTAATAATTGAATGATATACTAAATATTAAATATTATTAAATTGTTTACGTTACATATTAATTATTAATTAATTATATTTTTAAAAAATTAAGAAAGCCAAAGAAGTATAACTTCTTACGCGCGTACAAAAGTACACGCACCCTTTTTTATTATATATGTAACGTAACGACATATTGCAACACACCCATCTTCTATCGTGACCTACAGTCGACTGAAATACTCACATGCCCTATTATCTATTTTTAATTCCCTTAAAAGGTTTCGTTTTCTGGCATTAAGAGTAATGTGACCTGACCTTTTAAAACCAATTTTCATATCGCTCCCACGATATCGGTTAAGTTAGTTTTCAGGGTTTTAATTTCTTATATATCTCCGTTATTCAATCATTGCAATAATACCAGGCAATTTTTTTGAAGTTAAATTTTTACGATGCGCGCACACCATCACAAAAAACCGACACCCTGAAGTTAGCTACATTTTATTTTGTAATATTTAAATAAACTTTATTTAACTAGATAATTCGTAATAATGAAACTTTCAATGTATTAAATACCTTTTTTCTATTGTTAGTGACGTTATTTCTACAAACGTACTTACGTCAAAGAACTATAACTTCTAATGCTACACGCGTTAGAAGTTCGACATATTTGACAATTCTATGGGAGAATTTTGTTTAATCTTACCTCTTTAGCTGCCTGTGGATCTGCGACACACGAGAACGTGATGTCAGCTTCTTCCACGACATCGCAGGGCGTCACCGCTATTGTCGCACCAACTTTCTCAAAGTCTTTGCACTGTAACAATAAAGTTATTAAATCAGTCACCTTCTATAGATCCGGCATATCTTAAAGTAGATTTAAATGTGTAGGTATTATTTATTTCAAAATCTAATATAAATTACTAGCAGACCGGCCAAGCGTTGCTGTGGCTAAGGTTTTAGTTATATTACATAGTAGCAAACTATTCAAGGGAAACGGTAGGAGAACACCAGTCATGGGGACCACCGTGCTTTTTTCGTGGTTATGCCATTAAATTGTAGCTTATGTGTAACGTTGGTACTTTCAACACAGCGCCATCTGTTAGAATTGTGACTGTCAAATAATAATCAAATAATTTGCAATAAAATAATATTGCGGGAATAAATTGAGATGTAAGCTATCCTATCTTTTAAGTTGGATCAAACTACACACGGTGTGCAAATTTTATTTCATTTAATTCAGGAGTCCATAGCGGACCAACAACGTGACACGTAATTTATATATATTAAGATGTATCACAAAAAACAATTATACTAAAGATATATAGCCAAAGATTATAAAAAGCATTAAAATTAACCAATTTTAAAAATTATTATCCTTGGGAAAAACATTAATCCAAATATTTTTTATATCCGTCTATCCGTGCGAAGTCTGAACAGCCTAATAGTTTAATTAATTCAGTGTTAAGTTAATACGCTGAAGGAAACATATTGTAAGGAAACCGGCATTATTAGACCCATAAGTCTATAAATAGATGATTAAAATATAATACATGCATCGACATTAAAGTTTGGCGCCATTAAAAACAATGAAGTCAATTACGTCATCGAAATCCATGAACAGAGTCATCTATCAACAAACTACAGAGTTAAGCTTCTACAAATGACCACTAGATGTCGCTACGCGTTTCCAAGGCTAGACTGATCAATAGCACGACGCGCCACGCAACCGACGCGTCAACGACCGCGACGCCATTTTGATAACGGCGCTTCCCGCCACACACGGCGTCATGCACAAGTGAACACAAGGCACACATCTGCGGATTTTTACGTTTACAAAATTTCATGTATGTGTTTGACACACATTTTTACTAGAACACGATTAACCAATATTTTATCCTCATATTGCGTGCTAATTTAACATTCAAATTGCGATGTCATTGGAAATTTTTATCTCCGTCCCATTCAAGGCCAATAAAGATAAATACAATAGTCAACACATCGTTTGACAGAGCATTATTTGTTCCGAACGTGGCAGCGATGGAGTGAATACGTTTGGTAAGACAGACGAAACAAATGAAGGTCATGTGAATACACGTTTTATTCTAAACATCGAATATGCTGAGTAAGCAAAATAAAAATCTAGTAAGTAAATGAAATTCGATATTAAAAATATGCTAATTGAAGCATATACTAGTTCAAATAATTTATAAGACACAGACGTGTACAACATATTAACATTTTCATTTAGGTAAATCTATATACCAACCTAAAACACTTTTCGGAATGTCTATAATACAATTTAAAGATTTTAATGAAACGACCAATTTAAGTTATTAAAGAATTACGCTACAAATATTGATTTGATTTTATAGGCAATGTATATTAATAAAATATACCAGTTGTATGCACAATAAAATTATAGTCAAACAAAAGGTTACAATGTACATTCTCTAAGTAAACAATGAAGACGTATATTGCTTATAATAGCGTCAGTCCGAAACAAGACAATTATATCGCACACCCAGAACAATACTGAATTAAGTCTAAAAATCCCAAAATCGACTTATTTATTTAGAACAATAGGCAATTTTTTTCCGCGCATACCACTAAGACAGCCATATCTATATTTGCAAAAACAGCCAACAGATGTCGCGCTAAGTCTCTATTAGTGAATTAATAACTACCGAGTCGTACCGCGAATATGAATCTAATTCCAGTTGGGACATGTTCGTCTATGGAAGCAGCATGTAGTGACGTTACGAAACAGTGAATTATTTCGTAATAATTAAGTATTGTTAAATGCAAGTAGAAAATTACTCCGAATTATTTAGTTTTAATACAGTGTTGGTGAATTTCCTGTTTCTGCTGATTTGATAGTATTTCTAAATAATACTGTATTGGTGACGAAGGTATGTTATATTTTTTTAATTATTCCAAAATAGTACAGTGTTGTTTGATAAAGGTGAAAATTAGTTCAATGATGCACTATTGTTGGTAAATCTGAATAATGTTATAATTTCTGTAAAAAGAGCAATATTTTATTTTTTAATACTAAGAATTACTACTTATTATCTAAACTAAAAGAATACTTTTGAAAATTGTTTTTTTAATTTATTTAAAAGAAGATCTAACATGTTTTTTGAGATAATGCAGTATTAATGAATGAAATTTAATATTTTATGTTATTTGGCAGATGATGAAGGGTCGGGGTCTATTGTTGCTTGAAAAAGCAATGGAAGCAACCTCAAAAGAAGCTGGGTCAACTGCTCAACAAAGAAAAATAAAAATTTGTGCTGAAAATGAAGCAAATGCATCACCATCATCACTCGTGGTATCACCAGTCACGTCATCAGCTATCACGGTATCACCTATTGCAGCATCAGCTCTCGAGGTATCACCTATTGTAGCTTCAAAAAAGTCTTTAACACCTGATAAGAGTAATGAAAGTGATTTTATAGATGATTCGGATACGGATCCTACTTTTTCTATCCAAAAAAGACAAAAATCCCGGCCACCTGTAATACCTAGACGAGTATCTTCGTCTTCCTGCTCAAGTACCTCTTCAGACTCCAGCTCATCGTCATCAAGCTCTAGCAGCTCGAACAGTTCATCTGATAATGAATCCAATAGACCAGGCCCATCTGCAGCAGATACCCAAGTTGTTTCCATTGAACCTGCTCCAACAGACCCCAAGCCAAGAAGAAAACGAGTACGAAACCCTGCTGCCTGGAAATCAAAGATTGCTAAAACATTGCGCAATACAGGTAAATCTTATGTTTCTCTATCAAACCCCACAAAAAAGATCGCAGAACGTCGAATCCGTCCATCTTGTGGCGATAAATGTAAATTAAAATGCAAAACTAAAATAAACGAAGAGGCAAGGCAGGATATTTTCGAAAAATATTGGCTTCTGGGAGATCTAGAGAGGCAAAGAGAATACATTGTCAGGCACACGCAAGAAATAAAACCAAAATATAGGTACATTACTTCTCAAAAATTAAGAGCTTTGAATTCGGCGTATTATTTTGAAATAGATGGTGTGAAGATTAGGGTCTGCAAAGATTTTTTTAAGGCTACACTGAGCGTATGTGACAGATACATTAAGACAGCCCTTTCAAAGAAACGAGATGACGGTTTTATAGACGCTGATGCTCGTGGGAAGCATGGAAATCAGCGCAAAATAGACTCTGAAGTAAAAGATAGTGTGTTCAATTTTATAAACTCTATCCCAAGAATAGAGTCTCATTACCTAAGAGCTCAAACCACACGAGAATATATCTCATGCGAGAAATGCCTAGCAGACTTGTATCGAGATTATAAAAACCTCAGAGAGCAAAATAACTTACCCCCTGCATCAGCTTCAACTTTTAGTAGGATATTCAATGAGGAGTTCAACATTTCATTTTATGTTCCAAAGAAGGATCAATGTGACCTTTGCGAAAGTTATAAAAATGCCGATGGTGAAGACAAGGCTAGGTTAAGTGAAAATTATGAAAACCACCTGAAAGAAAAAGGACTGGCCAGATTGGAAAAGGAGGCTGATAAAAACAATAAAAATGTCGTTGTAGCAGTGTACGACCTCCAAGCAGTTATGCAGGTTCCTAAAGGACAAGTTTCCCTGTTTTTCTATAAATCACGTATTAACTGTCTTAACTTGACTGTAAGCGACTTAAATGCAAAGGATGTTGTTTGTTTTTTCTGGGATGAAACCGAAGCGAAGCGTGGTGCAAATGAGATCGGTAGTTGTGTCCTTGCAAACATTGAGTTGATTCTTGCAAAAAGTGATCCTAATAATGACGTGGATATCATATTCTATAGCGACAATTGCTGTGGGCAACAAAAAAACAAATACTTACTATCTGTCTATGCTTACGCAGTTAACAATATGCTAAGAGTTAATTCCATAACACATAAATTTTTGATCCGCGGACATTCTCAAAATGAAGGGGACAACGTCCACAGTGTAATAGAAAAACAGATTAAAAGACACTTAAAATCTGGTCCTATTTATTGCCCACAGCAATATGCTACTTTAATTCGTACTGCGAAAAAAACAGGACAGCCGTATCATGTAAAAGAACTTTTACACAACGACTTTTATGACCTTAAAGTCCTTCAGGAATCTTGGGGCAATAATTTCAATGTGGATGAGGACAATAACCAAGTCAAGTGGATTGACATTAAGCAACTTCGCGTTGAAAAGCAACATCCTTTGAATGTCTTCTATAAAACATCGTACAGTGAAACTGATTTTAAGAAAGTTTGTGTTCGAAATCGATCAAGGCGCTACAAAGATCAAAACTTTTCTCCACAATTGCTTAAAGCATATACAGAAAAACAACCTCTGGCTGAAAACAAAAAGAGAGATATAATGGAATTAATTGAAAAAAATATTATTCCCACTAATTATGTCAACTCTTATTACAAGACAGCATTAAATTTAGAGTAGCACAGCACTTACAGGAAACCTAATTTCGATATCTGAGTACCCTGTTGTTATTTTATTTTTTATAGTAATTTTAAGGCAGTCCATAGATAATTATTATGTAAGTAAACCTGTGATGTTACACTGTTGTGATTTAAATAAGACTTGTTAAACTAAAAAGACTTGTTAAAGTAAGTAGTAGGTATGCTCTTAGAGTTCTTTGTACATAGGTACAAATAAATATATATTCTATGTTCCTATTAGGCTAACTTTTTATTTAAATAACATCTAGTCCAGTTTTTGGATTATTTTATGTGGGTAGCTAAGCCATTATCGCAGCCATGTTCACGAGTGTTAGCAAAGTACCTACCACTTAAAATAAGTACGTAATAAGTAAGTAGGAAGTTAAAGTTTGTGCCTCGTTTTATTACTACCTTTTGAATCTTTATCTTTATCTTTGTTTTTTTTTCTTATTTGAATCTTTGTATATTTTTTGGTTTAAGATTGTGTTTTTTTTGCTTTGATCTATGGGTCTCATACGACCACAAACATGTAAGACTGTTTTTTTTTTCATAACATAGCTGATGACACTGTAACAGTGTATAATAAAAGTGCATGCTGATTATCATACACATCGTTATTTTATTTACCGTTTTATACATTCTATATATAGGATACATTCTTGAAATTGAAACAGATAATTCTTTGCTGAATATTTACAACCAATATATGATAGGATTACACTGCATTATTTCAGAATCAATCAGTAAGAACGGAGTAAATAGAAATATTTTTTATTTTATTGGTTCAATAGTTTTACAACAGTGAATTAAGTTGAAAAGTAAGGATTTAACACTTTATGTGAACTTTTTACAGTAATTAACTAATGCCATACTGATAAGCATTTGATTCATCACACAATATCTAAAACACCTAGGAATAACTTTTCATCTAACATGAGAGAACAGTTTTTAGTCGATACTCAAATAATTCCTGTTTTGACTTAGTGCAGTGTTGATCTGGGGGTGCGATATATGAAAGCGAAATTCCTACATTATTTCATTCTTAACAATTTGCTGTTGTTTTTGTTGATTGTAGGAATTGCTTTCCAAACGTTCATAAATAAATTAAAAAAGGGTGCGTGTACTTATGTACGCGCGTAAGAAGCTATACTTCTTTGGCATTATTAAAAAATAGTTTTTGATTGCATGCAAATAATTAATTACAATTAAATAATCAAAGACTGGAAAAGGAGTCTTTATAGTCAATAATAAATATAAAGTTCAGTTTACATTTGAAAAAATAAATAAATAAATATTTATTTATTACTCTCTTACATTAAGTGTAACAAATTCTATTATTATATTCTATTATTATTAACAAATTCTATTATTATTTATTATTCGAATGTTGCTTTTAAATTATGTCCAATGCCGTAGCATCTTCCGTGGGCAACTTCATTCTGTTAATTTTGTGTCACGGGGCGCGCGCATCGTAAAATTTCACTCTCATCAATTTTTCATAACGCGCCTAAAGAAGTATAACTTCAAAAATCTGGTATCGCTTAGATATTTATTGATTAATTGCTTTGTTATTCCTCTTTTACATTAAATATATAAGATATTTAATGATCAATGCATGTTACAATTTATAATTGTGTTTTATGTCTAAATATATTTTTTTTTGCTTTTGTGTATAATGAAATTGTTTAGATATTGTATAATAAGCAGCTGTAGGAATACTGATGAGCAGATAAATAAACATCCCAGACATACTTCATTTGTCTTGAAAGACTTTTGATAATATTTAAGTATATATTTTGCACAACGGACCTAGAGAGTCAAAGTACGAAAACTGAGCCCACAAACCATACCATACCAGTATCGACTCATTGACGACTCATTGGTCTAATGGTTAGTACCCCTGACTCCGAAACCATGGGTCCCGGGTTCGATCCCCGGCTGAGACGAACATCGATGTGATGAGCATTTGGTGTTGTGCTTAGGTCTTGGGTGTTTAAATATGTATTTATATGTCTATCTATCTATAATATGTATGTATATCCGTTGCCTAGTACCCATAACACAAGCTTCACCAGCTTAGCATGGGACCAGGTCAATTGGTGTGAATTGTTTAAAAAAAAAATCTACTATGGACCGATCTGGTCGCCAAACTCCAAAAAAGTACATTGGGGATTGAATTACGCGTTATTGTTAATATTATTTTCGACTTTCCAGTACTTTACACCACTTTTAGGTATAAAGAGTCACTGGGTGGTCACGAAACGTTTTACTATTGGGTACAGAAAAACGTTACGGCGCGTTACATGGGGAGGGGGGTGCGTTACATCAATAAACTCCAAAAATTGCGTAACTATTGAACGCAAGTATAAGAAATTAATTCAATTCCTTAATTACTTTTTTAGGCATATTATGTTTATAATACTAACTAGAGGCTATAACCCTGACTAGCGGAACCTTCAGGGTTTACTGAAAGTCAATGTTCCTGAAGATTTGGCAGAAGCAAATATTTACAAAGATCTAAGACAACAGATCCATTAAATCCTCAGAGCTATTCAAGGCCACCCATTATGACAGACTATAAACACTTTCACTATAAACTGTTATATTAAGTTGTTCAAAACGCTTTAGTAGTGTGATGTCTCCCGTACATCATAAATGTATTGGATTTTTACATTTGACTTCCATATTAAAATAGAATTGACAACGTTATATTAAAATAGAATACTAAAAAGGTTTAGGCCATTAGACCAAGGAATGGCATTTAGGGATGTAAGTGAGGTGAAAACGATCTCGAAGGTTGGTATGTCGCAATTCCGTCCAACTCTGTTCCATCTTTCTTTATATAATTTTTTTTTATTATATTGGATGATTTTTCGACTTTATGTATTATGAATAAATAAATATTATAATAACTTGGATTTCTTCAATAATAAGGGGCAGTAAGTATTACGTAAGTAGATTTACTGCAATTCATCCCCCCCCCCCCCCCCCCTTGTCAGCAAAAGTAAGCAAAGCTCTCAAAAATAATAGTGAATTCTCGAAAATGCATTTCGTTTGCAAGCATAGACAATGTGTGGGTAATATGTGTAGAAAAGTTAATAATTACTGTTGACGTAATCACCAAATAAAGCTTAGGTTTCCTAGAAAAGCGGTGCCGTTATCTAGCGGCCGTAATGTAGCGTTGGCTGACGTCACCCATACGTTATCTATAAATAACATCGGAGTAGGTTTCCTAGAGAACGTTGAGTGTCATCGTAACGTCAAGTAGCGGTGCTGTCATTTGCATGACGGCCGTCATAGCGGTGAGTACCATTAGTTCAAAGTTTTTCGCGTGTAGCGGTGCCCATATTTAATTAATACAATGAGTGGAAACGTATTTGCAAAGAAAGTGGTACATTCAGATCGAGTAATTATTATAAATGACAATCAACCATATTATGTAATATGCAAATGTCATATTAATTATCATAATGTCGTAATAAGAACAGAATTATAATTGTTACCAAAACGTATGGTCTAAATACTACACGATAAAGGCAAGATGCCTTTAAAAATTAAGTCACCTTTGCTGACATCGTCAGAGTTACGCAAAAGTATAGCCAGACGCAGGCAGTCTCTTCAACATTTCATTTGTATTAAATATTTTAATGAACATAGGTGTGTGACTCTTATCTCTGAGGTCGTAGGTTTGATTCTATGTGCACCAATGGACTTTCTATGTGCGCATTTTACATTCGCTCGAACGGTGAAATCATCGCGAAGAAACCGGCTTGCCTTAGACCCCAAAATGTCGACGGGGTGTCAGGCACACGAGGCTACCAACCTACCAACTCGTCTATTAGATTTCAATCCATATTTGTGCTGCAGAAGCGGGCTGTTCGGGGTATTTGTTGTGTTTCTCCGAGGGAGTCGGTACGGAATAAGTTTAAGGAATTAACTATCTGGTCAATATATTCTTGAAGCCTTGTTGTATGTCCAAAAAAATATAAACGATTTTAAAACAAATGGTGACTTTCACCAGTATAATACGCGAAATAGAACTAATTTGAGTGTACGACCAACCAGGCTCCAAAAGATAAACCACTCCTTATATGGAAATTGTATTCGTTTTTACAACAAACTCCCAAGCGAAGTTAGAGTATTATTATCACTAAATAAATTCAAAGCCGTCGTTAAACGGAAACTAATCAACAAAGCTTTTTATAAATTTGAGGATTACTTAAATGATCCTAATCCTTGGGATTGAATTGCTCCAGTTCAAAGAATTTGTATGACAATACCTGGCGATTAAAAAGAGTGGCGGAAAGTTTCTTGCCAGTTCTTCTTACCCGCTCTACGCCCTTGACTTGCGAACTGGTAGTAAATGTAAATTTACGATTAATTTAACTTGACGATTCAAAAGTGTACTTGGTTACCCACTTGAATAAAGATATTTTGAGTTTGAGTTTGAGTTTATCATGAAACAGATATGGAAATCTGAGGCCCAGACCTAAAAAGGTTGTAGCGCCATTGATATATTTGATTCCGTTGACCCAGTGACCGTAAAGAAATCACTGCAGAAGTTACTGTCTATGTATATTTAAATATATAATGTGTGGCTTTCATAGCGAACGATTACACCATATCTTTGTTACATAATATGTTATATATTATAGTTATGATATAATAACGGCAAAGTGAGTCATTTACCAAATACAGAATTTATTTCAACATTTAATACGACGTTTACCGCTTTACTTTGACAAGATTTTAAAAACCATTATAGATTGATATATTATATCTCTATATACATATATAAAATTCTCGTGTCACAATGTTCAGTCCCATACTCCTCCGAAACGGCTCGACCGATTCTTATGAGTTTTTATGCATATTCAATAAGTCTGAGAATCGGCTACTATCTTTCAAACTCCTAAGGGTCCCCGCACATGGGCCACCGGCCACAACCACAAAACGCCGTCACTGGCATATTTCCTGTAATTTTCATACATTTTATGGACTCGCCGCACACGGTTGGCGCCGGTGGCGGCCACACGCTACAAATCGTCGCAGCTTGCTTCTTGTTGCTCGCACCGGCCACTAAACGCCGACACAAAAAGCCGCCACACGCCACTCGCGCGATTCCGCGCCCCTCTCTCCCTTACCTCAGTTAACTTGAAGTCGACGGTAACGCACGCACGTAGTCTGTGTTTCATATAGGTAGATAAATATGGATATAGAATTATGTATATCAGAGATACAATCCCGTCCTGCGATTTGGGATTCAAAAAGTGATAGTTTTAGTAATAGAGGAGAAAAAGTGAAGGCCTGGGAAGAAATCTCGTCCAGTCTGTATTTTGTATATTTTCGAGTCCCACTATTTTCAAAGTGTGACGAAAATTGAAACCATCCCTTTTGCGAATAAAGTTATGCAAAATGCAACAAGATTTCACAATGTCTTCTGAGAAATGAACAGAAGTGTTTAATGGGCGATGTAATATTCTCCATTTGTTTGCTAGTACGCCGAAGGTACACTCAATGCAACGTCTGGCACGGCTTAACCTCTAATTGAAAACTTTTTTGTCTAAGTCCAAATATTTTCCAGAATATGGCCTCATCATATTTTCACTGAGGCCAAATGCTTCATTATGTATAGTTCAATGGTTGTCGATTACCGACCTGTCGTGGTGAGGGGATATTTAAAGTCTTTCTGTGTATCAAATAACTATGGTTTCGTCTTCTACGACGACGTCTTTATATCAAAAGTAGCGCAATTAAACCTTCTTCGTCAGAGTCCATTATGATACTGCAGGCAAGGGTTAAAAAAAAGTAGCAGCCACCGACCGCAAGTGTCGACCACCGGCCACAAGTGGCTGTCGCGCGCTTCAGCTACCTTTGTAGCCGCTTCTAGCTTCTCGTGGCGGCGTTTGTGGCTGTGGCGTGTGGCCCGTGTGCGGCGACAGTAAGTGATAAGGGGTGACAACCCCAAAAATTTATTTTTAGACAAATTTTTTTGCTTTTTTTTTATGATACATACAACTCTTAATATTCATCTATCCTCTACGATCAACCCCTATTTTTATTTGTTAGTTATGAACTTATAACTTGAACTCTGAGGTTTATATAGAGAAAAATCACAGAAAAACCTAAAAGTTTTCATTCCGGAAAACCGAAGTCTCTGGGGTAGCATAGCAAAATGTTCCATTTTAGTATGTACTAAAAAGATAGACTATGCATTACGGAGAAACGAAGTTCGCGGGACAGCTAGTATAATTATAAAAACTTTACAAATTGTTGTAAAATATTTGTGAGAGACTGGTGCATATAATAGGACTACAGGTGCCACCATCAAAGCGGACCAGACCAACTTCTATCTCGTCAAATCTAGTGTAACCAAAGCTACTTGGTAACAATATAAACTTTGACTGTATACAAACTAACTGTTGTGGTCTCTGGCAGAATGACCAGCGCTGTGGAACACGTCTGCTCCACAGCATAATGCTGAGCCAGTTACAACCACAACACACACACACACACTTAAAATGTACCTTTTTTTTCTTTTTTCCATAAATTCTTGTAATTTTTCTTTTTTTGTTATTATTATTTTTGTGTTTCGTTAGTTATAAATGTTATGTCTGTCTCTGTATGACTGAGTCTCAGGGTCCTGAATCCTAGATCAATGCTTGCTTTACACACACATAAAAAAAATCAGTGGCGCTACAAGCTCTTTAGATCTTGGCCTCAGATTTCTGAATCTGTTTCATGATCATTTTTACATCTAATAGGAAAGTAGTTGATCAGCCTCCAGTGCCTGACACACGCCATCGACTTTGGGTCTAAGACATGTCGGTTTCCTCATGATGTTTTCCTTCACCGTTCGAGCAAATGTTAAATGCGCACAAAGTCCATTGGTGCACAGCCGGGGATCGAACCTACGACCTCAGGTATGAGAGTCGCACGCTGATGCCACTAGGCCAACACTGCTCGACTCTCGAACAAACACATAGACTACTCGTATTTTTTTTTTTTTTTAAAGACAATTCACGCCAATTGACCTAGTCCCATGCTAAGCTGGTGAAGCTTGTGTTATGGGTACTAGGCAACGGATATACATACATATTATAGATAAATATACATATAAATACATATTTAAACACCCAAGACCTAAGAACAACACCAAATGCTCATCACATCGATGTTCGCCTCAGCCGGGGATCGAACCCGGGACCCATGGATTCGCAGTCAGGGGTACTAACCACTAGACCAATGAGTCGTCGTATTAACGAGAGAAAGTTTAATATTTTATAGGAACCGGAGATATCGGTCCCTTTCACAACGTTAGAACAATGAAACCCCCTGCAGAGCAGACCGAGATAAAAAAAGAATTAATTCAATTGACACTATCTCTAATATTGACGTACATATATTGATACAAATCATAATCGATTTTAAATTAAACAATCAGCACTCCCTATCAAACCCTAATGTCAGAGAGCGTTCATGTATTACGTAACGTATTTTTTTCCTTTTGTAAAACGTTATAGGGGATTAAATACGCGTTATTGTTAATATTTTTTTCGATTTACACCACATAATAGTAACTAAAGAGTCACTAGGTGGTCACGAAACGTTTTATTATACTGGGGTACAGTACTGTACTTGGGCACTGAATAACGTTACGTTCGCTCTTACATGGGGGGGTCGGTCAATAATCTCCAAAAATTGCGTTACGTAATACTTGCCTTAGTCAATGGATGTATATGTCACCGTAAAATTGTAAAAACCGTTAGATTGTAATCTATCTCGCGAGATTGTAAACTGTCGAAAGATTGTCAACTCAACATACTGCTTGCAATTTAACGTATTATTATTCGGTAGTTATATGAAATTGTTGGGAAGTAAAATTAATCTGTAATTGACCAAAGAAGTTTGAATGATAACTAAGTTAGTGTAGTACAATCTACCGAATACCGATAACCGATAACCCATAGATTACAATCTAACGGTTTTTACAATTTTACGTTAACATATACAATATAGCGGCGCTGCATCTATTCATAGATTTTACAAGATTACAACTCGTACTCATGCTTAAGAGGATCTGTTTCGGATTATGACGCAAATATTACAGTTACATTTCATATAATGTCGCTTTAGTCATATGCATTTGTAAAACCAACCAGGCTCCAGAAGATAAACCACTCCTTATATGGAAATTGTATTCGTTTTAACAAGAAACTCCCAATCGAAATTAGAGAATTATCACTAAATAAATTCAAAACTCTCGTTAAACGGAAATTAATCAATAAAGCTTTTTATATTTGACGAATATTTAAATGATCCTAATCCTTGGGATTGATTTGCTCCAGTTCAAACAATTTGTATGACTCAAAACTTGTCGATAACAAAGAGTGGCGGAGAGTTTCTTGCCTGCTATACGCCCTTGGGAACTGGAAGTAAATGTAAATTTAGAATCAATTTAACTTCATTTCTGACGTTCATAATGGAACTTGTTTACCTAAATTAATACAGTTATAAACATAAAATTATGAATTAAAATATAGAATACTCTCACAATAATAATATTTATTTTATAAGTATATTTAAAGTCAACAAATTGTCTTGATTTTTTATAGGAAAGGCCATTTTAATAGGTAGGAGCATGCTCTCTTTTTAAACAAGTGGAGGTCGCATCCCCCAGCGGGAGTCCCCAAGTAGATTTCTGAAGTAAAATTTTGACTATAGCTAACTTCAGGGTTAGCTGTAGTCAAAATTTAACTCGGTTTTGTGTGACGGTGTGCGCGCGCATTGTTAAAATTTACTCTCATCACTCCCTAACGCGACAAAAAAAGTATAACTTCAAAAAAAAATTTTTTATCGGAAACGAAAGACAAAAGTGTCGTCTTTTGTTCATAGACTTCATATAGATCTCCTAAGAAAATTGTTAAATTATATAAATGCTCGCGTGACTCATTTAGTTCCTACCAAAAACTATAAAGGATTTCTAGATATCTAAATTTGGCAACTTCTGCTATTTACTATTGCGCTTTAGGTGAATGCGGATCATTTTAATCTTCCTGTTTGTTTGCCAGAATTATCATAGTAATAATCATGACAAGATTAGATAATATCTGTATGTAATGTAGCAAGACGAATGACGCGTAATTTTAGTACAACCATCTCCTGGACAGGAGTGCCCTCCAATAGGTCACATCAGGTCAACATGGCCAAAAATCTATCCAGTTCTGCTTAAAAAAAAGTGCGTGTGTTTCGACACTTAATATTATAATGACAATTAAATTCATTAAATTCCTAAAATATCCTCCTTTTTCCCTCCCTCTAACGACCGGACCCAATAACCTATCTCAATCCATAATCCACCATCTTAGATAGTAATCTTAATACAACGGTTGTAACAAGTGTGCCAATAACCAATCGGATTGTATCAATAGCCATCTGTCGATACACGCTATCCATGGGAGGTCGTATAGGTGTCTGTGGATAGACCTTTGTATGAAAATTACAGTTGACCAAAGCTCGATTTCAACAGTTAATGGTTTTAACAGATTTTAACTTACACCAGTTTTTTAAATAATAAAAAAACTGTTTGTTATGTTTTAAACATACACATGTATATTTTAATGTTATTTGTACGGTTTTATTTACTTTATTTGGTTTACATTGATTATCAAATATTAGTGAAAACTCGGTAAAATGGAACGACAAAGAGCATTTTATCCGTCGCCAAAAATAAATTGTCTTCGTACGGTTTGGTTACTGGGATGCATATGGGAGATCGATCGACCATCACGGTTTGATTGCAAACAATCTGAGATTAAGGATTGATTATTGGGTTCGGGCGTAAGTCTCGGAAATCTAAAGTTTTAGATTTGTATAAACATGAACAAGAGTTAAAAATTAGTTTGCCAAAGAAGTTTCACTTCTGACATGTGTATTTTGTACGCACGCACTTTTCTATGTAATAGGAGGCAAACGGGCATACTCATCTGATGTTAAATAATACGCCCATGGACATTCACATTTCCAGATGGCTCGCAAGTACGTTGCCGGCCTTGGTGCTTTCATTTCGCCCACGTCAATTCAAGACTAATTCAATTCGCGTTTCATTTGTCGATTTAAAAATACATAATTTTAAAGTTCAATTATTTTTATTTATAGATTTTTTATTGTATATTATCACTGTTTGTGGCGCCTACTTAATTTCGCTGATCGTGTCTGCATGTTGTAGGAACGGCACCGTTTATATTTTAGTATGTACGTCAATTTGTTTATTTGTATGATGTCATATCACAATTACTTTGATTCAGCTACACAATTTGTATGACTCAAAACTTGGCGATTACAAATTTGGCGGAGAGTTTCTTGCCAGTCTCCGACTCTTCAGAATCCGGGCAAGAACTCTCCTTTCCCACTCTACGCCCTAAATTGCGTGCTGGTAATAAATGTAAGTTTAGAATCAATTTGTCATCTTCTTTGTTAAAGTTCATAAGTGTATTTGGTTACCTATATCAATAGTTATTTTGAGTTTGAGTTTAGTCCAAAGATTAAAAAAGCTCTTACTTATACAAAACTGTCCCATATGCAATCAAAATTAAAATATATATTAAGAATTGTTAATCACTGATAATAGGATTAATATATAATCAAATAATTTCACCTAAATTTTCCATTCATTGAACGATAAATCATATCTTGGGTTGAGGAAAAAAAATCTATTTTCATTTGTTTTGACGACTCCTGTCTCTATGGAATTATACGAAGCATTTGACAGCGTTGCTGCATACTACAAGTTCTCTTCATATAGGTTTTTTGAAGTTATACTTCTTTAGGCGCGTTATGAAAAATTGATGAGAGTGAAATTTTACGATTCGCGCGCACCGTGACACAAAATTAACAGAATGAAGTTGCCCACGGAAGATGCTACGGCATTGGACATAATTTAAAAACAACATTCGAATAATAATAGAATTTATGTTACACTTAATGTAAGAGAATAATAATAAATATTTATTTATTTTTCAAATGTAAACTGAACTTTATTGACTATCATGACTCCTTTTCCATTCTTTGATTAATAATTAATTGTAATTAATTATTTGCATGCATTCAAAAACTATTTTTAATAACGCCAAAGAAGTTTAACTTCTTACGCGCGTACATAAGTACACGCACCCCTTTTTTTATGATTCATTCAATATGGAGTGTAGCCTTTGTATCCGCTTATGTACCCAACCCTGCTTTTTCTGGGTATGGTGGGTTATGACCAGCTACGCCTCAGAAGAGAGCTTGCTTTGTCAGTGTTTTTAGGATACTTTTGGGTCGGATACATAATCTGGATATAACTAGACTTGGTCTACGGATTCCAGACATCTGAGGTGGAAGTCACAATTTGATTGGCAATGTGTTATGTAATTAATAACATTTCTGTCAAGGGAGACCTACATGTTTGTAGAGCTCAGATTATATTATTAGTTAATAAGATTATTTATTAACACTTTCTTACATACATATAATATTAAATGAAAAGAAGTGCAACTGGCGGCCTTATCGAGCGATCTCTTCCAGGCAAGCAATGTGAGAAAAAAATATAGATATGGCAAGCGCATGAAGTGCAAAAATTCATAAGACATATACAGAGTGGCTAAAAAGTCGTGGATCAAACGCAACTAGGGGATAGATGAGGTCATCAGCTGCAAAAAATTGTTCTACGGGAGGTCCCTAAGCTCAACCCCTGCAGAGTTACCGTTTAAATAATCAATTATTATTTGTGGATAATAAAAAGGTAGCTTCTGGCAATTTAACATGTTTTAATAAACCAAAAGGAAAGCAACATACTTTAAGATTATTTCATCAGAATATTCAAGGTTGCTCTTCCAAATTACTGGAAATAGAAATGTTTTTAGAAAAAACCAAGTTCGATATTATTTGTTTAACTGAACATTGGTTAAATGATCATCAGATAATGTCTATTAATTATGAAAATTATTGTGTAGTTAGCTATTTCAGCCGGAAGTGTATGATACACGGTGGATCATTAATATTAATCAAAAATTCTGTTAAATCTAAAGAAAGGAAAGACATTATCAGATTGTCAGTTGAACATTCTATAGAATTGTCCTGTGTCGAGCTCGATAAGCATGTTGTAGTATGTGTTTACAGACCTCCGGGCTATCAGAATCTATCTGTATTTGATTCTGTAATGGAAGATGTGTTAAAAAAACTTAGTACTAGTAGTAAATCAATCATCATAAGTGGTGATTTTAATATTAACTTATTAGAAACAAACTCAAATAGTATCAGATTAATAAGTCTTTTTAAATCATTTAATCTGTCTAATGTTTTTATGGAACCAACTAGAGTGACAGCTTCTTCTGCCACTTGTATAGATAATATTTTTTGTAATTGTGATTACTTACATAAAGAAATTGTTAATAAATTGCCTTCTGATCACAGTGGACAAACAATAACGTTTTGTGCCTACATACCTGTACAAAAAATTCAAATAAGGTATAGGCCAATTACATGTAACAATTTAGAGAAATTAAATAATACCTTGACCAGTAAATTGTGTGTTCAAAACTTTAATAATATTTGGGACCCTAATGAGTTCTATGCGGAGTTTTTTACCTTGTTAAAATCGCAATTTAATGACATTGTTCCACAAAAGACAAAAAGTATTTACACCAAGTTCTTATTTAGTGATTGGGCGACTCCAGGTATTCGTAAGAGCAGGGATAAACTTTTTGAACTGTATGGCCTAAGGCAACATGTAAAAAATACAAACTTTCATCAGCATGTTGCGAAATATTCAAAAACTTTTAAAAGTGTGTGCAAAATTGCTAAAGCACTGTATATTAGTAATAAAATAAAATCAGCGGATGACAAAATAAAAACTACCTGGCAAATAATAAATAATGAAACTGGTAGAAAAAAACAGCGTAATACTGAATTTAACTTAGAGACTGCACATGGCCCAATAAACTCAAATGCAGAAATAGCTCAGGAATTTGAAAACTTTTTTATCAATATTCCCTTTAAAACTACCGAAGCTTTAAGTTCATCATCCGCACTTTCTTTTGCGTTACTTACGAAGAATGTAAGGGCATGCCCTACGGAGTTTCGATTTCAATATACAAACCCCCAGGCTGTTATAAAAGCTTTTAAAGATCTTAAAATTAAATCTACAGAAGATCTTTGGGGATTGTCTGTAAAAGTCTGTAGTTCTATCATCGAAACTATTGCGCCTTATTTAGCTTTCATATTTAACACCAGCATAGACCAAGGAGTCTTTCCGGATCTCATGAAACACAGTAAAGTAGTTCCGTTGTTCAAATCCGGTGATAGTAAAGAACCCAATAATTATAGACCTGTGTCAATTCTGCCAGCTCTCAGTAAGGTGTTTGAAAAGTTAATGCTCAATCAAATGTTATGTCACTTTAATAAAAACTCCATCTTTCATGAACAACAGTACGGTTTCACCAAAGGGCGTTGTACAACTGACGCCGGTGTCTCCCTAATCAAGAACATTTTTAACGCTTGGGAGGAAGCACAAGATGCCATTGGAATCTTTTGCGACCTTTCGAAGGCGTTCGATTGCGTAGACCATGAGACTCTTCTGCTGAAACTTAATCACTACGGGATTAAGAACAAAGCTCTGGACTTACTAAGATCTTACTTGAAAAACAGACAGGTTAAAGTTCAGGTTAACGGCATAAACTCGTTAGGGTCTGAAATTACAATGGGCGTTCCTCAAGGTTCAATATTGGGTCCATTCCTCTTTTTAGTATACATAAATGATTTACCCCAATTAGTTCAGAATAAACCGAAGATGGTGTTATTTGCAGATGACACATCATTGATTTTTAAAGTAGATCGACGGTCACAAAATCGTGACGACGTGAATAACTCTATCCTTCGGGTCCAAAATTGGTTTACGGTAAACAATTTGGCACTGAATGATAAAAAAACTAAATGTATTAGATTTACGTTGCCAAATGTTAAAAGTAAGGAATGTGACATAATGTTGAATGAAGGAAAACTGGAATTTATTAATCAAACGGTTTTCCTAGGCATTACGCTAGACGAGAAGTTACAATGGGGACCTCATATCACATCTCTTGCGGGGCGGCTGAGCTCAGCCGTTTATGCGGTTAGAAAGATAAGATATTTAACCAATGTAGAAACTGCGCGTTTGGTCTATTTTAGCTACTTTCACAGCATAATGTCTTACGGCATTTTACTGTGGGGTCGGGCTGCTGACATAGAATCCATTTTTATTTTGCAAAAGAGAGCGGTCAGAGCCATTTATAATCTACGTCGTTGCGAATCTCTCAGGGAACTATTTAAAAAGATTAATATTATGACAGTACCTTGCCAATTCATTTATGAAAATATTATGTATGTAAGAAAGAATCTACATCTTTTTTGTAAAATAAATGAAAGACATAATTTTAGTACTAGAAATAAAGATAAAATAGCTCAACCATCTTTCAGATTAGCCAAAGTTCAAAATTCATTTATGGGGTACTGTGTGAAATGTTACAATAAAATACCTTGTGACATTTTAAAACTAAATGAACGAAAATTTAAATGTTTTATTAAAAGTACACTTTGTAAACAAGCATATTACAAATTAGATGATTATATTCAAGATAAGAATGCTTGGAAACATGCTGGTCCTGCTCCATAGGACAATCCTATGATTGGCTCTATAGCCTGGACAAAATCAAATTGGTTGCTGATTTTTTGCTTTAATGCTACAAATGTAATTATTATTATTATTATTTTTTTTTTGTATCTCACACACTGTTTTGTTGTGTTTTTTTTTAAATATTTTTATTACTCTTTAATGTTAATATTCTACGGTTTCGATATTTGTAAATATGTGAGGAACATGTATACTAACTTTTTTAGTATAGTAGTTTATTCTAAGAGTACATTGTCTTCACATATAATTATTTAACAAATGTAACAAAATATTGTAAACCTATTTTAAAAGAGTAAGTGTGGAGTTTCTTGCCCATTCTTCTCCACACGAAACTACCTTTTGGAAGGGGCAACTAGAATCATCTTTATATTTTTTTTTTTTTTTGACGTTCAAAAGTGCCATTTTAGATGGTCTAATTGAAATAAACGATTTGACTTTGACTTTGACTTTGACTTTATAATTTATTTTGCGTTTTTATAATAAAAAAAACTAGCTGGCCTGGCGAACATCGTACCGCCTAACAGTCGATTCTTTATTTTTTTAATACTTATTCTGCTATTCGGGACACCGGTCTAGCTAGTAAGATAAAAAAAAGAAAGTTGATAATACAACAAATAAATTATGTCAAAAAAATAAAAATTTACCTTCCCGGAACCCCTCCACTAACACTTGAACTTTATGATATGGTATCAAAGTTCAAATTGCCTTTAAATGTTATTACGAATATTTTGTATGGGAATATAGAAAAGTGTTGTTTTTAGACTTTTTCCCTCAATTTTTTTTAAATTTTTCTCTCCGTAAGAACCATCCTCGTACTTCAAGGAATATTATAAAAAAAGAATTAGACAAATCGGTCAAGCCGTTTTCATGTTATGTCATGACAACAGAAAACGGGTTTCATTTTTATATATTAGATAGGTTGTCTTATCAACTTTCTTTTTTTTATCTTACTAGCTAGACCGGTGTCCCGAATAGCAGAATAAGTATTTAAAAAAAATAAAGAATCGACTGTTAGGCGGTACGATGTTCGCCAGGCCAGCTAGTAATATATAATTATTCCTACCACCATTCATACGATAATTTAGAATACGTAAAAATACGTACAGCCTTCAGTTGTGCGATATATATAGTAATGGGGATTCCTGATTGGACAGGTGACTCCAACTGGGACTAAACAATTACTAAACTGATAGTATAACTATGTGAGAAATAAACTTAAAACGCATTAAGAAATCGCACAATGCAGCTACATTGCAGTACATTTGCGTAAGAACTTGGTCGGGTCGAATAATCTCCGACATAGGAACTAGTGCGGCAAACACGCAAACTCGTAAACCTGTCTTAACGTTATTGTTATATTTTCTTTCCTACATAGACGACTCATTGGTCTAGTGGTTAGTACCCCTGACTGCAAATCCATGGGTCCCGGGTGCGATCCCCGGCTGAGACGAACTTCGATGTGATGAGCATTTGGTGCTGTGCTTAGGTCTTGGGTGTTTAAATATGTATTTATATGTATATCTATCTATAATATGTATGTATAGCCGTTGCCTAGTACCCATAACACAAGCTTCACCAGCTTAGCATGGGACTAGGTCAATTGGTGTGAATTCTTTAAAAAAAAAAATAGAGGACGAATTGACCCACGTATCTCACTATATTATATTATTCAAATACATATACAAGTCTAAAGATAATTTCGCACTTTACCCGTTAACGGATTGACGTCAACGAATGAGTAATGTTTTTCTGTTGTTTTCCTTCCTAAATTGTCTATTAAAAGTAATAAAATTAAATTTTAACATATATAAATATGTTCGTGTCTTAGGGAGCGTTCAAGTATTACGTCACGCAATGTTTTGGAGATTATTTGCCCCCCCCCCCCCCCCATGTAACGCGCCGTAACGTTTTTATGTACGGAAGGTCGAAAATAATATTAATAATAACGCGGAATACAATCCTCCCCCCGAATCGTAACGTTTTACAATAGGACCCCCCCCCCCAAATTCGTTACGTAATACTTGAACTCTAGAAATATTTAGCTTTTAAACACCTAGAAACATGTAGCTGAAATTAGTAGCTCTAGTATTTTTATAATTATTTCATCAGTTCCTTACAAACTTTGCAAACAAAAATCTTTTAAATGAATATTTTGAAAACTTTTCATTATTTTTAGTGCGTTTTATAAATTATTCGTTTAGAGACTTTATTGCCAGTTCTGATCCGTTCTACGATTTAAGAACTGGCAGTAAATGTGAAATTAGAAACTTTCGTGTATTGATTGGGCCCTAACAACCCGTAAGGCTACCTGAGGCCACGAGCGCATAATTCCCAAACATCAAATACCGAAAACCCTACCCTTACCTAATAAAATAACCAAGACACAAACGGCCTTAACATAATAGAGGCACTCCAAATATATGACGTCACTCATTGTTATTGAAATCACTATCGGCCAAAATTAATAATGTATCCTCAATCTATGATTATAACCAATCTTGGACTGATTCATATCTAAAGACCGATTGCTCCAGATGGTATCTCAGTCCATGTATTGAATATTGGCATGCTTTTCATTAGAAATGGATTGAATTGTCAGTCTATGACAGCTAAAATTGGATTGATATTGCATATTGGTTTTGGCCGTATGAGTACAAACGGAAACGAAGTATTCGAAAACAATACACGACAAAACAATTAATAGGCCTTTTTCTGTACGTATTTATAGCTGACAGATTTAGTTCTAGAATAAAATTTAGTCAGAACCAAAATAAATTGCAGTAAATTTGCTTATTTATTACGTAAAACTTGAACGGCCCCAAACGAGTTCTCGCTGTCTCACAGTGATCTATATTTGTACCAATATTTGTCCGATTGGTAGCGCCAGATTAAAAATAAAAATAAATAATAGGTTAAGCCTAAATTAGGATTTTTTTCACTTTTTAGTTTGATGTGCTTTAAAAGCGTGTTTTTTTAGTTTTTTTTAACTATTATTTATGTTTTAGTTAATTTTTTTTTTTTTCGGATTATTGCATTGTCATCGATCTTTGACAGGTGCGCAAAGTTTGAATTAAATCTGTCCGTTACAAGTGGGTCAAAATCGAGTCCGAAGGAGTCGGTTACATACATACATACATACAGGTGAAGCTAATATAAAGCGTGTAATAAAGTTTATTTGTCTCTTCACAATATCGCATTTTACGGGTTAACATGCAGTATTGACCGTCTTTGTGAGAGGCTGGTGCCTATAGGAGACCTGTGCAGTAGCCTATATACGTACATACTACATATACTACAGATACCGGGAAATTCTTGAGCATTAAACAACGGAGCGGGGGAAAGTTTGCGCATCGTACGCAGCGCGGGACACAAACGTCAACTGATTTACCAATCACGCGATTGACATGTCACTCTCCCGCTGATTCCTCCCAGTGATTCCAAAAAATCGCTTCTGCGCAGGCAAGGACATTTGTTCAAGATGTTTGCCGGTATCTGTACATACATATTGTATTGTATTGTAAATAGTAGAATTAAAAATGGATCCACAGAAAACTAAAATAAATTTAAAAAGGTCCCTCTGGCTGACATTTCCTCGCGATACTTACGATACTTATTCGCAAGTATTCAGTTAAAAATAATATTATTTGTGTGTTATGAAATAAATAAACAATTCATCGGAATGAGATTTCTGTTTACATTTAGCATTAATTATGCGTTTTTCCTTGATTACACCAACTTGTTAGCATGTTCTTCCCATAGTACGTGCATTCTGTTTGACTGTGCCTTTGCTAATGTAAATATAAAAAAAGCAGTGTTGGCCTAGTGGCTCTAGCGCAGTGGCGTAGCTAGGTCACCAAGGGCCCTGGGGCAAATTAAAAAATGGGGCCCCACTGCTATGTAAACTGATTAGGATCAAATAAAAATATGAAATATACAAATACTTTAAAAATGCTAAGCTACTTATGCTCTTTTTGTGCAGGTCAGGTAATAAAAATATTAAACAGTAACAACATAAATTACAATTAACTTGGTGTAGGTTCGTCGAATAAAATGAAATAGAGAAGATTCAAGGGTTTATTATATAAAGGTCGGGCCTACCAACTGACTAAATAACAATTATATTTAAAAAAAAATCTAGCTTTAGTTTTCGCAAAAGTATCAATGGCTTCGTTTAAATCCAGACTTGATGCGGCTTTGTTTTCAATTGCTATCTAATTCGCGTTATAACTTGAACTACAATGAGCTGTAGCCGAAATCTTTAGATTTGACACGATTTATTGACTTTAACGGACATCAATATGAGTGATAAAATCAAATAAAATTGAACCACTATATTGACCAGTACAAGAAGTTTATTGACATTAGCTTACTCATGATACAGCATGAATTTTTTAACCATTCTCAAAAAAAAAATCTTAACTCGAATTCACAATAAAACGCACATCGATGAATAATAAAATGCACTATCCGTCAAATTGATAACACTGCCAACCTACAGAAAGAATTTAGGGGAATTTCCTAGGCATAACTTTTGAATTTCTCTCAAATTAATGTCTTGATTAAAGTGGGGTTGCAACCTGTTATATTTATTTTGAAAATGGGAGAAATTTCCAAAACCTCAGAATCATCGAGATTTCTGGTGAGGATTCGAGGGCCCCCTGAGCTTGAGGGCCCCGGGGCACTGCCCCGCCTAGCCCCTTGGTAGCTACGCCACTGCTCTAGCGTGCGACTCTCATACCTGAGGTCGTGGGTTCGATCCTCGGCGGTGAAGGAAAACATCGTGAGAAAAACGACATGTCTTAGACCCAAAAAGACGACGGCGTGTGTCAGGCACTGGAGGCTGATCACCTACTTGCCTATTAGATTTAAAAATGATCTATAAAAATGATTTATATAAATTTGAAACTATATAACAATAAATAAATCAGTACCTAACGCTACAACCATTTTAGGTCTGGAGATAACCGGGTAGGATAACCTTAAATTTATGTATCTGTTTCATGATAGTCAATCTAATAAGCAGGTGATCAGCCTCCTGTGCCTAACACACGGTCGACTTTATAGATCTAAGCCAAGCCGGTATCCTAACGATGTTTTCCAGGTGACGCTACAACCTTTTTAGGTCTGGACCTCTGATTTCTGTATCTGTTTCATGATCATTTATCAATCTAATATACAAGTAGGAGATCAGCCTCTTGTGCCTAACACACCATCGACTTTTAGGCTCTAAGTGTTGAAATGTATAACAAAATATATACCTACTAGCGCCATCTGCTAGACTGTTTGTTAATATTGTTTTTACAATAAAGTGTCAGTTGACAGTTGTTACCCGACCTCTGTGCGTATCATTTACAGGTTATGGGCCCAGCACGCTTCCACTGCGCCCAATCTTCGTAATTTTCTCTGCCCCTTAACTTTGCAATACTAGCAATAAGGTTTGTCGACATTTTTACACTATATTTCCACCAAATTTTTTATTTAATTCACGTGATAGCCCATAACCTGTAAATGATACGCACAGAGGTCGGGTAACAACTGTCAACTGACACTTTATTGTAAAAACAATATATACCTACTAGCGCCATCTGCTAGACTGTTTGTTAATATTGTTTTTACAATAAAGTGTCAGTTGACAGTTGTTACCCGACCTCTGTGCGTATCATTTACAGGTTATGGGCTATCACGTGAATTAAATAAAAAATTTGGTGGAAATATAGTGTAAAAATGTCGACAAACCTTATTGCTAGTATTGCAAAGTTAAGGGGCAGAGAAAATTACGAAGATTGGGCATTTGCTGTGGAAAATTATCTCGTATTGGAAGGCGTGCAACAGTGTATCACGACTGAAGATGATCCGAATGACGCGAAAGCGAAAGCAAAAATAGTGTTAACTATAGATCCCAGTTTATTCGTGCATATAAAAAGTGAATCAACTACAATGGGACTATGGCAGAAGCTAAAAAAGCTATTTGATGATAATGGCTTCACGCGACGCATCGGACTACTTCGTAACCTAATATCAATTCGTCGTGAAAATTGTGATTCTATGGCACAATATGTGACTTCATTGTTAGAAACAAGCCAGCGATTAAATAACACAGGATTCAAAATTAGTGATGAGTGGATCGGTTCTTTGTTGTTAGCAGGATTACCAGAAAAATTTGAACCAATGATAATGGCGGTGGAGCATTCAGGTATTGAGTTAACAGCTGACGTCATTAAGTCAAAATTATTGGATATGGAAGATGGTAGTGAAGTTGGTACGAGTTCTACACAGAATGCGTTTGCGTCGAAATGTTGGCAACAAAAAAGAAAACAAACGCATAGACAATCGGAATCGCGTAATGTCGGCAAGTCAAATGTCAATGTCAAATGTTTTAAATGTAAACAATACGGACATTTCATGAATAAATGCAAATTAAACACTAATAACAAGGAATCTAATGCATTAAGTGCAATATTTCTCAGCGGTAATTTTAATCAATCGGATTGGTACATCGATAGTGGTGCCAGTTGTCATTTAACGTCAAACAAAGATTGGCTGTTGAACGTAAAAAAACAACATCAAGTGAGAGACATTATTATCGCTGATAAGACAAAAATTCCTGTTGAAGGCTGTGGTGATATCCAAATAACGACTCTTGTTGGACATATTGAACACGAGAATACAGTTATGGGAGTGTTATATGTACCAAACTTGGCTACGAACTTATTATCGGTCAGCCAGTTAGTGAGCAAAGGAAACAATGTGACATTTGATGAAAAGCACTGTTATATTTATAACCAAAATAACGAAGTTGTAGCAATCGCAGATGTAGTTGGAGGTGTTTATAAATTAAGAATCAAACAAGTGGATTGTTTGTTGACTTCGGTGTCTGGAAATATATGGCATAGAAGATTTGGTCATCTAAACAGCAAAGATCTTAATGTGATGAGAGATGGTGCTGTAAAAGGTATGTCATACTCAGACAAGGCTCAGGTTAGTAAGACTAGCTGCATTGTTTGTTGTGAGGGGAAGCAATCCAGGCTGCCTTTTAGTCATGTTGGCAACAGGGCACAGGAACTCCTCGAGATAGTGCATGCAGACATCTGTGGACCTATGGAAGTCAGATCTATTGGTGGAATGAAATATTTTTTGTTGTTCGTCGATGATTTCAGTCGGATGGCATTTGTTTATTTCTTGAAGACCAAAGATGAAGTATTTTCTTTTTTCAAAGCATTCAAGACGTTAGTAGAAAATCAGACAGGCAGGAAGTTGAAAGTGTTAAGGTCAGATAATGGTACAGAATTCTGCAGTAAGGAATTTGACAATTTCTTGCAATTGGCTGGAATAGTACATCAAAAAACCTGTGCATACACACCGGAACAAAATGGTCTCTGCGAAAGGTACAATCGTACAATTGTAGAAAAAGCGAGATGTTTGTTATTCGATGCAGGATTGAAAAAATGTTTTTGGGCAGAAGCAGTAAACACTGCAGTTTATCTGCGAAACAGGTCAATCGCATCAGGATTGGATAACAAGACGCCTATAGAAATTTGGACCGGTACTAAGCCAGATGTCAGTAATCTACGTATCTTTGGAAGTAAGGCTATGGTACACATACCAAAAGAAAAAAGGTTAAAATTGGATAGAAAAGCAACTGAGGGTATTCTTGTTGGTTACTCAGACAACATAAAAGGTTACAGAGTTTACAATCCCAAAAATAACAAAGTAACAATAGCAAGAGATATTGTTGTGATTGAGGAGGGGATTGACCAGAAACAAGAAGTGATACACATTAATATTAGTGAGGGCACTAATGATATCTTTCCTATGAAAGAAGAAAGGGAAGAATGTACCCAAGAAGTGGGGAACATGATGCACACAAAACCAGAGAAAGAGGAACTGAGTCTCAAAGAAAGCTACGACACTGATGAAGACAGCTTTGAGGACTCCGAAGACGTTCTAGCAGCTGAACCTGCGGAGCCTGTGCCAGCTAGGCCACAGCTTCCTTCTCAGCCAAGGCACTCTCCTGTGTTGCCGGTGGAAATGCCTGCTAAGCGCCTGCGCAAGCAGACTGATCGTTACGGTTTTAGTGTTGTGTGTGAAGGTCAAACCAGTGATACAAGTGCTAGTGAAATATCTCTAAATGAAGTGTTGAATGGACCAGAAAGAGAACAGTGGAAATTAGCTATACAAAGTGAATTTAAATCATTTGAAGACAATGATGCTTGGGAATTAGTGGACATTCCTCACAGTGGCACTGTAGTACCATGTAAATGGGTTTTCAAGCGAAAAATTGATAATGATAATAATGTCAGGTATAGAGCCAGGCTAGTTGCTAAGGGCTTCACCCAAAAGCCAGGTATTGATTTCGATGAATGTTTTTCACCTGTAGTTAGACATTCTAGTTTGAGATTGTTATTTGCTTTAGCAGTTCAGCTTCAGTTGGATATTTGTCACTTAGATGTAGATACTGCATTTTTAAATGGTTTCCTTAATGAAAATGTGTATATGATGAAACCTCCATTTTTTCATGTTAGTCATGATAATGTAAACAAGGTTTTGCGTTTAAAACGTGCTATTTATGGCTTAAAACAGTCATCAAGGGCATGGTATAAAAGAGTTGATGATTTGTTGCAATCCTTAGGTTTTAAAAGAAGTAAACTAGAACCATGTTTGTTTATAAAAATGGATAAAAATGTAAAAGTTATTATTGCATTGTATGTTGATGATTTCTTTGTATTTTCAAATAATCAAAAGGAAACAGATTTGTTAAAAGAAAGTTTGTCATCTAAGTTCAAAATTAAAGACTTGGGATGTATTAAAAATTGTTTAGGTATGGATGTAGCAATGGATAAAGAGAATGGTATTATAACTTTAAGTCAAGAAAGGTATATTGATGAATTACTGTTAAAGTTTAATATTTCTGATTGTAAGTTTGCAGATACACCTATTGAACCTAAATTGAATTTAACTAAAAGTGAGAATTGTGATAAAAAGTTACCTTATCAGAAACTAATTGGTTCGCTTATGTATATAGCTGTGCTCACACATCCTGATATTGTATTTTCTGTAAATTTCCTAAGCCAATTTAACAATTGTTATACAAAAGAACATTGGGCCTATGCAAAGAGGGTTCTAAAGTACTTAAAGAAAACTAAATCTATGTGTTTAAAGTTTTTAGCTAGTGGTAATAATCAGTTAGAAGCTTTTGTAGATGCAGATTGGGCAAGTAATGTAATTGATAGGAGATCTTATACAGGATATTTCTTTAGAATGTCGAATTGTGCAATATCTTGGGAAACTAAGAAGCAGGTTACTGTAGCATTGTCAAGTACGGAGGCTGAATATATGGGCATTTCAGAATGTTGTAAAGAGGCTGTGTATTTGCGAAATTTGTTATTTGAATTAACTGGAGTAACTTATCCAATACCAATATTTAATGATAATCAGTCAGCCCATAAGTTGTCAGCAAATCCTGTCTACCATAAAAGGTCAAAACATATAGATGTGCGGTACCATTTTTGTAGAGAAAAAGTCGCTAATGAAATTGTAAAAATTAAATACTTGTCGACTTCAAAGATGCCCGCAGATCTACTTACTAAGGGTTTATGTAAAATCAAACATTATAATTTTTTTAGGAATGTTTGGTTTATTTGATAAAAATAATATGTAATGGATATATGTATTGTTGTGTGTTTGCATCTTTTATTTTGTTAAGTGGGGATGTTGAAATGTATAACAAAATATATACCTACTAGCGCCATCTGCTAGACTGTTTGTTAATATTGTTTTTACAATAAAGTGTCAGTTGACAGTTGTTACCCGACCTCTGTGCGTATCATTTACACTAAGCCAAGCCGGTATCCTCACGATGTGGAAAACATATAACCCATAGTATTTAAAACTATGTATATATCCAAAATATTGTAAAAAAATGTAGATAAGGAAAAACCATGATACCAATACATCTTACACATTTGCTTGTATTTAAAAAAACAGCGTCTTGTCTATTAATACCGAATAGCACAGAATTTTACTAATTACACATTACATACTGTGTCGTAAGTAGGTCTCGAACGCGAATTGCGTTACCGGTTATAACCGACTTTACCGGGTGCTCTAATTATTTAAATGTGTCAAGAAACAGCTCAGTAAGCCCGGGCATTAAATAGAATGTCAACCCAGAAATCAGGTGAACATCGTGAGACCCGGCTTGGCTTAGACCCGAAAACTCCACGACGTGTCAGGCACAGGAGGCTGATCACCTACTTGCAACAAATACAGAAATCTGAGGCCAGACCTAAAAAGGTGGTTGGGACACTGCTTCATTTATATTTATATAAGAAAGAGTTTCAATGTTATGCATATAGAGATTTGGTTTATGAACATGACGCTGGGATGGAAAATATCAGGACGACATAGATATATATATATACAGGAGACATATAAAAAAGGTACTAAATTTAAATTTAGTGCCAGTTCTCAAGGACGAAGCAAGAACTGGCAATAGTTTCTTAGAAGAATCATTTGGTACGTTAAAAGTGATATTCAAGTTACAGCCAAGGGCGTTACCAGCCGATGCTTAAATGGGCAGGGGGCAGATAGCCTGGAGGTAGAAGTAGATAAAATTTAGGGTCTTAACTCATCTCTCTTTTCATCACAGCGAAACAAACACAATTTGCAAAGATTAGGTTAAAATAACAAAGAGCAGTCTACATAAATAAAAATGAATCGCAAAATATGCCGGGAAGCGTAAACTCGAAGACTGCTGGACCAATTCGAGTATTTATTATTCATTCCTTGAACTCTGGAGGTTTTGAGAGAAAAATTTGAATAATAAAAAATTTAAAAAAATTGTAGGGTGCATAGCAACATGTTCCATGTATTAGTACGTACTAAAAGGGTAGGCTGAGTAGAAAATAATATTAAGGCGAAACGAAGTTCGCAGGGCTAGTCGTAAATATAAATCTCAAGACGAATTAAATACATCATTAACGTGTACCGTAAATGTTGTTAATGTGAAATGAAATCAACTATTCTAATTTAGTAGTTATAGGTAATAAAGCATTGGAGGTCATTGACCTACTTGGAAGTAATGAATCATAGTAACTCACTATTGTTTGTAAGTAAAATTATATGTATCTCTAATATGTATATATTTTCTTTTTACTAGGGGAAATGCATTGCGCATGCGCAACAGCCTAGTGCGGGAGGGTTATGTGGGACTCGCGATTGTGCAAACCCACTAAAACCCCAAGGCACCACCAACAATCGCCTAAAATCCACAGACACCGATACGGCCTCCCATGGATAGCTTGTATCCACAGATGACTATTACAATCCGTCGATTTGATATTGGCACACTTGTTACAACATTTGGATTAAGATTACTATATCAGATGGTGGATTATGGATTGAGATAGGTTATTGGGTTCGGGCCTTAGTGAAGACACATATGTATTTTAAAAAAAAGAACTTTTAAATAAGTTCGCAACGCAGTTCTTCTACTGTAAAATGTTGGCCCTTGGTTGCCCGTCCAAACCAATCCTTCGTCTGAACCTTACTATAAGAATCTTCTTAAGCAAACAATTGTAGAATAAACTTTGTTCCATTGTAATAAGGTTCTATTTTATATGGCAACAGGAGATTTTGTATCAGGCGAGTGATTTGATATCATATTTATATGGAAATAAGATTCTAATTTATTTCTGTATTAAAAGGTAATGATAAATATTTTCTTAAGCAGATCATAACGAATCTGTGTCAGTGAGCACATACTGTATTGCAAAATTAATTTCTATTATAGAATATTTAAAGAGTACAGAAGATGAATTGGGACAATATTTTAAGTCAACGGGAATGGACAACTGTCGAAGAACATGGTGAGAAATTGGCTATGTCAAAAATTGTTATAGTAAACTAGCTGACACGGCAAACGTTGTTTTGACATGTACTTATATTATTTCTAGGAAACATTTTCTTAGCTCATTAAAAATAACTATCTACAATAATAACAAAATAGGGGTCTATGCTGTATCACAAAAAAAATCTAAAAAATAAAAATAAAAAATTTGGGGTGAACACTCCTTATATTTTATGTTATTACTTATTATTATTAACTACTTAAAAGTCAAATGGGACATGGTGTAATGGTTGCAGCTCCTTACAATTTTGTAAAACAAAAAAAATGGCGATTAAAAATAGTGGCGGAGAGTTTATTGCCAGTTCTTCTCTCCCGTTCTACGCATTTGATTTGAGAACTGGCAGTAAATGTAAAATTAGAAGCATTAATATGTATCTCTTTACTGACAAGTCATAAGTCTACATTATGTTACCTATATGAATAAATGAATTTTTTAGTTATAACTTAGGGGTTTGAAAGATAGATAGTAACCGATTCTCAGACTTACTCAATATGCATGAAAAATTTCATAAGAATCGCTTGAGCCGTTTCGGAGAGTATGGGAACGAACATTGTGACACGAGAATTTTATATTTACCTTTAGTAAAAACATTCAAAGATCTTCCTACAGGAGTTTTTAAAAGTCGACTTAATTAAGACATCAACACAAGAACAAGAAACACACAAAATAATAATCAAGAAAATAAAAAAACACAAAAAATTTTTTTTTGGAATAAGGTACATTTTATGTGTGTAATGTGTGTGTTGTGATTGTAACTGGTCTTGGTTCAGCATTAGGGGGCGTCCATAAATTACGTGAGGTGTTTAAGGAGTCAAATCTCATTTAATCTTACGTTGGAGAGAGGAGGGGGGTCTCGGCAAATATCACGCAATTTTTTTTTGATTGAAATTTTTTTTTAGGAAAACGGTTGACCCTTAAAAAGGCCATCTCTGCAACTTCCCGCTAACTCAATACCTAAACGCTGAACATTTCACTTATTTTGTTTTAGTCGTAAATAAAAGCACGAAGCACGAATTAATGGTTTAAATTATCTTTTGAGACGTTCTCGATATACTAATATAAAACAAATCAAATTTAAGTTAACACCGTCATTGACCTACGTACAAAAAAATATCACACAAACAAAAATATACCTGAACACCAGGGAATAGAACACAATTAAAGTCGAAAGATATTTTGCACGTTAGGAAGCCCCGAGTCACGTGCACGTTCAACTTGTCCTTCCTTCCAAAGGCTTCTTCAAGATTAATGTTCATAAATAATTTTCAGTTCTACGGTATTTTTTCAGAGGTTGGCAAACTTGGGTCGAAAACCTTCTGATATAGTTGTACACTTAGACGCCCAAATATCCGTTGTGCGTTAAGGGAGCGTTCTAGTATTACGTAACGAATTTAGGTGGGGGGGGGTCCTCTTGTAAAAACGTTACGATGCGGGGCGGGGAGTAAATTACGCGTTATTGTTATTATTTTCGACTTTCCAGTACTTTACACCACATAATGGTAACTTTTAGGTATAAAGAGACACTGGGTGGACACAAAACGTTTTATTATTGGGTACAGAAAAACGTTACGGCGCGTTACATGCGGGGGGGGTCAATAATCTCCAAAATTGTGTGACGTAATACTTGAACGCTCCCTAAGTCCTGGCTAATTCTCCTTCTCATCATAATCTCCTTCCAGGGCTACGTGGCCGACAGATCCTAGTGTCACGCCAATCACAAAGAGATGTTTATTAAGGAGACAGTGGCCCGTAAATGTCCCTATCATAGAGATTATGTTGAGGCTTAGAAGTCGCTTCTTCATTCTGATATAATGCTGGTCTACTCATTAGGGGCCGTTCAAGTATTACATAAGCAGATTTACTGCATTTTATCCCACCCCCCCCCCCCCCCCCTCTTGTCAGCAAAAGTAGCCCAAGTTCTCAAAAATAATAGTACATAAACGTATTAATTTTTTGTATGAAAATGCATTTCGTTTTCCAGGATAGATAGTGTGTGGGTAATATGTGTAAAAAAAATCAAAGAACCCCCTGCCTGTGGTGGTAAATGTCATAAAAAGCACCAAAGATCGTCCAATACCACAAATAAATCTTAGCTGGGTGGTATAACGAAAGACGAAACCGTTTGATGGGACAAACCATGACGTCATGTCGCGTGTGACGTCCAGATATGGGAATTACCCATGGGCATCTCCCATGGTTTAAATAGACGATTCGAATTGAAATCGACTAGGGCGAATGTGGAATCTGATATACTATCATATCAGATAAAAAATTATAGATATATGTTTAGTAGGTAAAATAACCAAATCGTTGCCGCTGCAACCTTTTTTAGGTCTGGGCCTCAGATTTTTGAATCTGTTTCATGATCTTTTGTCAACAGGCAAGTAGGTGATCAGCCTCCTGGTGCCTGACACACGCCGTCAACTTTTTGGGTCTAAGGCAAGCCGGTTTCCTCACGATGTTTTCCTTCACCGTTCGAGCGAATGCGCACATAGAAAGTCCATTGGTGCACAGCCGGGGATTGAACTTACGACCTCAGGGATGAAAGTCGCACGCTGAAGCCACTAGGCCAACACTGCTCTGCTCTTTATACGCACATATTTCGTTCAAAACATAGTTTTGTCACATGACTTCTTAAGTATTTAATGGTTTATTAATAATAATAAAACAAAGATTTGTCCTCTATCAGCAGGAGGCATGGTGAAATAGGAGCACGCACTTACATTCTCGTGGGAACAACACGCAAATATTCGATTAACGCGAAAAGTTAACATGAATATTTTGTATTTGTACATAACGCGTTATTGGAGTCATACAAGCGCTTTACGCGAGAATACTCAACGCGTTTTTCTATAACGCGCAACCAATCTACCGTGTTATAGGGACAACTGTATGTACAAAACATTTGTATATAACATTATATAAATAACCGATTCATCTATTTAATCAAGTAAAGCGATGGGCGTGGATGTGATAACGCCCAAATTGCCTTCATAGCTTATATTTGAATTGAATTTGAGTTTAACGAAATTTTGGATTTCCGTTAGTTCCCTGAATATCTTTTATCTTTCCTTTTATGGGGATGGAATCTCTATCGGAAGTTACGAAGCACCGCAGGCATACCGCAAACCGCAAAAATGCGGCATGCATTATCAAACAATTTTAAATATATGTGAAATGTTATTTCAGTATAAATTCACGCTTAATAAATTCAAAACAACACATTCAAGGATTTATTTTACGTCAACTATAAGATAATATATAAAAACTATAGGATTTACGAAATAACGCGGAAGGTATGCTGCAGTGTATAAAACATGCCCAAGAGAGAGAGAGACAGAAGACTGTTGGGGTCATGAAATTTTTATTACTATATACATAAAATAATAAACCAAAGACTAGAATTTTCTAAATTACGCGGAATGTATCCAGCTCCAGTGTATCTTCAATAACTTTAATAAATATAGTTAAAAAAATCGTGTGCGTGTACTAGGTGTACACACGTAAGAAGTGAAACTTCTTTATGATCTTATTTTTCGAAAAATGATCTACTATATGAAACTTAACGAAATTGGTTAAATAAAGTTTAACAAAAGGCTTTTATTATCATAGACATGAATACAAATACAATTATTTCATTTTACCTTATTACTACTAAGATTATTACAGAATTTCATTAATTGTAATAGAATTATTACTATCATTGTTATCGTTATTATATATTTTTGTTATTAATGGCTTCGAATCTCTTCCGATCAACCGTGGTAGGGACAAGAAAAAGATGGCGCGTAACCGAAAAACGTGACGATTTGCTACAAAATTTCTCCCATACGTCGATACAAAATTCATTCTATCGCCGATACCTAAAGAAGTTTGACTTCAAAAAGCAACATGGCGCGTAACCGAAAAACGTGACGATTTGCTACAAAATTTCTCCCATACGTCGATAAAGAACTTTCATTCCAACGCCGATAAAGAAGTTTGACTTCAAAAAGCAACATGGCGCGTAACGGAAAAATGTGACGCGTAACGAAAAAATGTTACACTAATTTTTTTTCCAACCACGATAAAGAAGTTTCACTTCAAAAAACAATCAAACACGCTTTTAAAGCACATCAAACTAAAAAGTGGTTGCTCGATATACGAAAAATATGGCACAGAGCGCCCCACGCTTTTTCACAATAATACCAGTATTTTTTGTTCATTACCATTTTCAGCCTAAATTAGGAATTATTTTCCACTTTTTAGTTTGATGTGCTTTAAAAGCGTGTTTTTTAGTTTTTTTTAACTATATTTATTTTCCACTTTTTAGTCCTAGCAGCAATACGTGTTGCCTCAATTTAATCGTATTGCTTTGTGGACTTAAAAAAATTTCATTGTTTTTTCGAGATAAACCTATGAAATTATTATATTGTCGCTGATTCTTTATAAGTGTACAAAGTTTAAATTAAATCTGTCCGTTTAAAGTGGGTCAAAATCGAGTCCGAAGGAGGCGGTTACATACATACATACAGGTGAAGCTAATATAAAGCGTGTAAAAAGGTCCAAACGGCAGAAGGCCAAGAGGTGTGTGTGTGTCATGGACACAGCCTACCAGCTGGCTTGTCTGTTCATATGATAAAACCAGGCCTTCCTGATTTTTTTCATTATATTAGAATACTAGCTGACCCGGCAAACGTTGTTTTGCCGTGTATATTATTCCTAGGAAACATTTTTTTAGTTCAATAGAAATAACTATCAATAATAAAAAATAGGGGTTGATCGTAGAGGGGTGAAAATAAGGGGTTGTATGTATTTTGAAACATTTTTTTAGTTCAATAAAAATAACTATCAATAATAAAAAATAGGGGTTGATCGTAGAGGGGTGAAAATAAGGGGTTGTATGTATTTTGAAACATTTTTTTAGTTCAATAGAAATAACTATCAATAATAAAAAATAGGGGTTGATCGTAGAGGGGTGAAAATAAGGGGTTGTATGTATTTTTGTATGTTGTATCATAAAAAAATAAAAACAATTTTTTTTTTATAAAGATTGACCAACCTTAACATTTAGGGGGATGAAAAATAGATGTCCGATTCTAAGACTGACTGAATAAGCATAAAAAAATTCATAAGTATCGGTCAAGCCGTTGTGACACGAGAATTTTATATTATTAGATGTTAATCAATGACAATAATAGTTTTTTATCTGAATCTTTAAAAAGTTCTACTTTATTGTAATTGGGGGGTGTGTGTGAATGTTCAATGTGTGGGAGGGGGTGTGTGAATTTGCAATGTGTAGTGGTGTTTGTGTGTGCGTTTTAGGATTGTGCCCGATTAACGACTGCTTTAAGAAAACATTTTAACTTATATTTATCACCAAATGTTAACTACATATAATATAACATACATACGCAGATAGCGATAATTCAGCCTGCGCGTGCGCATATAATCATTTAGTGATAACTGTTTCCGTTACATTAAACGTTTTTAACTTAACCTTTATGTGCTGAATATTTCAGTAAGTTCACTTATTTTTTAATCCAATTTCCATAAAAATATGTACAGCGTTTTAGACATAGCATTTCTGAATATATATTATTATTTCGTATTCTCCAATTCACTTGACAAGTACAAATTTTCTTTCATACAAAAAATCTCCTTTGGAATAAAATTAAGCAATATTGAAATACTGAATACTGATTAATACCGCGTCCTTGTAGTCTCTGAATGCTAATCTACTTGGCATTCTATATTGTTTATTGCCACGTAATACAGTTTAATCATTAAATTTACTTTCAATCAAACTGTTGTCTATGTCTTTAATTACAATATCTTTGAGCCAACGATTCTCAAGACAGAATCGCTTTGGCGTGACGTATTTAATCACGTGACAGTTCCCGAACAAATTTATTTGGCGTTAGTGCGTCACATCTGACGCATGATTTTATATCAGTTGGTGTGATTAGAAAACTCTATTTGTGAATTAATAATAATGGTTTTATAATTCAGAACTTAATAGTGCAGTTGACCAATTAACATTGAACGATTAATCTTTCTTATTACATTCCCAATCATCTGTACTTCCTTCTATAAGTGTTTAAGACCCAAGGTTTACGTATTTAAAAAATTTGATTGTTCCATTTTTGAATTAAGAATAATGGTTTTGTTATCTGTGTTTTATTACAGAGACAATAGACCAATGAAAATTAAACGATTCATATTTAGTTTTATATTCTCAATCACCTGTATAAAGTATTTAGAAGACTCAAGGCTTTAATATTTAAAATTAGAAGTTCCATTTTTGAATATAGAACCACGATTTTGCTATGTGTATTGAGTTCGAATTTAGAATAACAATTTCGTTTAAGTAGAATTGGAAGTTCCATTTTCAAATTTAAATTTCGAATTCTATAGTGTATAGTGTTCGTAAAGCCTGAAAGGGGCAATACCCAACATATTTCTGCGTCTATTTCATAGATCGTTCTTGTAACATGTAGACAGCCATTTAGTTTAATTGGAAGTTCCATTTTCAAATTTAAATTTCGAATTCTATAGTGTATAGTGTTCGTAAAGCCTGAAAGGGGCAATACCCAACATATTTCTGCGTCTATTTCATAGATCGTTCTTGTAACATGTAGACAGCCATTTAGTTTAATTGGAAGTTCCATTTTAAAATTCAAATTTCGAATTCTGTAGTGTAAAAATGTTCGTAAAGCCTTAAAGGTGTAGTGCCAACATACTTCTGGGCCTAGCTCTTTTAACATGTAGACAACATTTAGAAAACACAATTACTTCACGACGTAGTACTTTGAACAACAAAGGAAAGTCATAGATAATATTACGTTCAACGATTAATCTATGACGGCACCGCAGCCAAAATCAAATACAAAACTTCCTTACCGGTCTTCTTGGAATTCTTCCAAAACAAATATATTTTATTCGGGACTGCTCTACCAAATATACACAATTATAGCTTTTTTTATAATACAGGAGATGCCTCCACACACTGCTAGGAAGATCGCAAGCGCGCTGCCGGCCTTTTAAGAATTGGTACGCTCTTTTTTTAAAATAGTTCAGTGGGCAGCTGGTTCCACGGCAAAAACTGCCTTAAAAAATCGCTTAGTTGTGGAACGACGAGGCGAGCTGTATGTATTTTATTAAATGTTGACAAATTATTAAACCTTTTTGCATCTGAAGGCACATTTAATTAAAATACACCTTAACAAGAGGCAATAAAGTCGCTATTTAAACTCGCTAAGTCATTACGAAAATAGATATTTTAAAAACGGGTATGAGATATTTTCGGGTCAATATTGGGAATTCTGGAGACTTCTCAGTCTCATCTTTTAATGGGACCTTTTGTATCAGAAACCGGTAAGACTCTAGCCAATTCGGCAGACATAGGTGCTAGCTAGGTGAAGATGGGCGTGCGTAGGCACCCCTTTTATATCAGTATTGCTTTGTAAGTGTATGTTTGTTCACAAATTTATCAAGAAACTAAGCTATCGCGATTTCAAAATCTAGAACACAATATAATTATAGTTACAAGAGCTGTCAAACCATTTTTTTGCAAAGTTTGACATTTGACAGCGCTCAAGATACAAATAATTAAAATATGGACCTAAATTTCATTAAAAGCCGTTCAGTAGTTTTAGTTATTTGGATATCCAAGCATCAAATACTATGTATTCATTACACCCATAATATCTATCTTCAACTAATAAACTAAACAATTGATCGTTCCCTTGAAACAATTGCCCAATCATTTAGACGTGCGAGACATTCAACATAAAATCATAACATACTTCAACTTTCATAGTATATGTCAAAATAATTATATATTATTCTTAATTCACCTCACTTCCTGTTATGTGCTAGCTACATAACTCTCCACTAAACTTAAATACAATTCAATACTTTCAACCTCCATTGATTTACAAGTCGCAATAATATAATAAAAAACTGTTATTACTAGATAAAAATGTTAATATTCACGCCAAGGTCGTGAGGAAACGTGATCAATAATTGGTTATCAGCTAGCACTTTCGGTTATGTTTCTAGATATACTATATATATTACAACGTATGTAACTAAGATTTACGCAGGACTTTTAAACGTTACCAGAAGATATTTTGTAGTACTAATAACCAAAAAGCCACGAAATGGATATTTCATATCAAACGCGTTCTATTTTTAAAATTGTAAAAACTCCAAACTAAAGATAACCAATTACAAGCACCAAGACGCAGTGCATGTGAACTCGGCCTATAAATAGTTAACATTTCTCAGCATTCCCGCAAAGAAAAACGCTACACAATGAAAATGAAGCATCGAACACGACGCGCTCCCCAAACCACTTTCGCCCGCCTTCGGCATTCGTCGGTTATCTTCGCAACCGACAGCTGACTGGGCCAATGTCAGAGCGAGACGCGACGCGTCAACCCGCACACGCGCAAGAAAGACGGCGAACCGCGCACTACGCTACCGCCGCCATTTAATTCTCTCTAGTGTACAGCACGGTCGTAGTGACAACGTCCAATATTTATCGCAAATGATAATTTTTTGTATGTGAAAATTATGTATTAAACCTCAATAAATGTCCTAGTGTTTGTAGAGCGTGTCTTTTTAACAATTTGCAATGAGTAATAAGTGTGTGAAAGTAATGAAAATGCAACTCATTTAAAATGTCTCGTTACCACGTCTGTCAACAAATACGTGGATTATGCAAGTTGGAGTGAAATGTGAACATGTATTAGGTAAATCTCAAGTGATTCCTACTTTATTGGATGATTTGTGGTATTGTGATGTATTTGTGTGTTACATGAATAGGAGTATGTTCACTGTCTGAAAGGTAAGCGTAGTTGAACGTGTCCACATAACTTTGTATAACAGCAAGGCATAAAGGCAATTAAAATACCTTCATTATTTAAAATGAATATTGATGAGTCGAGCGTTGTAATTTGTTAAAACTGAGTAATGGCTTATTAGGTGAGATAAGACGTGTTCTAGAAAGATATCTTTAAATATTTACTGAGGTATTCATATTAATCTCCGATGCACCTAACATTGTGTAGCTTTTACATGTAACAAATTACTTTTTAATAACATAACAAAGAATCTAGTATCATATAGTAGATAAATCAGTTCTAGAAAATTTGTTACATTTGTGATGGTAAAGTTCTATATATTTCTTAATCCTTGACCTACAACAGGTTTTACTCGTTTGACTGTCTACTAACTTAAATTAACATCACATCAACAACAACACATCTTATTTGTTCATATAATATCAAAACATTTCTAAAGTTTAAAATGTTGATGTTAGTTGTATTGTAAGTTCATATATATGATATTTAAAGCTAAAAGTAGGTATACAAGTGCACCATTAAATGCAAACATGTATCTGTCGACTAAGACCAGCAACTTTAAATATGGTACAATTTTAACAGTAGATTGGATAAAATACTATGTATAACATGAAATATGTAGTATATATGAATTGATGTTGTCAAAATGGCTTTTTGTTTCGCTTAGATAATTCATTCAATATATGATTTTAAATATTATGCTTTGAATATATATAATTTAAAAGTGAATAGTTGAATGTGCCGCATGAATGCATGAAGGATTTTAGTACAATATTAGCAAATAGCATTAAAATTTGCATTTTGGTAGAAGACATGACTTTACACAGATTGAAACCCTATCATATGACATGTTCTTATTCATTTCTGACCATTGGAACCAGCTAGCAGTTGAAAATACACATAAATTTAGAAATTTCTCTATTTGTTTCAGTCAATTGACTATGAGGGTTGTAAAATAATGCGGTGGCTGCACAAAATATTGGCGCTGGCAATAATTTGCACAGCAGCGGAGGGCGAAGTCTGTCCTTCCACATGCAACTGCACCAGAACCCGTCTGGCCTGCTCTGGAGTCGTCCTACCCAACAACACACTAACAAAGGCAATCTTAGCTAACTATGGAACCGCCCTACAGGCCATCATATGGACAGATTCAAACCTCCAAACGTTAGAACCCGATATATTCAACGGGCTACACAATCTAGAGTACATCGACTTAAGCAGAAACGAAATAATAAGGACTGAAAACGGGCTATTCGCGAGACTGAATCAACTAAAACATTTAAATATATCGAGAAATCAAATCGTGGACATCCCTCGGAAACCGTTCGCAGATTTACAAAACTTAGAAGTTCTAGATGTATCTCACAATCAAATTCAGGTCATACCATTCCAGGTCTTCGGGCTGATGACCAAACTGCACTACCTAGATATATCTTATAATAAAATAGCCACTTTCTTAGATTACTATTTTAAACCTAATCGTAAACTGAAAACGCTGTTCCTAAATAATAATAGCCTAGTCAAAATTACATCTAAAGCTCTAGTCGACTTGAAAGAATTGGAAGTTCTCGACATTTCTAGCAACAAGTTAGATAATTTTCCAAAGCTTTTATTCGAAGCCTTACCGGAACTCAGAGAGTTAAATCTGAGTTACAATAAGTTTTTAAACATATCACAGGACGCTTTTAAATCTCTCGAAAAGTTGCGGATGATAAACATGGGAGGGAATAGATTAAGACTACTGCCACCAACGCTCTTCCAGTATAATAGAAATTTAGAAATAATCTACCTCGAACACACAGAAATAACGGAAATACAGAACACGAACTTTCAAGGGTTGAACAAATTAGAACAACTATTTATCCGATACAATCCATATTTACGTGAGATAGAATCGTACGTTTTTCAAGACACGCCGTCGTTGACACATTTGGATATTAGCAACAATTCCTTAACGTTTTTGCCTCTAACGTTGAAGATATTAGATAAGTTGCAAGAGTTGAGGATAGGAGGCAACCCGTGGGCTTGCGATTGTCGAATGGCGTGGTTCGTAACATGGGTTGATATGAGGAAGCACATCATTAAATCGGACCTCAGCTGCGGTCTCACATATCCGAACGATATGTTGAGAATTCTGAATAGTACCGATTGTAAACCACCACAGCTGATCAGCAGTAGTCCACTGACTCTTTATCGATTACAATCGAACGCCCTCTTGGAATGCACATTCGAAGGTAATCCCTCGCCATCCATCACTTGGATAACGCCAACACGGCACGTGTACCACTGGAACCCGGAACAATCGATTCCAGACATTTACTACAAACACGGTCTCGCCCACGATCAAAATTATAGGCCGGTAGACTATACGACATCAAGAGTGCGAGTGCTGGAAAACGGCGCTTTGACCATTATGAATATTCATCGCGAGGACAGTGGTACTTACACATGTTACGCAACTAATCCATCCGCGAACCTCACGGCCGAGGTCATACTCAACATAGATCCTATGACAATGTTTGAAATTAAGATGTATAGTCTATTGTGTGGGGCAATTTGCGCGGCGGGTTTTCTCGGCCTCACTCTGTTGGTTCAAGCTCTGCGTTATATCTTCTACAGGTAATAATTTTTGATTGGACAGTCGACTTTCCAGCGAGTAGCGATCTAAACCTGCTGTTTTATTCCAGATTCCGTCTATTGGAGACTTGCTGCAGTTGCTGCTCGTGTGTCAACAGAGACGCGCCACGGACGCGACAAATTTATGGCATGCTGGACAACATTGAACAGTATAAACGGCTGCAATTGGAAAAACTACGAGAAAACTACGCAGTACAAGTACGCGTTAATTACATGGTACAACCATATGGTATAACCGTTATACTAATGCAATTGTTTTTATTCCCAGGTGCATCGGATTAAAGAGAATTGTACTCAGCAAGTGGAATGGATACAGAGCAGTTATTCATCGCAAGCCGGCCACCTGCGGAACTTTAAAAATATCGGCACTAATCATCTCACCGCCATGAAAGACCAGTATTGCGATCAGGTATTTCCATATTACAAATAAAACATCAAAATTGCAAAAACATTGCAGTTTTAAAACAATATTTTATGTTGTTTACACAGGTGAAGCGAGTTAAGGAATATTCCACGTCTCAATTGAATTGGGTGCAAGAGAATTACGTATTCCAGAGGAATAAAATACGAAAGTTTAGCGCTCATCAAATATTACGATTCCGGGAATCGTACAAATATCAACAGCAGATGCTGAACAAAGTGTTGGAGAATCTGCCGACTCTATACTTCGAGAATTGTCGGAGCGGCTCGTGCGGTCGAAGCGACTCCATGGCTTTCGATCCGGACGTCGAGGTCATCGACATGTATCTCAAGTCGAAAATAGACAAGCTCTCCAGCCTCCCAAATCCGGTCGACGACGAGAGCAAAATGTCCGTTTACTACACGCCGACGGAAAGATCTGTCAACTCTCGGCGAAGTTCACCCGTCCTGTTGCCCGACGGCATTCACATCAACATAATCGAGAGAGAACCCCCTCCGGGACTCCTGGCGATGCTTAAGACCTTGCAGCCCGCTCCACCGCCGACGCTGGCGTCGTTCACACCAATGGACCTCTCCAGCCCCACAACTTCCAAAACCCTCACGCCCGTCAGATCGAAATATAGAGAGGAGGCGAAACCTTCCAGCGAGCCGCTTCTGGGTCGCGGACGGGACCCATTCAGGGACGACTGTCGACGCCTGCCGACAAGTTTGAGTTCGCCAGAGCTGAACAGGGATTCGCAGAGGGAAGCGGCCGCGAAAGAGGCGAAAGTGTTGTTGGCGGTGGAGTTGACGACGCCGGAGTGCCAGGTTCGGCACCCGGCCGGGCAAGTGGTGTGCGGCGACTGTATAGGCCTCTGCGAGAACACGCCCTTGTAGTACAGGCTTCTGACGCGTACGTTCAAGATCTACGCGTTGAATGGCCGGCCCGGCCGTCTCGAAAGCATCCGGCTCTGTGATTTCACCGAATCGCCATCTTACGTATGATTCGGACGGACGTCGGGGACGCTTGTACTTCTAAGTAAGCTGTGATAGATTAGATTTCGAATTAATGTATTAGCGAAATTATTTCTCCTAGTGCTAGGTTAAGATCTGTTCGTTGATGTAGAGACGAAATTTATTTAAGCGTTCTGTGAATTAGAAATCATGTAAATAAATATCGTTTCGATCCTTTTTTATTTCCATTTTTGATGTTTAGGATATGCTCTTAGAGGAATATGCATTTTGTATTAATTCGACTTAAAGAACGTAGACTAGCCAGTTAAGGAAGTTGTTATCTGCATTGTTGAGGTTTCTGTAAATTGGTGTATCGCGTGGCTTTTCTGTCCATCTCATTCCTATTTCATTTTTGTATCTGTATGCAGTTTTAACGGAACCTTTTTTCTATCTTGTATTATATTTTGTGACAGTGCCGTATCGTAACAAGTCCTACAGTGATATGCCAAATACTAAACTGCAATGATTATTGTACGTTTCTTAATATATACAAATATTGTTGAAAGATTTTCTAAATATTATAAAAAACAAGATTAATTAGCGAATCACGAGAAATAAATTATTTTTCAATTGATCCTTTTGTTTCATTTAAATTGTTTTTAAGGTGCCTTTAAGATTACAGGCAGTCCTCGACTTACGTCGAACAATGTTTAGACACTATTCCTCAAGCATACGTCATTTGTTTCGATTTCCGGCATAGGAGAATTACTTGTCTTGTGCAAATTTGGAGGATGCCATGAAAAGTGTTGAAGGAAATGATCCTAATTTTGAGAGAAGTTTCAACGTTAATAACAAAATTTGTGCAGCCTATCAGTGTTACCAAGATCTTTATGATATCAAGAAAGAAGCTAAGCAATCTATAATTGATAGTTTCTTTAAGCCAAAAGTTTATGATTTCTCATTACATATTAAACATTTATGGTTATTATTAAAATTAATAACACACCAAAAATAACTAGCAATTTCATAAGTGCGTATATAATTATTTTAAGAACTAAATTTTGATATAAAGTATGTAAGTATATCCTTTGTTATAAATGCAGTTTTTTTTTTAATTTCGAGTCCGTGTGGATCCTAACCCTTGAGATTTACGTCGCGTATTTCGAGAACCTAACATGACGTAAGTACGAGGACTGCCTGTATTTAGACCATAAGTTTTGACAACAATTATATCTTCTTATTGTGACATTTGCATGCCTATTTTATATGGCTGATTGTTTTTTAATAAACTGAATGAATCTTTTCAAATAAACGATTTATTATTAACATTGTTTAGTATTTAGACGTTTTATTTTGTAAATCAATACCATTTATACAATATCAATATGAATTTGAAATATCACATCTTCATACATTAAAATTAGAAATAAAACACTCGTATTGTAAAAACTGTTTATTTTTATCACAAGATAAACCTCAATGTGTAATGTTAACTTAAAATTGGTTTAAGTAAAGATGCGTACCGTAATCTATAAGAAAATATCTCCGGAGAGATTAGTATATGGAACGGGTCATGGCTTAGGATGTCAAAAAAAGACGAAATGCGTCATCATTCTACATTCACCTCTCTGGAATTACTTGTGTGCCTGGCGTAATTGAGCCTCTAGTCTAAGTCAACACAAAAGATTTCCGATGCATACTTTCTAGGTCTATCATAAAGTCGGCGGCCGTTAGTACTTAATTTTATCTTGTTTGCCCTCTGTCCCATAAAACGAATAAGTATCATCTATAATTAGCAAAAAATATTTGGTTTCACAGCCGTTTTACTCACTTTTTATTCTATCTATATATTACTTTCGTTGAAGTTAAATTTTTGGAAGTTTTGGTAAATTTGTCAAATCACGACTGCACTTTAAAACAGCTCCAAATTTTTTTCTATCGTTCTTCACGACTTGTATGTAGTAACCCCAAATAATATTAAGGAGGCCCATGGCTTTGGACTTCTTAAAAACATTTAAAACTGATACATGCATGATGTAAATGATATTTTTTCTGTTCCCAGTGACTTACATTAGGTTAGGTTTTTTTTAGTTCTAAGTGAAGTTTGTTTGATCAGGTTCAGTTAAACATGATCAAGTGCAACATTGCCGAGTGATGAAAATATGCAAACAAAATTTGGAGCTGTTTTAAGGTAGAGCCGTGATTCCACAAATTTATAAGAATGATAATATAGCCATTAAATTCCGAAACTCTGTGATTTTATATCTGTCACCGTAAAATTGTAAAAACCGTTAGATTGTATCTCTATCTCGCGAGATTATAAACTGTCGAAAGATTGTAAACCTCAACGAACTGCTTACAAATTAACGTATTATTATTCGGTAGTTATATGAAATTGTTGGGAAGTAAAATTAATCTGTAATTGACCAAAGAAGTTTGAATGATAACTAAGTTAGTTTAGTACAATCTACCGAATAATAATACGTTAAATTGTAAGCAGTACGTTGAGGTTCACAATCTTTCGACAGTTTATAATCTCGCGAGATAGATTACAATCTAACGGTGTTTACAATTTTACGTTAACATATATACGAACATTAATATGTTCTCACTCCAGTAAAAAGGCCTCCTGTAACGCGTTCCACTGTTCTCTATCTTTTGCGATTCGACAAATTTACCGAAGTTTTAATTATAGAGTAGATAATAGGAATAAAGTAGCCTATAAGGTTATCTAGAATGTACATACGTTGAAGCCTGTACGTGAATTATAAAAAAAAATAACCAACCCAAAATACCTAACCACTCAATAGGAAAAAAATAACTAAATTCAGATCAAGGAGAAAAATTTCGATCGATATTACCACATACATTGAAAAGCCTGTTATATTTAAAAAAATTGGCCATCTTTATAATATAGATCTGTTTACGTCAAAATTACTCAAAATCATACAAATTATATTTTTGAAAATGAGTGTACCACAAAAAAGAAGTAACAAAAAGGCCTGTTTACGTGTGTGTGATATGCGATACACATCTCAAAAACCATTAAACCAATTGCTTGGCTAGGCTTCCAATTATCTTCGATCATCATATAACCAGCGGCACGTAAGTCTAGCGCTGGCCGATACGCGGAGGGGATTGCTGCGCATGTGTACTGTCGCGCGGGGGACAAAATGCGACTGGAGAGCCAATCGACGCTCTTCATTCCGCTTCAGGTACCTTATTTTTTACTTCTGCGCAATAACGGTCAGCGCTAGAGTTTCGTGCCGCTAGTTATACTCTACTATTATCTAATTCCAACAATACAAGAGCATGCTTTATTGAAGTCAGTTAAAAAAACATAATCATTCAAACGTCTCTAGGTGCCCAAAGCATTAATTAAATGTGACGAAGAGACAAAATACGTGATTTGAGTGTTACAAATAGCCCAAAGATCCAGAATTTTTGTCGAAAACATGTCATATTTGTCACTAGAGTTTGTCATCTCACTCTTAAGCTAAGAGAAAAAAGGTTGTAATTTCTTTAGCCCAATCAGAATGTTTATATATGTCACCGTAAAATTGTAAACACCGTTAGATTGTAATCTATCTCGCGAGATTGTAAACTGTCGAAAGATTGTGAACCTCAGCGTACTGCTTACAATTTAACGTATTATACCGTCAAATTACAATCTTAAAGTTATCAACTGTCGGTTTCACTTCGATAGATTACAATCTACCGAATGATAATACGTTAAATTGTAAGCAGTTCATTGAGGTTTACAATCTCGCGAGATAGATTACAATCTAACGGTGTTTACAATTTTACGTTAATATATATGTAACAAGGGGCAAGCGGGCATGAGGCTCACTTGAGGTTAAGTGATACCTCTCATGAACATTGCCAGAAGCCTCGCCAGTGCCGGTGTGCCATTAGGGAATTGGTTCGGAAATACTTCAGTGGGCAGCTGGTTCCACATAGTATTCCATCGCGGCAAAAACTGCCTTAAAAAACGCTCAGTTGCAAAACGATAATTCTCATTATACTTATGGTAACGGTACTGGTATGTTATCTAAAGCTGGCAGCTTCAACACATTTACACTTTGTGCTTGTGTAGTGTCTGTGAATAAGCGCGAGGCATCTTGTCACACTGAATATGCATCATGAAAAGACTGTCCGTCTCTCTCTCGCTCGATCAAGCTTATGAGTATAAAAGAGACAGTTATTGTTTTGCTTTTGCTACTGTTTATAACAACATGTTGAACTTTTTTCTCATTATTATTTTGTCTGTGATTGTTTACTTATTTGGTTGGAGGTTAGAATACTTAGAAAAAAAAAATTCTTATGAAATAATTGGTTCCGGCAAAATAAAAACAGTTTAATGAAAGAATTGTACGATTAGACATCAGATGCGACCGGTGTTTCTAAGAGGAGTATTGAAAGAATTGTTAGTGAAGTAAAAATAAGTGTGTTGAGCTAGATGGAGCTTATGTTGAAAAATGAAAAATTATTTACACAAACTACTCTTTTACGTTCGTGGTCGGGCTTAAAACTTTTGGATCCACCCTCGTATGCACATAATATTTATATGTATTTGACACATTTTTATTTATTTACAACCCACCCAACATTACTAAAACCAGAGTAGACTAAAATATATAGCTTGGCCAAAAAAGTCATATTTTTAAACATACTGTATAGTGAAATTGCACTAGTGTGTGTACTGTGAACGCGGGAGCTTTCGATAACCGACCTATATCGCCGTCCTCATATCCTACCATCATATCTATTCCTTGGTTTTTGCAGCCTCTCTTCTACTGTCTTCAATTCCAGAAAAACTAGCTAACACATACTGCCGTTTCCATATAAGTACTTAACGAAAGAATGCAGAACAACAAATAGAGGAAAAAAACACAGTAATAATTGTACCCTAAGTGACTAGAGCAGTGTTTCTCAACATGGGGACCATGGGGGCAATTTGATTGTTAAGTTTTACGAAAAATTATTTGGATTTGCGTTTTTCATTATATTTTTAAATTTTACTTACTGTGTTTCGTTAACAATTTCCTAGCAAATTGGTAAAACCTATCATTTAAGTTTCTTAATGTTTGATTAATTTACGTTTAACGAGAGTTTAATTGATTCAGATAATTTTCTAATTTTGCTTGGGAAAAAAAAAAAACTAATACAATTTCCATATAAGGAGTGGTTTATCTTCTGCAGCCTGGTTGGTCGTACGCTTAGATTAGTTATGTTTCCAGTATATACATCTTAATATATATAAATTACGTGTTTGTCCGCTATGGACTCCTAAACTACCGAACCGAAATCAATCAAATTTGCACACCGTGTGTAGTTTGATCCAACTAAAAAGATAGGATAGCTTACATCTCAATTAATACCCGCAATATTATTTTATTGCAAAATATTTGTTTATTATTTGATAGTCACAATTCTAACAGATGGCGCTGTGTTGAAAGTACCAACGTTTCACATAAGTTACAATTTAATGGCATAACCACCAAAAAAGCATGGTGGGTTGGTGTTCTCCTGCCGTTTCCCTTGAATAGTTTACTACTATGTAATATAACAAAAACCTTAGCCACAGCAACGCTTGGCGGGTCTGCTAGTATATATATATATATATATATAAAGCTTCATCTTTACTTCGCTTTAAATTAGTACTTCTTTCTAGCTGGTCCCAAATTCTATATTCCAAAAATTCCTAAATTTAACTTCTAAACCTTCTATTCCAGGAACACCTGGAATCTACATCTACACTTACCTTGGCAGCAGTACGATTCCACACAAGGACCTTATGACCGGAATTGAGCAAATTCTTGACAATTCCACTCCCCATAATTCCTAGGCCGAGGAAGCCGAATTTCATTTGGCTCGCCTTTATGTTCTTCTCCAGGAGAGTCTCAGATACGTTCTCCAGATCCAGGGGTGGCGTTTCCTGAAAAATTATTTATGTTAAAATGTTTAAGTGGATATGTTAACGTAAAATTGTAAACACCGTTAGATTGTAATCTATCTCGCGAGATTATAAACTGTCGAAAGATTGTGAACCTCAGCTTACTGCTTACAATTTAACGTATTATTATTCGGTAGATTGTACTACACTAACTTAGTTATCATTCAAACTTCTTTGGTCAATTACAGATTAATTTTACTTTCCAACAATTTCATATAACTACCGAATAATTATACGTTAAATTGTAAGCAGTTTGTTGAGGTTCACAATCTTTCGACACTTTATAATCTCGCGAGATAGATTACAATCTAACGGTGTTTACAATTTTACGGTGACAGATACAATCTAAAACTACTTATTACAATTTACAACACCCTACAGTTATTACAAAAAACAATTTACAAGGCATTGTATTGCTTATTGTATTATTTACAATAAATAATACAGAGAATAGCAAATTGTGTATCGTTTTTTTTAACAATTAAAATTAAATTTAATGTTATAACATCTTATTATGGTCGTTCCGTTTAAAGATTCCCCGAACCTCCACAACTATTTCAAAATCAAAATTAGCCGAAACGGTATAGCTATTGTCACGGGACGCCCAAAAAGGGCAGTCGTGGACACCCAGTTAAACGGTGCGTTGCCGGCTTTTGAGGAAGACTCATTTTTAAACAGTTGGAGGTCGTATCTCCCAGGGAGGAGCCCCACCGGGAATCTATTCCACAGTTCGCTAGTTTTACACCGTTTAAACATTGCCCAAATATTACAAGATCAAAATTAGCTGGTTCAGTCTAGCCATTCTCAAGAATGAATAGTAATTCATTTTGATACATACTCGTAGAGATGAACAGAAAAGCGTGGATATCTCTAAGATGAGAACCTTAATTAAAAAATATCTGTATGAATTTTAGTATAGGAATTTTTTTGGTAAAACTTACTTTATCATTTCTAAATATTATGCACCATAAAAATATCACATACCGTCATTTTCGTAGGAAAAAATCCATAATCCACTTTTTAACATATATGGATAATACATTGACTAAATATTATATTACATTAAAAAAATCCATTTGTTTTAAATTTCAAATTAATCAGTCGGTAAAGGGACGGATTTGATAAAAACATGTGATTTTTCTAGAAAACTGTGTAATTTAATGTTATTATTTTTATATTGTTTCAAAACAAACCCTTTTGTTTGCTTGTATGCCAATTTTCATAATAACAGAATATGAATTAAAATAGTTATGACAAAAACTAACATGATTATATTATATTGAAATGATTGCCTTGCAAAGTTTACTATTTGTCAGATCCGTCACTATTCTACGACTATGACGATACCTACATACACATCAAATGGTTGAAAAATCACATTTGTTGCCACATCGCCAGTAGTGCCAACTTGGGGGTATTCCCCAAATTTAAGAGGAAACCAGATGTCTTGGGGGTGTTTTTTGGAGATACATCAAGGGGTCCCCCTTGATGTATCTCCAAAAAACACCCCCCTTTATACAAAATTTATATTGTCTTAAAAAAACACTAGATTTATAGAAATTATATAGACTAGAACCTAACCAACAAACTAAAGTAATTATAGATATTTAGGGAAACACTCTGTAGGGGTAAGTATCACTGATGAAGGCGTACGTATTACGTAACGAATTTAGGGGGGGGTGTCCTTTTGTAAAACGTTACGATGCGGGGCGGGGATTGAATTACGCGTTATTGTTAATATTATTTTCGACTTTCCAGTATTGTACACCACATAATGGTAACTTCTAGGTATAAAGAGTCACTGGGCGGTCACGAAACGTTACTATACTTGGGTATAGAAAAACGTTACGGCGCGTTACATGGGGGGGGGGGGGTCAATAATCTCCAAAAATTGCGTAACGTCTGTAGGAGTAAGTATCACTGGTGAAGGCATACGTCCTTTATTTTCTAACGCCACTCTAATGCGTAAAAAGGAGATGCAACTATGTTTATCGTGTCTTACATAGCTCGGCAATTGTTTAGCTTAGTTTCATCCTTTATCATATATCAATAGAAGTAATCATACTTACAGGTCTCAATATATTCGACGGCCGCTGTAGAAGACTTGACTTCTTCGAGAACGAGTGGTTCAGCATGGACGGCTTATCATTCGCCAGGTCAGAGTCCGTAAACGATCGGGAGGCTTTCGCCATTTTCCTGGGCGTGGATTTCAGACCAGTCGACGAAGAACGCTTAACAGCCTTCACCTTAGAACCCAAACGAATCTATAAATTTCCAGAATATAAATATCACAATTTTATTTACGGTAGTGCCGCGTGGTTCTAGGGTAATTCATTTGTGTGTAAATAAGAAATACAAAACACATTTCACCATACTTCAACTTTATAAAGTAACTAGCTGATCCGGCAAACGTCGTTTTGCCATGTTTTTCATTTATAATAAAAAATAGGGGTTGATCGTAGAGGGGTGAAAGTTAGGGGTTGCATGTATTTTTTAATGCTGTATCATAAAATAATATCCAAAAATAAAAAAAAATATTTAGGGGTGGACTACCCTTAACATTTAGGGAGATGAAAAATAGATGTTGTCCGATTCTCAGACATACCTAATATGCACAGAAAATTTCATGAGAATCGGTCGTGCCGTTTCGGAGGAGTTTAACCACAAACACCGAGACACGAGAATTTTATATATTAGATTTATTTTGAATAGAAAAAGTATATAGCAAAAAAATTAAACCTTGCAGATTTCTGCATCGACAGTCAGACATAACATTTCTTACTAACAAAACACACACACACAGACACAGAAACACACAAAATAGATAGTTAAACTCAAAATAACTTTATTCATATAGGTAAATCCACTTATGAACGTCAAAAAAGAAGTTAAATTAATTCAAAATTTACATTTACTACCAGTTCGCAAGTCAAGGGCGTAGAAGTAAGAAGAACTGGCGAGAAACTCTCCGCCACTCTTTTTAATAGCTAAGTTTTGAGTCTATAATTGTTTGAACTGGAGCAAATCAACACCAAGGATTAGGATCATAAATATTCGTCAAATTTATTTATGATTTGAGTGTGTAATATGACGTTTTAAGTATGTAATGTGTGTGTGTTGTGGGTGTAACTGGCCCTGGCTCAGCATTATGATCCTTGATGTTTTATCCATCCACAATATTCACAATTACATCCACAATTACCTTCACCTAAACAATCTATACAGCGGCTATACAGCAAGTTCAGAGTTGAGTTTACACTATAAACTACCCATCTGTTAACTTTTAATATTTATTGAATTAAATTCTGAACTGAAATCATCAAAAAAGAAAAATCACAAAAAAAATCCCTTTCGGTTCGTTTCAAGTGAGTAATGCGTGTATGCTGTGGTTGTAATTGGCCCTGGCGTAAGCTAGCTTCCTAGAAAAGCGGTGCCGTTATCTAACGGCCGTAATGTAGCGTTGGGTAACGTCACCCATACGTTGTCTATAAATAACATCGGAGATTTCCTAGAGAACGTTGAGTGTCACCGTAACGTCAAATAGCTGTGCTGTCATTTGCATGACGGCCGTCATGGCGGTGATAAATATTAGTTCAACGTTTTTCGCGTGTAGCGGTGCCCATATTTAATTAATGCAATGAGTGGAAACGTGACTTGGACGAGCGAAAATGATTGTTTTTTTGCATTATGTTAAAAAGTAAAGACGGCCGTTAGTTAACGGCACCGCTTTTCTAGGAAACCTAAGCATTATGCTGTGGAGCAGACGTTTTCCACAGCGCTGGTCATTCCGCCAGATACCACAAGTTAGATTGCGCAAAAAAAATTCTCTATTTTATAACAATAGTAAATATTAACAGTGTTAGTAAAAAAGTCTTGGAATAATTATGTGTAAAAGTATATATTAAATAAAGAATAAGAATAATTGTAACTAAAACTATTACAAGAAATATATAAATATATAATTTTGTTGAGTAAGTACATTTACTTTGTAACTGCGACGAAATTTTGATTTTAGTTGAAGATTTTTCAGCGGAGGGATATTATTCCATATCACTTACAGTGATGTCAAAAAGTCTATTCATAATCCGATTTAAGTTGTTCGTTAGTACAAATCTAATCTTATATATAAAATTCTCGTGTCGCGGTGTTTGTAGTTAAACTCCTCCGAAACGGCTGGACCGATTCTCATGAAATTTTGTGTGCATATTGAGTATGTCTGAAAATCGGACAACATCTATTTTTGATCCCCCTAAATGTTTAGAGTAGTCCACCCCTAAATTATTTATCATTATTATCATTTAAAAAAAAAATTATGATACAGCATTAAAGTATACATACAACCCTAAATTTTCAACCCTCTATAATCAACCCCTGTTTTTTATTATAAATAATATACATGGCAAAACGACGTTAGCCAGGTCAGCTAGTAAATCTTTATTATTGACACTCAATATGACTAGAGCACCTGGATAAAGATACAATTGAATGAATTGTACCGGATGAGACAAGTTAAGAAAATTGTAATACAAAAAGCAACTTTAATACCTTGGGAGTAGAGCTCTTCTTTTCTTTCTTCACTTCAGGAGTGGCCTCCTCCTTGGGTACGGACTCCGTGCTCTCCTTCCTGAGCACATCCCTCATCTTGTCAAACTCCTCGTCGGGATCACGGACATGTTCGTCAATTTCACCAAAGTTCTACGAAACAATTTTTATTTATTTATTAACACTTCGTTGCATACAGAAACATTTTTTTATTTATTTATTTATTACAGAAATACATACATTATCCTTACAGACTATGCCAATACGATAATGTCGAGAAACATTAAATAAAATATAATAAAGTAGGTACATATATAATATTTAACACATAATATACACAATATCGCTACTGTGAATTCACTCTGTGAACATATAAATATGTCGATAGATAACATAATACGATTCATTGGTCTAGTGGTCAGTACCCCTGACTGCGAATCCATGGGTCTCGGGTTCGATCCCCGGTAGAGACGAACATCGATGTGATGAGCATTTGGTGTTGTGCTTAGGTCTTGGGTGTTTAAATATGTATTTATATGTCTATCTATCTATAATATGTATGTATATCCGTTGTCTAGTACCCATAACACAAGCTTCACCAGCTTAGCATGGGACTAGGTCAATTGGTGTGAATTGTCTTTAAAAAAAAATACAATTAAAATAATTATATGAAAAGGAGGGCAACTGGCGGCCTTATCGCTTTCGAGCGATCGCTTCCAGGCAATCACTGTGAGAAATGAAAAATGAAATAAATCAGATAAGGTAGACAAGAAGTGCAAAAATACATATTACATATAGTTATTAAGAAAAAAGAACTAAACACGAACAAAAACAAAGTAAACTAATAATGGATACATGAAAAATAAAAATAAAAAAGTGCACATAAATCATGATAATTTAATTTAAGATCAGTCTCACGTCAGTTAGTAGTTAGTACGAAAGTTAAAAAAAATCTTTATAACTAGCTGACCCGGCAAACGTCGTTTTGCCATGTATAATATTATTCCTAGAAAATATTTCGTACAATAAAAATAACTATCTACTATAATAAAAAATAGGGGTTGATCGTAGAAGGTGACAATTAAAGGTTGTATGTATTTTTGTATGATATATCATAAAAAATAATAACAAAATGTTTTGCCTAAAAAATAAGAATTGGTACCACCCTTAACATTGGTAGTGTTAAGCATAAATATTGGTCGTTGTATATCCCGGCTGCGCGATACTTTTCGAGTTGGTAAGGGAAAGATATTAGAGCGACTCATGACCATGTGTAATACCTTTTCAGAATCCCTATTAAATGCCCCAAAACTTGTAATACAGGGTCACTTTTCGGTAGAGTATTTTTTTTTCACAGTGGGGTCCGAAGTAAACAAAAAGTTATTATTTAAGAAATTGTTATATCGTATAACTTAATATTATCTTCAATACACTCAATAAACAACTAAAAATAGTATGTCTAACGCAAGAACTCATCAGTACCAATCTATTGGATATTTTGAAAAAGATATAGGATGTAGGTATTTTCGAATTTTAATAAGAATTAGTAAAAAAGTCAATTTTCTTATAAAAACGCAAACTAAATTATAACTCTGCAGGGGTTGAGCTTAGGGACCTTCCGTAGAACAATTTTTAGCAGCTGATGACTTCATCTATATTTGCGTTTGATCCACGACTTTTTGGCCACCCTGTATATTATAGATAAGTAACAATGGTGGGTTTAGTAATTGAGACCAAAATGCAATGCAATCCTACATGCAATGTTATCTAAGAATAATGGCACACGTGGTTAATGCAATTAACCATAACAAAGGCAAGAAGGCTGAGAAATTTCGGCACCTCATTCGGTTAGTTATGTAATCTGATTATAAAAATAATTACACTTAAGTATTGGTATGTTATCTAAAGCTGGCGGCTTCAACACATTTACACTTTGTGCTTGTGTAGTGTCTGTGAATAAGCACGAGGCGTAATGTCACACTCAATATGCATCATGAAACGACTGTCCGTCTCTCTCGCGCTCGGTCAAGCTTATGAGTATAAAAGAGACAGTTATTGTTTTTCTTTTGCTACTGTTTATGTTGATCTTTACTGTACATGTTGATCTTTTAAGCTATTACACAGATTATAGCGTGGGCTTTGAGCGCGGCGACCGAATCAAGAAATTCCGTAACAAAAAAAAACCTAACACACGATGACGTAATATAGGTGCGGCAAATACGCGTTAGAGTGGGACAGAACGCATACTGCGCATTCCCATCTCTTGACGAGATCGGTGACGTAGCGTGAGCGCCGGTGCAGCCGGTACTCGTTATGGCCGATTTACATTATCTTAGTGTTTAGGAGAGTGCTTTAGTACAAGTTGAAAGGCAAGTTCTTTAGTGCTTTAGTGCGTTGCGAGTGAACGTTTACATTTCTTCCAGTAGAGTATCATTACAGCGCCACAATGAACGGGGGGTGCGCGGGCGCGGGCGGGGTATCACTTGAAACAAAAATAAAAAGCGATTATATTTTGAATCAACTTGAAAGTCAAGTAGAACTGTACTAAAGCAAGTAGCGTTTACATGTTTCAACTAAAGCACTATCCTAAACACTAAGATAATGTAAATCGGCCTTTAGAGTGAGACAGACTATATAGGCGTTTTAGTCTGAGTCTGCATAAATAAATAATTATAACTGCATAAGTTGATAAAAAATGCTATGCAATAGCTTTAGCGCGGCAGTCCCCGAGTGCCACACGTTTTTTTTCTTAAATCACACACGATTCATACGATGTATATCGTAATACCAAACAAATTAAACCAAATACAATCTTCAAGCTATAACTGTAATATCAAAAAGCTATAATATTTTAACATCGAATTTAGTACTTGAATGTGTTTTTGATGCATATTCGGCCCTATGTATTATCGTATCGTATTACGATATTTAGTGGTATTTGAAGGTCCTAGATGGAAAATTCTGTAGTTGGTATCACTGGTACACTCTTGTCTGACAGATTTTCGGAGCCATGTTTATATTTGTACGTCAAACGTGAATTTCAACGTAGTGAAAGCATAAGGCCACGTTCACACGGCGATTATTTTCCCGTATACCGTATACGAGATTTTATCGAATAGAGTAGTGACAACAGAATATATGTATATGAAAACTTAAAAATTGTTTACACGGCGTTCATACGGAAAATCCCGTGTTCGAGAAATATATTTTACCGTATACCGTGCGAAGTTGTCACCGGAAACGCCGCGTCTCGAAACGATTTTATCGAATACGACACGCAGTGGGCGTTCATGTTGTCTCGTTCACACGACTCGTCCATTCGAGAATCGTACACATACGCACGTGTGGCCCGCAGTTGCCCTTGTGCGTTGCATGAGTCGGTTGTCAATATGGAGGACAGAATTCTAATATATATCGAGGTTTTTATTTCCTAGATCGAAAAAATAAATCGAATCGAATGGTTGCCGTGTGAACGATTGCATCGTATACGGTAAAACCGTATACGTGAAAATATCGAATCGAATGGTCGCCGTGTGAACGTGGCCTATGACTCCCCAAAATCCAATACGTTTAAATGTATTGGATTTTGCCATAAGGGAGCGTTCAAGTATTACGTAACGAACTTTTTTCCTTTTGTAAAACGTTACTATGCGGGGCGGGGATTAAATTACGCGTTGTTGCTTATATTATTTTCGAGTTTTCAGTACTTTACACCACATAATGGTAACTTTTAGGTATAAAGAGTAACTGGGTGATCACGAAACGTTTTACTATTGGGTACAGAAAAACGTTACGGCGCGTTACATGGGGGGGGGGGGTTTCATCCAAAAAGGCTTAGTTCACGCTCGCCTTTGAATATCACCTAAGTCATAATAACTATTCAAAGTTCCATAGTTATTACAGCTATTTCAACAATTCAATCAACCTTTTCTCGGTAATCCTTTTAAAACCATATAAAAACGTTTTCCGATTTTTTAAACATCGCTTTCAAATACATAGAAGTAGGAAGACTTAATTTATTTACTTACATCTTAATATATAAAAATTACGTGTCACGTTGTTTGTCCGCTATGGACTCCTAAACTACCGAACCAATTTCATTCAAATTTGCACACCGTGTGTAGTTTGATCCAACTTAAAAGATAGGATAGCTTACATCACAATGTATACCCGCAATATTATTTAATATTTGTTTATTATTTGATAGGCACATTTCTAACAGATGGCGTTGTGTTGAAAGTATCAACGTTTCATATAAGCTACAATTTAAGTGCATGCCAAAAAAGCATGGTGGTCCCCATGACTGGTGTTCTCCTACCGTTTCCCTTGAATAGTTTGCTACTATGTAATATAACAAAAACCTTAGCCACTGCAACGCTTGGCCGGTCTGCTGGTACATATATAAAATGAATAATCCTTAGTAGTATAAGACATGTTAGCTTTTGTGACTAGTATTTTACATTCAATAAATGTTATCATACTCAAGGAATAGAAAGCTATAAAAAAAATAAATGCTCCAAGTTCTATAATAGCCTATTTGATATTCCCATCAAGTATGAATGATTTGTCTTTTTGTATGTTTATAACACTATGAAATTTCATTTGATATTAGAAATACAAAAATATTCACTATATTATAGGTATCTTTTATTACTTTCTTCATTTAATCCAACCCAATTACTTAAAATATTTGTGTTAACATACATTATCTAAACTTAAAATGTTTTTTTGAAGTGAAACTTCTTTAGGCGCATGAGGGTAAAATTTTTCGAGAACGTCACGAAGATGTGCAGCGTTTTTGTCGAAGAAAAGGGAGAGAACGATTGAGGCCGACTGAGAGAGAGTGAGAAGGGGGAATTAATTACCTTATAGAAATTTTATATTAAAAATTAAAATCTCGCAAAGAGAATTTATGAAATATTCGTATTTTATATTTTATGCAAAATAATTTATCGATATCTCAAATGACGAATAATTGTAAACTAAATTTATAATTTGTATTAATTTTCGATTTTTGTAGCATTTAAGTGCTCTTTCTACAGAATATAATATAAAAAACAAAAAAAAATCATTTTAAACATTATTTTTCAAGTTGTTGATGTGTATAACATATTTTTATTTAATCTGTAATTTTAATTTAGATATCCAGAGCACCTTCCTTTTGTTTTTTCCTTACAAGGGTTGCCTGGAAGAGATCATTTGTACCAAACATGTAATGCAACATTGTTATTAAAAAAATATATACTCTCAGAAGTCAATAGTCAAGTGGATTCATAAATTTTTTAGACATTCCTTGTGGATGAAGTTTGACAATTTTTGAATTTATACTTCCTTAGGCGCGTTATGAAAAATTGATAAGAGTGAAATTTTACGATGCGCTCGCACCGTGACATAATTTAAAAACAATATTCGAATAATAATAGAATTTATGTTACACTTAATGTAAGAGAATAATAATAAATATTTATTTCTTTAATTTTTCAAATGTAAACTGAACTTTATTCACTATAATGTGTGTAACTCCTTTTCCAGTCTTTGATTATTTAATTGTAATTAATTATTTGCCTGCAATCAAAAACTATTTTTAATAATGCCAAAGAAGTATAACTTCTTACGCGCGTACATAAGTACACGCACCCTTTTTTATAGAACAAACGGACAGGAGTCTCACCTGATGTTAACTGATACCACTGATGGACACTGAATCCAAGTCATCAGTGCGTTGCCTGCCTTTTAAGAATGCTCTTTTCTTGAAGAACCCTTGGTCTTAGGAAACAGATCATTGACACCGACTGCCAAAAGGTTACTTAATAGGATCTTAATTCCCATTATACATTTGATTCCAGCAATAACTTTTATTTAAGTTTAGTTTTATTGCTGTTTTGTCTATATTTATATACAATAGTATTTTCAGTACTATATTTATCAGGATTACGTAAGTACAATAGAGAGTGGGGGGGGTCATTGATTTTCTTATTTGGTGATTAAGTCAACAGTAATAATTTACTTTTTTACACATATTACCCACACATTGTCTATGCTTGAAAACGAAATTGATTTTCGAGGATTCGAGGATTATTTTTGAGAGCTTTGCTTAGTTTTGCAGGCAAGAGGAAGGGGGGGGGGGGGGTGAATTGCAGTAAATCTGCTAACGTAATACTTGAACGGCTTATTATAAAAAGATTTGATTTTTTGCTTTGAATTCGGAAACTACTCGACCGATTTAAAATATCTTTCACCATTAGAACTCTAGGTTAACCCTGATGAACATAGGCTATAGAATATTTTCAAAAAGTTAGGGTATGAAATTACAATAGTGTTATCCAAGATGTAAAAAAGTTTAATTAGAGCGCGGCCACGCGGTGCGGCGCCGCAATTACTTCGAGCTATACGCCCGCCTTCCACTACGAGCGGAACGGAACCATTACGGACTCCGCTATGCGTCACGAAGATGTGCAGCGTTTTTGTCGACGAAAAGGGAGAGAGCGATTGAGACCGATTGAGAGAGAGTGAGAAGGAATTTCGTAAAATAGAATTTATGAAATATTGGTATTTTATATTTTATGCAAAATAATTTATTGAATTCTCAAATGACGAATTGAAAATTTAAATACCACGTGTTTTTATTATCGAAGAAATAAATTAAATTTATAATTAGTATTAAATTTCGACACTTAATATTTTAAAGACAATTAAATTCCTTCAACCTCTTCCTTTTTCCCTCCAAGTCTCGGAAATCTAGAGTTTTAGATTTGTCTAAATATCAACAAGAGTTCAAAATTAGTTTGCCAAAGAAGTTTCACCTCTGACATATTGTGTACTTTGTACACACTCTTTTTGAAGTTATACTTCTTTAGGCGCGTTATGAAAAATTGATGAGAGTGAAATTATACCATGCGCGCGCACCGTGAATCAAATTTATCAGTATGAAGTTGCCCACTAACGAATTCTTTTTAAACCAGCCGGGCTCCGAGCGTGCGCGAACGAGATAGGAATAAGACAATCTACAAGTAAAAAGAAATAGAATATGCGTGAAGTTAGCAGCTATGCCAAGAATTTTGAATGACCATAATGACCTTTGTAGTACCTTTTAAATAAATAAAGGAGTTTTAATTATTTTTTCAAAGAAATTTAGCAATGCTTTTTCACAAAGACCTATTGTTACTAAGTTAAAAGGTTATGAAACATACCTAGTTATTAAATTGAATGAATAATATAATAAAATAATAAATAACAATAACTATTATTAATATTAATTAATAATTGAATAATATACTAAATATTATTAAATTATTAATGATAAATATTTATTATTATTTATTTAATATTTTTAAAAAATAAAGAAAGCCCGAGAAGTATAACTTCTTACGCGCGTACATAAGTACACGCACCCTTTTTTTTTTTAATTAATCTCACCTCAGGATGAACTATATAGTCTTCGATCTGATTGCAGGCCTCTTTGAACGCCGCAGACTTGCTTGATTTAATCAATTGCTCCTTATGTTCTTGGTAAGGTTTAATATTATGCTCTTCTATCCATGCACTGCAAAGTAATTAATAATAAATATATAGCCAATATAAGATACACCTATTGGAGCATTTATTTTTCTAATAGGCACGGAGATCTTCTTTATGTTAAGATAATAGTACAATTTTGTTTTCCTGGGCAAAGCTGTATTTATTTATTTATTTATTAACACTTCGTTGCATATACATAAATATAGTACCATTGACATAATTAAATATAAAAAAAGGAGGATATATTTTGTCAAAGGAGTCCCTGTTTTGGTGCATAAGAATTATCTTTATGTATAATAGTAAATTCTAATAGAAAAATATTTAAATAAGTGCTCTTTACATTCTGCCCTAAAAGACCAGTGATGAACTAACATTTACCCAATTTCTTTATGTTATACAAGCTAAAAGGTTAATAAATAATGGTATATTTTCAAATACATTTTTTTTTCAGTTATTTGCAATCAGCCCTAAGGCTATGAGCGAATTTTTTTCTGTGGTGCTGTCATGTGGAGTGACTTCCCATTGGAAGCATCTACTCATCTTCTGTCTAGAGCTACTGCCGGTCTTCTAGCTCTAGAATATGGTGACGTTTTAGTAGACTCACATACTGTCTGAGTTGGCGAGCAAGTTCATTGGCAAAGGGGGACAGCGTAACCGCTCTTTGTATTTAGCTGCCAGTCTCCCGTTTTCCTCTTTGATAGTTCTCATTTTAAGGTGTTCGAGAACTTTGTTGTTGGTTATGTACCATGGTTCTTTTGCAACTGCTCTTAGGATCTTGTTCTGTTGTCGCTGGAGTATATATGTTGGTATCACTTGTGCTGCCCCACAGTTGGAGGCCATATGTCCAAATGGGCTTTAGGATGACTTTATATATAAGAAGTTTGTTATCTAGAGAAAGTCTTGAGTTTCTTCCTAGCATCCAGTAAAGGCTGTTGTACTTTAGCTGTAGCTCCTGCTTTTCAATATAAAATAACATATTTGCTCTTACTGTTATACACTAAAACAACTAGTTTTAAATGTGACAAAACTTACTTCTTTTAATTCATAAATCATTAATTTGCACCTTTATAAGTCCAAGTATGATTGGTTTACATTTTTCTTTTCCCTCTGCATTTTTAATTCAATAATAACAACTTCCTCAATACAAACAGCAATAGCAAGCTCATGTTCGAGAATTGTATAAGTAATATCATTATCTGAGATATATACTTACTAATTATTGGTTCCAAAGAAATAAATGCATTGCACAGACATTCCTTTTTTCGGATGCTTCAATTCAGGAGTTGGTATTGATACCTGAAAATTAAAAAAATATACTGTGATATTTTCTTCATGTTACTCTCTCTTTCTGACACACTTATGATGAGAGTGAAAGAAATAGAATACAATTTACTCCAAGAAATTTTATAAACATCAAAATAATTATATATTCAATTATGGTCCCAACACATGCGTAAAGCATTATTTGTACGGCCTTTTTCTGGGCAATGACCGTAATACCTGACAGCGGCGTCAGCTATTATACACAAATTCCCGCTCATATTAACAAATTGATTGCATTCCAATTTGAAAACGTAGTATTAAGTGCAACAATTTTTAACAACAATATACTTTTGAAGAGCCGCTGAATTTGAAAAAATACGTTTAAAATAGCGTAACTAGAGGACTCACCCGGCCTGGCCAAGGGCTGAAACCCTTCATCTTAGCCCTGAAACAAAAAATTAATAGTTTTAGATATTAAATGTATATTGTTGGAAATGTTATCGACATTTAAAGGTAGGTTTTATCTACATACCAAACTAAATCACCAAGTTTATATCCTTCAGTCATTGTACACGTCCACCTTCGATACGATTCCACGACGAACTAATTCAGAGACAACCTAAAATTTATAGAGACTTTTTTTTTTTTAATATTATGGCAACAGCTTCAACTTTATGCCAGTTTCAAGTAAAAGGTTGGGAAACTACACGCGAAAAAAAATAAACAAAGACATCAGAAGGAAATAAAGGGATAAGCTGGTTAAAAATAAAATATGTACATAAACATATTACATCTTAATATTATTATAGATTATGAAAGAAGATAATACATTATAATACAATAAAGGATAAAGCAAAAGGCAGGAGATTTTAGTCGGAAACGGAACATGAAGTGATTGTAAAGAATTCAGAAAGGAGGTACGGTCATATTGGGAACAAGAAAAGAAAATATGGTCAAGGTCACCAATATCTTCTCCACACTCACAAATATTACTATCAATAATACGAAGCCTTGCTAAATGATGAGGTGTACAAACATGTCCTAAACGCATTCTGGAAATGATAGAAGTGACAGTTTTAGAACTTTTAATCTCAAAGAACCATGGTCTACTGGGGATCCTGGGTTGAATTTCAGCATAATGTTTGCCTTTGAACTTGCTGCTTCTCAACCAAACATCATTCCATGACTCCCAAAGATGGGTTTTCGGGAGAGCAGCTAAATCATGACAATAATTAATGTATGGGACTATGTCTCCATCCTTTATAGCTTCTTTAGCAAGCTCATCGGCTTTCTCGTTTCCTTTAATTCCACTGTGACTTGGAATCCATGCAAAGATAACGGTGTAATTTCTTTGAGAACATATTAAAAGCTTATCACGTATTTCGCAAATAATAGGATAACAAAGTTTCATTTGGAAAGGAAATTTTTCAAGAGATTGTAGTGCACTTTTTGAGTCTGAAAATATGATTGTACTTTTAGATTTTAATAAAATAACTAGTTCTAAAGCTTTTAAAAGAGCAAAACACTCTCCAGTAAAAACCGAGGATTCAGGAGGAAGTTTAATCTTTTGAATTATTTTATGTTGCCAATGAATTAGACCAACTCCAACACAATCATCAACAGAGATTTTAGAGGCATCTGTAAAAATATAATCCCAACCTTCCCAATTTTGTTCCTCAACGCTACTCATGAAACGAATATTTGTTTCCAGAATATCTTGCTTACGGACGCCTATATTATATCTTATATCCGGATCAAGAATTAAAGAATTGAATTGTGTCATAAATATGGGTAATGATGGAGATCGATGAATGCGGCTGTGTAATGTTAAAAATTTACGAAAGCTTATTATTAGACATGGTAATGATTTGTGACGCCAGTAACGGGATGTATAAATAATATTGTTCAATTCATGCAGCCTTCCATGTAGAGGGTGGTTAGAAAACTGCATAGATTTGAACAAGAATCGATCACTTAAAAATTGCCTTCTTAATTTTAAAGGAGGATCGCAGCATTCTACTTGTAAAGCATTGGATGGGCTTGATTTCATTACTCCTGTCACAATTCTCAAAGCTTTTGACTGAATGACATCAAGTTTTTTACTTCCCAAGACACTTCCTCCATCTAAGAGAAATGTGCCATAATCTAAAACAGATCTTATAAGAGCGTTATACACAAGTTTCATAGAAAACGGATGAGCACCCCACCATACACCTGAAAGGCATTTCATGATGTTAAGCAGCTGTGCACATTTCATAACAACATGTTCATAATGGGCAAGTCCAGACAATTTTGAATCCAATATAACTCCTAAAAATTTAATTTTTGTTTGGAGTGGCAAAGATTGACCATTGAAGGTCACATTTATTATAGGAGTTGTGCGTTTTTTGGAAAATACGACTATAGAACTTTTGGAAACTGATAGATCTAGGCCATTTTTAACTAACCAGATATTAAGACAATTAAGTGAACTAGACATGGAATTGCAAGCCTTAACCACAGATTTATCAACGGAATAAAAAAGAAGATCATCTGCATATTGTAGCACATTTATATGGGAATTTATAGATAATTCTAAATCATACGTGTAAATATTATATAAAAGTGGGCTTAGTACCGAACCTTGGGGAAGGCCTTTAAAAACTGTACGCTTTAACTCGGTAATATTACCATCTTTCTGAACGATTAATGATATGTATCTGCATGATAGTAAATTGATGATAAAACGTATTAATAACGTAGGAACCTGTAGCTCTAATAATTTGCGTTGTAGAATAGAAATGTTCACATTATCATAGGCGGCAGAGATGTCCAAAAAGGCAGCAACAATATCTTCATCACGCGAAAAAGCTATGCGAATATCTGTGGTCAATATAGCTAAATTGTCTATTGTAGATTTTGACTTCCGAAAACCGTATTGACTATTGGCTATTAAATTATTGTTTTCTATAAACCATTCCAAACGATTCTTCACAAGATGTTCAGCAATTTTAGTTAAAACGGAGGACAACGCAATAGGTCTATATGAGGCAACATCATTGGTAGGTTTGTTAGGTTTTTTAATCGCTATAACTTCTTGAGACTTCCATGTTTCAGGAATATTACCTGTGACCATGACGGAGTTTATTAAATTTAAAAAATACATTAAGGCAGTATCACCAAGATGAGATAAAAATGAGTACATAATACCATCCTGACCAGGAGATGAATCTTTAACATGTGAAAGCACACCTTTCAATTCATGTAATGAAAAAGGAGAGTTTAAAGAGGAACTGTCATCTATCAAAGACGATTCCAAAGGAAAGTAGATCGATTCAGCAGCTGATGGAGGAGCTAATCTGTCTAAAAAGGCATTTGTTAAAAAAGGGGGAAGTGAAGACGATGATAAAGATTCTTTGAAAGCAGATCGAAAACGTTTAATACTTGTCCAAACTTCTGAAGGGCACGTAGAAGGAGATAAAGAAGTACAAAAAATTTTCCAGCCTGCCTGCTTTTTATCTCTGAGGAATTTACGTGTGGTACTAATAACTTCATTGAGAATATCTAAATTTTCATTGGACATGTCCTCAGCATAGACTCTCTCAGCTTCCTTTCTTCTGCTTACAGCAACCATACATTCTCTATCCCACCATGGAGGAAAAGGAATTTTATTAGACGGATTTCGTTTGACAGAAAAAATCTGATCGGCAGATTCTATTAAACATGTAGCCAAAGCTTTAGAGGAATTGGTCTCACCACCGCTAACTAATTCAGGCAAATCATTTATTTTAGATTCGACAAGGATTTTAAATGCAAGCCAATCAGCATTATTTAATTTATATTTCACACGAGGTTGTCGTTTTTGATAAGGAGAGCGTCTAATAGGTGAGGATATGATAATCGGGAAATGATCACTGCCAAAAGTAGATGATGAAGTGTACCAAGAACGAGAAGAAGCAAGATCTGGAGTACAAATTGATAAGTCAACCGCGCTAAGCTTTTCATTAGGCTTTGTACGTCTGGTTGGTGAGCCAGTATTAAGTAAACACAAATTATGTAAATCTAATATTTCAACTAAACGTACACCATTGGAGTCAGTAGTGCCACAACCAAACATTTGGTGATGAGAGTTAAAGTCACCCAATAGAAGGAATGGACGACTAAGTGAAGAAAGTAAATTATTAACGCTATTGAGAATAACAAAAGAGGAACGAGCTAGGTAAATGGAAACTATAGAAATATTATCAATTTTTATGCCGACAATATTAATGGCATCATTAGAGATTAATGAAGAAAACGCTATTTCAGAAAAATTAATTGAGTTCCTGACAAGTAACGCTACGCCACCATGGCCATCAAATCTATCATCACGCAAGCAGGTATATCCTGGGATCCTTAATAGGTACCCTGGCTTCAACCACGTTTCAGATAACGCAACAACAACGGGAGAATGTTTATTTATCAAATATATCAAATCATGTTTCTTTGGAACAACACTCCTGCAATTCCATTGAATTATCTTGGAATCCATTATTTTTAATAACATTAACTGATTTAATTTTTTCATTAATAGAGGCAACGTGGGACGGTTTCAATAAGTTTGAGTTTATTAAACTAGTTAATAATGCTAGTATCATTTCTAATACATCAGATTTTTCTTCTTCTTTATTTTTGTGTCCAACCAGAGCACTGCCATTTTTAGGCTCTGGAACTTGGAAATCTTTTAAAACATTATAATGAGCAACACGATCATAACCATGTTGTGGTTTACGAGGAGAGCGAGGTTTTAAGAATATTGTCTTTTTATTTGAGGCATTAGTAGAATTATCACGAGATACAGACTTCGCTGCGGAAGAATATACGGGTTTTGGTACTTCCGGAATTGTTGAACTTAATGCATCTGCGTATGAAGGCTTAATAGAAGAAAAATATTTACTGGCTTCGGCATAAGACATGCAGCACTGAGCCATTTTAACTTTGATTTCTGTCTGTCTCACAAATTCTGGACATGACTTATCTATCGCTGAATGGGACCCTTCGACTTCACACATTACACAGTACAGAGGATCTTTATCTGACCTGTCACATGATACACCTGCATGTTGACCTCCACAGTTATAACATATTGGAGTCTTAGAACGACATTGAACTTTGGTATGACCATAACGGCAGCATTTATAGCATTGTATGGTAGGATAAATATATATTTCTACTGGAAGAGCATTATAACACATGAAAATCCTTTTTGGTAAAACTTGCCCATCAAATGTTAATACAACTGATTCAGAGGGTTTCCAAGAAACCGAGTCATTAATTTTTACCTTGCGATTCAAACGTCTTATTTTAAGTATTTTGCCGCAGCCTATAGGTACGGATACATTTTGTTGAACTTCCTCTACACTCCAATCTACAGGGACCCCGCGAACTAGACCCATTCTTGTTACGCTGAAAGTGGGAATGAAGGCTTTTAACTTTTTCGTTTCCAAAAGATTGCAGTTAAGAAAATTATTGGCGTCTTTATAATCGGAAAAGCCAACTACGCACCTGTTTCTTCCTATACGCTTTACACTTCCGGGAATAATATTATTAAATTTGTTCTGCTTTAAAAAATTGCCAAATGTTATTGGATGGAGAATAGTCCCATCGTCAGGTGAACTTTGAATACGTTGAACATGTATAAAATAAGGGGAAACATCGGTAGAAACATATTCAGCACGGCCAATCGAACGGGGGTCCGTATTGGTTACTGAAGTTGTGGTGTTGTTTAAATTTCCCGCGTTAGAGTCTTGAGAGATATTTGAATTTTCCGTGTAAGATGTTGATGGTTGAGAGGATGTGCTATGTGAATTATTATTATTTTGCAAGTGTGGAGATGACGTGGATTGAGATATAGGTTTTGAAGTAACCTTTTTAATTAAAATTGACTCATCTTCTACATTGCATAAGCTTTCGCACTGACAGTAATCACCGCTAGAACCACTACCTTTCTTTTTCTTAATTTTCGTACATTGGCGACAAAGGCGCAAATAACGTGTTCGTTTACGACTTCCTTCACCTGTTTGAGATGATACCGAACAATCGGTATCCATTTTGTCAAATTCATCTTGTGAACCAACAGATACATTTGATCCCACAGGGAGATTCAAGCCAACAAGGCCATCATCCCCCCGACCTAGATCGGGGGGCTTGTTCATACAATATTTACAGAAATTACAAAAACTTACCGACTACACGATGACACTATACACAAATATGATATAAAGATTACATATAATACAAAAATTAAAACTACCAGCTTATCCTCTGCGTTTTAACTAGTAAAATTAAATTAAATATTCAACACCGTGAAAAATACGTCTACCATGAACGAAGTTTCCCGCGCTTTTCTTATAGAGACTTGTAAAAGAAAAACAATTCACTTGGCGTCATTTTTTTGTTTATGGTATGAAAGTGTTACTAGTAGCAAAAAATTAATTGAGAAAAATATTATTGGAAATTAAAGCTTTTCTAAAACTTATAAATTAAACGTTTTAATTTTTCAATAGATAGATTACGATGGTTGAAAATACTTACGGGACTAGGGCTCGTAATGTTTGATAACGGCAGTATAAAGTAATTAATAATATAATATTGTCTGTTTATTTTATTGAAGAAAGTGTATACAATAGTGTCGCCGTCTTTAATCGTTGGGCATGCACAGATAACTAATATATTCATCTCCTAACTCCAGTTGCTTACAGTTTACAAATGTCAATGTCAACTTAGAATAGCGGCAAAGTAAATTAAAATATTAACTTATTTCGAACTTTAGTAAATCAAAACAATGTCTAAACGTTTTTTTCCCCAGAATTATGGTGAAAGAAAAAAGGCTAAACTAGATGTAACTGTGTCTGACCATAATTTTCCACTCAGTCAAAATTCGACTTCAAATAAGGGTAAATTTTTACGATGTTTACAAGCTACTACTATAACTATTTACATTTATTTTACTAGTTTTAAAATTCTTGTTTTATACTTGTAATAAGCAAATTTTTTAATAAATCTTAATATATAATTTCAGCGACAATCCAGTCCGACGCCTGGGGTGACGATAATGATGATGATCTCCTTCTCTTGGCAAGCCAAGCATGTGAGGACGCCTACAATGAGCAGAATGATAGTACCTTACCTGATTATACTTTATGTATGCAGCCTGGTTCATCTAGCACACAGTTTGAGTACTCCGAACCAAGTACTTCTAAAGCTCTATTCGCCTTTAAAAAGCCAACATCAAGCCCATACAGTACAATATCAACAAATTTAAGGAATAAATGTGAGCGCATATCCTCCCCATTGCCAGGACTGACGACTAAAGTTAACAAAGAGCATGTTAATGTTAGTGATGACTTTATTATAAATGATAAGATATTTAAAGGCCAGGACTCGGGCCAATTTTATAAACAACTTTTGCAATTGCAAGAAGAAAATGCTAAGTTAAAATCTGAAAATGGAAAGTTATTAGAAAAATGTGTAACTAAAGAAGGTACATATTTTTATTAATATTTTCTAGAAAATAATATTTTATTTATTTTACTAAACATTATTTTAATGAACAAGTAGGTATAATTTCTTACATTTGATAATAAACTTGTATTCTTGGATTCAAACCTTTAGAATCTGCAAGAATCAATAATAACTTCTTTATACATTTGCTTGTATTGCATTTACTTACTGTTTAAAATACACTTCAGTAATACATTTAAAAACTTTACTCTTATACATGATCACTTATATGTGTATTAAAAATATATAAATAATAGAAAATACCATCTTATTTTTTATTATACATATGAACAATGCTGGTCTAGTGATATGGGTATGTACCACCCATAAAGTATTATTATATTTGACGGCTAAGAAATTATATTACAGGCGAGGCATCAATACTTCGAACACAGCTAAAAACATGTCAAATATCTGTGGATAATGCTCGTCTTGAGAAGATTAAGACTCAAGAAAAAGCACAAATGGAATGGACGGATAAGCTAGGAAATGCCAACAAGCAGATAAATGATTTAAGAACACAGCTTGATTTTAAGGTATATTATTTGGTATTTTGTTTATCTCACCTTTGGTCCTTCAAGCTAATTCTTTTTACACTAGCATGCAAACTGATTATATCAATAATATTTTTCAGAATTTGGAAATAATTAGTATAAAAGAGAAGTGTAAGATGTTAGAATCGTCTAAAATTAAGCTGACACAAGTTACCGTTGGACCAAATGATACATCATTTAGGTAATTATTGTAAATGTTAAATTATTTTATTGCATAGATAACTGTGTACTTACACTGAAGTAATCATCTGTCTCTTTCTATCAAACTGAACATTGACATAGACAAAAATACAATATGTTGTAGTATGTTTTAATTGGAACAGTAATTATATTTATTGCTCCAGTTAAAACAATTTGTAAGACTCCAAACTTGGTGATTCAAGAGTGGTGGAGAGTTTCGTGCCTGCTCTATAACCTTGACTTGAGAACTGGTAGTAAATTTAGAATCAATTTAACATCTTTTCTGTTGACATTCATAAGTACTTGTACTATGAATAAAGTTTAAAATTTGATAGTTGAAAGTTTATTAATCTTAATTATGTATTATTGTATATTCCCTATTATTCTTGGGTTTTGAAATATGTTCACATTAGAAATTGTTTAGCATTAATATTATATTACATAAACCGTAGTTTCTTTTACATTCCATATTTTATTTCACAAAATAAAAAATTGCCGATCTGTTATAAGAAATTCCCCTAGTTTCGACTTCTAATCTTATTTTTGTGTATGTTTGTTTCAGTCATAAACAGAACAGTTACATAGAAAGAGAAGCACCACAAGTGAAAAGGACAAAGAGTACGAGCAGTGCGCAGACTGACCAATCACAATTTTTGAGGTTAAATAAAATGACAAGAATTGGTAAGTTGTCATTTCTTTTCGACTTCATTTCTTTCTTTTTATGAATATTCAGTAAGTCTAAGTATCGGCAACTATCTATCTTTCAAACCCCTAAGTGATAAGGGGTGTCTACGCCAAAAAAAATATTTTTGTTTTTATTTTTTTATGATACAGCATACAAAAATACATACAACCCCTAATTTTCACCCTCTACGATTAACCCCTATTTTATTGAACTATAGGAATGTTTCCTAGAAATAGGGAATGGCAATCAAGCGTTCAAGTATTACATAACGAATTTTGGAGGGGGGGGGTCCTTTTGTAAAACGTTACGATGTGGGGTGGGGATTGAATTATGCGTTACTGTTAATATTATTTTAGATTTTCCAGTACTTTACACCACATAATGGTAACTTTTGGGTATAAATAGTCACGAGGTGGTCACGAAACGTTTTATACGTACTATACTTGGGTACAGAAAAACGTTACGGCGCGTTACATGAGGGGGGTCAATAATCTCCAAAAATTGCGTGACGTAATACTTGAACGCTCCCAAAACGACGTTTGCCGGGTCAGCTAGTTTTATTATAAAGAAAAGACAATGTCACAAAAGACACAAACCATGACCTAGCGCCCTCTACCTACAGGACCATAGAGGCAAACTGAATTAATAAAATAATAGTTAAAAAAAACTAAAAAACACGCTTTTAAAGCACATCAAACTAAAAAGTGAAAGATAATTCCTAATTTAGGCTGAAAATGGTAATGAACAAAAAATACTGGTATTATTGTGAAAAAGCGTGGGGCGCTCTGTGCCATATTTTTCGTCTATCGAGCAACCACTTTTTAGTTTGATGTGCTTTAAAAGCGTGTGTTCTAGTTTTTTTTAGTTTATTTTTGTCATTTTTTTTTCGGATTATTGCATTGTCATCGATCTTTGACAGGTGCGCAAAATTTGAATTAAATCTGTCCGTTAAAAGTGAGTCAAAATCGAGCCCGAAGTAGTCGGTTACATACATACATACATACATACATACAGGTGAAGCTAATATAAAGCGTGTAAAAAATGTATTATATTAAGATTGATTTCTAAATTTATCATATGGGCCATGGAACACTGTTTTTATAAATAAACTGTGTTTCTAGATTTCGTGTTAAATTTTTAAACAGCAAATTCTAATTAAATATTTTCTCCGCTTCGGGCAAATTCCTCTCACTCATGGTGAGCGAGTGCGTTGACGTCCTTTTAGGTGGAACGCTGATCTCTTGAAATATTCTAAGTGGAAATTGTTTACTTTTTTTTCTGTGTTTATTTTTCAAGGGGGTTTAAATGATTTTTATTTTCAGAAGTATCAAATCTAAAACAATTTCTTCCTTTAATAATGGAATCTACTAGCGACCAACATTCCATACTGGAATATAATGAAAAATTAAGAAAAGTGGACGCATCAGTTAACAAGTGTCGGGTTTTTAGTACTTTTCATCGACTACCCTCCACGCCGAATGCGGGTAGGCGGAAAAAAAGATGTAGTATAACAAATGTGTATGAAGATCTCACTTGTATAGCTAGTGGGAACGGGATAGATAGATATAAAAATGTGAGTATTTTTTATCTATTTATGAAGTGTAACTTCTTTAGGCGCATTAGGGTACAATTTTTACGGAACGTCACGAAGATGTGCAGCGTTTTTGTCGAAGAAAAGGGACTTTTGAGATTTGAACACCGATGGTGTTTTTAATACATATCATTATTATTAAGTAACGAAATTACCATTTTTGAAGTTATACTTCTTTAGGCGCGTTATGAAAACTTGATGAGAATGAAATTTTGCGATGCGCGCGCGCCGTGACACAAAATTAACAGAATGAAGTTGCCCACGGAAGATGCTACGGCATTGGACATAATTTAAAAACAACCTTCGAATAATAATAGAATTTGTTACACTTAATGTAAGAGAGTAATAAATAAATATTTATTTATTAAATTTTTCAAATGTTAACTGAACTTTATTGACTATAATGACTCCTTTTCCAGTCTTTGATTATTGAATTGTAATTAATTATTTGCATGCAATCAAAAACTATTTTTAATAATGCCAAAGAAGTATAACTTCTTACGCACGTACATAAGTACACGCACCCTCTTTTTTATATTTTTATAAGGGCATAGAACCAAGACCTTTTTATAACCCAGTTGGCTATTTTAGAAAATGTGGACATAACTTAGCAATTATGACAACATAGAATTTGTTATATTATTTGGTAATTGTTACCATATCAATGGTGGTATTTCTATATACATAATAAAAACTAATTTAAGTTCTGGTTTTTAATTAGCCTTAGTATCATTCATTAATATAGAAAGACTGGCAACATTCAATTATGGTATTTGGGTAGCCTAATCAGGGAGCGTTCAAGTACGTTACGTAACACAATTTTTGGAGATTATTGACCCCCCCCCCCCCCAATGAACTCGCCGTAACGTTTTTCAGTACCCAAGTACAGTACTGTACCCAAGTCTAGTAAAACGTTTCGTGACCACCAGTGACTCTTTAGTTACTATCATGTGGTGTAAGTCGAAAAATAATATTAACAATAACGCGTAATTCAATCCCCGCCCCGCATCGTAACGTTTTACAAAAGGACAAAATTCGTTACGTAATACTTGAACGCTTCCTTACTCAATAATTCATTTACAAAGAAGTTTCACTTTTGACATGTGTTGACACGCACTTTTTTAATTGTGTTTGAGTCCTCGGAATTAATATCTATGGTTGGTTTTAAGTGAAAAAAATTATTCGGCTGTGTATTAAAAAAATTAAAAAAATAAATTGGAGGCGCCGGGTATCGATCCCGGTACCTCTCACATGCTAAGCGAGCGCTCTACCATCTGAGCTACGCCCCCTGATACAGGTTTAATCAAAAGTTTATACGAAAGCAATCTTTACTTAGATATTGCGTAAAACAATACGTGATACTTGCGTCCTTTCACTCGCTCGTAGACTAAAAACGTATCAAAACCTATGTCATAATGCCTTCTACCAGCGCCAAAACAGCTTTACACGTCTGAATTTATTTATTTTGGAAATAAATATATTTCTAATAACTATATTCGCATTTAAAGAAACTATTGAACGCCTCATTAGCGGAGCGGAGGCAGTGCTCTACTCTCGACATGTCAAAAAACTCAGTCTTTCGAAACTTGAATGACTTTTTTCTCACTAATATAACACTTACAGGATAATATGAGTGCACTAAAATCGAGTTAAATAATCTATCAAGCACATATGGTATTTTTTATGAACAATTATTTTGTTTAACATAGTAAATAATAACATTAAAATCAATCATTCTTGGACGTCCGTCAGTCTGTGTTTATGGATCCATGTATGTGGCAGAGAAATTGGTCGAAAAATTTATCGTACCAGAATACTTTTTTATTATTATATAAAGTTATACCCTGGGCTGATTTCTAGTTAATATTAGCGTTCTAAGTACTGTCGTTTAATTATAATTTGTAAAAAACTAAAATACGACTGTGTATTTGTATATCTATATATACATTTACTAGCCGTTTCGCGCCCGCTTTGCTGGACGAATTAAAATAAATTTTATGTTTCATTATTTATTTTTTTTATATTTTTATTATTCTTCTTTTTAACTTCCCGCTAAGAAAATTGAAATATTTCGAAAATCGAGTTTTTAACAGATGTTGACGTTTAGAGGTTCTAGGAAGCCTCCCCAAATGTTTCCGCGGTGAAGTCCGTATGGATAAATTTTCATAAAAGTAAAGCAGCAATAATAAAATGAAGGAACGTTGGAATTTAATAAATAAATAGCCATAAACCATCTAGGAAAAACTCATGTCGATACGATCAGTGGTTTAGGCGTGATTGAGCCTCAAACGAAGACCATTTTCATTATATATATATAGATAGATTTTAGTATATTTTTTCCTCACCTTAGAGTTATGGCGCCACTATATATATTTTTTTATTTTCAGAATGGATCCACCATTTGAAATGTCACAAACATACAAATCTATGCCCTTACGTTATACCCTTAACTAAAGTAATTTCGTCTCTTTCTGTCAAATAACAAAGAGACCGAATCTCCGAATTTTCGATAATTTTAGTATTTGACTAGAAATTAATATTTCATACAATTTGTAGCTATGTCAACGTAAAATTGTAAAAAACGTTAGATTGTAATCTATCTCGCGAGATTGTAAACTGTCGAAAAATTGTGAACTCAACGTACTGCTTACAATTTAACGTATTATTATTCGGTAGTTATATGAAATTGTTGGAAAGTAAAATTAATCTGTAATTGACCAAAGAAGTTTGAATGATAACTAAGTTAGTGTAGTACAATCTACCGAATAATAATACGTTAAATTGTCAGCAGTACGCTGAGGTTCACAATCTTTCGACAGTTTATAATCTCGCGAGATAGATTACAATCTAACGTTTTTTACAATTTTACGTTAACAGCTATAACGATTTTTGTAATTAGGAAATATTTGAGACCTCAATAATAATCGCTACATTTCAGTAAATTTACCTATACCTATGAACACCTAAAGAGCAGTGTTGGCCTAGTGGCTTCAGCATGCGACTCTCATCCCTGAGGTCGTAGGTTCGATCCCCGGCTGTGAACCAATGGACTTTCTAAGTGCGCATTTAACATTCGCTCGAACGGTGAAGGAAAACATCGTGAGGAAACCGACATGTCTTAGACCCAAAAAGTCGTTCAGGCACAGAAGTCTGATCACCTACTTGCCTATAAGTTGACAAATGATCATGAAACAGATACAGAAATCTGAGGCCCAGACCTAAAAAGGTTCCAAAATAATCTCACTACCTATTAGTGAAAAAAAAAACCAATAATATTTTAATTTATCGTGATCATACAGCTACAACACAAATAAAAAAAATTCTACCACATTACTTGGCGAACATATTTAAAATGAAACAAAATTAATTGGAGGCGCCGGGTATCGATCCCGGTACCTCTCGCATGCTAAGCGAGCGCTCTACCATCTGAGCTACGCCCCCTGATACATATAGCAGTGAAATTATCTTTTGCTTTAGTAAAACTAAAACTTGTACCGCCCGCGGCAAGTAAAAGTCCACGAAGTTTTAATCGACAACCTTGCACTCACCCAAGTACCCACTCACTCGGTCGTCAATTATATAGTTTACTAGTTTCCCCCGCGAACTTCGTTTCTCCTTAGGCCCTTTCTCCACTGCTCCGGTCCGGCGTCGTATAGCGGAATGAGTCATGAGAAAAATATCGGAAGGCCGAATTGCGCATCTCCACTATATCCGATCCGACAATAATCGATACTTGTATATTTATCATGCAACGCTCTTAACTAAAACCCATATACTTTATTTTATTGATAAAACGTTTTAAATTCTGAATATTTTATTGCCCTGGCAAGTTTATTACTTTTTTAATATTGTCTATTTTAAAATATTATAATCAACTTAATAAATAGTTCACTAATACTATGGTATAAAAATATAAATAAATAGCAACATAATTTGGTTTGGTCCAGGTTATCCAGATTCTTTCAAATTAAACAAACTATAAATAAACCTGTGAAAATAATTTATAACCTCTTGGATACACTTAGACCGATAAAACACCGCGTTCCGATCTAGCAAGTTATCGGATCGTTAAAAACCGGATGCCGGAGTAGTGGAGAAACGGCCTTAATGTGATTTTACTTACGCAAGCTTCAAATACTGCCTAGATCAATCCGTTGTTGTTTCTGATCGATTGTGAGCTCACGCGGCACCCACTTTGAGCTTTCGCATATCCAAAAATTATATGGATAATTATTAAAGATATGTCCAAAATATCCTTGATGAATATTCGGATTAGTTCCTTTGTTTTCAGTTTTGTTTTTACACGCTTTATATTAGCTTCACCTGTATGTATGAATGTATGTATGTAACCGACTCCTTCGGACTCGATTTTGACCCACTTTTAACGGATAGATTTAATTCAAACTTTGCGCACCTGTCAAAGATCGATGACAATGCAATAAAATGCAAAAAATACTCAGCGCCCCACTCCCACACCCCCTCTGTGCCATATTTTTCGTCTATCGAGCAACCCACGCTTTTTCACAATAAATACCAGTATTTTTGTTCATTACCATTTTCAGCCTAAATTAGGAATTATTTTTCACTTTTTAGTTTGATGTGCTTTAAAAGCGTGTTTTTTAGTTTTTTTTAACTATATTTATTAGTTCCAATACTTGGCGATTAAAAAGAGTGGCGGAAAGTTTCTTGCCAGTTCTTACCCGCTCTACGCCCTTGACTTGCGAACTGGTAGTAAATTTACAATTAATTTAACTTCTTTCTGACAATTCATAAGTGTAATTGTTTACCAACAAGAATAAATATATTTTGAGTTTGATATATTTAGTCTCGTTAATTTATGAAATTCTTAAAGTGAAACTTCTTTAGAATCGTTGTGATTTCAAACCGGATGCAACGGAAAAAGCGACAGTAAAAAGAGACAGACACATAAATTAATTGGATTTGGCGTGGGAGAGAGTGAGATAGGAGGCATTATACAGTGTATAAACTTAAAATTAGTGTGTATTTGAACATTTTCTGAAATAAAAAAACAGATTTGATGAAAATTAAATAAGTAAGTCAAGTAAGTAGCTTAATTATAAAATTAGATTATTTATCAATTTTATTTACAAATCATTAGTTGTAGAAACTTTTTGAAGTGAAAACTTCGTACTACACTTAATTAAAAGTTTATACACTGTATAATGCTTCCTATCTCATTTTCTCCCACGTTAGATCTTGTGAATTTATTTCAAACTTTTATTATTTTAGTTTTTACCAAATTAAAGATTGATATTAAAGTTATAAATAAAAATTTAACATTAAAATAAGGTTTCACTTCTACCACGTGTGAATTGGACACATGATTTTTTTTGGGATGTCCACTTGATGTATCGTCGTCGGTGCTCATTACGCCTCGTTAAAATTAGCGACGGTTGGAGTTTCCTGGAGTCCAAATAATGTTTATCAAACCAAGCCTTGACTTCGATAGTATTTCTTTTCACCAAAAAGCAATAACAAAAGTTCTTTCACTCATCTTAATATATATAAATTACGTGTCACGTTGTTTCTCCGCTATGGACTCCTAAAGTACCGAACCAATATCAATCAAATTTGCACACCGTGTGTAGTTTGATCCAACTTAAAAGATAGGATAGCTTACATCTCAATTTATACCCGCAATATTATTTTATTGTTTATTATTTAATAGTCACAATTCTAACAGATGGCGCTGTGTTGAAAGTACCAACGTTTCACATAAGCTACAATTTAATGGCATAACCACCAATAAAGCATGGTGGTCCACATGACTGGTGTTCTCCTACCGTTTCCCTTGAATAGTTTACTACTATGTAATATAACAAAAACCTTAGCCACAACAACGCTTGGCCGGTCTGCTAGTAATACTGTATAAAGTATTTGTCTAATTTATTTACGTATCATTTGAAGAGCTAACTAAAAATGATATTAATTTAAAAATGATACTATTAGCACCGTCTATGTGTTAGCCTACGAACTTGCCCATCACAATGTACAAAAATACTTTGCTATTAATAGAAAAATTTTGGAGGCGCCGGGTATCGATCCCGGTACCTCTCGCATGCTAAGCGAGCGCTCTACCATCTGAGCTACGCCCCCTGATACATAAAGCAGTGAAATTATCCTTTGCTTTAGTACAGCTAAAACTTGTACCGCCCGCGGCAAGTAAAAGTCGACCACGGAAACAACTTCTGTTCTTGTTGTTGAGCAGTATTGGCCTAGTGGCTTCAGTGTGTGACTCTCATCCCTGAGGTCGTAGGTTCGATCCCCGGCTGTGCACCAATGGACATTCTTTCTATGTGCGCATTTAATATTCGCGAACGGTGAAGGAAAACATCGTGAAGAAACCGACATGTCTTAGACCCAAAAAAGTCGACGTCGTGTGTTAGGTACTGGAGGTTGAGGCCTTTTAAATTGAAAAATGATCATGAAACAGATTCAGAAATCTGAGGCCTAGACCTAAAGAGGTTGTAGTGCCACTGATTTATTTTTTGTGTGAATAGGTGTAAGTAGTTTAAGATATTGTTTTATAAATCAGATGTGAATATTGCTCTGTCTTCCTTCGCTTCCTCGCTTAGTGATGAATACTTCAAGCTCTTAATTATCGTGGTGAGCCCGATAGCATTGAGATATTCCCACCACTTTGATCCTTTGATCCTAATCGTAGGGCTCCGTCTGTTACCTTAGGTCTCTGGTGAAGACATCTCGTACTTATGAACACTATTTATGTGTTAGGGTACATCTGATACGGATTCGTAGCGTTAGGTTCTTACATCCCAACCTCTCATATATTTAGTTATATAGTGAAGATTGCTAATACATACAGTATATATACTTTACAGATACTCCTGACATTAAGTACATTTTTTTATATATAATAGGGGGGCAAACGAGCTTGCGGGACGTCCAAAAAGGGCAGCAGCTATAGACACCCATTTTTAGTAGGTGCGTTGCCGGGCTTTATATAAATTTAATCACACATTTCACAGTTCACTTTAACGTGCAAGTGTTTTACTAGTTTGTCAAAGGCCTCACTCTTATATCGGACAGTTATGTAAGATTCAGAATCGAGACATTCAAGAATTGTACATCATAAATTGAAAGTAAAAGTGAATTCGAAAAGTTATGGGGTAGTTATAAATTCAAAATTTACTTGTATGGGGGGCGTAGCTCAGATGGTAGAGCGCTCGCTTAGCATGCGAGAGGTACCGGGATCGATACCCGGCGCCTCCAATTAATTTTGCTTCATTTTAATTATGTTCGGCGTTCAGCTATTACGGCTATTACGTGGAAATAAAACCTTTCTTACAAGCGAAATAATGTGGAATGTTTTTTTTTATATATGTTAATTAAGCGGTATGAACGGGATAAACTCATATGAATGGGGTTGTATGTTTTCACTAATAGGCAGTGAGGTTTTGGTGTTCATAAGTATACGTAAATTGACTAAAATTGTTGAGGTCTGAAATACATTAATTACAAAAATCGATTGAAAAGGTAGAAAATAGAAATTCTATGAAAAGTTAATTTCTAGTTAAATCTAAAATTATCGTAAATTTGAAGTTAAGAAATAACTTTAGTTAAATGAGTAGAATTTCGACAACAAAAATAGCTATGTCATATTAGCATTAACATGCGTATTGTTCCCACGAGAATGTAAGTGCGTGCTCCTATTTCACCATGCCTCCTGCTGATAGAGGACAAATCTTTGTTTTTAATTTATTTTATAATTATTTATTACTTAAGATGTCATGTGGAACATGGTGTAATAGTTGCAGCTCCTTACAAACGTTGTGTAAAACAAAAAACTTGGCGATTAATAAGAGTGGTGGAGAGTTCAGCCAGTTCTTCTCTTCCGTTCTACGCCCTTGATTTGAGAACTGGCAGTAAATGTAAAATTAGATGCATTTAATGTATATGTATTTCGTTTTGACGTTCATAAGTGTACACTGTACCTATATGAATATGTAAATGATTTTTGACTTTCAAAATTCAATACCATTTAATAATGTATTTATTAATATCAATTTATAAACTGTGTTGATTCGTAAGTTCTCATGTCATGTTCGTTTATATATTTTGTCTTAACTGATTGTCTCAGTATCTCCGTTTAACATATGTTTGAGAACATACAAAAAATAAATCTATAACGAAAAAACTTCCTCATTCACTGCCTTTAGAAATCTAATTACATTATAAAGTACATTGACTTTTGGAAAGGTGATAAAATAATTTGATCGCTTCTTCATCATCTTCGTCTTCATGACTGAAGGTGCACAACCTTGACAACCCCTAAGCGATACGTCGACTTGCTGCCTCCACACCAGTCTATCATCAGCTTGTCTCGCATTGGGGATGTTGAGACCCATAATTGTCTTAACTTGGTCAGACCAACGGGTTGGCGATCGACCCCGACTTCTGCCCTCACTCCTCCCTACCCTCATCAGCTTGTGGGGATTATTCGGTTCTCTTCTGGCGATATGAACAGTGGCGTAACTATACCATCTGGGGCCCGTGGCAAATGTTCTTTCGTGGCAATTCTTTTGATGGGTATCAGTAAAAATCGTCCCTACTCAGTTTAATTTTAATAAACTTCGAGATTTTCAGCGTACTCAATTACACGTGTTATATGCCCCATTAATGGCCATAGGACTCCTCTCTTAGGCGAGTGGAATGGTCTATAGTCCCCACGCTAGCCCAACGCGTATTGGAGACTCCACATTCATCCATAGAACATAATATGTATTGGGCAAGGGCCCTCTTGGGTCGGGGCCCGTGGCATTTTGCCAGCCCTGCCACACTATTGTTACGCCACTGAATATGACCAAAGCTAAGTACCCGTTTGTAAATTTAGTTGGTTGAGAATGAACTTATTGCTTCTGTTTACAGTCCATTGTATTCGCATTATTTCCATATACAGCCTATGTCAAGGGAAAGGACAGAAGTGTCACGTAAGAACAAAGATTACTATATTTGTAACATTACAAATGGTGAACCCATTTCATTTCATTCGCCTTTTTAAGTCCAGTATAAATAGTTATAAGTCATTATTGATTGACATAGGCTTTGATACGTTTTTCGCCTACGAGCGAGTGAAAGGACGCAAGTATCACGTATTGTTTTACGCAATATCTAGAGTAAAGATTGCTTCCGTATTCACTTTTGATTAAGCCTGTATCGGGGGGCGTAGCTCAGATGGTAGAGCGCTCGCTTAGCATGCGAGAGGTACCGGGATCGATACCCGGCGCCTCCAAAATTTTTATAAGACTGATTTTATAAAACTTTTTTTGCGTTTATATCAAAACCTTTTTCGGTATTATTGACCCAAATTGCCAATATTTGTCGTAAAAACTTTCTGTTGTCCAATGACTTAACTTAATTCGTGTAAAATCTTTAGGAATTCAAATTCATTTAAAAATCTAAAATTCCTACATAATTATGTATTAACATTGTACATTTGCGTATACCCATGCAACTTCTTCAATACAAAGAGTCCCCTTGTGGGTTGTGCTGCGATATCGCGGGCTACTCGATTGTGAGGAAGTTGCATGGATCTGGTAGCGCTAAGTACTCATGTCATTTTCACACGTGTTTATCTCTTCCATAACATATTTAAGATTGTTCTCATTTTAACTCTCCTTACAAACGTTGTGTAAAAATAAGGGTGCGTGTACTTATGTACGCGCGTAAGAAGTTATACTTCTTTGGCATTATTAAAAATAGTTTTTGATTGCATGCAAATAATTAATTACAATTAATTAATCAAAGACTGGAAAAGGAGTCATAGTCAATCAAGTTCAGTTTACATTTGAAAAATTAAATATTTATTATTACATTAAGTGTAACATAAATTCTATTATTATTCGAATGTTGTTATTAAATTATGTCCAATGCCGTAGCATCTTCCGTGGGCAACTTCATTCTGTTAATTTTGTGTCACGGGCATCGTATAACTTCAAAAAAACGTGGCGATTAAAAAGAGTGGTTTATTGCCAGTTCTTCTCTTCCGTTCTACGCCCTTGATTTGAGAACTGGCACTAAATGTAAAGTTAGAAGCATTTCATATACTTTTCTTTTTTTGACGACCATTGTGTTACCTATATGATTAAATGATTTTTGAATTGAATTTGAATGTGTGAAGTTTGAGAGCATGAAAAAAAAAATTTTTTTTAGTTCCTGAAAATATTAAAGGACGTGCTAAATGAAGTGTATAGCGATGTGAGCACAATAGCTCAGCGGTTAACGACGGCCTTTCAAAGAGAGATGGACGAAAAGTACATTGAATCAACGAATAAATTTGTTCCTGCTGAATTTGAGGATCTTATTAGTGGCAGGTAATATTTTTATTGGGAGGCAAACGGGCAGGACGCTCATCTGATGTTAAATACGACCCCAGATGGGCACCTAATGCCCGAAAGCTCGCGAGTGTGTTGCCTTTTAAAAATCAGTTAATTTCCTTATTTTTTATATATGTAGTAGGTGCAGACGAGCCTACGCTCCTTACAAACGTTGTGTAAAAAGAATATGGCGATCAAAAAGAGTGGCGGAGAGTTTATTGCCAGTTATTCTTTTCCGTTCTACGCCCTTGATTTGAGAACTGGCACTAAATGTAAAGTTAGAAGCATTTCATATACATTTCTTTCCTTGCCTATTAGATTGACAAATGATTATGAAACAGATACAGAAATCTGAGGCCCAGGCCTAAAAAGGTTGTTACGTCACTGGGTTTAAAAAACACCAGCCTTTCGTTCTTGCATCTTTGATTTGACTCCAGATCATTCCTATGCAATGCGTCGTTTCCAGGTCTGTTTTGGCAAGTTTCCTTGGGGATTCCAGTCGAGAGATCGCTTGTGGTCCTTCAAAAATATTTAGATATTTGGAATTTCAGGGTCCTATATAAGGAGGAACAAGGCATTTTAGCGAGACGGCTGCTTGCAATACTGTCGATATTACATTTATCGAAGGATAATGAATTAAATGAATTTATGGATATATTTGGTAAAATATGCGCTCTTCTGGATACAACGGTAAGTGCTATATTAAAAACTTCTAAGGCCGTTCAAGTAGTAATACTTTAAGTAAGCAGTAAGTAAGCAGATTTACTGCAATTTATCCCCCCCCCCCACACCTTCTTCTTGTCAGCAAAAGTAAGCAAAGCTCTCAAAAATGATAGAACATAAACGTATTATTTTTTAGTAGGAATCCTCGAAAATGCATTTCGTTTCCGAGCATAGACAATGTGTGTGTAATATGTGTAAAAAAGTTAACAATTACCGTTTACGTAATCACCAAATAAGAAAATCAAAGATTCTTAAAAAAAAATCACGAATTCTCTCGTAAAACATTTTCAAGTTTCTGTTTTTCATTACTTCTGACAGTGACCAGTATCTTTTCCAAGTATTTGTAACTCTAATGAAAAATATGTGATAGTTCTATTCTTTCAGTATTCTTCTATTTTATGAGTTAAAGGTACTTTTGATTTCATATTCTCTGAATCAAATTGCTGTTTATGCAATTTCAGACGATCAATAAGTTTATAACTTAACATATAACTCCACAGATTAGTGAAAAGTTTTCATATACCAAAAACAATAGAAATGTTTCTGGGCTTTGACCGCCTTACCATAGTTTAGATTTTCGTTCTATAGTCCTTTTCATGAAAGAAATCCCCCAGACGCGGCGCTGCAATCGCATAACGTAATGTTGCCATTTATGAGTAAAAAAATTTACCTATTTTATTTACATTTAGCAGATGTAATTTATCAAATATTATTTTCTTGCATACTTCGATGAAACAATATTTCTGTTATGTAAAAAGTATATTTTTATTTACTTATATTAGCGGTGTTCTACCTACTTACAGGGAAAATATGAGAAAATAGGGTAAAGAAAAGCAATACAATTTTTTATTCAGAGTTTTAGTGCATAATTGTTGGGTTACAATTTTTTTCGAAGTTCACGCCGCTTCGTTTGTAATTCTTGTTACAGTTTTCTCTGACACATCTGCAATTAAATTATGAACAATTAAAAATAATAGTAACTTTAAGTTTATAATGCTTATGTAATTTGTAACAAGTATATGTTTTAATTTCAGTTACCTAGTTTCATCACGTTATGTATTTATTCAATTTTGTCGCAAAAACGAATTTATATCATAAAAGTCCCATCAATACAGCAAAAAATTATTAAGTGGCAACTCTGAAAAGTACCTGTTATGCCGCCAACTCTCTTCCGAACATTGTTTGGTGGTATTAAAACACCTTGATTCTTAAGTTCCGCTTCACAGAACTCTTTCACCTTTAATATCATTTCTCGAGCCGAACTTTTTACAACTTTTGGCATTGTAATCAATCTTTAAAATGCACTAAGCTAGTTAAAATTTCACAAAAATCTACCACAACAAACGAAATTGATAACATCGACGAATGACAACATTGCCGACCTGTCAAATTTAGTTCCAAAAATCACCGCGGGACTTCTTTCATGAAAAGCACTATACATTTTCACCTCCCAGGGCCGGAATTAGGGGAGTATCGACTTCTGAAAAAAAAAATGTAATGTGACTAGTAAACAACTTTTTTTAATATATTAAAGTGAAACTTTTATTACATCGTCTCAAACTTTTTCGTCTGTGTGTCGCATGTCGCGTGACGGTCGGCCGCGGAGTAGGGATAAAGTGAAAGGCGCTCGTCATAGCAGCCAAGGCCAATAAATAATAAGTTCAATATAACATTAGTTGGAGACTTAGTCTACTTTTATTATTTCCCATTATCATTCCAAGTATAAAATTAAGATTGATAAAGCAATTTCTATACCCTTAATGGAATATTATTCCATTTTTTTTTGTAAATAAATAAATTATTATTGATTGAATAACTGGACTAAAAAAAATTGTTTATTTTATTTGGAAAATAATTCGGGCCTCCACTGTTTTGTTGCTGTCACCTCCAGACGACGAACATATTTTTATTTAACAATAAACACTTAATTGGTGTTTGTTTAGATGTTCGTCTGAACATGTCGACCTACAACGATGACTATCTAATACTAGTAGACTCGGCCAAGCGTTGCTGTGGCTAAGATTTTTGTTATATTACATAGTAGTAAACTATTCAAGAGAAAAGGCTGGAGAACACCAATCCACCATGCTTATTTGGTGGTTATGCCATTAAATTGTAGCTTATGTGAAACGTTGGTAATTATTTTGATAAGGATCAATACCTAGGTACGAATAAGGAGCCTTTTCTAGCGGTGGTATTTTAATAATAAAAAAATAATAATAAAAAGGCGCTTATTGTGACGTAACTATAAAAGATAGAGACATGCTGTCATTTTTTTATAGATAGTGATGTGTTCTGAAAAGTTGTAATACATCATTTTGTTCTATCATTAATAGTTTACGCAGCGCACACGATTGAAGGACGTTTTTTGTTTATTTTTTATACCTTGGGTTAGATTATTCAAGTTTTAGTAAGCATCCCTAATTTTTTTGAGAATGAAACATAGCCTATGTCACTCGGGAATAGTGTAGCTTGCCAACGGTGAAAGAATTTTTGAAATCGGTTCAGTAGTTTCGGAGCTTATTCATTTCAAACAAACAAAAAATCAAATCTTTCCTCTTTATAATATTAAGTATATATACAAAAAGGTTCAAATATCTACGAAAGGAAAAAATCAATAAAAAATATTCAAGACATTTAACAAAGTAATACCTAATTCGGGGGTTGTGTGATGGTGTGCGTATTTGGGGTGTGCTATAATCAACGTTAATTATATATTTTCTTTTCAGTCTTCGGGATTACTATACAGCGGGTTCTTAATATCCCTTATACATTTGCTAATAACTCTTGTACCTTTATACATATCTCAAATTAGAGTTATTATACGTAACATTATAATATCTAGACCACGACCGATGGTATCCTGTTCGGCTCTACCGCTATTGGTAAAACTTTGTAGGGAAGAAACAAATTCGAAGGAAAAGGGAAAAAGTTTATTATGTGACGGTAGTTCGGGAAATTTGAGGGTAGATTTCGATCAAGGTGTACTTTTGTATAGGAAAGGTGAGTACTATGTTTTTGTATGAATATAATAAATTTTAAACAGTAGTCATTAAAATAAATTGTGAATTATATTTTAAATTAATACAAAATCTAATTGAGAATTGCCTATGATTCATGTTAAAAGTAAAGTACCAGAGATATTTTTTTACTAGAACCGTAATTTTTATAGTCTATGATATACCTATTCAAATTAATATTTGAATATGTCGAATATTATGTGGAGCAGTGCGACTCTCATCCCTGAGGTGGTAGGTTCGATCCGTAGTTCTGGTATCCTGGGCTTTAAAAAACCCTAACTGAAATATTCTATAGCCTATGGTCATCAGAGATATCGTAGGGTTCTAATAGTGAAAGAGTTGAAAATCTTTTTAGATTCGTGCCTTCTCCAAGTTCTACTTAAGCAAGTTGAGACGGCACTCAAATGTATGGAGACGGATCGCTTGGTGGTTCAAGCTTTGGCAGTCGCACGAAACTTGCTACTGTTACATTCGAGTTTGACAATTACAGATAATACTAGGTAAGGACTGTTTCCTGTTTCTTTAGAAAAAATATTGATTAAATAATAAATGTCAGACGTCAAATGTCATGTTTCCTGGCCTTTCAGATTAAAAACAAATTTGTGTACCAAAAATAATTTGCTGATAATACTAGTAAAAAAAACTCAAAATTCCTTTGTTTAAAAAAAATATTCAAGAAACTATAAATGTCAGAAAACGAAATGTTCCTCGCCCTTTCAGGTGATATTATAATGTTTTTTTTTATTTGACATTTACTGGCTTCGCAGATTAAAAACGATTTGTGTACCAAAAATAATTTTCTGTAAGGAAAAGCTCCAAATTACATTATTTAACAAAAAAAAAACACGAAATTTGCTGATAAAACTTGTAAGAAAATGCTCCAAATTACCTACTTTATTTTTCAAAAAATTATTCACGAAACCGTACATTTCAGAAAACGAATTATTTGTTGCCTTTTTTGTTTTTTTTTATTTACAAAATATATTTTAATTATTGATGAAGTCATATAAATGTCAGAAATCGAAAAAACAGTACCGGAGTAGGTACCTAGGATGTTTTAAAAATCCGACATACCGTCGTTGTTACTTCAAATTTTTATGAAATTCTGAAAACTTTCTGAAAAACACTCTACTCTCTCTGAAATTCTGAAAATTTCAGATGCGAGTGCAGACTCGTCCTATTGCAAGTAATCGTTTATGCTCTGTGGATATGCGCACACGCAATCAAGGATGTAGGTAAGTTGTATCATTCCTCCAAATATTTAATTCCAATATAGTAACCTCCTCTTGAAGACTATCAAAATGTTCCAGCCAGCACACTAACAGAGGGTGTTCTAGCAACGTGTCGCAGTGGTCTGGAATTGATTTACCTCTGCGTGACGAGGGACGTGGAGTTCGTTTCCCAGTTGGATTATCACGAAGGACACTTGATACAGCTATGTGAGATTATCAGACAATATGAACATAGCGAGATTTTTGGTGAGTTTGAGTTCCGAAAAAAAAGTGCGTGCGTACAAAGTACACATGTCAGAAGTGAAACTTTGGCAAACTAATTTTGAAGTCTTGTTCATATTTATACAAATCTAAAACTTTAGATTTCCGAGACAGAGGGAAAAAGGAAGATATGTTAGGAATTGAATTGTCATTAAAATATTCTTCGATAATAAAAACACGTGGCATTATTTTCCATATAATATAAAATATGTACTAATATTTCATAAATTCTCTATGCGAAATTTTAATTTAAAAAATAGGATTTCTATAAGGTATTTCGCCCTTTCCCTCTCTCAATCGGTCTCTCCCTTTTCTTCGACAAAAACGCTGCACATCTTCGTGACGTTCCGTAAACATTTTACCCTGCACCTAAAGAAGTTTCACTTTAAAAAAAAATCTGTGTTGTGCTGATTGTGTAGAAATGTGTTCTTTAGTTGGTGTATCTTTTTTATTTTTACTAAGATTGTCTGGATGAAATCGCCTGTTAGCGATTAGTCCGTTGGTAACAAAGCGTTAATAAATAGATATTCTACATTAGAATTAAAACTACCAATTGTATGAAAAGACATGACAATTGTGCTAAAGAATACATTCATGAAAAACACCTGTATTAATTCTCTAGAAATAGAATAATTATTCTTAATGCAATGCTTTAAATTCTATTCTATAGATTCTACTAAGACAAATAAATTTTAAATACCTATTCTACTATTAAAAAATCTTTAACCATATCAAAAGCGGTTTAACTATTCCAGGGTCTATGCTATCAGAGATATCTACAACATTCCAAGCATCACCCGAAGATGAGACCCCAGCGTTCACCAAACAGCCCTGGATTAATAGTTTCCAGACTTTTTCCATCACAGATTAGTCTAGGAGTCATTCAAAAAGCCTGTTCTGGTTTTGCAAATTGGGAATTTAAAAAAAATATCATCGCTGTAGAATGATAACCTCGTATGTCCAGAGAAAAAACAATACGGAAAACGAAAAAAAAATTTCATTTCGTCAATATTCGTCATATTAATATTTATATCTGTTTTTGTCCATAGTTAGGCACCGCATAGGCATAAGAGTATAAGAATAAAAAAAGGGTAGGGTAGGGTAGGTACTACTTATGTACGCGCGTAAGAAGTTATACTTCTTTGGCATTATTAAAAATAGTTTTTGATTGCATGCAAATAATTAATTACAATTATATTTAATTGTCAAGGACTGGAAAAGGAGTCATTATAGTCAATAAAGTTCGATCAATAAAGTTATTAATATTGTATTTATTATTATTTTCTAATATTAATTAGTATTGATTTGAATATTCAATTTAAATATATTCTGATAATTCAGACGCACATATAAAATTCGCACTTGTATAATGAAAACACGTGTTTTAAATGTAGAAACTCAAAGCATGTGGATAAATATTATAAATATAAATACACAGTGAACAGAGGCGGCGTGCCAACATGCGCCACTAACTTCATTCTGTTAATTTTGTGTCACGGTGCGCGCGCATCGTAAAATTTCACTCTCATCAATTTTTCATAACGCGCCTAAAGAAGTATAACTTCAAAAATAAATAGTTTTTTTAGATACGAGGTTATCATTCTATAGTGACAACATGTCACTTGGGGAGAGAGCACTCTAATGGAAGAATATGAAATTGGTCTATACTCTGTTTTTAATTCCGTAGAATTCTGACAGCTATCATTTTTGACATGTCAGAGATTAACAACCTTTTTGGCCGGGCACATTTTTCAATTTCAAGTGCGGTGCTCCACATTAAAAGTGGTTTAACGGCGACTGATAATTACGTCCCTTTTCATCAGATACAGTAAAGAACGCACAAGTAAAGATTACATTTTTTTTAAAGGTTTACTAAACCTGGTATTAGTAGGCAGTGTTGCCAGCTAAAGAATAAAATAAAGTAATTAAAGTTAATTCGATATATTGTTTGTGATATTGAAATATTTTTGTATTAGGTCACTTGAGTAAGTAAATATTAAGATTTACCTTTTTTGTAGGTAAAACATAAAAAATACGTAGCATTTAATTGCCCTAAAATGGGTCAAATTTGTCCCTTTTCGGTGGAGAACTTTTTGGTAGCAACATTTATGAAATGTCAGAATTCTACGGAATTTAAAATCAGAGTTTAGTATCTTATTCGTTACAAACATACAAAAATACTTCTAGTTAGTATACAAACCACCGATTGTAACATAGATTAATAAAAGCCTATTTAATAATAAGCATACATTTGTTGTAAATATTAATAAATGTAATTTATTTTACAAATGTTTTTTATTAGGTATGAAAAATATCAAAGAGCAGTGTTGGCCTAGTGGCTTCAGTGTGCGACTCCCATCCCTGAGATCGTAGGTTCGATCCCCGGCTGTGCACCAATGGACTTGCTTTCTATGTGCGCATTTTCTCGAACGGTGAAGGAAAACATCGTGAGGAAACCGACATGTCTTAGACCCAAAAGTCGACGGAGTGTGTCAGGCACTGCTGATCACCTACTTGCCTATTAGATTTAAAAATGATCATGAAACGAAGATTCAGAAATCTGAGGCCAAGACCTAAAGAGGTTGTAGTGCCACTGATTTATTATGAAAAATATCAAAAACTGTTTTGGTAGCAATTTTATAAGTACAGTGGTACATTGGTTTAACCTATAATGATCGTCGATTGAAATTTTAATATGTATATCAATTATATGATAAAAATGTATATCTATATCCATTTATATACACTGTTAAGAAAAGCATATCACGATACAGTAATCCCTTGTATAACACGATAGATTGGTTTTGCGTTATAGGAAACGTGTTGTAGGAGTATCCTCGCATAACGCTCTTGTAAGTCGCTGCGGCCGTGTGCAATGTCCGCGTTATATGGTTATTTTCCGACTACAGTCCCTTGAATAACAAGTGTTATACAAGGGCGGAATCGCGTAATATGTAAATGCGTTATAGAATACCGTGTTATAAGCGTGTTTACTGTACGTAAAATCAAAGAAATAGTCGTTACGGAATACGTAGCAAGAAAAAATAGTGCGTGGAGGGACCGCGCAGAAGTGAAACTTCGTAATGTGGAAATGAATATAGAAATTGAGGTTTAGTAAAATCATATTGTTTCTTCAAGACAAAGTTTATTACCATTGCTTACAATTCACAATTAATCGCATCTTTGTAAATGAAATATGGAATATTATAACTTAAATAGAACAAGTACGTATTTCAGCTAATTTCACGACGCTCACAATGTTTACTTCGCGGCAAACCAAGAATACCACGCGCATGTGGCACACGCTTTCTCTCTCCTACTTTCTACCTTTGTGTATCTTTCTTTCTCCCTCTTGCGTTGGAATATTCAACGCTCGCGTTGGTCTGTATCAGGTATACTACGCGCATGCGTTTGAGTGCCACGCGTTCACTCTCGCTCTGGGGGCCTCATAGCCTAGCGGTCTTATTAAGTGGCAGCTAGGTAAGGGGTACCGGGTTCGATTCCCGGTTCGAGAGCGAGATTTAATTTCAATTTGTTCTCGGCCTTAGGGAGGGTTGTGCGGTACCGGGCGAGTGCTTGCTTAAACTGTACATGGAGGACACGGTCGAATTTCTAAAGACAAGCACGAATTATAAAAAATCTATGAAACAAATACTTGACGCTGGCTAAAGTACAGTGCCAGAGCCATTAAAAAAATACTTGCTATGTCTCTTTCTATTCCCCCTCCCCAGCAGAGTTAAACGTTTAATGCAACCCTGTTGGAAGTCGTAGAAGTTTCACTTCAAAAACATCGTTCGAACAGAATACCATAGCTTCGCTACGTAAACGTCAATGTCAATTTTATATGCGTTCCAGCTGTCAATGTCATTTACAATTCGAATGAGTTATATAATGTAGGCTGCTTCAGCTTTAAGATAGACACTTTAGAACTTTTATAATAAATAGACCCTTTAGAATAAATTGGATTTATTTAATGCGCAAACGACGTATATCCGAGCTTTACATTCATAAAGATATTAAGTCATTTAGGGTAAGATTAAGAATATGATATTATTTTCTTATAAAAAACCGAATCTTTGACCATATTTATTAAAGTCGAATTTGTCTTAACAATGTTTTTAAGATATTATGGAAACATTTTAAATTAATCTAATGATTAAAGTGTGGGAATGCAAGTACACTACAAACATTAACTATTTAATAAATAAAAAATCTTATACATATATTATAATTAAAAATACACAATCTATGGTTTAATAGTAGTCGCAATAATCACTTCTGGTTCTGTTTCCGGTACATGGAAGAAATACAACATGAAACCGGCAGCAAGCAAGAAATGCAATGCTAAAATACATCCCACTAAAATGATAAAATATTTTGATTTCCTCAATGCTGGTAAAAGCCAGAAAATCAAAACAGCTCCAGAAACAAAAGCGCCCAGAAGAACCAGGAGCCATTGTAGCCAGGATACTTGAATTGTCCACAAAATTGCCACAGGAATGTATATTGACAAGGAATAACCGTAGAGGCAGAATAGTGACATCATAGTCGGTGATGCTGACGCCTGGAAAACCAAATAATGTCTTATGAAGTCTTGTAATGAGAGAAAGTCAAGAAGATCAATTAGAGAGCATGAATAGTAAATATAGATTACTAGCTGATCCGGCAAACGTCGTTTTGCCATGTATGTAATTTTAGAAAACTTTTTTTAGCTCAATAAACAATACTATATTAAAAAAATAGAGGTTGATCGTAGAGGGTTCAAAATTTAGGGTTATATGTATTTTTTAATGTTGTATCATAAAAAAATAAAAACAAAAAATAAATTTAGGGGTGGACTACCCTTAACATTTAGGGGGATGAAAAATAGATGTTGTCCGATTCTCAGACATACCCAATATGCACACAAAATTTCATAAGAATCGGTCGAGCCGTTTCGGAGGAGTTTAACCACAAACACCGTGACCCGAGAGTTTTATATATTAGATTAGCATTGGTCAGCCTTCTTTTTGAACATGCCATACATTATTAGGTCTTAAACATATTTATGCTAATTTCCATAGGATTATTTATTTATTAAAATGTTTATATAAGGTCGAATTGCCTGTATCTCAGAAAAACAATAATTTTGTTTGACTACCAACAAACATGCAAAATAATACAATCTAATATATAAAAAAAAGTCGACGGTGTGTGTCATGCTGATCACCTACTTGCCAATTAGATTTAAAAAATGATCATAAAACAGATTCAGAAATCTGAGGCCAAGACCTTAAGAGGTTGTAGCGCCACTGATTTATTTATTTTTTTAATGTTAAGTGTAGTCCACCCCTAAATTATTTTTTTATGATACAGCATTAAAAAATACATACAACACCTAATTTTCACCCTTCTACGATCAACCCCTATTTATTATAAATTATATACATAGCAAAACGATGTTTGCGATTAATTATAAAATAATATGTGTGCCTCTGGTACTTTACCATAGTAATGGATGTTATGCAAAGACTTACTTCTAACATAGTATAATATTTACTACATAACAAGTACATACTTGAGTCTCAATTTGGTCTACATCAGGAGTTATAGTCCACTTAAGGGCGGCCCATAAAGCCAAAGGGACTAACCACACGTAGCATGATATTGCAGTTGCCGCATAAGACATAAGGTGAAAATCATATTTCCAATGTATTGCCTTGTTTGCATTTTGCAGATAACTGGCAATGTTTCCACTGACTGCTATTGTAAAAATCTGTAATTTAAAAATTACTTGATGAGTAGCAGCCATAGCACTTATGATGGGAAGATTGAATAATAATCTTGTTTAAATCAATTTATTCTCAAATATGAATGAAATAAGCAAAGCTTTTATTTATTTGAAGGTCATCCACATTATATGTATTGCTTTAATACTAAATGAAGAGCATTTTGTCAAAAGTGACTCATATCAACAAATAAATAATAACTTACAGATTGTATATGAGTAGTATATTGTTTATAGATAACTATAAAACTAGACAAGCACCTAAAATCTAAATTTTACAACTAGACATCAGTTTTTTCTGATGTAAAACAGTTTATTACTTACCAATGTCACCGAAACCCAGATAGGACCATACAGGTCAGGTTTACCTTTGATTCTCTCATCAAAGTAGTTACGTGACACCTTTTGAGGCAATACCGATGATATAATTCTCTCCACTACTTCATCTGTATGTACATCAAAATATTTCTGATAGTATTCTATGGTCCAGAAGTTATGGTTTCCTAAAAAACATATTGAATAAAATAGCATGAATTATACTAAGATTATTGTTTATATGTAGAATTGCTCCATTATTTTGTATACTTAGATAAGTAGAGTAAGATTAAAATTTTATATTTTAAGTAAAAATTCCCTCCTCTCGAGAATCTTACCACTCTTTGGAGGTGGATCATCTTCCACTACAGGTTTGGGTTCCACATAATCGTAGCTGGTGTTGGAATTATTATACTGATTTGTGTGTACAGCTTCCACGTCGATTCTAGCGCTGCGATTATGTTCAGGCGAGTAATCTTGAAAATCTAATAGCTCGCCTGTGTTTACGTTCGACATCGCGGCCATAAGCAGTAAGCACTCTATACGTATAAAACTACTTTTACTTTAAAATTGAAAATTTTAAAAACAAGAAGACGACGACAGGTAGTCTTTAAAGTATTTGAACATCAATCAAATAAACTAATTATGGGCAATACTTAAAAAATTAAGGATATTTTTTTGATAATTCTAAATATTATGACATACACAATAAATATATGAGAAAGCTGACACTGACGTCTGACAGTGAAATGCACAGATGAATTATTTATTGGTACTATACGAATTTACTTGAAGTGGAACGTTTTTGCTGTGCATTAGGAGGAAAAATAAGATGATAAGCAATAAAGAAATAATTTATAACAACGCTAACTAAGTTTCGTACAAGAGTTTTCGCAAGAGTAACAGCTTCAAAAAGTTAATAACAACCGTTGCTAAGGTAATATACGAAAGAGGTTAAACGTCTTTTTAGTTTAACAAATTCTAGTATCTCACTACCTTCTTCTTCTATTGGTACCTCTCCATTACTGAAGGTTGGCCGTCAGTCTGGTAAGGCTTGTCCTTTAACAGATACAGCAACTCTTTTGCAGTTACAATATCCGCTCCCTAACGTTACGAAACCGTGATTTTTCCTTCTACCGTTTATCTTGAATTTAACGATTATAATAAATTGAAGGTTGTAGCGATTGTGCTAATTTTTTCGACATTCCAACACAATTGAGAGCATTCTCGTTAGAGATCTTCTGGATCCAGCCTATATGAAGCATGCAACGATAAAACCACATCTCAAATTCTATCAGGATGTGAAGTTCTGCCCAATTTAAATTAAGTTTGGGTTTGCGTCATTGACAATTAACTGCATTTCGAGGTCTTTGTTGGGTCTTTTTTTATAAGTATTACATCCATCGATCTTTTTGGCCTCAATACTAAGAAGTAGCAAACCCTTTGTATAGGCCAGACAAGTTAAATTTCTTTTTCATAAAAACCTTTTCTACTGCTTGTGCCCACACAGCCGCGGCGTACAGGACTATAGGCTCGATCACTGCAGTCTATAGGGCTCCAGTGACGTCCGGCTGTAAGCCCCATCCTATCTTTGCCACTTTCGAAACTTGTATATATTGATATAGTCTTAGTGTACAAGTTGTCAATGTGGCCTTTAAAAGTTATTGCAGCGTTTATTTCTACGCCCAGGATCCTTATTTTGTTGGTTACTACAAAAAAGGCTAAAAGTAAGGCTTTACTTTTTTCGTTTGGGACACTATTTCCCACTTGTCTATACTCTTCCTCACCGTTGGAGACGTAGGTACGGGTAGCGGCTGGGTGGGCTGTAAGCTCTGCTCGGGCTGCGCTTCTTGAGAAGTTGTCATTGTCTGTTTGGTAGGAGTTCTGATCCCTAACATGATAGGCCTTTGGTCGTCAATAAAAAAGAAAATAAAAATATACCCAATAATGATTTAAAAAAAAAACTAAATAAAATAAATAATTAGTTGCAATTATATCTAATACTAATGAGGCTAACCAGTAAAAAGGGTAAAGCTCAGTCAATAAATACTTAGACTAGTGGGGCTACCCAAAAAGGTAAGCCTCGGTCAATAAATAGTAAAGCTAGTGGGGCTACCCAACAAGGTAAACCTCAGTCGTACTTATCAAAATACACTATATCGCAGTCAAGGCTAAATCACAACAATTTACCTATATACCTTAATAATAGCTTAGTATATCACAATCAGTTAATCTTAATCACTAACTACAATTAAGTATGTCAAATTAATTCTAAAATCGCACCGACCTTCGAGCTCGGGAGCGGCGAGTCAGGAACAATAAAAATTGAATTTTTTGTCCCCTAAGTGGACACTGAAATTGCGCTAGGACTCACCGTTCCCGAGCTATCCCGGTTTAGGTATTTAATCTTTCCGTCGTCCTGGAGATGTGGTTTGTGTTTAATCCAGAAAGTCCGAGGTATCCCTGAGATCGTCGCGTCAGGGTCTTGAGAGTGTAGATTTATCCAGGGTTCCGTCCATCTCCGATTTATATCCCGTAATACACCTCGCGTTTCCCATTTTAATTTTTCACAACTATTTATACACCACTGCGTAAATTTTTTTCTTGCACATTTAACGACATATAACACACTACGCAAACTTGAATAAAACTTTTTTTTACGAATTTTCGAATTCAGAGCACAATAGTTTCGTGTAGGTACTTATGTTCCCTACCCTCTCTTGCTTTTTAGGTTAGGCTGTTAATTGAACGGCAAATAATTAAACTAATTGGCTGCGAAATATATAAATCAGGATGGTATAGTTATTATAATAATGTTTGTTCATAATTAAATAGTAACAGACAAGAATATATTATATTTTTTTACTAGATTATTAATTTTAACTACGTGAATTTTACACGATGCAACATTGTTCCCAATAATATATTACATAAAATTCGTCTAATATACAAAGAAATTATAGACAATTTTTTTATATATTTTATATATATATTACTTACTAATGTATTACGTCAAAAATGTAAACCATAGACTAATGACAGATCATAGAGTCTATATGGAACTTCCGCTAGCGTCTTATGTCTACAGTCTTAAGTCTACTTAGCAAGCAACCATTTTGCCCTAAAAATCATTCATAGTCCACTCATTGACCGCTGTGCTGCTTTTGGGAAAAAGATTTCAAAGTGATTATTATGAACCAGAATTAGTGTTTATCTTGTACGTGCGATTGCGTTATTGATTGTGATCATCTAAATTCTACAAACCTCACGTTTCAATTGGTAAGTTGTATGCGTGTTTTATCTCCTCGCCATTTTCGTACGCTTCAAACGACAAGCCACGTTATAAAACGTAACATTATTTACAGTGATGTTCTACTGTGGATAGTGGTATGGTGAATTTGGAGCTTTTACAACATGTCGAAAGAAAAGGAAATCGCGGAGGAATATGCGTCGAGTTTGGCGGATCTAACGGTGAACAGCAAGCCTTTGATAAATATGCTCACAATACTCGCAGAAGAGAATGTCGAGCATGCAGGGGTTATCGTTGACACGGTGGAGAAGCACTTGGAGAAGGTGAATTTGTATTTTTAATAACGCGTACGGCGGGCCACGAAAGCCACGGTATCACGTAATTCCGTGAAAGTGGTTTAGTATGACGCATATTTGGCTGTATTTTGTGATACGACATTCAATGTACCAGCCTGTAATGTCGCAAATCGGTATCCCCGTGAGTTGTAATTTCAATACAATTGTATTCATGATAAGATAAGCCAATTAGTTCTGAAACATCTGCATGTCTTAATAATTACATTCAAGATTGGCTTGTCACTTATATTTTTTTCTTAAAACTGATGTTATAATTTGTTCTAATATTGTGAAATTCCTTAGTAAAATTAGTTTAAATCAGCTCAACCAATAAAATATGCATCAACAGTTAATTTGAAACAAATGTACTAGTAATTTGTGCTATCTTTATCATTTTATTTTTCATAAATTTAGTTGGCAACTCAGATATTATACTATCGGGGATACCTGCAATAACATCATAAATATAATAATGGGTTGTTATACTCCATTTTCAGTTGTAAGATGTTATACAATAAAGAGTTTTTAAAACTGGCTTCCTATTTATTTTCATGAGTTATTAAATGGGTTTTGTAAACAAACTTGTCTTATTCTTACCTACACCACGGGATACTGAGTCTGATCAAGTGAAGACTTGGTCAGGTTTTTAGGGACTAGACAGTATTTTTCCTCTATACAGGTGCACTCCGACATCAAGCTGCCATTACTGTATTTAGTTGATTCTATTATCAAGAATGTTGGGGCGGCTTACACACAGAAGTTCTCGCAGATAATCGTCAATATGTTCACAAAAACCTTTAAACAGGTAATTATTAAAAATCTTTGAATTTATTTTTGTGCCTATGATTCTTCTTACTTACATTACTCTAAAATTGTAGGTAGATGAGAAAGTCAGGTCGCAGATGTTCAAGCTTCGGGAGACTTGGCATGATGTGTTTCCGTCTACAAAGTTATACCAGCTGGATGTGAAAGTGAACCTCATTGATCCCGCTTGGCCCATCCAGGCGCAGCCTCACCAGTCAAACATCCATGTAAATCCAAATTTTCTGAAAAAGGTGTTTTTTTAGTTGATTACATCCTATTATGAGGTTATTTTAAACATAATATATCAAGGAACAACCTTGTGGATCTTAATGAAAACTAGCAACTTTTATTTATGATGTGAAGATATTAGTATAAGAATTTATGGTATATGTTAGAACAGGAATTGGTAAAAATTAATTATAACAGACGACTCTACAGATATTTTGAATTTTAGAATCCATAGAACTTTTAAAATAACCTTGTTTCAGTAACTACGCTCTATTTCCATATTGAGTAATATCCTTTGCTATTTACAAGTAATCAACTGTATATATTATATAGAATGTATGCCATATATAGCAGTAGTAGTTCATTTATTCTTTTGATATAAACGTCTTAGTATTTTAATGATTTAGCAATATTCGCAGTATCATTCATGAAATAATTCCTTTACTATTTCTGTTTTTATAAACAATGCTAAAGTAAAATCCATTTAAGTTGCATAAACATCCAAACCATTATTTGTTATTCTAATATAAATTTAATTTACAGCCTAGTCCCGTGGCAAGTTCATCTACTCTAACAGAAGAAGAAGAGCGCATGCGCAATATACTCGCAAAGAAGGAGCAAGAGCTGCTGATGCTCCAGAGGAAGAAGGTGGAGATGGAATTGGAACAAACAAGACGGCAATTGGAACTGGCAGAAAAAACTGCTAAAAAGGTGAGCCATTTTTTTTTATTTGCTATATTCTTATTACTTATTGTGTGTGTACACATGAAGCTGTAGAGTTTCCTTTGTTAAAGCTAATTGCAGGAACGGCTAATTACACAAAATTAAGCGGAAAAACCAGCAATTCATTTCTGTCAAGTCTGGCTCAATTTGTTTTTGTACAACTTTTAGTTTTATTTATTCAAATTTAGCTACAAATGAATAATATACTAATAAATAATATATAATAATCCTAGCAGACCAGCCAAGCGTTGCTGTGGCTAAGGTTTTTGATATATTATGTAGTAGTAAACTATTCAAGGGAAACGGTACGAGAACACCAGTCATGGGGACCACCATGCTTTTTGGTGGTTATGCCATTAAATTGTAGCTTATGTGAAACGTTGGTACTTTCAACACAGCGCCATCTGTTGGAATTGTGACTATGAAATAATAAACAAATATTTTGCAATTAAATAATATTGTGCCTATAAATTGAGATGTAAGCTATCCTCTCTTTTAAGTTTTATCAAACTACACACTGTGTGCAAATTTGATTGATATCGGTTCGGTAGTTTAGAAGTCCATAGCGGACAAACAACGTGACACGTAATTTATATATATTTAGATGAATAAATGGCATTAAAAAAAATTTTTGCCCGAATACTTAATTGTTTATGACAAAAAGTTATGTATTGTCTTTATATACATTATTACTTGAGGTATATGAAAGTATAAGATCTTAAATATAATTATTTTCAGACACCGCCCGCTCCCAGTGCAATGCCAGTAGCGCTGGTGAATCCTGTGGTTGCTCCAGTACAAGCTGTAATACCAGAAATGGCGCCACCAGTCTCCATTAAACAGCGCTTGGGACCGGTAAGATAATTTTTAGAGTTTTGTAGATTATAAAACCCCCCCCCCCCCATGTAACGCGCCGTAACGTTTTTCTGTACCCAATAGTAAAACTTTTCGTGACCACCCAGTGACTCTTTATACCTAAAAGTTACCATTATGTGGTGTAAAGTAACGCGTAATTCAATCCCCGCCCCGCATCGTAACGTTTAACAAAAGCCCCCCCCCCCCAAATTCGTTACGTAACGCTCAAGTAACGCTCCCTAATCCATATGGTCACAGGGGATATTAATAGTTATTTTACTAAATAATTGGATATCGGCAATATTGATTAGGTAAATTATTTAACTTATTAATTCATTCATTAGGTACATACTATGATTAAACACATTTTATTTTATAATTACGCTAAAAGTAATAAACATAATTAATTCAACTTCAATTAAGCAACTCATTATCATTAATTCTGTTAAGTGAATATATCACTAACAATAATGAATTTAATTTAAGTTAATTAACTAAATAATCTTGAAGATGCATTACTAAGCTTCTTAAGTTATCATTAGATTATTACGTTACTCCCCGAGTACATAAGTTATACTGTCGTTCATAGATTTTAATATTTTATTAAACAAATTATTGTTTCTGACATGACTTTATTTTTTTTAAAACAGCGTTTAATCATATTAAATGTAGCGGTCACCCATCATGTGACTTTAGCAAAGTTTTTTTTTAATGGCTCTGGCGCGATTTGTGCATTAGCCAGCGTCAAGTATAGATTTTTTTATAATTCGTGCTTGTCTTTAGAAATTCGACCGGGTCCTCCATGTACGGTTTAGGCAATCGCCCGGTACCGCACAACCCTCCCAAAGGCCGAGAACAAATTTAAATTAAATTAAAACTTGCCCTCGAACCGGGAATCGAACCCGGTACCCCTCACCTAGCTGCCACTTAATAAGACCGCTAGGCTATGAGGCCCCCTTAAGCAAAGTTACAATCAAACGATAAAAATTACAATTTAAAAATCAGTTGCATAGACTAAGTACAGATTAAAATCTGACAACGAGAGATTTACAGAACAATAAATAGATAGATACTATTTTTTATTTTTCTTTATCAAAGTACACCATGGCAGACAATACTATTTCTACTACATTAATCCATATTATACAATTACGATGAACATAACATTGTTAAAATAATTAATAATATACACAAATGAGAGAAAAAAAAACATGATAGATTTAACTAACAGGCAGTCCTCGTACTTACGGCATGTTAGGTTCTCGAAATACGCGACGTAAATCGAAACGACGTAAGTCGAGACATATTTTTCTTGTATTTACATGTAAAACTCAAGGGTTAGGATCAACACCGATGCGAAATTAAAAAAAAACATATGTACTAATGAAATTGCTAGTTATTTTTGGTATTTGTGTGTTATTAATTTTAATAATAATTATGAAAACTTTAATATGTAATCAATATGTAATGAGAAATAATAAATTATACTTTTGGCTTAAAGAAACTATCAATTCTAGATTGCTTCGCTTCTTTCTTCTTGCTATCATACAGATCTTGGTTACACTGATACACAATTTCTTTTTATTAACGTTGAAACTTCACTCAAAATTAGGATCATTTTCTTCAAAAAATTTTCTCATTCTCCAAATTTGCACAAGACAAGTAATTCTCCTATGCCGGAAATCGAAACCAAATACATATGCTTGAGGAATAGTGTCAAAACATTGTTCGACGTAAGTCGAGGACTGTCAGTACTTTAAAAATGCTTATTTGCCTCATACGGTCTAGGTATCCTCTATAAGTAGCCTTTATTCTGTTGTCTATACATTTGTGTCGCAGCCAACTATCTTAATTAGCCGTTCAATTAACAGCCTAGCTGTTTTACTAGCGGCCTGAAAGATGTACATAAACGTATTATTTTTTGTAGGAATCCTCGAAAATGCAATTCGTTTTCAAGCATACACAAAGTGTAGGTAATATGTGTAAAAAAGTAAATAATTACTGTTGACGTAATCACAAAATAAGAAATCAAAGACCCCCTCCGTCCCTTATTGTGCTTACGTAATGCTGGAGCGGTCCCGTAGCTAACACGAAAGTATAAGATTTAAAATTAGTAGCATCAATAACTCTTTGGCTTCGTTGATTTCGCAAATGTAATGTAAAATAATATTCATTAAAGTTATTATTTGTGCTTGAAGGTAATAGAAGGAAAGATCTACCTACTAGAGTTTTTAAAAATCGACTTAATTTACTATTGGAAAAATATTATTCTATTATTGATTATTTGCGTGAAACATTATAATTAATATTATTTTGACGTAATAATATATTTTAATAATGTGATATTTTATGACAAATAACATAAGAATTGATTAATTGATATTACTCATAATGTGTAATTTATGTAAAATTCCTTTTAAGACAAATTGACATTAATTGTGACAGCAAACTTTCGTAGATAACATTTTTAACAAATTAATTATTATTATTATTAAGGTACTGTTTACCTTGCCTGTTAATGAAAGAAACATAACTTACACAACAAAGGAATTCATGATGCTATTTTATTTTATAACATTTTAAAAAAATTTTTTAAATTGTTAAAATGTTAACAAAAAAAAAACATTTTATCACATAGGTAACATAATATACACTTATGACTTGTCAGTAAAGAAATACATATTAATGCTTCTAATTTTACATTTACTGCCAGTTCTCAAATCAAGGGCGTAGAACGGGAGAGAAGAACTGGCAATAAACTCTCCGCCACTCTTTTTAATAGCAATTTTTTTGTTTTACAAAATGTTTGTAAGGAGCTGCAACCATTACACCATGTCCCATGTGACATTTTAAGTAATTAATAATAATAACATAAATTAAAAACAAAGATTTGTCCTCTATCAGCAGGAGGCATCGTGAAATAGGAGCACGCACTTACATTCTCGTGGGAACAACACGCAAACACATAGTCCAAATAACCAATTAGTCACCAGCAGTTAATGAAAATGCAGGGTTAAATATTCTAAGCTATTTATTGCCTAGGAAATCAGTGGCCGGTCTCCTGATCATTTGTCAATCTAATAGGCAAGTAGGTGATCAGCCACTGTGCCTGACACACGCCGTCGACGTCTCACGATGTTTACGAGTACGAGCCAGTGTTAGCGTACATTTAATTAAAAAGATTATTCATATTTACTTTGTTAATTTAACAGCAAAATAAAATATTAATATAATTTAATTTTTATTTGAAACTAGCAGACTTGGCCAAGCGTTGCTGTGGCTAAGATTTTTGTTATATTATATAGTAGTAAACTATTCAAGGGAAACGGCAGTAAAACACCAGTCCACCATGCGTTTTTGGTGGTTATGCCATTCAATTGTAGCTTATGTGAAACGTTGGTACTTTCAACACAGCGCCATCTGTTAGAATTGTGACTATCAAATAATAAACAAATATTTTGCAATAAAATAATATTGCGGGTATAAATTGAGATGTAAGCTATCCTATCTTTCAAGTTGGATCAAACTGCACACGGAGTGCAAATTTGATTGATATCGGTTTGGTAGGAGTCCATAGCGGACAAACAACGTGACACGTGATTTATATATAATATTAAGATGTACTTTAGATTTTTGGATTTAAACAGGTCTACATTAATCCCTGTACAGCCATGTTCGAACGTACGACCTCATAAAGTTTAATCAATTGAGGTATATCGCAAATCCTGACCTTCATCGAAATCTACAAACTTCTAAGACAACACTCTAGCTAGATATTTTTTTACAGCCGGTGATGAAATCCAACGCTAATCGTATCACACCAGTAAGCGGTGCTCTCGCGGCTGCGCGAAGAGATCCGAGGTTAGCGCGACGCCTCGCAACGGCCAATCCCGCCCCAACAGCCATCGCGTCCAACCACTTCGACATTAAACCCCTCCAACGCGTCACAAAGCGGAAGAACGTCATCACGATAGACGTCCCGGAAGTACGCGAAAATCGCAGACGAGACCCCCGCCTTGCGAGGCGCCCAAAACCAGACAGACAAGATGATAAAGGCGGAAACTATGGTCGGCCTAAAATAGACAGACACGAAAACAAGGTCGACATCGACCAAACTCTCAGACTTCTCCCAGATCCAAAGAAAATCAGCAAACTACCCCCCATACCCAAACTCAGCAGAAACGATTCCAAACGCAAGAAGGATATCTCCCGGGAGAGGAAGAAGAGAAAAGAAGACTCCAAAGACAGTTCCAGTTCCCCAGAGAAGAGAGTGAAGGGAAAAGAGAAGAAGTTGAAACTCAAAGTTGACGAAGAGAAGCCTTCCGACGAGGTTATAGCCTTCAAAGAATTGAAGAATTATCACAAAGAGCGATACATGAGGCGAAACAAAGAGAAGTCGGAGAGTCCCGAGCGCCAAGAGAGAGTCCCGGAGATTCCAGAAATTCTAGAAGCAACAAGTAAGATTTCCTTTAGAATGCGAGGTTAGATTAATACATCTAGTCCCATCTGTGATATTAGGTTGTAAGTCTGTGGTTAAATAAAACATTTTTCAACTCTTTGAGTATTCATGTTTAGGCGTTCCCTTTATTTTTAAGCCCAATCGCGTTGAATGGCTCAAATTTATGTACTAACCCACCCAGTGAGCTGACTTTGACAGTTTTTGACAAATTGTTTGACATTTGAGCCAAAAAAATTGTATGCAAATATGCCCAGTCGATGATTTGGTTTTCAGTTCATATATCTTCGCGATCTTCAAATAAATTGATGTTGAGGTACTCAAGGGTTAAGTATGTAGCAACAAAGGAAGAATGTCTAAAATTTATGGAAATAGATTTGAAAATAATCCAGTTGGTTAAACACAGATTTATTAAACTAGAGTTGAAATTAAGATATCTTGTATTTCATAAGGGGCGTTAAGTATTGGAAATTTTGGGGGTTAAATCAAAACTCCAAACGAGGGTAATATTGAAATAACTTCACAAGGACGGTGTTGGACAAAACTTTGGAACTACCCTCATGAAAAAAAGTTAGGTTTGACAATCATCGTGTATTCAGAGTGGATTGGTAATAATGGATACGGTTATATTTTAATACATATAAACATGTCAGTTCACTGGACAATAATATATAAAAAAAAACTAATTTTTCTAAGGAATTTGTATTGTATTACAATTAACTTCATTGTTAGCGTAAGATTGTAAGGGATCGCTTGACGGACTTCAGATGGAGGATCAGATCTGGTATGAAGGTAAAAAAGTGGTGGTTCTTTTAAAAAGGCTGCATTAAATATAGTGATGTTTTCAGATGTACCCGAGGTCATTACCGAAAATAAAGATGTAGACCTTCGTGTCTTGCATCCGATTATAGAAGCAGCAGCTATTACTCAAAAACGACCTTCAACAGAGGCTTTAGAAGGCAAAGTTAAGAAGAATAAATTAGATAAGTTTGATGTGTAAGTATCATGTACTGTTTTGATACGTTTTGGTTTTTTAATTTACCTTAAGGGTGAGGACAAACGAGCGTACATTTTTGAGTTGTGAGTTGCGTACATGGTTTAATGGTTGCAGTTTTACAAACGTTGTGTAAAAAAAAACATGGCGATTAAAAAGAGTGGCGGAGAGTTTATTGCCAGTTCTTCTCTTCCGTTCTACGCCCTTGATTTGAGAACTGGCACTAAATGTAAAATTAGAAGCATTAATATGTATTTCTTTACTGACAAGTCATAAGTGTACAATGTGTTACCTATATGATTTTTTGAATTTGTAATTTCGGTCGCGTAATTTCTGCTGCATTCGGTTTCATACAAAAGTCCTGTTTCATTCACACGGCGACGCAAAATGAGTTGTCTGTCACACACATTATTCGGGCCGAATTGAGTTTGCGGGAGAGAGGGGGCCAGCGCGGGCCGACCATCTGTCTTCCACTATTAAGCGGGTTTACCCAGCATCTTTTTCTGGCATTATCTACTTCTTCGTCTTCTAAATATGCTTCGTGCACGACACAAACATCCGCTATATAAGCGTTCGATAGTAACTGAATAAAATGCGCTCGTCTGGCCTCATCCTAAGGCCTGTATTCACTTTAGTGCAAGTGATACGTGATTAAGAGAGATGCGAGTAGTGACGTCGCGTGCGCCCTCCCTTCCCCCTCACTCGCAGCGTGCCTGCCAAAACACGTCTGGACAGGCAGCAGGACTCTTCGGTCAACCTGAAAGCAAAGTAATATTCCGTCGTATCTTCAGCAGCCAATTCCTTAAAGAGTTGGTAGCTTGCTCCATGAATGGGTCTTCTATTAATCCATTTTCGAACCCATACATTTCTTGGTCTTGCAAGTTCAGCTTCCAAAACTTCTTCAGTTTCAGATAGCACCGCGTATAATACTTCTTTCAGTACTTCTTTTAATTCCAAGCGCGCTTCTCGATGTTAGTCCATACTTGTTGATCGACAACTGAATTTGCTTAACCGAGCTACTAAACAAGAATTGGACACTACTTGCACTACACACCTGCACTAATCACTAATCAAAGTGAATACAGGCCTTTTAAGTGTGTTTTATTCGCGATTTGTCTTGTTTTTATTACGTCTTCATTTAATCATTCCTTGTCTTAGGTAATTTACCATCAATGGTATTGTCGGACTTGTTATTCCATATATTTTTATGGGATTGGATTACCTTCTGACTTTTACTAGACGTCGAGGCAGACTGCGACATTCCATCTATATTACCTCAACTCCAGGCGTTGTACAAGAGAGTGTTATAAGGCATTTTCTGCTGCGTATCACGTTTGTGAAAGCTGCTTCCAAATCGATACGTCTAAAAGCGGAGGAAAGCGCTTGATTTTTTTGAGCAATCCGCTTGCCCATTTAGTCCCTTAAAATATAATATTATGAATACATCCAGCTATTCTATTAGATTGAAGCCGGCCCCTCACTATCTGTACATTGTGATGTTAAAGCATTAGGATATGACATCCATCTCCATTTGACAAGTGTTATAAATGTATAGTCTTCATGGAAAAACTATTTCTGATTTCGTATAGTTTACTTAAGTGTTTTACGAATTTTCGAGCTATATAGGGAGCGTTCAAGTATAACGTTACGCAATTTTTGTAGATTATCCCCCCCCCCCATGTAACGCGCCGTAACGTTTTTATGTACCCAATAGTAAAACGTTTCGTGTCCACCCAGTGACTCTTTATACCTAAAAGTTATATTATGTGGTGTAAAGTACTGGAAAGTCGAAAATAATATTAACAATCACGCGTAATTCAATCCCCGCCCCGCATCGTAACGTTTTATAAAATGACCCCCCCCCCCCCCAAATTCGTTACGTAATACTTGAACGCTCCCAAAAGATAATCAATCATAAATCTCAATATTACTTCAGGCTCTTTGGAAACGAAGATGTGGACCTAAGACAACTACCACAAGTTGACGAAAGCAATGGTCCAACAGCGGTTGCTGAAAAGGAACTAAGCGATAATAAAGATGACGAAGATGTTGATATGAAAGAAGTATCACCGTTGGGTTCTCCAAAGAAGGATTGGAATGAAGTTAAGGAGAAAGAAGCTACTAAGAAGACGCCGTCGAAGTTAGACCTCGTCAGAGCTAAATTGGCTGAAGCGACGAGAAGCAAAGATCGTTTAGGAAGGCCATTGTTGTTCAGTAAATCACCAAGTACGTATTAATTTCTAGTTAATAGTTAAAACAATCACAATTTTTTGATTGTGATCGTCACATATACCATATTATGAGAGCAGATTTACTGCAATTCATCCCCTTATATCCCCTTATCCCCTTATACATTCATTTCTTACTTTTCTCTCATAATAATATATAAACACACTTTTTTTATCCTACTACATGTCTGATATATCTAATTATGAAAGATTTTTGAACGATTTAAGCCACCGAAAAAAGATAATTAACCTAGGGTCAAGATTTAGTCTAATGGCTGATTTACACAGGGTAAGTAGACAAGTCAGTCGCAGCGCCAATGTCGGCGCCGCGACTGACTTTATCTGTTTACATGAAGTAAGTAGTAGTGGTGCGTTTCTCACGATGAGCACACGTGTGGGAAGTCAGTGGGAAAAATGAATTCGCAAAAACAACTGAAACGACGATTTAATTATTTGTTGAAAAATTTATCAATTTTGCTGTTGAATGAGTTAATAGAAATGGTAGAAATGAGATAATTTATATAGCGCCATAATAATATAGAGCCATATTTTGCAACGCTGTTGACCGCATTTCTTTCTTGCGGTAATTTAGGGATTTAATATCCCAAAGGCAAAGGTTTTCGCCATATAATTGCACCAATTTTAAGGTTTCGTCTTCGCTAAGCTTCATTTTTATCGCCAGCGAAAAAAACGTGGTCATTCTACAATGCAGCGGCAGTGACTAACCAAGCACTGACTTGTCTGTTTACACGGGGTTTATTTGGCTAGCGCGGGGGTGCGCGGGTGGCGGGGGGCGCCAACTGACTTTAAAATATTCGTGTCCGAATATTCAAGTCAGCGCTGACTTCAAGCCACTGTACTGACTTCAAATCAGTTTACACAGGGTTTTTTTCGGGTCAGCACTGACTTGCCTCGAATTTGTAGTCAGTTACTGACCCTGTGTAAATCAGCTCTAACTAACTAATGTTAACTGACTAAACCTTGACCCTTACTCAAATGCCTATTGTGACCCAATTATAGATAGATGCCTCAGTAATATAATGATGTATGTTCTTTTAGGTATTGAGAAAGAAAGACGTCGCACCATTAGTGTTGAGGATCCCGAACCGCGTCCAGAAAGTGGTGAAGAATTTGACGCTGAGGATCACAAAAAGACCATCTCCATCATCATGAGTCAAGCCAAAGAGCAATTTAACGACGGAAAACTAGACAAAAATCAGTACAATACTCTTATGTATCAAGTACTCCAACTGAACGAGAAGTTCAAACTGAAAGAGGCGAAACAACGCGAATCCTTCGAGATATCCAAGAGAAAACTCCACGCTGCTAATATCCAGGAAGACAAGGTGCCATCTCCGAAATCATCACCATCTGAGAGAAATAGATACGGGGACATCGACGAGAGAATCACGTCCTTCGTTGATATTTCCGATAATATGCACCAGGATTCAGATATGAGAAACCACGAGGAAGAAAATGATAGGCCGGCATTATTACCAGCACCCCCGATGATGCCAATGTACCCCAACATGCCATTCCCCTGGAGAGGAGCCCGGCCGAGAATGGAAGACTTCGGACCTAGGCGTTTCAGAGGCCCTGTCCCACCATATTTCAGAGGAAAGTTTGATAAGAGAGGACCCCGTTTTGACCCACGAATGCCAATGCCCCTACCCACTCCAAAACTCGGCATGTGTCAAGGGGAGTGCCCATTGCAGCCATACACGCGAACATCTTCACCGCCTCCTCTAGGGTTACCCGGGTACGAGGTGCCCCCCACCGACTTTAAGGTCATAGAATATATTGACCAGGATCCCGTCAAAACTATCCAAATAGATGGTATCCCACGTGAAATCAGATTCTATGATGAAGTAGCTGTGATTATGCTGGACTGGGATGACCCTCGCGAAATTAAGTTTCTACCCGGGTCTAGACGGGTCACGTTTGATAATAAAGACTCCGTTGTGCTGTCCTTCAACGAAGGTTATAAGCAGGTGGAAATTGATGACCAGGTTTTCGATATTCGATTTGGAGCGCCAACAAGGGAAATGTACTTAAACGGGAGATGGTACGAGTGCTTCTTTGGAGGGCAACCGTTAGGGGTTATAATCGATGGCAAACCTCACTTGGTGCATCTGGAGGGGCCACTCCCACAAGTGGATATAGGGAAGGAGAAGAGAGTAGACCTGGTTGCGGGGAAGATTAATTTAATTGTCAACGCGACTACAGTGTGTCCGGTGTATTTAGATGCTAAAGTGCAGAAGTTCCAAGTGAATGGGAAGTTCTTTACGATTCGATTCGTGGATTCACTACGTACAGTGCTCATTAATGAACAGCCCTTCAAAGTTGAGTTTGGGGATCTTCCGAAGCCGATACTGATTAATGGTGAAAAGTATTTTGTGAGGTTTTCAGCGTTGCCCAAATACATTAAGCCTGGCCAGGTGAAAATTGCAAATATGGAAGGATTATTGGCTTCCTCGGCACCTGCAATTGAGAATAATGTGACACCGATGGATGTACCCATTGAGAGACCTCAGAAAACACCCAGTCCCGATAATGAAAACAAAGGTAAGGTAATAACTAAATTAGATTTAGAAATGATGTGGAACATGGTGTAATGGTTGCAGCTCCTTACAAACGTTGTGTAAATCAAAAAACTTGGCGATTAAAAGAGTGGCGGAGTTCTTCTCTTCCGTTCTACGCCCTTAATGTGAGAACTGGCAGTAAATGTAAAATTAGAAGCATTTAATGTACATTTCTTTTTTGACGTTCATAAGTGTATTGTGTTACATAATGAATACATAAAAAAAAATTGTTTGTGTGTGTATTTGTCCTAACAGGAGACCCTGAATCGTTATATTGCATAAAACAAATATTCACACACAAAACAAAAATAATTAATTCATTAGCAAGCAAGGCAATCAAGTATTACGTAACGCAATTTTTGGATATTATTGACCCCCCCCCATGTAACTCGCCGTAACGTTTTTCAGTATCCAAGTACAGTACTGTACTCGAGTATAGTAAAACGTTTCGTGACTACCTAGTGACTCTTTAGTTACTATTATGTGGTGTAAGTCGAAAATAATATTAACAATAACTATCGTAATTCAATCCCCGCCAGGCATCGTAACGTTTTACAAAAGCCCCCCCCCCCCCCCCCCAAACTCGTTACGTAATACTTGAACGCTCCCCAAGCTAAAGAATTATATAAAGTAAAAATATTAAACAATAATAAATATAAATTTCCAGGTCTTGACATGCTAGCCAGTCTTATGCCAACTAGCATGGCCCCCGCTGCCAGCTCAGAATACAGCTCAGCCGAACCGCTATTCATGAAACCAGAGAAAATACCAGGTCTAGAAGCAGAAGAGAAACCGAACCCAGTACCACTCCTTGGGAACCTTAATGTAAACGATCTATTCGCGAAGCTGGTGGCGACCGGTATTGTATCGGTTATCAATGAGCAGAAACCGGAAAAGAAAGTAGATGATAAACCCAAAAAGGAAGATAGAAGTGTGATACACCGAGTGGATCTATTGAAACCGCAGAGTTTGAGGATGTAAGTTAATTTGTATTATTTAACAGAATCTAGCTAATTAATTCAGCGTGCGTCTCTCATACCTGAGGTCGTAGGTTCGATGCCCGGCTGTGCACCAATGGACTTTCTATGTGCGCATTTAACATTTGCTCATGAAGGAAAACATCGTGAGGAGACCGACATGTCTTAGACCCAAAAAGTCGACGGCGTGTGTGAGGCCCTGGAGGCTGATCACTTACTTGCCTAGTAGATTTAAGGATCATGAAACAGATTCAGAAATCTGAGGCCAAGACCTAAAGTGGTTGTAGCGCCGCTGATTTTTTTAAATTAAGTTTTTGAAGTAATACTTCTTTTGGTGCGTTAGGGAAAAATTTATTAAATACCTTTTTTCTATTGTTAGTGTCGTTGTTTCTACAAACGTAACGTTTTTGAAAAAAAAACATCTCGATACTCCAATGAAGTATTAACTTTTAACATACATAAGTACACACACACGTTTTTTTTTTCAAACAAAATATAGTACAGTGTAATTAAATTTACAAATGAGTTTTTTTTAAAGAGTATACCAATTATTAAAAGGCTGGCACGCACTTGCGAGCCTTCTGGCAATGTGAGTGTCCATGTGCGGCTGTATCACTTAACACTTACCATCAAATGTTTGCATCCTGTTACATTTAAAAAAATGTGTGTGTTATCTACACGCGTTAGAAGTTATTCTTCTTTGGCGTAACAAGCTAAAAAACTCTTCAAAATATTTATTCTGCGTTTGTAGAAAAAAGGTATTTAATACATTGAAAGTTTTATTATAAAGCATTATCTAGTTAAATAAAGTTTATTTAAATATCACAAAAAAATATTTCTACATAATTAAAGAAATGGACATTTCTTATCTTAAAATGTTGACTACGCTAACTTCAGGGTGTCGGTTTTTTGTGACTGTGTGCTCGTAAAAATTTACTTAATTTTTTCCTAACGTGCCAAAAGAAGTATAACTATAAAAATCTAAAATTTTGACTATAGCTAACTTCGGGGTGTCGGTTTTTTGTGACGGTGTGCGCGCGCATCGTAAAAAAATATTCTCATCATATTTCCCTAACGCGCCAAAAGAAGTATGACTATAAAAATCTAAAATTTTGACTATAGCTAACTTCGGGGTGTCGGTTTTTTGTGACGGTGTGCTCGTAAAAATTTACTTAATATTTTCCTAACGCGCCAAAAGAAGTATAACTTCAAAAATTCAAAACATTTGATTTGTACTGAATTACTATTTTATGATTAATATACAAGTTTTTCTAATAGATTTTATATACATTTCAGTAAACAACCAGGAATAGTTGCCAAGCTATACGGAGGTATGCAATGCAGTGGATGTGGTGCGAGATTTCCTCCAGAACACACCGTCCGATACTCGCAGCATCTCGACTGGCATTTCAGACAGAACAGAAGAGAAAGAGACTCGGCGAGAAGGGCTCACAGTCGGCATTGGCATTATGATCTGTCTGATTGGGTTCAGTATGAGGAGATCGAGGATTTGGAGGAGAGAGGTAAGAATCTTGAAATACAGCAGAATCTACTGTAATTACGGTAGAAACGGAATTTAATAGTAATTAAAAGCCGGATGTATGCATTCGTTGTATATACCCGTTGGCCCCATGTCCCATAAAAAATTAGCTAAAGAAAATTTTATGTCTATATCTTTCATTATCAGCGTTTGCTAGCTATCTTATTTTTATTGGTAATTTAAGTCTAACCTAATTTACTAAAAAGGTTATTTAACATAAGAAAGTGTCCGATAACACTACTCACAGTCTCTGCACTTTAATGAAAAAAATAAAATGGTAATATAAGTACTAAATAGTCTTCAAAAATAAGAAAATTAATGTAGGTAGATACATACATTAGCTTTTTCTCTGGCATTCAATTGATATAATGTAGGTACCCCACTTACAAACTAAATGTTTACCAAAGTAGGCAAATGAAATTTTAATAACTTGCAAATAAACCTCTTCTTGCCATTTTCCCACTCTAGAATTTACGCTAAGAGCCCCTCAGATTATTCCAGCGTTATTTTTACGTGACGAGAACTATAGGTAGTTGAATCACTCAGCTTTATATTTTTTAAGTTACAATTACGTTAAAAAGTAATCAATGAAAAAAATATCGGGAAATTTACAAAAAGAAAGTAGACAACACTAACCTGTAGCTGCCGAAATTCAACATGGCGGCCGTAGTTCCCATTTTCTCCATTTCACAGATAAGTTGGTGGGTCTTTACTTAAACGGCTCTTGAAGACTAACATGCACTAACACTAATTCACGAGTTCAAATGGTTTTGTCCAGAAATTTTATTAAGCCTCAATCTTTTAAATGTTAAACAAAATGTACCTTTTAACATTTGCGGTTAGAAAAAACTTTGTGACACAATAATCAATATTCTTCATTGACCAATATATTTGAGAGTAAAGCTAATACAAATGTATTTCTGACAACTTATGCTGCTATTACATGTCGAATTGTAAAAAATGGCTGCTTATTTTTTTGATCATAGTTTCTATTATAATAATAAATAATAATCAGTGGGCTTCAGATTTCTGTTTCATTTGTCAATCTAATAGGCAAGTAGGTGATGAGCCACCTGTGGCTGACACGCCGTCGACTTTTGAGAGCATTGAAGTATTACGTAACGAATTTTTTGTCCTTTTGTAAAACGTTACGATGCGGGGCGGGGATTGAATTTCGCGTTATTGTTAATATTTTTTTCGACTTACACCACGTAATAGTAACTAAAGAGTCACTAGGTGGTCACGAAACGTTTTACTATACTTGGGTACAGTACTGTACTTGAGTTCTGAAAACCGTTACGGCGAGTTACATGGGGGGGGGGGGGGGGGAGTCAATAATCTTCAAAAATTGCGTTACGTAATACTTGAACGCGGGATTAGAGTTGCACGCTCATTGAAGCCACTAGGCCAACAATGCTCTCATAGTTGCTATTACTACCTGTAAATATAAATAATTTTTGACATTTCAGAAAAGAGCTGGTTCGAAACCGGTGGGGCTGAAGAGGGCGAGGTCCCGATGGAGGTGGTCGAAGAGACTCCGAGCGTGGCTGCCGGCCTTCCAGCTGAACACAGCTGTTCCCTCTGCGGGGACAAGTTCGACCAGTTCTACAACGAAGACAAGGAGGAGTGGCATCTGAGGAACTCTGTCAGGCATGAAGAGAAGAATTATCATCCCATGTGCTTTGAGGATTATAAGGTATTAAAAATATATTATTAACCTGGTGCTTGCCTAGTTTCCGGTTCCGGTATATTTTACTGATAAAAACCGCTAAAATTAACCATAAATTTATAATTTATCTATATATATATATATATATATATATATATATAAGAAAAATGGTCTTCGTTTGAGGCTCATTCACGCCTAAACCACTGATCGTATCGACATGAAACTAATGCCATTCGATGCAATTTTTCCTAGATGGTTTATAGCTATTTATTTTTTAAATTCCAACGTTCCTTCTTTTTTTTTATTGCTGTTTTACTTTTATGAAAATTTATCCATACGGACTTCACCGCGGAAACATTCGGGTAGGCTTCCTAGAACCTCAAAACGTCAACATCTGTTAAAAACTAGATTTTCGAAAATTTTCAATTTTATTAGCGGGAAAAGAAGAATAATAAAAATATGAAAAAATAATAATAATGAAACATAAAATTTATTTTAATTCGTCCAGCAAAGCGGGCGCGAAACGGCTAGTTTAAATATATTTAAAAAAAAATCGGGATTCTTTTGATGTGTTTGTAGTCTTAATGAAATTATTTTTTTTAATTCCAGGCTTCGCTAACAAAAGAAGAGCTCAAAGATGAATCTATATTAGAACTACCAGAGGAAACCAAGGAGATGGATGCTATTGAGATTGGTGAAGAAGATTTAGATGGATCAGACAATGAGTCTGTGGTTGAGGTTGTGGAACCTGCTAAGGAACCGGAGCCAGTTGAGGTATGTACCCAAAGGGGCATTGATATATTATTGAAGTGAAACTTCTTTATCGGGGTTGGAAAAAAAATTAGTGTAAAATTTTTTCGTTACGCGTCACATTTTCCCGTTACGCGCCATGTTGCTTTTTGAAGTCAAACTTCTTTATCGGCGTTGGAATGAAAGTAAGCCATTTAAAATAACGATAACAATGATAGTAATAAATCTATTACAATTAATGAAATTCTGTAATAATCTTAGTAGTAATATGGTAAAATGAAATAATTGTATTATATGTATTCATGCCTATGATAATAAAAGCCTTTATCAAATTTAACTTTATTTCTGTAAAGTAGCATATAGATCATTTTTCGAAAAATAAGGTCATAAAGAAGTTTCCCTTCTTAGTCTAGTCGACAAGTTGAAAATGGAACAAAATAGAGATACTGCTCTTAAAATTATGTGCGATAGCTCATTGGAACCGGAATAACGCCTAGAAAAATGTGCTAAAAGCGTGTATTAGCACATAAAAAATTGCAAAAGTTATAGACAATTAAAGATGAAAAAAAAATGGCATTTAGTTTTTTGCCAATATTTAATAAACTATTAATATTTAAGAAATTTCAAATAAAGATTCTGAAAGAAGAGAAAATTTCCAATAAAAAACTCCTAACTCTCGGAACTCTATCTCCATTATTTATAACTTTAATTTAACGCTGAATATAGGTCTGCGGGTGACATTTTTAGGATTCGCGCGTGGCGTCAAAAGCGACTACGGCACATTAATTAATTTATTTAAGGTATTGAATATTTTTTTCAAATTTGAAAAAATTATGGTGTGTTCTGAACACTATAATTAATTTATTCCCGTTGAAAATTTTACTTAAAGTTAATTTTTCAACAAGTTAAATAATTGTTAACAAACGAAATTTTCTCGAACGACCGTCTTAATTGTAAGTGAAAAAAAATGTTTAAATAATGGTCGTAAAAATATTTCGCTTCGTAGAGCCTTTCTTACATACATACTTAACAAGATCGTGCCATAAAAGTTAAAAAAATATTTATACTTTGTTTATAACATTTTTTTTACTTAAACAAAAACTTAAAAATCCATGTAATGATGTTAAAATTTTTTTTTTTTTCTAAATCATCATACAATCGTTTTTTTATTAATACAAGATATTTATTGATTTGCAAAAAAAAAAATTCCCGCCATTTGTTGATAATTTTTTTTTTAACAAATTGAATAAATACATATTTTTTTTAAAAATTTTAACATAACTTTATTACATTAAAAATTTTATGATTTTAAAAAAAAAAAATTTTCCTAAATAACAATTTTTAATTATTTATAATCGTTTTTTTTTTAATTTTCTATTGTTTAAATAATTAGTTAAAAAATTTTTTTTTTCTAAAAGTCATAATTAACAGTCCTCTATAAAGTAACAGAAAAAAATTTTTTTTTAATCAACAATTCTATTGTTTATTAACTTACCAAGTTGTTATAAACAAATATTCAACTTTTTTTTATTTTTTTTCTAAAACTTCTAAAATTAACAAAAACAACCATATATAACAAAGTATAGAAAAAATTTTTTTGTAAATTTTTTGATTATCATGAATATTACTTTTATTTAAAATTAAAATTTTTTTTTTCTATACTTTGTTATATATGGTTGTTTTTGTTAATTTTAGAAGTTTTGAAAAAAAAATAAACAAAAGTTGAATATTTGTTTATAACAACTTGGTAAGTTAATAAACAATAGAATTGTTGATTAAAAAAAATTTTTTTTCTGTTACTTTATAGAGGACTGTTAATTATGACTTTTAGAAAAAAAATTTTTTTTAACTAATTATTTAAACAATAGAAAATTAAAAAAAACGATTATAAACAATTAAAAATTGTTATTTAGGAAATTTTTTTTTTTAAAAATCATAAAATTTTTAATGTAATAAAGTTATGTTAAATTTTTTTTAAAAAATATGTATTTATTCAATTTGTTAAAAAAAAATTTATCAACAAATGGCGGGAATTTTTTTTTTGCAAATCAATAAATATCTTGTATTAATAAAAAAACGATTGTATGATGATTTACAAAAAAAAAAAATTTTAACATCATTACATGGATTTTTAAGTTTTTGTTTAAGTAAAAAAAATGTTATAAACAAAGTATAAAAATATTTTTTCACTTTTATGGCACGATCTTGTTAAGTATGTATGTAAGAAAGGCTCTACGAAGCGAAATATTTTTACGACCATTATTTAAACATTTTTTTTCACTTACAATTAAGACGGTCGTTCGAGAAAATTTCGTTTGTTAACAATTATTTAACTTGTTGAAAAATTAACTTTAAGTAAAATTTTCAACGGGAATAAATTAATTATAGTGTTCAGAACACACCATAATTTTTTCAAATTTAAAAAAAAATATTCAATACCTTAAATAAATTAATTAATGTGCCGTAGTCGCTTTTGACGCCACGCGCGAATCCTAAAAATGTCACCCGCAGACCTATATTCAGCGTTAAATTAAAGTTATAAATAATGGAGATAGAGTTCCGAGAGTTAGGAGTTTTTTATTGGAAATTTTCTCTTCTTTCAGAATCTTTATTTGAAATTTCTTAAATATTAATAGTTTATTAAATATTGGCAAAAAACTAAATGCCATTTTTTTTTCATCTTTAATTGTCTATAACTTTTGCAATTTTTTATGTGCTAATACACGCTTTTAGCACATTTTTCTAGGCGTTATTCCGGTTCCAATGAGCTATCGCACATAATTTTAAGAGCAGTATCTCTATTTTGTTCCATTTTCAACTTGTCGACTAGACTATCTAACGTGTGTACACCTAGTACACGCACACTTTTTTTTTTTGTTGTATGGGGCCGTTCATAAAATACATTCGCATACAAGGGGAAGGGAGGGGTCTGGCTGAGTGTGACAAGGGGGGACGGGGGGGACGTGACGTTCGCCGTTTATTATTTTTTGACATGAGCGCTATCGCATCGTACCCCTATTTATATTATGTTCGTTATAAAAGATATTTATTAATTTATTTAAATTTTATTATAACTAAATAAATATTTTTATTTTTCAGAATTTGTTTATCATTTAGAATTAATCATACTCAGCAGGGGGGGGGGGTGTCTTAGTTTTTGTGACGAAATATTTCTAGGGGGGGTCACAGAAAATGTGACACAGCGTGACAATAGGGGGGAGGGGGTCAAAAAAAGCTGATTTTAGTGTGACGTATTTATGAACGGCCCCTATGATATATATATGTATGCAATATTTTTTAACCGACTTAAAAAGTCAAGGGGGGAAATTATTAATTAATAAAATGTGTTTATATGTGTACAATTTTTTTTTATAGATGATATAACAGACATTCGCTAGGCGGGAGATTTTAGTGATTTTTAACCGATTCCAAAAAAATAAAATAATATTTTGATTAATATGATTTTGTTTAATAAATTACAAATTATTTCCCAGATCCAAGAAGTAGACGATGGCGATGAAGATGACGTTCTCCTAAAAGTGGAGCCTGTAGAGCAGGTGGTGGTTGAAGATGATGCGGACACTGATGAGGAGACCCAGGTGGAACGGACGAAAAGGGACGAATTGGCTGCCATTGACTTTGCTAATATCAAGATTAAACAGGAACCTGTTGATCCAGGTAATTTAAATTTTTTTTTATCATTTGCTAAGAGATACAATAACTATCGTAAAATGAAATGTTTATACAATCTGTGACTGTTCGGTTTTCCGGAATGAAAACTTTTTAGGTTTTTCTGTGATTTTTCGCTATATAAACCTCAGAGTTCAAGTTATAAGTTCTTAACTAACAAATAAAAAATAGGGGTTGATCGTAGAGGGTAGATGAAAATTAAGGGTTGTATGTATTTTTGTATTGCTGTATCATAAAAAAATAAACAAAAAAAAGTGTCTAGAAAATAAAAAAATATTTTTTGGGGTGGAGACCCCTTATCACTTAGGGGTTTGAAAGATATATAGTAGCCGATTCTCAGACTTACTGAATATGCAAAAAAAAATTAATAAGAATCGGTCGAGACGTTTCGGAGGAGTATGGGAACAAACATTTTGACACGAGAATTTTATATATTAGATAAAAATATTTCCAGTTAGTTTGTGTTTTATTCGGCTTTCTCGCAAAAACAAATAATAATTATCATTAAACACGTTTAATAATAATAGTTAATTCTTAGGCTAAAATATTTAAATAATCATATTAACCACATATTTAACTGGTAAACTATGTTTTTTTCTAGACGATGAACCAATAATAACAGCGGATTTAGAGACGCCGCCCGTTACCATAGAAACCACTCACACAACTGTCACATCCTCGATTGATGGCAATGTGCAATTGGACGACGCGACCGCTGCGCCTGCGCTGCCTATAGGAGGAATTAGGATTAATATTAATAAGGTGTGTTTCCATCTATATGTCCATCTGATAAAAACATTCCTCACAGTAGTATTTAAAGATATAAATTTTTTTTTTAAAGACAATTCACACCAATTAACCTAGTCCCATGCTAAGCTGGTGAAGCTTGTGTTATGGGTACTAGGCAACGGATATACATACATATATTATAGATAGATAAACATATAAATACATATTTAAACACCCAAGACCTAAGCACAACACCAAATGCTCATCACATCGATGTTCGTCTCAGCCGGGGATCGAACCCGGGACCCATGGATTCGCAGTCAGGGGTACTAAGTTACTAACCACTAGACCAATGAGTCGTCAAAAAATTCAACCCTTAAAATATAATAATTGTCTCAGTCATCCATTCAGAGAAATTTTTTTTCATCAAATTTTGTCCATTTTAAAATAATCAAAATTACCTTTTTTTAGCAAATAAAAAAACATCGACCATGTTGTCTGTCAATAAGTTAGACTTGTGTTATTTAAAATTTTGGGTCATCAGGAAGAGATTTATCTTGAAGGATTCAACATCTTCTCCCACTGAGAAGTTTTAAATAAAATCCCTCTGACAACTTCCCTGATTTTTACCTTGATGATGTTATTTTTGGGTTTCCAAGTGTAATGTTTTATAAGTATATGTTCGTCCACAAATTTTTTGCAAACTATATGTCATATATGATTTATAGAGATGATATAAATTATATATTTCTACTTAGAAAATAATTCCAGTCTCATCAAAATCGGTTGTGTAGTTTTGATATATTGGTATCCACGCATATCTGAAATTTGTTAATCAATATTTAATTTAGTCCTTATATTCATTTTTTAATTATACATTACAGGTAGTCACATCATTCATCAGCCCACAAGAAGATAAAATGCTAGAAGACATTAGCGCTGATGATGAACCTTTACCACCGGGAGAAGAACCCGAACTCGAATACAAGCTTAAGCCAGAGCTAGAGAATGTTCAGTTTAGCAGACAACCTCCATTACAGCGTGGGAACGAATTATCAGGACTTTGCTCAATCATGTGATGTGTGTGGCACGTGCAGACATATTTGTGTGTCTGATAGTGATGTGAAGTGAAGTGACTAGTGAATTATATTGTGTCTGTGATTTAGTAAAAGAATGCATCACAAAGTGAGGCACATTTGTGTCTGTTTTAGGGACATGTAAGTTTTATATAGTTTAAAATTAGTAACTTACTGGACAGACGGACTTGTTTCTGTTTTCAGAAAATTTTGGTTCGATCAGGCATGAAAGTTAGATGTGAGCTACTTATTAACATGAATTGTTGCCAAACTAAGTCTGATCCCGTGTGAAACATTTTTATGTCGGTTTTAATGACAATTTTTTCATATTAAAACATTGTTTCCTAATAGAACAGTACTAACAAGCGAATTGAATTAACATATTGATAAGTTACCAATACTGAAGAAGTATTAAATTGTACGTAAGTTTTAGTATTTTATTGTATTTTGCGCTATCTATTGTTACAATTGATAAATATAATCCCCTTTATGCCTAAATGGCTTAAAACTATCGAACCTCACTTGGGTTCTAAATTCAAAATATGTTTTTAGTCTTGGAATATTTGACAATATTCTATAATCTATAGAAAAATCTTTGTCTATTCTTTCTTGACCTTTTATGAGAACAATTTAATAAATTAACAATAAAATAATATTCTTTTGGGATTTTCATGTGTTATGTATTAAATATAATACATATATTGAGATATTGACGTTAAAAAATTGTCGAAGGATTTGTATGATCATTTTAAATTTAGAACCCAGTATTTATATTATACATTTCACATATGTAAAATAATAATAATAGGCTTAATCTGGCAAAATGCACTGCCAGTACATTTAGGTAATTAAATCAAAATGTGATATTATAATAAGAATTTCATTGTAATTATTTTGGTTTTGGGTCGGCACAAGTTTAGTATGTTTTGGTTGTAAATAAATTGTCGTAAAACATTGATTATTATTTTTATTTCTCCTGTTTATATTAGTACCACATTCAGCACCCAAAAAGTGACTACGGAAGTAAGTGATCAACCGGTACTTACAGATGTTGATGTTACATAGATATGATGCCCAATGTTTTTCTACATAGTAAAGGCAAGTGTTCATCATGCACACCCGGAGTTGGAAGTCACAAACATCAGGCCTCGATATTTATCATGCCCGACCTATTGAATTAGCTAACACTGATAGATTGCTAGATCCTGCCTAAATGCAGTAACTCTCAATGTTAAGGAATAATAAAAATTGTTAAGAATATGAACATAATAGACAAACACTACAAATTTAAAAAAAAATGCGTGCGTACAAAGTACACATGTCAGAACTGAAACTTCTTTGGAAAACTAATTTTTAGTCTTGTTCATATAATATTTTATACAAATCAAAAACTTTAGATTACCGAGATTTAGAACGAGGGAAAAAGAAAGAAAATATGTTAGGAATTTAATTGTCATTGAAATATTAAGTGTCAAAAGTTAATACTTTTAATTTAATTTTTTAAATTTATTTCTTCGATAATAAAAACACGTGACATTTTAATTTAAAATTCGTCATTTGAGATTTAAAACATGTCGTAAAGAGCAAATTATATGCAGTGTTTTTGTCGACGAAAAGTGAGAGGGTGATTGAGACCGATTGAGAGAGAGTGAGGAGTGGGAATTACCTTATAGAAATTCTATTTTTAAAATTTCGTAAAGAGAATAATTTATGTAATATTAGTATTTTATATTTTATGCAAAATAATTTATTGAAATTAGACTGACACGTGTTTTTATTATCGACGAAATATATTTTAAAAATTGAATTTCATTATTTGAATTAATTTTCGACACTTAATATTTTAATGACAATTAAATGCCAACATAATATCTTACTTTTTCCCTCCCTCTCTGTCTAGGAAATTTTTAAATTTGTATAAATATGAACAAGACTTAAAAATTAGTTTGCCAAAGAAGTTTCACTTCTGACATGTGTACTTTGTACGCACGGACTTTTTAAAAAAAATTTCGCTTTAACTTTTATTATTTTATTCTATTGCTGGAAATTATCTATTTCTGCAAAGTAAAATTATTTAAACGAGTATTACTAACATTGTGCACAAAATAATTTAATAATCCTCGTGTTTTTTTAATAACATGATTTGCAAAAATTATGGTAGAACGCCCAAGGAAATCAAATTACGTATTAGTTTACGACTGCTTCCCGGGACAAGCAAAATTTCGAATTAAGATTATGCTACCCCATTTAATACTTGTCTGTAGTCAAATATTTGACCGAATTATTCAAAATTTCACGAATTCATGTAAATTTTTGAAGTTATACTTCTTTAGACGCGTTATGAAAAATTTATGAGAGTGAAATTTTACGATGCGCGCGCACTGTGACACAAAATTATCAGTATGGGCGCCGAGCGTGATGGGAATAAGACAATCTACAAGTAAAAAGAAATAGAATATGCGTGACGTTAGCAGCTATGCCAAGAATTTTGAATGACCATAATTACATTTGTAGTACCTTTTAAACAAATAAAGGAGTTTTAATTATTTTTTCAAAGAAATGTAGCAATGCTTTTAGTTTAGTCGACAAGTTGAAAATGGAACAAAATAGAGATACTGCTCTTAAAATTATGTGCGATAGCTCATTGGATCCGGAATGACGTCTAGAAAAATGTGCTAAAAGCGTGTATTAGCACATAAAAAATTGCAAAAGTTATAGACAATTAAAGATGAAAAAAAAATGGCATTTAGTTTTTTGCCAATATTTAATAAACTATTAATATTTAAGAAATTTCAAAGAGGAAATTTCCAATAAAAAACTCCTAACTCCCGGAACTCTATCTCCATTATTTATAATTTTAATTTAACGCTGAAAATAGGTCTGCGGGTGACATTTTTAGGATTCGCGCGTGGCGTCAAAAGCGACTACGGCACATTAATTAATTTATTTAAGGTATTGAATATTTTTTTTTAAATTTGAAAAAATTATGGTGTGTTCTGAACACTATAATTAATTTATTCCCGTTGAAAATTTTACTTAAAGTTTTCAACAAGTTAAATAATTGTTAACTAACGAAATTTTCTCGAACGACCGTCTTAATTGTAAGTGAAAAAAAATGTTTAAATAATGGTCGTAAAAATATTTCGCTTCGTAGAGCCTTTCTTACATATATACTTAACAAGATCGTGCCATAAAAGTTAAAAAAAAAAATATTGGTTGTTTGTAAAGTAGGTTTACGATCGAGATGTTTACGTGATAACGTCTTATTGGTGATATAAGTTTTTGGGAAGTAAGGAATTAATGAAGATAACAATTTTTTCAAATTTTAAATTACATCTATCGTTTTATTCACACTTTTGATGATAAATTTCGGGTGTAAAATGACAAGTTTACTTATTCGACTATGATATACATTTTTCTTCATACATTCACGGAATGACTGGCAGCGCTCGAGATGAGACGGGAGATCGGTCCGTCTCTCTCTCGTTATACCTGCGATCGCGCTCGTGAGGTTTTGGTGTGACACAAGTTTCTGAACATGTCACCCGACTAAAACGATTTTAAAGACGTTATTACGTCAATATTTATACTTTGTTTATAACAATTTTTTTACTTAAACAAAAACTTAAAAATCCATGTAATGTTGTTAAAAATTTTTTTTTTTTCTAAATCATCATATAATAGTTTTTTTATTAATACAAGATATTTATTGATTTGCAAAAAAAAATCCCGCCATTTGTTGATAAATTTTTTTTAAACAAATTGATTAAATCAATATTTTTTAAAAAAAATTTAACACAACTTTATTACATTAAAAATTTTATGATTTAAAAAAAAAAAATTCCTTAATAACAATTTTTTATGGTTTATAACCGTTTTTTTTTTAATTTTCTATTGTTTAAATAATTAATTAAGAAATTTTTTTTTTCTAAAAATCATAATTGACAGTCCTCTATAAAGTAACAGATTTTTTTTTTAAATCAACAATTCTATTGTTTATTACCAAGTTGTTATAAACAAATATTCAACTTTTTTTTATTTTTTTTCTAAAACTTCTAAAATTAACAACAACAACATAGTTGTGCTAAAATTTTTTTAAAAAATATTGATTTAATCAATTTAAAAAAAAAAAAAATATCAACAAATGGCGGGTTTTTTTTTTTGCAAATCAATAAATATCTTGTATTAATAAAAAAACGATTATATGATGATTTAGAAAAAAAAATTTATTTAACAACATTACATGGATTTCTAAGTTTTTGTTTAAGTAAAAAAATTGTTATAAACAAAGTATAAATATTTTTTTAACTTTTATGGCACGATCTTGTTAAGTATGTATGTAAGAAAGGCTCTAACGAAGCGAAATATTTTTACGACCATTATTTAAACATTTTTTTTCACTTAGGTACAATTAAGACGGTCGTTCGAGAAAATTTCGTTAGTTAACAATTATTTAACTTGTTGAAAAATTAACTTTAAGTAAAATTTTCAACGGGAATAAATTAATTATAGTGTTCAGAACACACCATAATTTTTTCAAATTTAAAAAAAAATATTCAATACCTTAAATAAATTAATTAATGTGCCGTAGTCGCTTTTGACGCCACGCGCGAATCCTAAAAATGTCAACCGCAGACCTATTTTCAGCGTTAAATTAACATTATAAATAATGGAGATAGAGTTCTGGGAGTCAGGAGTTTTTTATTAGAAATTTCCTCCTCTTTCAGAATCTTTATTTGAAATTTCTTAAATATTAATAGTTTATTAAATATTGGCAAAAAACTAAATGCCATTATTTTTTCATCTTTAATGGTCTATAACTTTTGCAATTTTTTATGTGCTAATACACGCTTTTAGCACATTTTTCTAGACGTCATTCCGGATCCAATGAGCTATCGCACATAATTTTAAGAGTAGTATCTCTATTTTGTTCCATTTTCAACTTGTCGACTAGACTATAGAACCTCAAAACGTCTGTTAAAAACTCGATTTTCGAAAATTTTCAATTTTTTTAGCGGGTAGTTAAAAAGAAGAATAATAAAAATTTGAAAAAAATAATAATAATGAAACATAAAATTTTATTTATTTCCTATTTAAATTCCCAGCAAAGCGGGCGGGAAACGGCTAGTTTAAATATATGTACATATATCTATAAAAAAAAAATCATAATGAAATTATTTTTTTTAATTCCAGGCTTCGCTAACAAAAGAAGAGCTCAAAGATGAATCTATATTAGAACTACCAGAGGAAACCAAGGAGATGGATGCTATTGAGATTGGTGAAGAAGATTTAGATGGATCAGACAATGAGTCTGTGGTTGAGGTTGTGGAACCTGCTAAGGAACCGGAGCCAGTTGAGGTATGTACCCAAAGGGGCATTGATATATTATTGAAGTGAAACTTCTTTATCGGGGTTGGAAAAAAAATTAGTGTAAAATTTTTTCGTTACGCGTCACATTTTCCCGTTACGCGCCATGTTGCTTTTTGAAGTCAAACTTCTTTATCGGCGTTGGAATGAAAGTAAGCCATTTAAAATAACGATAACAATGATAGTAAAAATTATGTTACAATTAATGAAATTCTGTAATAATCTTAGTAGTAATAAGGTAAAATGAAATAATTGTATTTGTATTCATGTCTATGATAATAAAAGCCTTTATCAAATTTAACTTTATTTCTGTAAAGTTGCATATAGTAGATCATTTTTCGAAAAATAAGGTCATAAAGAAGTTTCACTTCTAACGTGTGTACACCTAGTACACGTACACATTTTTTTATTTTTTTTTTGTTGTATGGGGCCGTTCATAAAATACATTCGCATACAAGGGGAAGGGAGGGGTCTGGCTGAGTGTGACAAGGGGGGACGGGGGGGACGTGACGTTCGCCGTTTATTATTTTTTGACATGAGCGCTATCGCATCGTATCCACGTACCCCTATTTATATTATGTTTCGTTATAAAAGATATTTATTAATTTATTTAAATTTTATTATAACTAAATAAATATTTTTAATTTTCAGAATTTGTTTACTATCATTTAGAATTTATCATACTCAGCAGAGGGGGGGGGGGGGGCATAGTTTTTGTGACTAAATATTTCTAGGGGGGGTAACAGAAAGTGTGACAATAGGGGGGAGGGGGTCAAAAAAAGCTGATGTTAGTGTGACGTATTTTATGAACGGCCCCTATGATATATGTATGCAATATTGTTTTTACCGAATAAAAAAATTGAAGGGTGAAGTTATTAATTCCTAAAATGTGTTTATATGTGTACAATTTTTTTTAATAGATGATATAACAGACATTCGCTAGACTGAGTTTTTAGTGATTTTTAACCGATTCCAAAAAAATAAAAGAATATTTTTATTAATATGATTTTGTTTAATAAATTACAAACTATTTCCCAGATCCAAGAAGTAGACGATGGTGATGAAGATGACGTTCTCCTGAAAGTGGAGCCTGTAGAGCAGGTGGTGGTTGAAGATGATGCGGACACCGATGAGGAGACCCAGGTGGAACGGACGAAAAGGGACGAATTGGCTGCCATTGACTTTGCTAATATCAAGATTAAACAGGAACCTGTTGATCCAGGTAATTTATAAATGTTTTTTTTTTAATCTTTGCTAAGGGATACAATAACTATCGTAAAATTAAATGTTTATACAATCTGTGACTGTTCGGTTTTCCGGAATGAAAACTTTTTAGGTTTTTCTGTGATTTTTCGCTATATAAACCTCAGAGTTCAAGTTATAAGTTCTTAACTAACAAATAAAAAATAGGGGTTGATCGTAGAGGGTAGATGAAAATTAAGGGTTGTATGTATTTTTGTATGCTGTATCATAAAATAATAAACACAAAAAAAATTGTCTAGAGAATAAAAAAAATATTTTTGGGGTGGAGACCCCTTATCACTAAGGGGTTTGAAAGATATATAGTAGCCGATTTTCAGACTTACTGCATATGCCAAAAAAAACACATACAAATCGGTCAAGACGTTTCGGAGGAGTATGGAAACGAACATTTTGACACGAGAATTTTATATATTAGATAAAAATATTTCCAGTTAGTTTGTGTTTTATTCGGCATTCTAATACAAATAATAATTATCATTAAACGCGTTTAATAATAATAGTTAATTCTTAGACTAAAATATTTAAAAAATCATATTAACCACATATTTATTTTTTTCTAGACGATGAACCAATAATAACAGCGGATCTAGAGACGCCGCCCGTTACCATAGAAACCACTCACACAACTGTCACATCCTCGATTGATGGCAATGTGCAATTGGACGACGCGACCGCTGCGCCTGCGCTGCCTATTGGAGGAATTAGGATTAATATTAATAAGGTGTGTTGAATACAATCTAATGTCCATCTGATAAAAAAATTCCTCACATTAGTATTTAAAGATCTCAAATTTTTTTTTAAAGACAAATCACACCAATTAACCTAGTCCCATGCTAAGCTGGTGAAGCTTGTGTTATGGGTACTAGGCAACGGATATGTAACATACATATTATAGATAGATAGACATATAAATACATATTTATACACCCAAGACCTAAGCACAACACCAAATGCTCATCACATCGATGTTCGTCTCAGCCGGGGATAGAACCCGGGACCCATGGATTCGCAGTCAGGGGTACTAAGTTACTTACCACTAGACCATTGAGTCATCAAAAAATTAATCCCTTTCAACCCTTAAAATATAATAATTGTCTCAGTCATCCATTCAGAGAATTTTTTGACGTGATAACGTCTTTAAAATCGTTTTAGTCGGGTGACATGTTCAGAAACTTGTGTCACACCAAAACCTCACGAGCGCGATCGCAGGTATAACGAGAGAGAGACGGACCGATCTCCCGTCTCATCTCGAGCGCTGCCAGTCATTCCGTGAAACTTGTCACGCGGAATCCTCACGAGCGGAGGCTGGCATAGCGTTCGAGTGAGTGGACCGATCTTCCGTCTCTCTCACTCTAGCGGCATACAAACGAATGGAGATTTGTTATCTTCATTAATTCCTTACTTCCCAAAAACTTATATCACCAATAAGACGTTATCACGTAAACATCTCGATCGTAAACCTACTTTACAAACAACCAATATTTTTTTTCATCAACATCATTTTGTCCAATTTAAAATCATCTAAATTACCTTTTTTTAGCAAATAAAAATAAAAAAAACATCGACCATATTGTCTGTCAATAGGTTAGACTTGTGTTATTTAAAATTTTGGGTCATCAGGAAGAGATTTATCTTGAAGGATTCAACATCTTCTCCCACTGAATGAAAATCGTATTTGTTTTGCCAAGTTTTAAATAAAATCCCTCCAGTAATTGCCCTGATTTGTGCCTTGATGATGTTGATTTTTGGGCTTCTAAGTACTATGTTTTATAAATATATGTTTGTCTACAAATTTTTCACATACCTTAATATATATAAATTACGTGTCACGTTGTTTGTCCGCTATGGACTCCTAAACTACCAAACGATTTCAATCAAATATGCAAACCGTGTGTAGTTTGATCCAACTTAAAAGATAGGATAGCTTACATCTCAATTTATACCCGCAATATTATTTTATTGCAAAATATTTGTTTATTATTTGATAGTCACAATTCTAACAGATGGCGCCGTGTTGAAAGTACCAACGTTTCACATAAGCTACAATTTAATAGCATAACCACCAAAAAAGCATGGTGGTCCCCATGACTGGTGTACTCCTACCGTTTCCCTTGAATAGTTTGCTACTATGTAATATAACAAAAACCTCACAGCATTGCTTGGCCGGTCTGCTAGTGTTATATATGAATTATTGAGATGATATAAATTTTATATTTCCTTCTAGGAAATAATTCCAGTCTCATCAAAATCGGTTGTGTAGTTTTTGTTTTATCCACACATATCAGGAGATGGATATTTGTTAATAAACATTTATTTTAGTCATTTTATACATTTTTAATTATACATTACAGGTAGTCACATCATTCATCAGCCCACAAGAAGATAAAATGCTAGAAGACATAAGTGCTGATGATGAACCGTTACCACCGGGAGAAGAACCCGAACTCGAATACAAGCTTAAGCCAGAGTTAGAGAATGTTCAGTTTAGCAGACAACCCCCATTACAGCGTGGGAACGAATTATCAGGACTTTGCTCAATCATGTGATGTGTGTGGTACTCGCAGACATATTTGTGTGTCTGATAGTGATGTGAAGTGAAGTGACTAGTGAATTATATTGCGTCTGTGATTTAGTAAAAGGATGCATCACAAAGTGAGGCACATTTGTGTCTGTTTTAGGGACATGTAAGTTTTATATAGTTATAAATTAGTAACTTATTGGACAGACGGACTTGTTTCTGTTTTCAGAAAATTTTGGTTCGATCAGACATGAAAGTTAGATATGCGAGCCACTTTTAACATGAATTGTTGCCAAACTAAGTCTTGGTCCGTGTGAAACATTTTTATGTCGGTTTTAATGACAATTTTTTCATATTTAAACATTGTTTCCTAATAGAACAGTACTAACAAGCGAATTGAATTAACATATTGATAAGTTACCAATACTGAAGAAGTATTAAATTGTACGTAAGTTTTAGTATTTTATTGTATTTTGCGCTATTGTTACGATTGATAAATATAATCCCCTTTATGCCTAAATGGCTTAAAACTATCGAACCTCACTTGGGTTCTAAATTCAAAATATGTTTTTAGTCTTGGAATATTTGACAATATTCTATAATCTATAGAAAAATCTTTGTCTATTCTTTCTTGACCTTTTATGAGAACAATTTAATAAATTAACAATAAAAATAATATTCTTTTGGGATTTTCATGTGTAATGTATTAAATATAATACATATATATTGAGAAATTGACGTTAAAAAAATTGTCGGATGATTTGTAAGATCATTTTAAATTTAGAACCCAGTTTTTATATTATACATTTCACATAGGCTTAATCTGGCAAAATGCACTGCCAGTACATTTAGGTAATTAAATCAAAATGTGATATTATAATAAGAATTTCATTGTAATTATTTTGGTTTTGGGTCGGCACAAGTTTAGTATGTTTTGGTTGTAAATAAATTGTCGTAAAACATTGATTATTATTTTTATTTCTCCTGTTTTTAATATTAGTACCACATTCAGCACCCATAAAGTGACTTTACGGAAGTAAGTGATCAACCGGTCCTTACAGATGTTCATGTTACATAGATATGATGCCCAATGTTTTTCTACATAGTAAAGGCAAGTGTTCATTGTGCACAGCCGGAGTTGGAAGTCACAAACATCAGGCCTCGATATTTATCATGCCGGACCTATTGAATTAGCTAACACTGATAGGTCTGCTAGATCCCGTTTGTACTCAATAACTCTCAAAACGTTAAGGAATAATAAAAATTATTAAGAATATGAACATAATAGACAATGTAAATTGCTTCGATAATAAAAACACGTGGCATTTTAATTTAAAATTCGTCATTTGAGATTTAATAAATTATTTGCTAAAATATAAAATACTAATATTTCATAAATTCTCTATACAAATACAGAAATGTTTTATTACTTGCAATTGCGAAATAAGAATGGCTGTTTTACACATTAGGCCTCTTCTCTCTAGCGCCAATATTGCGATACTGCATTTTAAAAGCACTTTCTGATATTAGATATATACAACATTTTTTGTTAATAACTAAAGCGGCGGAAGTGGTAGGTTTCTTTTAGATGCGTAATTTTGTCAACAGATGGCACCACATGCTGTTTGGATTTGTAAAATTATTTAATTTACTTATTTTAATTCGATAACTTATCCGATATTTTATTACTTATTCTGCTATTCGGAGCGGAGAAGAATCAACCAAAAAAGAGATCACTTACATCGGTCCAGTCGATATTGCGTGTGTAACTAACACGACTTTGTTTTATATAGTAGATATATGTACCTATTTAGATTCGTTTCAGAAAATATAAAAGAAGGTAATGCTATTATTACTAGGATACTATGTAGGTCCATAACATAGTACACAAATATATACATAAAAGCTATTTTTCCTAATAGTGTAAATAATTTAATAGTTAAAAATAGCTAAATTTATTTATATATAGTTTATCTAATTATGTATTAGACTGAAGAGCAAAAGCGTTTTACGATTATTTCACTGTTTAAAAATAATTACGACGTCACATTTTGACGAATGTCTAGAATGTAATAATGTATTACCACTCTTTTCTCGGATATATTAAGAAGTTGGTGAAACAGATACATTATTGTGATTCTTTGTTTTAAAACTGTCGCATTTTATAAGAGTATCGAGAGTTTTTTACGCTGGCTTTGTCTCTCGGCCTACACCCTCTGTCTTCTTTGCCGATGAGTAGGGATGCCTACAAATTCAAATTTAATGACGTGGAATAAGTGATACCTATATCTTTTCCCCGTACTAGACTATCTAAAGTTAGTAATTCTTTATTGGGGAAAGGGATACTCTTCTTTAATAAAATCCCAGAGGCTCTTTTATCACTGCCTTTCAATAAATTTAAGAAATGTATTAAAGAAAAGCTGTGTAAAAAGGCTTACTATAAAGTCAACGATTATCTAGTTGATAAAAGGGCCTGGGACTAGTACTAGACAGGCTACTTCTAATTAATTTGCGATATTTGTTTTAAATAAGTGTTGTTTGATGATTTGCTGTTTTAAAAGAGTACCGAGAGTTTTTTACGCCGGCTTTTTCTCTCGGCCTACACCCTCTGTCTTCTTTGCCGATGAGTAGGGATGCCTACAAATTCAAATTTAATGACGTGGAATAAGTGATACCTATATCTTTTCCCCGTACTAGACTATCTAAAGTTAGTAATTCTTTTTTGGGGAAAGGGATACTCTTCTTTAATAAAATCCCAGAGGCTCTTTTATCTCTGCCTTTCAATAAATTTAAGAAATGTATTAAAGAAAAGCTGTGTAAAAAGGCTTACTATAAAGTCAACGATTATCTAGTTGATAAAAGGGCCTGGGACTAGTGCTAGAAGGTGCAGAAAAAAAAACAGAATCTACCCCAGGGGGGTACCACACGCGCTCGCGGTGGAGAATCCCCCTCTGGGCGTCCAATACCCGTATCACCTCGACGTCCGCCGTTCCACAACTGAGCGTTTTTTAAGGCAGTTTTTGCCGCGCACAACCACTATGTGGAACCAGCTGCCAAGTATTTCCGAACCAATTCGACTTAGGGTCCTTCAAGAAAAGAGCGTACCTATTCTTAAAAGGCCGGCAACGCACTCGCGAGCCCTCTGGCATTGAGAGTGTCCATGGGCGGCGGTATCACTTAACATCAGGTGAGCCTCCTGCCCGTTTGCCCCCCGTTCTATAAAAAAAAAAAAGACAGGCTACTTCTAATTAATTTGCGATATTTGTTTTAAAACAAGTGTTGTTTGATGATTTGCTATTTTAAAAGAGTAGGTACCGAGAGTTTTTTTACGCCGGCTTTTTCTCTCGGCCTACACCCTCTGTCTTCTTTGCCGATGAGTAGGGATGCCTACAAATTCAAATTTAATGACGTGGAACAAGAGATACATGTATCTTATGTTCCATAATAACCATATTTTATTTTATTTTTATTTTATGTTCCATAATACACATATATTATTTTATTTCATTAACTTTTATAATTATTTGGTAGAATTACAATTTTCTATTTCTGGAAAGTAAAAAAAAAGTAAACTAACATTGTGCACAAAATAATTTTCGTAAAAATCGTCGTGTTTTTTTTGAATAAAATGTTTTGTAAAAATTATGGTATAACAATATTTGACCAAATTATTCAATATTCACGAATTCATGTAAATTTTTTGAATGAAACACTTCCAAAAGCGTGTTCGGAAGCAGAAACATGTGTAGGTACAGATGAGAAGTCAGAACAATTTAAATATAATTTATTTCTTAACATTACATACTACAATTATGTGGCCACCGTGGAAATGGTAAAGTATCTTTAATATTAGGTATGCCACATACAACTTGCAATAATCTCTCAAGTCCTAATCCAAATCCTCCAGTTGGAATATTTCCAAACTTCCGTAACTCCAAATACCAATTTAAGGCTTCTGAGGGTAATTTAGATTGTAGCTTTTCATAATTATCTTCTCTTAAACTTCCACCGGCTATTTCGCCTGTAATTGGGCCTAAGAGATCTAGTGCATCCACCTGTAAAAATATGATTATGATATCGACTTGACAACTCATTGGTCTAGTGGTTAGTACCCCTGACTCCGAAACCATGGGTTCCGGGTTCGATCCCAGGCTGAGACGAACATCGATGTGATGAGCATTTGGTGTTGTGCCTAAGCTCTTGGGTGTTTAAATATGTATTTATATGTCTTTCTATCTATAGTATGTATGTATATCCGTTGCCTAGTACCCATAACACAAGCTTCACCAGCTTAGCATGGGACCAGGTCAATTGGTGTGAATTGTCTTTAAAAAAAAAATGTAATCTATAATTTAAAGTATTTAATTGTTATATTGGTCTAAACATGTCTGGTGTACATGTCTGGAAAATTTGTGGTCATTGATTGTACGCTGCTAGTACATATATAGCAAAACTGAGAACTGTATGTTGATGTTATGTATATGTCACAGTATAATTGTAACCACCGTTAGATTGTATTTTATCTCGCGAGATTGTAAACTGTCGAAAGATTGTCAACTCAACGTACTGCTTACAATTTAAAGTATTATTATTCGGTAGATTGTAATCTATCGAAGTGAAACCGTCAAATTGTGAAACAGTACGCACCTCGCGCGCTGATTGGTTGAACGAAATATGCCAGGCAGCACCATATTTGTTTGTTAATTCGTTTGTTGTCGAATGTAAACAAACAGTGTTTAAGTGAATGAATTGATGTCGTGTTGAAAGTAACTCACATATAAACAATAGAGTAAAAGGCAAATTTGCTTTCTCAGTTACCTTACTATTATCGAAATCACTCTCCTTCATATAAAATGATTTTAGCTTTTTAGGCCATTGTACTACAAACACTGGAACTCCACTACAGTGCTTCACTAATGCTAGTTCTTGTTCTTTATTAATTCCATCTTCATTTGTACTTAAACCCTTTTTATTTAAGATATTTCTTGCTTCATCATAAGTTAAGGTAATAAATCTATCCTTTAACCAAGTAGGTGCAACATTGTTCTTATCTATTAAATATAAATCAGCTTCATTTGTATTCCTTATTTCACTAAATATATGTTTCAATAAATTTTCTAAAATAGACTGTAGTTGTTCTATATTATCGCAAAAAGCAAGTTCAGCTTCTAACATATAAAACTCTGATAAGTGAAGACGTGATTTTGAGTTTTCAGCTCTGAAAGTCGGACCTAAAGTATAAACATTACCCATTCCTCGACAAATAGCCTCTAAATGCAATTGAGCAGACACCGTTAAGAATGATTTCCTCCCAAAATACACATCATCATTAGTTTTTCCTTCTTGCAACATTGCTTTGATAGTTTCCTCACTATCAGGTAAAACTTTAAACGTTTCTCCAGCACCTTCACAATCATTGGAAGTTAATATAGGTGTGTTTACGTTTAAATAATTCCTTGATGCAAAAAAGTCATGTATGTGTTTCGTAACAGAGTGCCGGATTCTGAGCATTGCCGATATGTAATTGGTACGACAGCGTAAGTGTAAGTAATTGCGAATATATTCTGGCGGATGAGCTGTTCGGGGATTGAATGGATACCCGTCAAGAACTACACATGTTCCATAAACTTTTACACTATCAGCTCGTAATTCAAGCTGACCCCGAGGGCTTTTTTCAAGTTTTCCTGTAATATGAACCGCGCTACCATATGTTAAATCATTGGTTTTTAGGTTTTTAGGAATCAAAACCTGTAATTTTTTAGCAGTTGATCCGTCGCTCACATCTGCGAATACGAGGTCTTTCTGGACTCTTAAGCTCTTTACCCACCCCTGGATAACAAGAAGAAATAATTAAACTATGTACAGTATTAATATAATTAAAATTTCATTCATCATCTAAAGCTAACCTTAACTTCAGCTACATTACCAATATTTGGATTTGTTAGTAATGATGCCACTACGCTATATTTTTTATAGTATTGTGTAATTAAATTTAAGCCCTTGGACGTTAGTAATTTCTGCTTTCGAAACATGTTAACATTCAATTTAAAGAAAACTAAGTTACTATTTTTATTTATATTTTGAATTTTATTTTCTTGTGTTCTGACAGTTGACACTTGACTTGACCCTGTACAGTGTATTTTCATTAGCTGTGCTGAGTATTCTGTGTTGATTCGTTTTTAAAACAAATCTATGAGAATTAAATCGTTTTAATCTGTTTCAGTGACAGAGCGTAGACTGTCAAACATCAATTTATGTCATTTTAGCAAATCATGGTCACGTATTCATAGTCAATAGACTATAGAGTACGTATATCATTTTCGTAATTCTTAATCGTATTTATTGTGCTTTTGAGGATTGCGTTGTGACTTGTGGGTGCTTAAATCTTAACTAAAATATAATTATATCGCCCCTAAAGTATCCAGTAGATAAGTTATTTTACAAGAATGTAAGTTGCTATAACATTTCTTTCTATAACCAAAACCTAGCTTGTAACATTATATACGTTTTCATAAATATAATATTCTAAAGCAATATCCCCAAACGAGTTTTTCTACATCGTGAGGCTATTAAATTATACTTTATGTAATTAAGTACTATAGTCACCTCTGTATCTGAACTGAATTTTTTCGTGGCCTACTTTTTCGTTAATTAATATGACTTTTATTCTGATTAAATTTATGGAAGTAAGAAAATGTCGTATGTGACCGCTTTAAATTTTTCAAGATATTTTATTTAATTCCAAATGAAACATGATAAGTAACCTTAAACATTATTGGAAGAAGTCTGACATTTCATCTTTACCTGTAATTAACTGATAACATTATCTTTTATTACACCTTCGTTTGTCCCTAAGCTTATATTTCATTTATGTTCGAAATATGTATATATTATTTTTTAAATATTATTAAATACTATATAAACATCTAATTACGTGACTATCGTCGCAATTTTTGATTATATGAACTGGATACAAAATAATAAAATCAATTTACCATGAGTAAAATTAAAAGTGAAAACTTAACTTTCTTTGGCCTACTTGTTGGATCAAATGTTCTTAAATTTCACTGAACATCTGTGCTTATGTAGTTAATGTTATAAAATTTATGTTTACTACTGATGACTATGAATAGTTAGTTACTAAACCATATTCAATATTCATCCTAAGAATATTCCATAACATTCAATCTATTTCCACACTTTAAAAAAAACTTCAGCTATGTTAAGCTGGGATATGCAACAAGTATTTTACGGGGAAATAATATTTTTCAATGTGTTTGTTTTTGAATAAATACATTTTTCCTACCATCACTTCAAGCATTGTGATAGACCTTGGCAATGACTTCTTTTGAACATTATTATAACTTGTTTATCCTTGTTTTTTGTACTGAATTTTAACATATTATATGTATAGGGAAAATCCTACATTAAATTTATTATTTTATACAAAATTTTATATGTTAATTTATACAGTTATATTAATTAAACATGGAAATTTTTTTTATAGGTTGTATTGATCACTTCTTTAAAGATAATCAGCTGTCTGCCTGAGAGACACCATACATTTTTGGGTTGCCGACATGATTTCCTCACAAGTAGACCAACACTTTGAAAAAGATCTGTCCTTTTTACTTGAAAACCACTTTAATTTGTGAAATAAAAAATTAAGTGAAAGTAACTTTCACTCCATCTCTGCATTATTTATGTTACTTGAATTTTTTATTACTTTCAAGCAAATACTTTAGCTTGATTCTTAGAGATTGTTGTATTTGGGCATTGGAACCAAATTTTTTTATCAGCTCCAGTGCTCCTTTAATTTGGTAACTTTTTTTGGTTTAATCTTACATCTTTACATATTGAATTAGACATATTATATCTTTACATACGTATGCCTAATTCAAAATAAGCATTACTTAAGAATTTAACTACAGAGTGTACTTAACTCATTGCTATCAAGTAAATTGCCAAGAGTTAGTTCTTGACAATACGTTTCAAGTTATTTAAGCCAACATTTTGGAACAACAAACTATTCTACCCATTTGGTATAAACATCCAATTATAATAAAAGTCGATAATAGAACAAAAAATTTAAATTGTATAATAGTTAAATTATACGATCAGTAATAATATAATATGTTAGCACACTGAAAGAAGTATCTGACACATTTTCTGTTTTGATAATTTTTACTTTGATCTTCTGTGTCCGACGCATATTCTGTGTATTTGTTTACTTCAGGGACCAGTATTGTTGGAACCAAATATAGTTTATAAAACTTAAAACGCATTTTTGTATTTATAAAGGTTTTGTAAATTTATAATTTTCTTTTACAGAATGGCGGACCCAAACCCCCAAGCCGGTGACACAGGCCCACCAAAGGGAATACCTGCTTTGAAAGCTCATGTTATAGAAAATAAAATATATGTAGCACTATGGGGAACCCGTATTTTGACCATATTGTTCACATTTGGATATGTCATTCCTATATTTACAAAGTAAGTAGCTTTGATACAAATAATATAGCCTCTAGAGTAGTTTGTTAAGAGCTACAGCTCTTAGATCAGATATAAATAAGTACAGCAACGCCTTATGTGTTATCACTTTTAAAGTACAGTGTACTCTTTATTACATCATTCATTATCTCGAAAAAACTGTCTATAATAAAAAAATGAGTTAAATTTAATTGGTTTAACCCAATACCCATACATAAATGATAAATGATTTATTTTCTGTAAGTAGGCTTGTACAAACACTTACACGTCAAGCATATTTTTTTTTTAAACTAGTCTTTTGAGGAAAGAACCACACAGATTGAGTATACCTGTCAAGTCAGTGCACGCATTTGTCAGTAATCGTGCAGCTCAACTCTAAACTTAAGGAGCTTAACGATTCGACGAACAATACCAAAGAAAAGACATTTGGGTAGGCCGCATAAATTACTCAAACTGTTGGGCTATGACTAAAACTGAGAAAAGGATAAAATAAATAAAACAATGATCCACGTAGTCTTCACATTCACAATAATTAAAAATAGTATAAGTAATACCTTACAAAGTAAATATTCATGTCATTGTAAACATTAATTCTAAATACATAATACATTAATTCTTCCCTTCCTATAATGAAAGCTCTCTATAACAAATAAAAATGCTCGGTCCCTTGAAATTTGTCATAAAGAGTTTACTCTGTATTTTATTTTCATTAAATGTATATTATCAATTAATCTCAGTACACCTGTATTTTGAATCTTATAATAAAAATACCTGACAACATTTTTGATACTTACAACTGAACAATTTGAGTTGTTTTCATTTTATATAGAATATTATTATTTCTCTTTAGTAAAAGACAAGTATTGTTTAGTAATTACAAACTGGTATTTTACGAGCAATAGTGGTTTAGTTTTTTTTACGGTAACTGGAGGCAAACGGTGTTATGAGATGGTTAAAATTACTGACGTTAGTTTAGAAACAAAAAGAATGCACTTATTATATAGTTTTGTTTAAGCGGTTGTTTTCACTAAATATACCTATACATGTGAGATAATTCATATATTCATAACATTACAAGGTTAAAAACAATATTATATCTCAGTTGTGTTACCTTTGGTTGATAAATAAAAAGTTGAATTTAACATAAGCTGCTTCAAGGTCTATTATATTTGAATAATACAGGTACAAAAATTAAATCTTATATACTTGTTTGGATGTTGTAGGATGTTCTTTCCAGTAAAATTATTTCCACTGATTGTAATCGCTCAGGCTGCCGGATTATGAATTTTGGTGTGCTAAAGTTCTCATATTTTAAAGTGGATAGCTAGATTGGGGTTTGTTTAGGCTGTGAATAGGAAATAGGAAATGTTTATTACTGAATTTAGGTTTTTTTTTACCCTGTGCATTATTGTACGTGCAATCAAGATAGCTCTTTACAGCTATTACAGCCAATTATGCAACAATTCACCATGACTGACACTTTAAATACACCTCTTATAAGGATTAAGTCTTAAAATATGGGTTTGACTTGGGTTTCACAGATTTATCAGTAAGCGGTGAAAACAATAAAACCCCATACGCAATCTATTTGCGTATGGGGTTTTATTGATAGAAAAACTGATACTTTGTTTCGCTCGCACTTAAGTGTTTCACATTAGTGCCTTCTCTTTTTAGTTATTATTGTTATTTTAGAAGCTCATCTAGTTCTATACTCTATCTACGTTTCCATACGTGTGTTTAATGCACACAGACGGAAACTAACTTTTAATAATTTGACAGCTCAACATCAGCATTCTACAAGGCGTTATTAGCGAATGCAGCAACGTCGGCGTTGAGACTGCACCAGCGGATCCCACCTTCGGAGATAAGGTTCTCGCAGGAGTTCCTCAACAGGTTCTTCTTGGAAGACAGTGCTCACTATCTCTTCTATTCGCTGATATTCATGAACGTTGCGCCGAACTTATGTATCCTTTTTATTTGAAGCTGTTCCAGCTTCGCAGCAGAATTTTTAAGTACTGTAAAAAGAGTTTCTTCGCTGAATTTTTTGTTATGGAACAGGGCCATACGATCAGGTTTACCTGGGGCCGTTCAAGTATTACGTAAGACAAAGCTCTCAAAATAATAATACATAAAGGCATTAATTTTTTGTAGGAATCCTCGAAAATGAATTTCGTTTTCAAGCATAGACATTGTGTGGGTAAGATGTGTAAAAAATAATTACTGTTGACGTAATCACCAAATAAGAAAATCAAAGACTTTTTAATTTCGTAATCACATAACGTATCGGAAAATGGAGAAAATGTAATTTACGTTATAAACATTGTATTGATACGCCGAGATTTATTCCGCGAAGAAGTTTTTTAAATTTCGAATTCATATGGGAACAGCGCCAATGCTATTGGTAAAGCATAGTCACAGACTACGATTGATATTCAAAGAGGTTTTAATGTTGCTTTATAAGCCACTATATTAAATTTATTTTAAAGAAAATCTGTTTGTTTGTACAATACTTTGTATTGATACGTTTAAGATTTTTCTTCGTAAAGTCATTTGGAGGGGTTTTTTGAATTTCGAATTCAGATTGGCACAGCCCAATCGCGTTTTTGGTATTCAAACTATAATTGATATTTAAAGAGGTTTTAATGTTTCGTTATAAGCCACTTTATTAAATGTATTTTAAAGATTTTTAGTCCTTTGGAGAGGTTTTTTGAATTTTGAATTCTGATTGGCACAGCGCAATTGCTATTGGTAAAACGTAGTCACAGACTACGATTGATATTCAAAGAGGTTTTAACGTTTTCTTTATATTGCCATGTATATATTTTTTTAAAGAGAAAGAAAAACAAATGACGGGTCACGTGACATGCGCTGTGCGCTATTAAATTATGAGTTACAGCGCAAGTAGCGAAATTATGCGCAAATAATGTTTATTAATATCGAAGATCGCTTCTACAATTATTAAAACTGGTTAGTGGTTAACCTTGACGCAAGGTCTTGAATTGTTTTCTTTAATTTGTCACATTAATAACCACGAACATATTTAATATTGGCTGGAACGTTAGTTATTTAAGCCATTGTGAAGAAAGGTGACTCTTCCTCCAGCTTAAAGGACCCTCGACCAGATTTCTGATGACATTTATGAGGTAGAGAAACTGTATATAGACTTAGCGGGAAATACTTCGATAGCGCGTCAGGGCGTGACGTCATCGCTGTTTGAGCCGGTTTCCCCGCGTTCCTCTATGACATAGACAACACTATGTACACATAATGTTAATTTAAATTCGGTTAAATGTTGACATAATTATAACTATAAAGTTAGAGTGTACTCCTCCCTCAAAGGAGTTCAAGTATTACGTAAGCAGATTTATTTTTTGGCTCACCTGATGTTAAGTGATACCGCCGCCCATGGACACTCTCAATGCCACAGGGCTCGCGAGTGCGTTGCCGGCCTTTCAAGAATTGGTACGCTCTTTTCTTGAAGGACCCTACGGAAGGACGTATTTACTGCCATTTCCCCCCCCCCCCCCTTTGTCAGCAAAAGTAAGCAAAGCTCTCAAAAATAAATAGTACATAAACGTATTAATTGTTTGTAGTAATCCTCGAAAATGCATTTAGTTTTCAAGTATAGTGTGGGTAATATGTGTAAAAAAGTAAATAATTACTGTTGACGTAATCAAAGACACCCCCTGATTTTCTAATTTGGTTGGTTTTCCCCCCTGTATTGCTTATGTGAGGCCGGGAACTCACCCACTACAAATGGGTGTCTATGGGCTGCGATGTGCCCATATTATAAAAAAAATTAATATTTATTTTTAATTCTATAAATAAAATTTTCTTAATATTATACAGTAATTTTGACGCCAATTTTCTTGTTCGCGATGCTGCACGCCGCCTCGTATTCACTCACAATATTGGATGTAAGTATATTTATTATGGAGCAGTGCTGGCCTCGTCCCTGAGGTCGTAGGTTCGATCCCCGGCTGTGCACCAATGGAATTTCTATGTGCGCATTTAACATTCGAACGCCGAAGGATAACATCGTCAGGAACGAAAGCCTTAGACTTAAAAGTCGACGGCGTGTGTCAGGCACAGAAGGTTGATCACCTACTTGCCTATTAGATTGACAAATGATCATGAAACAGGAATCTGAGATCCAGACCTAAAAAAAGGTTGTAGCGCCTGCGCCTCTGTTTTTGTTTAATTTTTTATATTTATTGAAGTTATACTTCTTTTGGCGCGTTAGGAAATTATGAGCGTAAATTTCACAAAAAACCGACACCCTGAATATCTGTTCAAATGTCGGTAAAACAGTCTGGGCTGCTAGTTGGCGCTTGCACTGTTTTATCGACAAGTTGCATTGTCTGTCATGGCGTAGTGTTTTTCAGAATCGTGTTTATTTCAACCAAAATAATGATTTCTATACGAGAAAACCCGTTCCAATGTGATAAAAAAACATAGTGTTTATTGTAAAATATCATGATTAGTATATACTATATAGTTTCGATTGGAAGTGACCATTAAATTGGACAAGAAAAATGCAATTCGAAGAGGGAAAATGCTCGAAGAAAATTATTACGCCAAAGAAGTATAACTTCTAACACGTCTACATAAGTTCACACACTTTTTTTTTTATATTATACAACAAGCTTGAGCGTAATACTTGAACGCTCCCTTACTAACAATTTGAAGGTAAAAATTACACGGAACTTAAAACAAACTGAGGTTATTTTTGTTTTTATTTGATAAAGATGATATTTTAATTTCAGACTTTGGGCCAAAATTCCATGTGGGTGGCTCGCCTGCTAATTTCGTTAGTGGAATTACAATCGCGGAATATTTTACGCGCGGCTGCTTTAGCTGAAATCTCTCTATTCCCATTGGTGGCCATCATGGCACTTTTGTAAGTAATCATTTCTATACACACACGACACACGTCTTAAATACAAAAAAAAAACGATGGGTTGCACTCCGGGAGTGCCGACAGAAGTGAAAACTTGAATATTAACGTTGTGCATTTTTGATATTTTGGAATGGTTAGGGAATAATTTTGCACGAATTGCTTTAATTATTAGTATAAACGTACTATCATTTATGTGGTAGAATAAAATATTTATTAATTGCGCTATCGTACACAAACATGACAATTTATATCACATTAACTATGCCGCGCCAGCTGTCTACTCTCCATCCGTCGTCTGTCTGACCAAATCATTAATAATAAAGCTTTAGACGTTTCGCAAAATTAATCCTTTATATATTGACTTAAGGTCCAATTCTACATGCATCAATGTATCTGAGGAAAGAGACAAATGAATTAAAAGCGTAACTATATAGCACGAAGGTTCATAATCCTTTAAAAAAACATCCGTCTTACGAATTTGTCCTGACGCGAGTTCAACATTTTTTACCCATTCCAAAAAAGTGTACAGTCACTTCAAAAATCATCAAAATCGGTCCAGAAGAAACCAGCTTGCCTTAGACCCAAAATGTCGACGGCGTGTGTCAGGCACAGGAAGCTGATCACCAACTTGCCTATTATATTGACAAATGATCATGTGACAGATAGAGAAATCTGAGGCACAGACCTAAAAAGTTTGTAGCGCCTATAATTTTTTTAATATTCAAATCTGATATATTGTTATAAAACAATATCTTAAACTTCTTACTATTCACACATATTATTGTGAGCTGTTGGTGTATCGCATCTTCAGCTGTTAAAATTTTGAACAACCATCCATGTCAGCAGTTGTTCAATGTTCAAGTGTAATCTGAACAAATCTAAAATAGTTTTTCTTGACAAATAGCCCATCGTCTCATTTTTTCGTTTAAGCTACGTTTCATAGAAAAGCGGTGCCGTCAACTAACGGCCGCCATATTACGGTTGTCAATAACGGCCGTCTTTACGGTGGCAAAGCTGTGGTTTCCTATAAAGTAGTGCGACCGTATTTTTGAAGTGTTATTCTAATTTCGTTCCACTCATTTTGCTTCTTGCTTGTCTGTACTCTTTGGATTTGATATTGTACAAAGCTTCATGATTTTAACAAAATCAATTAATTGTTCATCATTTTCGCTCGTCCAAGTCATTGTATTAATTAAATATGCGCACCGCTATGACGACCGTCATGCAAATGACAGCACCGCTATTTGACGTTACGGTGACTCTCAATGGTTTCTAGAAAACCTACTCCGATGTTATTTATAGACAACGTATGGGTGACGTCACCCAACGTTACATTACGGCCGTTAGTTAACGGTACCGCAATTCTAGGAAACCATAGCTTGGTTCAAACCCTCTAAGCAGCGTTTCTTCTTTCTCTTACAGCGGCTACAGCGGTCTGCTAACACCATTCATGTACTATTACTTCGTGTTATGGCGATACGCCTCCCGCCGTAACCCGTACACCCGTAACACGTTCAGAGAGTTACGTTCAGTGGCCGAGAGGGTGGCTAACAAGGAAAGTCTACCCTCTCCACTGAAGTCTGGATTGCACTCCGCTATCAGAGTTGTGTGCATGATGGCGCCAAGGGTGGAAGTTCAGGAGTGAGGTACAGTAACCTATTTTTCGATCTAGAAGATATAAAAAAAAAAAATCGCAAAAAAAGTGGTACATTCAGATTGATAATACGTATGCAAATGTCATATAAGGGGTCTGTTTCACAATGTATGGATAAAGTGCCAAATAGCTAGCAACACATAAATTATTTGGAAGATAAATTGTGCTATTTGACATTAATCGGACTCATAACTTATGATGGACTTTATGTGACGAATAGCGCTATCTGACAGTCGTGAAACGCAATAATAGTGTTTATCCTACCAATAAGTAATAAATTGCTAATTTGGAACTTATGTAGAACTTATCCGTACATTGTGAAACAGACCCTAATAATGTCAAAATTATAAGTAAAGTATTTTATAATTGTTGTCAAAACTTCTGATCTAAATACTCTATGAGTGGCACATTGCCTTCAAAAATTTAATTACCTTCCCCTTGAAAGCATGACAAAGCAGTAACACTCGGATCAGGATGTTTTTTTATTAATACATGTAATAAGAAAATATACGTAGAAGTGATTCTTTTTAAAGTCGGTTAAAAATTAAGTCCCCCATCTGTCTGTATGAAGGCGATAAGCTCATACGGATTTTTGCATTGGATTCCCTAATAGTTCCTAAGCCTGTAAAGAAATACATATATTTGACATGAGCTGAAGAATTAATAAAGTTTGACACACATTTGACAGCTCAGCGTGTGACAGTTGTCAGTTGTCAAATTTTGAGGTTTTGTTGATATTTGAAAGATGCTAGTTTCATCAAAATTTAAGAATTTTTCTGACTGGAGAATGCTTGGATAATTCGGTTCACTATATTTTTATAAAATCCATCAAAATAGTTATGAAAAAAAAGTTTATTACGCCTTATCGTACGTTTAAGATTATAGTAAAGATTTATTTTTATTTTCAGGTAAACGAAGACTACATCATTCAACAGTATATTTATTTTTGTTTATACCTGTTCTACTATAATAATCTGTGCTCGAGTCTGCTATTTTTGTCAATTTCGAAACTTCACTTTGATGCTATGAAACTGTCATGTGTCAATAATCCCTCTAATCAATGATACGTCACAATTACTAGAAAATACTTGGTGCATTTTATATTATTTTCTTGGGACTGAGACAAATATAAATATAATATATATATAGTTATTATTTGAGCAGACTCTGAGTGTCCACTAAGCTAGCACACATAAGAGAATCTAACATTTTCAAGCACTAATACGGGTTAATAGGTTCTGTTGCTTTTTGCGTTAACCTTGTGTGCTAAAATGCCTTATCAATTTCAATCATAACAATTTTCCGCCAAAATATTTCTTAATATGGGTAATTTAAGGGTTTATGTTGTATTCAAGTACATTAGAAATGTATGTTTGTATGTTTATACGGTTTTGAATGTATCGTGTGGGCGAACACGGTTGATTGGTGTCACACGCTGTCTGACCTGTCAACGTCATGCCTGTCAGATTGACAACATCTTTATGACAGCGCAAAGTAAATTTAAACTGATTTTTTTATAAATGAATTCGTATTTATTTTAATTCTACTTTTTTAAATGATATCACAAATAGCTAGATGTGGTCTCATTAAATAACAGCTGAAGAAGTTGTTATCAAATGTCACTGTTTGACGGATGACAGCTGACAGCTTACCAATCACGTGTACAACCCAGAACGATTTATTGTAAGATTAAATATTTTTTTAAGGATTAATATACGAACAAATTTGGTCCAATATTATTCAAATTAGAAAAATGTAGGATAATTTTTTTAGTTTAAATTGTTTCTAAATTAATGTGTAACGGATATACAAACAAATAAATATATAAAAACCACTTTTCTGTCACAATTATCAATTCCCTTGGCATTTATGTATTTTCAATGAATTTTTGTGAATATAAAGTTACACTTTTGTATTAATATTAAATGCACTTGGTTTTGGGATGAATGTAGTATGGATTTTTAAATAAATGTTTAAGAAATATATCGTTTTTTTATTTCTCGTAACTAAATACACAAGAGTTTTCCCCTTATAGGGTTAATTTAAAACTAACCTTTTTTACTAAAAGCAATTTAACGCAGGAAAGTGTCCAATAACACTACTTAAATAAAATCAGCGGCGCTACAACGTTTTTATATCTTGGCCTCAGATTTCTGTTTCATGACCATTTGTCAATCTAATAGGCAAGTAGGTACGTAGTTTATAAGATACTATCGAGCAGCAACCTTATAAAATAAAAGCAAATTAGTGGCGCTACAACCTTTTTAGTTCTTGGGCTCAGATTTATGTTGCATGACCATTGTCAATCTAATAGGCAATTAGTTACGTAGTGTATAAGATACTATAATCGAGCAGCAACCTTATAAAATAAAAGCAAATCAGTGGCGCTACAACCTTTTTAGGTCTAGGCCTCAGATTTCTGTATGTTACGTAGTTTATAAGATACTATAGTTGAGCAGCAACCTTATAAAATAAAAGCAAATCAGTGGAGCTACAACCTTTTTAGGTCTAGGCCTCAGATTTCTGTATGTTACGTAGTTTATAAGATACTATAGTCGAGCAGCAACCTTATAAAATAAAAGCAAATCAGTGGGGCTACAACCTTTTACGGTCTGGGCCTCGGATTTCTGTATGTTACGTAGTTTATAAGATACTATAGTCGAGCAGCAACCTTATAAAATAAAAGCAAATCAGTGGGGCTACAACCTTTTACGGTCTGGGCCTCGGATTTCTGTATGTTACGTAGTTTATAAGATACTATAGTCGAGCAGCAACCTTATAAAATAAAAGCAAATCAGTGGGGCTACAACCTTTTACGGTCTGGGCCTCGGATTTCTGTATGTTACGTAGTTTATAAGATACTATAGTCGAGCAGCAACCTTATAAAATAAAAGCAAATCAGTGGGGCTACAACCTTTTACGGTCTGGGCCTCGGATTTCTGTATGTTACGTAGTTTATAAGATACTATAGTCGAGCAGCAACCTTATAAAATAAAAGCAAATCATTGGGGCTACAACCTTTTACGGTCTGGGCCTCGGATTTCTGTATGTTACGTAGTTTATAAGATACTATAGACGTGCAGCAACCGTATAAAATAAAAGAAAATCAGTGGAGCTACAACCTTTTTAGGTCTAGGCCTCAGATTTCTGTATGTTACGTAGTTTATAAGATACTATAGTCGAGCAGCAACCTTATAAAATAAAAGCAAATCAGTGGGGCTACAACCTTTTACGGTCTGGGCCTCGGATTTCTGTATGTTACGTAGTTTATAAGATACTATAGTCGAGCAGCAACCTTATAAAATAAAAGCAAATCAGTGGGGCTACAACCTTTTACGGTCTGGGCCTCGGATTTCTGTATGTTACGTAGTTTATAAGATACTATAGACGTGCAGCAACCTTATAAAATAAAAGCAAATCAGTGGGGCTACAACCTTTTACGGTCTGGGCCTCGGATTTCTGTATGTTACGTAGTTTATAAGATACTATAGTCGAGCAGCAACCTTATAAAATAAAAGCAAATCAGTGGGGCTACAACCTTTTACGGTCTGGGCCTCGGATTTCTGTATGTTACGTAGTTTATAAGATACTATAGACGTGCAGCAACCGTATAAAATAAAAGAAAATCAGTGGAGCTACAACCTTTTTAGGTCTGGGCCTCAAATCTGTATCTATTTTATGATCTTTTGTCAATCTAATAGGCAAGTAGGTGATCAGCCTCCTGTGCCAGACACACGCTGTAAACTTTTAGGGTCTAAGGCAAGCCGGTTTCCTCACGATGTTTTCCTTCAGCGTTCGAGCGAATGTTAAATTCGCATTAGTGCACAGCCGGGGATTGAACCTACGACCTCAGGGATGAGAGTCGCACGCTGAGCCACTAGGCCAATATTGCTGTGCTATGTAAAATTCTACCTTTTAATTATGAAAGATAAATTTGCACGCCATTTTGTGTGGCAGAATATTGTAATAGTGTATCACCATAATATTTTTCTAAATTGTTACATACTCGATTTATTAAGTAGATATTATTAACTCTTAATATTCAAACAGCGTCACAAATCAACCTTTACAATTAAGGCTGTATATCTAAATCTAATGAACATACTATGTACATTTAAGATAATTTTCGTCGGAAACGACTATGTAATGAGAAATTGCGGATTCGCAGATGAGTCAGCATGTTAATGAAATGTATTGTTTTGTTAATTAAAACTACATTCAACTCGGGATTTGTAAATCTACATTTAATCTTAATTATGTTGAATGAGAATATATATTACATGTTTCTTATCATATAGTATGTTAAGTTTTCCAACCTAGGAATTCAGTCATTCATTTCTTCGCGAATATAATGTACTAGCTGACCCAGCTAACTTCGTTCCGCCTAACAGTCTAATAATATCGTGTTAACTTTAGGATTTTATTAAGGTTATAACATTAATACAACTTTTTTTGCTAACACAGAATAGTTTTATTGCTTGCCATTGCGAAAAAAGAATGACAGTTTTAATAGGCCTCTTCTCTCTAGCGCCAATATTGCGATACTGCATGTTAAAGCACTTTCTGATAAACAAAATTTTTTGATGAGGTAACATGTCTTCGATCAAGATCAAAGCCTGGTTAATATCTCCTCATTCACTTCAAGGTCGGAATTTCTTGAACCGACACGAATTCGATGTAAAATGGTGCGTAATTTTGTCAACAGATGGCACCACATGGTGTTTGCATTCGTAAAATTAATTAATTGTGATTCAATAACTTATCCCATATTTTGCTTATTCTGATATTCGGAGCGGAGAAGAATCTACCAAAGAGATAACTAATATCGGTCCAGCCGATCTTGAGTTATAAGTGGTGTAACTAACACGACTTTGTTTTATATATTTAAGATTAAACAGTTACCCGGAGCTGATGAATTTAAATTAAAGCACTGTTGAGTGCTATTTCATACCTAATCCGCTGTTTTGCTGGTAATTTTTATTGTATTTTGTTTACCTTAATTGTCATATATTTTAGAAAACTATGCTTATTGATGGGATTCAACCTGTTCAGACACACTATGTCTGATACCACCACCCGGCCCATCTTCCATGGAATCAATCTCATACCGTCCGGTCTCTTGCCATCGTCTCTTGCAATACCAGTTGGCTCAAGTAGACTTGGCACGTTGACGGTGGCAAGTGACCGGCGTATGATATCGTTAAGTGCGGCATGTCTCGAAAACCCTGCACTTTATTGGCTTGACAGTCCGTGATGTCCAAGCTTGTCGACATCTCTGCCACAGGGATAATGCTAAAATAATAATATTAGTCTTATTCAAAGGGGGAAAGCTGCCCGTATCTACGGAACCTTGCCTAAAGGGTCTCCTTTTAATAATATATTTTAAGGTTAGTTTTTGTTTTTTGTTATATTAATTTATGTTAGCAGTAAACAACGGAAAGTTGCGTACCTGGGCCACGTGTGGCGCCATGACCGCTACCACCTCCTTCAATTAATTATAATGGGTAAAAACCAGGGTAAACGGCGTGTTGGTAGAAGGAAGAAATCATGGCTTCGCAACGTTCGAGAATGGACGGGTATTGCAACTGCGGAAGAGTTGCTGCATCTGGCACAGGACATGCTTCAAGATACTGACGGCCAACCTCCAGTGATGGAGAGGAACTAAAAGAAAGAAAGATGTATGCAGTAGGATTACTTTATATACGTTAATATAAATTATCAAATCAATGTATACAAAATATTGTAAAAACTATTTGAAAAGAGTATGAAGATTCTTGCCCATTCTCCATATGAAACTACCTTTTGGAAGGGGCAACTATAGTCATTTATTTTTAAAATATTGTGTGATTTTGACTTTCAACGTTTTTAATAGCCCTAATTGAAATAAATGGGTTGACTTTTAGACACTGTTCTTGTCTACTATTTATATCCTTAATTGTTTAGCACTTAGATATAAGCTCATTTTCATAGAGATGAGATCGACTACGAGACAACCCTGCATAGCACGTGCCTATGTTAATATATATATATAATATAATGATAAAATTACAATAATATTATCATTATAGGAATGAATAATAAATTAGCTGGCTCTTTCCCTTATATGTTTGGTCATTTTTCATACATTTACTATGTCGAGTCATTGCTTAGTAATCTTAATTTATTACACCCTGGGGTCATGTTTGTTTCATAACATATATTTCCTTTTTGAAGTAATACTTTTCGCGCGTTAGGGAAAAATGATGAGAGTAATTTTTGACGAAGCGCGCGCACACCGTCAAAAAATCGACAACTTGAAGTTAGCTAATTCTTAAAAGGCCGGCAACGCATTCACGAGCCCTTTGGGATTGAGAGTGTCCATGGGCAGCGGAATCACTTAACATCAGATGAGCCTCCTGCCCGTTGCTTTAATTCAACAGGCATTCAAATGTCATATTAATTATCATAATAATATGAAGGTTTAATTATAGATAATTGTTGTTGAAACTTATGGTCTAAATTCTCTTCCCTTTAAAAATACTATATTCATGGTCTCATGTATTACGTGGGTAATTGTAATCAGTGAACTATATTTAGATAGCTTGAAGCAAATTAATTCTATTTATAAGCAAAAACATTGATATGAATAGCATTCATCGTTATCATTGCAAACAGCTTTGTGATGATATGTGAATAAATCAAACGAAACATGGACACAGGGCTGGCAATTCAAGTAGCAGACGATTAAAAAAAAAAATGTGCCAATGGACTTTGTATCCGAGTAATAAATAAATTTAAAAAAAAAGTGCCAATGGACTGTGTCCGGAAATTAAATAAATTAAAAAAAAAGTGTCAATGGAATTTGTATTCGGATAATAAATAAATTAAAAAAAAATGTGCCAATGGACTTTGTATCCGGATAATAAATAAATTAAAAAAAAATCGATTAAAAATAGTGGTGGAGTTATTTGAAATTCTCGTCTTGAGAACGTAGTACATGACGAAGGCAGTATCTATTGTTTTAATTTTATGATAACCTATCGCGAACTTTGTTTCACCATCAATATGATTTTTTACTTAGCCCTTTTTCCAATTTTTCTCTCCATAGAAACCTTCTTCAGAGTTTAAGGAATTAATAAAATACTCGATTTGGTCCAGCCGTCCTTCGTATATTTTGCGATTCATTTTTTTATATCTATATTATAACTTTTGTTTTTTTTCTGCTCTCTCTTATAATAATAATTATAATAATTGTAATAATATTTTTTGTCAAGAATATGGTACAAAAATGTTATGGTGGTACAATCTAAATCTCGCATATTCCGCAACACATCTTCACTCTTCATTTCTGAAGGTCGTGTTAGTGGCGTCGCACAACTTCCTCCACTCTCTGTCTTCGGCAAGCCTTTGCGCCTGGGCGATAATGAGACCCGAAATGGCCTTTACTTGATCGGTCCAGCGAGTAGGGGATCGGCCTCGAGGTCTGGTGCCCTCCACTCTGCCAGTCACGATGAGTTTTTCTAGACTTTCTGGGTGGATGATGGATGCGTTGGTAACAAAGGGTCGAAAGACTTTTTATTTGTAACCGTCCTATTTTGGACACGTTTGTTTCCTTAGCTGTCGTAGAACACATTATTATTATTATTATAAAGCCTTTTTTGCTGACACCCAGTACAATGTAATAACAATTATTTAAGTTACATAAAAAAACACTTAATTCTAATACATAAATAAAATTTAATCTAATACGCCACTTGACCCCTTTTTAGGTAGTCAGCGTGTCCTTTGACACATAGGCCTCTCCAGCTGTTTCCATTCTTTTCTGATATTAGCTCTTCTTGTCCAAGTTGTGTCCCCTATTATCTTGATATCGTCTGCCCATCTCTTGCTCCGTCTTCCTCTTTTCCTTTTTCCATCGCGTGGTTGCTGAACACATAATGTAGTGCAAATTTAAATAATTAAAAGGTAGAATTTTACATATAAATCTTATGTATATTATTTTATCACCACATCACATTAATAAAGTTCTATCTTTGACTCTCATAGCTATGTTTAACAAAGGATAAATTAAAGCACTGACATAGAGCACAAATATTTCTTTTATAATTTAATTAATTCGATTGACAATACAATGTCTATTGTATTATCAAAAGAATTTAATGTATTACACGATAATTAATATCTTTATTTACGGGTTGAATAAAAGTATGATTTTTAGAAGTTGGTGCCACAAATCCATATGCATATAATATAATGACAATTAAAATGTAGAGTTCGATTCTTCGATTGAAACTTAAAGAAGTTAAAAACGGTGTGATACGAAGCCGTACAAACATAAAAGATGTCGTAACACATACAAAAACAGTTAACACATACAAAGCTGAAATGGGCCTGTCACATTTCTCGCTTTTATGGCAGATGGGTGAAGAAGACCCTTACTAGGAATGACCCAGTGGGAAGAAAGAGAGGACGCCCAACAGAAACTTGGGAAGATGGAATAAAAGGGATAGCGGGACTAGTGAGTCGAGTACTAGTGTAAAACATAATGACGTGGAGTTACTCAACGAGTGAACTCAACTACACTAACTTCACGAGTACACTACGGTGTAGTACATAAAGGCTATTTTTATTTTTATTTACAATTAAATTCAAAAATAGTCTAGAAATATGGATGATGAAATAATTAAAAAAAGGTTAATAATCTTATTTTTGTATATTTATTTTTTAATTATTATGAAAGTAAGTTATATTTCGGAAACATTATTTACAACTTATAATTTCTATATAATATCTAAATACTACATTAAATAAGCAAAGTAAAAATAATAATAATTATTATTATGAAGGTTATATGTTTGACGACTCATTGGTCTAGTGGTTAGCATCCATGCGAATCCATGGGTCTCGGGTTCGATCCCCGGCTGAGACGAACATCGATGTGATGAGCATTTGGTGTTGTGCTTAGGTCTTGGGTGTCTAAATATGTATTTATATGTCTATATATCTATAATATGTATGTATATCCGTTGCCTAGTACCCATAACACAAGCTTCACCAGCTTAGCATGGGACTAGGTCAATTAATGTGAATTGTCTTTAAAAAAAATGTAAATACTCTTTCATTTGTTACTTTGTCATCATACAAGTTATTATATTTATTTTAAACAATCAAAAGTCTCGAACAATTGAAGTCAGAAAAATTTAAAAAAATGAGGCCTAAACCCTAAGCATTGTAGATTACTCCTAGTTTTGAATCCCGATGAGAAACCTCGAGCAAAAGGAAACTTTATTTTTGAAATATGATATATATTTTTCAATTCACACAGACATATTTTTAGTTAATTATATATTTATTGATTTATTTACGCTTCGTTACTTTAATCATTATATAAAAAAACAGGTTACATACGGCAACAGGCGGTTATATATAAAAAAGCCTTTAATTATAATATAATATATACATATATATAATAATTGAATTATTATATAATAAGTTATTATTATAATACATTTAATTAATAGGTAGATACCATATTAGAAACCCCTTTTACAGGCCTCTCATTCCTTTTTTCCCTTACACAAGTTCATATACCCTTAAAAAATAAAACAGTGGCACTACAACCTCTTTTGGTCTGGGCCTCAGATTTCTAAAACTGTTTCATGATCATTTTTAAATCTAATAGGCAAGTAGGTGATCAGCCTCCAGTGCCTAACACACGCCGTCGACTTTTTGGGTCTAAGACATGTCGGTTTCCTCACGATGTTTTCCTTCACCGTTCGCGCTAATGTTAAATGCGCACATAGAAAGTCCATTGGTGCACAGCCGGGGATCGAACCTACGACCTCAAGGATGAGAGTCGCACGCTGAAGCCACTAGGCCAACACTGAATCACTTTAATTCCAGGGCTTAAACTAAATTATTATCTCTTTTCGTCACAGCGTAAAGACAATTCAACAGAAACAAAAGAATGCAATTAGACAGTGTTAAAAAGGACATTATGAATGGCGGGATCGTAATGCGTACGTCAGATCCGGCGTATCCGGCGTGTCCGTCGAGACATTCTGGCGACCGCCAGCCACTCAGAGTGTTTTCGTAATTCACAGAGAGCGGACGCCCGGTCGATATCGGCTGCGTTTTGTTGTCTCGCGATGAATGAAGTGCTTAAACGTGGATTCAGTGTTTGTGTGTGATGATGTGTTGTTCTGGTATCGGTTAAGATGCGTGAGGGTGTAACGTTTGTGGTGCTGGCTTTTCTGGCGGCCGCGGGCGCCTGCCCTGGCCCATTGCCCCAGGGTTGCGCCTGCACAGATGGTGGCACTCGGCTGACCTGCCGCTCGGCTGGGCTCCAGCATCTACCACCTATGAATGATCGGTTGATTTCTGTGTGAGTTGAATATATTTGTAAAAGAAATAGAATATAAAAGTTGACAAAATCTGGACGAAAAAGCTCAGATAAGCTTAATATGTTAAAGCAATATTAAACGTTATTAAAAGATTCAAGTAATATATTTGTAAAAGAAATGAAATATTAAAGAGTTGACAAAATCTGGACGAAAAAGCTCAGATAAGATTAATATGTTAAAGCAATATTAAACGTTATTAAAAGATTCAAGTAATATATTTGTAAAAGAAATAGAATATAAAAGTTGACTAATGTGGACGAAAAGCTCAGACAAGCTTAAAGCAATATTAAATGTTATTAAAAGATTCAAGTTATTGCAAAAATCACTTAGGATTATGTTTCGCAATTTTCGTTTATGACTTTAATTTAATTAAAGATATGTATTATGTATGATAAATTAATTGATTTCAGACACTTATTATTAATAATTTATTGCAACTTCTCGTATTGAGAAAGTTACTGAAATTAATGAAAATACATTACGAAGGAAGAATTTTTAACTTATAAATTTATGATTAACTAGACGGCCCCTTAATATGATTTTTTTTTTAAATAAACAAGCCCCGCTAACTGCACTCAATGAATGTAACTTTATTTTAAAAAGCTTTGAAAGGAAAGCAAGGTATTAGAAAGGTCGTCCTGTCATGTTGTTCTTCAAACTCATGACCTCAAAGGTGAGAATCGTATTGCCACTAAGCTATAGCTCTTTTGTTTAGCACGTTAGAACACGTATGGGTTACGCGAAATGTAGAGTTTATAACCACGAAACTTTATTTTGATAAGGATTATATTAGCAATTAAAATATGTATTTTTTATGAGGTGTTCGTATAAAGCAGTGTTCCCCAACGTGGGGGCCACACCACAAGGGGCAATTTGGTTATTAATTATTTAAATATGTTTTGAAAAATTGGTTTCGTTATTAATTATCTAGTAATTTCTTCCTAAAATCTATGATTTATGTTAAGTGAACAATTCAATTTTTTATTATTCAAGTTATTATGTTACATAAGGAACATAAGAATTTTAGAAAATATGTTAATGGGGAATGGCACAGAACAGGTTGGAAAACACAAGTCTAAAGGAAAATAAATACAATTTAAATCTGAGATGTTTAGGAAAATGTTAATTAATTTAACATATATCGAAACATATCTACAACAACCGCCACCGAACTTAACTCACGTTAGACATTACAGTACGTAGTAATAACGTCTCGTAGTTTATATAGGGTACAGACGGTCAGGCAATAAAATGGGTCTCGTAAAACCGATAGTGTTACCTCTGGCAATTCTATCGCAATACAAAAACGTTTTACAAAAATTATAATTTGTTTGAAGTCCCGTATACATTTTTGTGTTTGGTGATCGAAGGTTGTGAAGTTTTTGTGTTTAAAGCATGCTCCACGATAGTTTTCTAACACCTAAAATCAATGGCATAGACACGAGTTGGTATTTGTGTCTGTTTCTTGATTATTCTTTTTCTTAATAGACGAGTAATTGAAAAAGGCAAGAAAGCAGGATTTTTGGTTATACTACGGTATATACTCAATCAGTGGCGCTACAACCTCTTTAGGTCTGGGCCTCAGATTTTTGTATCTGTTTCATGATCATTTTTCAATCTGATAGGCAAGGATCAACCTCCTGTACTTGACACACGCCGTCGACTTTTCGGGTCTAAGACAATTCGGTTTTCCTTCACTAAAATGAATGTTAAATGCGGACATAGAAAGTCCATTGGTGAACAGCCGGGGATTGAACCTACGACCTTAGGGATGAGAGTCGCACGCTGAAGCCACTGGGCGAACACTGCTCTCACTGTATATACTAACGAACGTTTTTCTTTGTTGTTTCACGAGTATAGTGCATTACACTGTCTTGAACGATGAAGGAAAACATCGTGAGAAAACCAACTTGCCTTAGACCGAAAAAGTCGGCGTGTGTCAGGCACAGGACGCTGATCACCTACTTGCCTTTAAGATTGACAAATGATCATTCATGAAACAAAAATTTGAGGTCTACCTCTAAAAAGGTTGAAGCTATCCTTCTTTGGGTAAACCAAATATTTATCAATTACCAAATTAATACCAAACCAATAGTTTTTTTTAAACCAGTACGGAGAGGGCCATCACTTTAGTATGAAGTAAGCTAGAATAAGTATTTATAATTTTATGTATTTTATCACATATAATGTACCATTGCAGTCGGAGTTTCAACACCCGACTCCAGGGTTGAAACTGTTTTAGCCACTAGTCCTGTAAAGTATAGAAAGAATTGAATTTTAAAAACTTCGGTACCGAATGACCGGAAGCGCAAATACAGTGTAAACTCTTTATAACAAATTTCAAGGGCATTTTTATTCGTTATAGAGAAATGTCGTTTTAGGGAGGGAAGAACTAATGTATGGGTATTAGGTTTAACCAAATAAATTTAACTCACTTTGACGTTATTGACGGTTTTTGTTATAACGAATGACGTTATAAAGAGTGTACACTGTATATGCTTAGGGAGCATTCAAGTATTACGTCACGCAATTTTTTGGAGATTATTGACCCCCCCCCCATGTAACGCGCCGTAATGTTTTTCTGTACCCAAGTTTAGTAAAACGTAGTGACTCTTTATACCTTAAAGTTACCATTATGTGGTGTGAAGTACTGGAAAGTCGAAAATAATATTAACAATGACGCTTAATTCAATCCCCGCCCCGCATCGTAACGTTTTTTCCCCCCCAAAATTCGTTACGTAATACTTGAACGCTCCCTTATTCATATAACGCATTCGAGATAGATACATAATACAAAATAAACTACAAAAGAATACTAAAATACACAAAGGACTAAAATGGATGGAATGGAGGATTAAAATATGTGTGAGGTACACATATTTTAATAATCTCGCTAAAGGCACTCGAAATGTCGTCATGTTTTATATATTACCTATCAAAAAGAGGCAGAATACGAAATACCATCCGTATCACCTGGACGTCCGTCGTTCCACAACTGAGCGTTTAAACACAGTTTTTGCCGCGCAACACCAGTGGAACCAGCTGCCCACTGAGGTATTTCCAATTCGACTTAGGGTCCTTCAAAGAGCGTACCAAATCTTGAAAGGCCGGCAACGCACTCGCGAGCCCTCTGGCATTGAGTGTCCATGGGCGGTGGTATCACATCAGATGAGTCTCCTGCCCGTTTGCCCCCTGTTCTTATATTTAAAAAATGTTTCCAATGCATAAAGATAAAACCTTGTTTGCTGTAAGATTTTCCAATGATAAGTCCGTCCTCAATTTAACTCGAAATTCACCCATGCTATGGGAGTATATCACTGAATCATTTGATATATAAAAATCTATTCTAAAATAAAAAACAATTATACATACATAGTCAAAGATGGAATACATAATATCTACAAGAAGGTTAAAACATTAATAAAAGGAAAAATCAAAACATTAAATACATTTAACTAAGTAATACCTAATTCGGCTGTGTATGTGGGATGTGCTCATGATGCATATTTAGCGCTATGGATATTCTTAATACTCCTTTTAAGATTTCGCGATAGCTTAAACAAGTCAAGGTCGATGTATGTCCAAGCTACGCGGTACAAACAGAACTGCCTTGCGATTCTGTAACTCACTTTTCGAACTCTCAGCTCCCTCCTTATCAGAATGGCAAATCATAAAATGACTGCTTCACGACTGAATTGAGCGCGACCGCCGCTAAACTATAAGCTCCCTCCTTATCAGAATGGCAAATCATAAAATGACTGCTTCACGACTGATTTGAGCGCGACCGCCGCTAAACTATAAGCATAAACTATAAGCTCCCTCCTTATCAGAATGGCAAATCATAAAATGACTGCTTCACGACTGATTTGAGCGCGACCGCCGCTAAACTATAAGCATAAATTATAAGCTCCCTCCTTATCAGAATGGCAAATCATAAAATGACTGCTTCACGACTGATTTGAGCGCGACCGCCGCTAAACTATAAGCATAAACTATAAGCTCCCTCCTTATCAGAATGGCAAATCATAAAATGACTGCTTCACGACTGATTTGAGCGCGACCGCCGCTAAACTATAAGCATAAACTATAAGCTCCCTCCTTATCAGAATGGCAAATCATAAAATGACTGCTTCACGACTGATTTGAGCGCGACCGCCGCTAAACTATAAGCATAAACTATAAGCTCCCTCCTTATCAGAATGGCAAATCATAAAATGACTGCTTCACGACTGATTTGAGCGCGACCGCCGCTAAACTATAAGCATAAATTATAAGCTCCCTCCTTATCAGAATGGCAAATCATAAAATGACTGCTTCACGACTGATTTGAGCGCGACCGCCGCTAAACTATAAGCATAAACTATAAGCTCCCTCCTTATCAGAATGGCAAATCATAAAATGACTGCTTCACGACTGATTTGAGCGCGACCGCCGCTGTGAAAACCGCTGTGTGAGTTCGAAAAGTGAGTTACAGAATCGCAAGGCTGCATAGTTGGTTGATGTGAGGAACGTGAAACAAAGCACTTTACTAGTCTTATTTGTATTATCAACACATAGAAATAACAGTTTTACTCGTGAACAGAGATGTCATTTGATCTGTAGTCTCTGATATCTGACATTACTTTATGACTCCTTTAGATTGAGAGTTTACGACTTATGGTAGTAAAAGAAAACTCTCACAACTGTACGTATACTTTATTAGTTTGCGCAGCCCGGACATACAACGACCAATATTAAGCCTTGACTTGTTTAAGCTATCGCGGAATCTTATGGTAGCTGTACACACTCGGCGAGACACCCCGAGACAGGCCGAGGGCGAGAGTGTACAGTAGAGCTCTCGTCTCGCCTCGCTTCCTCGCAGTCGGTCTCGCCTCTCTCGGTCGCCTGTCGGTTTTTTGCGCACGAGTCAAAGGGTCTCGCGAGTAAAACGAGAGCGACCTGTACACACTCGTTCAATCACTTGCTCGATAACTGTGGTTGTGACAGGACGTATCGCACAATGTGGTCTAACGAACGCGAATTAGAGTTTATGGAGTGTTACCAAAGGGAATCGTTGTTATGGAATCCGAAGGATGTAGGACACAAAAATAAACAATCTCTACATGATGCTTGGATGCGAATAAGCCGGCCGATGGATATCCCAATTGAGGAACTAAAGAAAAAGCGAGATTCACTCATGGCTACGTACCGTGGACATAAAAGAAAGATTAATGCATCTATACAATCAGGCGTTGCTTATTGCACAAAGACAAACAGCAGCAGCGGTTTCCACGTCCATTATTAACGGTGTTTTAAATACAAATAACGTAACGAGTGTGTACAGGCTGCGCTCTTCTCTCGGTCCTCTCGGTCGAGACTCTCGGCGAGAGGCTCTCGCCGAGTGTGTACAGCCACCATTAAAAGGTGTATTAATCCATAGCGCAAAATCATCTGCATCATGAGCACATCTCACATACACACATGCACATGCAGTCTGTTGGTGGACGGCCTCATGGATGAGTGTCGCACGCTGAAGTCACTAGTCACATTTAAGACATTTTGTTCACCAAGCACGTCCTAGTAAACAAACATTCAAATGGTACCGTGTACGCATTCTACTTTTCCTTCGGGTTTTTTTAATTACTGCATGAAGCATTGGCGTCTCTCAACCCGAAGGTCGAACTGTGCCCCAATATTCTAAGTACGGAATTATCACTTGATATTACAGTGAAGGCAAACATGTCCCAAAATGTTGAAATTTATCAGGCTTTTATTTTTATTTTTTATTTGACAATTCACACCAATTGAGCTAGTCCCATGCTTGATGCTAAGCTGGTGAAGCTTGTGTTATGTGTACTAGGCAACGGATATACATACATATTATAGATAGATAGACATATAAGTACATAGTATTGTCTTTTATTAACATATCCTTTACACATTTAAAGAAAAAACTTTTTAACCGGATTAAAGTTATGTATCATTATGCGTGACCACGCACGCTGTAAAGCACGCGAAACGCCGGATAAATTTAAAATTACTTTAAATAATTGTAAATTTATAATAATACATAACTTTAATCCGGTTTAAAAGTTTTTTCTTTAAATATAAATACATAAACACCCAAGACCTAAGCACAACACCAAATGCTCATCACATCGATGTTTGTCTCAGCCGGGGATCGAACCCGGGGCCCATGGATTCGCAGTCAGGGGTACTAACCACTAGACCAATGAGCCGTCAAAAACAATTATTAAAGAAACTGTTTCAATGTGCTAAAACTCATATAAAACTTATTATATTCTTCCGTCTTCGTGCAATACCCAGTGCTGGAACAGGGAAACTGCTGGTAGAGGCGATGCTGGCTCACACCTCATGCCTGTGAATAGATGCTGCTTCCGGAAACTGGACTGCGAGGTTTCCGTTCAGTTCTGTAATTCAATACAAATAAAGAACGGACCATATCCTCCTTCTGGTTACTTCTATGTTTGCCATAGTCATTTTGTATGATGATTTGGTATTTTAAAAGAGTAACGAGAGTTTTTACGCCGGCTTTTCTCTCAGCCTGTCTTCTTTGCCGATGAGTAGGGATGTCTGCGATACAAATTTAATGACGTGGTATGGTTATGGTTTGTGGACTCAGTTTCCGTACTTAGACGCTCAATAGATAGTACGTAAAGTCCTGGCTGACTAAGCCAGCCTAACTCCTTCCAAAAGCACAGAAGCTTCCTGGGCACCGAGGATTTCTGTACGTTGTTTAGCCACAGCCTCGCATTCCAGGACTACGTGGGTGACTGATTCTTCTGACACGGTGCTGTCTACCGCGCCTACGACATAAAGATGTTTATTAAGGAGACAATGGCCTCATGAGATTAGTTTTGTTTAAGTTTAGAAGTCGCTTTGTCATTTTTGGGTTAACTACTGGCAGAACCATTTTGGACTGCCTGCAGTCCGCACTTCATGACCAACTTAATCACTTGGTATAAGTGATACCTGTATCTTATATTACATAATAAACATTTTTATTTTGAGGAAAGTTTGTGAGCTCCAGTCAAGCAGAGCTTGTTTTCGATAATACACCAAGTTTTAATGAAGTAATTAATCTTAAAGTTTTTGTGCTCTTGCGCAATGATCGATGACAGTCTCCTTGAACCGATTCGATTTTCCTTTTCGGATTTGAGGAAAAAATTGCGTCCTCAAAACGATTTCGTTAACGCCGGATATGTCGAGGTCGAGTGCCTTCCTTAAAAGCCTTATGTATTAAAATGTTTTTGTTGTAATTGCAGTAGAATAAATGCTATTGGTTGTTGTCCGTATGTTCGTCTGGCTTGAAACTTGGTTACTTCATTAGTGAGTAATGATTTTCTATCGACGATTATTTATTTATTTAAGTTGACTTCATTATAATGCTATATATATACAGTATCAAATTTTTCCATTATATTAGGTAAGGTTAAACATAACAATCAAATATACAGTATTTACTATTTTCTTACCCTACATAGTAATAATAAAAATTTGAACAAATTTAAAAAGTGTGGACCCTGTGGCAGTGTACCTTTAACGCTGGCAGCATTTCCTTGCTGTATTGCGATACTTTTTCGTTGAGCGAGGAAAGCACCAGCTCTGGGATCAACGGTAGGTACTATCTACCAGGCGCCAATTTAAATGTTAAATTAGCGCCTCTGCGCTTGAACCACGGCCCAAGAGTCTCTACTCAAAAGGGAACAAAATCGAAGTTAGAGGAAAGAATTGAATATTTGAGCCGTTTATTAGTTTCCACCTGTTACAAGATAACTTTTCTAAAATACATGACAATTATAGTAAACATAAATGTTACAAAAAAGAATATTACACTTCCAATTTAAGATTTAACTAGTAAGTTTTTGCATATTGTTAAAATAAAATTACAAGTGAAACAGTGGCTTAGGTATCCGATAGGCTCTTAACAATCCTTTTTTTTAGTAATAATATGAAAAACGTCAGGATTTTTGGCTTATTTACAGAATACCAGTGCTGGGACTGCATTGAGTGCATTTCTTTAATTATGTAGACATATTTTTTTGTGATATTTAAATAAACTTTATTTAACTAGATAATGCGTAATAAAACTTTCAATGTATTAAATACCTTTTTTCTATTGTAAGTGTCGTTTTTTCTTCAAGCGTACAAGAAATTATACGCCAAAGTATTAACTTCTAACGCGTGTACATAGTACACACACATGTTTTTTTACAGCTTGTCTTTGGACAAAAGCCTATTCTAAATGTTTCCATACGTGGATTTCTCTAGCGGTTCTAATCCAAATTGAACCCCCTTCCCTTCGATCTTCTTATCTCCATTCCAGTTTTAAATATACCTCTAAATCACGAAAGCCATAATCACATAATTAATCATACCTATTAAGGAAAATTACGCGTAAAATTGTCTTGAATCTCCATAATTTAGTGCTCGGAAAATTAATTATGTTTATACTAATTTTCTTCGTTAAACGATATATTGTGTGGAATGAGGCATTGTTTTTCATAAAATTTATTTATCAAAGATTGTTTACTTTGTATGCTAGAATAATATACTAATATTATTACATATAGAATGACGTTTTGTGTGGGAGGAACAAAGAGTAGATTTTTATTAAATAGAATATATTTAATTCTCAAGCTGTATTTAAATTTATTTAAAAAGTTTATTTTTGATATTTTTTCTTCTGCCTCGTAATTAGCTACTACTTATATATTACTAGCAGACCGGCCAAGCGTTGCTGTGGCTAAGGTTTTTGTTATATTACATAGTAGCAAATTATTCGAGGGAAACGGTAGGAGAACACCAGTCATGGGGACCACCATGCTTTTTTGGTGGTTATGTCATTAAATTGTAGCTTATGTGAAACGTTGGTACTTTCAACACACCGCCATCTGTTAGAATTGTGACTATCAAATAATAAACAAATATTTTGCAATAAAATGATATTGCGGGTATAAATTGAGATGTAAGCTATCCTATCTTTTAAGTTGGATCAAACTACACACGGTGTGCAAATTTGATTGAAATCAGTTAATTAGTTTAGGAGTCCATTGCGGACAAACAACGTGACACGTAATTAAATATTTATTAAGATATTAATTATTGTGACACGCGAATATATATAACTTCAATCCGGTAAAAAATTGTTTATTATCAAATGTGTGAAAGTTACGTCAATAAAAAACAAAAAATATTTTTTTATGAGTTGACATTAAAAAACATCATAACTATCTTCTACCACAAAAGTTACCTCTTTAATTGCGGTTATACTGTATTTGTTGCAACACGTTTTTCTAGTCAGCAAATGTGTAAATATTACCTCGAAACCATTTCCCCTTTCATACTTCAAAAAGCTCAAGATAAGAAAACTCGGCCATCTTTACAAAGTTTGAGAGATTTCAAAGAGTTTTTCTAATCTTTTCAATGTTCTCAGCCCTATTTTTAAAACAATACAACTAGAACACGACACTTCAGATATTTCAACGTGAACGTTTTGTATAAGAGATGTTTCCTGTTAAGAAGAGATTTAAATTCAAATAAATTTCTATAAAAAACTAGCTGAGCCGGCAAACGTTGTTTTGCCATGTAATTTATTTCTAGGAAACATTTTTTTACTTCAATAATAATAAATATCTACAATAATAAAAAATAGGAGTTGATCGTAGAGGAGTGAAAAATAGGGGTTGTATGTATTTTTGTATGTTGTATCATAAAAAAATTAATTCTAAAAAATAAAATTTAGGGGTGGAGCATTTAGGGGGATGAAAAATAGAGGTTGTCCAATTCTCAGACTTACTAAATATGCATAAAAAATTTCATAAGAATCGGTCGAGCCGTTTCGGAGGAGTATGGGAACGAACACTGTGACACGAGAATTTTATATATTAGAATATAACCAAAATGTACCACATACTTATATTTTTCTAAATTACCATGCCTATTGCTGAAGGAGGACACAATATCTTTGTTTTTAATTTTGTATTATTATTACACAACTATTAATTACTTAGGATGTCATGTGAAACATGGTGTAATGGTTGCAGCTCCTTACAAACGTTGTGTAAAACAAAAAACTTGGCGATTAAAAAGAATGGCGGAGAGTTTATTGCCAGTTCTTCTCTTCCATTCTACGCCCTTGATTTGAGAACTGGCAGTAAATGTTAAAGTAGCATTTACTATGTATTTTTAATGACGTTCATTTATTTATTTAGGTAACACAATTTAAAAAGGCTTACTATAAAGTAAACGATTATCTAGTTGATAAAAGGGCCTGGGACTAGTGCTAGACAGACTACTTCTAATTAATTTGCGATATTTGTTTTAAAATAAGTGTTGTTTGATGATTTGCTATTTTAAAAGAGTACCGAGAGTTTTTTACGTTGGCTTTTTCTCTCGGCCTACACCCACTGTCTTCTTTGCCGATGAGTAGGGATGCCTACAAATTCAAATTTAATGACGTGGAATAAGTAATACCTGTATCTTATGTTCCATAATAAATATATTTTTTTTTATTTTACCATCATATCATCATATCATAAATAAATGATTTTGAATTTTGATTTTTTTATATTAATATTATTCCGACTGAAAGACTTGTATCCATGGCCATGTAATTAATTAATAAAAAATTAAGGATGTCGATAAAATAAATTAAGAGTCAAAAATTTAATTCGAAATTACATTAACTGCCAGTTCTCAATGCCAGTGGCAATGAACTCTTTGTCTCTCTTTCTCAACGCCAGGTTTTGTATTGAAATTAGACGACTCATTGGTCTAGTACCCCTCACTGCGAATCCATGGGTCCCGGGTTCGATCCCCGGCTGAGACGAACATCGATGTGATGAGTATTTGGTGTTGTGCTTAGGCCTTGGGTGTTTAAATATGTACTTATATGTGTTAGGTCTATCTATGTATAATATGTATGTATATCCGTTGCCTAGTACCCATAACACAAGCTTCACCAGCTTAGCATGGGACTAGGTCAATCAATTGGTGTGAATTGTCAAAAAAATAAAAATTAATCAAGGTATGATTAACGAAAGAAGAGAAAATACTTAGGAATGTGTCTATTATGTATACATTTCTGAGATAAGCTGAATTCTCTGGTAGCTTCAAATGCTTAATTGACTTTTGAAATCCGTTTTATACGTTAACTTGAATGAACCTCACCAACTTTCATAGATAATAGATCTGAGAGCTGAGGGATGTCTATAGATAAACTTTATTCTAGATTAATTCATTTCGTCTATGAGTTTATATTATATAACTTGACTTGACTTCTCCTAAGCCCCCGAATGTAATGCGTGTATGCTGTGGTTGTAATTGGCCCTGGCTCAGCATTTTGCTGAGGAGCAGACTGTTCCACAACGCTGGTCATTCTGCCAGAGTTTTTTTTTTGCGACTGAGGCGCAAATAATGTATTAATACTAAGTAGAAAATAACAATTATATTATTAGTAAAAGTTAGTAAATAAAATAAAATTAAAAATTAAGGTAAAGATATTTGTTTAGCCTAGGTATTTAAAGTTCGACATATAGTCATATGTTCGATTCCGTTACCATCGATGTTACTATTAGTCTAGTCAACAAGTTGAAAATGGTACAAAATAGAGATACTGCTCTTAAAATTATGTGCGATAGCTCATTGGATCCGGAATGACGTCTAGAAAAATGTGCCAAAAGCGTGTATTAGCACATAAAAAATTGCAAAAGTTATAAACAATTAAAGATGAAAAAAAAAATGGCATTTCGTTTTTTGCCAATATTTAATAAAATATTATATTTAATATTTAAGAAATTTCAAAAAGGATTCTGAAAGAAGAGGAAATTTTCCTAAAAGCTCCTAAAAGCTTTCGGAACTCTATCACCATTATTTATAATTTTAATTTAACGCTGAAAATAGGTCTGCGCGTGACATTTTTAGGATTCGCGCGTGGCGTCAAAGGCGACTACGGCACATTAATTAATTAATTTAAGGTATTGAATATTTTTTTTTTAATTTAATACTTGAGAGTGCTCAACCGGAGCAAGAGAAGACAACAAAAACGAACCTAAATGATATAAAGCATCCTTTGTTCAGCCTATAGGACACGCGTAAGGCATAACGAAAAAAAAAAAGCCTATAGGACACAGTTTTTTTTAAATAATAAAGTAGAATGTGTGAGAATTCCTGTACTTGGGACACTCCTTGATGACACTCAAAATTAATTAGATTTCTCGCTTGGCTTGGCAACGTCATGCACTTGGCGTCCGCTTTCAGACCATAATAAAGTATTAAATTCTATCTAGAACTATATTAGCTTGCCTAGCCTTTTGACCCGTTAAACTATTTTTGAAGTTATACTTCTTTAGGCGCGTTATGAAAAATTGATGAGAGTGAAATTTTACGATGCGCGCGCACCATGACACAGAATTAGTGTTGCCCAAATGCAAGACCAAGACGAGACTTAGGCCAGTCTTGGTATTGTCTTGCGTCAATACACCTGGTCTCGGTCTTGGTATTGGTATTGCGCTCTCAGTCTTGGTCTTGGTCTTGATCTTGCAGCAAGAGTCTTGCAAGTCTCGCAAGACTTGCAAATACCTATTTGCCTATTGCTATTTGTGGGGGCTTGCGGGCTATCCTGGAACATTCACCAATGTACAATGTTCATCAACTAATAATAGCAGGCAGGCTACAGGCATTGTGTTGAGATTAGCAGATTTCATTACAGTGTGCGTAGGTACATTTTTTAGGCAATTTGTCGTACTCGTGACTGGCGCGCTTTGCTACGTAGGTACTGTCGTTAAAGTATGTGTAAGTAAGAAACGATGTAGGTACCTACTACAACAAAATTGTATTCCTTAGAAAAATAATCGTCGTACCTACACGACGATTATTTTTATAGGTACGATAGAAGTTGATAAACCGACACTGCAATTCTCGATGATTTTAAAACAAAATGCGTAATGCACGTTTCAAGTTTGTTAAAATCACCCACTTCCAATTTTGCAGTGCAATGTCCTTTAAAAAGGTATAATAGGTAATCTATATATATAAAAATGAAACCCATTTTCCGTTGTCACGACATAACATGAAAACGGTTTGACCGATTTGTCTGATTTTTTTTAATAATATACCTTGAAGTACGAAGATGGTTCTTACGGAGAAAAATTAAAATAAAATTGAGTGAATCAGTCTAAAAACAACACTTTTCTATATTCCCATACAAAATATTCGTAATAATACTTAAAAGTGAATTTGAACTTTAATACCATAGCATAAAGTTCAAGTGTTAGTGGAGGGGTTCCGGGAAGGTAAATTTTTATTTTTTGACATAATGTATTTGTTGTCTTATCAATTTTCTTTTTTTATCTTACTAGCTAGACCGGTGTCCTGAATAGCAGAATAAGTATAAATATAAAGAATCGACTGTTAGGCGGTACGATGTTCGCCAGGCCAGCTAGTAATAATATAAACTAGGTATATTTTTATTACTTACAACAATTTTTATAAAATCTACCTATCCTTACGACTACATTCTTCCTTGCGAGGACAACATAATCTATTTGCGTCCGTTCTGAGCACCCGGAAACTTATTTTATTCATTAGAACATGGGCAGTGGCGGCGACCTTTGACATGAAAGCGACGGCGGCAACACAAAGTCTAGAAGCGGACTAAATTTTTACCTATTTTGGTGGGGTTGTCAATGTTGGCATTAGCACAGAAAAATAAAATTAAGTAAACACAACGTTTATCCACTTTTCAATAACTAGGTATCCACGATAGAATATTTTTCCTACTAATTTCCTAAGGGTCGATTCGACCAAACTTCAATTTATACACGAGTAACTATACCAAGAATAATCTATTCCATGATTTTAATCTCGAGTAAATCCATAGTCGTTTGTCCACGTAATCGATAGTATAATTGCGCTAGGAATAACAATACGCGAATAGCAAGAAAATGGTGAACGAAAATAAAACTCGGCAAATAAATGTTGTTCTACAACGGGACAGTGTAAGAGCATACATCATGTCAACTCGATTTTGCCGTATTATAGTGTGAAAAAGTAGCTTTTAACAGGTGTCAAACGACAACAAAAAGTTTTTATTTCTTGTTTGTTTGAGGCTTTCGTCTAAAAAGGAACTTCTGTTGAGCCCAGTTGAATTTCATTCTAATATTATAGAAAATAAAAAATCTAAAAATAAATAATAAATTGTTTAAACGTTTCATTATACAATGCCAGACTATTAATTTAGTGCGTTGCGTTGACTTGAAATTAAAACACAGAACACATATTTGTGAAATGATAGAAATCAGCTAATTGGACTGACTGACGCCATTAAATTATTCTAGGAATAGCTGTTATTCCGTGCGAAACGGCGGTATAGTTACAATTCCCGAATAAGCCCACTATTCTTAGAATTTGTAGTTGGTAAAACGTAAAATTTATTTACTCTCGATTAACTGACGATTTATTCTAAGATTAAGATTTACTCTTGTTTGGTCGAATCGACCCTAAGTACTCAGTCTAAATATCTTTTTCATAATTTTTGTGTGTAATGGGGACCCGTAATGGTTTTATGTTATAAATGCAGTTTTATAGTCCTTGAGAAACTAAAACATAAGGTGCAAAAAAATTTGTTCTACGACCAAAACTGACAAAGTTATGGGCAAAATACCGAACAAGGTTTACTGACCGCGCGAAAGCAAGCGATGACGTCACAATATCTCAACGCTTGCCGCCGAACCACAGCGCGCCCCGCGCTGTTTATTCTGTTCGCGATAGTCGTCCAACACGGACCGTAACGTCACCAGTTTATACCCAATCGATTAATAAGTGATTTGATTTGTTTAATATTAGAAGGTTTTATTATAATATAACAAATCAGTGGTAGAAATAAGGTAGATATCGGTTTTGAGCAAGCGCAATCCGATAATCTACCTAAATGGTATTTGATTATCTTAGTAATTTAAACTACACAAGCGCTGAAATTCGTGGTTGGAAACTTCAGAGGTAAGCAAATCTCATTATCAACCTAATCAAAACAGCAGGATAATAAGTAGGTCAGGAATACAGGGTCGTATTCAGGCCCGGGAAAATTCCCAGTAAGGTTATGATATGAACATGTTACCGGGAATATTCTTCTCAATGTTTCTGGGTGCATTGCCAGTCGGAAATCTTATTGGGAGTTAGTTCCTAGTATTGTTAGTAGGCAACTGACAGCACATTGCTGGTAGGTAAGTAAGAAAAGTGCCCGACGAAATGATTAATTTCATTTCAATCTCATTGACTTGCGTATTGTTGTCGTCTAGTTTTGTCAGTGCAAATGAATATAAGAAACAAAGTAATCGGTAGGTATACTTTATTCGTTTACCTTTAGATTGTTTGAACAAGTAATCCTAATGATATCGCTAATGTATACGTATTCCAAACGCTTATGATATTTTTTTTCAGGTCAGGGCGTGAATCATATGGTGATGAAGCTGTGGGATTCGTTCAAGTGCAAAAAACAGGAAATATATGCACAGTCAAAGCAAAAATTACACCAGAACATAAAATAAAGGGTAAAGCTTATTGCTGCACATTTACTTGTGATGAAACACAAGAAATAATACTAAACATTGAGTGTGCTGCTCAACTGGGAGGTTGTAAGCACGGTGTAGCATTTTCTTATGTGGTTTTACAAACGAAGCGAGGAACCATCCCCAACAGAAAAAAATGTTATTGGACTAAGCCTAAATTAGCTACGGTGGGCACCACTTTAAAATTTATAAAGACTAAAGATATGGGATCAGGCACACCCAAAAATCAAGATGACAGTTATGTCAAAGGTCAATTTGTAGAAGCTGTAAAAAAAACAGTACAAGAAAAATCTATATATATATATATATATCAAAACCAGCTGGCAGGCTATTGCGTACCACAAAGCGCGTTAAAAAAAATTCATTACATGTATTAATAAGTGAGTTTAGAAAAGAGGGTATAGATATAAACGATGCAGCTCATTTTATTGAATATAGAAGACTGTAGCAAAGCAGAAGAAGCAACATTATCGCAAGCTGATTCACCATTGTGAAGGGAACTAAGATACTGCAGAGTAACGGCGTCAAAAATTCACGAAACTGCAAACTGCAAGACTGATGGTGTTTTAGTTGAACAGATTTTCGGGGCATCCATACAGGAGACAGTCGCTATGGAAAGAGGAAAACGTCTGGAACGAGAAGTAAGAGCAGTGGTGGCTAAACTAAACGTATTGTAAAAATATTGGCAAAGAGTTTTAAAAAAAGGCGTAAAATACGTCTAGCGGTTTTCGCGTGAAAAGCGTTCAACAGACAGACAGACAGACAAGAAATTTAAAAACAATATTTTTGGTTTCTATTGCGTGTATTGAGCTCTCATAACTCGATTATTCAAAAAAATATTCAATGTATAGAATGCACTTTGGCTACAGTTTTATTACCTACAGATACATATTCCCCAAAGCGGGAATGTTCCCCTTTGTTCCGGCATTGGGAAATATTCCTGGGAACGGCACATTTCATTTAGTTGAGCCTCAGTACGACCCTGGGTTTTACCAGACTACTGAGGTAGGGTTATTAGAAACTTCACTACTTACACTTTTTATCATTTATTTATTCATTGAAATATACCTAGTACGACCCTGTATTTTTCTTTAATATTCGTACAAACAAGTTTTACTAAGATACTGTTTACCACATGAGTAATGTAAGGTGTACTGTCACCCCTCTTCATGACAGTACACCATTTTTTGCGCACTTTCAGGTCCCTTGGCACATTAAAAAAGCAGTTTTTCAGGTGTACTAGTTGAAGTATTAGTACATTTCGGTACTATACAGTACGTATAATGCGGCATATTTTCACATAAAAACCACAAAACCACAACACGACCCGCGCAGATCGAGTGAACTTTAATAAATGAATGGCGGAGAGCGAGCGCAAGGGCGGTAGGGAAATCGTGACGTCACATGAGCATTTCGGCCGCGCCGCGGTTGGCTTGTACAAAATGTGTAATATCTTCGCAACCAATTTACCGATTTCAATGATTTAAAAAGTATTGTACCTAATCGAGTAAAAGGAACACCATTATATAGATAATATATGCATTTTCCGACTTGTTACGGGGACCCATTGAATGGTAAACTCTAAATCTTACTAGAGAGCTTTTTTAAAATAAACTTATTGAAAGCACTGACATGGCATATACACTTTTCAATCTTGCTGCTCACATTTTAGTACCTAGGTATCACTCACTATCTATCATTTACCGATATTAACAATGATTATTTCGAAATCAAAATATTCGCAATTCAATAGATGCAATACCTACTTAGTTATTAATTATCATCTCGCCCGACAGCTTTTAACGCTGTAGTGTTCGAATTCAAGCCAGTGTGAGAATGTATTTAAATAAAAAAAACTCAGAGCATTCAATTTATACCTACCTACTGCTGGGACATCTTCAAGGTCATTTAATTTTATACTCCTATACCAACCCTACAGAAATAGGTAAAAATTTGTGTGCCTCTGTCCGTACTCTTTGTCGGCGAATGCGGCGCTCAGTGTCAAATGCTGTGTTACACTTGTTGCAAACCGCGTCTTTGTCGGTAAATTATCAAATAAGTAGGTATTTAATACACCGACCGACCAACAGTTTATTCGCAGAACGTCACATTTCCCCAATCAACTTTGAACCTTAATTCTTTAGCGATAAACTTGAAAATCTGTTGAAGAAATTTGATAGATTGTAGTAGCTTGATGTGCTGGCGTCTGTACCATAGTATTGGCTGCCGTAGAAACTGTTACTAGACCTACTCGTAACTCGACTCGCTGTTAGTTTTAAATTTTGCTAAATAGAAGAATAATATAAACTTTGAAACATAAGTTTCACACCTACATGATGTTTATATAATTTTGTTAACTATAATTTTAAGCACATACCGACCTACGAGTAGGTACTAACGTTAGATCTGCACATCTGGACATAAACAAGCATAACATATTATTATAGGTAGATACCTACAAGATATGAACTTTGCTAGAAAGTTATTAGGGAACAGATTTGTGAGTATTAACACGCTACCTACTTAATAAATTGTTGAAATATAATAAGTACTTACCTACCTAATCAATACAATACGTTTCAGGGTGCTTTCAGACGAGCGGCACGTTGCCAACTGCAGCCCTTAGTTTAGTGTTAGGATATGTGATACCTACGGTTTTGATACTGGGGAACGTTTCTCAAAATCGGGATTGAAACCAAATACCTACTTAATAACGCCCAAATCTCAGTTTGTCTTAACTGCAAGACGCAAGAGTCTTGCAGGCTTAAGTATTGTCTTGCTCAAGTCTTGCAGGGTTCAGTCTTGGTATTGGTCTTGCTATAATAAGGCGGTCTTGGTATTGGTCTTGGTCTTGCAAAAACGCAAGAACAAGACCAAGACTGCAAGACCAAGACCGATTTTGGGCAACACTACACAGAATTAACAGAATGAAGTTGCCAACGGAAGATGCTACGGCATTGGACATTATTTAAAAACAACATTCGAATAATAATAATAAATATGTATTTATTTAATTTTTCAAATGTAAACTGAACTTTATTGACTATAATGACTCCTTTTCCAGTCTTTGATTATTTAATTGTAATTAATTATTTGCATGCAATCAAAAACTATTTTTAAGAATGCCAAAGAAGTATAACTTCTTACGCGCGTACATAAGTACACGCACCCTTTTTTTATATGACAGTACTTCCTGTTGAATCTGCGCTTTTGTACTATACGTCATTCGATATATCAACGCCCAGAATTCCGATGCTGGCTCTGCTTTAAGGAGAGTGTCTTCGAAGAGAAGAGTAGCGACAAAGGGCGCTTTTCTGCGGAAAAGGCATAAATTTGTGTCTTCTTGGGGTTAATAAAATTAAGTTAAATAACTAAAAACCTTTATAACCAGTTGATCAGCCTACTGGGCCTGACCGTGATGATAGGTGTACAACTATGTCTTTAGGTTATTACAATACTAGCTAGTGTTAAATAAGCAGTGTTGGCGTAGCTTTTGGCTGTGTTAGTTGGCTTCAGCGTGCGACTCTCGTCCCTGAGTTCGGTAGGTTCGATCCCCGGCTGTCGGCTGTCATGGTTGAGACTAACATGACCAAGTTATAGGCTAAAACTGTCTGGAGACAAGGCCAGAGAAACTTGACGAAATCTATCATAGGTTTCTTCTTGCTTGTACCTTTTGGCATCTACGGTCTCTACGGTCGTAGGTTTGATCCCCCGGCTGTGCACTAATGCACTTTCTTTCTATGTGCGCATTTAACATTCGCTCGAATGGTGAAGGAAATCATCATGAGGAAACCGGATTGCTTTAGATTAGTCGACGGCGTGTATCAGACACAGGCTGATCACCTACTTGCCTATTAGATTGACAATCATGAAACAGATACAGAAACCTGAGGCCAAGACCTAAAAAGGTTGTAGCGCCACTGATTGTTTTTTTTACCTGGTGTTAAATGCGAACATAGACAGTAGACGGTGTTTCAAAGAGAAGGTTGGGATTCTCAAACATTAATACTAATGCGTTTAATTAATTCTTAAATGCAAGGTGGCATAGCGTTATAAATAATTAAACTGTTGTTTGTATGACATTATGATAATTAATATGACATTTGCATGCCTATTTTGACACGACTAATTGTTGGCTTATAATTAACCGATCTGAATGTACCACTTTCATTGCAAATAAACGATTTGTTTTTTTTCTTTGGCCCTCGAACCGGGAATCGAACCCGGTACCCTTCACCTAGCTGCCACTAATTTGTTTATATATAATTAGTCTTATATAATTCAGAATTAAGTCACTATATCCGTTGCCATGGTTACCAAGTTTTTAACGAGGCTCTTAGTTCTTGTATAAGTTGTTTTTATGTTCAAAGCTAGTTGTTAATATCGATGCAGTGTGGGTGGTAGTTATCAGTGAAACGCAGGTCTAGGATGTCTATTTATAGACTGGGGTGGGAAATGCACCCCAGACCCCCGGATTACACCCCATTCATACGCAAGGACACGCCCTATTTACAGGAAAAATATCAAAGCGCAAAATTGAATATTTACGTTCTATTTTCAATTATCGCTGGAATGATGACTTTCAAAATGTAGCTAACTTCACATTGAAAGAAACGATCGTAATGAAAATATTCATTATTTTTGAATAATTAGGCAGGGGAGCTGCCTTGCGATTCTGTAACTCAATTTTCGAACTCACACAGCGGTTTTCATAGCGGCGGTCGCTCTCAAATCAGTCGTGAAGAACTCAATTTATGATTTGGCATTCTGATAAACAATAAACTACATGCTCCCACCTTTTTAGAATTAAAAACATAACGCAGTTCTTCTACCGTAAAGCTCTGTCTTAAGTTATTACGTTATTAGCTAACCTAACATCTTAAACTGACCAGCGAGTGAGTGACAAAATTAGGAAACTTTGATTACTACTAAAACTACTGGTCCAAATTGAATGAAATTTTAAATAAACCGTGTTTAATGGCTGCTAGTTAAAACTAATAATTAAACGGATAAATCCACAAATAAATGCAATATATACGAGAACAGCAGCGTTAGTTAATACTACTCTACTAGGGTACTAATATATATTATCTAGTATAATTAAAAATAAAAAGACAACTACAACCTTTTTAGGTCTGGGCCTCAGATTTCTGTATCTGCTTCATGATCATTTGTCAATATAAGAGGCAAGTAGGTGATAAGCCTGTGCCTGACACACGCCGTCGACTTTTTGGGTCAAGCCATCCTCACGATGTTTCCCTTTATTCGTATTTTATTTTTTCACTAGCTGCAACCGCGAACTTCGATATATATATATATATATATATATGATTTTTTACTTAGCCTACCTTTTGTACACGCTTTATATTAGCTTCACCTGTATGTATGTATGTATGTAACCGACTCCTTCGGACTCGATTTTGACCCACTTTTAACGGACAGATGGAATTCTCTCTGTGCCATATTTTTAGTCTATCGAGCAACTCACGCTTTTTCACAATAATACCAGTATTTTTTGTTCATTACCATTTTCAGCCTAAATTAGGAATTTTTCACTTTTTAGTTTGATGTGCTTTAAAAGCGTTTATTTATTAGTTTTTTTAAACTATTATTTATTAGAACATACAAACATATTTCCATATGTATGCTATTCTACCGCATATAGACTGTTCATTTCCTGGACTAAAAACCTTAAAAAAATTCTCTCCATAAAACCTTTAGGAATAAATTTAAAAAAAAAACTCGATTTGGTCCAGCCGTTTCCGATTACAGCGATTACCTATTTAATTTTATTGAAATATATTAACCATATTATTATGATATAGTATATTATATACGTTATTGAACGTAATATATTTTAAAACAATTACATTACATTCAATCGTTATCGCATGCATATCAGATATTCTTTATTGATATTTTAATGCGCCGAAAATTGTACGCCATTTTGTCGCTACAGACCCGGCTAAATGTGTTTTAAGTCATTCAACAATCAACTTTTTAGTCTGTGCTTTTATAAAGTATTAACCAAGTTTTAATCGCTTTAATTTTTCTAAACTTAACCCATTAACTGAAACGCCATTAACAAAACTTCGTTTAACTTGATTTATCTTGTCAGATGATAAACAATTCGTAAAGCTTTTTAAACATTCTCACTGTACAGCAGTATTTAATAAATTAGAACCTTAGATACAATGGAGCTGGAGTACCTTGACGCTTGGGTTCGTTTTCAGGTCTGAGAGTAAAATATAATACTTATAAATATTGGAGTATCTGCGTAGGTATGTGTTCATGTGTGTGCGCGCGTGTGTTTCTATTTACTTAATAAATCATTTTCTAATTATTTCCATCCCGGAAAAACTGCTTAATAATTAGAAATAGAATATACCTTGCGGGACCAATTTTTTTTAAGTGCCCGCCCATGGACACTCCGCCAAAAGGCCCGTTACGTTGCCGGCCTTTAAGGATCTGTTATTGACCAACGGTTTGACGCGCCGACTTCTATATTAAGCCATTTCAATTCGCGGTCTAAGAACCATAAAATTTAAGAAGAAATTTCTTAACGCAAACAGTGCTTGCACGCGACAGGAATTTAAAATATTGGTGTTACCATATCATGAAATATCAGTAGGATACATTCTTAGAGCAATAACAGTAGTCATTTATTTTAAATGTTACTTAAAATCATCTAAATAATATAAAAATGCTAACATCACCGCATACACGAAATTAAGTTCATGCGTTCGTGTGTCCGGTGGTCTGCGATGACTACCCTTTATCGGTGTCCCCTTGGCCCCCCCCTATACTATTAAAAAACATGTGTGTGTACTTATGTACACGCGTAGGAAGTTATACTTCTTTGGCGTAACAAATTATTTTTTATTTTTTTATTTTTATCTTTCGCCTTATTCTACGTTTGTAGAAAAAACGACACTAACAATAGAAAAAAGGTATTTAATACATTGAAATTTTTATTATAACGCATTATCTTACGGTTGCCTAGAAGAAATCGCTTGTTAGCGATTAGGCCGCCCGTTGCCTTATAACTTTTGTAACCTGTTTTTTATTATATTTTTGTTATGTGTATGTTTTTCATGAAGGTAAAAGGAGGAAAGTAAAAAAATATTTCTTGTAATTAAAGAAATGGACATTTTTATTTTAATATATTGACTGCTAACTTCAGGGTTTCGGTTTTTTGTGACGGCGTGCGCGCGCATCGTAAAAATTTACCCCCCCTTTTTCTCTAACGCGCCAAAAGAAGTATAACTTCAAAAAGTTTTTATTTCTTAGTTACGGAAGCTGGTTACGGATTTAACAGTAAACCTTACGGTAGAGTGAGAGACAATTCGCACTCGAACGTGACCAGCGCCCTAAAGTGGCGTCAGCTGATGAATGGATCTTTATTTTTAACACGTTCTTATTGCTATGCAGACTGCAGGTTACCAGAGGGTCATATATACGAGTTAACTAGTGGTTAGGCCTGAGGTCGCGGCTTATAATAATATTGGCCAAAAGTCGTGGATCACCCTGAAAGAAATATAATATTCATAAGAAACATAAAATTCATAAGAATTTTTTTTCACCTATGCTCGTGGAATGTTAGTACTTGCAATTGTTTAATCAGTTGCCGTCTAAGGTTCGTAACATTAGCGTGATTGATCAGTTCAAAAGGGCATTAAAGATACACATCAGAATGAGCCCATTAGACTAAAATTGGGCTAGCTGATGGCGACGTGTATCTCGTTCGTATATACTTAATATTAAATTTCTCATGTAAATAAAAAAATAATTTTTGTAATGAGAAATAAAGTTCTTTAAACATTCGAACTTTTAACAGAACTAGGTCATTTAGGATTCCCACGGAACAAATTACGCGACCAGTGCTCACTTATGGTTCTGAAACCTGGTCCTTTAGCAAGTAAGACGAGATCTCTCTCTTTTGAGCGAAAGATTTTTCGAAGAATCTTTGGTCCTGTTTGCGACGACGGTGTTTGGCGTATTCGCTACAATGAAGAACTTTATAACATCCTAGACGACGCCAACATCGTCCAATTCATAAAGTGTAATAGGATCAAGTTGTTTGGACATGTGCACCGAATGGCGAACGACAGAACCCCAAGGTCCTTACTGAACTCACAACCCTGCGAGACTGCGTTGGTATGATGGAGTTGTCAAGGACCTCGAACAATAGGGGTTCGCAATTCGACTCGGAAGCACTTGATAGATTGCGATGTGTACTTTAGGAGGCTAAATCAAAATCATTTATTCATATAGGTATGTACTTATGAACGTCAAAAAAGAAATATACATTAAATGCTTCTAATTTTACATTTACTGCCAGTTCTCAAATCCAGATCGTAAAACGGAAAAGAAGAACTGGCAATAAATTCTCCGCCACTCTTTAATCGTCAAGTTTTTTGTTTTTCACGATGTTTTTAAGGAGCTCAACTATTACACCATGTTCTACATGACATCTTAAGTAATTAATAATAATAAAAAAAAAAACAAAGATTTGTCCTCTATCAGCAGGAGGCATGGTTAAATAGGAGCACGCACTTACATTCTCGTGGGAACGACACGCAAACACCTGAATTAGCCTCTTGCTGAGCACACCACCTGAAAAGCTTGGTGTGCTCAGCAAGGCGAGGCGGTACTTCACTCCGGGCCACCGCATGCAACTATATAAAGCGCAAATTCGGCCCCACATGGAGTACTGCTCTCACCTCTGGGCGGGGGCTCCCCAGTACCAGCTCTTTCCACTTGACCGTATACAACGCAGAGCGGTACGAATCTTCTTTAAATTATAATTAGATGCCTATTTATTACTATTTTAAGATAACTTATATATACCTGAGTGACCTAAAAAAAATGTTAGCCTTTAGATGGGCTAAAATTTTCGTATTTCATAGAGAAGTAGGGAAGGGTATGACGGGTCTGGGCGTTACTGCATACGATGTTTTGCATTTTCTGAGAAGATTTACTACGGTAATATATATATATTTTTTTACCATAGGAAAGTAGAGATTTCAACGAACTGAAAGCACACCAACTTTTTGTAAAAAGCTGATATTTTGACGGGTGAATTTTTGAGTGATTGAAAATTAGGGTGTTTTTTCGATATTCATTCAAAATAAGGTGAAAAAATAAATATTTTTAATCAAATAAATTACAGCGTATTTGGGACATAGAAAGGTTAGTTTTCACCAAATTTCGTTAAAAAAAAAAGAAATTTGTAAAAGATAAAAATTAAAAACCAAAAACTTGGTTTTTTGAATTTTTCACATAAATTTTGAGGTTATGTGAAAAATGTGTGAATACAAAAGTTTTAGATCTTTTTATTACCTACAACTTGGCCATTTAACTTTCTTCGATAGGACTTTTAGTTTTGCCGGAAATTGAGATAAACCGTTTTTTACCCTTAAAACTCCCCCCCCTAACGCCTTCCCGACCTCAGATCGCCCGTAAATTATTTTTCCTTTAATTTTTATAATATTCTCCTCCTTTTCCAATAGGTTTTATCCTACTATTATTTTTTTAGGTTTCAAAAATTATCGGCACTGGTCTAGAGTGCCACACGTTTTTTGTTTTCATAGTTACCATCATTCGTTACCATAGCAACAAACTTTGTATCCACGTTTAAAAAGAAAATCAAGTACAATATGGCTGCCTATAAACAAAAGACATTATAACAAATGAGATTTATGTAAGAACTTTGAAATCCCCAAATCCCTGAAAGCAATCGCAACATATACTTGCAGGTCCTTTGATAAAACTCCACTTTGAACCGACGTGGATTTGGTTCGTTAGCTCGTTATGATTGTGAATTAGCATTACTTGTTCTTAACTAAATATATTTACAATATATTAAGGCCGATTTACATTATCTTAGTGTTTAGGAGAGTGCTTTAGGATAGTGCTTTAGTTGAAACATGTAAACGCTTTAGTACGGTTCTACTTGACTTTCAAGTTGAATCAAAATAGAATCGCTTTTTATTTTTGTTTCAAGTGATACCCCTCCCGCGCCCGCACCCCCCCCCGAGATCTTCCCTCGTTGTGTGTAAACACGTAATTTAGTCAAATCTTTAGGAGAGTGCATAAGTGCCGTGAAACGCGTGCGTGTTTTTTGATTTTTAAAGATGGCTAAATGGTCGGAAGATACAACTATCAAATTTGTGTCTGAATATGTTGTTCACGAATGTTTGTGGAACGTTAAAAACAATTTATACAAAAACAAGCCGGCTAGGCATTCGGCATACACTGCCTTAAAAGAAGCTATTTTGTGTATTATTTATATTTAGTTTATTTATTTCGAATAAAATCTCGCCTTCTATTTGTACAGTCTTCCATAACTACAGTTAGTATTTTGCGTAGAATAGAGCGTATTTGCCGACGTCGTTGCGCGTTCATTGTGGCGCTGTAATGATACTCTACTGGAAGAAATGTAAACGTTCACTCGCAACGCACTAAAGCACTAAAGAACTTGCCTTTCAACTTGTACTAAAGCACTCTCCTAAACACTAAGATAATGTAAATCGGCCTTTAAGTTTATTGAATGAAAATGGCTCAAGTTTGAATGTAATCATTAATGTAATTATTGTTTTTATTCAATGGGGGCTGAATTAACTATGATTATAGCAACACTAAGTATTTAACACATAGACTTCAAACTTTTCGACAAATACTTATCATTATCAGTAAATAACTTTTCTTAACTGGCTTTTAGTCGTTTTTGGAATTTAACGCGTTTAAAACTCACAATCCAAGAATTAGACCACTTTGACAGATAACAATTATGTCATCATCTTAAAAATTGTTGCCATTTGAAGAAATTAGTTCCAATAGTTTTTTGCAATATGGCGCAGTTTTATTTTTATTTGTCGGGCTTTTAATGAACGGTCTTGCTATGTTACAACTATTGGTGTAATTCATTCAAACAACGTATCCCTCGTTGTTTGAAAAAAATAAAGAACTTCGTTTCTCATTACAAAAAAAATAATTTTATTTACACGAGAAACAATATATACGAACGAGATACACGTCGCCATCAGTCCTTATTTTAGTCTATTAGGCTCATTCTGATGTATCTTTAATGCCCTTTTGAACTGGTTAAGGCTAATATTGCGAATTTTAGACGGTAATCGATTACATATTTGCACACCCTCATACTTAATAGACTTCTTCAAATAATTTGTACGCGGCTGCGGCAAGATAAGCAAACTCGACGAGTATTGCGTGTAGTGTTTGATTTTTTTAAATGATAAACTACAATAGATAGAGTTAGTAAAATTTTTGAAGTGAAACTTCTTTAGGCGCCATGAGGGTAAAAATTTTAAAAAAGGAAGGTTTTTTTTTTTCGTACAGAGAATTTTTTAAATATTAGTATTTTATATTTTATGTAAAATAATTTAATGAAATCTCAAATTATGACGAATGTTTAATTAAAATGCCATGTGGTTTTATAAACGAAGAAATAAATTTATAATTAGTTTTAATTTTCGACACTTTTAATATTTTAATGACAATGAAATTCATTAAATTACTAACCAAGTCTCGGAAATCTAAAGTTTAAGATTTGTATAAATATGAAAAAGACTTAAATTAGTTTGCCAAAGAAGTTTCACTTCTGACATGTGTACTTTGTACGCACGCACTTGTTTAGATATATTGTTATATAAAGCTATACAAGTTTCATCGCACTTCAAGGTTGAGAACATTAATAACATAAATATACACTTAAAATACAAAGCCCCGTAAAAAGGCCCACGTAATTTGTACCTTCCATGACCTCTAAATTCAGAAAAGCCTATTATTGCATCCATCCATCACACCTGTCATCGCCAGAACCCCGCCCCTAAATCCACGGACATTAGGCCTTTTTTATGTACACTTATAATTAATTGATAAAAAATGTATTGATGTTTAACCATGCTGTTTGGCTCAACATTAACCCGCCACCCTGTTTAATCGTTAAAACTGTATATTATCGTTAATGTCATTTACTATCTTAATATATACAAATTACGTGTCACGTTGTTTGTCCGCTATGGACTCCTAAACTACTGAACCGATATCAATCAAATTTGCACACCGTGTGCAGTTTGATCTAACTTAAAAGATTCTTTAATAGGCAAGTAGGAGCCTTGACATTCCTCACGCCGTGTCCTCCACCGTACGAGTATTAAATGCGCACATAGAAAGAAAGTCCATTGGCACACAGCTGGGGATCGAACCTACGACCTCAAGGATGAGAGTAGCATACTGATGTACACGTAAACCAACGACAATATTATCTTATAGATAACTGCATACTTAGTCCAAATTATAGAGAAAAATCTTCAGAAAGAGATCCTCTTCAAAATTGTTCTGATAAAATCAAAAGAAAAAAGTTATTAAGCAAAAAAGTATTGTTTTTTCACTTTTTTACTTACAACTTTTGAAGTTTGGGCTTTATGATAAAAAAACACATAGACATAATTGTAAGCAAAGCGATTTGCTACAAAATATGTCTTTACCACATTTTGTACCGTGAATAGTTTAGGAGATATAGCCAAAAACATGTTTTCACCCCTTTTTCCAAGATGGCGCCCCGGGGACAAGGGCGCCAACCCCACAAACTTGGGTTTAAGCTTGTATTGACCCCCCTACATCTTCCATAAATAAACTTTGCGTCCTCTAACAAATGTTCAGTTTTGCCCTCAAATTATACATTTCAATGGACTAACTCTCAAGATTCATAAAGGTGATGGATTTTGACAGCTCTGAGTCACGTTTCTGATTGTTATTCTTAGCGGTATATGCGGATAAGCGTCGAACAAACAAAATCAAAGTTTGAGGAAAGACTGATATTTGAGCCGTTCATTATTTTCCGCCTGCTCTTGCGCCAGATTTTGTAAAAATAATATTTACAGTATAACGCCCGAACCTAATAATCAATCCATAATCTCAGATTGTTTTCAATCAAATCAGACCGTGACAGTCGATCGATCTCCTATATGCATCCCAATAACCAAACCCTACTAAGACAATCCATTTTTGGCGACAGATAAAATGCTCTTTGTCGTTCCATTTTACAGAGTTTAGTACTTATATTTGATAATCAATGTAAACCAAATAAAGTAAATAAAACCGTACAAATAACATTAAAGTATACATGTGTATGTTTAAAAATTAAAACATAACAAACAGTTTTTTTAATTATTTAAAAAACTGGTGTAAGTTAAAATCTGTTAAAATAATTAACTGTTGAAATCGAGCTTTCGTCAACTGTCATTTTCATACAAAAGTCTATTCACAGACACCGATACAACCTCCCATGGATAGCTTGTATCAACAGATGGCTATTACAGTCCGTCGATTGGTTATTGGCACACTTGTTACAACATTTGTATTAAGATTACTATCTGAGATGGTCGATTATGGATTGAGATAGGTAATTGGGTTCGGGCGTAAGAGCGCTATTTACAAAAAGACATTTACATAAGTGTTAATCAATGGTGGATAATAATATTTGAGATCACTTTTCATAAATAAGCGAAAAGTTATATTTATTTATTACTAACAGTTAATGAACGTCGTGTTACACATTAGTTGAACTTAATTTTTGATTTTATGAAAGTAATACAAAATAAATACTAAGTTCTGTTAAGAAATTAACACAAAAAGACAAGTCTGAAAATAAAATAAATTCTATAAAATAAATAATTAAAATTTCTGTCAAAAAATTATTTATAATAAATCATTTATTTGTATCAAAATAGACATGCAAATGTCATATTAATTTTCAATAAGTCATGTAATAAGGACGTCATAATTTCATAATAATAAGTTAACTATTTATAATTGTTGTCAAACTTATGGTCTAAATACTCTCCCTATAAAGACCTTGACTTTAAAAAATCTAATCACCTTCCTCCTGAAAGCATTACACGGCAGTGATCTATAACTTCTGGGAAGGTGATTAAATAGTTTGATGGCGTAACTTTTTTGAAGTTATACTTCTTTAGGCGCGTTATGAAAAATTGATGAGAGTGAAATTTTACGATGCGCGCGCACCGTGACACAAAGTTAACATAATGAAGTTGCCCACGGAAGATGCTACGGCATTGGACATAATTTAAAAACAACATTTGACTATAATGACTCCTTTTCCAGTCTTTGATTATTTAATTGTTATTAATTATTTGGATGCAATCAAAAACTATTTTTAATAATGCCAAAGAAGTATAACTTCTTACGCGCGTACATAAGTACACGCATCCTTTTTTTGAATACATCGTACAGCAGGCATCCACAGCCGTGTTGGATCCCTCGTAATATACAGGCACTTTAAATATATGAACAATTTTGGATGCTTTTTTACAGTTATTAGCTACAAGGATATATAAACTCGGCATTGTCAAAATATAATCATAAAAGTTCAATCATATTGTCAAGTTTTACTGACCATGGCATTATATTTGCACATTTGAAATTTGGAAGGCTTTAGAATTTTTTATCTGCGTAAAATATGATTTGTAGCGCAGCCTCCGAGGTCGTCGCCCTTGCCCGGCTCGCTGAGAAATTAATCGGCGTTAACCTTCGTCTGATAAATGATATTGTAATATTATATTCTTTAAAATAATGCTACTTGGTAAATTAGATGAAAGTAAAGGACATTAACATTTTGAAGTGAAACTTCTTCAGAATCGTTGTAATTTCAAACCGGATGCAACGGAAAAAGCGACAGTAAAAAGAGACAGACACATAAATTAATAGGATTTGGCGTGGGAGAGAGTGAGATAGGAGGCATTATACAGTGTATAAACTTTAAATTAGTGTGTATTTGAACATTTTCTGAAATAAAAAAACAGATTTGATGAAAATTAAATAAGGAAGTCAAGTAAGTAGTTAAATTATAAAATTAGATTATTTATCAAATTTATTTACAAATCATTAGTTATAGAAACTTTTTGAAGTGAAAACTTCGTACTACACTTAATTAAAAGTGTATACACTGTATAATGCTTCCTATCTCATTTTCTCCCACGTTGGATCTTGTGAATTTATTTCCAACTTTTATTATTTTAGCTTTTACCAAATTAAAGATTGATATTAAAGTTATAAATAAAAATTTAACATTAAAATATATTTTTTTTAAAGAAAAGATCCTACATTTAGATAGAGAAAAAGTCTAATTTACATATTTTCATTATAAAAACTTTGTTTTTGAAGGTTTCACTTCTACCACGTGTGAATTGGACACATGATTTTTTTTTTAACATTAATTTTTTTCCCTTTCGACTCTTGGGCCGTGGGGTTCAGTGCTCAGTGATAAAGATTAAAAACCGCCTGGTAGATGACCCAACAGCTGGTGCTTTCCTCGCTCAACGAATAAGTATTGCAATGCAGCGAGGAAATAGTGCTATTACACAGCCACAGGGACCAAACTTTTTAAATTTAAAAAGCACTATAAGGGGGCTTTGATTTAGTGATTACCTCAACAGTAATTATTTACTTTCTTACACATATTACCCACACATTGTCTATGCTTGAAAACGAAATGCATTTTCGAGAACTCCTACAAAAAATAATACGTTTATGTACTATTATTTTTGAGAGCTTTGCTTACTTTTGCTGACAAGAGGAGGGGGGGGAGGGGGGGATAAATTGCAATAAATCTGCTTTCGTAATACTTGAACGGCCCCAAAGTTTAGAAAAATGAAACTAATTAAATCGTCAACAATATTTACCACCCCATATAATATATGGTATATTTTCTGGCTATAACCAAAGAACAAGGTTCCAGCAGGACGGAGCAACGTCACACACGTCCAATACGTCTGTGCCACGAGTTCGTGAAATTTTCTCAGGCAAATTGATCTCCAGGAGAGGTGACATAAATTGGCCTCCACGCGGATTTTTTCTTATGGGATATCTTAAATCCAAAGTCTACGCCAATAAGCCGACTTCTCTGGCAATTGAAAGAAAATATCCGTCACGAAATGGGCAGCCATCACTGAGTCCACCTGCCGAGCCGATAAGTAATTTTATTGTTCGATTAAATGAGTGCCGCGAAAGCGAGGGTCTACATTGTACGGTATTATTTTTAATAAATAAATTCCCATAATAATAATAATTATTATTATGTATATAAACACACTAGCAGCTTAATAAGCTGATGCGCGTGTATTTTGAGATTTGGAGAAACTATCCAATCCATGATTACACTTTACGGAAATAATACTGTGTACTTTAATAATGAATAAACACATTTTTCATACACGACTTACTTTTTTGAAGTTATACTTCTTTAGGCGCGTTATGAAAAATTGATGAGAGTGAAATTTTACGATTGCGCGCGCACCGTGACACAAAGTTGTCAGTGTGATTATAGCGTGCGCGAGCGAGATGGGAATAAGTCAATCTACAAGTTAAAAGAAATAGAATATGCGTGAAGTTAGCAGCTATGCCAAGCTAAATTTTGAATTACCATAATGACATTTACCTTTTAAACATATAAAGGAGTTTTAATTATTTTTTCAAAGAAATTTAGCAATGTTTTTTCACAAAGACCTATTGTTACTTAGTTAAAAGGTTATGCAACATACCAAGTTATTAAATTGAATTAATAATATAATAAAATAATAAATAATAATAATAATTGTTATTAATATTAATTAATAATTGAATAATATACTAAATATTATTAAATCGTTTACGTTAAATATTAATTATTAATTAATTATAATAAAATTAATAAATAAAGAAAGCCAAAGAAGTATAACTTCTTACGCGCGTACATAAGTACACACACCCTTTTTTTTAATCAATCGAAATATGAATACTCTTGAGACACTTTTTATACAGGCTCTGTATAAAAAATGTAGAAGATATATATCCTTACAAAGATTTTCAATCTATACGGCTCCAAAATAAACTCGTACATATAAAAACTAGTCAACGTCCCACGTTACACAAGCGTCTGGGGTCTAGACAGCTCCAGTCTGGACACTGAGAAATCTTTGAAGCGATAATATTAACAATAAATCTAAACAATTTCATTAAAAGTCATTAGAAAAACAAAATAAATCAGTGGCGCTACCTTTTTTAGATTTATTTGTTTCGTGATTATTTCGGCGATCAGCCTGTGCCTGACACACGCCGTTGACTTTTTGGCTTTAAGGCACGCCGGTTTCCTCACAATTAGACTTGCAACGAATATTCGGTTTCTATTCGGTATTCGGCCTATTCGGCTGCTTTTATTATATTCGGCCGAATACCGAATATCTACATATTATTCGGCCGAATACCGAATTGTCATTGGTATAATATAATATAACACAGGTAGATAATCATCTTCTGAATTGGAAAAATGGAGGATTCTATGTTTTTGAATTATTGAGGTAATAAAAATTTAGAAGCGTAATGTTCTCATTTATTTTATAATCATTCATTAAGTAGTCATTGGTATTTAAAACAGGTACATAATTTAATCATTTTCTGTATTAAACAAGTTAAAAAAAATTCTATGCATTTGAAATATTTTCATAATCAAAATTTAGAAGTGAAAGGTTATGGTGCAGAAAGACTTCAACAACTTCAACTTCAACAATACTTTTGCCTAATATTCGGCTATTCGGTCAGAGGCCTCGCCGAATATTCGGTATACTGCCAAATATACTATTCGTTGCAAGTCTACTTACAATGTTTTCCTCCACCATTCGAGCAAATTTTAAATGCGCACATAGACAGAAAGTCATAGGTGCACAGCCCGGGATCGAACCTACGACCTCAGTCACAGTCGCACGCTGAAGTCACTAGGCCAACACTACTACAAAAGTCCAACTATACACTTGACGAAAGTTATGAACGTCTTGTGCACTTTGTACTGTCACCGGAAGCATGACGTCATTTCCGTTGAAATATTTGTCACAATTTACGCACATGCGTATTGGCCGCGCTCCAATTTCAGCATGAATGCACTTTTATTGCCCCCATCCGACGATTTAGTGCCAAAACATTGCGACCTCGCCTCAATGAATTGCCGGGCATACCTTATATGCTACGTATTTTTTAAAAGTAGGGCAAATATAATAAATACAGCTGCAACATTTGGACACCAACTTCCAGAGGGCTTTTAAAAATCCGTACGGTCTGTATTGTGATGAAACACAATAATAATAATATTAGCGTCACACAGATGTGCAGCGTTTTTGTCGAAGAAAAGGGAGAGCGCGATTGAGACCGATTGAGCGAGAGTGAGATAGGGCGAACGTAGCATGAAGCAAATAGCCATAGAGCGAGAGTAGGGCAAGCAAGTCAGAAAGATCGAGAGAGAGAGAGACTGAGATAGAGCGAACGTCGCATAACGCACAGTACCATGGAGCGAGAGGTGGGAGAGAGCTATAGTGAGAAAGATTGAGGGGGAGAGTAAGGGAGATCGAGAAAAAATACACGCATTGGTTGATGTATTCGTTTAGTAGTAACTGTAAAGTATATTAGAACTTTAGATGGCAATTCTGTCGCATAACGTCTTGTGCAGTAAACGTTTTTATGTATTTATATTATCATTAGCACGTATACAGTGTGAATATAGATTTACAACTACATGGAATGATCCTCTATTGGGGCTTTTACCTTAGTAAACCTACCTTTACAAAGAAGTTTTACTTCTGACATGTGAACTTAGTACACACGCACTTTTTTAAAATTAAAATAAGCGACCCACAGCCCATTTTCGTTATTTTCTTATGTCATACATGCCGAAGATTTGAAGAAGTGATAACCACGTGGCTGTCCGCCGTAATTTTGATTTTAAAATAATTCAATGCAGGCGCCGATCATCGACCCAACGCACAAGTTGTCATTGACAATTTATAACCAGTAAATTGTCGCGGTGTTGCCATTCTAATAAAATAAATGACATCGTTTTATAATAACATATCTGACACACATATGCAATCCACATATACGAAACTTATTAAATTTGTTTTGAATTACTATTTCTTAATTATTATTTTCACTAACATCGACCCTGTTTCGCACTCCTCTACTGCTTCATTTAAGAATAATTTAAAATATCTGTTAATGACCAAATCCTTGTATCTTTCTCCTTTATTATAGCAATTAGTATGTTTGTCATTCTCCGGATTTATAAATTTTGTGCTGTCATGTTTTGTTTTGCTTTGCTCTGTATCATATTTTTTATCTGTGAAACTTTTTGTGGATACATCCAATGTGTTTATTTTATGTTTTATTTTTTAACGTTTTTATTGTATGGAGATGTATCTGTTTTGTTTCCCAAATAAATAAATAAATGAATATTATTACTATGTTGGTTAAGAATATTAAAATTAAATCATTTATTCCAATTAGACCATTAAGGCACTTTTGAACGTCCAAAAGGTGCGTGTGGAGAAGAATGGGCAAGATACTCCACACTCACCCTTTTAAAATAGGTTTACAATATTTTTATAAATGCTCCTCACATATTTACAAATATCGAAACCGTAGAATATTATACATTAAAGAGTAATAAAAAAAACAATAAAACAGTGTGTGAGATAAAAATAAAATAATTACAGTTTGTAGTATTACAAAATAATACTAAAAATATTTAAAATTGTGTATAATTATATATAATACTAGCTGACCCAGCAAACTTTTCAGAAGTTTATTATTTCTGGAAAAAATTTTTTTAGTTCAATAAAAATAACTATCTACTACAATAAAAAATAGGGGCTGATCGTAGAGGGGTGACAATTAAGGGTTGTGAAAATAAAAACAAAAAAAAACGTCTAAAAAATAAAAAAAAAATTAGGTGGACACCCCTTATCACTTAGGGGTTTGAAATATAGATAGTAGCCGATTCTCAGACTTACTGAATATGCATAAAAAAATAAGAATCGGTCCAGCCGTTTCTGAGGAGTATGGGAACGAACATTGTGACACGAGAATTTTATATATATAGAGATATATATTATTATATTGTTTTTTACATTATCGTCTTGGCTTATTGTAAGGAGGTGTTTGTATTTTCGTTAATTATTATAAAGATCATTATTGGTTTATCATTGGAATCGCTATAGAGTTTGGAGAAAGGCTCTCTTCTCAAACAATTTCCATGTTTTATGCTTCAACAAAAGCTTCGTTATAAGCTTTGTTGACACTAATTAAATTGGAGCCAATCGACGGGAAACGCCAAAATTGAAATTATATTTGATGAATGTCTGAGCCCCGAAGAAATTAAAGTCATTTTTGCTTTTAAATTTTAAATAAGTATTTAAATATTTTTTCATAGATAAACCCTGCGTTCAGTTTAGACAAATGTCAAAATTCTAACCAGGCGCCAACTTAAATCGTTAATTACGACGACTCATTGGTCTAGTGGTTAGTACTCCTGACTGCGAATCCATGGGTCCCGCGTTCGATCCCCGGCTGAGACGAACATCGATGTGATGAGCATTTGGTGTTGTGCTTAGGTCTTGGGTGTTTAAATATGTATTTATATGTCTATCTATCTATAATATATCCGTTGCCTATTACCCATAACACAAGCTTCACCAGCTTAGCATGGGACTAGGTCAATTGGTGTGAATTGTCTTTAAAAAAAAAAATTTGCACCTTTGAACTTTTGAAGTCCAAAGGGAACAAAATCGAAGTTGGAGGAAAGACTAATATTTAAGCCGTTTATAATAATTAATAGCATAGTGTTAAAAATTTCGAGTCGATAAATACAGATTAATTTGTTTATACATTCTAAAACAATGTATGCGGGGCATATTACGTTTAACCAATCAGCGCGCGAGGTGCAATCCGTTTCACAATTTGACGGTTTCACTTCGATAAATTACAATCTATCGAATAATAATACGTTAAATTGTAAGCAGTACGCTGAGGTTCACAATCTTTCGACAGTTTACAATCTCGCGAGATAGATTACAATCTAACGGTGTTTACAATTTTACGGTGACATATATATGCCTAAAAAATACAAGTTAATATGACATCACAAATTGAACACACATACACATCAATTACATTAGAACATAAGCAATATATCAAAGGAAAAAACTAAACAAAAACCACAAAAAAAAAAATAATAACAACAGATACATAGTAAAGTATTTATTCTAAAAACGCTTTTATACTTTGAAATGGATTTAAGTCCAAAACAAAACCCACAATTCATACAAAAAGTTTTTAATCGAACAAGTCTTCCGATAAATCGAAAACCACAAGTGATTGATCGAACTGTCGAAAACAGTGAATAGTTTCCGAAACTAGTAAACAGACAAACAAACTAGTAAAATACGTTTCATAGGAATGTAATGAATTTTCTGGTACTGGCTGACATGGAGTACTGCTTTCACCTCTGGGCGGGAGCTCCCCAGCACCAGCTCCTTCCACTTGAGCGTATTCATCACAGAGCGGTTTGAATCGTCGACCAATCCCTTTCAAAGCAGCTTGATCCCTTGGCGTTGCTTAGAGATGTGGGGTCACTCTGCTTCTTCTACCGCATTTACCATGGAGAGTGTTCAGAGGAGTTGTTCAGATTAATACCTGCAGCTGTTTTTCATCATGGAACGTCGAGGCAGAATACGAAATACCACCCGTATCACCTCGACGTCCGTCGTTCAACTGAGCACCACTAATGTGGAACCAGCTGCACACGTTGTATTTCCGAACCAATTCGAAAACAGCGTACCAATTCTTAAAAGGCCGGCAACACACACGCGAACCCTTTGGCATTAATAGTTTCTATGGGTGGTATCACTTAACATAAAGTGCCTGCCCGTTCTGACTAAAATTGACAAGATTTTCATTTCACATTATTTATTAGTACCTAAAATACTATACATTATTTTAACTTTGTTATTAGCTTTTATTATTATTTATTAATGAACCTATAAAAATTGAGCTAACTCTGTTAAGTATTCTGTCAAGAAACATTCATAATATCAAGAACACACAAAACAGCTTCTCAAGACAAGATGGCGTCGTCGCACCAATTCATTTGCTTGTCTGCAAATATTTATTTATTGAGTTAAAATTAAGTTGTAATTTGTTTGTAAATGTCTACCGTATTCATATAATTTAGAACATTCAATTGAAATTTAAACTGTATTTAACTACTTTTTCTATCTTCTCTTATCTACTCTTTTTGTTACAGAGATGTCTCCCATAACAATATTAGCGTGCTACCTTCAGATGCCCTACTCCTAGCCACCGGACTTAGAGATTTGTAAGTTTTTTAAGTTTAATAAATAGTGATAATGCTGTACATTCTCCTAGGAAAGAGACAAATATTTACTGTCAGACATACTCCAAATATTAGATAATTATTAAATAAAATAATTTTTTTTCGTTGTGTCGAAACGTGTTCTTGAAAATGGATAAAATGGTAGTTCAGGCGGTAAAGAAATATCTCTATTCGATTTTATATACAATTATTTTGATATCAAAGTGTCAGCAACAGCAAGAGAAACAAACGAGAAATAATTTCACAAAGCTTACAACAACATCTTGACAGACTTTTGGGAGGATTCAATCGATACACCATTATGACAAAAAAAAAACAAATGACTTCAGACTTTTTTAAAAATAGAATTTTAGCTGTAGAAAAAATTTATGTAACAAAGAGTATGTTAAAATGAATGGTATAAAATATCTAATAATAAATCTATATTGGCAGTGTTGGCCTAGTTGCTTCAGTCTGCCACTGTCATCCCTGAGGTCCTAGGTTCGATCCCCGGCTGTGTACCAAAGAACTTTCTCTGTGCGTATTTAATAGTCGCTCGAACCGTGATGGGAAACATTGTGGCGAAACCGGCTTGCATTAGACTCAAAAAGTCGACGGCGGGTGTCAGGCACTGGAGGCTGATCACCTACTTGTCTATAAGATTGATTACTCATGAAACAGAAACCTGAGGCCCAGACCTAAAAAGGTTGTAGCACCACTTATTGATTTGTATATTATATTGTATACCCGGCACGTAGCATGGTCAGATTTTATGTGAAAGTTAGCTTAAACTGCCTCTCTTGCCAACTTATTTGCTATAACCTTTTTTTACTCCGCTACATAGGTGGCTATCACACTAAACTAAACGAGACTAGGGTTCTCAAAGTAGTTTTTTGGTTAATTGCTACATATATCTATTATATACAAACGAATCAACAAACAAATATGGTGGCGCGTGGCATATTCCGTTCAACCAATCAGCGGGCGAGGTGCGATCCGTTTCACAATTTGACGGTTTCACTTCGATAGATTACCGAATCTACTGAATAATAATACGTTAAATTGTAAGCAGTGCGTTGAGGTTCACAATCTTTCGACAGTTCACAATCTCGCAAGATAGATACATTACAATCTAACGGTGTTTATAATTTTACGGTGACATATATTCTATGAATACTAATATTTGGTATTAATAAGTGGATTCTGCACTAGGAGATTAAAATAGTATAGTACTACAAGCTGCCCCCCGAACTTAGTGTCTCCTTAATGTGATTTTACTTAGCCTACCTTTTTAGTACATACCAACATGGAACATTATGAACTTCCATTAGGAACTTCCTAAGTGTAAGGTTTGAACGATAAATAGTAGCCGATTCTCAGACTTACTGAGAATTTCATATATGAATAGTCAAGTATTATTAGGTATTGGTCTCCTACCACTACCTTAAGTAAACTTCACTTCCGAAAGAAGACATTTTTAGCGCTATCCTGTGCCATCCACCAATTGCTGGCTTTCAGCTGCAGGTCCACTTCACTCTGTTGATCCATCGGTACCTAGGCCGACCTATTGGTCTCCTACCACTACCATAAGTAAGCTTCCTTCACTTCCGAAACAAGACTTCCAGCGCTGTCATGTTCCACCTCCTGCCAATTGCTAGGTTTCAGCTATAGCAGGTTCTACTTCACTCTCTCGATCCAGCTGTACCTAGACCGTCCTATTAGTCTCCTACTACTACCATAAGTAAGCTTCCTTCACTTCCGAAACAAGACTTCCAGCGCTGTCATGTTCCACCTCCTGCCAATTGCTAGGTTTCAGCTATAGCAGGTTCTACTTCACTCTCTCGATCCAGCTGTACCTAGACCGTCCTATTAGTCTCCTACTACTACCATAAGTAAGCTTCCTTCACTTCCGAAACAAGACTTCCAGCGCTGTCATGTTCCACCTCCTGCCAATTGCTGGCATTCACCTACAGCGGGTTCTTTTTCACTCTTTTGATCTATTTGTACCTAGGCCAAGATACTGGTCTCCGACCACAACCTTAAGGAAGCTTCCTTTACTTTAGAAACGAGAAACTTCCAGTGTGACAACACAGCCATTTAAAAAGTATCTATTACATTTCCCTGATCATCATTTTGTCACAATACCTGACTTGGCACCAACAAAAATCTACTTAAAGTACGAAAACTTAAAGTTAAAGGCTTGTAACGAAACCATGATTAAAATTTAACCATTTAAGTCACGGTCTGATTTACCAGCAGGTTGGAAATACTGGAGCCAACAAACCAATAAAAAATTAAATGTATGACTCATTCATTGATTTTATTGCAATTTAAAACTAATTGTTAACCGATGCAATAATAAATATTTAATGATGTTTAACAGAATGTTCCGATGTAATAAAATCAAAAAATTAATATGATGGGCTATTGAATCAAGTGGATAGGCGCTAATTAAATATCTAAGTTGGCGCTGGTGGATACCGGTGACCCCAGCCTTGCGATTCTGTAACTCACTTTTCGAACTCTCACAGCGGTTTTCGCAGCGGCGGTTGCGCTCAAATCAGTCGTGAAGCAGTCATTTTACGATTTGGCATTCTAATAAGGAGGGAGCTTGAAGTTTATTGTTTATCAGAATGGCAAATTAGTAAAACATTATGCTATTGAATTGCAGAGGTAAAGTCAAGTCAAATCAAATCATTTATATTTCAATTAGACCACCTAAAATGGCACTTTTAGAAGCCTCTGTATCGGCACCGTATATACTACAAAGAAAGCCAAGAGCACCAGGATTATTTAACTCCAAAGTAATAACATTTTGGACGTGTGATGGCACTGGTCGGCTGGCGTACAGGTTTTGCGACATGCCTTACTTAAAACAGGTTACATTAAGGTCCTACGTTTTAGCGAGATTTTTACATAGCAATCACTCAGTTTTACTTTCCGCTTTCACTTTTATTCTGAGTCTCTTTTCGTACACAACATGCGAGTTTTTTATTTATAACACATTTGATATCTTTCTTAATATATTTTCTATGAGCTACTTCTTAGGCTCCTATGCTCCTATGCTATTTAATATTTGCTCGAACGGTGAATAAAAACATCGAGAGGAAACCGACATGTCATAGACCCAAAAAGTCGACGGCGTGTGTCAGGCACTGGAGGCTGATCACCTACTTGTTTTTTTTACATAATTAACCCATGAGAAATTATTAATAATATCTAGCTAATTAAGTTTTTGTGTTGGCCTAGTGGCTTCAGCGTTCGACTCTCATACCTGAGGTCGTAGGTTCGATAATCGGCACCAATGGACTTTCTATGTGCGCATTTAACATTTGCTCATGTAGGAAAACATTGTGAGGAAACCGAAATGTCTTAGACTCAAAAAACTAACGCCACACAGGTATTGGAGGCTGATCACCTACTTTCCTATTAGATTTAAAAATGATCATGAAACAGATTGAGAAATTTGAGGCCAAGACCTAAAGAGGTTGTAGGCGCCACTGTTTTTTTTACATTATTAACCCATGAGAAATTATTATTGTATGTACAGTCACCGTTTTGTATATATTATAAATATATATACATATGGGATTAATCTAAGCTCGCTGTTGTGATTTATCTTTAAAGCGATGAGCTTTAAAAGCTTGGACTCGCAAACCACGTCGTGCCTTTTAATATAATGATGCGATTATCATATTTCAATATACTTAGAGTAGGATTAAGGAACGTCAAACAAATTTTAAGAGCTGTCAAAACGTTTTTTCTTTATGACACGCTTGATAGCGCTCAGACAAGATTGTGACCTAAGAATATATAAATTAAAACGCACATAATATGTCAATATTGAATTTTAACATAAGTGTCAGTGTCTCGGGGTGTTTACTTATGTAAAACATTAAATTAATGTATTTTTTTGACGTGACAACGTCTTATAAATCGATGGAGCCGGCTGCACGCACGAAAACACATGACTCATGCGGCGTTACCTCGCTCTGAGGCGTTCCATTTAAGGCTTGAAGTGCAAGCGAGAGCGCGGAGCGACAGAGAGGCACAATCGGACTCCGCGCTCTTCAGCGTTCGACATCTGTCTCTCTCCTACTTGAGTGAGCGATTCGTGACGTTGTCACGTTCAACTATCGTCAGTAAACCGACTTTACAGACAACCGATTTTTTCCTGAAATGGATTACTTGGCTTGCGATAAAATATATCGTGTAAATTTCAAAATCATGTACATATTTTCGTCATAAAATGAATTCAAAATGTCAAAAATTGGCTATGTTAGAATTTTATTCTATTGAGCGAAGTTATTTAAATAGTGTATCGATCTTTCAAAATGGATACATAAACTACTCAACTTATATACAACATATATTTTTTCCATTCCCTACTTCAACAAACGATGACGAAAAATGGAAAGAAACAATGTACTTTTTTGGAGTTTGGCGAATAGTTCTTTTCGAATTCGTTTATTACCTACGTAAAAACTTTAATATTACTTCTTAAATGCCTATTTTAATTTGATAATTCAACCCCTGATAATGAGCTTCTGTAGTTGAACATGACAATTTACCAAAGAGTTACAAAAGATTACAATGTTCATTAAAATTGAGCATTTTTCACCACACTCGTGTCCTGAATACCACTGGATATGAATCGGTTGACGTCACGATATAGGGTTGGCACTTTGACTATAATAGTAAACACACGTGTGGCTGTTCCATGTCAGGAGATAGAGTGTTGAAAAGTTTCTTGCCAGTTCCTCCCATCCAAGAACAGTGCATTCTGTAACATCAAATTTTTTAATACAATCTTTCATAGGTCTTGGGTGTTTAAATATGTATTTATATGTGTTAGGTCTATCTATGTATAATATGTATGTATATCTGTTGCCTAGTACCCATAACACAAGCTTCACCAGCTTAGCACCAAAAAAATTACAATATTCAATAAAATGATTTTATGAGGCCATGTTTTCGTTATTTAATATTTTAGTTAACGATACCTGGAAATCATTTTGTATATTTAAATTAAACTATAATAATTTATAATATTCATTAAATAAAATTTAAATTTAAAAAATATTTTAATTATATGAAAGCGATAAGTCCGCCCATTGTTGGCCTAATAATAATAATAACCCTCCCCCAGCTTTATAAACAGGGTGAATTGGCCGATGTGAAAGGCCCTTGCTGTGCCAAGGTCCATTTCACATCATTCGTGGCCGTAGAGGACCGTGATACTAACGGCTGATCGCGTGGCTGGATGCGGACAAGGCTACGCTGTTACCGTGTCCTGCCCCGGGCGATTGCTGGTGGCGCCGTGGGGTTTTAGTGGGTATGCACTGTTGTGCGAGTCCCACATAACCCTTCCCCACCAAGGCCAACCGTGCCGCGGGAGGGTATGCGTAACGTATTTCCCCACGAAAAAAAAAAATAATAATAATAATAACAATACATTGTTTTAATCAATTTGTAATTGATAACTTGGTATTATTATTATTACACTATTATGACTATTTTTTTCTATATGGTGAAGGGTTTTGGGTTTTGCTACTGTGCATACGCATAGTATCCCATGGTTACCAGCAAATGCCCGATGACACTGTAACAGACTAATCCGAAAGCGTCATTTTTACATAATTTAACGGTTCGAGGTCAGTCAACCTACTTAATATTAACGCCATCTATTGACGTCTATGTAACTATTAATTTATAAAACAGTCGACAACCCTAGCGAGAAGGCGCCAATGAAATCTACAGTATTGCGTTATTGTTTTGCGTTAACGAATTTATAAACAACATGAATCAAAAGATACCAGCTGTATATCGTCGCGTTTCGACATACAAAAGATTATTCAAATACATTCGTTCTGTGTACAATATAACTTGTAATAATAATAATTTATTTGCAAGAATATGGTACTATTTTTTAAGCTATTGCATATATTTTATCGCGGGCTTTGAGCGCGGCGACTGAATCAAGAAATTCCGTAACGAAAAAACCTAACACACGATGACGTAATATAGGTGCGGCCAATACGCGTTAGAGCGGGACAGAACGCATACTGCCTCTCACATCGGTTTAGCGTGATCGGATAGGCCTGTTAGTCCGAGTCTGGTAGAGTGGTAGATTGAATTAATATCAAAGAAAAAAAATACTGCAAAAAATAAATAAGTAACAGGAGGGACACGAGCTAGGCTCGCAATCGTTGTCGGCCTTTTAATAATTAGTACACTCTTTGCTCCTTACTTTCGTACTAATTACTAACTGACGTGAGACTGATCTTAAATTATCGTGATTCATGTGCACTTTTTATTTTTCTTGTATCCTTTATTAGTTTTTTGTTCCTGATGAATTTTTTTTCTTATTAGTATAATATGTATTTTTGCACTTCAATGTATTAACTAAGATATGGTAGGCAACCTTATCTTAGTTAATACATTTTTTTCTTTTCGCTCGAAAGCCAGTTTAATTTAATTATGTTCAATTTTTATATTGTAATGCAACGAAGTGTTAATAAATAAATAAAATAAAATAATTTAATATCTAAGTATAGGTGATGATAAGCTAATACCGTATCATGATTAACAGTTTCCCTTCCGATGTTGCGATTTCCGTTTCCATGGTAACATCGTTTTAACATAAAAACTAAGTAGTCGGTGTTGATAAATGGCACGTAATGATCGGTCATTGGCTTTATTCACTGTTTAATTAAATATATAGTTTTATAATTCTTCTATTCTATATTCGTTTACTAAAGCTGTCAATACCGAACGTATTCTATACTCTATTGTATAATTCATAGTCTACATTTTAGATATAGACATAGACATCGTTTATTACTAACAAAAACACACACACATAATAACAATAATCACAGAAAAAAAAAACAAAATAAAAAATATAATATGATATATAAAAATTTTTTTTTTCCCTTTTCCCTTTCGGTTCGTTTCAAGTGCGTGCGTGTGAGCTGTGGCTGTAATTAGCCCTTTTTTTTGTTTATGTAATAGGAGGCAAACGAGCAGGAGGCTCACCTGATGTTAAGTGATACCGCCGCCCATGGACACTCACAATGCCAGAAGGCTCGCAAGTGCGTTGCCGGCCTTTCAAGAATTGGTACGCTCTTTTCTTGAAGAACCCTAAGTCGAATTGGTTCAGAAATACTTCTGTGGGCAGCTGGTTCCACATAGTGGTGGTGCGCGGCAAAATCTGTCTTAAAAACGCTCAGTTGTGGAACGACGGACGTCGAGGTGATACGGATGGTATTTTGTATTTTGCCTTGACGTCCGATGATGAAACTCAGCTGCAGGTATTAGACCGAACAACTCCTCTGAATACTCTACATGGTAAATGCGGTAGAAGATGCAGAGAGATCCCACATCTCTACACAACGCGAAGGGATCAAGCCGCACAGATTCAGCATAATGCGGAGCAGCTAGTTTGCGCCTCAGTCGCAAAAAAAGAAAGAATTTTCAGAATTATGCTTTGGATTATCGATTTTCGTCTACACTTGCGTCTCTTGCAAACGTACGAGGGTCGTTTGGACTATTTCAAGTTAGGTACTCTAAAACTCCGACGTGACTTCATTGACCTAGATTATTTATATATTATAAAATATTTAACTTTATTAAGAGCAGTGTTGGCTTAGTGGCTTCAGCGTGCGACTCTCATACCTGAGGGTTCGATCCCCGGCTGTGCACCAATGGACTTTCTTTCTATGTGCGCATTTAACATTTGCTCGAACGGTGAAGGAAAACATCGCGAGGAAACCGACAAGTCTTAGACCCAAAAAGTCGACGGCGCGATCACTGGACGCTGATCACCTACTTGCCTATTAGATTTAAAAATGACCATGAAACATATTCATAAATCTGAGACCAAGACCTAAAGTAACCACTTTACAACCGTACAACCCGCTACAACCGTAGCGCCACTGGTTTATTTATTATTACGTTTTAATTAAGCCAAAAAAAAAAAAAGGCCCGCAACGCACCCACTAAAAATGGGTGTCTATGGGCTGCGTAGACTGCCCTTTTTGGTCGTCCCGCAAGCTCGTTTGTCCCCCTATGTTATAAAAAAAAAAACATGACACAGATTCAGAAATCTGAGGCCTAGACCTAAAGAGGTTATAGCACAATTAATTTATTTTATTAATATGAACAGGAATCTATCAGCGAATCGGCTCGAGAGGATCGCAGAAGGCGCGCTGAACAGCCCATCACTGGCAAAGCTGTGGTTGGACCGCTGTTTGCTGGTGGAACTTCCCACGGCGAGGCTACCTCGGCTGCACTATCTGTAAATATCTATCTATTTATTAATTTATTACAGAAATACATACATATATTATTCTAGCATTACTATAATTGCTTAATTATTCTAGTGCCCTTCAAGTATTACGTAAGCAGATTTAGTGAAATTCCCCCCCCCCCCTCTTGTCAGCAAAAGTAAGCAAAGCTTTCAAAAATAATGGTACGTAAAAGTACTTGTTTGTAAGAATCCTCGAAAATGCAATTGTTTAATCGGTTGCCGTCTAAGGTTCGTAACATTAGCGTGTTTGATCAGTTCAAAAGGGCATTAAAGACACACATCAGAATGGGCCCATTAGACTAAAATTGGGTTAGCTGATGACGACGTGTATCTCGTTCGTATATACTTAAAATTAAATTTCTCATGTAAATAAAAAATTATTTTTGTAATGAGAAATAAAGTTCTTTAAACATTATAGACAATGTGTGGGTAATATGTGTAAAAAAGTAAAAAATTACTGTTGACGTCACCAAATAAGAAAATCAAAGACCCCCCCCCATATGGTGCTTACGTAATACTTGAACGTTCCTAGCTTGACAATTTACCACTCAACAATCGTAGACATAGATTAGAGAGACAGGTGAATGGCGTTCTTTCAAGGGCTCCTAATCCTATGTCCGTCAGTCGTACAATTAAGATATAGAGGCTTCAGCGTGCGACTCACATCCCTGAGGTCGTAGGTTCGATCCCCGGCTGTGCACCAATGGACTATCTATGTGCGCATTTAACATTCGTTCGAACAGTGAAGGAAGATCGTGAGGAAATTGGCTTGCTTTAAAATAAAAAAGTCGACGGCATGTGTCACAGACGCTGATCTACTTATCTATTAGATTGATTGTACATGAAACAGATACGGAAATCTGAGGCCCAGACCTAAAAATACGTCAGTAAATAAATACATATTAAATGCTTCTAATTTTACATTTACTGCCAGTTCTAAAATCAAGGGCGTAAAACGGACGAGAAGAACTGGCAAAAAACTTTCCGCCACTCAATTTAATCGCCAATTTTAAAAAAAAATGTTTGCGAGGAGCCCCAACCATTACACCATGTTCCACAACTAATTAAGTATAAAATTAAATATTATAAATAAAGAAATATTTATTAACAGGAATCAAAATTGGCATCTATACAAGTGATGCACAACCACTGAATTACGAGACTTCTTATTCAAATAATCCCTTGTGCTACAGTTTAATAATATACCTGATGTTACCTCGAATAATATTGAAATGAGACATCACACAGCGAATAATTCGCTAGAAATAGTTTCGGGAAAGGCCAGATATATTTAGGAAGTCTTTACTATGTAAAGTTAATAATAACTTGAATCTAAATCGCTATAACGCTTTATTTATTTCATAAACCTACACTAACGAAGACTATATTTACTAAAAAAAAAAGTGTGTGTGTGTCAGCTACGACGCACGATTGGAGTTTACTCCTTACGAACGATAAAATGGCGATAATGTTCTGCGGCTGTCGACCATATTTTCATACTAAAGGTGGTAAGAATATATATTTTTATAATATAAATTTTTTTAGTAGTAATAAAACGTACCTACATCATCTATGCCCAAATAGGATTTTCTTTCTGTGACCAAAGTTACCTTTATAGTAAGAGAAGAATAAGAATGAACAATCTTTTTAGTTTTAATTTTATTGACCATTACTATTGACAAAACTCTATGGCACGGTAGACAATCTACTTTTATTTTTTATACCTGTCAACACTGACAATGTTGTAACGTGGCTGTCAAAACGAGAATTCAAAATAGAAAAGTCTGTGTAATGTCTTTCATCATTCTTTTACACGTTCAATCCATTTGTCTCTTTCTACATAACGCCTCAACTTTTCGTGTTACACTTGGTTTTACTCCGCATAAAATTTCCGTACCGGGCCTTATAACTCAAATCGTTTCTTAAGGAGTAAACTCCAAAAACGTGTGTGTACTTATGTACACGCGTTAGAAGTTATACTTCTTTGGCGTAATAATTTTCTTCGAGCAGTTCAGAGGGACGTTTCCCTCTTCGAATTGCATTTTTATAGTCCACTTGAATGGTCACTTCCAATCGAAACGATAAAATATGTACTAATCATGATATTTTACAAAAAACACTATGTTTTTTAAAATATTGGAACGGGTTTTCTCGTATAGAAATCATTGTTTTGGTTTAAATAATCATGACTTTGAAAAACTACGCCATGACAAACAATGCAACTTGTCGATAAAACAGAGCAAGCGCCAACTAGCGGCCCAGCTGTTATTATTGAACTTGGATATTCTTAAATTTTTCTGTGTGTGAAACCGAAAAAATATTCTTGAGTGATTCTTGTGTGTTCAGTTCTTAGTCTTAAAATTGTAATTGAATGATAGGGTCTTTGAATTTCTTTTTTTATAATAAAAAGTTGATTTCATTAGCGGTTCGAGTTTATTTTTGGTGTTCCTCTTGTCAGCAAAAGTAAGCAAAGCTTTCAAAAATAATAGAACATAAAAGTATTAATTTTGTAGGCATCCTTGAAAAGCCATATCGTTTTCAAGTATAGACAATTTGTAAAGAAGTAAATAATTTCTGTTGACGTAATAACCAAATAAGAAAATGAAAGACCCCCCCCCCCCATAGTGCTTACGTACATAAAGTCATATGAGATGCGCTGGACGTTTCCTTACTGACTGAAGATCAAACATGAGCTACCTCACTACTGCGATTTATATTGTGAAACGCGAACGGAATGATGCAAGAGGTTATTAACCTAATGTTAATATAGACCGCGCAACAAAATAACCACGTGCTATATTTAATCAACCATAAATCTATGAAGTAAGGAAGTATGTTTAAGATTTAGTAAGTGAATTTATGACACTATGAAGAGTTAATTTGATTTAGTAATAGCGTGTGGCAAGAAATAGCTTCAAAACAACAATATTTTTCTTGTTATAGTAAATGTACAGTTCAGTTGGCCTAGTGGCTGCGACATTCCTGAGGTCATAGATTCGATACCTGTGTGTACCAATGGAATATCTATGTGCGCCTGTAACGGTTGAGGAAAACATCGAGAGGAAACCGACTTGCCTTAGACACAAAAAGTCGGCGTGTGTCAGGTTCAGGCTGATTACCTACTTGTCTATTAGATTGATTAAATGATTATATAACAGTTACAGAAATCTGAGGTCCAGACCTAAAAATGGTTGTAGCGCCACTGATTTTTTTTTAAATAATAGAATTAAGTATAATAAAGCATGCCCCTCACAACATTTCTGTGCCTAACCAAGGTCCTTATTGCTAACTAAATTATTACATGTCTCGTGTAAAATATGAACATAAGGAATGCAATAAAGATTTGACTTTTGAAAAAATAAAAATAGCAAAGTCACTTAAGGCCTGTATTCACTTTGATTAGTGATTAGAGCAGGTGTGTGCACTACACACCTGTAGTGTAAGTAGTGTCCAATTCTTATTTAGTGGCTCTGTTAAGTAAATTCAGTTGTCGATCAGCAAGTATGGATGAACATCGAGAAGCGCGCTTGCAATTAAAAGAAATACTGAAAGAAGTATTAAACGCGGTGCTATCTGATACTGAAGAAGTTTTGAAAGCTGAACTTGCCAGACCAAGAAAAAGTTGCAGTTGCTGTCCACACTTGTTTTCTCCAAATCACTAATCAAAGTGAATACAGACCTTTATCCGTAGTGCGGCCATAGAATTTAGTACGTACAAATCATAATTATTTTCTATCTTCATTCGAACAGTTGTATGCTTGAAGCTCACCATGGAATTTTTGAATCTAAGGCATGCCAGTTTCCTCTCGAGGTTTTCCTTTACCCCAGACGTTTAACATCAGTCCTGCCCGTTTGCCCCATGATGTATAGAACAGCGTCTGCAATTTAGTTGAATTCAGTAGTAATAATAATTTTATTCATCAGACAAATACAGTCCATTGATTGATTAGGAAGTTAGTAACAATAGTGTAGTAGAATAAGTAAAAATAAGAAAAAAGTAGTCAAACAAAAACTATTAGGTACAAAGCCCTGCGGAGATGTCGGAGCAGTGTCGTAAATAGGGGCACTCCATTCTCTCGACTATCATCCGAAAGATGTTGCTGGAGCAGCCCCGCACCCGGCGCACCAAAGACGCGCAGCGCTTTCGCATAGTGGCGAAAAAGCAATCCACCCGCGCCTCCGCAAACATTCCTGATGCGCTGCAGAGCGAGTCAACCCCAGCAACACCCTAAATGCGTTATTATACTGCACCCGAAGCGAGTTGTATGTTTGTCGAGTGAAACTAGCCCATAGGCTGCACGTGTAGAAGCTAGTGCAATATGCTCTGAATAATGTGACTTTTACGTCATGAGAACAACTTAGTGCGGTCGCTCTAAGTTACACGTATGTTATAACTGGATCAAAATACTAGTTTCACACAGGTATTGGCACATGTCCTTGATAAATTGCAAAACCAATTGCTCAAAGTATTTCGCACGCTAATATTAGGTACATCCTCTTACTAAATTTAAAATATCATTTAGATAAGTAATTTAAACCAGCTGCCGCCGCGAATGTTTTATAAATTGTCTATACAAAGACATAATTTATAATATTATAAATTACTAGCTGACCGGGCAATACGTCGTTTTGCTATGTATATCATTTATAATAAAAACATAGGGGTTGATTGTAGAGGGGTGAAAGTTAGGGGTTGTATGTATTTTTTAATGCTGTATCATAAAATAATAAAAACAGAAAAAATATATCTAAAAATAAAAAAAAATATTTAGCGGTAGACTACCCTTAACATTTAGGGGGATGAAAAATAGATGTTGTCCTATTCTCAGACATACCCAATATGCACACAACATTTCATGAGAATCGGTCAAGCCGTTTCGGAGGAGTTTAACCACAAACACCGCGACACGAGAATTTTATATATTAGATATAATTAGCTACTATTTACCATTGGTTTCACGCGTTTAAGCGTGGACGTAGCAATCTCAATGATGATCCTCCTGAAGGACGTCCTTTAACAGCGACTACTGAAGATAGCATCAGTGCTGTGCGACGCATGATAGAGGAAGATAAGAGAGTCACCTATCAGCAGATACGGGCAAGCCTAGGCTTTGGTGTGAGTCATGTGCAAAAAAAAAATGAGCTTCACGAAGATGTGCAGCGTTTTTATCGAAGAAAAGAGAGGGCTTGAGACCGATTGAGAGAGAGTGAGAAGGGCGAATTGCCTTTTAGAAATGCTATTTTTAAAATTAAAATTTCGTAATTACTCGTTAAACCAATTGTAATATTAACATTACGATCTAGCCGAACTTAAGACTAATAAGTAGTTTAAAACTAATTTACTAAAAAGGTCATTTAACTTAAGTCTGATAACTCTACTTAAAGTCCCTATTAAGACTCTGTTCTTATGTTTTTTTTTACTTAACAGTGTTTAGCACTTAAGACTAATACAAATTCATTTGGTTTGTCCTTTTAAATTGTCTCCCTAGGTCCGTGGTGTCAAGAAGAATAGCCGCGATATTCACGTGATGGAGGCTTTTTTCGTGGGCTCCAGCAATCTTTTTGATAGCTACCTAAACTAACTAATGAAATTAAAAAAAAAAGTGCGTGCATACAAAGTACACATGTCAGAAGTGAAACGTCTTTGGCAAACTAATTTTTTTGGAGGGAAAAAGGAAGATATGTTTGGAATTTAATTGTCATTAAAATAATTAGTGTCGAAAACAAATACAAATTATAAATTTAATTTATTTCTTCGATAATAAAAACACGTGTCATTCTATTTTACAATCCGTCATTTGAGATTTCAATAAATTATTTTTCATAAAATATAAAATACTAATATTTCACAAATTCTCTTTACGAAATTTTAATTTTAAAATATTTCTATAAGGTAATTCGCCCTTCTCAATCTCAATCGGTCTCAATCCCTCACTCCCTTTTCTTCGACAAAAACGCTGCACATCTTCGTGACGATTCGCAAAAAATTTACCCTCATGCGCCTAAAGAAGTTTCACTTCAAATATCTTATCATTGTTCGGTTTAATATCTACTCTACTCACAAAAACCGTCGTCTCTCTTATATTAATACTAGCTGACCGGGCAAACGTCGTTTTGCCATGTATATCATGTATAATAAAAAATAGGGGTTGATCGTAGAGGAGTGAAAATTAGGGGTTATATGTATTTTTTAATGCTGTATCCTAAAAACATAAAAACAAAAAAAAAATCTAAAAATTAAAACAAAATAATTTAGGGCTGAACTACCCTTAATATTTAGGGAGATGAAAAATAGATGTTTTCCGTTTGTCAGACATACCCAATATGCACACAAAATTTCAAGAGAATCGGTTGAGCCGTTTCGGAGGAGTTTAACCACAAACACCGCGACACGAGAATTTTATATATTAGACTAGCTGACCGGGCAAACGTCGTTTTGCCATATCATTTATAATAAAAAAATAGGGGTTGATCGTAGAGGGGTGAAAGTTAGGGGTTGTATGTATTTTTGTATGTTGTATCATAGAAATTAAAAATTTTGTCTAAAAAATAAATAAAAAATTTAGGGGTGGACTACCCCTAACATTTAGGGGGATGAAAAATAGATGTTGTCCGATTCTCAGACATACCCAATATGCACACAAAATTTCATGAGAATCGGTCAAGCCGTTTCAGAGGAGTTTAACTACAAACACCGCGACACGAGAATTTTGTATATTAGATATAGTGGTTATTGTTCTCCGGATTCAAGGTCTCGAACACTTAATCAGTGACAGTACCAACGATTCCACTTAATTATAGGCTCCGATAAATGCGAGTAATCCCACATAACCCCATTATTTCACGTTAGCCCCGTGACGAGGGTCGACGCGCCTATCTTGCTATTTGTATTCTCGCAAGATATCATTTAGTAGTTAGGTTTCTCCCTACTTAGGGTGGGATTCAGGCAAACTTAATACTAATGAGTACCATATAAACGCCAAAAGTCAAAATCATTCATATAACACAATGTACACTTATGAACGTCAAAAAATATACATTAAATGCTTCTTATTTTACATTTACTGCCAGTTCTCAAATCGGGCGTAGAACGGAAGAGAAGAAATGGCAATAAACTCTCAGCCACTCTTTTTAATCGCCAAGTTTTTTGTTTTAAAATGTTAATGGTTTTTGAGTCTGATAATATTGACATATTATTTATTACAAACAAAAACACACAAAAAAACAATAATCAACGAAAAAAATTAAATGAAAGATAAAATGTAATATATAAAAATATTTTTTCCTTTTCCCATTCGGTTCGTTTCAAGTGTGTGTGCTGTGGCTGTAATTGGCCCTGGCTCAGCATGATGCTGAAGAGCAGAATGTTCCACAGCATTGGTCATTCTGCCAGAGAAAAAAAAAGAATGTAATAATGCTTATTTTGTTTGAGGTTGTGTACTATCTATCTAAAATAAAAAAAAGTCATGTTAGTTACACTGTGTATAACTCAAGAACGGCTAAACCGATTTGGCTGAAAATTGGTGGGCAGGTAGCTGTAGCGGCGAAGACAATGAGAAGTAGGCCGAGGGGCAAGTGGAATGCGGCGTAAAAATAATGGAAACACCACTCACCTAAAGTCCACAGTCTCTTCACCCGTCTTCGTGAGAGAAGACCACAAATAAAACTATAAATGCACAAAAAGCGGATGAAGCGTAAGCGCAAGCGAAAGCACACGCGTGAGCTCGCGGCGGCGGGTGATTCTTCTCTGCGGCGCGGGAGCATGTAGAATGCGGTCCCCTCCTTCCACACTTTAATACCGCAAAAGAGAAAGAGTGGTGTTTAGGAAATGGGTGCGGTAAGGATGGAGAATGTGATCAGAGAGGACTAAAGGTAACTGGATGGCGTGAACATTGCCCCCGGCCTAAAAAACCTTTAGGTTTTTTATAAAGAGATAATTTGTAAATTAAAGAAAGAAATTATAAGATGTAATAAAAATATTAATGCGAGTTTGTAGCGAATGTAAAGCGGTTTGTAAAGCGGTTTGTTAAGCGTACTGTAAAGCGGTTTTATAAAGCGGTTTGTTTAGCGGTTTCTAAAGCGGTTTTATAAAGCGGTTTGTAAAGCGGTTTTGTAAAGCGGTTTCTAAAGTGGTTTGTTAAGCGGACTGTAAAACGGTTTGTAAAGCGGTTTCTAATGCGGTTTATAAAGCGGTTTTGTAAAGCAGATTTACTGATTTGGTAATGGGCATAAACGCACAACAGGCCTTTTATAAACTCCTGTTGCGGTTTTTACTAAAACTACTCTACAAACTCCATCCTTTCCTGGATAGATTTCCATCACCTTTCCTAAAGGCCAAGAAAGTGGAGAAACATTATCTGTTACAATTACTACGATTGTACCTATTGTAACAGGATTGGCCTGTGTATTCCATTTTGTCCTGGATTGTAGCAAATGAAGATATTCTACCTTCCATCGGTTACTAAATGATTGTACCATACCATCCAGCAACGTAAATCGTTTTAAAAGAGAAAGTGGTTCATCATTTATTTTTATCTTTGCGGGTAGAAACTTTAATGGTGATGACATCAAGAAGTGAGCCGGAGTCAGTGCTGTGAGCTCAGAAGGATCTTCACTTAAAAGTGTAAGTGGTCGAGAATTGATTACAGATTCAATTTGGGTAAGAACAGTTAACATTTCTTCGTACGTGAGTAACTGCTCACCCACTACACGACGCAAATGGTTCTTAAAAGCCTTAACAAAAATTTCGAAGCAGCCACCAAAATGAGGACTTCGAGGAGGATTGAATTTCCACTGAATACGATTATTTGAAAGCTCAGTTGCAAATGTTTCACGAAATTCATTCGAATTTGTAAGTGTAAATATATCTGATAATGCATTTTTAGCTCCAACAAAATTCTTTGCGTTATCTGAATAAAGAACAGAAACCGAACCACGACGCGCAATAAATCGTTTGAATGCAGAAAGAAATGAACTAGTACTAAGGTCTGTTGTAAGCTCAACATGCACGGCTCGAACCACCATACAAACAAAAATACAAAGATAAGCTTTCATAGAGCGGACTCCACGTTTTCGATAAGGAATAATTGAAATAGGACCAGCATAGTCTACAGCTGTATGAACGAAAGCATTAGATTCGTTTACACGATAGTCGGGTAAGTCACCCATGAGCGGTATCGTAGGTTGAGGATTTGCTTTGAAACAAAAGTTACATTTATGTATAATTGATCGCACTATGCTGCGGCAAGATAGTATCCAAAAACGTTGTCGGAGTATCGCCATTAAAGTAACTGGACCAACGTGACAGTTATGATTATGATAATAGGAAATAATTAACTCAATTATCCTATCCTTTTGCGGTAACAAAATAGGATGCTGGTGATCATACTGAAGATTGGCATTTTTTAGTCTACCACCAACCCTTATCAACCCATCAGAATCTAGAAAAGGACATAATCTTTGAATAGAACGTGAGCAGCGGCCACTAGTTTTAATGTTATGGATAACATCAGAGAAGTATACTTTTTGTAAAACCCTAAAAATCTGTATTTCAGCAAAATTAATATCATCAGCAGAGATACTAGTAGATCTAGGAAGTCTTTTCAGAAAACGGTATATCCATACCACTGTACGGAGAAACAATAACCAAGAAGAAACTCGATGAGACAGTTCTAAAATTGGGTTTGGATCACTCCACACAGTAGCGGGAATAGAAACTATTTTTCTTTCTTCTTCTACATCAACAGCTGTTTCAGAGTTAACAGAAGTGATTGGCCACTCAGATGATTCCAATTCTAACCATTTTGGGCCAGTGAACCAAATAGAATTATTTACAAATGCAGTGGGTGACATACCGCGAGATAGACAATCACTAGGATTTTGATCACCCGCAACATGATGAAATTTTTCAGGTCGAATATGAGAAACTATTTTTGTAATGCGCGTAGCAATAAAGGTCTTAAATCGGTGCGGAGATGCGGAAATCCAATGTAGTGCAACCATTGAATCAGTGAAACAAAAAATGTCATTAATGACGTGACGTTTCTTGTAAGTATCTATTACCCGCTGAGCTAGCTTAGCCATGAGTAAACATGCGCAAAGTTCTAGTCTTGCAACGGAAATGGTTTTAAGCGGAGCAACTTTCGACTTAGCACATACTAAGCGAATTATAGGCGGAGAGTTTAAAGGTTTATTTGTCTTTAAATAAACAGTAGTGCCATAGGCTTTTTCACTGGCATCCGCAAAGGCAATTATAGAAATTGTAGATTTTTCTTCAACCCCTAAATGTCGTTGAACACGTAGCTGTCGTAAACATGGAAGTTCCCGAATATAAACTTGCCAAACATCAACTATAGCTGAAGGAAGTGGTTCATCCCAGCCTATTTTAAGAAGGTGTAATTGTTGTATAATTAGTTTAGCGTAAAGTATGACTGGAGCTATTAGTCCTAGGACGTCAAATTGTCGTGCTATAAGTGACAAAATATTACGTTTAGTCACATGGTTATTATGGTTAATTGAAACTGCGTACGTAAACTCATCAGTGGTTGGAGACCATTGTAAACCAAGAACTTTTAAATTATTTTCTGAACCATCAAAATCTATTTTTCCTAATTGATTATCAGAAGATGATAAATTTTCAATAAGCTCCGATGTATTGCTGGCCCATTTAACAAGTTCGAAACCCCCAAGTCTAACAAGCTCCCGAAGTTCTTCGCAAAGTTTTAACCCAAAAGGCAAGGATGGCACAGAGTAACAAACATCATCAACGTACGTGTTATTTTCAATTATAGGAATAGCGTTCGGAAAACGTACTTTTTCATCGTAGCACAGCTGGCGTAATACCCTCATTGCAAGGTAAGGACTACAGCGTAAACCGAAACAAACACGATTGAACTGGTAAACATGAAGCGGTGAAGTTGAATTAAAGCGAAACAAAATTTTTAAATATTTACGGTCATTTTCCGAAACGCACACTTGTAAGTACATTTGTTTTATGTCCGCAATAAAGGCAAATTTATACAAGCGAAAGTCTAACATAATATTAAATAGATCACTTTGCAGACTATCTCCAGTATACAATATATCATTCAAAGATAAACCAGAAGATGTTTTTGCACTAGCGTCCATCACCATGCGCCATCTCGTGGAGGTCTTATCCAACCTCGCAACTGCATGATGTGGAATATAATAACCTTGATTTTTATTATCATTTTCCACTAATGAAATGTAACCCTTATTGATGTATTCTTTAATAATTGCATCATATTCCAAACGAAGTTCCTTTGATGCTGACATTTTACGCTCAAGAAAATAAAATCGTTGTTTAGCCATATCATATGAGTCTCCTAAAACGGCTGGATTCTCTGAAAAAGGTAACATCACTGTATAGCGACCAGTGGAATCGCGAGAAACAGTATTTGTAAATATGCGTTCATTCTTAATAGCGTCTGGACTCAAAGGGACAGAACATTGCACCTCTTCTAAATGCCAAAACTTTTGAATTAAACTTTCTAACTGCGGCTGTTCAACTAAAGAACATAACGAAATAGCGGTACAACTGTTATAGTTATTGGTGCAATCAGAACTTAATAAGGGAACGTTTCCGATGATAATGTACCCGAATATTGTTTCGAAAGCGGTAGGAGTGCCAGGTGCGCCAGTAACACGGCCTGACAACATTATTTCGGCGTATTGCGGTGCACCAATAAGTATATCAACCTCTGAAGGATAAAAATAATTTTCATCCGCTAAGGTAATATTGTTGAAATGCTTAAGCGATGACATATTAATTTGTGACACCGGTAAAGAGTCTGTAATTTTGTCTATCGCAAAGGCATTCAAAGATAAAGAATTATTGTTAATCCGAGAAGACAGAACAATAGACACTTCTCCTATTATCGGATTTGACGCGGAACCAATACCCTTTACAAATTTATTAGAAAATTTATTAACCTTTAAATTTAATCTTCTGCAGCATTTCATTGTTATAAAAGTGCTTTGAGATGCACAATCAATTAAAACACGCACACTGTGTGGTTTACCATTTAAACCATATATCAATACTTGTGCCGTACCTAATAAACATGTATTATTACTTTCGGAAATAGCGGGCCGAATATTACAAAGCGAAATATTTGAGTTATTAATCGGCTGATTGTCGCTGCGTGCAGGTAAATAAGGTGTGTTATTAGCGGGAGGCACAGCAACCTGTGCAGTTGCATTGCTCATGCGATTCAAGTTATTAGGGTGAATGTTTTCTTGAGAAACCGTCGCATTACGACACAGCGTTGAATGATGTCTCATGCGGCAATGACGACAATTCCATGCAGACTTACATTTATTTAACATATGCGATAAACTTAAACAGTTAAAACATCCTTTATTGTTTTTGATAAAAGTATATTTATCCTCGATAGACAATTCTTTAAATGAATTACATTTATATAAATTAAAATGATCGATGCGTTTACAAAATGAACAAGAAGACTGCTTCTCTGTAAGCGAAACGAACGCACGCGACGAAACCGGTTTGTTATCAAATGTGCGAGTAGGATCCAGATGTTGAGCTATCCTATTATGTTCGCGTACGAATGCAATTAAATCTTTATAACTAGGTATTGTTGGGTTATTCATATTATGTAATTCAAAGGAACGAATCGTACTAGAATCTAATTTCTTACATGATAAATATAGTAAAATAAAATCAGCTAAATTTTCTAATTGCAATGATTCTAAACTTGATATTGCGGTGCAGTAATTGTCAAGAAACAATTGTAAATTTTTATGTGAAGCGGTGGTAAGCGGTTTGAAGTCTAGAATCTTTTGCATATAGGCTGAACCTAAACTTCGTTTGTCATGGTATTTGTCTATAAGCGTTTGCCAAATTAAAGCATAATTTTCGGCATTTGGAATGATACCTGCGCAAACTGAAAGGGCCGAATCAGACAATTTACTGATTAAGTATTGAATGCGTTCATGATCTGTAAGGTCAGGGTTTTCGTGTATCGTACGTTTAAAAGATTCGTGAAATATTGGCCACTTAATGACATCACCATTAAACATCATCAAGTCTAACTTCGGTAAACGAAACGATCTACGTTGGGTATTTGAGTCTGACAAACCATTGCTACCTGCCACTGACTTGTTGAATTTTTCAAACATGTACTTAGAATGACAGTACATATCTTCAAATGCATTCATGCATTCAAAATTAACAGTATATAGGGGATTAATTGTTAATTCGATTATATTTATTTTATTTACAGTTTCTGAAAATTTATCCCGAATGTTGTCAATCGAAATCATTCCCGATAAAAAATAATTTATGTCTCTTTCATCCGATGTCTTCTTAGACCTATCATATAAATCTTGTAATCGTGAAAATAGATTGTCGCGTTTTGCTATTAACACGGCTCGTTCAATTTCAAGAGAACTGTTAGCACCTTGTTTCTCTAATGTTGCTTTACGAGTCTCCATATTAACTAAGATATATATATATATCGCGAATTGAAATAAACTAAAATAATATATCGCGGCTCGAAAGGACCAAAATAATGTAGCGGCGAAGACAATGAGAAGTAGGCCGAGGGGCAAGTGGAATGCGGCGTAAAAATAATGGAAACACCACTCACCTAAAGTCCACAGTCTCTTCACCCGTCTTCGTGAGAGAAGACCACAAATAAAACTATAAATGCACAAAAAGCGGATGAAGCGTAAGCGCAAGCGAAAGCACACGCGTGAGCTCGCGGCGGCGGGTGATTCTTCTCTGCGGCGCGGGAGCATGTAGAATGCGGTCCCCTCCTTCCACACTTTAATACCGCAAAAGAGAAAGAGTGGTGTTTAGGAAATGGGTGCGGTAAGGATGGAGAATGTGATCAGAGAGGACTAAAGGTAACTGGATGGCGAACAGTAGCTTAACCAGGAGACAGAGATAGGACTTTTTATCCTGTTTTCGTGGAATGTGACATAAAACGTGGTATAACAAAACGCAACAAACGGAAAAACTGAAAATATATCAGTCAAAATATCAGTCTAGCCGTTCAATAGCATTCCATAAACCTAATTTAATTCTTATTATAGTAATCGAATATAGCCTATTTATTTTTTATTTTAAGAAGGCGTTTTTTGGCAAAGGGAGCGTTCAAGTATTACGTAACGAATTTTGGGAGGGGGGGGTCCATTTGTAAAACGTTACGATGCGGGGCAGGGATTGAATTACGCGTTATTGTTAATATTATTTTCGACTTTCCAGTACTTTACCCTACATAATGGCAACTTTTAGGTATAAAGAGTCACTAGGTAGTCACGAAACGTTTTACTATTGGATACAGACAAACGTTACGGCGCGTTACATGGGGGGGGGGGGTCAATAATCTCCAAAAATTGCGTGACGTAATACTTGAACGCTCCCAAATGCGACGAAACGTATTATACCTAAATAACATATAGTGTTTGTATATGTCCCCGAAGTGATCGTACATAACGTGTTTTATTTCGTGGAAACATCTTGCAAAGCAATAAAGCTCTTACAGCCCCGAAAACTAATACTTTATCACATCAAAATCTAATTTATTGCGAAAAGTTGGGAGTTTTTGTTTGCGTAAATCTAATATTTGCGAACACTTACATTTGTTTTCCGTATATTAATTGAATATTTACTTTCCAAAATGGGGTAGAAGAATACTGTATACAAACAATTTTACAATTAGATCTATTTAAATAAAAATGAGTATTTTTTTTATTACTTGAACTCTGAAGGTTTTTTATGGAGAGGAAAAATTGCAGTTTTTATAAAATAAAAACAAATAAAATAAAAATGTCTTTATTCATTTTAAGTAGATATGCGTTACAATGTGTAAGATTTGGGAACCCTTCTAAGTAAGAAATACCTGTGCTGCAGTTCCCAGCTCTTCCCTAACAAACTTAAATATAAACTCGTTACAATATATTTATATATACATAATCTAATTACATCTTTTATTTAATTTACTATGCAATTGTTATCAACACGCCTGAGTGCATGAGTGAGTGTGTAGGTGCAAATGTGTAAGTGAGTGAGTGAGTGAGTGGGTAAATGAAAAAAGTGTGTAACTACATACTAGGTCTCAAAAGCATCTCTAACACTGCGCAAGGTATGCTCAGAAGCCAGTCCTATAGTCGTATCTTTACATTGTAGACGGTGAGCGGGTAGATGTTAATCAGCCTATTTAATTTATTATATAATAAACTGTAAAAACTCAACTGAAGCGTACTAGTGGGGTATACTGGACTGAACTGGTTTTCAGGCTATAAAAGCACGGCTTGTGGTGTGGCGCGCTCACTTCTTCGCCGCCTCCCACTAGATAATATAGACGTCACAGTATTGTTGTTGAATTTGTGGTTATGTGTTCTTTATTAATTAATAGTAGTTGTGTGGTAAATTTCGTGTAATCAAATTTGTTTTTTTTTAGTAATTTTATTTGTTAATTTCTTACTATATATAAAGTCTGCTTACGTCTGGCAAAGTCAGTCCTTACGGTCTGACGATTTATTCTGGAAAAGCAGTCTTTATTAGATAGCATAGCAAAACTTCCCATATGTTGATATGTAACTACTGAAAAAGGTAGACATAAGCTGCCGATAGAAGAGAGAGTGATTAAGATTTAATTATCTTCATTTTTGTGTTATCACTAGGCCTCTAGCTCATCCCTGTCGTAGGTTCGTTCCCCGGCTTTGCACGGCACTATTGCCATCGAATTGCTGTTCATTCTTTACGCATTTTTAACAATCCTTTCGTACGGTTAGGCTTTAGACCAACCTGTAGCCTGTTTCCCAACGTCCCCACAGGGGGCAATTTGACTGTTAAGGTGGGAAATTCGAAAATGGATACTTTTCATTATATGTTTTGATTACATTGTTTCTATAACAATTTCCTGGAAATTTCTTCATTTAAGTTCCTTAAGTTAACAATTCAATTTTAAATAAAACATTATGTATGTTACATATGTATTGCGCAAAATGGTTGCGGAACACTGCCTAAAGCTAGTTTCCTAGAAAAGCGGTGCCGTTATACAACGGCCGTAATGTAACGTTGGGTGACGTCACCCATTGAGTGTCACCGTAACGTCAAATAGCGGTGCTGTCATTTGCATGACGTCCGTCATAGCGGTGATAAACATTAGTTCAACGTTTTTCGCGTGTAGCGGTGCCCATATTTAATTAATGCAATGTGTGGAAACGTGACTTGGACGAGCAAAAATGATTATTTTTTTGCATTATGTAAAAAATTAAAGACGACAAACAACCGTAAAATGACGGACGTTAGTTAACGGCACCGCTTTTCTAGGAAACCTAAGCTTTAGACCCAATTGAGGACGTGACGTACAAACATGATAACAACACAGAAATCTAGATTGTTTATGAGATCGTAAATTTGATCTTGATCTCGATACGTGAACGAACTAAAGACAAGTGTATAATAGCGGTTAACGAACCTTAGTTTTTCTAAGGCTGCGACGTCTCGATAATTCACGTCGTAATTTATTTGTACGTGTTTTATTTCGTCGATTCCTTCGGATTGACAAATTTTATACTCATTAGCATGTTTAGACAAAGGAACTCCAAGTGCTCTGGAAGTTATACGGAATCATAGTGCAAGTATCTTCGGAACCTTGCCTTAAGGGACTCCTTTTAATAATATATTTTAGTTAATGTTAAGGTTAGTTTTTTTTTCAATGTATATTATTTTAGTTATTATATTTTAAGGTTAGTTATTGTTTTTATTGTTCTTCTTTTTTGTGCATTTGTTTGTTGGAATTAACTATGTAATGTACAATTATGAACGTCAGTAATTATAAATTGTGGCAAATGACGGCCAAAAATCCCCTGGATCGCTCGCTCAGTGGGCCAAAGACATGATGTTCTATACAAGTTGTATGCATGTCGTTACCCCCTCAACCTTGATACGTCCCTCCTCAGACATCTTGGCTGACATGACTATTAATGATATGTCTTGTTATAGACGCCTCGGAGATTACTTTTTTTATATCCATCATTTAAGTTAGATATTTATGTAGTTCGATTTTGGTCAATATGGCGTAGTAAAAGAATCAATATGTGGGTTTTATAAAATCGTTTTTGCACAAAGACATAATTTAACATTAATAGACTAATAAAAAATCACTGGTGCTATAACCTCTTTAGGTCTTGGCCTCAGATTTCTGAATCTGTTCAATGAACATTTTTAAATCTAATAGGCAAGTAGGTGATCAGCCTCCAGTGCCTGACACACTTCGACTTTTTGGGTCTAAGACATGTCGGTTTCCTTACGATGTTTTCCTTCACCGTTCGAGCAAATGTTACATGCGCACATAGAAAGAAAGTCCATTTGTGGATAGCCGGAAATCGAACCTTCGAACTCAGGGATGAGAGTCGCACGCTGAAGCCACTTGGCCAACACTACTCCCAGTCATAGGAACCTTGGTTTAAAGGAAGACCTAGGAGTGAGGTTCAGAAACTCGGCGCTGAGACATTTGTGTCATTGGATTATTTATCAACCACTATGTAATATAACAAAAACCTTAGCCACAGCAACGCTTGGCCGAGTCTGCTAGTTATATATATATATAATTATATTTATAATTGTTGTCATAACTTATGGTCTAAATACTCTCCCTAGAAAGCATTACAGGACAGTGATCTATAACTTCTAGGAAACTGCTGAAATAATTTGATAGCATGGCGTAATAGATTTTTGAATACATCGCGGTCTACGGTTTAGGTTGGGTTCGGTAAAGATTGTTAATAATTTAATATGATATGATTAATTGGTAATATATTAAAAAGGAAATTGGTTTTTATGACGAATTTGATCCAATATGTCTAATAATCGTCAAGATATTTTCATAAATTATTGCAATGGCTCAATTATTCAAAGAAATAGAAATAAAAAGTATTTAAAACAAAATCCCTCGCTCGTGTTTGAAGGATATCCTTAGCCGACTGATCACGTACTTCTCTATGAAATTAAAGTGATCAAAACGGATGTAATCTGAGGCCAAGACCTTCATCTGATCTGACCTTGAATGATGTATCGGATGAGGTGAAGGAATTATATAAATATTTGTATCAAACAATAGAACAACAAAAACTTTTCGGAAGAAACAAAAAGTAGTTCCTAGTTGAGTAACCTTCAATTTTTTTCGCACAGTTAGCCTCGAAGAAGAGACATATACAATATACATATAATATCATAGTTATATAACAACTAGCTGACCTGGCAAACGTCGTTTTGCCATGTATAATATCATTTATAATAAAAAATAGGGGTTGATCGTGGAGGGTTGAAAATTAGGGGTTGTATGTATTTTTTAATGCTGTATTTAAAGAAAATATATAATTTAGGGGTGGACTACCCTTAACATTTAGGGGGATGAAAAATAGATTTTGTCCGATTCTCAGTTATACTCAATATCCAAACAAAATTTCATGAGAATCGGTCAAGCCGTTTCGGAGTTTAACCACAAACACCGCGACAAGAGAATTTTATATATTAGATGACGTAAGAGCAGTGTTGGCCTAGTGGCTTCACTGTCTTTCATCTTCGAGGTCCTAGGTTCTAACCCGGTGGATTTTTGAAGTTACACTTCTTTTGGCGCGTTAGGGAAAAATTATGAGAGTAAATTTTTACGATGCGCGCGTACCTTCATAAAAATCCGGTACCCTGAAGTTAGCTATAGTCAACATTTTAGTTTTTTATACAAACGTAGAATAACATTTTTTATCTTGTTGCGCCAAAGAATCAATATCAGTTCAAAGAATTTGTATGACTCAATACTTGGCGATTAAAAAGAGTGGCGGAAAGTTTCTTGCCGGTTCTTCTTACCCGCACTACGTCCTTGACTTGCGAACTGGTAGTAAATGTAAATTTACAATTAATTTAACTTCTTTTTGACGTTCATAAGTGTACTTGTTTACCAATATGAATAAAGATATTTTGAGTTTAAGTTTGAAGTATAACTTCTAACGCGTGTACATAAGTACACACACGTTTTTAGTACACAAGGGACTTATTATCCAATTAATAATTTTTAATCAAACACAAAATCGCGTGCATCTAGATCTGGGCCTCAGATTTCTCTATCTGTTTTATGATCATTTGTCAACGTAAAAGGCAAGATCAGCCTGTGCCTGAATCCATTTACTTTTTGGGTCTAAGGCAATGCTTTCCTTCACACACACCACAGCCAGGGATCGAACCTACGACCTAAGGGATAAAAGTCGCACGCTGAAACCAGTCAAACACAGTATCACCTCGACACTGCAGATTTCCGAACTAATTCGACTTAGGGTCCTTCAAGAAAAGAGCGTACGAATTCTTAAAAGGCCGGCAGCGTGCGAGCCTTCTGGCAGTGCGAGTGTCCATGGACGGCGGTATCACTTAACATCTCTTGCATGAGCCTCCTGCAACATAAAAAAACTATTCTTTGCTCACTCTTGGAATCCAAAAGATTTGTCCGATTTGATATAATTCCATAAAAGCTATACACAAAAAGTGGAGCGGTAGCGAGTCCAAACTCGTACTTGTCCTTTCGCCCCTTCATCCTCTCCACAAGAGAGTGGATGGAGGGATTATAAAAACGTATGATACAGGTCTTGATTCGCCTTGAAGACCTCTGTATAGGTTTGTTAACTGTCCAGTAAACCACAATTTCTTTCGCAGGTCAGCAGAAGAGAATTCAATATCAGAAATAAAGGCAGATGTGTTTTCCGAGATACGGTTTCTTCGAGTTCTGCGCCTGTCTCGCAATCGTCTGACTTCAGTTCCAGAGGCATTGACATACACCACTCGGCTCCAGGCATTGTAAGAAATTGTTTTTACACGCTTTATATTAGCTTCACCTGTATGTATGTATATATGTAACCGACTCCTTCGGACTCGATTTTGACCCACTTTAAACGGACAGATTTAATTCAAACTTTGTACACTTATAAAGAATCAGCGACAGTATAATAATTTCATAGGTTTATCTCGAAAAAACAATGAAAATTTTTTTAAGTCCACAAAGCAATACGATTAAATTGAGACAACATGTATTGCTGCTAGGACTAAAAAGTGGAAAATAAATATAGTAAAAAACTATAAAACACGCTTTTAAATCACATCAAACTAAAACGTTGAAAAATAATTCCTAATTTAGGCTGAAAATGGTAATGAACAAAAAATACTGGTATTATTGTGAAAAAGCGTGGGGCGCTCTGTGCCATATTTTTCGTCTATAGAGCAACCCATGCTTTTTCACAATAAAAGCAGTATTTTTTGTTCATTACCATTTTCAGCCTAAATTAGGAATTATTATAATGTAGTTTTTTGTCTGTTTGACGGATTACGTAGCTAGTTACATCTCCTCTAAACAATGTATGAAAAGTTCTGATCGGTAAAATCGCTACGCTACGAGGCTGTTCTGTTCCTGGGTTTAAGTCCTGCCCGCACTCTGTCCAATGACGACAAAAGCTCATGATTGACATCGGGATATCGGAACAGTTACAGAGTAAGAGCACACGTATGGTCAGCCTCTTATCAACCATCAACCCTCAGCCCCACATTCCACGGCTCCAGCATAGAAAGACAAAGAATCTCACCCCTTATAGCACACGTAAACTTCTTTCCTTACCTTTACGAAGATCTTCATGGGGATTTTGGGGTGACTCACTAAAACTTTGGAGGGATTTGACCAAATACGGTTTAAGCATTATTTGACGACTCATTGTTCTAGTGGTTAGTACCCCTGCGAATCCAAGGGTCCCGGGTTCGATCGCCGGCTGAGACGAATATCGATGTGATGAGCATTTGGTGTTGTGCTTAGGTCTTGGGTGTTTAAATATGTATTTATATGTCTATCTATCTATAATATGTAGGTATATTCATTGTCTAGTACCCATAACACAAGCTTTACCAGCTTAGCATGGGACTAGGTCAATTGGTGTGAATTGTCTCTAATAAAAATATATTATGAATAACGAAACGGATAGCAAAAACTTGCTGGGAGATATTGAGACTACGTTCCGGATAATTATTACCTCTGTCGGAAACTTAACCTTTTTGCTGTGTCGACTCGCACTGTCCAGAATCAACAAGCTCCCATTCCCCGCTAACTCTCGCAGCTTAATAGCTTTCTCGACTTTTCACCGGAATCCGTGGCTATAGGGGGGAGGGGGTCTTTAATTTTCTTATTTAACCCACATTGTCTATAAACGAAATAAACTATCGAGGATTCCTACAAAAAATTAATACGTTTATGTACTATTATTTTTGAAAGCTTTGCTTCCTTTTGCTGACAAGAGAAGGGGAGGGGGGGGGGGGGATAAATTGCAGTAAATCTGCTAACGTAATACTTGAACCGCCCCAGAGGGACCTATTTGTGAAGCGTGTGGAGGTAATCTACTATGATTTTATATAATAATGGATAGCAAAAGGTTTTTGTTTTTTTTTATAAAAATAACTTAATAGTTTTATAATTAGTTGAAATTAATTGTGTATACTTTGACATTAAAAATTAACATTTAAAACAAAACACTCCAGATCCTCCGCCATCTTGTCTGTCAATAGATTTTGAAAGAAAGAAATAAAATACTTTACACAATAAAAAAGGATGTATGGTTAAAAGAGAAAGTGTTGCCCACACCAGGATTCCCTGAGTCGTGGGCATTCTCATCCAATTGACATATTAATTATTTAAAAAAGGTTAATCGACATCACAGGAGACCGAAGATCTGACAGCTACCTCGGACAAAGAATTAGTCTAGCGATTCAAAGGGGGAACGCTGCCAGTATCTTCGGAACCTTGCCTAAAGGGACTCCTTTTAATGATATATTTTAGTTTATGTTAAGTTTAGTTATTTATTTTAATGTATATTATTTTATTATTATAAGTATTTAGTTATATCTGTGTTTATAGTAATATAATATATATATGTTAGATATTATTGAAATTTGATTAAAAGTTTATTTTAATTGTTTTTAAAAAATCCACATAACACTTACAATTGTATTATTAAACAAGAATACTTTCCGTTTCAGCACAGCACAGGTTTAGAAGACGTTTAAAATTGTTAGTGAATTTATAAAGTTTTGAATCGGCTAGTTACAACCACAACACACATTACACACTTAAAATTTACCTTATTCCTTTTTCTTTCCATAAATTTTTATTATCTTTCGTTTTTGATTATTATTATTATCATTGTGTGAGTTTCGTTATTAATAATGTTATTACGTCTATATTTTATTGTGTGTCATTATTTTTATACATATTTGTTCTCGCTTCTATTTTTTTGCATCTGATAGGTCGTTGACTTTTAAAAACGCCTATTCACTGGCTTCAGTGACTACCAGATAACGGTCACGTAGATACAGTACTGGATATGACAAGAATACTTTGAACATTGGAAATGATTTTTTTTTTAATTTTCAATATCAGCCAAGAGGCAGATTTTATGAGAAATGATGGCAATTAGGGAACGCTAATCCAATAATTTTTATTCCCTCCGTAATTTGTAAACAAATTATGAAATATTCTGGAAATAAATTAAAAAAGAACAGCAATGTTGGCCTAGTAGTTTCACCGTGACTCTCATCCCTAAGGTCGAAAGATCCTCGCTCCAATGAATTTTCTATGTGCGCATTTAACACTCGCTTGTACGGTGAAGGAAACATCGTCAAATGGCATTACAGACAAAAAGTCGAAGTCGTGTGTCAGGCACAAAAGGTCGCCCATGGACACTCACATTGCCAGAAGGCTCGAGCCGGTTGGCTCTTTTCTTGAAGGATCCTAAGTAGAATTGGTTCGAAAACTTTAGTGGGCAGCTGGTTCCACATAGAGGTGGTGCGCGGTAAAAACTGCCTTAAAACGCTCAGTTGTGGAACGGACGTCGAGGTGATTCGGGTGGAATTAATTAATAATGGTTAAACTTTATTCGGAATAATCAAAATCAGAATCCAAAAAATCAATAAAACAAAGTTTAGGCTATTAAACCTGTTAACTATTGGAAAAAATGTAATTGCATGAAGTATCAAGACAATAAATCATTCTAACCTAAGAAATTCAAGTCATTGAATTTCACAGAATGTCAATTCTGTGTTGCCATCCGAAAGTTTTTATATAATTCAATTATCTTCTTTCATTAGCCAGACTCTTTATTACTCTCTCTTAGCCAGATTTTTGTTATATTACATAGTAGAAAACTATTCAAGAGAAAAGGCAAGAGAACACCAATCCACCATGCTTTTTTGGTGGTTATGCCATTAAATTGTAGCTTATGTGAAACGTTGGTAATTATTTTGATAAGGATCAATACCTAGGTACGAATAAAGAGCCTTTTTTAGCGCTGGTATTTTAATAAAAAAAAATTAATAAAAGGACGCTTATTGTGACGTAACTATAAAAGATAGAGACATGCTGTCGCGACATTTTTTATGGATGATTTTTTAGTGATGTGTCCTGAAAAATTTTAATACATCATTTTGTTCTATCATTAATAGTTTTCGCAGCGCACACGACTGAAGGAAGTTTTTTGTTTATTTTTATACACCTTGGGTAAAAAAATTAGATTATTCAAGTTTTAGTAAGCAACCCTAATTTTTTTGAAAATGAAACAGCCTATGTCACTCGGGAATAGTGTAGCTTGCCAAAGGTGAAAGAATTTTTGAAATCGGTGCAGTAGTTTCGGAGCCTATTCATTTCAAACAAACAAAAAATCAAACCTTTCCTCTTTATAATATTAGTATAGATGAATTTCTGCAAAATCTTTCACATCTAGTATTCATAGACTCCTAGTCGCACCCACGCCGACATCACGCTGTCACACAACACAAGAAATACGGGCATTTAACTTTTCAGCAGACGATTTAATTTTAAAAAGTATTTCTAGTTATTTATCTATTACATTATTAAAACTATATTTATACACAATGGTGATAAAAATTCACAATTTACAGCTTGCCAGCCAGTGGACTGTGAAATTTAAATGTGGTAAATGTCAGGTATATATATGTATGGTATATGTAGTGTATGTTTCAAGCTGCACAAGATAGTCAAAAATCATTTATTCATATGTACAATGTACACTTATGAACGTCAAAAAATACTTCTAATTTTACATTTACTGCCAGGAAGAGAAGAACTGACAATAAACTCTCCGCCACTCTTTTTAATCGCCAAGTATCTAGTTTTACACAACGTTTGTAAGACAACCATTACACCATGTTCCACATGACATCTTAAGTAATAAATAATAATAAAATAAATTAAAAACAAAGATTTGTCCTCTATCAGCAGGAGGCATGGTGTAATAGGAGCACGCACTTACATTCTCGTGGGAGCCACACTCTATAACTAAATATATTATGAGAGGGTGAGATGTAAGAACCTAACAACCCTACGAATCCTTAAGCCCTAGATATAGATAGTGAATATATAAGTACGGTATATCTCCACCAAGGGACCTAGCAGACGGAGCCCTACGGATCAAAGGTTCAAGGTGAATTAACTCGAAGCTATCGCTCACTACGATAATTAATGGCTTGAAGGAGTCTTTAGAGGATTTAAATCTGATTTATTGTGATAAATCTTAAATACATACACTTATTCACACATACATATCTGGTGAGCTGTTGGTGTATCGCATCTTCAGCTGTTAATTAGAACAACCACGTGAGCCGTGTGAGATGTTGTTAAAGTGAAATCTGTACATCGCTAAAGGCTTGTTGTTGGTAAATTGTATAAGTGACCTGGGTCAGTCCGAAAGCAGCAATGAACCGTATAAAAATTACGAAATAATCAAATACAAAGCAAACTCTTACAGGACATAAACATTATCGTTCCAAGGTTTAAAGTCAGCAGAATTTTCCAAATTCCATCTGCAAAAACCAACCTAGAAGTTCAGGCGCCATTTTAATTATTTCCGAATATAACGGATTAAACAGTGCTTATCCGGAGCGGTATATATTCGGTAGTAGGCTGATCAATTTTAAAGAATTGATACGTGCCTATCTCGTACCTAATCCGCTGTTTTGCTGGTATGTTTTCTGCTTAACAAACATTTCTGGTATTTTTGACGTGACAACGTCTTATAATTCGATGGCTGCACGCACGAAAAAACATGACGCATGCGGCGATACCTAGCTCTGAGGCGTTCCATTAAAGACTTGAAGCAAGCGAGAGCGCGGAACGAGCGACAAAGAGGCACAATCGACCTCCGCGTTCGGCAGCGTTCGTTCGTTAAAAAATTGACATAATTGTATTTATGCGTACAAATAAATGTAACTCGATCAATTCAATTGTAATTTCCATTTACCTCCTTTTCTATATCCATACAAAATATCTATCAAACAAATAAAATTAAAATTTTCTTTTGAAAAATGTAATTATTCCATCAGTATTTTCTTATGACGTTGTCACGTTCAACTATCGTCAGTAAACCGACTTTACAGACACGATTTTTTTTTTGTTGTGATGTCGGCGTGCAAATATATATCAATTAACATTTCATCATTATATTCTATTGTTGTACGCTAGTACATCATATAGAGTAAAACTCTCTCTATTATTTAAAGCACCCCGATGACAAAGGACTAAAGGTTTTGTATTTAACGAAACGAGCTTGAAATAGAAAATAACAGAACATGTATCAATTAGCAAAACAGTATCCTATCGTTGGAAACGCAAACCGGAAGTATTCACGTGATATATACATTACAAATATGCATTTGTGACCTTACAACTTCCGGCATTCCGCGTTTTATATAGAATTTACTCATTTACTTATTTATTTATAAACACGTTGCTGCAGAAATAAAATCTAATTGACATAGTCAAATGAAAAGGCGATAAAGCAGCCATATAGGCAGGCAAGATTTTTTTTAGATAAAGTAGGGCAAAAATACACAAAAGATATATTATTACTAGCAGACTCGGCCAAGCGTTGCTGTGGCTAATGTTTCTGTTATATTACATAGTAGTAAACTATTCAAGGGAAACGGTAGGAGAACACCAGTCATGGGAACCACCATGCTTTTTTGATGGTAATGCCATTAAATTGTAGCTTGGTACTTTCTACACAGCGCAATCGGTTAGAATTGTGACTATCAAATAGTAAACAAATAATTTGCAACAAAATAATATTGCGGGTATAAATTGAGATGTAAGCTATCCTATCTTTGAAGTTAGATCAAACTGCACACGGTGTGCAAATTTGATTGAAAGCGGTTAAGTAGTTTAGGAGTCCATAGCTGACAAACAACGTGACGCGTGATTTTTATATATTAAGATATTATTTAGACAAAACTAATGGAACAAAACGAAGCAATTAATGACAATATTTACAAACTTATGACAATATTATTTAAAAAATACATGCCTATTTTATTTAACTGAGAAATGAAACAGTTGCTCCTTCTTAAAAAAAATAAGTGGCGCTACAACCTCTTTAGGTCTGGGCCTCAGATTTTGTAAGCTGTTTCATAATCACTTTTCAATATAAGAGGCAAGTAGGTGAAGAACCTCCAGTGCCTTACACACCGCCGTCGACTTTATGGGTCTAAGACATGTCGGATTTCTCACGATGTATTCACCTTTCGAGCGAATGTTAAATGCGCACATAGAAAGAATGTCCACTGGTGCACAGCTGGGGATCGAACCTACGACCTCAGGGATGAGAGACGCACGACTAGGCCAACTACTTTTAATTTCTTAATATAAATATATCTAATCTTTTGTTTATTTTGAATATCATTAATTTTTATTATTACATTATCTGAATTGGGTAATCACAATCCCGCAAAGTTTCTTTTGTTTGTGCGAACTTTCGAATTAACAAAAGCTCTCTAAGTCTGCACTATTCTGAACTTTTTAAGTGTCTTAACTAAGTTTCTATAAAATATCTCGTTCAGTTTGTTAGTGTAGACCTCAATATCTTTAAGAAATGTCATAATTCTCGCCCTTTTATGGTTGTTCCGTAGGCTGATTTGCCCCATATAAACAACTGAAATTCTCCTTTGTTGTTCATGTACCCTTAAATACAAAGACATAAATTTCTTACAGGAATCTCGCTGGCAACATGATCACGGAACTCGCAGAGTCGTCGCTGCCGTCATTGCCAGTTCTTCACACATTGTAAGTTTTATTTTTTTCTATTAGCTTCTAAAAATATATCTATAGCATCAAAAATACATAATAAGTTAAAATATACTTCTATAGCGGCCAAATATACTTCTATAGCGGCAAAATTTACTTCTATAGCGTCAAAATTTCGTTCTATAGTGTCAACATATACTTCTATAGCGTCAAAATTTCGTTCTATAGTGTCAAAATATACTTCTACTGCGTCAAAAAATACTTCTATATCGTCAAAATTTCGTTCTATAGTGTCAAAATATACTTCTATAGCGGCAAAATATACTTCTATAGCGTCAAAATTTCGTTCTATAGTGTCAAAATATACTTCTATAGCGTCAAAATTTCGTTCTATAGTGTCAAAATATACTTCTATAGCGTCAAAATTTCGTTCTATAGTGTCAAAATATACTTCTACTGCGTCAAAAAATACCTGTAAACTTAAGAACCTATATCATACACGACTTATCTAGAAATGTGTGGCTGCAAATACAACACAATATGGTCATAGTCATATGGCCTATGGTTTGAGCGACCCAGGTCGAATCTATAGAAAGTTTATTTTATTTTATTTATTACTAATACAATAGAAAACTAAACTAAAAACATAATATAAACATAACAAGTAAAAACTTAAAACCTAAACCTTTTTATAACTAATCTATAAATATAAAAATGAAACCCGTTTTCCGTTGTATGTACGACATAACATGAAAACGGCTTGACCGATTTGTCTGTTTTTTTTATATAATATTCCTTGAAGTACGAGGATGGTTCTTACGAATAGAAAAAATTAAAATAATTGAGTGAAAAAGTCTAAAAACAACACTTTTCTATATTCCCATACAAAATATTCGTAATAATATTTAAAGGCAATTTGAACTTTAATACCATATCATAAAGTTCAAGTGTTAGTGGAGGGGTTCCGGGAAGGTAAATTTTTATTTTTTGACATAATGTATTTGTTGTATTATCAAATTTCTTTTTTTTATCTTATTAGCTAGACCGGTGTCCCGAATAGCAGAATAAGTATTTAAAAAAAATAAAGAATCGACTATTAGGCGGTACGATGTTCGCCAGGCCAGCTAGTTATAAATAATGCAATTCTTGTGAATTCAGCCAGTGTGCAACTAAATACATCCGTCATACAAGCAATAATATTTAGGGTGCGCAAGACACGCGTAAATGGTGCTTCTCTGAGTAAATTCGTACGCGCCTGTACTGCCAGCAATTGCGACCGCTTACCACGCCGAGTGTGGTTATTTGGCACACGCAGCCCCAATCTCTCCTTTCCGCATTATATTACCTCTAAGGACAATCAAACAAGATTTCAGCTACAGCTATCTCCATATGGAATTTTTATTTAAACATTCAGGCCCAATGGAGAACGCTACAAGATCTTCTTGCTACAGTCCTGACATACCTCCATACTTGACGACTCATTGGTCTAGTGGTTAGTACCCCTGACTGCGAATCCATGGGTCCCGGGTTCGATCCCCGGCTGAGACGAACATCGATGTGATGAGCATTTGGTGTTGTGCTTAGGTCTTGGGTGTTTAAATATGTATTTATATGTCTATCTATCTATAATATGTATGTATATCCATTGCAGTACCCATAACACAAGCTTCACCAGCTTAGCATGGGACTAGGTCAATTGGTGTAAATTGTCTTTAAAAAAAAATACCTTTTTTGGTTCATCCGCTTTCATGACATCACTTACTTCACCATGTATTTTTGACCTTCTCTAGTACCTCCTGGATTTGGATTAGGTGGACACCTACTTGAAATCAAGATTATTTCAATACCTGTAGATTATTTTTAAATTTACTATTGACGGACATTCTACGTAAATCACGTAACGAATTTAAACATGTACGAGATATATATTCGTTTTAAGTAAAGTATATTGATTAGGTTCTCAAAATCAAAATACGTTTATTCAGTTTAGATGCGTCTTAGGGCATGCTTATAAATGTCAAAAACGTTTACAAAATTCGCGAAAGAGCAAGACTACGCCATCCGTTCGCAAAACTACCAGGAGGCCTTGTTCTGAGAAGAACGGGCAAGAAACTCGGCAAGTTTTGACCTCCCTTTACATTACAATTATTCAAAGGGAAATGTCATAAACCACAATGTCAAAGTTACATAAGTAAAAAAAAATAAAAATCTGTTCTGTGATTTACCACATTCACCATTACACACAAATCAAATTATAAGAACTATTGCCAAGCGTTTTTATCTTCCAGGTAGTCATTGACCTTTACACATCAAGGTTTTTTTTATATGTGTTTTGAATCTGTTTAAAGGCAGTTCCAATATTTCACTAGGAATCTTGTTATAGCAGCGTATACTTAGGCCCATAAATGAAATATTTATTTTCTGCAACCTGTAAGACGGCTGGAAAAGCTTTCCCTTATTTCTTGTATGTCTATTGTGAATATCACTGTTCTTTGAATGTGTGTATCTAATAATCGAAACTAAGAAAACTAATTAAAATAGCACTTTTATGTTAACAAATATATAGCTATAATCTGACTTAGTAAACTTTCCAATACCACGTGATCAGTAATAAATAATTATGTATTATTATGATCAATCTTCGTTCCCGAGTATGGTATTGACAGCTGTCATCAATCATGTGACAGTTTATGAACAACGAAATTTATTAATCAAAAACACTGAATTTGGTATACATTATTTATTTATAAAAGACTAGAACTGAGGGTTTTGGCCACAGATTTTTGTATTCCTTTATTTTTATTATTTTGATAGACAAACGATAGTTTTGTCTTATACATTTCAGTTTTACATTACGCACATACTTAATTGTTGCTCGGTCGGGGTTCAAACACGCAACTTCGGGAGTCCAGCCCACTATTCTAATAGTTCAATTCCATTGACCACCTACATATTTTAATTTATTTTATTATTATTAATTAACTATTAATTACCTAAGAAGTCACGTGGAACATGGTGTAATGATTGCAGCTTACAAACATTGTTTAAAACAAAAAAACTTGGCGATAAAAAAGAGTGGCGGAGAGTTTATTGCCAGCTCTTCTCTTCCGTTCTACGCCCTTGATATGAGAACTGGCAGTAAATGTAAAATTAGAAGCATTTAATATGTTTTTCTTTTTTGACGTTCATAAGTGTACATTGTGTTACCTATTTGAATAAACGATTTTGACTTTATACAATTGTTTTTAACGTCTTAAAAACCCCTAAAATATATAGCTGATGTGCGTGTGTCAGCGGATTTGGAGAAATTATCTAACCTATTTCTAAAAGAGTTCAAAGAGTGTACACTAATTACACTTTCCGAAAGCGTCAGCCACAACTCGGTTTGAGAGAAAGCTCTTTACGGAATTTTTACTATATTGAGTCGTCTTCAGTTTTAAAGAGCTTTAAATGTGCGCTCTCGCTTTTTTTAAATTTAAATTGGACACTCGATGCCAGAGGGCTCTCGAGTGCGTTGCCGGCCTTTTAAGAGTTGGTACGCTCTTTTCTTGAAGGACCCTAAGTCGAATTGGTTCGGAAATACTTCAGTGGGCAGCTGGTTCCACATAGTGGCGGTGTGAGGCAAAAAAAAAGAAAGCTTCGCTTAACATAAAGATCCTACTAATATTATAAACGCGAAAGTTTGTATGTATGGATGGATGTTTGTTACTCTTTCACGTAAAAAGTACTGAATGGATTTGAATTAAACTTTACAATAATATAGCTTATACATCAGAATAACACATAGGCTACAATTTATAAAGATATTGTGTGAATTTTCCAAAATATCAAGTAGGAAAATATCTACCATCTGCGGGCTATTCTGGCGTGCTCTGCCAAAACCGCTAGAGTTACACATATGTAACGCGCCACGCTATTATAAGCTACTCGAAATACTAATTTTGCGCAGGCGAAGTCGCTGGCACCAGCTAGTGTTTTATGTATAAGTGTAAGCCATTTTGGAAAGCCAAACAAAAAGAGATAAATAGAGAAACAAGAGAACCATCAAATGCCAGCCATGTGGTGCAATATTTATACTGTGACAACTGTGTGTGTATGTGTGTGTACACAAATCCCTATTAATTTTAAATTTTCAAATTTATATATTAATATTATAATCCCTAAATTCCTATAAAGCAAAATATTAAACTCGTATCGTATCATATGATATCTCAATTGTCCAGTCCAAGACGCAAAATATATTATAAAACCTCCTTTATGCCGGTTTTCAATATTTATTGGATGAACAAAACTAAAGAATACGGATTAAAATGGTTTAATATTCTAGGTCTTTAGTCTTTTGAATGGTTTAAGGTCTTTAATAATAATAAAAACTTTATTTATGACATAAGGTTTGTGACAAAATTATATCGCTAGTCCCCCACTAGGGAGTTTCTGTACCATAAACAATTCCATGGTTTATGGTACCTGTTTTAAACATTTTTTTAAAGTACATTTTAGTGTTACAACTATGTTTTATAATAAATAAAGTATGAGTGAATATGTGAGTGTGTATGCGCATGTGTTTGTGTTAGTTTTTGGAACCTCAAAGTCATACCAAGATATGTAATTATGATAGTAGATTCGAAATCCAATTTGGCTAGCATAATTTTTATTTGATTTGCGAGTTTATATCTGGATAATTTGATCTTTGTATTGTCTTTGATTAACATAACTCATTTAAATAAAACACTATTTTGACCGGATTGAAGTTATGTATTATTATAAATTTACAACTATTTAACATAATTTTAAATTTATCCGACGTTTCGCGTGCTTTACAGCGTGCGTGGTCACGGTGACTGAAGACAAAAGATGTTGAATGTCAAAAAGTATCACAGCTGCAGAGAAAGTTGCATTATCTGTATTTATTTCCCCGGAGTTGGTATCGACTAAAAGATGGAGGGTTGTTAAATAGTTGTAAATTTATAATAATACATAACTTCAATCCGGTCAAAATAGTGTTTTAATTTGATCTTTGATTATATATTATCAATTAACATTGTAAATATTGAACCGGAACCAGTGGCGCTACAACCTTTTTAGATCTGGGCCACAGATACTATCTGTTACATGTTAATTTTATTCATTGACAAGTAGGTGATCAACCTACTGTGCCATTCACACGCCGTCGACTTTTTGGTTCTAAGCTGGTTTCCTCACGATGTTTTCCTTGACTGTATAATACAGATGGCGCTACAACCTTTTAGGTCGCGGCCTCAGATGTCTGTATCTGTTTCGTTATTTTAACCCATAGACGAGAAATCAGTCTTATGTGTCTGACATATATCGGGTTTTTATAAGGCATGCCCTACGATGTTTTTCATCACCCTAACAGATGGCGTTAAATGCATAGAAAGTTTATCGGTACACCGGCTTGAACCTACGACCTCAGGGAGTCATGTTGAAAGCACTAGGCTTTCGACCCCTTTGCTATTCTATATTGTCTTTTTATGTAAAAAAAAAAATCTGTGGCGCTACAACCTCTTTTAGGTCTTGGCCTCAGATTTCTGAATATGTTTTATGATAATATTTTAAATCTAATAGGCTAGTAGGAGATCAGCCTCCAGTGCCTGACACACGCCGTCGTCTTTTTGGGTCTAAGACATGTCGGTTTCCTCACGATGTTTTCCTTCACCGTTCGAGCAAATGAAATGCGCACATAGAAAGAAAGTCCATTGGTGCACAGCCGGGGATCGAACCTACGACCTCAGGTATGAGAGTCGCACGTTGAAGCCACTAGGCCAACACTGTTCAACTGTCTTTTTATGTACAAAACGTAAAATCTTCTTGACATTGTCACATTCGAAATAAAATGATTGACTTGCCGAGAGTTAAGTTCGGTGAAGGTTTTTTGTATGGATATTTAGATATAAGTTAAATGAAACACTGTTGAAGCTGGGTAACAACTGGCTTTAATTGTTTAAAATATGAGCCTATAACTAACATAAAATTAGGGGTAGGGTTGTGACGCTGGATTAACTACTAAAGACTATTTCAAGGGTTATTAAATCTATGTGAAACTTATGTGTAGTCGACCTATTGGACATGATCGGAAACGCGAATGTTATATTACAATTTACTGTACAAGTTTAAGATTGTTTACATTTCGTTTGCGCTTTTAATGATTAATATAGATTTATAATATATAATAAAAAGCGTATTTTTCACATATTCATTCCCAAGGTTTAAAATCAGCAGAATATTCCAAATTCCGTCTGCGAGTACCAACTTATGAGTTCAGGCACTAACACTACTTATCCTAGGCTTGACATATCGGGTAGTGGGCTTAAGAACTTAAAACAAAGCATTGTTAGGCGCCTATCTCATACCTCCGCTGTTTTGCTGGTAATTTTCTTAACAGTATAGTATTGTCTTTTATTGACATAACTTTCACACATTTGAAAATAAAACAATTTTTTACCGGATTGAAGTTATGTATTTACAATTATTTTACATAATTTTAAATTTAACCGACGTTTCGCGTGCTTTACAGCGTGCGTGGTCACGGTGACTGAAGACAAAAGGTGTTGGATGTCAAAAAGTATCACAGCTGTAGAAAAAGTTGTATTATCTGTATTTGTTAAATTTTAAATTATGAAAAATAATTGTAAATACATAACTTCAATCTGGTAAAAAATTGTTTTATTTTCAATTCTTAACAGTAAACAAAAAATACTAGTATTTTTATTTTGTTTTATTTTTTGTTACATTTAAGTTTACCATAATCTAAATATTTATAAATTACGTGTCACGTTGTTTGTCCGCTATGGACTCCTAAACTACCGAACCGATATCTATCAAATTTGCACCGTGTGCAGTTTGATCTAACTTAAAACATAGGATAGCTTACATCTCAATTTATACCTGCAATATAATTTTATTGCAAAATATTTGTTTATTATTTGATAGTCACAATTCTAACAGATGGCGCTGTGTTGAAAGTACCAACGTTACACATAAGCTACAATTTAATGGCATAACCACTAAAAAAAGCATGGTGGTCCCCATGACTGGTGCTCTCCTACCGTTTCCCTTGAATAGTATGCTACTATGTAATATAACAAAAACCTTAGCCACAGCAACGCTTGGCCGGTCTGCTAGTAATGTATAAAGTATTATTAATTAATGTTTATGAAGATGACACTGAAATGCTGTACGTAGTAACATTATGTATTTGTCGCAGCCAGCTTAGTTAGCCGTTCAATGAACAGCCTAGCCTTTTAACTAAACAGCGCCGTTTAACTAGCGGCCTGTTATTGTTCTTCTTTTTTGTGCATTTGTATCACTTATCAAGTGAGTGTTTTAAAACAGTGGCGCTACAACCTTTTTCAGGTCTGGGATGTCAGTAATGATAATGATAATTTACCAATCTAATAGGAAAGTAGGTGATTAGCTTCCTGTGCCTGACATTCGCTGTCGACTTTTTGGGTCTAAGACAAGTCGGTTTCTTCACGATGTTTTCCTTTACCGTTCGAGCGAATTTTCGTTTCCCTTGAATAGTTTGCTACTATGTAATATAACAAAAACCTTAGCCACAGCAACGCTTGGCCGGTCTGATAGTTGTTATATAGTTTAAGTTTAGAGAAGACAGCTTCTAACATAGACTGTATGATGTGAACTTCAATAAAACATTATCTAACTTAACTAACATTAGGTTATAACTCGAGTCGATAAATTTTTACCCATATGTAATAAACTAACTAAGAAAAGGAGTTAGGTACATTGATAGGACATTCAAATGTAGTGGAACAGTTTAGAAATAATAGAACATGCGCTCGAGGCTTGAGTCGTGAGTTCTCGTGTCTCATGAATAGCTTGAAGGCTAGCAGGTCGCGGTATTGCATTCGGAAGGTTCTCAAAGTGTCATTATTTTTGGACTTCAAAACTATCTGAAGCAAATTGTTTAAATATGCTAAAATTTTATGAATTTTATATGGTTATGACAAAATTGATTGACAGACACACGTAACATTTATTACTAACAAAAACACACATAATAACTTTTATTATTATTAATATCTATTGATGTGCTTATTTGTTTTATTTTTCGTATATAATATTGTTAATCTATGTAATATGTTTTGGCTTTCCGTACTGTCTAAGTGTTTGTTTTATAATATTATGTATGTTAGCTGTAAGATTACTTATAATTAAATAAATAACAATAATCAAAGAAGAAAATGTAATGAGTGAGTGAGCGAGTGTAATGCCAAAATATGTACTTTTAAGTAAGTTAGGGATTGGACTAGCGCTGTCTACTGATTGGGTTATGAAATTGCCTATTTTAATTTACATTAAAACAATTATTGTATTAATTATGTAATTATAATAGTACATTAAAATTGCCTCTCATATTGCATTTTTGACGACTCATTGGTCTAGTGGTTAGTACCCCTGACTGCAAATCTATGGGTCCCGGGTTCGATTCCCGGCTGAGACGAACATCGATGTGATGAGCATTTGGTGTTGTGCTTAGGTCTTGGGTGTTTAAATATGTATTTATATGTCTATCTATCTATAATATGTATGTATATCCGTTGCCTAGTACCCATAACACAAGCTTCACCAGCTTAGCATGGGGCTAGGTCAATTGTCTTTAAAAAAAAAAAAAATTTGCGGGTTTACATGTTGCATGTATTAACCATCTTTGGAAGAGGCTGGTGCCTATAATAGGACTGTAGAAGTCCTTTGGTAACAGGTCACCAGCCTACAATCCCGGAAAATCAAAATCTCTTATAGGAACGTCGAAGGGACTACTCATATTTGGTCGTAAAACTGATAGTCGTTGTCGATGACGTTGTTATTAAGAACCTAATACAATAGAATTCAGCCGGGACCTTTGATTTTGGTCAATATAACCGGTATGTTGTTCTAAACGATATCGTCGTAAACGCTATATATAAAAACATGACTATATACTATGACTAAACTTAAGTAATAAAACTTAAGCATGAGTGGTTGTGGGTGTGTGAATATGTGTAAGGGTGTGTGTATCAAACGTGTGTCACGCTGTTTCCGGATCTAAGGCATGACAATTTCCTCACAATATTCTTCCTTCCCCATACGAGCTAGTGTTGATGCACAGATACCTAACAAGTATCTTATACTTTTTAAAATTTTTGACGTGACAACGTCCTATAATTCGATGGAGCTGGCATCACGCACGAAAAAACATGACTCATGCGGCGTTACCTCGCTCTGAGGCGTTACCTCGTTCTGAGGCGTTCCATTTAAAATTGACATAATTGTATTTATGCGTACAAATAAATGTAACTTGATCAATTCAATTGTGATTTCCATTTACCTCCTCTATATCCATACAAAATACCTATCAAACAAATAAAATTTAATTTTTTTTTTGAAAAATGCAACCATCCCATCAATATTTTTTATGACGTTGTCACGTTCAATCGTCAGTAAACCGACTTTACAGACAACCGATTTTTAAAGTAAATTGTGGTCTAGAAATTAGTGAACTTAAACGAATTTGCAGCTTTAAAGTTTGAGAACAGCTGTTTGACATGTATCTAATGAGCGTATGATCTGACACAAATACCAATGATGTATGATGCTTTTCCTTTCATTTGTACCATATAACACATGTGTATATTTATCTCACGTTATGATTTAACGCAACAATACACTTAAAACAACTAAATCTATTTACTACTTATCTATACTAATATTATAAAGAGGAAAGGTTTGATTTTTTGTTTGTTTGAAATGAATAGGCTCCGAAACTACTGGACCGATTTCAAAAACTCTTTCACCGCTAGCAAGCTACACTATTCCCGAGTGACAAAGGCTAAGTTTCATTTTCAAAAAAATTAGGAATGCTTACTAAAACTTGAATAATCTAACCAAAGGTGTAAAAAAATAAACATAAAACTTTCTTCAATCGTGTGCGCTGCGAAATCTATTAATGATAGAACAAAATGATGTATTACCAATTGTAATAGTCAGGACATATCACTATCTATAAAAAATGTCAGCATGTCTCTATCTTTTAAAGTTACGTCACAATAAGCGTCCTTTTATTAATTTATTTTTATTAAAATACCACCGCTAGAAAAGGCTCTTTATTCGTACCTAGGTATTGATCCTTATCAAAATAAATACCAACGTTTCACATAAGCTACAATTTAATGGCATAACCACCAAAAAAGCATGGTGGATTGGTGTTCTCCTGCCTTTTCTCTTGAATAGTTTACTACTATGTAATCTAACAAAAATCTTAGCCACAGCAACGCTTGGTCGAGTCTACTAGTTATAAATATAGTAAACGATTGTTCGCGACTATCAATTGTAGACTACCAGAGTACCTACCTACTCTTTCGTCTCTCACTGTCAAATTGTATTTACGCTGTGATGAAAAGAGATGAGTACCATAGTTAAAGTAGTGAAATTAGAATAATAATTGATGAAGGGTAGGACTCTATAACGGGGATTACTCTATAAAAGTGCTTAGTCTATGAAAGTGCTTACTCCGACCGGGTTCGATTCCCGGTTCGAGGGCAAGTTTTAATTTAATTTAAATTAGTTCTCGGCCTTTGGGAGGGTTGTGCGATACCGGGCGAGTGCCTAAACCGTACGTGGAGGACACGGTCGAATTTCTAAAGACAAGCACGTATTATAAAAAATCTTATACTTGACGCTGGCTAAATGCACAAATCGTTTCAGAGCCATTAAAAAAAAATACTGCAATGTGCTCATGAAAAGGCATCTATCAAATTTCACCTAATATCTATCAAAAAGAGAAAAAGAGAGAGAAAGATTAATTTCAATTTTTCTAAAGCTTCAATTTGTGTTTATAATTTCTATAGTTTATTTTTAATTAATAAATTCATGTTAAATAAAATACTTAAGGTGTTAATTTTGGAATTAATTCCAAAATTAGGAAATAATCGATTTTTCGTGTCTAAAATAACTCGTAAAAAATTGAAAATCAATCATAATCGATTTTTTATCTGCCACCTCCCGACATTGTCTGGTCTTTTATAACCCGGACCTCGAACTATTAGGGATATTCGATATACAACGATGTTTACAATGCGATACATTGAATCCGATTCCTTGAAGATGTATTGATATACTCGATACATTGATGTTTTTTTGTAAAACATCAAAAGGATGATAAAAGCAGTTAATTTTACAAAAACTCAAGTTTGAATGGAACACTATAATTTAAAAGTAAAATAAATTTATTCAGCAGCATAAGACTAAATACATTTAAAAAGACAACAAAAATACTGCAATGTGCTACTGAAAAGGAATACACTCACTCACTTATCAAAATCTATCAAAACGAGATTAAGTTACTTTCGATTTTGATTATTCTTAAACGTTAATTTGTGTTTGTAATTACTATTGTTTATTTTAAAATTAATTCAAAAATTAGGAAAAAATCGATTAATTAAAAAAATCGATTATGTTTTTTAAGAAAAATCGATTATTTATGCAGAATGTCACATCCCTAATAAAATGTCACATAACACATCCTTATTCCCTAGAAAATAGTAATAACTATTAATAATAAACTATACCCTGCTGTATAATACAACATACAGGGTTCCAAAAATTACATCGACCAATAGTCGGAATTGGATTTCCAGTTTTATTACATTGACGAGTGACAGTGGAAGTCAGTATATAGTGTAAAGCAAACCAAATGCTAGCGCGTTTCAATAACAAGCAGCGCCATCTGTTGATATATTTTGAACGTAATACTTCGTAGTATTAAAGTTATATTAGAAATTTTAATAATTATTACCTTCATTTATAGAAAAACGCTTTTTACCGGATTAAAGTTATGTATTATTATAAAAGAAGAAATATAAGAAAATTATATAAGAAACGTCGGATAAATTTAAAATTATGTCAAATAGTTGTAAATTTATAATAATACATAACTTTAATCCGGTAAAAAGCGTTTTTTTATAAATGTTATGAGTTATGTTAATCAAAGACAATACTATATTACCTTCATGTCAAGATGCAGTATATTTTGCCGGTGAACAAATTCGATCCCTTCACATATTTGACACATCTTCATCAATCACACGCTCAAACAGCTCGCCACCCGTAATCCTGAAAGAAACAAAAACCTCTTTAAAATGTGAAAAAATAAATAAAGTAAATCATAAAAAAAATATGTTAGTTCTTGCGATTAAAGCACGTTGATGTCTCGTTTCATACTAAATAAATAATATACAAAATAATATTTTATTTTATTTCAATTTTATCATTCATCGTAAATATCAAGAATTTTCCGTGATCGATTGATCCACTTGTATTTCTGCCAATGTATATTTACACTGCATCTTTCAACTATAGACTATAGTTGACGGATGAAAGCTGAAACGTGATGTCTATGGATGAGTTTTTGGCGCCAAATGTTGCTCGAGAATAGATTATCTGTTTGAAGTCAGTGAATGGAGAAAATGTCATAGAGGATTAGTCATAGACAAGAACATGAAATTCTAGTTTAAGACAGTTTTGGATTAGTTGTCTGTTGTATGCAAATAGTGATATTAATAAACGGTTAGGGCATGCGGCTAATCATCTTTGCGTCTAAATAAAAAAAGGGAACGTGTACTTATTATGTACGCGCGTGAGAAGTTATACTTCTTTGGCTTTCTTTATTTTTTTTAAATATTTAACGTTAATAATTCATTAATATTTAGTATATTATTCAAATTATTAATTAATAATAATTATTATATTATTCATTCAATTTAATAACTAGGTATGTTTCATAACCTTTTAACTAAGTAACAATAGGTCTTTGCGAAAAAGCATTGCTAAATTTTTAAAAAAATAATTAAAACTCCTTTATTTGTATAAAAGGTCTATTTACTACAAAGGTCATTATTGTCATTCAAAATTCTTGGCATAGCTGCTAACTTCGAGGATATTCTATTTCTTTTTACTTGTAGATTGTCTTATTCCTATCTCGCTCGGCGCCCGGCTGGTTTAAAAAGAATTGGTTATTGGGCAACTTCATACTGATAATTTTGTGTAACGCGCCTAAAGAAGTATAACTTCAAATATATATAAAAGTTCTTATTTTCATTCCGGCCTGTTTCAACAAATCGATGCTATCACTTCTACCACAAATGTTTTTTTACACGCTTTATATTAGCTTCACCTGTATGTATGGATGTAACCGACTCCTTCGGACTCGATTTTGATCCACTTTTAACGGACAGATTTAATTCAAACTTTGCGCACCTGTCAGAGATCGATGACAATGTAATAATCCGAAAAAAAAAGTGAAAAACATAAAAAAATTTGACTAAAAAATAAAAAAATAATAATTCCTAAATTCCCAGCAAACTAAAAAGTGAAAAATAATTCAAATTTTTTGTTCATTACCATTTTCAGCCTAAATTAGGAATTATTTTTCACTTTTTAGTTTGATGTGCTTTAAAAGCGTGTGTTCTAGTTTTTTTAAACTATTTTTTTTTTAAATCGAGTTAAGTACGTTTGTTTGCGTTGCCTAGCTTTCTAGTAAGACAAGAGTCGTTAGTATTAAGTGAAATAAATAACTCTATTCTATTAAGAACGCAAAACTACCAAACTTGCCAAAATGATCTTAACTTAACCAAACTTCTGTGTCTAACTTGAAGTTCGTTGTAATAGTTATTGTTATTATGGTAATAAAACTGCCAAATCGCATTTACGCCGTTCTATTGACAAAAGTCTGTCGCTAAGTGCGCTATAAAACAAAAATCACTTGGCATGGAACATTAATTTCGACAATTCTCTTTAATACGCCTATTGTTACTGAAATTCAAGAATTACTAGAAGCTAAAAATAAAAAAGTGCGTGCGTACAAAGTACACATATCAGAAGTGAAACTTCTTTGGCAAGGAAGATATGTTAGGAATTTAATGAATTTAATTGTCATTAAAATATTAAAAGTGTCGCAATTAATACGAATTGTAAGTTTAATTTTTAAATTATTTTGCATAAAGTCCGCCCTTCTCATTCTCTCTCAATCGCTATCTCTCTTTTCTTCGACAAAAACGCTGCACATCTTCGTGACGCTAATATTATTATTATTGCGTTTCATCCGTAAAAATATAAAATAGTATGTATATTTATGTCTCATTCTTTCCTGGCTTTATCCTACACATTTTTGTATTTGTGTCTCTTACCTGTCGCTTTCTCACTCCCTCCCACGCCAAATCCTATTAATTTATGTGTCTGTCTCTTTTTACTGTCGCTTTCTCACTCTCTCCCACGCCAAATCCTATTAATTTATGTGTCTGTCTCTTTTTACTGTCGCTTTCTCACTCTCTCCCACGCCAAATCCTATTAATTTATGTGTCTGTCTCTTTTTACTGTCGCTTTCTCACTCTCTCCCACGCCAAATCCTATTAATTTATGTGTCTGTCTCTTTTTACTGTCGCTTTTTCCGTTGCATCCGGTTTGAAATCACAACGATTCCAAAGAAGTTTCACTTCAATAAATTTGTGGCGCTACAACCTTTTCAGGTATGGGCCTCAGATTTCTGTATTTGTTTCATGATCATTTGTCAATCTAATAGGCAAGTGGCCTCCTGTGCCTGACACACGCCGTCGACTTTTTGGGTCTAAAGCTTAGGTTTCCTAACGTTGAGTGTCACCGTAACGTCAAATAGCGGTACTGTCATTTGCATGACGTCCGTCATAGCGGTGATAAACATTAGTTCAACGTTTTTCGCGTGTAGCGGTGCCCATATTTAATTAATGCAATGAGTGGAAACGTGACTTGGACGAGCGAAAATGATGTTTTTTTGCATTATGTTAAAAAGTAAAGACGACCATTATTAACAACCGTAAAATGACGGCCGTTAGTTAACGGCACCGCTTTTCTAGGAAACCTAAGCTTTAGACATGTCGGTTTCCTCACGATGTTATCCTTCAACGTTCGAACGGATGGTTAAATGACCTTTAAGACATTCCATACGATGTTTTCCTTTACCTTACGAGCGAGTGTTAAATGCTTACATATAAAATTCCATTGGTGCACAGCCGGGGATCGAACCTACGACCTCAGGAGAGTCGCTGAAGCCACTAGACCAACACTGTTATATACTATCAATGCCCCGCGGTTACCACGTAGATACCAATTTCATTTTAAAAATACTGTATAGGTATTGAACAAAAAAATAAAAAAATAAAATGCAAAACTTTTATCTATAGAGAAATATATTTATTTGTAGAACTTCAGTGTCTTAGAACTTCTATACACAACATTTGACGTAGTTTTATTTTGTGGCAACAAAATAATTTGATGTTCTGGAGTTCCGACTCAGGCCAACATACAATTGCCCATGGGAAAAACAGTATTTTTTGTAGATATTGATATGTTCTTTAATATTGTACAGCATTTTTTTGTTCTATCACCAATAGTTTCCACAACGCACACGATGACAGATTTGTTATGGATAATTTTTACTCACCTTGGATTATTATTGCATTTTTATAAGGGATCCCGATTTTTTTTAAAATTTTATATGGCCTATGTCAATCAGTGAAGATGCAGCTTTCTAATGCTGAAAATTTTTCGAAATCGGTCCAGTAGTTTTTGAGTGAAAACATTACAAACATAGGTACGAAAACACAAATGTTTCTTGTTTATTAGTATAGATAACTCGAAATACATTTTATATTTTATTTATTTATAAAAACACTGTTCTAATAGGTGTGTCAATTGACAAGAGTGCACAACAATTGAATAAAACTTACAGACGAAACAAAAAGCTAGGAAATTCGGAAATATAAAATTACGGAATAAAAATACTAAAAATTAACTAACTACTATTATACGTATAATTTGTATTTACAATTTTCCTAACCTACAAAATATAAAATTAAAAAAAAAAAATTTGGTCCCTTTGGCAGTGTACCTTCAACGCTGGCAGCATTTCCTCGCTGTATTGCGATACATATTCGTTGAGCCAGGAAAGTGCCAGCTCTGGGGTCACCAGTAATATCTACCAGGCGCCAACTGAAATCTTTCATAAGCGCCTGTGCACTAGAACCCCACGGCCCAAGAGTCTCTACTCCAAAGGGAACAAAATCGAAGTTGGACTACGAGAGAACTATTGTCAGTTCACTTAACGGACAATGAAGAATTCAATTCTTTTTGTAATACAAGACAACAAATAAGAAATATTTATTTCCAAAGACGTTTATTATCTTAACTATTTACGCACGAACATCGTGGAACACCTATTAAAGGTGAATGACCGATAAGGGTGAAATCAGAATAATATGGGGGAGTTTGTTTGTCGACAGTTAAGCTTATCAGGTGAATTTATTTGTATACGTGCCGACATGCTTTTCTATTTTTTTTATTAACTAACCAAATACATTATAATATTAACCTAAGGCCGGGTTCAGACAAGTGTAATGTGTAATGTTAGCATCAACAGTGTAGATGATATGTTATGTATGATGTTTTATGCATATTCAGTAAGTCTGAGAATCGGCTACTATCTATCTTTCAAACCCCTTAGTGATAAGAGGTGTCCAGTGTCCACCCCAAATTCTTTCTTTTTTTTGTGTTTTTTTATGATACAGCATACAAAAATACATACGACCCTTAATTTTCACCCCTCTACTATCAACCCCTATTTTTTATTATTGAAGATAGATATTGAACTAATAAAATGTTTCTTACAAATAATATATATGGCAAAACAAACGTTTGCCGGGTCAGCTATGACCAAACGGAAAATTTGCTAGATGTATCAAAATAATTACCACACATCTTGGTCTCAAGCGTGTGCCTGATACCAACTCACACACACCCTTCCAATCTAACACCTTCCAAATCGCATACACATACTCTCTCTCATTCTCTCTTTCTCTCTCTCTATCTCTCTCTCTCACACACACATACACCCATACAACTCTATTTCTGTAGGAATCTAGTTGACTGTTTTTATTAGGTTGTTTTTATTTCCTTTATTTGATATTATACATTCATAAGTGTTCATTGTTTTACCTACATGAATATGATTTTTGACTTTTATTCATTCATGTCATGTACTATATTTTGTAATGACTCAGTATGATTTTGCTGTGGAGTGGAAGCCTGGTTATCCATATCACAGGTTCTTACTTAGCTTGGAAACCACTCTCCCAATACCATCTTAAAGTGCGTTACCGTGTTAATGAAGTATTGCCTTTTGGCGAATAAACTGATAGTGTGGACTAGCCGCTATAGCAATTAATTAAAACGTAATATAATACTTGAAAATTTCATAAAATATTATAATTCATTATAATAAATGACACGGCGCATCAAAAATAAAAGAACATAATCCAAATTTAAATGCAGTGCATCATAGACAATTATATGTGGACAGCATCACGACCTTCCAACATAAACTACTATATCTACCAGAGTTTTGTATATTCCACGCCTCCATTCAGGGGCTTTTAAGGGGCTCTTAATACCCTGATTAAGTCAACCTATAAAATACCTAATCACACTTAAAGTACGCAATGCAAACTTAATTTCCCGAGGAGCAATGAAATTCATTTAATTACATAATTGCGCGATAAATTAAATGAATTTTCACGTGTTGTTCAGATCCCTTGGGCGTTTTGATTAAATAAACCAGACTGGAAAACTACTTGCTGCTAAATGAGACACGACGGAATTTTCTTTAAGATAAGGGTTTGTACACATGTGTGGCGATTAGCGTATTCTCACCTCTCAACTGAATATATATTTATTTTAGAAATTAAGTTGATTCCTAATGATATTTTAAATGCAAACGATACATAAATTAATTCTCTGCGATTCCCCAATGACCACATCTCAAAGTGCGCTAGCCAGGTACGCTACTATTATGTAACCTACATAGGTGGGCCCTAAAAACTAATTTAAATTGTACTTTTTTGAGTACTTATCGTTTCATTCTGTCTGATTGTTAACGCTGTGATGGAGGGAGACAAATAGAGACTTAAAACTGGCGCAGCTTAAAGCAGGCGGAAAATAATAAACGGCTTGAATTTAAGAGTCTTTACTCCAACTTTGATTCTGTTCCCTTTGGAGTAGAAACTCTTGGGCGGTGGGGTTCAAGTGCACAGGCGCTAATTAACCCTAGAAAGATAATCATATTTTGTAATACGGAAAAGATAATCATGCGTAAAATTTACGCAAGAATTTGAATTAGTTGTAGGTCTAGGTTTAATAGTTTATTTTAATGAACTGTATGTTATTATATATACACATATATTAGAATAATTAATACTGCAGATAATTTTTTAAACTCCTTTATTTTTACTTAAAAAAAAAGAAAACTTTAAACGTGGTCCGCTACTTCCCTGTCGGTGTCCTCACACGGAAGCTCGTCATCACTTTGCATAAGAGCGGCCAGGATTTCGTGTTGGTTTCAATTGATACTCCCCATTGTGATATATATTTGCCTCAATATCTTTAAAAATGAAATTATAATATTAGTTATAATATAAAGTATTAAAACAGTACTAAAACTGTCATATAAGCCAAAATCATAAAAGTCACGATAAAGATAATCATGCGTAATTTTGACTCACGCGGTCGTTATATTTCAAAATCGGTGGCACTTACCTTATTGACACTTACGTCACGCGGCAGCTCCCAACCACGAATGAGATGTCCTAAACGCACAGCTATGGATTCGCGCTAATTAGAAAGATAGAGCAATTATTCGAAAACGCATGCGTAAATTTTACGCAGACTATCTTTCCAGGGTTAAAGAGTCTATGAGTACTGGTGCTTTTCTCGCACAGCAAAATGTTGCTATACAGCGAGGAAAACCAGTATTAAAGTTCTTAGCACAGAGACCAAACCTTGCAAATTTTTTTCAAACTTTCAAATTAGATATAAATACTTTGAGCTACAGAAGAAACTATATATTAAGACTACATGACAAAACTGTAAGCATCCTTATAAAAATTAATTAATAAATTCCTATATAATTTTGTATTTACTATACACTTCGCGGATGCTTGGCGGACCGAGTGTGACTTCTTCAATACAAGGATTCCTCTGGTAAGTCATGCTGCAATGTTGCGGGCTACTCAAGGTCACGTCAAGTCAAATCATTTCTTTCAATTAGGCCAATTAAAAAAGCACTTTTGAAAGTCAAAGTTACAAGTTAAAAATATAAAATAATTAAAAAAATCGGTTGTCTGTAAAGTCGGTTTACTGACGATAGTTGAACGTGACAATGTCATAAGAAAATACTGATAGAATGGTTGCATTTTTCAAAAGAAAATTTTAATTTAATTTTATTTTATTTTTTGTCGCACGTTCCGCGCTCTCGCTTGCACTTCAAGCCTTAAATGGAACGCTTCAGAGGTAACGCCGTGCCGCAAGGTAACGCCGCATGAGTCATGTTTTTCGTGCGTGCAGTCGGCTCCATCGTATTATAAGACGTTGTCACGTCAAAAAATGACTCTAGTTGTACCCAGTAGTTTCATATGGAGAATAATGGGCGAGAAACTCCATACTTACTCTTTTAAGTCATGTCATTTTCACATGTGTATAACTTTTCTATCTAATTTTCCTCTTGTAACATGTGTGATGTTTGAGAGAAAAACTTAAATAAACTATGCGCACAAATTGCTTTCCGCTACCGCGTCTATTGTGTTCGTGTAAGCGTTCACTGTTGCGTTTTATCGCCGATATATTTTATTTTAAGACCTCTGTTATATCATTTAAAGTCTAATTTATAACCGCAATTGAAATGTTCAATTTGTTGAAAGAACTTGACAATCTTCGCTTGAAATAACCAAGACATTAGACAAACTTCAGATATTGTATTTCTTACTAATTCAATTGTAATACAACCTTCTAGAAGAGTCGATATTAAAGATGGCGAGATCGGTTCATCATAGAACGCCGATGAATACGAAATTCCACCCGTATCACCTCGACGTTCGTCGTCCCACAACTGATGATTTTTAGGGAGTTTTGCCGCTCATCACCACTATGTGGAACCAAAGTATTTCCGAACCAATTCGACTTAGGGTCCTTCAAGAAAAGGTACCGATTCTTAAAAGGCCGGCAACGCACTCGCGAGCCCTCTGGCATTGAGTGTCACACTTACAAAAACAATTGTAAAAATAAGTAGACATTTAAACTACATTGCAAAACCACAAATTAACTTTGAGTGATTTTGAATTCAATTTAAATACCTTTTTTTTTACCCAATCCGAGATTTAAATCAAAAACCACATGAGCGTGCTATCTACAATAGTCTAACTAGACCAATGTGTCAGTTGTCACAAAATTTTGACATTTGACAGTGATTTATACAAAGATATTCAAATATTCAGAGAATATTTAACAATTGTTTTCATGAAATACTGTCTTTTATGAGGTGTATAATCTCGGATCTCCATTGTTGTAGACAAATTGGTCACGTTTCCATTTGTATTATAATGTTTTTGTTCTATTTCAATGAAATATGAAGGTGTTCGGGTGTTATTTTGAATATTATTGTTTGTTATGAACAGTGGCGTAGCTACCTTGGGTGCGACAGTTGATCGGCCATCGAAAGTAAAAAGCAATACATTTTATATAATAAAGGACAAATATCGCGAGATGGGGAATCCCCCACGACAGCTTCATGCTCTTTTGCGGGAATCCCCGAATTCTACATAGAGCTGAGCTAGTGCTAGTGGAGGAAAGCCAGGCTTCTGACACTTAAAGCTAAATTCCCGTTTGCCACCAGTAAACACATCTTTGAAGTTATATTTCTTTAGGCACGTTATGAAAAATTGATGAGAGTGAAATTTTACGATGCGCGTGCACCGTGACACAAAAGTAACCGAATGAAGTTGCCCACGGAGGATGCTACGGCATTGGACATAATTTAAAAACAACATTCGAATAATAATAGAATTTATGTTACACTTAATGTAAGAGAATAATAATAAATAGTTTTTTTATTTAACTTTTCAAATGTAAACTGAACTTTATTGACTATAATGACTCCTTTACCAGTTTTTGATTATTTAATTGTAATTAATTATTTGCATGCAATCAAAAACTATTTTTAATAATGGCAAAGAAGTATAACTTCTTACGCGCGTACATAAGTACACGCACCCTTTTTTTTATCATTTTGCATTGAAAAACATATTAATAAACCTTTAATAGCAACGTTTCAGCTAGTGTATAAATAACGTAATTTGTAACGAATATAATCCTTTTACTAAATTTTTGTCTGAGAGTATTCGCAATGGGGTGATAAACAGTATTTAGTGTCCAGTCTGCGAAGGCGGGGTCAACGCCCGCCTATCTCAGTACACACTTGTACTTGGCTTGAAATGAATTCACTAAACCACTGACGTGAAAATAATATTATATTCGCGTGAAAATAATATGTATTGTGCATTCGTTGTATAATGTTACAATTATACAACGAATGAATTCTGATGACTCGGAAAATTCAAAATGGCCGCTACTATAATATGGCGGAACACATAACTTATTTATTTAAAATTATATGCCAACGGGCATTAGTACAAAAGCTTTCATCTTACAAACACCCTTTACAAAAACGGCTCATTGGTCTAGTGGTTAGTACCCCTGACTGCGAATCCATGGGTCCCGGGTTCGATCCCCGTCTGAGACAAACATCGATGTGATGAGCATTTGGTGTTGTGCTTAGGTCTTGGGTATTTAAATATGTATTTATATGTGTATCTATCTATAATATGTATGTATATCCGTTGCCTAGTACCCATAACACAAGCTTCACCAGCTTAGCATGGGACTAGGTCAATTGGTGTGAATTGTCCAATCATATTATTATTATTATTATAACAGTCACAAACTAGACAGTACCACATACTTTTCATGGCCGGTAAGAGCGTCGGTGTCATGGATTAGTACCTATGTATATAAAAATTATTTATTTATTTATTTATTTACACTTCGTTGCAAATAAAAGAAACACAATACAAACAAATTATAAGGGATGCAACGGGCGGCCTTATCGCTAATAAGCGATCTCTTCCAGGCAACCCTAGTTAAAGAGAAAAACTAAAAAAAAAGAAACATGATGCGTGCGAGAAGTGCAGAACCAAATGTTATATAAAAAAATATAGAACCTTAATCTAAAGTAATACAAAAGAAAATATTAATAATAGACTAAAAACTTAAAAGCTTATCTTACAAATTCATGAACAGCGAATAGTGATGCAAAAGGAAACATAAGATTTATACAAGTCACGATTGATCATAATAGGATAAGGTTAAGAAATGATTATACAGAAGAGTTTTAAAAGATGACAGAGAGGTAGCCAATCGTAAGGTAGGAGAGGTAGTAATCGTAAATTAACCATTATAAGGGGAATAATTTAAAAACAGGCTGATATAATAATTTATTGAAAT